>NC_090291.1:15527500-16769166 GCF_037392515.1 Haliotis asinina
ATTAGTTATTAACCCCCTGCTGAGCTCAGGCATATGAGTGTCTCGTTCCACGAGGCCGACGAATCCACCCCTCCCAGCCCCCCACCCCGTGGCGCGTGTCCCTCGCACGCCTTGCCCCTTCGGCTACCAGTGTTCGTATCTCCCAGCGAAACTTTCTGCGTCAGTTAAGTTTCAGACACACAAGCGGACGTGGGAGAAATGGATGTTTCGGACGCAGCCTCAAGTTAGCGTGTTGAGGGGCAGACTGAGTGCTTTGTGATCACATGGGACACGTGCCGGACATGCGCTCTCAAAAGGAGGCTCGCGCTATCTGCGCATGCGCACGTGTGTCATCGTCTTGATCCCTGTGATTTGACGAGAGTTATTTCGCTTTACACATCGCCTGTGCACCATGTCTCCAGTACTGTATGAAGCTTAAACAATGGTTAAAAAGACAAAATTAGGGTTTATTATTTTTGAAGACACACGACGAAATTTTGTGCTGAATAGAATAGATGATAGGACGTCCTCGATGGCAATCATTCGCGCTTACTCATGCTCACATGTGCTGGCAAAAAAGGGTTTCGTCTTTTAATGAAAGTAATATTTTACAGTCTGTAGTTACTTTCAATCATTCAGAGCTACAGTTCTTTTCTTTACTCTTTCAGTCGACCTTTCAAAGACACGTTTCATGAAACACACCGGAAAGATTTTGGTTAGATAAGCGGCTCATCGAAAGGAACGTGAAATCACAAAGACAAGACGCAAGTTCGGAAATACAATGGGTGTCGAAGAAATTCATGTTGGTCAAGAAAAGCACACTATGCAAGAATAAACAAGCTATGAGACCTTATATTATCATCTGTAAAGTAAAGATGACAAATATCTTAAGAATGGCATTATGACAACTCTAAAGAGTACACATGACAAAATTATACAGGATGACATTATGAAAACACTAAGGAGTTCACATGACAAAATTATACAGGATGACATTATGACAACACTAAGGAGTACACATGACAAACTTCTACAGGATGATATCACGACAACACTAAGGGGTTCACATGACACAATTCTACAGGATGATATCACGACAACACTAAGGGGTTCACATGACAAAATTCTACAGGAAGATATTATGACAACACTTAGGAGTTCACATGACAAAATTATACAGGATGATATCATGACAACACTAAGGAGTACACATGACAAAATTATACAGGATGATATGACAACACTAAGGAGTTCACATGACAAAATTATACAGGAAGATATTATGACAACACTTAGGAGTTCACATGACAAAATTCTACAGGATGACATTATGACAACACTAAGGAGTTCACATGACACAATTCTACAGGAAGATATCATGACAACACTAAGGAGTTCACATGACACAATTATACAGGAAAATATTATGACAACACTAAAGAGTTCACATGACAAAATTCTACCGGATGATATTATGACAACACTAAGGAGTACACATGACACAATTATACAGGAAGATATTATGACATCATTAAGGAGTTCACATGACAAAATTCTACAGGAAGACATTATGACAACACTAAGGGGTACACATGGCAAAATTCTACAGGATGGTTATGACAACACTAAGGAGCTGCGTGTGTGCGTGCGTGCTTGCATCCCTACACAGATCTACCCCTTCAATGAATTACTTTCGTACAATTGAGAAACAAATAGAAAATACATATTTGAATTGAACATGCGTGTTTGTTTCGCAAACATAGGTAGCAGATGTATGTACACTTATTTGGAACTGGAAACTGAATGGCATACCTTTAATACGGCTGTGCAGACTGATTAAGTTCCCAAATGCGTCAGAAAACAATGTGTGTCATATCAAAATGCATACGTGACGGACGTTTCAATACTTGACGCGTTACTGTCAAAAAGATGTCTTTAAAGACCATTAAGTGAACAACAGGCGCACCCTGCATTTGTTTTCTGACAACAGCAACCCAAGAGGAAACACACGTTAAACGTATCAGCATCATTTCATGGTGTGTCAGAAATACATGATCATAATTTTACATACAAGAATTAAAACAAAAATTACAAAATCAAGGACGAATACTGACGATGAACCCCAAAGACCTTTATGATGAGCCCGAATTATTCAGTACTTAACACAGTAAAGTGTTCTTTGTCCTTTCCAACGCAAAAGGATCAAGCAACTGAATTAGTAACAAAACATTTATACATTTATTCATTCATCCAGTCATTGTTGGAAACATGTTTCAATGTAGAATTCCTAATATTTCATGAATGCGTCTTTATCACTGTCAGATAGTCATGATCCAGTGTGGACAACCGTCACAGACACACGCACAGGCAAGGCAAGTGTTCATCTGAAAAGTTAACGTAGGAACATGTGGTGCAAATATAATATGGAATTGCGTCACACATAATTTTCCTCTGACAAAATTATGAACGGCGTAAACGTCTACAGCTGTATCTGGGGATTTACAACACCGTATTTTGTACTCTGTGTGCATTCTGTATTTTCTGGGGTTTTTATTCACAAAACACAGGCAAATGAGTTTTTTCCAGCACCAATGTTCCATTTCCAGGACATTTCCGAACTTATATGGCCAAAAGGATGACTGATTCATTCTTTATACTTATGTTCCCTATTATGATGATAAGGAAGAAATAATAGAAAATCTCGTGATAAAGTGATTCTTTTAATATTGTTGTTATATTGCTGACTGCGACTCTTGATTGATGCCAGAACAAAAAAAGACATCCATATTCCTATTTCGACTGTAAATGTCATTACGTAAACTGGAAATAATATCACTTAACACTTGCAATTTCCCGGGAGCAGCGGATTCTGGTGTAATAAGATTATAAGTCGGAATTTGCTTCACCTTTATTACCCTCGCAAACCATTTAAACCTCAATCAACTGAGAAGAAAATTATTGATAATAACATTAAAGATTTTACTAGGTTCAAACAGCATAAAACGTTTAAATTACCTCGTTAACACAACACAGATTGGCTTACCATTTAATGCATAATGCATTGTTCGGTTTAACAGTCCTTTTTTTAAATCTACTCACATTTCGGTATTGATCACTCAGTTAAACTTTAATAGCATCCCTTCACGCATGCGCTATGATAACCAAGTGTGTGTGTCGATTCCAGGAGACGGAAGGAATGATGTTTTTAGTTCTCCTTTCATACGCAGTATATTTTGTCTGGAAACAATGGCCTCTGCTACATCATTACCTGCCGAGTCAATGAAATCGGTATTGTTATTTCACGGGATCACAGGTTGTGAGAAATCACACTCCGTGAGAAAAAGCCCGGTCGGTTATTGGACGTGGATCTGAGGTGGCCAAAACAGTAAGAGTCAGGGCAGTCTCAGGTAGTGTGTCTTCCTGGGTATTGATGCAGGGTTGTTCCCACGGCTGCTGTCGCCACTCACTTGTTGCTGGAGATCGATGGCAAGCACAGACGGTCCTGGGAAACAGACAGTATTGGAAAATACACGGGTTAAGTCCTATGTTGAAGGTCTCACGACAAATGAACAGAAGTGTCTGCCGCAAGGAAATATCATCCCTCAGTTTTTATTGATGACTGAATACTATATCGCTGGTGATTGTTTATCTACATCAAACATGATGCGGTTTGGGAATAAAAACCTTTTGTGATTCTTGTAATTCTCATGTGGTTTTCGCTATTATGATTACTTTGTTTTGCTAGGTATTTTTATAAGCGTATTTTCATTACTAACAAATTTCTCTTTGATGGTGAGAATAAGATATGTGTAAAGCAACCTTAAAAATATTAGAAAAGGAATTGTTCATTGTATTATCTGTATGTGTGATATATGATCTTATACCTGGGGTTTGGGTAGTTTGGGGCAGCGAAGTGTGGTGGCAGAAGTTCTGCTCTTTAAAGTAAGTTGCATTTCTTCTTAACCCTTTCGTTTCGTTCTTTCCTGCACACAGTTTTTTCTTCTTCAATTAAACGTTTCACAGTCTGATATTTCTAACACAACAGTTTTAATGTTCTGGAAAAAAAACAACATATCACATGAGTGATTGAGTGAGTTTTACGCCACACTCACGCAGAGTATCGATCTGCGCAATTGGGAAGCGATGACATGTATTAGCCCAGCCAGCACACCTCACCACCCGAACCATTCTTACAACAAGCATGGGTCACTAGAGGTTCAGTCTAACCAGGAATTTCACAGGTAAATCTTTGAAGAAGCAGGTATGTTGATGGCTAAGAATAGACTTCGATTTTACTCGAAATTTCACAGATTTTCAAAGCCCCAATCACATAAATTATCACTGCAATTTTGTAAATTTTGTGACAGATGGAATAATCGGATAATTTAGATAATTCAGAATTCATGTTTTGGGAATAAATATTAAGCAACAAATATGTGTTATAGTAATATATAACTACTCGAACATCGGAGTACAAAGGCGTCACATCTCATTCGCCTCCGTCGGCTCTTGTTCGTAAATACATGTGGGGGTTGTCAGAGGAGGTAGAGGTTAATCCAACAGTTCTAAAACAATTACCCATGGTGACTGTATACTTACATTTAGAGATGTTTGTACAGAATCATAACGCTTGAGCTTTAGCAGGAATCAATAAAAGACCAAACCGCAATATTATTAGTACAAATTTGAAGAGCTCTCCAACGGCTAACTGTCACAGTTGTGAATTACGTTAATGATTCCCAAGAGATGAAACACATTTGCATTTTTCACAAGTGTTTCCCGTGCACTGATGAATTGTCGTGAGATCGCGGGTTAAGTCGGCATCAGATCTCATGCCAGGAGAAGAAAGGGTCCGAAGAGTCTCTAATCGAGGGGCGGAACTGCAAGTCTTTCACACGCCACGTGCCGATGACGTATCGACGCCATATTGATTTGTCCAGGTGCAGCACATGCCGTGTTGCGCATGCGTGCTTTTGGCCGATGTAGGAATCTATGGGAGCAGTGAAGTGTTAAGTGGAAATGTTTCTGATGGAGAGGGCAGAGAGAGACGGCTCCATAAAGCATGATGATAAGACATTTATCTGTCGGTAGGAGGGTTTGCGGAGCGCGACCGACGCCCGTGACGGCCCCGGAGAGCACTGCATCATCGAGGGACGTCCTTCGCGACATCGAAACAATCAGCGGGTAATCACATAGTTTGCGATTCCAACTTTAGACAACAGTGATATAAAACCCATAAATTTTGGCAGAGTCGGTGGAATCGATCATTCCAGTATCACGAAGTACAAAAGGACTAGATAATAAATGGGTATTGTTGGTAGTCTAGAACTGACACGAGTGAAAATTATACATGTAATTTGAATTTACATAAATATCCATGAAGTGGTATACTAAGTTTTCCGGAGACTATTAGAAACATAGTAGTATAGGATTTACAGTTTTTGGAGTTTATTTAGACGAAATCTCTTTTGTGAAAAAACACATATTTTTCAAAGATTTAACATATGTACCGCCAGGATTAATTTCACGTTAAACATCATATATGTTTTCATTTATTTGGTAAAAAAAGTATATGTTCTCCTTTTTTTGTGAGCAATTGTAACAGATGACAAAGAATGGTTGACAATTCCATACAGCCTCACTAGAATATTCCAGTATGTCAACATGACGTTGTGATTTTACCTTGAAATTGGTTAGAAGAATTTCATTGTGGTAATTCTGCATTTCACTAATAAAGCAAGTACGACGAAATAGGTTGGCATTTGTAGACGGTTAAAACCACAATCAATATATTGACGGCATCCTGTAGGCAACAGATTTTGGGTTGAACAAACCAGTGATTTCATGGGCAGCAATACACGTTATTCAACGATCAGTCTGACAGCTGGATCTATTTAGTCCATCGATTGATGGAACTGGTCAAGAGACACAACTACTGTTAATTCTTTATCACACATTGCCATAACTTCTGTACTATCTGCAAATCTGGGTTAGAATTTATCTTCAGTCACCATTGCTTGTCATAAGATGCGAATAAACGTGGTTTGGTGGTAAGGCTTGCTAACTTGATTGACACATGCCACTGGGTCCTAATTCCGCAGATCGATGCTGATGCTTTTGATCACTGGATTGCCTGGTCCAGAGTTGATTATATACAGACCGCAGTCACAGAGCTGGAATATTGCGGAATGCGGCGTAAACCTAAACTCACTCACTCAGTCTGTATTATCTTAACAGTATCCGAAGTATACTCTTCAAAAAAGTAGGGGATAATGAACTTTCAATTTGGATAGGAAGTTTAAACGTTAACAAACGTTTCAAGGACAGACATGAACGCACAACCATTTCTCTCTATTACCACCGGTAAACACAACGCATGACATGCACGTGCACAAAGCAGTAGCCCCATACACGTGCATGGGGTCCCATTCTTGATTTTGACGTTTTTTCGAGAAGGTCGAGAAATCACTTTGAAAATGAATTTTGACACTCATCTTGCATCACACATTTGTTAGTCTTTGTTTCTAGTCGTTTGTTTTAAAATGAAAATCGTACACATTCAAATTACATGCCATAAACCAACCATCCTTCAACAGCGACTACATTCCAAACAACTATGGTTGTATGGAAGTACAAATGGTGATGCACTCTAAAAACATTCAGTAGTATTATATCAACATTGACTGACTCCGATAAATCTCCTAAATATTTATACCGTAAATAAAGAAATTAAGTTCCTCTACATTTTGTGAAGAGTATATCATTTCGAACAAATACGTTAAGGTTTGCATTAAATTTCTTAACAATTTTAAAGTATTTTAATGAGTTAAATGTTATTGGGTTTAATGGAGCATTGCCTGCCGTGGCACCTCTAGTTATTAAAGTATTAACGTTTATATATATTTTGCAGAACTCCTATGAAATCAATTTACACATGCACGCTAACATGCTCGATTTCAATATGGAGTTGAACTTGTCAAAGTCGAACCAACAATGTTGTGAAGGACACAAACTGTTTCAGAAAATGCTTTTACTTACTTACTTACTTACATGGATGACAGCCCCTCATCCACTAATTATATACACATGATTTGGGTTTTTTTCCAAATATGCTTTAGGAAGGTCACATTTAGCAAACGTTCAGCCAAATATGACAGGTAGAGAGATAGGGAGAAGAGGAGGTACCCACAGAAACAACTGTTTGAGCTTAGTATTGTTTTTTGTTTTGTTTTTTATTTATTTATTTCTTTTTAATAAATTAAATACATGTCTTTTTGTCATGCCAACCTGAGACGTCCTCGACTATCTTAAGCAAATGCATTTTGATAAAACAATTCCCTACGACCGTTAAAATCTAACTTCGATAAATCAGATCGCTCTTCGTAATACATTCAGAAAGGGGCTGAGCATCGTGTCACCTTCAGTCTGACCGTAATTTTTATCACCAGTGTCAGCATGACACCAGCTCATACCACTTGTTCTTCTTTAGCATGTTCATGGATCATAGAACAACTGCTAATTAGATGTACAACAGAGCCGACATTTCACTCGTATTGGTTCAGTGTCATGGATGTCCATTGACCACATCATTACCGTCTTCATCGCGCTCATTGCACGTGCCACGCGAGTAGCTACACACTATAATCAAGTTTATGACCTGTAAGGGTCATTTAGACCAGTGTCCAGTCACGCTTCTGAAAGCCAACCTGCCTCCACCCCGTCAAATCTACTTCACACACTTGAGTGCCTCTATGATACGATTGTGATAGGCAAACACTGCGCATGCCCCGCACGTGAGCGGTCAGTGTGCCCGTGAAGAAGTTGGGGTCATCTAGGGTGGAACAACTTGACCGTCCAGTGTCGCTCTGGTCAAGTGAAGACATCCACAGGCGTGACACCTCTGCTCCACTGCACATGAAGACTCCATCATCTGAAACAGATGTCAGAACAAGTCATTGACCAGAGCTTAAGAATACGTTTCAAAAGTATTAAGATACTGTCGTACAGGCTGATGGTAGAGGTCTTCAAGAAGTGCTTCTTAACACCAAACACGAGCAAGGCCTTTTAACTGGCATGCCCCCTCAGAACAATAACTAAAAAAGTATGGTAAAAATGCATCTCATCCGATGGCTAATAGTTATTTTCATATATTTATTTCTGTGAATTCGATATTGCGTGAAGGCCAAGAGGAGAATAGCACTGTATATGCATTCTATGCAAGATCGGCATTAAGTCAATGTTTCATAGTTTTCCGCAATTAAACATATTTTAGGCATATGTATTTCTTACACTTTTTAAGAGTTTTTTGCCACTGTCAAGTATCCAAGAGCAAAGTATTGGGAATATCCTAAGCGCCCCTCACACAACTAACTTCAAAACTAAAGGACGCCCATGACATCAGTCAAGCTGTATTTACAGATTCTGTTGTTGATGTGCTCCTATTTCTGTTAATGTTCATATTATAATAGAGAACGGATTCTATAATCGCAACACTGAGATCTTAAAGTCATCAGTGCTTATGTTCATTGTGTGTTTATTTGATGATTAACGCCGCACTCAGCTACATACCAGCTATGTATCGGTGGTCTGTTAAAAATCAAGTATGCATCAGACAATCCAGTAATCAACATCATGAGCACGATACAATGACATGTGTCAACCAAGTCAGCGACCCTAACCCACAGATCCCATTTGTCGCCTCTCACAAGCATGGTTCGCTAAAGGTGACAATGTAATTATAATGTTGTTCCTTCACAGCGCCAAGCCGACGCAAACAAATAACAGTTAAGTGAAAATACCATGTCCATAACACTTATGTGCATATATTTAAGTATGCATCTATAAAGTCATATATAACTTCATGTATTTCGAGATACTTTGTATTGAACCTCATGTAATGGTGTCTCTAAAGTACTCTTCTAATGCCCAAGACCAAACATTAAGGTAGCAAAGCAGTTCCCAAGTTTGAAGTTCAAACAACGCTTTCCATTTTAAAGCAAGACAAACACAATACGCGATTTTATGAAAATATTTAGAACGTTTCATGAGCTGAAACACATACATGTAAATGCTTTGTGTGTGAAGGAAGTAAATAAGTGGTTTGAATATAAACAATGATGTCTTTGTAAAGCCCACGTTGTACAGATATTTACCTATGAAATGAATCATTAAATTCACCTCAAGTAATAACTTCCAAATCAATGCCTGCTTTCAGTCACTTCCTTTGTATAATGCATATTTGTTTATTTCTAATCTGACAGGATTTGAGAGGCATGACATATAGTACTGGGTAAACGCTGAGCCAGTTTGCCTTGTCTCAAGCTTAAATATCGCAGGTAAGAAAACAATCAATACTTGTATATGAGCAAGTTACCAAATCTCGGAAACGTTTAAATAACATCATTGAAAACATCTCTTGCTCTGGGAGAGTGATGGAACACTACGACAATCCCTACTTAGGTTTGCATTTCCTGTCTAGATCATAAAGCCCTTCACAGGAAAGATTTCTGCTTCGTGGCATTCAACCGATACAAAATCCACGAAAATATCCGTATTTGAGCGTGATTAGGAATAGTCCCTCGTGACATGGGTAAACAGACGGAAGTTACATCCATTATCGGCTCAAACAAGCGGGTAGAAGCAAGTGATGCGCAAACACAACCGATCATCCACAAACATAAACAGAGAGGGGATTGTTTACTCTTTGAGCAGCAGCCATATGTCACGTGCTGCACAGACTTTGGATGCTGTGAATACCTGTCTAGCTAGGAGCTCTGCGCATGTCCGGGCATCTTAATGTCAACCCAAATGTAAGTAAGGCTCAAAGTTCCACAGAAAACTGGCGTTTGTGGGATTGATTTTGACTAGGATGACGGAAATCGGGTTAACATCAGAAATAGAGAGAGCAATATCGACCAATCTCTCAAAAGTGTTTGGTGATTTTATCATGGAAAATGCTATCTCAGTTTTTACAATTAACTTCACAAAGTCATGGAAGTGGATGGAAAACACTGAAGTGGTGGTATTTAAAACTTCCGTTAATGAAACTCAAGTTCGATGTAAATGTAGAATTATCGACCCGTTATTCCATTACGTACGATAAGCTACTGACCATGATGAAATTTCACTAGGAATTCCAAAACCATTTTGGGTGCTTTTATGAAAATGTAACTTCCAAAGTGTGCAAGCATGTCTTTCGTTTTTATATGTTCATATATTATCCATGTTAATATATTTTCTTTATATTCCTTGTGGCTTGAAAGCTTTGCTGTTCCGAAGATCGAATATTATGTATCAAGGAGGAGGTTGGTGTTAGTTTTTGATAACCATTCCATAAAACAAGAGTGAAGTGCATTAGACAACTTGGGGACTTTGTGACTGCTAAAAAAGAACTATCAATTTATGGAAAATAGATATCAGATTAAGGCAGTTGCATTTTCAAAATACCCGATTGTCAAGAAACAAAGCTGAACAAAATAAAGTATTTTCATTCCTGCAAAGATTCTTTAAAATTCAGCATTTTCCATTGAAAATTAAATTCTGTATTTTGAATGTTCAACTTCGAGACTTGAATTCTCAAAATCAGGATCCAATCAATAGGTATAGCGCCAATATTACTACAGTATTGCTTATTATTGCTCGTTATTGAATGAGCATTCACACAAAGTATTCATGAAATGGCATTAGTACATAGTGACAATCACTTGATTGCCTGGTCCAGACTCAATTTGTTTACAAATAAACATCGCACACCTTAAGTACAGCTGGAACAAATATATGCTCATCATAAAGTCGCTATTATCATGAGAAAGTACAGCCAGGGATACTCTACCTCTATATAGGCCCCCTGGTACAACTGACTCTGCTTTTAGCGTTTTGTCGCTATTTTACATGCAAACACTAAAAAAGAACTTATCCGTCGAGTTAATATTTGAATTCCTGTTCGCTTGAGGTTCATAAGGATTATTAACTGACTGCATTTCAGATTGTGTACTTTAAATGACACAGCAAACACAGAGTTAAAAGTAAACAGAGCTTAACATTCATGTAGAATACGGGTACACGATTGGCGAAACAATTGGATTCTTGTGTTTACGTTAAAGGTATATGGTATAGGGGGTAAATAAGGAAGTGAATCGGGGTATATCGATTTCGAGCATAACCGAACTTCAGTTTGGTGTTTCATATTTGGAGCTGCATCTGGAATAGTCCTGTTAAAGGACAAGCCGTGCAAATATTGAGTCTAGGAGTTAGCCTCTGATTGATATAATGAGCGTCGTCATGGAAACAGAATTCATCATAATAAGTGTATTCTGTCCAATTGACTTTCTTATATTCCTCGTGCTTTAAATTTTAACTGGGTAAAATGTTAGCATGTGATTCAACCGTGTAGCTAACTGGTTACAACCTTACGTCGAACCAGATGTTTGACTACCGATATGAGGAGAGAATACCTCCTATAGCCTAACCTACATTTGTATGCATTACGTCGTTAATTCTTTGATCACAGGACTGAGCATAAGTAACATATGCGTAACGTGGGAGAAAGGTTATTACGTGAACTCAGTTTGACCTTTATGTTGAGTAAATTTACGCAGTTTGGTATGACATTAAACAGTTGAATTCTTAGGGGCCCCAGATATTGGTTTCAGACATTGTGCCAATGTGGAGAATCGAACCCGGGTCTTCGGCGTGACGAACGAACGCTTTAACCACTAGGCTACCCCAGTGCACCTGTATTCCATAATTAACCCCCTATAGGGCATGTAGAAATGGATGCATCATTGAATCAATAAGTATTTCGGAACGTAACACATGTTTCCACGTTTTTCTCAGGTGGCGTGTCTTTTCGTGTGTTTGCAACATGTGACACCAGTTGAGCAGGGTAGGTCCACCATTTCGTGAACACTAAAATCACTACAAATAATAATTTATAAACGTGTACCTCTCATACTATAAAGTTAACCTTCAAAAAAGAATTTCAGTGACGATTGCAAGGAATCGTGTCTTATCTTTATCATGTTCCTCTTAAGTTTGTTCTATAATTGTCATACAGAAACACAGCTATTCAGAAGCCAGACTGGGTGAGTTTGTGGGGCTAAACGCTAACATTCCATAATATTCGTTACAGTGGCATGCAAATAACCCAAACAACACCTGACAAACCGGTGATTGAATGCCACCGTGGACACCATCGAGTCAGCATGGCACCTCCCAGGCCAGACAACAGCCCTTGACCAATCGGTAATTGCCTTAGACGACTGGGTACTTGTGCCTCGAGGTCGTATACTGTCCCTCGAGGGATGTTATTACTGATGTAAGCATCGCTCTGTTAGCGCGACACTCGTAATAAATGCATTTACATCAATAAACGTATCGTGAAGACGTTTAACAACATACATATGTCTAGACAGCCCTCACAGTCGACTGAGGAAACAAAGCTGCTGTTTCAGACACGGTGATCCGTGAATACTCTTGAAAACGCTCTGCAGGATAACAAGCGGCTGCCCTTTGCGAGAGCACCTGGTCTTATCACTGATTCTCAGAGATCTGTTTATATCTTCGTCACCGCTATCTTGAGTTTGCCACCGAGTGGAACCTGTTCCGGTGGAGCATCGAAAGTGATTATTCTTATCTGTATTCAATGAAACTTTACATGTATACTGAACAGCAAAAGAAACGCTGAAAGAAAAGAAAATCTCAAGGTTTTCAACAGAAGACATAAACATAAACTTATTACTTTTTATTTCCGAAAACTGCGTTTCTTTTGCTGTTTTGTATACATAGAGAAGAGTCGGAGTGTTTGAGTGAGTATGGTTTTGCGCCGCGTTTAGCCATTTTCCGGCAGGAGATAAGATATAGTAGTGTGAACTTCATCACTATTAAGTATCACCACTATTTCATTCATAAACACTCTGTTGTATCAATGGTGACAATCACTAGATTGTCTGTCCTAGACTCGATTTGTTTACAAACAGCATAGTACATCTGTAATAAAACTATGTTCATGATATTGTCACAGTTGTGCATTCGACTCTGATTCTAACAGAGATTTCCTTTAAATGTGGAAAGGGTTTTGTCGCGTTGCTTTCCATCCTCTTGAATATCCAAGACCCGTCTTCTGAGGATATCAGGTGAACAGATTTGATTATATTCAACAGATATCCAAAGTTGGGGTAATAGTGTTACGAATAACCATATCTTGATAGGTATTACTGTATTCATATTGTTATACATTATGTTTATCACAGTGCTTCCTATCTTCCTATGACCCCAGGTGTTTACAATATTGGTAGGATAATGCTGCTCTCACGGTATCCGTCGCTCTTACACAAATGTATTGGTACTTCGCCACTCACTAAACTAAACTGACTCGCTCGCATGAAAAAAAAAACATTTCAAGAAATTTGATTCTTGCTTCAGTGTTGAAATTCAGATACTTTGTTCATAGCTTCTAGTGTTCAAATGTCTTCCTTATTCACTGGTATGGCTAAAATGTTATCTGCCACAGAGATGAAATTTATGTAGATCTTTACTTGACATTTTCCCCTCATCTCGCCGATGAAATCTGCCTTGGTTTGACAGCGAAATTATATGGGAATAACAGAACTCTGAAGAGACACCTCTGGCCTCTTGTCCTCCTTCTTCCTGACGTCCACAGTGTCTTGGATCTACCAGGTACCATCCGGTGTCTTGGTTATATAACCTGAGTAAATCATTTTCATAAGTTTTATATTTCTATAGTTGCTTAGTGAATTAACTTCAAACGGCACACATTTATGTTTAGCAGTATTCTGGGTTCCTGGGTCATCAAAAAGTCTGTAGAGGAACATTCGATTGTATTCCGGATTCAGAACTGGAGATAGACACCCTCATCAACCACTGATATACAAGTAGTTGTGATTCAGTTACAATATTGTGCATTGTGCTTTAAATATCATTCTACCCCTCACCGTCTATCTTGAATGAATGAATACCATACCAAAGATGACTATACCGTTGCCCGAGTTTTACCAACTGATCCCCATTAGTTGTGTCTTCCGGCATGTAAGGATACCGGGGACGTAGTCTTCCCTTGATTCCAAGCTTACATCTAAAAGATACAACTATTGTATCACCAAATAATTCACAAATGCATCATGATTTCTATAAAAGTCATAACGGACCAATCTCTCAGACCGAAATTCCCAAGATCTTCATGGACTCCGGTGGAGATAAAAGGCATCCTCGTGCCAGGTATGTATTATTCTTAAGTCAAATGTACATGAAAAAAAGAACGTAAGTAACTCTGATGTTGGATTTGATGACACGAGTAAAAGAACAGCAATGGAAAAACCTGATGTGCTGCGTATAAAAGCAAAACACAAGACTCTAGCAGCTTTTATTCGTTACTAAATGTCAAACTGGTTTCTGATCCTGATTTACGAGTTTTCATACAGAGTGAGATTAATGGCGGCCAATCCCTCTCATGATGGTTCTGTGTTTTACATAAGCCAATAATTAACACAAAAACGCATCTGCAAATTGATATCTCAAAGTCGAAATTTCTGTACTCTTCAATCTTAAACGTAATCTTCATGTTATGCGTTGAAACACACGATCAAACTCAGATATGTGTAATCTCTGATAATATCAAGATTTGCTTTGGAAACATTTAATTGCAGTTATTGCCACCATGAAATTTGTATAAAATCAATTATTAACACGCAAGGGCAAAAGACACAATAATCACGTGACTATGGCGTGTAATTTAACCATTTGCAGCTGCAGTTAACTTTGATGAAAACTAGATGTGCAATAAGAAAAGGGGATGGCGACAGGTCAGCTATTTCTTGTAGTAAGCACGTCTTCTGGATGTTCTCTGATCTTGAAGCATGACCTGCTGGCAAGATTTCGTCCAACGTCAATAAACTCGTGAAGGTTGATTTATAACCAATATTCATGAAGTCCAGATTGACGAAAGTTACACAATTAGGGACGATCCTTTGAACAGATAACAAATTCACCAATACGGAAATAAAATATTCTAGACTTTTATTGTGCTCAAATGTCTTTGCGTGACAGCTAATAGACGATCAAACGTCGAAGCTCTGACCATTAAACTGTTAGGCTGCCAAAGAGATGGAGCACCTACCGTCCCACCGCCTTGTTCTGGCACGGGGTCAGTCCTTTCAGCCTTACCCTGGGGTTTCGGGAGAAGGTTGAGCGGTAAGGTCTAACAAGGCTGATCGAGCGAGAGAGGCAAGGCAGGGTCTGTAGCAAATGAATAGATGAAAGCGTCTAAATATCTGGCGTCCCTGCCCCACTAGTGCTCCTAATGACTTAAACACTTCATTCCATCCGCACTGAGAATAACACAGCGTAATAAAGTTTCCATTTGACTCGCCGATCGTTAGGAAATGTGATAATTCGCCTAAATTTACACCGGCTTTCGTAGCAATCAATATGGTGAAGATCATGTCTTTTGTGGGCTCGGTGTTGTCGGCCGCTAGGAAATGATTGCAGGAGCACTTCATCATGTGCCCGGGCACCGCTGCCCAACAATAATAATATCAAATTACATAAAAACTATTATCAGAAGGAATGACGATATCCCAGCTTTAATCAAATTGTCGACCAGAGATAAGAACAGTGATCGCAACTGCGATAGGACATCAATCCAAGGGGTAACTATTTTCGGATATGACAAATAAGAAACGGTGATGTTTAAACTGGCATGCGATAGAAAACGAAGCCATTTCCTGTAACACTGGGCAAAATGTCACCGGTATATTAGAGTTAGTGGTCGGCTTCCGGTGTCGCAACGAGCTGCAAATTACAGAACAGTAGTTGCAACAATATGTAGTTTACTCGCATCATTGGGAGTTGAAACACTCGTCATCAATTGACATACATCCGAGTGCCCGGCCATCTGAACAACCGACTTCAAATATCCGCCCGCATCCCGTATGTATTGCCTTAGCAACGTTTCTGTAGTAAACATCTCAGGGTTTCTATGGCTCTCTGCCAAAGACATATACCAGATACGAAAAGAGACGCGTATCCAGAGTGAATCCTATGTCATTTATATGACTACCCTTTTCTTCTTTTGTTTTACTTATGTTCGTCGTATTTACAAGGGGATTCTGGAAGTACATACAACTTAACAAATAGTTTCCAGTTTCATGGTCATCTGTAAAGTTTCACATATTTCTTCATTTAAATAGTGTACAAGAATTGATTGAGGAGAACAAATCACATTACACTGCAAGTCTGTCTTGATTTGTATCCACCCAGAGGTGTACTATTGGCGTTTTACATAGCGAATAGAAATAGCCATGTTTTTCACAATAGTTTGGTGTTCCTTCTGTCGTTCTCCTGTTCTACTGTTGCAACCCCCATCAAAGGTTATACTGTGCTATTCTAGTATTGGTTGGTTATTTTACAGCGAAGTAAATGGTTCTATTTCTCTGAGAAAAGATGAAGAATGTTTATGAATATGAATGCTTTTGGTGCATCTGGGTTTTTTTAAAGCAGCACAGCATTGAAATTACGCATATCCTCAGTTCTCAGTGTGTATACATCTGTCTTTTTTTCAGGGCGGGGTAGCCTAGTGGTTAACGCGTTCGCTCGTCACGCCGAAGACCTGGTTTCGATACGCCGCATGGGTACAGTGTGTGAACCCATTTCTGGTGTCTGTCGCTTTTATATTGCTGGAATATTGCTAAAAGCGGCGTAAAACTAAACTCGTTCACTCATTTTCGTTTTCAATGAATTAATCATGAGGTGAGTATGCAAAATGATTTTTGTTAGCTGATCTTATGTATATCGAGGTACATTTGTAAATGCACCATTGCAAATTTAATTTCAACACCTTTCAAATGAGGATAAAACTATTTTGTTAACCTCAACTGATTATAATAAGATGAAACTGAGGATGAAACTGCGCTATACATAATATATTAGAATCTGATGTAAAACTAGCAGTGTGTGCATGCGTGTGCGTGTGCGTGTATGATTGGTGGATGGATATATGGACCTGACACATGCACAGCAAGACAATGCATCAGAGCTTGTCCTTTGTATTTTCACATACTGAGTGGGATGTGGACCCATGATATTCGTCCATGCATGACACCCGTGGAGATTCAAGTTAGAATTGACCTACAGTAACCCGTGCTTGTAGTGAGAGGCATCTTACGGATTCGGGTGGTCAGGCATAGTTGATACATGTCACTGTATCCCAATGGTGTAGATCGTTGTTCGTGTTGTCAATCATTGTATTGTCTGATCCAGATTCGATTATTTAGCCGCCATATACCTGGGATATTGCTGAGTGCGAGGTTTAACAAACAACCAGTCATGTATGGCAATTCATGTGAGTGTCATGTCACATCTACTCCATACAGCTGTGATATAACGCCGGAGATGAATGCATTATGCCAAGGATGTACTTTGTTGACGTAATACAATGAATGAAAAAGCATTATCTTTACAGAATGTATTCTGAATAAATAAAGTAAACTGTCTCTGAGACATCTTGCATTCTAAGTGAGCTGAGATTAGGTTATGTGATGAATGGTTGGTGGATCGAAATACTGCCGGGTTTCAAATTGTTGCATATAAAAAGACCGAAATCAGAGAATGTTTCATGTATGTGTGTGCGCGCGTGTGTGTGTGCGTACGTGTGTGCGTGCATTTGGGAACGTATGCATAAGTGTGTGTGTGTGGGGGGGGGGGGGGGGGCTGTTTCACATCAATAAACTAGTACGTATGTGTAACACATACATACATGTACGTACGCACACACACACACACAGAGACATACATACATACATACATACGTACGTACGTACGTACATACATACATACATACATACATACATACATACAGACATACATACATACATCATTTACATATTTTCCACCATCATATTCGATTTACTTGTAAAGTTTGTTCGTAGCAAGTTCAGCATAAACATCTTTCATCGCACAGCCGAACTACAGAACATTCCATTGTGATTACCAGACTTTCTCTCACAACAACAACGGTTGTGATTATCAAGATGTTTTTGTATGACATCATCGGCACTGATCTTCCAGTACAACAACAGCTATCATGCAAAGACGTATCGTAACTGCCACATTAAATCATGGCCGTAAAAAAACTGTCGTTGTCGGGGAAGTGAATTTATTCCTCTAATGTAGCATGTGGACATACCCTCTGTGGATGCTAATCACATCAAATAGACACTGGCGCTAGATTTAGAAAATATAATACGATGTAAAATCGTAATTGTTCCTCTTTGAAAAGCATGGATAATACACAGGGTTCTGGACGAGACTGTCAGTATGGCGTATTACAGAGCTACATCAACTGGCCGAACTTTATGCCCTGTGTTCCAGATGAGGGACAGACATCTATAAAAGTAAATCATCTAAGCAGAAATCGTAATGGTAAACATCTTTCAAATTTATATATCAAGTCCAGAATTTTCACGGTACGTTATTGCATTAATAGGCAGAATGAGACTAGGATAACGAGGTGTAGACAGGCTGAAGGTTTAGGGTAGAGGAGGTTGAGAGTTAGGGCAGAAACAATGGCATAAAAGATATCGAACCTTTTCTCGTGGCTCTTCAACTGGGACTTGATAATGATTGTAATTGTTGATGTGGAATGCATTTTACAGCGGATGCCTCTGAGAGGCCCCAGACATGCAAGCAACGGAAATGTTTTAAAAGCATCTGGATATAAATCACGGAGAGAGTTTAGTAGTCGTCTTAAGATGTCTGGGGATGTCTCAGAAATAAAGCCATCAATTGGGGCTAATTCCTCACAGGGTTTGCAGTGCAAGGGTTAGCTTGCTTGCTGTCCGCTACGGGAATCACAGCGTCCTTTTTTCCATAGAACACGATACGATAGACATATAGTTACTTTCAACGTTGTGTTTGCTTCAAGAATGTTTGTCACTGCTCACGATTCTAATGGAATAAGTATGGCGTTCATACGAGATTGGAATAAGGGTTATTTTTCAAGCTAGGCATTTACGTAAATTTTAATCCACCCTTTCACCCAATAATTCAAGAGTCAACAAAATGTCTTCGCGATATCATTTTTTTAGGTATATCCGCGTGTTGTAATTAGGACGAAATTGTTAGTCGAACACAACCATTTATTCCATAACATTACTCGTGGTTTGAGGAATCAGCAGAATACAAGTGTAAATTGTTTAACGATAAACTTGTGTGCAATATCACCGTAATGACATTCTTGTTTCTGAACTGTTTACAGGCTTTCCTATCAGAAAAATAACTCAAAGATATGATCTGATATAGAGTATCTTTAAAAGTATTAGAGTTAAAGCAATATTATTTAATGGGTTATTGTAAAACTTGCATTATATATAAAGACATATTAAAGTAATATCGTTATAAGAAATAGTGGGCAACGTGCATGTACATTTGACCCGAGTAACTTGAAATGTAACGTAAATGTACCGAAGAAAACGCCGATGTCTGAAAAAGAGCACAAGCAATGTTAATACACATGCAGTGTGCCCCTATAGTTGCAGGCCACATAACAGTTCATATATGTGTAATCACACATACATCTATAAGCTTATCAATATAAATAATTCTTGTATTGTTTCATTCAAAATATTCCACAACACCCATATGGTGTTATATGTACATGTTGTTTCATACTGATAGGCAATCGTCGGAACCATTAAAGAGTATTGTGGACAAGCGAACATATCTTGTATATCATTCCTTTATTAGGTGTGTCATTGTCGATTGTTTAAGAATATATGTTTAACTGCGCCTAAGAATATGCAGACACTGCATTCTGTGACTACAGCAGTACTGGGAAGTAATGTGCAAGGATTCACTATTTTGTGAAAGAAAAAAACTAGAACACAATATCTGCTATAGATATCGGATGATCTCGAAAAGCTCATTAATATCCAGGTATTTATATGCAACCTAATAAAAACGTGAACATATATGCAAGTAGGTTACTTACTAACGTGAATGCCTAAAAAGCGTTGCAACACCACTAACAGAAAGAGCACATTTTGAAAAAAACATGTAGTTACAACTGAAAAGAAATCCTGCCCATAGTCTTAAGCAGACTCCATTGTGCGAGTCCCACAATACGATAAGCATTTGTTTATGATTCACCATTAAATAGTGGCGATACCATGTGAAGAGGAAAACATAGTGACATTAAGCAGTGCCACAGTAGGATTTACTAGGATGCCTGTGGAGAGCATCGCTACAGTATGTCAGTAGTTTTGTATTGTAGTCGGTATGTTGAAGATGGTTTGCCTGGAGCCCGAAGACTATGGCTAAAAATAATCAGTGTGAGTCGCCAATGTTGGAATAATGTATGGCATAGTAATCTTCATGGAATGTAACTATTACTATTGAATATATGACAGTTGTTTGTAAATTCAGCAAGGTAACTGACAATGGTGAATGAAGAAACATGCATGTTTTCAACACCATACACTGTACAATTTGAAATGTCTTTTTCATCGAAATGTGGCAAATAATGC
This sequence comes from Haliotis asinina, assembly GCF_037392515.1. Classification (NCBI taxonomy): domain Eukaryota; kingdom Metazoa; phylum Mollusca; class Gastropoda; order Lepetellida; family Haliotidae; genus Haliotis; species Haliotis asinina. The sequence continues at coordinate 15,548,017 of NC_090291.1, forward strand.
CTACCAAAGAACCGTTTATGAGTTGTGTTTCACTTATCGAAACTGACTAGGTTGAATACATCATGTGTTGAAGAGAACGTAATTGACACTGCATAATAGGAAACATATGTAGCTATGGATTCAACAGAAAATAACTGACAACGTTGAATGAGGAAGTGACAGTCTGTTTGTTTTCACCACAAACGACACTGCTGGATTTCAGACTGCCTTTGTGCAGATTGGTTACCAGTAAATGCAGTTATTAAGGTGGATGTCACAAAATCTGAATAAGAATGTGATTTAAATTAAATATTGTAGATGTTAACGTTTGTTGAACATTCAAATATAACATTTTTACTTCCAACCTATGATTGAATCAGTTGGTCCATATTTTGGTGTCGCAACAGAATCGGTTTTGACGCAAATGTCGAATATTCGTCATTCATTTTGTGGTTGCCTCCCTTGGATCTCTCAAATGTAATTTTCCGCTGTTCCTGTTCGTTGAACGACTGGCGGAAATGTTCACCGTGCATATTAACTCATTGTTGGCATTACATTGCAACAACAATAAAGCCCAACAATCCGACACTGATCAATAACATTACAATAATACAAAAAAAATATTATTAAATTTGGTGAATAGATTTTATTCGAAATTGAAAACATATGTTGATCATAATCTGTCGTGAGGGCTACCGATGTAACATCATGTAATTGTGATATGATGAAAAAATGACATTTTGTAAATTAGAAAAATTATGAATCTACGGAGGAATGCTTGATATTTAAAGAACCATTACTGTGACGTTTCTTTCACTTTTTTCCTTTACTTGTAAGATTGATATGACCAAAATGTTTCCTTTGCAACGTTGTCTTTAAGGACATAACAGATGGGCACATCCTTTAACATTAAATCGATTGGAAGACTGACCCATGATCTTGACATACCTACATAAAAATAAACAAGGAAATATACAATCATTTCCGTGCAGTAATTTGTTAAGCTGTGTAAATAAATCTCAATTTATTTGCCAATACGGAAAAAAGTGGTTGTTTTATTATGTTTTATTGTATTGTTTACTTGAAATATATATTTACTGGTTTATTCGGAGTGAGTGATTAGTATGTAAAACCTTTGCTTATTTGTAATTCAAATTAAAATCTGTTTAAACATCAATGTAATTATATTTCCACAACATCTATATTAAAACTTTATAAGGTAAATAACTATTATAGAATGTAATTAATAAAGCTTCATGAAAAATGCAATGTTTTCCATTGTTATTTAATTATTAAATTATTTTCATTCCTTGTCAACAGACAGCTATGAATAGAGAACAGCATTTGCACATGCATTTATGTGTATTTAACAGTTAATCTTAATACTTGTTGCAAAATAAATAATCCTTTATTGTTATGACGCTTTACACTAAAAATCAATCAAATGCTTTGTAAGTTGAAGAAAGACATCTATATTAAAACTTTATAAGGTAAATAACTATTATAGAATGTAATTAATAAAGCTTTATGAAAAATGCAATGTTTTCCATTGTTATTTAATTATTAAATTATTTTCATTCCTTGTCAACAGACAGCTATGAATAGAGAACAGCATTTGCACATGCATTTATGTGTATTTAACAGTTAATCTTAATACTTGTTGCAAAATAAATAATCCTTTATTGTTATTACGCTTTGCACTAAAAATCAATCAAATGCTTTGTAAGTTGAAGAAAGACAATTTCAAGATACACATAACATTGCATAGCTTAATTTCCTCGTGAATTGGTATGATTGCATTGCATCTTCCGACTTCAATCAGTAGACAGTGTGAAGTGGAGAGAATGAGAGGTCATGGTGTGTATGATTGCTACCCTGCGTCACGGATTGGCTAAAAGTCTCATTACCACATAATTTGTAGGGCTGTATACACGTATAGTGATATCGATTTGTACGATTATTTTCATATTTCTCCACCTTTTTAACATGTTATTTCCGCACACCAGATAAGCATTAGTCTGATGTTATTTTGGAGTGGCCGTATTTTTATTCTCAATAAACAAATTGATCATTGTTTCAATAAATGACATTATCTTCAAGTGAAAACATTTTGTTTCCCAACACTACGTAAGTATTAAACTGACCATTGTTTCAGTGAATGATAATATCTCCAAGTGGGAACATTTTGTTTCCCCACACTCGATAAGCACTAAAGTCTGATATTGCTTTGGAGTGGAACACTGGCTGTGTGTTTAATCTCAATAAACAAACTGAAAACTATCAATGAATTACATTACCATCAAGTGGAAACATTGTGTTTCTCTATATTAGATAGACATTAAAATCTGCTATTATTTTTGGGGTGGAACAGTGGCCGTATGTGTATTCTAAATAAATTTCCCCACACTAAATATGAATTAAAGTATGATACTATTTTGGAGTGCAGCACCGGTCGTATGTTTATTCTCAATAACATTTTGTGTCCCCACACTAAATAAGTATTAGTCTGACATTGTTTTGTAGTGGGACACTAACCATATGTTTACTCTAAACACACATATTGTCCATTGTTTCCATGAATGACAGTATCGCCAAGTGGCATTTATAAGGTTTATTAAACAGAGTAAGGCCAGGTATTCATTTTCTTATCTTTCCAACATTACATATGCTGGGTATCGAGATGTTATTCCTTGATGGCAGCATCCTCCCATCGGCTAGGATAAGGCACAATGACTACACACTGCGACCAGTCATTTCACAAAGCATCTCTCGGGCCTCCTACTATCATCTCCATAATAATTTGACACCAACTTTGTTCATTTCAATCATTCATCTGGGTGTATATTGCTAATTGTCTCAACACATGCCTGATAAATAAATTACATATATGTTAATAAAAACAAATGGTAATTTATTTCTATAGTGCCTAAAATCCATCCTCATCGTGCTCATTGGCGGTGTACGTAGTTAAAAACATTTTGTAAAGACAACACATGCAGATAGTTTGAAGAAAATATGTGTCTTTAGATATGAGCTTTATTTTAAAACTTCTTTAAATAAAATAGAAGTTGACAAAATATTCGTGTTTCCTTCCGTCAGTCCTCACTCCGAATGCATAGTCTATATGAAGTAATTACTCAAACGTTGCTTACACGCTGTGCAAATTGACAGAAATCCTAGCTGATGTATCTTCTTTGTAATGATGGGCGGTGAACATCAAAAGCCAACACACCTGAAATCACCTGCCGTTTGATCAACGTGATTTGCTGGTCGATGTTTGCTACTTATTGCAATGACGTCACACCACAATGACCATATCACGTGACTATGTGGGTTACCACAATCGTTTGTTTACTGTGAAACTTAAGTTAATTACCACAAAACGGCATCGATGTTTCCACCAACTTGTAACAATACCACTTTACCCGTTTGTTCCCGTGTTATCATAACTCTTTGCCATAGTCAATATTGACTGTTTCGCCATTTTGTCTGCAAACAATGAAGGCACAACACGCAATTTACTGAGGTTAGAATAGGTGTACTACAGCATCAGATATCAAATTTGTTCAATACCGTGCCCAGAAATACTGCTTGTCACACCCAAAAGAGCATGAACGCCTATTTGAAGCTTCTTTTATTTCCCCTCGAGACGTATTCTACTCCTCACACACAAGGCTTATCTCACATGGCATACTCGGAAACCTTTTTCTTTGCAATGGCAACTTGCAGGAATCTGAGGAAATGGCGAATAGAATGAATCTACAGTTAAATTTGCCAGTCCTCGGAACAAAGTTGTCGAAATGGTGTTGCAAGCCCTTCTAGATTTGGAAAGTTGTAAACAGCGTCGCACGTGCGTGCCCCCGGTCGCCAAGCAACGCGTGGACGGAAGAACGAAATGACAATAGCGCGCGCGAGCTCCTTTGCCCAATGATGATCGCGCTGCGTATAATTGACGCGATGATTGGCCGGTGTGATTGGTTTTTGATTAAACATGACTTTAGTATAAATATCGACAGTCATAAATCAATGGAGAGTTTCCTCGCCCTATAGCAACGCGTTACGGAACTGATTTAAAATCCCGGCTTCTAAGTTTCCTCCCAATTTCCAACAAGATTTTCTTGTAACCGGTTCTAAGGAGCGCAGACAGTTCCGTTGGGAAATTGCACTTCGCACTTTTCGGAAGCGGGGTTGGAGAGAGAATAATTAGATACATAAGAACAATCACGAAGCCTACTACAACCGTGCCGGGTGTAGTGCCAGTGTGATTGTGGGTTGGTCTGGCTCGCGGCTTCAGACCATGCAAGGATTGAAGCAACAGGAATACTATCGGGCTTGCACCTTCTCCAGTCTGCCGGCCATGATGTTTCCTGGTATGTTCCGTAATTCACCTCCGGTTCCTTCTACCACCGGGGTTGCCTAGGCTACAAATGTCTGTTTTTTGTGATTCAAGATTTTGTCCTGCTTGAATGAGCGTATACCGTGACTTTGAAAATTGTTGTACTAGAGGCCGCCCACCGGATGAAAACAAGTATATTAGCTTTGAATATGTGGAGAGCTGGAAGAAGCGACTGCAGCACTACCAGTAATTTCCTCTTGAAGGAGCCTTATAATTTCCTCATCTTTATTGCCTCTTCCTCCACTTTCATCGGTATTTATTTGTTTAAACATCGACATTCTTGACGTGATGGCACGTAGGTGCTCTACCCAAGGCGGGAGGGGCGGTAGAAAACAATTCAAATGAATATTGGATTAGTGATTTGACTGGCACCAGTTTGAATGTCAGATGATGTTCTAGCGTTATGCTTCTTCTTTTCAGATCCATCATACGGGAAGACAGCTTGGACGCCTCAGCCAAGTCCTCAAAATCAGACTCCATGTAAGTACACAAATATCAGTATATAATGGATGTTGTATTGAACACGTATGATGATGAGTTAGGGCTTGACACAAGCAAATGATAACCTGTTTTCCCTATTTACATTGTCACCAGTGGCTAGTTCCTGTTTAAACAGATTTGTGTGTGTTTGTACTTTGGCATTGACGGGTAACACAAAAAGACAAATGTTTTTTGTGGAACTATGATATTGTCAATAGAGAGAAATTCAGGTGATTCTTAAGCTGAAACTCTAACTTTGCTCTCTATTTTAATTCATTAATATCACTTAAACAACATGAAAAGTAGGTACGATATCAGTAACAAAAATGAAATTATTATCAAATTATTCTGTTTTGTATCATATCTTCATTTAGTATTCGTTGAGTTGCCGAAATCTCGGAGTACATTTTTTTAAAATATCAGAATATATCTTACTTTCTTTTCTGAAATAATTCATATTCATAACATAGACAACACCTTATTTATTACGGGAAATACCCCTCTGATGACAAACAAAAAATTGACCAGATTTGTTGTTTATTTTTGCTTGAAATATTCATTGAAAGTTGGAAATTGCGCATCTGATGACAGCGACGATGTGAATTTGTACTGGGGACAAGAATTATTTCAACCACAGCACGGACATAATTGTAATTGCGCATCAACTACATTGTGATTATATTGACTCTAATTCAGTTTTGATTTACGGCTTTATTAATTATTCGCATCGTCATCATCAATATCATCATCGTCGTCATCACCATCATCCACATCAACAAAGACAATTTTCATTGTTTAATCAAGCAATATTTTCGTCTACATTTATATGCGCTTCGCGTACACATCTAATCAACAAGACGTTGACTCTTATGTTTTTCGCTATTTATACATAATGTACATTGACATAAATGTTTTCAGGCGACGTCTATAAAGATTTATATTGTGTATGTGACAATAGCAGGTGTAAAGTTTCTAGTGGCTATTCTATTGTGGACCTAAAGACCGGGTGTTTGCTGATGCCGTCCGCGGCTATTGAGCATGTTGGTAATACTCGTCTCTATCTATTGTGGCCTTCATTCTCACGCGTCTAAAGCAGGCTCTCCAAAATTGGTTTAATGCATTTCCGTGTGGCTAGAGCTTCAGACATAGTCAATACCGCACTCTAAACACATTTTGGTTCTTTTAATCTCGTCTGTATAAAGCTCCTGTGTCATCGATACAGAAAAATACCACCTTTTTCACAGCAAATTTAGCTTGGCACTACAGGCTGGATGGAACTGCCATGTGTGGATTTGCCCTCGGGTATACATTAAAATTAAATTTTCTGTCAGCAGATTGTTTGGCAAGTATTTGGCATGATCTCGTCCTCCGGGCAGTGATGTTTGACCCTGAAATGCACGCTCTGAATGGTCATTTCAATTCTTTATTGTAGGTTATCCTCACAATTCCCTGTCTGCAATTGCCAAGTCACCATTAGACTCCAATCACTCGCCTTGGAGACCACAGGGTAAGAATTCGATTTTCTCATTTTATTTTAATAATATTTTAATATTACGTTGGCATGGATACCAGATGACGGTATAAGCTCACATATACAAAGATTTACCTGAGTTGAGGTTGTTGTGTTTATCATTAATATACATTGCTAGGGGATGGTATTCAAGAGGTTTATTGATTGAGTTAAAAGACAAGGTAACCAGGAAGGTTATATTTACGGGGGTGTATTCTGAGGCATGTTTGTTTATGAATTTATTATTTTGATATGGAGAAGATTTCATAACCATTTCATAACGCTCTGGCTTAAAACTAGCAATCAAATATTCTCTGTATTGCTCACGACTATACACACGTTTCTCACAATTATGATTATTGAATGTAGTTCCTGAACGTGCAGCTGGATAAATTTGCATTAACAATACATTCCTTTAAATGAATTTTTTTCACAATTTTTACGTAATATTAATTCTTTTATGTGAAGCGTTTATCTCAGTTATTCTATTCTATCTCGAACATTGAGATATTGTATATTGTATCATGCATACACTGAAACGTGTTTTACGAATGACGACTTGTTGTTTATTACAATTAGCAACACATACTAGTATCGACTAGTTTGAATTTATCATCTTAAAGAATATATTTACTGACGACACTCAGTATATGTATTTCACCATCTTTCTGAAATACTCCTGTGCTGCCATTTTCGCCACTAAATTAGCAACCGCATTCAACTGTAGACGTTAAATTAAATAGTAATATAATGCTCTTTTTGTCGAAAGGAATATCAAGCTATTTAGTACATCATTTTCAGCAACAAATGACACAACATAAAATCCATTTGCCACTGCGATAATTTGTAAAATAAAATGAATGCTCTGTGCCCTGTGTTTGACTTCTAACCCGTGATATCCGACCCTGGTATTTGTTGTGACAAGTCCGAAGACCTAGTCATTTTGGCCTCTAACCACCGGGTAGATTGCTGCGACGTTTACCGTTAATTATTCCCAGGTGAGACGGGAGTATTGAATGTCGGGCCAAGCATCCGTGCCGGGCACTTCAGTTTTGTGACACGCGCCTTCATGCATACAATGGCCCGATACAATTACATGAGAATAGTGCCTTGCTTTCAGTTGATCGCTGCATAGAGCAGACCCGAGACTTGATTGTATTCTCAGTGACAACGCTATGTCGTGATCATGTATCAAAATAAATATCGCATTACTCTCCACGCAAGCACTTCACTGTCATCGATGACAAACGATGGATTTTGAGGTAAAAGTAACTATAATAATGAAAAACGGGATGGACCGTGTCAGATATTATTCATACATTGCATTGTACATCGGAAATGGAACATATCGTTCATTATGTGACAAGTTAATATTGATATCAGCGTTCAAATGTGTTTATAGTTTTATCCTTTATGTTAACGTCATGATTATAAGATTACGCGAATGCAACAATTGTAACGAGTGATAATTGCTCTATATTATATACACCGATTGTGTTATGAACAAAAATAAAAATTCTGAGCGTAATAATTTTGTATCGGAAAAATAATAAATATGTACCTCGGTCTCACCTTTCATACAGTAAGTGTATTTATGTGGTTATTTCTTTCAAGAAGTGAAAATTTAGATACACGTCTGTCCATTAACCAAAATCACACAGAATACATATAATTATACCGTATGCGTAAGGACAAACAAAATATTTTTCCCCGTATTGTTGTATTTTTTTAAAGTACACAACAGAGTGTGGTCACGCGATTAGCATTATTTCTAATACGTGGACGTATTAAACTGCTCTGTGATATTTGATTTAACACTAGATGATCAACGTTTGTCAGTCATGACGGTGGTCTATTTGTTTTAGGATATATCCAACGAGCATTTTTATTCTTCCATGAAAATAATTCATGTTACGTGAACAATATATGTATTTCTCTGCTTATGACTAGCATTTTTATTGTCATTAATATAGCGTCGTTTTGTTTTCAAATTCTAAACAGAAAAATCATTTTAATGATTATCCTGTCAGATAGTCTGACCAGAGCTCAGGCTTGCATTAGTATAAACACGTAAATGGAGCACAACCAGATCTTTATTACAAATATCAAATGTCATACTGTATGACACAGGCTTGATGTATTTGTTCATTTTGATCAATAATGCCTTCAAATAGCATACTTCAGCAATGCGTGTTTCAAGCAAAGTTTGTAATATGTAATAAAAGCCCAATATATTAAATTTGATTTCTACAAGAGTAGCCTATTGCCGCAGTTTTGAAACCAGGTGAATACTAAATCTTATCATTTTCAAAGCTTTTGTTTATGAATGATTCATAAACACATCTTGAATTAATTCAAAGTTCATTCCTTTAATGTGATGTTGCATCACTGGCCTCTTAGTTTTCTATTTGCTTAAATTGTAATTTCAAATTAATTTGATAATACGGGTTAATTTAATGAATACAAAACGTACTACGGAGATTATGCAAGTCTAGGACATAGCTATTTCTCCCCAGTCACGAAATATGTTATATTTCACACAGTCAAGCATGTCGTGTTCCATCATTCACTTGGAATAAGCATTAACACGTATGTCCATACACATCCAAATTTCGTTTATATCTTACATTTTCATCAACCAAATGTTTTCAAAGAGCGTTAGGGGAAGCAATATGTCTTCCCCTCCCCTAATTGTCAGCCATAATAAGTTCTTTTCACGACAGCTAATTTGATTCCCCGACTATTCACCATAGATCGGTTAATTTAGGCTTCGTGTCTTTAACTGATTTGAAGACGGGATATATTTTGCCGTGGTCATTGTTCTATTTAAAATAATTTCTCTCCGATGTGAGAGGCGGTGACGAGGGCGACGTTGTCACGCCACCGTAGGGTCGTCGCACGCACGCAAGCCACGCGGCCACGCGACACGACGCGCACAAACATATTCTTTTCTAATTCCTGCATTTAAACATCCTAATTGAGTTAGTTGCCTTGATTCTAACTGTCTGACAGAAAACTGATGCTCTGTTCTGATAACGCGATCCTCTAAAATGTCACGAGAAATAATGCGCCAGAAATTAACTTTACTCAACTACTCCATTAAGTAGTGGAACAAGGACCTACTTTCCATACGAATATTATTATCGGAAATAGTGATGGGATGTGATGGAAATAACAATCGATCGTCTCGAAATATATAGTGTCGTTTTATCTCAAATTTAAATTGTTTAAGCAGTTAACAATTGTAGTCAACAATAGAAGGTAATCCGAGTCAGAATTCCCACAGAAGGAATTATTACCATTTATATTTTGACATATTTTTTTTTCAATCGATACCAGCAATCTGAAACAAACTTCGACCACGTCATGCTTCCAGTTAACACAATTTCCTAGTGTTTTGAAATTATGAATATATGATCCATTTGGTTATGTAAAGTGTGAAATGATCCTTGGTTGATAATACGAAAATGATACCATATCGAATAAATTATAACATTTGTATCATTTTTTTATTTATTGGATAGGGGTGTTATTGTATATGAGGGTTGGTCCATGGTTCAGCTGTACGGCTTTACACCGACTGTATTGCTTCCAATAGTGTTCTGTCATGAGTTATTATACCGTTGTGAGAACCGTCTATTGATCCGCTATCACCACGTTATATCGCTGTTTGGACAGTTAAACCTTGTTCATTCACAGTTTACGAATTCAATAACTGTGTTATGAACTGTTTATATCATGCCATCGATGTTATTGCAAGAATTTGACAAAAAGTAATAATTCAGAAAATTAGATATTTATGCGATAACAACAAAGACAGGTCTTTAGCATGGTCCAAATGTATACAGACAGTGCAAATGGTGTAAAGATAAACTGTCAGACATCTATGGGGGGTTTTGGGTTTGCTTTGTTTTTAATTCCAATTGGCGCCAATTTCGTTATTCGTATACAAAAGTAACTTTCTAGAGACCTTTGATGTATTCGCATCCAGTATTTATGTTCTAGCGTTAATATCGGTTTTATTCTTTAACGAAATATACCTGTGACAAATAGGCAATAAAATGGTGGGTTGTTATGGATGTCGAACTAATCCTGATGAATATCATTTGCGTGATTCGTACCCAGTTTGGGATTTCCTTAGATGAATTATGTCACAAATATTCAATCATTTCCTTACTAAATAATATATTCTTTTTTTTCATTTTTGAAAACAATGTTACGTTGTCAACAGTAACATATTAAGCATCAGTCTTGTTTTATATTATATGTTTTTTATCATATGTGTGTGTATATTATGTGTGTCATAGGTGGGTTTGCAACGTTTCGTGGCATATAAATTTGCATGAAAGAATTAAAGGAAAGTAAAAAAAATATTGTATATACATCATGCAGGTTACTAGTAATATGAAATAAAAATGCAAGCAAATCTCGTTTCTACAGTAAAAAATGAAATGTTCTTTCAAGCAAATCAATGACCAGAAAAAATATTTCTCTACCTGATCACATACTGGTATATTTCGGAATTAGGCCACAATTACCAAAATGATTCAGTTCTTCTGGTGACAAAGACAATTCAGAGGCATTCATTTAGTTTTATGCCTGGTGTGTTAGGTGCATTTAACTTGAACGTTAATATCCTTTATAGTGGTTTATATGGGACATTGTATTTGATCATAATAGAAAATCCTTGGATTGTGCTTGACATGGGCGAACTAAGGACCGTGAAGCTGAGAACAATGCTTAGCATAAGTAGTGATATTTGTTGTGAGGTTATTGGCACCGTGAAGATACTAAGAACCTTCATATCGTTAACTTTCCACACAGCCTGGCAATGGGGCCAACGTTGGTAGCTATTGTCAACAACACAATGTGCTAAACCGCTTCAACAGAAGACGTGCCTCAAACACATCACTACCCTTATCATCACTTACAAACTGCCAAGAATTCATGCCATGGGCTCTTCGTTTAACAATTTGACAAATTCGGCTTTAATTCAACACTTAGTTGATGTAATAATGGGCGAATCACATTTTCATCATTTTCTGAATAACAGTCGACCTCCCTGTGTTTTGATTTTTGTTTTTCAAAGAAACACTCCCTTGTCCTCTCTTCAAACGCCCTCATCCTTCTGAACAAATTCTGCCACTCCCCTATATCCACCCACCCACAGCCCCACCCTATTTTTTACAAAGCCCCAACCGAAACTCTCTGTGGTTCCACACTAACTATGACGGTTGCCTTCCAAGCATACGACCCGCATCTTGAGATAATTTTACACTGAAATTATCAATTATGATCGGATGACTATATGAAGGTATTTAGGCATACAAGCACGTTTGTGCTATAGAGGGTTTAGTAAACACAATTAAACTGGGCGTGTCGTACCCCTGTCTGTCTGTAAGCGCGCACATACAAAGACAGCGCCTAGTCTAGTCTAGCTCTTACATCGTCTCTCTATACACCATTCCTCTCATGTATCGCTGCAATATAAGATGTGAGCTTAATGCATTTCAAGGATGACGATGAACTGTATATTCCCCGAGTGGGCATTGACAACCGTCAACACGAAACATCCTACTTCTTTCTATTTCATAGTCATCGCTGACATTTTATTGGCACAGGATCAAATGAAATTTATGAAAAAGGCGGAAATTAGTTTTCCGTGCATATCTGTGATAGAGTATTAACAAAATCTTTCACCAATGTAAGTGTCAGAAATCCCCTATTCATTTGTTAATAGGAATAAGACGAGACACTGGTCTTATAATTACCAATTTCGTTGTTCCTTTTTCCTAGAATAGATGACAATGGACTACTGTATTTTTTTCGGAATTGGGATTTATAGCAAGGAACATATAACCAGTATGAAGTATGAAAAGCAAGACGGACGTCACTGATGCTGATCATCACCGAAGATGCTAGCGTTGATATGTGTGAAACCTATTTAAGTATAGTATATTTAAACTTAAAAGGGAGTTAGTTAAAGGAAAAGACATATTCCATCTTTAGTTACAAGAATCAGAATTTAATTACAAAAATTCTTTAAACCCAACGACAGACTCGTTCAATTTTTTATGATTATTTGCTTGTCCAAGAAAACATTTCTGCTTCTAAAGTCAATGTTATCTCTCCGAAAATACTTACTTACATGTATTTTCATGTTGTAACACTTCAACTCATATATCTTCATGTCATCGCTCAAAGTATTACAGTCGTGTTCTCAGTACTCATGCTCTCATTGGTCCATTCTTATAGTCATTGTCACTAATACTTTATACTCATGTTCTAATTTCTTCATTGTTTATACGCATGATCTAAGCTCTGTTTCCCAATGCTCTCCACCTCCATACATATATACTCATGATCTCTATCCTCCATATTTGTGGTTCCATTTTCTTCATCCAGTCGTCTACCCGTCAAGATCCGGGTTAGAACTGGTCTTCAGTAACCCATGCTTGTCGTAAGAGGTGACTAACAGGATCGGGTGGTCAGACCCGCCGCTTTGGTTGACACATGTCACGTATCCCAATTGCGTAGATCGATGCTCATGTTGTTGATCATTTGATTGTCTGGTCCGAGTATTTACATATAGCTGGAATATTGAGCGTGGTTCCAAACAGCAAACCAAACAACAAAATTACCCTGACGTCATATACACCAATGAACTCTATCGTCAATACTTATGATCTCTTGTTCTTCATCCATACGCCATATATTATATTCAGGATGTCAATACCCGTATTCAGCTGCTCGAGCTATCTTCCCTCCACGTACATGGACGCACGTGGTGAACCAGGCATAAATTATTTCCCTCGTATATAGTCTCTTCAATACATTTGTCTCTACCCAACTTCTACACTTGCACACATGTAGAGTCATGATCCCCAGAGTACACAGACTGATAGGTATTGATTCCTGTTCTCTATGTCCTTCCATTACATATGAACACCAATAGATATATAGATACGTGCACTATGCACCTCATACATAGGGAGTCATGCTCTTCACAGCCCTCGATATAATAATGTTGTGCACTCTACGCCTCTCTCATTCCTCTCTACTCCTTATAAACGTATACCCATGCTCTCTCCTACATACATATATACCCATGCTCTCAACCTTCCTCTTTGCATATATACTCATGCTCTCAACCTTCCTGCATAAATATATGAGCATGCTCTCTACTCTCCTCCACACATATATAGCCATTCTCTCCACTCTCCTCCATAATGTATACTCATTCTCTCTACTCTCCTAATTACATATACACCCATTCTCTCCACTCTCCTCCATAATGTATACTCATTCTCTCTACTCTCCTAATTACATATACACCCATGCTCTCTACTCTCCTCCATAAATATATGCTCATTGTCTCTGCTCTCCTCCATACATAGATACGCATGCTCTCCACATTCTTCCATACATATATACCCGTGCTCTCTACACTCCTTCATACTTTTGTATTCATGCTCTTTACACTCCTCTATACATGTATACTCATGCTGTCTGTCCTGTATTTTCCAGGCAGCGGTCAGATCCAGTTGTGGCAGTTCCTGCTGGAGTTGTTGTCAGACAGTCAGAACGCCACCTGCATCACGTGGGAGGGTACAAACGGGGAGTTCAAACTCGTGGACCCGGATGAGGTCGCTAGACGCTGGGGGGAGAGGAAAAGCAAACCCAACATGAACTACGACAAACTGAGTCGTGCACTGCGGTACTACTACGACAAGAACATCATGACGAAGGTCCACGGCAAGAGATACGCCTATAAGTTTGACTTTGCCGGTTTGGCTCAGGCGATGCAGCCTGCAAGTGCGGACCCTACCTCCTACAAGTACCAACAGGACTTCTTTATGTCATCGTATCATCACAATCCTAAATTAAACTTCATGAACGCGCATGCGCCAATGCCTAACTCTTCGTCAAGCTTCTTTGCCTCTCCGTCAAGTTACTGGTCTTCCGGAGCCGGCGCCAACTTGTATCACAACATTCCCAACCACGCCATGTCCCACCATCCGTCACACATGCCGTCGCACTTAGGGACATACTATTCATGATCGGTCCCAGTAAATTAACGTCATCCCTTAATTAAAATGTTGGAACGCGAGTGTCGGGTCCTTTTCCCGAGAGCCAAGCCGTCCAGCTCTGAAATAAGACGAATCTAGACTTTCAGGGAGCTAAATCGACCCGTGCTTATCGGTAAAACAAATTGAATCATCGGGGTCGTGATAATTAATGGAAGGAAATGTTAGAGAGGGTGCGACAGATTAAACTCCCCTCAATCGATACCTGATTTTCGGGCCTCTTCTTTTAAAGAGTTCCCGAACTGATATGTATCTGCAACAGCGGAAGACGCAGACAAGAAAAATATTCTGCAATTAATTTTGTTCTCTCCTGATATACTTCAAGTCAGAGTCGCTATCTCGACGGCTGGAAAATTGGATTTCCTATCCGGCTAGTGACGCGACGTGTAGAAACATGGCATCCTCAGCATTATCGCTTTCTTAAGTGCCTTGCAGCCCATCTTTGTGGGGATAGTCCATTTGTGGAGAAATAAATATCCTCGATGGAGGAAGATTGATTGCAGTTGGAGGCAGAGGAGGGAGACTCGAGATGACATCAATGCTGCTGGTTGCACACAGGAAGGGGGCCATTCATCTCTGCTCACCCAGGCACCTCAGAGCGACCTAGGCCATGAAGAACAACAACAAACTTGGACAAACAAATTACAGCCGGTTTTTTAGCAGTGAGTGATGACATCAGGTTGGTGAGAAGGTTAAGGTGCGATGGTTCCTGGAATATTGTCTGTGGGCATATCTCCGGCAGCATCTTCTCCGACACCACAAGTTGTGGAACTCTGACTGATATTAAGGTACACTGTAACACCGGGTGTCCCGTGCTATTTGACGTCGTGTAGGACGCTGTAGTCCGAACATGACCGTTGTTATTGGACTTGTGCTATGTGACGTATTTATTGATCTTGTGATGTCTCGGGGGTTGTTAATGCTACCTCTGAATGCTTGTATATAACAAAAAATAAAATTGTACATATATTGAGCCAAGCCTATCGTTTCTTGATCGTATAACGTTAGTCTTTCCATGAGATTGGAACCGGTGTCATCTGTAGACAGAACGCACGCACCTTCTGATTGTACTAAGAATGATTAACACATGCGTATGACGTCTTTATGAGGCAAGTTGGAGTCAGATTAGGACACACTTTATGGATGAACAAATTCTTTGTAAAGGTGATGTGACGTTTCCATACAGAACCTTGTATCGTTGTTAAGCACGGTCGCAACGTCTCCTCACCTGAATGAAGAAGTTATTCATCCATAACGTTTGTCCTTATCTACTTTATTACGATATATTCAGAATCGTGCAACGGGCGTTATATTTAGCAGTAGTACCTTACGATAACCGAGAGTGTTTCATCGCTTTCATTTGTATGTCAACACCACTGATAGATGTTTGGATCTTGATGAGCATGGCCGCTGCAGCTGTTGGTGAGGCAGCTCTTTAGAGTAAAATACGTGGGTGCGTCCATAGGGAGGGCGTGCTTATCATTTTGGAGAACACTTGGTGTCCACATTGAGTTTAAGTTATCCATTCAAATGGTAGTCACTGCTTTTCATGCCCAGTGTAACTGTTCACGGGGTTACGTGATACCGGGGACGTCTAGCTGTGTTCATATTATATACATGTCAACTGGACAAGATGTGTTGGTAGCAACTTATTTATTTCGTCAGTTGAACGTTTCCATACACATTCTTGCTGCGTTCTCAAGCAGGATTCAAGCAGTTTTTTACCATAAAGGCAGTCTATATTGTCCTTCCAAACTTCAAAATGCCGCTCAAAGAAAATAAATATGTCCCCTGGATGTTTAGATCTTGTGACTTTAGGTGGACTTGTCGCTGTTGCTAGATGCTAATGCTATTTATCGATAGATTTACTTCGTGAAATTGAAAACAACTGACAAACAAGCTACGGCTTGTCTTATTGCCAGCATAATATTAAAAAACATTGCATGTGATATTGTGCTCAATGATTTTATGTCAAATTATTATCTGCTGCCATTCAGATACTAACACCGAGAAATGAGATCACAATTCAGTCTTTGAATTGTAAGATAACAGCTTGAACAATATAATGGTTAGTTGCATCTGCCAGATTCTAAATGTATGTAAGCATGAATATTATCATAATACGACTGAAAATTGTTGACCTTAACTCTCAGAATTAGTGTATTTATATCTGAAGTAATATATTCAATCAATAGATTTTCACTGACATTTGTAAGTGTGTGTATGTGTGTTTGTTTGTTTGTTTGTGTATGCGTCTGTATCTGTGTATTTCAGTACATTCGTCATATCACTAACCATTTCATAAATTACTACCCTCACGGCCTTTTCAACATTTGTCTGCAAGTTGAAATAATGCTTTATGCCGAAATACTATGTATGGAACGTGTTATTGTACCTTAGTCGGCCTAACACCAATTGAATTACTATCTTTTACATATATAATTATGTATCGTGCGACTGTCCTCAAAACAGGTGTATTGCTCTATTGTAGGAACAATATGAAATGACTTCAGTACTTATAAGGTCTCGCGAGTACAAAATATTTGTTAATCATATATAACTTTCATTCATATTCTACAGTAACACTTGTTAATATGCATGCCTATATTATCTTTCCTAACAATAATTCCTCCAATTTCGTATTTCGTGGTTTTCGCCAGGTGGGCAAGAATAGGGAAAGAAACGGTCAGACAACGACAACACGTCACTCTTAAATGTCGTCAGGGGCGTAGCTACCGTTATAAAAAAGCCCGGGCTTTTGCATGATTTTTGCTACATAGGTTGTGCAAGCCCTCAATGCTATCTAAATATAAAGCTTTGTAACCTATCGGGCCTACACGAAAGAACTGGCTTGCTACGCGCCTGGTCGCCCCCAAACCTATTAAGAGTACACATTTACTTGCTATACTTGAAGTGCAAAGCGTATGAAATGTTGTGTCTTCAAATTTGGTTCATCTCACTGAATTCAAAACTGCTTCTTCCACTGCAGATGCCAAAATTAGCAAACGTTCCAAAAAAACATTCTGCACATAGAATACGTGTATACTTTACGCGTTGGATACCAATTCAGTGTTAAGACACAGAGGTATTACTGTAATATCGGAGAACTGGTATATACTTGTTACTTTCAGATACACAAAAAATGGGGTAAAAAATTGTTGGGTCTTTTTTTGCGTTATGATACGATTAGATTTAAACAAGGCCTTTGCAGAATTTTTTGTCCATATTTTTTACAAAAAATGATCATAAACGGTTTTCAAACACGAACAGAGCCACCGTGTTCATTTCTGTGTGGTTTACAGATGATATTTAATACAAATAAATGAACGATACGTAGCGGTTGATTAAAAATGACTACGTCACACTGAGTATTTGTTTCGTTTTAAAACAAGCGGAAATAATATAGAACCGGTTATTTAGAATTTTGCAAACCTAATTCAACAAATACTTGCTTCATTTGTTTCTACAAGGCCTCATGCAAAGTTTGAATTAGACAATATGAATGTTATTAATACAGATAATATAATTTCACCCCCATCACCACGGGAAAAATCGTAGACGTCAGCATTTAGGTCTTATTTCGAATAAATTCTTCTCTGTGTTGTTTAAAGAAATAAGGATGTCATTTTCAACTTGAGTGAACTCTGTGATTCGAAGAATACAAACAGTAATGGGATTATGGCTAATTAGCTTCTGATACGACTTCATTACGCGGACCTCGGAGAAAACAAGACTCACGCGGACGTCAAAGAAAACAATGATGAAAACGAGGCTCTGAGTCAGAGAGCTATCTGAGCTGTCATCACTAACTCGAGAAAGTAAACCCAAGGCGCAGGGACCCGCGTCCTTGCAATATAGCACGTGCACAGGCATTAAGAGATGATCTGGTGTGATTGGTAATTAAAAGCATGCTTTGTGTTACCCAAGCTTGTCAAAACATTAACTTCAATTTTATTCAAACAATGACGATGTGATGTTCGAAAGGTCAAAGATCTAGACCACGAGCTCGGATTTTATGCTTGAATTTAGATTTTGGATAATTCAGTGCTCATTAAACATTGGAAAATATTTTTAATCGTTTCCTTTATTTAATTTGTGCTTCAAGTAATTAACTTGGTTTTCGGGGCACGAACATTACGCAGTGTTTGTTAAAAATGTACGTTTCTATTTATAAATGAATTTCAAATAATTTTATAGAATCTATATCCACTTTTCGAAAAACGAATGTATATACGCTTGTAAGAAACAACAATAGTTTGTTTTCACATGTCAGTCAGAGCGGAACATATATTAAGAGGAACTCATTTTAGGGGTAGACAACATCTTGATACCAACTTCTTTATAGCAATAAAGGAATACTTATAATGGACAACTTCTTAATTGCAATAGATGCGATGTTTCAGTGTAGACTCTAACACTGTTATCGAGCAAAAAAGGTGTGTTAATAAGTATTCCTCTCAATCATACCTGCTTCTCAAAGCTACACTAAAAATTCACAACGTATATGTTGATCAAGTTTAAACACAGGTGAGTCTAGCTCTTAAATAATTTGTAATAAGCCAGTAACCACTACAAATAGATAGCAAACGATAGCTCATGTTGTGTGGCAAATACACATGCTATATGGTTTAAACATATTTTTATTTATGAAAATGATTTCGGATTGGTGAGCAAGCATCACTACTTACGTTAACAACGCTCCCATGCAACATAAAACATTTATGTTGCATTATGTTAACATAAGCAGTGCTTTGTGTTAACATAAGCAGTGCTGTGTGTTAACATAAGTAGTGATGAAATTGAATGGACGATGTGAAGTCATCGATATTCACTATTGGATAAATATGGCATTTATAAATATAGTCACATTATATCAAATACAGCTATCCTCTACGTTAGTGAGTTACAGGTGTGTGTACATGCTATATATAACGTTATAATCGCACCGTGTGTGTTCATGTTAGATTTAAGAACAACATCACTTGACATTTGATTTGCTCATCAAGCACATATACAGATGAACGCCATCGCAACAACTTCATAAATAGGCGACGTTAACAATTACGTTCAAAATACTGGCCATATTTATTTCATTTCTGCAACTGCATTTCTGTTCATCTCTATCTATATCTCTATCAAATTATTATCGGGAGAGGTATTTACACAAAACAAGGTTTGCTTTTTCACCGATTCATATTTCTTTGGAAGTGAAAATATGTTCAAACCTCTGTGCATGTTCTCTCAGAAGATGAATGAGAAATGCTAATGATATCATATCCAATGCACGAATGTTGTGTCATATTTTCATTTACAAGGCAGATAACACAAATGTTATTTTTGTACATTTTTTACAGTATTGGACATTAGATTCTGTTGACTAATATTTCATTCAACTTTGCTGTTGATGTGAGTGTTTCACATGACGCCGCCTTTTGTCTGCACGTGACGATATCAATGTCCTATCTCTCATCAGTCATAGAGACATTAGTTCTCGAAACAATCTAAGCCATTTTACTGAGTCACATGAAAGAAGCTCTGATCCATTTCAACACTACACAGACATTAGAATCGAGTTGTCAAGCGGACAAGCCTTGGTAAATTTCTTCAAGTGCGGTGTGATTTGAAGAGTAATATCGAGTATTCTGCAAAGCAAAATGAACAGAGAAGTGTAAACGAAAGTAACTAACCATATTCATAATAAAAAGAAATCTGTGAGTTGTGTGTATGATTCTGACTGAATCATAAGAATGATTATTCCATTTTTTATTATTGTTGCTGCTGTTCGTGACTGAAATTTGTGCCTTGTTATTATAGTTCTAAACTATTCATTTCATCATTTCATATAGTTTTCATAATTAACATTCTTGTGATATGTAACTTTTTATCAAATGTCCTATATGAAAACCGTATAATGAAACACCTTGACATTTATCTTCAAATAATTATCAGAATCAATAAAATAAGCAAACGACGTAGATTTGCACTGGAAATTG
This sequence comes from Haliotis asinina, assembly GCF_037392515.1. Taxonomy (NCBI): domain Eukaryota; kingdom Metazoa; phylum Mollusca; class Gastropoda; order Lepetellida; family Haliotidae; genus Haliotis; species Haliotis asinina. Next base: position 15,568,462 of record NC_090291.1, read on the forward strand.
CATCTATGTATACAATACGTAAAAGCAAACGAAACCATTATATTGCTGTCGTGAGACATCCCTGCAATAAAATAGTTGTTCCATTCAGACAATGCCACAAGAATATGTTAGTAAATAACTATGAAACAGAGTGAACACCTGGTGTCAACTTCAGGTGATATCAATTGAAACACAATTATGTTTTAATAATGATTTTACGTACAGTCATCTAAAATCGAGAAAACAGAATATAATACCTCGACTGTGGTTATGTTTAAAAATCAATAAATTCGCAATGGAACGAGTATTCGTCTGATAATTTTATAAATATGGAAATGACAGTATCGATATTCCGACAAATTATATTCTGCAAATGATCATATTTGTAATACCTCGTTACTGAAGTATTGAGGGTTCCTGTAGCCGACTGCTCACCCAGTGCCTAATGCCAGTATAACACGACCCTGGGATTACATAGTACCTCACTAGTTATATCCCCGATCAGTAGAGTGACAGAGTGTATTTATATACGAGTCTGTGTGTGCCTGCTCATCGGGGTCTATTGAACCCGGCGTCAAGTTAAACACCGGGCCCTCTTCTCCGCTCAATGATGATGCGGCCAGCACAAATTCATTGCCTTTCTAGCGCAGTGTCAGTGAGCACAAATGATTGATGGCCAGTCGTAATTTTGCCCAATATGAGAACGATTCTAACTGAGAAATTTCGCTGTCGGACATATTCTTCGCGCCTAGATAACCGCTTTATGAGCCTCTTAATCAAAGATTATCACAATTTCACTCGGTCGCTTCAGCGAGGAAACTAGCTTAATTACTGCTAGCTGCACAATAGAGAACTAATATCAGAGGCGCATTGGGACTTGCGATGTTTGCGCGGCTGGCCCCTAGTCCCGTGGGGAAAGGGTAATTACTTTTACCCTTAAATTAATGAAAACGCCTAATACGCCATTATATAAAATATGGATTTGGGTAATTGTCGCGCCGATTTAACATATTGAATCTGTCTTTGTTACAGTGTGACTGAAACCTTGTGACAACATTAAGGCGAGCGATTATTAGCATGTTATCACCCAGGACGAAAACAGATACCGCATAAATGTTGATCGTTTGTTGAATGAAGCGCAATGGCATTGTCACGTAGCGTTCAGGCAGAAAGTATCGTCGGTGATGATGCAGTCTCCGCAGTTGGTAATACACTGCCATTGTCGGCAAAATTGCCCATACATTTCCACTCTAAATCAAACCAAAACATTCCTCCTTTATTACGTAATACAATTCCGAATTACTCAATTTACATTGTATAGATCTTAAATAATACTCAGCAGTACTTTCACAAAGAGTCCATGGACAAATAGGGAACAGGTGATGGTACAATAGGAAATATTAGTCTCATTTCAAAGCTAATTCGTATTTTAAGAAAAACGATCGTGACTCTTGGCATTCAAACTGTCGATAAAGTGAGGTTGCCGGAAATTTTAGGGTTTGATTTGGGCGATGGACGCACCAAACAATACAAACATCTGGATTGTATTATCCATCGAATTTCATCTGCTCGCCTGTTGAATCGGAGAGAGTACAACATCATTGTAAATTACGAATTTGGGTCAAGAAAAAGCTCTTGGAAATTGACACTAAATGATTCCAATTTTATGCCTTCCCAATGAATAATTATTCCTTGATGGATGGCTGAAACGCTTATGAATTTTAATGACCTCTGATTTTCTCTAGACAGTCGAATCATGAAAATTGAATATAAATTGCTTCCATGTCTTGTTTTTGATTTCATGCTTATAATCATCATCCACTGACTGTTTGATTTTTGAAACTGGTATTTGACTAATTCATAAATAATTTAATGAAACCTCAATGAACAAATCAATCGTGGTTCAAAAAGACTGACACAGTAGTTCCAACAAACTTTGTAAAATGTTTGCTTCTGCACCTTTTCGTTTTGAGTGAGTGAATTTAGTTTTACGCCGTTTTAGCAATGTTCCAGCAACATCGCGACGGGGACACCGGAAATGGGACTTTAGTTTTGTTTGGAGCCAGACTATATCGGGGACCAGTGAATGATTGGTCCTTGATTAGACAATCCAGTGATCGATGTAATGAGCATCCAAGTACGATAATACGCCATGAACCAAATCTGACCACCAATCCACTTAGTTGCCTCGGTAGTATAGTGGTTACTGCGTTCGCCGAAAAACCGGGTTCGATTCCCACAGTGCATTGTGTGACCCCCAATTCTGGCATCTCTTGTCGTGATATTCCTGGAATATTACTAAAAGCGTTGAAAACCAAAACTCACTTACTCACTCACTCATAATCAAATGCTTGTTTCATAATGTGTATATCAGAAAGTCAATGTGCAATGCTCGTTAAAGAGTGTGTAAGAACGATGTTGTTTCAGAGAAAGTACGATTATGTTTAAACACGCATGAACATCGACACTTCCTGAATTGTTGTGTCAAGGATAGGGACCATGTTGTTGGATGGTGATATATGAACAACTGACACTGTATGCGGAAGTTCAATCCAGCTTTTGAAATGAAGTAACGGTTTATCAAAACCATTAATCATTTTAACCACATTGTTATCAGGTGATCTGACATCGGTGATGAACGGGGTCTTGGTTCTTGTTCTCCTCACTTCTCCGTATACCTCATGGATCAAAGGTTATGGGGAAGTAGTTAAAGCGTTTGCGCGTTACTTCAGCGGCCCAGGTTCGAATCAGTAGGTGTAAGGCTCTTTGCTGTTACTTGGAAGAACCGTGGGGTATCCAAGAGGTTAAAGTGTTCGCTCGTCAAGGCAAAGGCTCTGTTTGATTACCCACTTGGGTACAATGTGTGAAGCCGTTTCGGTTGTCCCCCTTGCTGGAATATTGTATAAACTGCTTAAAACTTTACTCACTCACTCCTTGATTAGACTTGATCTCTGAGTCATGTACAATTTGTACTTTTAAATATTACAATACGCACATATACATAAACACAATAGACCATTTGAAAAGAAGCTTACCTTGACACGCTCAAGGTAGGCGATACTTCCTAATCGTCTCATAATCTTTATCTTTAAAAATAGATGAGATAATCAGTATAATGTAATGTTTCATTTTTAATGTAATGTACCTTTTGCTTATTAGTTACGTTTTGCTTATGATTTCTCCATGAGATATGTCCCAGGGTGTGTGTTTAATATCAAGTGTTATGTTTGGTTTTAGTTGGTTGGTTATTCAACTCTGCACTCAGCGGTATTCTGCGGTATGTAAACATGTAATCCTGTCTGGACCTGAAAACCCGGTGATCGGGATCATGAACATCCTTATACACAAGTGGGATAACATGACTTGTGTTCACCAAGTCAACGAAAATCACTACCCGATCCTGTTAGTCGCTTCTTATGACAAGCATGGATTGCTGAAGACCAATTGTAACCTGGATCTTCACGGGTTGAAAATGAATAAGTGTAAGTTATTGACAGAAAATCAGGGTAGATTTGTTTGCTTGTTGATTGACAACAGAGTCATCAATTTATGCTAATTGACGGTGGCCTGTAGACGAACCGGTGATTGATATTCTGAGCAACAACCTTCTCGCAATGAACCAAAATCACGATCAATTTAATCGCCTCTTCCAAGGAGCAGCTGGCCCGGTCCAATTTTAAACCCCATTCCCAAAAGGCATCATTAAGTGATCATCAATGTCCGTATTTAAGTCTATTCCATACGAAACAAGTCGTCCGGGACTTCTTCGCCGACATATATCAGCTAATCTCTCACCCATCTTATGTGATAATGCCACGATGATGCGTGGTGAGCAAAAGAAGATCTCGAATTGTGTTACAGATGTTTCAAAGATTACAATCTGTTTCAGTACACAATCTGACTTTTTTACAGCCGAACCCACTGATATTCAGGGTATATTGTATATGGAGGTCCGTAAATAGTCGTGTCTGACCAGACAATCCAGTGATCAACATCATTAGCATCGATCTACGCATCTGGGATACTACGACATGTGTCAACCAAGTCAGCGAGCCAGATACCTGATACAGTAATACCGCTACTCGCCTCTTATGACATGATCGGTTGCTGAAGACATATACAGAAGGCAGACGCTAATGTATTAATCATGAGTTTTGTTTGTTCTGTTTACAGACTGATTTGTCAATTTGTATCTGTGCGTGCTTACGTGCGTGCGTGTTTGGATATTAACCTACGCTCATTGTTGTGGTCTTGAGGTTGTATATAGGTTTGAAAATTACAGTTAGTGCAGTGTATGTATTTCAGGCAATGTATTGAAAAAGTGTAGAATTACGATGCAGTGAACCACGACGACTGTTGATTCAAACATTACTACTACTGCATCTACCGCAGATTTGGTAGCAAATTATGTTGGTCTTAGATGCTAAAATGTCGGAAGGATTACATTACATCATCAACTTTATTCCGTATTTTAGGCCACATAGCCGGCAGTACAATTGTATTAGATGGTATACAGTCATAGTCATATGACTATGAAGGATTACATACATTGATATTTATCATTTGAATCTCAGGGAATAACTGTATCTTGTTTGGCCTATACGTGCGACAAATCCATGAACAACAATGGACTTATACTACGCCCTTGTCGAAAGAATGTTTTGGCACTGAAACAAATTCAGAACGTCTTTTTTAGCAACGCGACGTTGCATTGATTGGATTCTTCATTGACTTCATAACGACAACAGTAACAAACATGGATTAAATAAATATTTGAATGAAACGTTCATTCTTCGTTATATAATTATCACAGGAAAACAATAACTAAAAGACAGTTCAACCAATCAGTTATGCGACGTCTACGTCAACTGACAGTGCTGGCGGCGTTTCGTATTCTGAATACGTTTCAAAAGAAGATCATACGAATCTTTCTTAACCAAACTAAAATATGCAGCAATAAAACAGTGGTGGTATGTGAGGGTATGTTTCCAATTGTCAATTTGTCTTGTGGTGTTTTAGGTTAACTAATGATTCGAGCGTCTGTTCGCCATGCTGAAGTCCCGGGTTCGATTCCCCACATGGGTACAATGCTTTGAAACTGCTGGAATATTGCTGAGAGCGGCATAAAAATAAACTTACACGGTTCTGTTTGCAGTACCAGTTTATTTACGACGTTTTCTACCTTGGTTAAATACACAAGAGCCATGTCCTCATGAACCAAGAATCATAATAACGTTGAACCTGGGATTCGAACTCGTGATCCTAATATTCACAAAAGACACGACTCAAATGAACACTTAACCCAGTGAGCAAATTAAAGACTTGTGTTGCTTGAGAACGTTCCCGAGTTCGAATCCCAGATATATGCGCTGTTCGCATGAAGGGTCTAATGCAGTCGCATGACTAGGATGTCACCTAACTACGGCGACATGATGATCCAGGAACTTTAAAAGCCCATTTGTGTTGTTCTCCACCTATATATTGCCGGGATATTGCTAATAGTGGCGTAGAACCACACTTTCTCACGTAGACCTCTTGTCCCTTGCCCATTTCATTTACTATATCACATACGAGATTTACACAATCTTCTCAACATACCTTTGAGTGAGTGAGTGTGTGAGTGAGTTTAGTTTTACGCCGCACTCAGCAATCTTCCAGCTATATGGCGGCGGTCTGTAAATAATCGAGTCTAGACCAAACAATCCAGAGATCAATATCTTGAGCATCGATCTGAGCAACTGGGAACCGATGACATGTGTCAACCAAGTCAGCGAGCCTGACCACCAGGTCCCGTTAGTCGCCTCGTACGACAAGCATAGTCGCCTCTTATGGCAAGCATGGGTAGCTGAAGGCCTATTCTACCCCGGGACCTTTACGGGTCACATACCTTTGAGATTTAACCAGAAGCCTAAGTTCACATCATGGCGTTGTCCTGACTTTTTCTCTTTAGAAGTAACACAGTTATGAAAACAGGCAACTTGGGTCTATTTTACAGTCTGTGAAAAAGCCCAATTTCATTAAAAGAACTTATCCATTTCCGGAAATCAGCAATATCATGTACTATTCAAATACAAGCATAAACAAAGATAACCTTTCTGAAATATTCCAAATCCACATGCATGCAAACATATTCAGAAAACTTATACTTGTTCAAAAACAACCTTGTTTTTCTTTTTGCGGAACTAAGAAGAAAATCTTTCTACATCCATGCGCAATTGAGAATATTTCTGGACAAAATTACAGACCTGTATATCAACAAAGACGTAATTGCTGTTGTCTATTCTGTAGTTAACAAATATGAACAGACTGACATCATATATCTTTACACAAACAGGTGGGTTTGAATCATGGCTATGTCGAAACGCCAAATTTGTAGAATACCTGAAGAGCTTTGTTTCATTGTGTCTATATGATCGGTTTGGCACAATCCTAGAATTACGATATAAAAATGTCTTTTAAGGCATGCCTCTTTTGCAGCAGCAATCGAGAAAAGATAATTGTTAGAATAAAAACATGTCATTTAATCTTTAACACTTTTGATATGATTATATCATTTAGAGTTCCTACTCAAACAATCACCGGAAACTGTGCATTCCAAACTCCTGCCGTTTTAATACGCCTCTGTATATTGTGTGATAAATAAACGTGCACGTTTTTTGTTGCTGTTATTTATTTAATTTTATTTCATTTTATTTTTGTTGTTGTTGATTGTTAAAAGATTGCAACTATCTTAATAACCACGTGCGACTGTCTTCATCACTGTCCTCTGTTAACCTCGATATGCTGCCCCAGTTGCCTTGCGTGTGAAAAATGGTCTGTTCTGTTCTTTGGACACGGTGTGTGCGGTGGTCAAGGATACCACTGATTATCCAAATGTCTGAAAGTTGGTCCTCGCTGCAACAATCCCCGCCACTCCGCTGGCAATGTTGAGTACAGGACCGTTATGGATGGTGTTTGATAGAGCTGGCTTATTTCATGTGGTAATTGTTGCCACAATACAATTATATGGATAAAACATTCTGAAGCATATGTTATGACAATTGTTTTTGTTGTTATATTGGATATGTCTGAAAACAGTGAGTTTGAATTAGTTCAAGAACAAAATCCAAGACTATGTATCTATGACTGTAAAATAGTCTGTCTGTCTGTCTGTCTGTCTGTCTCCAGTGAGAGAAAATGAATGACACTCATTATCAAGACTTCTTGTATGCAAAATACGTCAAACAAATATTGCAAGTACTATCTACAGTCAGATGATTTACTTTCCGCGTTTTCACCGAAAACACTTGGATGATTCTTCATATAGTTTGACAATGTCCAACAGCTGGAACAAAGACACGGTTATCTGACTCTTAAAAATCATAAAGAAATCACAAGCTAATAAATTGTCCAAACAGACTTAGGCGGTGCCTCACAGATGCACCAAAGATGCACCGTGTTCTCCAGTTACCAGTCATACACTGGTATATTTAGTTGGACACATTAAAGGTGCTGCCTGGAAACGTGTACACTTACTAATATATTTTAGCTTTATTCCAGTTACAGGTAGATGTAATATTGCTGAGAACGGCGTTAAACATCTACTGAAACAAACTTTACATTTACTGTGGAAGCTGTCAAAACGGGTATCTGTCCTATCCGGCAAGTTCTCAACACCGGCATAAACTCTCGGTCCCAACCGTGGCTTGTACATGTATCATCAGCTCTGCAATCCGGTACGCTGTCTAAACCACATTATTTCTTCAGTCACAACGAGTGCCGGTTTAGAACAGCTTCCACTGTATATGGGGACGGTATATAAATAACTGGATCTAGACCAGACAATCCAGTGACTGATCTTATGACCAACACTTTGGGGTACCATAAACGTCATCATCTTTGTCACGGAGCCTGAACCAAAGAGACATGTGTTAGTGTCTCATGATCAGCATATGACGACGAGGCTTTAAATGTCACTATAAACAAATACACGTTCGACGTAAATGCTGTAGATTATCTGTGTATACAGTCTTATTGCTATGAGGACGTGAACATTCATGGACAATTCTTGTTTGTTTGTATACCTTCTATGTCTTCATATTTTTAAGACCTTCCAATGACCATGAACTCTTTTCATATTGAAATAGCTCATGTTAAAAAGTGTTATCCTGCTACATGTGCACATAATAGTATCCTTTATCACTAGCTGTGTTCAAGGAAGTCAACTTTCAAATATATATACTGTAATAAGATTTGGTGTAAGGAACTTCTCCCCTGACAACGCTAATGCGGACGTCTCAAGACCATTACTCACGAAGAAAAGCTACTAATTCTGTCATTTGTAATTGGAACGCCAAAACAGTTCGCTCGTCATGTTGTCATTTGCCTAAACCTCAACATTAAAGACGACTTTGTCTTAAGACTAATGGGCCCTTCTTGTCACGTGATGCCAGACAGCTTGATTGTTCTACTTCGCAGAGAACCGGAAGTAGCGGAAGTGACGGTCTCAGGTCCCGGGGCTAGACGGATCCCAGTCTTTGTCTCTGAAACAGCCTTTGTAGAGTTGGGGTAATTCGCATGGCGAATTAAGACTTCTTAGCTTTAAATCTTTGTTGCAGAATGACAAAACGTACATTATATGGAAGGAATCGATGAATTAGATGCACAAAGACTAGTGTTAGAAATGAATTTCAAGTTCCCTGTTTTAGACCCCTTCAAAGATGTCTAGGTGTTGTGCACTTTCCGATTTACTAATAGAACGTTCCATAAAATGTACATGTCAAAAATATTTTCCCATGTAACATATTCGAACAGTAACTGTTTTATTGTCTTTTTTCCAATAAGCAACCATGCTAAGGTGATGATGAATCAAGAATTTGACATAGACAATTCGTGAGAAAAAAACACCCAAATACGAAACAGGTCACACAAGTGTTGCTCCGTTTCAAAACCTTCCAGAACAGCTAAGCAAATCTCATTGTGATCACGTTTTATTGTACATGTACTTCACCGTGCGTTCGAGTGTGCGCATTAACTCAACTACCATTCTACTTTCTTCAGCGGTAGAAAAATACTTGAGCTTAACATCACCGTCCTGGTCGATATGTGCCATATTCTCATTGTGTCTTTCACATACTTAGTGCAGCACTGCTGCTGAAAACAGTGCAACAACGGCATTCATGCATTAGGTCCTACACACACACTAGAAGTTCAACCTGACCCGTTCATTGCATCTCATGGTTAAACGACAGTAGGTCCTCCTTTAATGACCAAACCGTTTACAACTTGACTATATGTCTTCTGTCAAGCGCAACACGTTCACAGAGAATCTGATGGCATATGACGTCTTCAGTTATGGATATTGTAGTTTTGTCTTTTTAGGAATTGTGCATCTTTTGGAGAGCTGTACAGGTAAGATGAGGCTGTTGGACAGCTGTCGTGTTGGTGATGCAGAGATGAACTTTCAAATGTCAAATGAGTTTAAATTTATATTTTTTCACTTTTTGTCACTGTTGGAACTCATTTGAAAATTACTGCTTTTAATAGAAGGATGTAAGTGAGTTCTCACACGATTTCTATTTACAAACATTCTATTTACAAACAACTGTAATACTGCGGAAACAAATAAATACTGAAGGTATTGTCTCAATTGTGCAAACCACTCTGCTTTTTTCAGAGCTTTCTGTTTGCTAAAGTATTACTTTTTTGTGAGAAAAATACAAGACATTACCAGCCTATACCATTTTGTCTGCAATACTCGCTTAAGTAGAGAGTCATTTCGTGTGATGTATTTGGTGACAAAACTGTGAGACAAATTTTTAAATTTGAAGATTTTGAAGATCAAAGGCATCGTGTCACATCATATACCTGTTATTAATATCAATTTGTTTGTGCTATTTGAATACACATTCCATAAATAAAGGAAGGAAAATTATCATTTTAAGAATATGTCATATCACTTGTATATTTCACATACATTTTAGTACTGTCGTTTATGTACGACTATACAAACACCTTTGAGGATGCTTGAATGCAAATTCAATCATTCTTATATGTTCTTTCTTATTTACACCTAAATATATTAAATATATCCTTGACTGATTTCATCCACTTAGATTGTTGAGTTTATTAATTTCATATCTGGTATGATCCTTTAGATGAATTTACACTCAGGCTTTTTTTAATTTTTATACTTTTTTTGTAATTCACTGATTTTCTGCGATGCACTGTCACCCACAATATTAAACTTTTCACCCAAAGAAATGTGTTCGGATTGACACTCAAAACGCATTGCTTAGTTTGTCGGACATCATTTCAACAATGAGGTCGCGGTGATGCTTGGTGTTCAAGAAACTTGGGTATATCTCAATAGACATATGGTACCATTCACCAACACATGTAACGTATAATATCTATAACTTTTGAAAGTCAAAATGCTCAAAATAAATAAACATGTGTAATATCTACAATAACGTGCGAAATATAACATGGTGTGTTACCGTAAGCAATAGACATGTACATGTTATTTGAACAAACATATATTGTTCAGCAAAATTTAAAGTTGAAAATGTGAATGAGTTGTCTTGCGTAAATTGACGCGTTACATGTAAACAGCCAGATCAGTTGATGACGATATCATGGGAAAATTCGAAATCAATTAAAGAATACGATTTCAATTAGCAATTTCAACTTGTATTATTGATTCATATTTTTAGAACCCTGCATTGTGTTTTCACTTCATTAATCTGCAAACACCACTGAATGAGATGAAAAAGAAAGGAAAAATAAAAGAAAGCCTAGGAAACAATATTTATTCTGACAAGGTGCAAAATATAATACTTTCACTGTCAGCATTCTGCGCAATTTTCGAAACAGTGGTTTCTCAATTAACACGGCGTGTGATATTGATTGTTAACGAACAAATAAAATTTAACAGCAAATGGGAATTTTCTCAGGTACATTAGTGCGTAGGTTGATGCTTTTTTGATACATATAAGCCTACACACAATGCAAGCTTTTGACTGTCAGTCTGATGATACGGTTTCTAGACAAGACGGGCTGTTTTCTCTTCAATTGTTGTCAGTGAGCATGCGCCAGAACAAAGCGTAATGGGATTTGGCTGTATTCAGAGTTACGGCCCTTGAGCGGGGCACACGTCGAACGACGTTCCTCCGTCTTGGATTTCTGAAGTTCATTACAATGCGTAGTGCAAATGCTTGTTAACCGATAAAATATTGTTTAATCAACACAATATTTCTCCTCTATTGTCGTCATTTTACACAGTCAAGCGTGCAGCTAAAAGACAACAAAAGATGGATTTTATCCTGTTTTTCCTGATGTCACGTGACAAGGGTCTCGAGTTCCATCGCTAGGTGACATCGCCCACCGCCCGACCCCCTCGGGCTGAAGAGAGGGAGGCATCTTAACAGTTTATTTTCATAACAAATTAACAATCACAGATTGGGGGAACGGCTAAATCGTTTGTTAACACTGACCCTCGGAGTGTTTTGGTTAGGACGTTATCAAACTGTGCATGACGTTAAAATTTACTCATCAAAATATCAGCTTAAAATTCATCATTTTTATTAGACGCTTTTTCTGTACGCGTCATGTCATATGTCACTTATCATATGTCATGTGCCATTTGTGTACAGCTTTGTTAAAGAGTTCTGATGTAGTTTCCTAATAGTATAATTATGTCAAAAAAATGAAAACAATGAGATTTTCCACACTGTACAAATAGTTCCTATAAAAGGTCCAATAATACCCATTCCTCACTATTTCTTGTATAAATGTAAATCAGCGATGGCACATTCGCGTTTAGACACATGTATCTTCTTGTATGCCATCTGTCAAAGATAGTAAGTTATTTGCGCCCGTGTAATGCGTCCTGTGTATTGCGTACATGTATTTGAAGTTGTTTTGTGTTTCCTTTGAAGTGACATCTCGGAGTGCTTTGAGCACCTTGAATATGTTTGTTGATCTTAACGCCAACAGTATCATCTTAACGTTCTCGCATCAGCATTACGTGTTGAGATCAAATATGGGAAATCATTACCAGTGTCATTGTTATCATGTTCATCAGTATCCACATCATCACCATAATTATCAGTGTTAATAAAAGCATCATTATTTTAGTTGGATTAGAAGACGCATTGCTATTATCGCAGTAGTAGTAGCAGTAATAGTAGCAGCAGCAGCAGTGATAGTAGTAGTAGTAGTGGTAGTAGTAGTAGTAGTGATAGTAGTAGTAGTGGTAGTAGTAGTAGTAGTAGTGATAGTAGTAGTAGTAGCAGCAGCAGCAGTAGTAGTAGTAGTAGTAGTAGTAATAGTAGCAGCAGCAGCAGTGATAGTAGTAGTACTACTAGTAGTAGTAACTGCAGCTGGTAGTAGTAGTAGTAGTAGTAGTAGTAGTAGTAGTAGTAGTAGTAGTAGTAGTAGTAGTAGTAGTAGTAGTAGTAGTAGTAGTAGTAGTAGTAGTAGTAGTAGTAGTAGTAGTAGTAGTAGTAGTAGTTGCTACTGTTTGAACAGCTGTAGTTGTAGTTGAGGTAAAAGTAATAGTAATAATAACGAAATAATAGGTATTCGACATTTGTATTTTCAGTCTTATCACGATATGAGGATTAGCGGTAATCTGCCTTAAGATGTAGTAGCTGTAGTAATACTGATCATAAATATATTATCAACAGCAACAGCAGTAGCAGTAATTGTCGTTATGGTGATAGAGGCAAAAACAACAGCAAAATAATAGAAAGGGTAGATATTTACGTATATTTTGCAATATGTTATTCTTTGTCCTACTTGAACCACAGAAATTAGTGAATATAATTCAAACATGACTGAAATAAATTACACAAAATGAGAAAAGAAATACCAGTTTTAGTGAGCGTGGTGTAGTTTTACGCCGCTTTAGAAATATTAGAGCGAAATCACTGCAGTGGGCACCAAGAATGGCCTTCGCACATTGAATCGAACCCGGGTCTTCGGCCTCACAAGCTAACGCTTTAACCACCAGGCTACCACCGCCCACCTGTTTCTCAGTCACAAAGACGGGAACACATCCTGATCGCCCCAGTATGTATCGATTCTAGCCTCAAACGTCTTTATCTCATGTCACCTAGGAAATAAAATACTCAGTTCGTAGTCCAGACCTGAACACAGGCGAAATAACTTGCCACTATATGAACGTCTTGTCAACATGAACTAGATTAATTGTGTACGTTGTACATTTGTACACCACGGTGATGTTTTGTTGAAAGTGTTTATTTGACAGTTAAGAAATACAATTACCAAACTAAAATGATCAACATGCTGCGTGTATTAATTTTCTTCTTTTAAACCATCATAAAAATAAACCTTAAAAAATCGAAATCGTACAAAAAGATATTATTTATTCCCACACGCAATAAAACTAAATGTAGGTTGATAGTTTTCATATGTCGATATTTATTCTTCAAGATATTAATTAGAAGCGTTAAAACTATAACTAAATTTCAGGACTTTTTGGCACTTATTCCATCAAAAAAAAACTTAAAAAACCGATATCACACAAAAGATATTTTTTTTATTTCTACATGCAATAAAACTAAATATAAATTGACAGTTTTCATATGGCTATATTTATTCTTCAAGACATTCAGCGTTAAAACTATATCTGCAGCTAATTTGCAGTATTTTGGTCACTTATTCCAAATATAAGATTGAAATATAAGATACGAAAAAATATTGGAGAGGAAACGGGAAAATAAAACTATCGACCATATTTTCGTCTCACCATCAATTCCACAACTGGTGTCTTTCTTACGTTAAACTGTAAATCCCAACACGTTTTATATTACTCCCAAAATAAGATTTCACGTCCCGTCGCTGTCGCCAACGTTCTTTTTTCTAATCCATTAATCTGATTATTTAGAAACTTTCTCATTTAAGCATTAACTTTCTAAAAGAAATTTGACTAATTCTAACAGGTAGGTTTAGAAAAAGACTGATCCTGTAATAGACAGAGCTCAGCCTTGTGGGAGCAACATTTTCCCAGTTACAAGCAAAGTTCATCCTGTGAAACCCTTCTCGCCTTCCGTCGTATAAAATACCGTGGCATTGATATCTTTGTAATTCCTCTAGAGCCGGTTTTATCCTCGATAACCTCGCTGATGATGACGAAATGGTTTCATCAGTAATCCTGTGGTCTATCCGACAATACAGAAGACCCCCTATAGCGTTAGATTGGGCCTTTAATCTCAACCCGCCTTTATTAGCGCAGTAGGGTCTCCGTCTTGGCTTCTTTTCTCGGTCTCTGCTTCCCTTCCACCAATCACGATCGCCACGGACCCCACCGAAAGGCCGTCTCATAGGATTTAAATGTAGGAAAGTACTGTACGTTATCACAGAGTAATTTGCCGTCTAGCAGCGATTTGCCCCAACTCTGTGCATGGAAATGCCTTAATAACGATGTATTGTCCCATCTTCCTGACGCGCAAAACTGTATTAATCAACTATCGGGTTTCGATCTCACTGTGGAAACTTTTAATATTTTCTGGAAGGAAAGCGGAAGAGAGTCCGACATTGCTCTGTAATAACGCCGCGCGCGCTTTGGCGAGATCAAGATATCTTTATTTGTTAAAATAACTTATTTTCCTCTAATAGGCCTGTTATGCCGGGAGCACTTAAATTTGTTCCGCTCACGGAATCGTTGCCATGACTACCAAGATCGATCTGAAATGTGAACAAAAACAGTAATAACCGGTATCAGGTCTTTTACTTAATGCATCTCCTCTCATTTCCCGCGTACTTTGTCGATTGCTGGGTTTTCACCGACTGCTTTGTTTAGACTTCCTGCGCCCGTGAGTGGCTCGAGAGGACTTCCGGTGCGCATCGAGGAGAAGGATATTATCTTTCAAAATATATGACACTTTCCATGTCGCAAGCTTCAGACCGAGTCCAGCAGAGATGATGGAAAGACGACATTAAGCCCCGAGAAAGCACGAGCCATCCTCGTATGCTAACAGCCAACATCGTTCTGCACTATTTCTTCAAGAAATGGACTACTTCTTATGTTATTCATGCGCCGCAGGGGCAAACTTTCACGTTCTCATCAAACGAGTGGAAATGCAATAGAACTACATCTTGGCCATCAAATCTTAAATAATGTCAACACCATTGATCACAAAGTTATTTTGCTCAAATGAAATGAATTGCAAATCAATACTTTGCACATTTGCAACAAACTTCACTGATAAATCGGGGATTCGGGCAAGTATCTCTTGAATTTTTTTCAATCTCACAAGCGTTACATGTTTTTTTTTACGATAAGATGCGATGAAACAAATAGTCTAATCGGGATCCGAATCCTACAAAAGTATCTTAATTGAATGCAGCGTCGAATGAGTCTAATTGAATCTTGTATGTCACAGGCGTGTTTTACAATCAATTCGTGACCTTAATTTCATTTAACGCGAGCATAATTAATTCCGCATAATATCCTTTAAACCATTAACGTCCATTAAGAATGGAAAGTGAAAGTAACACGAGAAGAAATGCTTACGTTTACTTCCTAGCAAATGAGTGTAAACTACGTCTTTACACGCCAACAGTCTGACTGGAATTATGACATTTACAAGCCTCAAAATATACCTAACCTAATCATAACTATTGAATATTTTTACGACACGAATGTCATTAAAGTTCATTTAAACGTAATGCAGGATT
Organism: Haliotis asinina; assembly: GCF_037392515.1. Classification (NCBI taxonomy): domain Eukaryota; kingdom Metazoa; phylum Mollusca; class Gastropoda; order Lepetellida; family Haliotidae; genus Haliotis; species Haliotis asinina. The sequence goes on from NC_090291.1 coordinate 15,584,125, forward strand.
AATGTTTACGCCGATATTTATGCAGGTGACTCCAAAACGTGAAGGTAACTAAGGGGACATTTTTGACACCGCTGTGAACGTAGATGCCATATAAACCTGACGTAAACATAACAGACTAATGGAATTTTTTCCTACGCTGTGTGTGTACATGTCATATAAACCTGTCCTAATGACTGAGTGAGGGAGTGAGTTTAGTTTTACTCCGCACTCAGCAATAGTCCAGCTATATGGCGCGGTCTGTAAATAATCGATTTTGGATCAGACACTGTGTCTGCACAATTGGGAACCGATCAAGTTAGTCGAATTTAATGGTAAGTATGGGTTGCTGAAGGCCTATTCTACCCGGGACCTTCACGTAGCAAACTACCGGAGTACTTTTCCGCCTCTGTTCATGGAGATGCCACCTAAACTAAACCAAACGTTACCGACTAACGGTGTATTTTAGACAACGACAAGCACATATATACCACATACGCCTAGCTTAGACGTAACAGACTAAAGGATATATATACAGCTATGTATGAAGACTCCACCATACACATTACAGACGGAGTATTTTCCTCCGCAGTGTACGTAGCTGCTCAGTCAAGTGCAGTTCTGTATCATACCCAGCGGAATGGTATATATATATATTTAATAATTGAGTAGCAACTGCTGCTGGTTGGGCGGAACATGTCTAGCCTTTTAACGAATATCTGATTACTGTACTGATTTTCAGGAATCAATGCATGTAGATGTCATCACAAGCTCGCACTAAGGAAACTGCTTTGAAAGTCTTTGGCATGGGCGTTTTGAAAACGACGCTCAGCAGAAACAGCACATAATGGAGAAATTGACATGTTGAGTGATGGTTTTGTTTAGAAAATGCACGTTGGACCAAACAAATCAGTCTTATAGTATGGGGAATTCCAAGTCGCTTAACAGACAAATATTAGCATCCGTACGTATTATGGGAGATTGTGGTGTCTGGGTCCCACACTTATCATGTGAAACTGTAATGTCTCGTGTCACTGAGATCAAATGGAAACCTGCAGGTGGCACTGTGATGTCATGAGAACATGTGGTGTCAGGTGGCACTGTGATGTCATGAGAACCTGTGGTGTCCAGTGGCACTGTCATGTCGTGAGAACCTCCAGCGTCCGGTGGCACAGAGATGTTATGAAAACCTGTGGTGTCATGAGAACCTGTGGTGTTAGGTGGCACTGTCATGTCATGAGAATCTGTGGTGTCAGGTGGCACTGTGATGTCATGAGAACCTGTAGTGTCCGGTACCAATGTGATGTCATGAGGATTTGTTGTGTCAGGTGGCACTGTAATGAAATGTGAAACTGGCTTCTGGGGCATTGTGATATCACCGTGACAGCATGAGAGGCCGGTGTGTCATGGGGCACTGTGTTAACATAGGAAATCGTGGTTTGATGGGGTAGTGCAATAATACCAGTCGTAACTCGGGGAACTGTGATCACACGCATTGCTAAAAACACCCATGCTATCATGTGACATTCATAACGTCCGCTAGGTTGAGTGAGTATGGTTTTACGCCGCTTTTAGCAATATTCCAGTCATATCAGAGGAGTGGAGGCCAGAATAGGCCTTCACACATTGTACCCATGTCGGGAATCGAAATCGTGTCTTCGGCGTAACGAGTCAACACCTTAACCACTAGGCTATCCAACAGCCCAAGCTTGAAGCAGATACAGATATGATAATGTGTATAATAATTTTGATGTTTGCTGGATCATCATGTCTCCGTTCTTAGACAGCATGATAGTCATGTGACTGCATTAAGCCCTCAGTGTGGACAGCGTGAACCGAATTATCCAGCTTAAGTCTGGGATTCGAACTCTGGAAAGTTCGCAGGCAAGAGACTCCATCATTCGCTCACTGGACTAAGCCTAAATCTGAAACACACTGGACACGAGAGATGGCGCCTTAGACGGTGCCAAGTCTTATACACAGTTGTGTCCCTTGGGAATTTTAGGATCATGTGTTAGAAACCCAGATTCGATGTGGTTATGATTCTTGGTTCGTGAGCACTTGGATCTCAAGTATTGTACCAAGGTAGCAACAGTGAGTATATGAAACTGGTTGTACAAACAGAGCGGAGGGAGTTTAGTTTTACACCGCACTCAGCAATATTCGTAGTACCACACTGTACCCATATTGGGAATCGAACCCGGATCTTCGGTGTGACGAGCAAACGCTTAAACCACTGGACTACCCCACCGCCCCGAAGCAGAACTGAAAGTATTGCCAAAAAGGCGTAAAAAGCCCAACCATGCACTTACTCTTGAACCACGTTACCAACAGGTGACTTCTGCTTTGCTTTGAGAGGTCCGTGTGTAAGCCCGAGACAATTTGAATCCAGTTGGCAACTTTCGCACTCCGCTACCCATTCTATCAATCTCTATTTACTTTTCCACCAATAGATTGATAGATGGATGTATGGTTAGGTGGTTGGTTTGATGGACGGATAGATGGATGGACAGACCGATAGACAAGCACGTACAACGGCGTACAATATACATGTATAAGTTCAACCGAACTGAGCTGTAAAAAGTACCATAGAACCTCACACTCCTGAATCAGATGTGTATCTGGAATAAACAAGAGCGCAAATAACGGAATTCCCATTCTCAGCAATCCTTCCATCATTTTTTAATTCATTTTTCTTCCTTCTTCGATATTTCAATATGTATTTAGACATCAATATTTTTTTCAGTTTTCTCCGCATAAAATTATTTCAAAGGCTTCAGTGAGTACATGAAATGCATTTGTACCATATGATCTTAGTTTGCAGTGGGACTGCTTTTAGCCCCAATATGTCTATCATAAGCATTGTAACAGGCCAGTGTGGAGTAATGCCGTCTGAATTTCAATTTCAAAGCACTACATTTCCGGTAAACACGTATATAAGCCCACATTGAAATGTTCAAATTCCCAATAATTGATCTCTTTCCCCGGGGTTGACTTTCAGCATACAGGTAATGGCAAGATGAATAGAATGGCAATGCGAAGGAAATATCTATATAAGCAATATTGCGGACACTTAGGTATGATTTCCCGTCTTCTTTGAAGTAGCGACAGCATGTAGGAAGCCGAAGCGGTAATTACAGTGTGTGGAGATGGGCTCCTTCACTGTCCGTACACAACAAAAGGACTTGAAAGGGTGGTTAGAGAATGGAAACAGTTGATTGAGAGTCGCATGTTTCTCGATGGAACTTGTTTTTCGCTTGAGAAACGTACTTGATGTTTAAGGAAAACGGCTCTCGTTAGATGCCTATAATACGGAAGAAATCCACAAGAGGATAACTAGGCTGAAAGATGGCCCCAGAGAAAATATTGATAATCTGGGGGTTTATTTGCATACGTGAACACACCCAGTTAAGTGGCTAGTCCCTGTTCAATGAGTAGCGGCGTAGTGTAAATGCACAGCGAGGGGGCTGGAGAGCCAGGCCGACTACAATAACAAAAAGCAGCGCTGATTTATTTGCCATAGCGGTCGCGTTGCCAGAGGTATTATTCAGGCGAAAAACTTCATCAATTCATGGCATTGATTCCCCAATCATTTCTCGGGACTTAATCGAAGTGTGGACTGTGTAAGTGAATGAGACCGCCAATACCACGGATGAGAGTTTCCGATCATCGGGATGACTTCTCCACAACGTTGCCACCCTTCTCTGCCACTAACAGTCAGAGACCATCGACCCACCCGGTCCTACCAACAGCAATATCCCTCCAGCCCGACAACAACGATTGTTCGCCAATGACAGGTGAATAAAATAGATGCTTCGACTAATGGGGAAATTTTCTCGGCAATTATTGACTACTAATTATTTGCAACTTTCTGATTGCCACATTAAGTGCGGCTGTGGCTAATCTAAACGCCAACAAGTTGATTGTTAGCTAAGAAGACGAAGAAGCCACTGTCAGGGAAGGCTGAGTCATTCCTTGGAAAAACATGTTGGAAAAAAACGATAAAATCATAGACGAGTGCAGTAATACAATCGGCGCCTTGTTGTATGGAGCGTTGAGTGTACATGCAGTACTATACCATTAACTGAGAGATATTGCTGCACTGAAGCATTTTTCTCGTTTTATAACATTACACAAAGGCTGTTGAAAGTGAATATCAACTGTCAATACAGATTGGATCAGTTGTAGACTATGTAAGTTAGGTTTACTAGGCCTTGGCAATGTATCAGCTATGTCACGAACTGAGACACTAAGAATGGACAAATTTATTCATAACTCAGGATTCGAACCAGGGTCTTATGCGAGACGATCCAACGCTTCACCCACTGGGCTACCGCGGTATTGGTAACGTATAGATAATGATCACACCCATATTTCCAAAACAGTCATGCATGTGCGCTTGGGGATGGTGACAATTGTCATCCTCATGCGGCCCTTTTATGAAACTAGACTATGGTACAATGCTTTTAAGCAACATGACACTCTTATTATGCTTTGAAGTAATGATTAATGGTGATAAAAGGATGTATAAGTTGACACACCTGGAAAGGTGATCTGTAATTGATATCATCCCAGCAAAGGTCAACTGGGAATTGAAACATCATTTGGCCTGTTTGTCAACAGCTAAATTGAACACAACTAATTGTACACTTTGTTCTAATTTGGCTGCCATGATAGCCATTTGACAGTAGGTGATACAATCTAGAGGTCCGTACTAAGTGACACGCTATACTATCCTCCAAAAAGAAACGCATAGGCGAATTTATTTTTAAAAATCTATGAATTTGATATAACATGCCTTTACACAATTGCACAAGTAACACATCGATTTTACCTGCAAAGATTGCTTTTGATGAGATTTCTTACGAGGATTAGAAAGGCATCGCCACAACACAACTGAAACCACCTTCCAGTTGAAATTGTGCAGCAAAGAGCATTCACTGTCTGGCAATAAAAATCCAGATTACTTTAAGAAATTGGTATTCGTTTTGAAGGACCTTCAAGGTCAAATCAATAAATCTATATAGATATATATAATAAGTAATAACAATAGGCTTCAGCCGATATAACTAGCACTAGACTATGGTTTATTTTGCTTTATGTTTTGTTTTCTATATGCATATATAGTGTATACTGACTTCTGTTATCTATCGATCACTTTATCATCTAATTTTCAGTAACATCGCTATGAAAATATATTTCATGAAAAGATTTAAATACATTTTTCAGGAACTTACAGCAGCAAATGCTGTCTAGAGCAACTATGCTTTTGAAAATGTTCTTGGGACATGCCAACAACCCCCACTAACAGTCCAGCTGTGCCTACACTTCTTTTCTTTCCTGGGTTCGCCCCTGCACTCGGTTGTATAGACATTACCTTCTTTTAAACTGGGGTAAATTGGCTGCTAAAGATGTCATTTGTCAAAAATATCAGCATTATCGACAGATATTTCTTTGGTACCTTAGTTAGTGCTACCCACTTTCTCTCCGACCAATAGACGTTCTGGAATATGTGTGATCAGTTTACTTCCATCCTCCTTTAAGAGAAAAGATTCGTGTGCCTTGAATTGTTAAGTCTCTTAAACAAGCACGCTATGTCAATGTGGACGAACGTCCATTGATTCGGTGAGGGTGTCTCTAACAAGCATCCATTGTAAATGTGACATTCAGTGACTTGGTAACAGTGTCGCCAACAAACATCTATAAAAGTAGACATACACTGAATCAGTGTCGTATGAACAGATTTTGAATATCCAAATATCTATATATCTGTTCGGGTTGGACTAAATCACCATAGATATATGCATTGAGAATTGACTAAAATAGATTCAGTGGCCTGGCGCCTGTGTGTAGTCATGCAAACCAACCTTAGCATTAAGACTAAATCTATGTTAAGGTATGTGAGCTACGACCACATTAATATCAGTGCTAAGATCCTTTAGTACAGAGGCATTCTAAACATTATGCGCTGGATCGTAATGATTTCGAGGACCTGTTAGCCCGATCCAAATGCTATACCACACTCACCGTGCTACAAACGAATTACAGATCAGGGCCTAGATTTCCGAAGCTCTCTTAACGCTAAGACAGTCGTAAACTAAGGCTAAGGTACGACAATCTTAGCTCCAAGAGACCTTCGAAAATCTAGGCCCAGATCTTTATTTAGAATACCCTGGCACCCTTATTCATTTACATTTGGAACGGACTACAGGACTCCATACATCAGTGAGTCTAGTGAGGACGCTGCAATCACTGATACGAAGACTATAGACGCATCAGCGCAAAACTCAGGTGCACATTCAGCAATTTTCCGTGGCCTTATTCCTTCGTATTCGGAACTACCGTTACAAACACACACAATAGATATGCTGTTCTGGATTCTACACTCACTGATACAAAGAATATAGAAGCCTCGACTGTCCGAGCCCCTCACGCACAAAGGTTTTTATCGGAATAGGATATCTGGTTTCACATTGGAGCATGATAACACACTATCAACCAGGTACTTCATTGTAGATCGATGCTTATTTTAGTCGGCTTTACAAACCTAAGTATTTGGATCCTATTCTGCGAAAGAATACCCAATGGCATTATTTGTTCAATACGTGACAATCACAGTCAGAATGTGGCATGCTGGACGATGCTGAAAATGTAACACCATAAAAATACCAATAAATGTGAACATCACTATGTTATTGTTCATTTATCCCTGTCTGGTGATCACGGTATAGTAAGTGACAATTATTTATGCAATTCGCACTTGAAAGTGGTGTGTTTCTATTGACTGCGATGCGCCACTACATGTATTGTAATTGTTGATTTGGCTTACACTTCATTATGCTGTTGCTATGATATTTGACGATTACAGTAACAATGTTTGGTTGATAAACCACAATCCGCCGAGTGAACATAACTTGGATTTGTCATTATCGTCCACGACGTTGCGTTGTAGGATGGTAGACAGAGTGGTCGTTAATCACGAAGAATATACGAGTTCGATTCCCAACAAAGTTAATGGGTTAGGAATGAATATAGAACCACATTTACTTCATTCAGCAACCCATGTTTGCCATGAAAAGCGACTGTGCTTGTCGTAAGAGGCGACTAACGGGATCGGGTGAACAGGCTCGCTAACTTGGGTGGCACGTGATCGGTTCCCAATTGTGCTCATGCTGTTGATCGCTGGATTGACTGGTCCAGACACGATTTATAGACCGCCGACATATGGCTGGAATGTTGCTGATTGCGGCGTAAAATTAAGCTCACTCACGCATTCATTTACGCCAGCAATATTGCGGATCACATTGTCGTCATACATGTGTCTGAGACTTAAAATGATCCGTGTTATATGAAACATGACAAATTGCATGAAAACCGAAGTGCAGCTATGTGGTGTGGTTCGAACAGTGTACACAGTTTAATAGACACTACCAGAGAAAGACGGCGAAGTCCGGCTGACACTTGAGAGCCGATGGTCTGGATTGGCTTGTCAGTGTTTTGTCTCTCCTTGTTGGCTTGCCTCCTGTCTTCTGTCCGCGCTCTTCCGGCTGTCTAGCGACACTCCCTGTGCTTCTTTGCTTGACTGTCATGTCTGCTTTTGAAGGCAGATGAATGGCTAAGAATTGGCTGTTATCGGCTAATGTCATCAACATAACCTATTTAGCTGATCATATTTTAACTGTCTTGACATATATCAAGCTTCAACGACAAACAGGCTACGACCCAAAATATTATCCCAACACCAACACCAACACACACATTCCACACATAGATACAATACATCAAACACACTTAACTGGTTCTGTAGTAAACCTCAATTCACTCACTCACTCAGACTTTTCGGTGTGTTAATCCCTGCCTCCTTATCGTTGCATTCAGTGGACAGGTCACTTCTGATGTTGATGGGGGTGGTGAGGTAGCCTAATGGTTAAAACGCCCGCTCGTTACACTGAAGACCGAGGTTCGAATCTCTACGTGTGTACAATATGTGAAGCCCATTTCTTGTCTGATTGCCCAAAGCGGCGTAAAGCCATACTCAATCACTCACTCTGAAGTTGATGCTGGCCGTTTCTGTAACTGACAGGACCACGTTGTGGTAGAAAATAATCAACACATTTAAAGATCTTACAACATGGCCTTGGCAACAGATGACTGAAAACATACGTGTAAATCTATACGCTAGAGTATGTACCAAGTCATGATCAATACGTGTAAATGAAGTTTCGCTTACCGTATCCCTTTATTCCTTATTCGTTTGTCATCAGCTATATCATTCCTATAAGCTTCGGATCGACCAGCTAGCTATGTGGGCCAGTGTGTGCTGGATAATTTACTGCGTACTTACACGTCTCCTGTTACGCAGACCGGAATATTTTTAACAACATATACATTCTCTTCCTAAATACATTATCCCTGACCGTATAGTATGGCTTTATAGCGAACGGGATGGTATAATAATTACAATTCGATTCTCGGGTAGCTGGTTCGTCGGACCGCCATCTTGTTTTTTAAAACTAGTACCGGGTTTCATTTCCGGACTGGAATCCTTTATTTGATTGTCACTTTTCGATAAATTAACACGACATATCTTTTCAGAAATATACCAATATTTAGTTATTCTTTGTTCAAAAGTCGTTATATACGCAATTGCACACTTATTCAGTGACATCCACTTACACTCACACTCAATACGCTAAATAAACTTAAAAATAAACAGCACCTAAGTTTTTTTGTTTGTTTCTTTCTTTAATGCCAACTCAGCAACCCAGCAACATGACGACTGTCCGTAAATAATCGAATCTTTGTCGTGACGAGCAAACGCTTTAATCATTTGGCTAAATATTTTAGCCAACATTGAATGCAACAGCCATTTCTTTGTCGACAAAACCGGTCAGTGTCATATATTCTGCTGGAATGTTATCCGGCTTAAAACAACATTCACTCTTTTATTGCATAAAAGCCACTTACAAATTTTTTAAAAAATGTTTATCTTAATGGAGGGTGTTCGGTATTATTTTACTTTTAACATTAGTACAACAATATAACGGCTGTGGTCACATCGAAAGGGCAGGATATGCTCCTTTTTTCACGAACACCTGGTGTCATCACTATTTCATAGTGATTCATAAACGCATGCTCGGTCGTCGTATCTCAATCAGTGGGTGGTCTGTTCCAGGCTCAAATTGTTTACAAACAAACAGCTGTAATACTGCTGAAACAAATATGTGCTCATTGTGGAGTCACAATTGTACAATCGACCCTCCTTTCAGCAGAGATTTCTTATGAATTTGGAATTGGTTTTGTCGCCTTTATTTATATATGTGACTAGACTACTCTTTCACTACCAGGCTATACATGGATGTCGGATAGGCGTTGACAAGTGAATAGATAGGGGCGACGTGTATTTCTACTCTTTTTAACTACCAGGCTATCCATGGATGTCAGATAGGCGTTGACAAGTGAATAGATAGGGGCGACGTGTATTTCTACTCTTTTTAACTACCAGGCTATACATGGATGTCGGATAGGCGTTGACAAGTGAATAGATAGGGGCGACGTGTATTTCTGTATGTAGTTATTACATTACCACTCACTGACCTTCATCCAAGGCGTTCCGAAAGGTGGAACAGAAAAAGGTCCATTAGTGATATTGATCATTTGAATAGCAATGTTGTACACACCGAACGTACTTCCTATGGTCTGACCAAACTTGGATATGTCGAAAACCAATGGGACGAATAACGGGACTGTTACATAAGAAAACCGTTATTCACATGAACAGGTAACACAGTAGTTAAGGCGTTTTGATGAAGAGGAAGACCGACGTTTGAATCCAACATTGATACGACGACCCATCTTCCTGTTCTGTACAATGTCTGTGATGCAACCCACCATGACAATTTAAACATGTTAGAGGGGTATACAAAGTAGGTGATCTAGACGTCCCAACTGTCCAAAGCCACTATGGCAATGGATGAGTGGGTTAGATTGCTGACCTTGTACGCTGACGATTTGGTGGGTTCGAACCTACTGAGAAAGTGTAATACCAAGAGAAAAACATATGACATATGTCACAATTGACAACTTTTATTGTGTATCTGGGAAATGATAATTATGAACCTCGGCAACGAAAGAATAACTTTCAAGAACCCAGCTAGGCATGGTCGTCGTGGATCGGATGGTTTGGTGTATGGGGTGATTGTGTGTCGTCCTCCTGGACGGCATGGAACGCTGTCGTGTCCACTTTCCCGTCGAGGTCACACAGATGGTATACTGGTGTGTGTGGCGGACAGGATGTTCCGTGACTCCAGGCACGACAATTCAAGATGCGCATTGAATTCCTGGTACTGCTTATAGAGCAACCCCTTTAGCTTGTTCTTCACTGATCCATTTTATTTTAGTTTACTATTGCGTCCAATGAAATCTGTTTCGTCAAATATTCAAGACTGATTATTTCCTGCGGTTCCTGTTCGAATCTGGACCATGATGTACCCGAATTCGATATACTCGGACTGCATGTATGCCACATTGATATAAACGAAATCCTTTATATCTTTTCTGTGTTGTATCCAGACTGCAATAATCAGAACTATGTTGTATACAGACGTGATAATGGGTCTCTTTATGTCTGGTTTTAGTTGTTAACGAGAGCAGTGGTGATAGCCTAATGGTTAATGTGTCCGCTCGTCACTTTAAAAACCCAGGTTCGATTTCAATATGGCTTAAATGTTTGAATCCCATTTTTGGTGTTCCAAGGCTTGACATCGGTGGAATATTGCTAAAAGCGGCGTAAAACCATACTCGCTCACTCGCTCACTCCCTCACTCGCTCACTCCCTCACTCGTCGTGGACGTCATGATATCCAAACTACATAGCACACACACATCAAGGAACTGGAATTCATTATATCCGAACTTCATAACATTCAGGCGTCAGGATATCCGGACTTTCTGTGTGTAAAATTCGTCACCTCTCCCTTTGGGATTTTTTGTTTTAATATGTGTGTTTAACTTATATTGTTAGGACGTGAACGGTAAATAAAACGCACTTTTACTCTTTTATGTTATGCACTATAGAAGCTAGCAACATACTTACTGGGGATACAATCTGAGTCAATCGGTGATTAATCACTGTCCTCCCTATGCTGTTATAAGCATGATGTGCTGGGTGATTATGGTTGAGAGACCAAGCTCGATGGGAGTGGTCTACACACGGTGCTTGACCCCCTTACACCGTCTGTCTTCCACAACATAGAACAGAAAAAACTCAACACCGGAGACAACCAAACAATATTGTTTAATTGATTTTTATTTACAAACTTAATGATCAATGAAGCTTAATGCGGCAAACATGAAAAAGGTTCAGTTATAATCGATGTCCTGTCTTTGTGGCAAATCTCAGCACATGACGTCATAGCGAGTGAGCACGTGCAGTTGATTGTCGATGCGCAACTTCTCGTCGTTGGTGTATATGGCGGAGCGTGCAGTACGCGTGCGCGAGCGTGCAGCGTTATGATGGCGACGGTGAAAAGGACAGACACTCTAATGGATGTTCATTCACCGTTTCACAGTTTCACATAAATCTACAGCTGACAGATTCACAATGACGTACGGCTAGCTTTTATATGCCATCATTCTCAAAGTTTAATTGGGAATTTGCTTCAATTATTTGTATGAAACGTTGTTTTTGCGGACAATAAATGTAAACGTTCATGGCCTCGACACAGGTTCCTTAAAAGGGAAGAGTTCTAAAAAATATGATTACCTGTAATAATGTGACACTAAAAAGGTAATGTTTTTGGATTCAGTTGTTCCGGTGTTTTTACGGATTTTTTGCATGTGAATATTTTAGGCTGAAATGGATTACTGAACCGAATTCGTTGTTTGGATTTTACTGAAACACAATCCCTTGCAGGCATAATTACATATCAACAAAATATAAACATTTCTTTTTTAGCCAACATAAAATCATTGTTGGATCATGGTAAACCGTTTTTCTTCAGGTGGCACCCAATATAATCGGTCTTTAATTATGCGTCATATAAATCACATTATCACCATAAAACATCCATTAAGACACAATCAATGAGTTGTGATCGATGGTCTTTGCATAAGATTTCTTGCCAGTGAAAAATCTCAGGTCAATCCATGGCTTGTACATTTACCATCAGCTCTACAATCCATCACTTTGTCTAAACCGGATCACTTCTTCACTCCTCAGTGCCGGTTTAGACACCTTCCGCTGTAGTTCCAATCATCACCTTTATCGTGACGCAGTACACAAGTTACCTTATACACATAACGTGATCTCAGATGCTTTGGGCTGTACACCTATTTCAGAGTACTACTGTCTGCTTCCAGGCTAAACATTTCCCGGGTGGTGGGGTAGTCTAGAAGTTCAATCGTCACGCCGGAGACCAGGGATCGAGTCCCCATATGGGTACAGTGGAAGCTGTCTAAGCTTGCACTCATCTGGACTGAAGAAATTATCCGATGGCCACTGCAGCCATATACACTAATGACGGTGCCATATTGATAGGTCACAGTGTCGCTGTGGTGACATTGCTGGCATATTGCTTAAAGCGGCGTAAACGTAACTCACTCACTCATAGACAACAGTGAATGAAATCAAGTAAGTCATAACTGTGTGATAAGGTCAATCAATCAGACTCATAGATATAATGATCCTTGGATATATATCATCCTTCCTGAAAATGTGTGACAATCAAGGACGACGACCCCCTTTAAGATTATCAAGTTTCAGATCAACTTTCTTGCAAACGGCGTTTTTTGTTGTCAACAGATGTCACAGTCCAAAAACTTGGTATTTACTTTTATATCGCATGATACCTTTATCGAACAACATATCAGCAGTACCTTTCCAGATTGCTTAGGTTTGTGAAAATGCAAATAAAAATGTTCTTAGCTTGAAAAGCAGCATCTTAATATTGCACAGACCGTGACATTCCGTTTGTACAAAAGACATCAGGATATTGGTGAATAAAATGACACCTAGACGTTTCCTGTGTACATCAACAGCATGATGCAGTCCTCTAGCCGTTTCCTCCCCTCGGCTCGAAATACGTGCTGTGATGGCGTGTGATCCTGTGCATAGAGTTCATGTCACAATCAGAGGTTAAGTAACGATGAGCGCGGACAGTGCTGGGATGGGTGACCGACAGTTTGACTCCTATAAGGCTTCAGGCATGATACTTGTGGTCTTACCTTAGGCAAGTGAGTTTGTTCAAAATTGCCTCAGCGCAGAAAATGGGTACCCGGTGTGATAAGTCAAGTGACTATAACAGCTTGGGGTATCCGGGGTATTAATATGCCTGCTTTGACTGTTAGCGTTATGAGCATTCACCTCGTGAATGGAGTTAAGGGCAATATAAATGCACATATTATTATTATTCATTAATGCCGTTCCTCTCTCACACAACTTTAACACATAGTAGTTCGTATACATGACGATGACAAAAATTAGCAAACGTATTAAATAATATTATGACAAAAACGATAAATAAGTAGTGTACCTCTCCCATCCTCTTCCCTCGGATCTCCATCCCTGTCTCATCAATAACCTCAGTTTATATAACTTGGGAAAAAACATAACTCTCAGTATGGTCAACTTCATGACCAGTTTGAACCTGTGATATAAGAGTATCCTACAATGAACATCGGTATGATAAACCACCGGTCCATCCCTTCCCTGGAAACTCAATCCCCACCCCACCCCACCCCACCCCCCACCCCTCATCAAACACCCCCTAATCCACATCTCCACCCCGACCCATTGTCTCGGCGCCGTCACTCATTCCCCGGCCCACCTGCATGACCAGATTGCCTCTCGCCACTGCGTCTTCTAACAGTGGACTCATGTAACTAAACTTTTAACACAGTAATGACTTTTATCACGATTTCTCCTTCACTCGAGAGCCGTTGCCAAGCCGTGTTACCATGTTGCTGACATCCCTAGTGCTCTTAATGGACGAACAAGTACTTAAATAACGTTTAACCACGCGAGATCTCGCCGACAGGTGAGCCGCCATGTTATCTAATACTTGATCAGTTTCGAATTCGATATGGCTTGACTCGAAATACCGTTATCGTGAGATTGACAGCATAAAGTTACAGAATGGGCTTGTATCCCACTTAGTGCCGTCTACAGAGAGCAAGAATGTCCATATGCTTGGTTAAGCGGACAAAGTATGGACATATGGTCAGACTGGACGGCCATTCTCGTCTACGTATGGGTATCTTCGTGGAGTATTTGTTATTCGGAAAATTACAAGTTTCAGGCTAATGGACGCGAACTGGCAGGTGTTTATGTAAACATAACATCGGTTACACAAATAGCTGCATCGCATCTCATACTTCATAATCATCTTTACATGTCCCACCATTCAACTTAGATTTAACCACTTCATGTTAGTTGACAAGGTTTGAATAAACAAATGTCAAACTTTTACTTGTCTCTGAATTATTACGCATTCGTTCAGAGAGAAAATCAAATAAAAAGTATTGCAATACAACTTGAATTCAACTTATTATTGAACCAGAAGAATGATAATAATTTGCATGTTTACTAGCATGCCTTGTACTGATACAAGTCCTTTTGCGCATGAAATCAAGGAAAACGAAAGCTTGATGCCTATGCAACATTCAGATTTGAATAACCTCAAACTGTGACGTGTGTTTATGGTTCCTTCCATTCATAAAACTGCCTTTACGCAGTAATAAAATGTGAAAATGAAATAAATTTAAGAATAAATATGATACTGGGTTTCTCAACTGAAATTGTTTGATGAAAAAATAGTTGTCCGTCGATATCGTAGCTACTTGTAATGTTGTAAGCACATTGAGAAATAAACATTCAAGGTGAAAAATCTCGTTATTTCACTCGTGTGTATGAATGAGAGACAGAAAGTGCAAGTGTGTGTGTGTATGTGCGTGTGCATGTGAGCGTGCATGAGTGCGGTGGTGTAGTCTATTAAAGGCGCAGTGGTCTTACCCCAATATAACAACGCCCCACTATCCTCTAAGCGCAGAAACTGCTCACATCATTGTGTGTTCGCGTGTATGTGCGTGCGCGTGTGTGACGTTTGCAGTCATGATATACAATCAAGCAACGTGTCGAACTCATATGTCCCGGATTAGAAGCTCGGACCCTGCGCATTCATGATTTACCCACAATCTACGGTTATATCGAGCCTTGGATAACTCGAAATATTCGACTCAACAGAGTTTAACTTTAAAAAATAATTATGAATATTTGAAATATTAAAAATCAATTTATGTGTACACCAGTGGCCCAGTGACCATTTGCTCGTCACAGTGAATCCCCTATATTGACATCACAATGGGAGTAGTGTTCCCTCATTGTTGATGTCCTGTGATATGACTGGCGTGCTGTCCAACACGACTTTAAACTTAACTATGCTCCATTGTTTACAAAACACAGTTGAACGAAGGATATATTGAGGGCTGAATGATTGTCTAACATGTAAGGGCACAGCGTGTCAGATTGATCCAGGATGAGTGAGTGAGTAAGATTTTAGGCTTCTTTTAACAATATCCCAGCAATACCCCGACGGAAGACAAGAGAAATGGGCTTCACACATTGTACCCATGGGAGGACTTGAACCCACATGGCTACCCCACCACACTTAAAATCATGCGGATCCTACACGCGGGGGCTGAATGGGTTCAATTGCTGACGTCGTTTTCTGCCAATAACCGCCTAACTCTGACAGTGTGGGTTCAAATCACGCATGGGACTCGACCTAAAAAGGTACTAGTATATGTTTTTCTGACCAAAATACATAAAACGTGTAACACAAGCCTGCACGAATTCCAGCGATGATTTGCCCCACGCCCCTATTTTGATAAGCAAAATACGATATCAGTGATAGATTGAAGACTGATATGAGACTCTCATTCCCCTGAAGCTGTGTTGCAGTTGTGTCATAATTCACAGATAATATCTGTTATCATCACGAACATGTCATCGATTTCTAATATTATTTGTTGTAGCAGTTAAAAGAGATTATCTGCAGCTATCGGAACTACCCGTTGTGTTCGTGAGACATAAAACTAACCGGATTTAGCTCTCACGACATCCTGCAGTATTTAAGTTGTATTTAGATCAGAGAGCATTTGGTTTACCATCCTCGGCCATCCAGGGTAAAGTCTTTCTGGTTCGATAAACATCTTGTACCTGTTAACTTCTCATAACGGGATCGGGGCGGTAGCCTAGCGGTTAAAACGTTCGCTCGTCGGCGAAGTCCCGGGTTCGATTTCTCACATGGGCGGTGTCCCCCGTCGTTATACTGCTGAAATAATGCTGAAAGGCTGTGTTTTGGTCCCACGTTGAAAGGCTGTGTTTTGGTCCCACGTCGATCATGGCTGGCTAACGAGGTTGACGTGGCCTCCACCGAAAATGACACTGACAGAACATACGATGAATGACACACCCACTGACAGCCCAACCGTCATCATTCAGTCCAACGGCTGGATATTTTACCTTATGAATTTCCAACAAGAATAACGCAAGCATCTATCAAAGAAGCACACACATGCACGCACGCGCGCACGCACGCACGTACGCACTCGTATACGCCTGAAACGCTGACTTAACATATTCGGCAGTATTGGGTTACAAGCTGTCGCTAAACTGCAACCGTCAAAAATTCATAAATGGAAACAGATTTAATAGATTTGATGGATTTGGTTGGATGAGGTGTTGTTATACGCCGCAGCCATTAATATTCAAGATTTGTGTAAATAATCGAACAAATTTACTGATCAGCATCGTGAGATTCGATCTATTCAACTGAGATACAATGACATGTTGCTATCAAGTCAGCGAGTCTGACCACTCGATCCCGGAAGTCGCCCCTTACGACAAGCAAAGTTTGCTGAAGACCAATTCTAACCCGCTTATATGACGGTGGTCTGTACAAATTGAGTCTGGAACAAATAATCCAGTGACTGGTTACATGGGCATCGATTATTGATATACGATGACATGTAAGTCAACACTTGGCCCTCCGACTTCGCTAGGTAGCCTCATGCAAGTGTGGATTGCCGAAAACCAATTCTAATCCGGATGTACACGGATCGGCAATGAGGTAATTGGCTAGGGAACTGTTGAGCAAAGATTATAGGTGAAACCTGTTCAGTCCGGATGTTCAGATCTAAATGTATCAAGGCCGAGGTGAAAGATTACCTCCAGAATCCATCCAAGAATCGCAACCTTTTGTAGGCGATGACGTCATGCTGTGAGATGGGATTCAACATGAAAGAAGCATAAAAAATCAACGCGAGAGACTTACCAGTCTTGCTTATTCGATGAAACAGATTCCACTGAGTCGATAATCAAAGTAGTCTCGAATATTGGATGAGTATATCACTGAAGTCAGACACGTCTTGTCACCATCAGCGACCCTTTGAAGTACTAAGTACTAAGTACTAAGCAGGAAGTCGTAATGGATACTGTAGCGAGAGGACAATGACAGATCCAAGAGGTCTTAAAAAAATACTGGACTGCTCAACATCAATAACGAACCCCACAACCCACAGGTACATCGTACAACAGCCGGAGTGTGTGTTCCGGGACGAGTGGCTAAAGCATTCAGTCGTCATGCCAAATGTACGGCTTCGATCTGCCACATAAACACAATATATACGAAGGCCATACCTGGAGCTGGAATATGGTTAAAAGTGAACAAAACTTACTCATTTACTCATTCCTTAATTTATGTTAACCATGATTGTCCATGCTAGTGTGGACGTCAGGGGAGGCCACACCGGACAATGATGCATTACAGAGCAGCCATGGATGCGGAATCAGTCATCTTCTTGGGTCTCTTGGGGTTTTCTTGTTGTTGTTATTGTTGTTGTAGTTTGTTGTTGTTGCCGTTATTTTGTTTGCTTTTTAGGGGATAATTTTTGGGGGGTGGGGTGGAGGGTGGATAAAAAGTTATAACCCCATATATGTTTGTCTGTTTTGTTAATTCAACCCCAGTACCTGCATACATGGAAACCAGGTTGAAACCCGCAATAAACTCATACATGGAAACCAGGTTGAAACCTACAATAAACTCATACATGGAAACCAGGTTGAAACCTACAATAAACTAGTACATGGAAACCAACTGGATCCCGCTTGGAGGAGTGGGTGATGAAACGAACTGGAAACCATCCTGAAATGGTGCAGTTTCAGTTGCATGGAAACCACAATGAAACTATAGGAACCTCCCTGGAAACCAACTGGAAATGTTGGTTTCCATGGCGTTTCTTCTCAGTTTCAGTGTTCCGGAAACGAAGTGAATAGCATACGTGATTGAGAAAACAACAACAAAACAAATTGACGACGTTATCGTGAAATCCGACACGAACAGGCATCGTACGCTGAAACCATTCGTTTACGTGAACCGCGTATTCGGTCAGAATATTTTAGATACTTCACTACCCAAAATCATCAGTAGAACAATGACTTATGTTCATTCGTTCTACCTGAAATGTGTTTTTTGCTAATGGACAGCCATTTTCCTGGCACGTGCCAGGCCGGAGTTAATCACAACACAGGTGACCTACATTAGCCAGCATCGGCCACCCAGAAAAAACACCTTATATGGGAGCCAAGATTAGAGTGCCTTTCATCCATGAACAAAATGATAAGAAGTAAAATCAAATATTCCTTATAACTGGAAATTCACCTTTTAATAATTCTGTGGTTCACACACAATAGTACATAAGCATGATTTGTAAAAATGAAATTAACACCTTTGCGTAAACCATAAACATGAAGTAGTTGTTTTATTTCGTTTTTAATACACATTCGGGTTTTCTATAGAAAAAGACGTGTCTGTTCTTGTATGATTTTTAAAATGACAATTCTTATGAGTTAACGGAAAGCAAAGCAACTGGTATTGGTTACCAGCATAGCACTGTGCAACAGCAAAGATCCGGGTTAGCACTGGCTTTCTGTTACCCATGTTGTCTTAAGAGGCGACTAACAGGATCGTGTGGTCAGATTCGCTAACATGGCTGACACATGTCATCGTATCCCTCTTGCATAGTTTGATACTCATGATGTTGACCACTGGAGTTGTCTTATCGAAACTCGACTTAGAAACCACCGCCATACAGCTGGTATATGGCCGAATGAGGCGTTAAACAACAAACATATAATCATGTCCATAAGTATATATGATATCATTACGTAACGGACATTGATGCTATTGATAAATATCTGTCGAAATTGGTTTGCTATAATGCCGATGCTACCTCACCTTTTTATCAATTCTTTTAATCTCAGACTGAAGCAATCATACCCTACAAGAATACACAGGAACTGAAACAAATCATTATCAAATATATCGCTATATCACATACTCAATTTTCATGTTTTTCATGTTTCATTATTACAAAATAGCCTTTAGCATCGATTGTCCAACATGAACACTCAAACGCATTTTCGTGCCAAAGATATAAGTTTTGACTATCAAATTCAATCACTTTCCAATGTTGCTTTGGAAACCTACTGATTTACTGAAAATCATATATGTTCACTCTCAATCAGAAGTGCAGACTCTCTGAAGTGATCTACAAAAAGGTACGTCAGAAGATTTGAACGAGGCTCAATAATACACGATGTCCGCTGTCGTGATATGGATGCGTGCTGGGCTAAGTATCTACAGAAGTCCCGGATCACAGGCTATAAATCACATTACTCTTATATTTTTCTTTCAAGTAGGAATGAAGAGGAATATCCTGCAGCGGACGGTAGCAATTCGCCACGCCGTAAAATCAGAGTAATGTGCCTCTTTCAACATAATAGCCGCGCAATGATTTCTGATCACTCCGCGCCGGAAATAATTCCGCCTGGAGGAAAGGGTTCTCGAACTGGATCGATAGTAGTGCAGCGTACACAACACCAAAATATTTGTCAACTTCATGACAAGGTAATCGGGGTTCTAACGATCCGACCACGACCAGACATGAAAATGCTGAAATCTGAAACTACGCGCCGGAAGTTGTTTGGTCATGTGACCACGCTTGATGCGGTTTGAGCATTAGATGTTGTACGAGATTTCATGTTATGGTTACCGAGCATGCACTCTTCTATGTAAGGGAATACGACTGTGCATTTTCGGCCGACGTTTTATTTCCGAGAGTGAATTGTGTTTGCCTTGATTGTTGAATAAATCAGTCAGCCATGGCAGTAATTTTCGCAGCGTAACGCATCAGTCTTTACCCGTTTTCCGAGAACATGATGAGCGCTCACGCAAACACCGCTCTCGGAAACTGCCGCAAATAAGTTTCCTCCTTTGCGCTGAGAAGTTTACGACTTCTACCGTCAGCGGACGTGCAGGAATCAAAAGCTTGTACACGTCTTCCTGGGAAGAAGTCCGGTAATCTAGCTCATGAATACCGTAGTTTTTCCTATCAGTGACGCCAATACCCGATTGATTTGTCTGAAACTTTCCTTAATGAGTTTCACCGTCAATATAAATGACCGATCGTATTGTCAGGAAAATGAATAAAACCCGTTTACCAAAGTTCACCCGAGCATAGTTAATACTACGAAGAGCATGTATGAAAAGGATTGGTTGTCATAATATTGAGCGTCGAAACCGTCAGGTTAAATGGGCTATCAGTCTTAAATTACATACCATTCAGACCGAGTTACCGTTTGATATTTAATAAAAATGTTGCCGTTGATGAAGGCATGAAAGCTGCCGTTGATGAAGGCATGAAAGCTGCCGTTGATGAAGGCATAAACATAAAATGTATAATTTCAATACAAATGATAACAGTTCAATGATGAAGAGAAAATTGCTGTCAGTACAAGTACACGATATCACAGGTGCTTAGTCTGTTCAACTCCCCTCCTTAACCTATCCTATGGTTTTTGTTTAACCCATGATCTATGAACAGGTGTAATGGTATATCGGTGTTAAGGTACATAAGTGTAACACTTTATTTTGATTATATTTGATATTTGATGACGTTGTGATCGTTGATTAAAGAATTAAGGACTAATTCATTTGAGGTGGATGTAGCAATGCAAATGGAGTGAGTGAGTTTAGTTTTACGCCGCCCTTAGCAATATTCCAGCAACATCACGGCGGGGAACACCAGAAATGGGCTTCACATTGTGTGGAATCGAACCCGGGTCTTCATCGTGACGAGCGAACGCATTTACCATTCGGCTACTCCACCGCCCACAATGCAAATGGAATTCAAACTAAAACTGAAGGGACAATAAAGGACTATCTTTATTCTTAGGGACAAGATGTTTCGGAGTATATTCTACAATAAATAAGCAGCCATCCATATGTTCCTGCATTCATATGCATCTCTTCTAAATGCCCTTCACAGACTGTAAAAGAACATTATAGATGTTGACAAAGCATAAAGGCATAAAAAGATAGCTTTGTCAATTGTGAGACCATTTCAACTGAACCAGGGTTAAAAGAAAGTGAATGTCTATTGGTTTAGTTCATTGAAATTAAATGAAACAAGTGCCATATACATATCAACAGCTTGAGGACGGCTTAGATTTTTTCACCCCTGTGCTTACACTGGTTATGTTAAATCCCTGATATGCGCAATCCGAGGAATGTTATGTAAACGTCACGGGTCCCATTGTCTCGGCCTGCAGTAGAATTAAGAAGACATAAAGACTGGGTGGGCACGAAATGAGGAGGGACGTTGATACCGCGCTGGTCTGTACAGAAACTGAAAAATCCAAAAGCCTCATGTTTAATTAATTGTTTACACTGTGATAGAGTTTTACTGACTACGCGTAAGGGGGTGATGGTGATTTTATTTTACTGATAAGCATGTACAATGTTAATCACACCCTTCTCTGCTCCCTAAATGTACTATATGTACAAAATAAAACTCGATGTGTACAAAACTGATGCCACACAGCTGTGCGCACATTATGATGGACAGAGATGGATATGATGAAACATTATGATGGACAGAGATGGATATGATGAAACATTATGATGGAACTGGTCTCGCCATGTGGACCTCGGAGCCTTGTCTCGCCACACTGGGTCGATTCCCTAAACGGGTATCATTCATTCACGATTCCGCTAGCAGTGGCGGGGAGTGGGGTAGCCTGGTTGTTAAAGCGTTCGCTCCCCCACAGCTAAGATCTGGTTCGTTTGCACACATGGATAGAATGTGTGAAGCCCATTTCTGCTGTCTCCAGTCGTGAAATCGCTGGAATATTTTAAAAAAAGAGCAGCGGAAAAACATACTCGCTCTAAACGTGATATGTCCCAAGGGACAATTCGTCAACTCGTCCATTTACACACTATCGGAGTGTAACTCTCCGGTTAATTAATTCATCAACCTTTGCAGTTAAATATTAAACTCATCGCTAACTTTGAAAAGAAACTTTGCTCGAAAATAACGTGAAGTTACTACAGGCGGTTTATACAACCTTCACATATGGATAATACGATCGACCGGTGGCCAACACATTTTTTGTGTAGCCGACCTCAAGCACGCTCACTTCTATACTGTTGCTAAATCCGATTGTCCACGTGGAGAAGTGGACAAAGCATGGATTAAGAAGTGGGGATTTTATAGTCTCTTCCATAAGATAGGGTCATCGTTTCCGAGCGGCTACGCCAACGTGGACACATGGGGAGGGGGATGGGAGGAAGCATTGGCTGCCGCTCTTGTAGAACCACCAGTTGTCATCGCCTAGCAACTGAAAAATAAAAGCGCATATTTTAAACTATGGAAACACGTTTGTATGTACCTTATGTAATCATAAAAATGCATTTAATTACTATCATTATTTATATATGGAAAAGTAAGCGTATATTTTGAAACTATCGAAAGCGTTTGTGTCTACCTGATGTAATCATAAACATGTATTTAATTACTGTCACTATTTATATATGGAAAAGAAAATGTATATTTTAGAACTATCGAAAACGTTTGTATCTACCTCATGTAATCATAAACATGTATTTAATTACTGTCACTATTTATATATGGAAAAGAAAATGTATATTTTAGAACTATCGAAAACGTTTGTATCTACCTCATGTAATCATAAACATGCATTTAATTACTGTCACTATTTATATATGGAAAAGAAAATGTATATTTTAGAACTATCGAAAACGTTTGTATCTACCTCATGTAATCATAAACATGTATTTAATTACTGTCACTATTTATATATGGAAAAGAAAATGTATATTTTAGAACTATCGAAAACGTTTGTATCTACCTCATGTAATCATAAACATGCATTTAATTACTGTCACTATTTATATATGGAAAAGAAAATGTATATTTTAGAACTATCGAAAACGTTTGTATCTACCTCATGTAATCATAAACATGTATTTAATTACTGTCACTATTTATATATGGAAAAGAAAATGTATATTTTAGAACTATCGAAAACGTTTGTATCTACCTCATGTAATCATAAACATGCATTTAATTACTGTCACTATTTATACGTGAAAAAGAGACAGTTATTTTAAACCATCGAAAACATTTTTATGTACCTCATGTAATCATAAAAATGCATTTAATCGGTCTCACTGTTAACCCACGAATTAAGGTAACGCCTTTGTGCAAATTATAAACAAAACAATGCATATAACTCATCACAGTGGAAATTATAAACAAAACTATGTATATAAGTCACCACAATTCAAATTATAAACAAAGCTATGTATAGTAAGTCATCACAATGTTCCAGTCATAACAAACAAGCCATCAAACTTTACAATTCGGAAAGACAAAATTACTTAGCATAAAATCCGTTGACTTTATAAAGAAAGCAGGTATACATGACCCCATGTTTGAAACAGCAATGAAACACCTAAAAAATGAAATCATTAAGTGACGGTAATGTGATTCATTCGAGTATCGCAGACAGTATCACAGTATCACAGTATCACAGTATTACATGGATCGGATGAATACCCCCAAGCAGGTGACCCGATCATGACCTCTTAAGGAACATACGGTCGTTTTGTATACAATAATAAACAGAGTGATTTTTTTTAGAGTGTACGTTGGTTTTCTGCGGTTTCAGAGAGGAGGCGTGAACTCGGTGGATGATTCGAACCGCAGCTGAAATTATATACTGTACACTATCCTTACCACGAACTATCATGATGTTAATTTGTTATAATCGTTGTTCGTTATACTAACATTTCAACGAAAATCCACAGCAAGCTGTGGCGACCCAAATAGATATTTCCATATGTGCGGTAGATTTATATAAACACGGAATAGTGCACATAAATACACTATTTGTTTGGTAAATTATTAAAAATATTTTTTTCACAATTAAAGATATTTTAAAATACCTTTAGGTGTAGGTTGATTACAAAGGATTTAAAAACATATTGGTGCTGACGTCACGTCATTATTTATCGAGTCCATTTTTCATCAGTCAATTTCGGTTCACCGATGCGGTACGAAAGGTCCGGTTAGACATGGGGTTCTGCTTCAACGAATTTCTGAACATTAAGAATGGCTCTAGGTAAAGTTAACAGTCTTTTATAAATGTAGACGGCGTTCGAGTAATAGCCAAGCCATTATGACCACGAGTTATAGCTGTGATGTAGGGTGTTAATTTAACTAAATCATGGCATCAACACATCAGCGCAACATGACATACGCGCGCCGCAAGACCCGACTGGGGTTTTACGTTTAACATGCTTTGAAAGGAATGAAAGGTCAATTTATGTATTTTTAATCGGTCGTTTCTTATGAATTTATTACGAGCGATGTGGCGATTTGTATAACAATGACAATATTGTAAAGGAAATGGTGACAGTAAAATAAGAATTATTTTATCACTTTGCGCATAATGGTAGCCTGATGATTAGGTAGAATGTTCTTTATTTTTTATTTAATGTACAGAGGTGTCATAAATGTGTGCTGGTATATATTAGACCAACGTGAGCTGTTTCATGGTGTTTCAGGTATGGATTAAAGGTCGCACAATTCATTTGGGTTTTTTTAAGTGTTCATGGTTTTAAATCATACTGTATCGTCTATAAGGGTTAGTCGATAGTCAGTTTTCGATCATGCCAATTCTGTTACGGGTATTACGGGTAGCTGGTTGTGTCAAAAGCTTCTAACACTGTTATTTATTCCCTTGGACTTATGTGGCCGTGAAGATCCTGGTGAGAAATGATCTTCAGCAACTCATGCTTGTTGTAAGAGGCGACTAACGGAACGGGTGGTAAGGCTTGCTGACTTTTTGACACGTTATCGGTTCTCAATCGCGCAGTTCGGTGCTCATGATCTTGATCACTGGATTGTCTCGTCCATACTCAGTTATCTACAGACCGGCTCCATACAGCTAGGACATTGCTGTGTACGGCATAAACAATAACCAACCTATTAAATGTGTTTCCAGGGTGATAAGACACAATAATTTAACTCACACCAGAAAACCATGCCAGGTCTTCTTTGCTACCCGGCTTGAAAGATATGCAAGTTGTTATTCTGCAGCCACAGACTCACAGCACAGGTCAAGCCACAGATCAAGCCAGAGGTCAAGTAACATGTTAAGCCTAAGATTAAGCTTTTTGTCCTGGAGGTTAAATGACTGTAACCTGATGAGCAAATTGATGTGTTTCGAGTTTCATGACCATGACGGATGTATTGGTAAGGCGAGCGGGTTTTCCTCTTTTGCGGCAACGTTATCCCTCTCCGTTAAATTCACATCTGGACGCCGGTGCGTCTACGGAAAACCATTAGGAACATAATTCTTGCGGAAAATTCCTGAAATTCGTTTTGAAACTCTTAGTGCAATAACAACACCAAAGAATGAATTTTACTATCCTTAAAGTTCAGCATGGTACCATCATGAGGCCTCCGAATTGCATACTGCATCGTGAGTGCAAATTCCTGTCCTTTATTTTATCACTTTATCACTGCAGGAACATAGGCTGTACTTTATCAGTTGCGCCGGGGTATCTACGGAAACTCATAAGGACTATATCATTAGTTTTTTCATTCCTGAAAAGCGAAGATACTAATATATATTTCGCTTTTTTGTTGAATCGTTAAGAAACTAATTTGAAGACACCGTGTTGAAAATTCAATACACTAATTGGGAATTTGAAGATATGATGTTGTAAAGAAAGAAGAAACCTATTTGATTTCTTAAGATAATGCAATAAATGACAATTCATTAGTATTGCACATGAAATACTTTAATTTCTCTTAATAAATTTTAATAATAAATTTCTTTAAATTTCGACGTATTACCTTTCCAAAATGTTATCATGCATATCAGACAAGATAATTTTATATATGTTAAATAAATTCCATGTTACTACTAAGGACGTTTCTAAATGATATGAACAGGATGGGGTTCTATAGGTTTAATGGACATTTATCAATAGCGGATATATACCACTATACGTGTAGACAAAAATAATAAATTATAAAACGTAAATGAAAGCAAACATGAATATATATGAAAGTAGAGAAGGGGTATTGTTCCACGTACTTCCAGTTGTATATATTCCAACTGTTTCGGTTAAGCTTCAGTAGGATTATTGTGCGCTGGAGACCAATTCGGTACACTTGTCAATACGTTCCTTGCCTCCTCAAAGCGATTGCACAATCGGAGAACACAGGACAAAGCTTCATTCTGTTTCCCTGCAGCAGAACCCGTCAGCTGTGGTGGTAACCGATGACAATGACCAATGAGACGTCACGTCGGCAGCGTTTGATGGTCAACAACTTTCCACCCGCTATTCAGAACGTAACATAAATATAACTCCCCAAGTACCTCTCTTTGAAACTATAATTCATTACAGGCGCTGTAAAGTGGATGGATTGTTATATTTAGGGTGCGATTTTGCCTTTTGTATTGAACACAACGCGGAGATGCAGCCTTCAAGTTGCCTACTTGGTAATGTTTGCTGGTGTTGAATGGAGATGTTTACTATTAACTAGACGATAAAAAGAGACAGGTTGTAGTCAATAGCCTAGTGGTTAACGCGTTAGTTTATCACACCAACTGGGGTTCGATTCAAACCTGTCAGTTAGTGTGCGAGCTCTTTAACCTCTAGGCTGCCCCATCATCCCTTCTGACTTACACATTAAAACGTATTATGCACACTCTGGCGCACATTCGGTTAAGAGTTCATTTTCAGCGTATCCGCGGCCGTGAAGATGTGGGTTAGAACTGACCCTCTGTAAACCATGCTTGTCGTGAAAGACTTACGGCATCGGATGGTCAGGCTTGCTGTCTTGGTTGACAAATGTTATCGTATCCCTTTTATGTATATCTATATTCATGTTTGTTGATCACTGGTGGCTTGACTCGTCAAAACCGGTCAATTTACAGACCGCCGCCATATAGCTGGAATATTGCTGAGTGCGGCGTAAAACAACGAACCGAACCAATGATCTTCAGTAATGCATGCGTGATCTAAAAGGCACCTAACCAGAGGGTTCGTTGACTTGGTTGATGCATCTGATCGAATCCCAATAATATAGATCGGGGCCCGTGATGTCAGTCACTGGATCGTCTGGTCCATTTACAGATAGCCATTACAAAGCTGCAACGTAACTTCGCGCTTGTAAACGAGACACAAAAAACAACATGTCCAGAGTCACAACATGAACGGACACAGGACAAGTGAAATTATTACTGAGACCAGTTGAACGGGATAAAATAAATTAAAGTAACCACACACATGGTGGATGTGTGTGATCTTGTGCTGAGAACCCAGGTCACAAATAAATTGAAATTAACAAGGTTGGTCACAGAGAGTCTTGCAGTTTAACTCATGAGACTTTCTGACCCGTGGAGATTCAGGTTAGTCTTCAGCAACCCAAGTTTATCCTAAAAGGCGACTAACCTAGCCATCAGGCTCCCACGCTTGCTGACTAGGTTGACACATGACATCGTATCCCATTTGCGTATTTCGATGCTCATACTGTTGATCACTGGCCATGATTGTCTGGTCCTCACTCGATTATTTACAGACCGCCGCCATATATCTGGAATATCGCTGAGTGCGGCGTGAAACAACAATATGAATCTGAGAGTTGCCCAACATGTTGTCCCACTTCAGGCAAGGGAGTTTTGCTCAAAATTGTATTCACCCAGCCGAAAATGGGTACCCGGTAGGATCAGATGTTCCGTTAACCAGTGCGGAGTAAGACTGTCTGTGCTGTCCGCAGCAATTACAAACACACGCAATGGCAAGTAAATTGCTCGCTTGAAAGACAACAACACGAGCATACAGGTCAAAACAGGGAATGGCAAGTGGACATAGTTTCTTGTCACTGAAGCTTAAGATATTGAAGAGTGGTTTTTACGAGGGCGTTGAACGTCGTTGCCATAATCACACATCTTCTCACCTAACGTTTTACGGTAATAGATTATTAATCAATAAAAAAGAAAATTCAACGTCCCGTCCATTCAAAAGTTCACTGTAGAAGAATAACTGGTTGTATTTTAAATAGCGAATTTGTTTTGTTTGGATCATCGATCAAACCCTTTGTGTAACTATGATGGACAAGGCATGATGCAATAATCACCCCCTCGCCATTGTGCTTTGATTTTACCCATTCCGAGCAACCGCCCTCTTGGTGCTTAAACATTACTGAATACCATAAAACCCTCATTCAAGCAATTCTTTTTCCTGGTCTGGTTTATTAAATTTATGTTACACTCTACATTTTTATTTTAATATATCAATTTAATCGGCTGGTATCAATACGACTTGAACAATTTCGTGAGATTTGATCAACGATCTTTTTGTAATTTCAGGTGCTGTGTTTTGAATAGTGGGAAGTATGTCAGCTACATACGCCTATGGGGGCCAAGCCCCATCGGTGCCAAGAACAGTAAACTCCGCATGACCATTGTCTTCAACCATTGCCACTTCCATTGCCTTGGTGCAGCAAGAATCGTTTATGCGGGCCGCTGGGATGCCCCATCGCACGAATAACCAATCTCCTTTCTAGTATTATGTAAAGTTTTTCCTTTGATGTTCGCTATGATGTGTTCGAGATCTTCGCTTGATCCAACCTCAGTGATACTGCCTGGGATCAGGTTTCGAACAAAGATGTTATCACGTGTGGCCAAGTGTGATTATTCTCAAATAAATATCGTTGCTGCAATGGTTCAGTTTTATAGATCCAAGCCACGCGACAGCGCTGCATAATTATGTACCGTCCCCGTGCCGACGTGAGTCGCCTCCGAGCCACAGCGCTCTTCTATTTACCGTCAAGACGCACAAATGAAATGTACAGCGGCCGTTTGTTCTCGTGGATGCTTTATTTCATTCAAACACTCGGGAATCTTTACATCATTAAAATCCCAACGACAGTCAACCACTTAATTTCTCAGGTGCAGGGAGACAGTCACGACCCATAGGATGCGTGCGCATGCTCCGCACGCGCTGCGCACGCGACCTGATCTACTCAGCGCACGGCGGACACAACAGCGACGGGCGTTGAAAGAGGCGGGATTTCAGAGATCAATTTGAGCACATTTCTGTGCGTTATTCAGTCCTGGCTAGCTATCACGTAGAATCCTTCCCCGACGTGAGTGAGACCCTAGGAGACAAGAATGAAGTGATTAAGCACTCTGAATGTCAACAAACGGTCTGAGATCGCTGCAAGCGGAGTAGGGACAGTAGGACCACGTGGCAGGACCAAGGTCGGCTGATCTGCAGGACATAGCTATGCTGCTCTTGGCCAAAATAAAGACGTTCACGCACATCACCCACGGCAATGGCGACGACGTCGTATTCACTGCAGTCCTAGGTCACGTGATTTAAATTGAGACTCGTGTTTTCAATGGGATTTATAGCCAGGTTCTATTAGCTGCGCTGCCCAAGGCGGACGTAGTTACGAACACGCTGACATTTCTTCAACACTGTAGTTCAAGTATGAAGTGGTAACACTGCAAAGTCTAAATTACCACAATTCAACATGAAAGGAATTTACACGTTTTAATGAAACTGACAAATACAATAAACAGATGGAACTAAACACAAGCTGTTGGTATTTAAGTGCCTCATCGGCCACTGATAGAAGCATAAACGCAACAATAGGTCCTGAGGAGGCAGCTGTTGAGAAGGATGTTTTATGGCTACTGTTCCCTATAATTCTCGCCATTTGTGGTGGCGAACACCTCACTTATGAGGTGTTGCGGTTTCGGGTTCCTGTCGGCCTTTTGATTTAGTAGGTTGAAAGTCATTGTATTGGTAACGGTGGTTAGATAGGGTTTGGCTCAGTGTGTACATCACTGACTCTCTGGGTAATCCTTTCTTCGTAGTATGCGAGGGCGTAGATGTCAAATATAATAGTTTTGATACTGTAAGGTTAACGTGTTGATTACTTTCTCGGTCACTCATCTTGTAATATTTTTGTCAACAATACGACAGGTTAATGTGTAGTTAACAGAAACACAGAACGTGGATCAGGATGAGGTTTTGTAACGACTTTCAAAAGCAGTTACTTGCGTCTGATCTGTCTGTAGAATATGGCATGTATTCTAAGTAGCCTGTGTCTGAAGAATTTAGGTGACATATACCAACAAATGCCCAACGTTACATGTGTCTGAAGACTATAATAATATATTCCACAAAAAGTAAAACATTACCTGTGTCTGAAAATGCAAATGCAGTGTTCTAATCGTTGTCAACAGTGAATCTTGTCTGAAAACCGCAAATGACATATTCTACGAAACGTGAAATTTACCTGTGCCTGAAGAATGTAAATAATGTTTTCCAACCGACGCGAAGTCCATTTCCCAGCTTTGTGCATATCGTTTTGCATTTTAGGACGCACTTGTAGTGTTAAAAAGTATGGAAAATTTAATTACTGGTAAAATGACACCCATCCCTGTCATTGCTTGCCAAAATATACCAGCTTGAAACATTTGATGGCGCTCTAAGACCCTGTGCATGAATGGGTTAAGAACTAAGTAATTAATTCTAACCGAAAATAGCAAGTTCTCTTTATATTATCAACGCAAAAGACATATTCTGACAGAACTCTAAACATATTGTTGATCTAAGTACGTTAATTCTATATTTGAAAAAAAAATCCCAAGTAATGTAACGTAATGTAATGGATGTAGGTAATGAAAGTAATGTAAGGAATGATGTTTTCCATCCTTTCGTGAAAAAAAATGTATTTCCTGAATTTGATACGTAATGTTGTAACAATGATCGTGGGTCTGTATAGAAAAAAATCAATTAATTAATGTATGAACACCATGATCAGTGTAGTACTCGAACTTAGAATAGGCCTTCAGCAACCCATAATTGCCATAAGAGGCGACTAACGGGATCGGGTGGTCAGGCTCGCTGACTTGGCTGACGCATGTCATTGGTTCCCAGTTGTGCAGATCGATGCTCATGCTGTTGATCTCTAGATTGTCTGGTACAGGCTCGATTATTTACAGGCCGCCGCCACACGGATGCAATGTTGCCCAGTGCGGCGTAAACCTAAGCTCACTCACTCGTTCACTTGAACTTAGCGCACCGGAATTCAAACCCTCAGTCATAAGATTCGTCTAAGGGACGCAACTCTTCACAACAATTCCAGTGCCTTGGACACCCAAGCATCAAAACGAATTCCTAGACAAAAATGTAATAATGCATACATTTAGTAAAGAAAGAAAATAGAAAAACATGTGGTTTCGGGAATGACTGTAATTATTATTTAGGTATATTTTAATCAAAATAGAACTGAATTTGTACGTTCTCTAAGCGCTAAGAATAGTCGTAAATTTATTCTTATCTAGGCATTCACGGCTATCTTAGCGCAAAGGGAGCTTCATAAATATAGGCCCTGTACATGTATCAGTATAAACTGCCTCTCGAACTTTCTACATGAATCCTCACGTCAGATGTTTTTGTCAATCAAAATGTAAACATAAAAATTATTTAAGCTACACAAGTGGATACGAATAGTATATCGTGCTTTCTTCTTTGAACATGTAGATGTAAACATTACACATCGTTCTATACGCGTGCTTGGTGTGTAAACATTGCGTGTTGTTCTATACGTATGCTTGGTGTGCAGTTAAAAGGCTCACAGATATGATGTTTTTTCTTACCAGAAAATTAAAAGTTAATGATTAGTTTCGTTTTGATATTTCAATTCCTATGAATGTCATCGCATCCATGATGTTGATCACTGGATTGTCTGGTCTTGGCTATAGCTGGAATATTGTTACATATGGCGTTCAGTAACAAACCAAACAGAAAATTTACAGCCCGCATCGTACAGCAGGAATGTTGTTGAGTTTATCGTTAAACAACAGACAAACCGATGCGGTACAAACCAGAACTACCGCATAAAATACGCTGAGAAATTGCTAACGGTATTCTTCAGCCAACGACCATGTGCAATTAATAAAGACAAAAAAGCGAACCGTTAAGTAATTGTACTTCCAAAAATAATTTCTACAACCAGATCGCCTTTGTAGTCGTTAGGAGATTAGTACAAATCACGGTGATAGTTTCCGAACCACTAGTCAAAAGTATCACACAAATATTTTTCCGACAAAACTTAACAGTCTGGTATCCGGCTTTGTGGCAAGTTGTCAACTGAAATCATACCCTTCATTTCACACAAAACAATTAAGTGGTATTACAATCTTTCATCTTTACTAATAATCTGTTTTTTCGATAAGGAATTACGTTGAACCATCCAAAGTACGTACAGGCTTCGTCATAACTCCGCGTGACTGCCCAACGAATTGACTAGCAGTTCCCCGGAAGCGGGCATTAGGAGCTTGTCTGACAGGTGCGCCATTTAAGCGCGTGTAATTATTTCCTCTTAGTGGTCCCCATTACTTGCAGAGACCAGCCGCAAATACATGCTTAGATAGGGCAGACACTTAATCTGCTAAATTAAAATATGGGCTTACAGATAACAAATTAACACCGAACCATTTTCGACAGACAGTTTCATTGTCTTGTAATCGAAGAATAACATTGATGTTCCTAAAGACTGTTTCATGGTGTTTCAAAAAGCTTTTCCAAAGGTATCAGATTGTAATTCCAATCACATGCCGTTGGCAATATTACCATCGTTTTAGAATTTGACGCTGTTTACCTGGTATTGCACGGATTGTGTTTTGTTTAGTTATTTCCCATTGTGTAGTTAAAGAGGAAGAACGCTGGCTTCATGATCGTGCATACTGGTGACGACTTTATAAAGTAGTTTTTTTGTGAACGCCAGAAGGTTATAATGATATAATGAGCGGGATGATACTTCAATATTTACATTAGCAGTCAACAGAGAGGTCTAGTACCGATGTATTTAATACTCAAACTAATATATCAACGGAAGGCAGATTGGTAGTATGGGTCGATCGCAAAGTAAATATTAGTTATTAATGAATGAAAAATATCCCCAAATCTGATTGCTGTGTATGTTCCAAACATGGTGCTGTTTAAACACAATCTTCTGCTGTTTCACACAGTCATTGTACACCGTAGACCTGGAAATTTTCGAGGGCATCGGATTTTCGAGGTTTTCGAGGTTAGTAACGCAACCTCGAAAATATCATATCCATGAATATTTACAAACTTCAAACCTTTGGGTTAGCTTTCCTATCGATAATCATTTCAACTGCTGGTAACCAATGACTTCCTGACATGCACGTAAACTCTGTAATGATCCGGTAAGTGATGTTTCTGGCACTTTCTTCTAACCTTAAATTTGTCCAAAATATTTATGTACTTTAGGTCCCTAAACCTCGAAATTTAAACCACCTCAAAAGCTCTGGCGGTCTCAGACCTCGAAAATTTAGTACCTTGAAAATATCCCGGTATATGGTACGTAACAAAATGCAGTTCTCAAATGGCAATAGTATGTATTACGGTATTCCTAAATACCATACGTTCAGTTGAAAACGTAATTTATTGTATTTAAAGCTCCGAAACGCAATTCAGTACGTGCAATCAAGTGTCTGGTGTTATCGTACGAAATGTAAGCATAAATTACAAACGTAAAATTAAGTAGCTAATGTAGAATTAATTAAATGTATACAATTCAAAACGTAAATTTAAATCTCTAATGTAAAGCAAGGCAATTAATGCATGGAATTCAAAATGTAAATGTAAATGTAAATGTAAATGTAAATGTAAATGTAAATGTAAGTACATGCACAGAATGTGGGAATGTAAGGATGCAATTGAAAACGTAAATTTAAGTGTCTGATATAAGAAAAAAAACTTGTGGGGAGCTTCCTTGTAGAAAATGATAAAGTTATGTTTACGTACGCCCAATGTCATAAATTAAACACTTGGTTTGGTGATCGGAAACACGAGCATTAAGTAATAATTATTACAAATACAAACTAAAAAGGATAGGTAGAAGTTATGGAAATATGACATCACGAGCTGTACGCTTACATCACTTTTTCTTAACCAAGAAAGCAAGGTATATATAGCGCATACTCTCTCACTTAAAAGGGATCAGTTTTGCATTCGTTTAAAGTAGCATCTGTTTTGCTAACTCTTTGTTTTATTAATGAACGGATGTAGTAAAAATTGGTGTTATTAGAGATATTAAAAGAAATGGTAAATGTTTAAATGTAATTGTCATAGGAAAATTAGAATGACAACACCAGGGAATACTGAATGATGATAATCTGCAAACATATTCCACATGGCACATATTCCAAAAGGCTATATAATTGTGAATATTACAGGAATGAATGTCCGTTCAGGTAACGCTGTGTTGTCTAACTTTGCAGCATGTCAGATTTCAAAAGAGGACATTTCCAATTTTATTAAATAGCTCTCGACATGATGCAGTATGTATCACTCTTCTGTCTTTATCAATGACGGAAAATCACATCGAGCTTGAATCAACACACATTGGTTGTCTACATGAGGGTCGTGGTATGGAGAGGCATGCGCAGTTCAGATTATCTATTACCTGAAGGTTCCATTACCGTGTACCACATTACGAATAAACATTTGATAACGTGACACCAACGTAAAATGCACTCAGCTCCTGTCTGCCAGACTACATTAACGAATCAATACGATGTTCATGCCCAGTGCTGGGTTAAGGGGGATAACTCTTGCCTACCCATGAATATAGGCCCCACTTGAAAGTTCAAAGTTAACAATACAATCAGAAAACATCGGTGGCGATTAGTTATTGATTCCTGAGAGGGTTTATGTGATAGTCTTGATAGCAGATGTATAAAAAACCAAACGGAGTCTTCCCCTGGAGTTGAGCAATCTGTAAAGCAAACTAGCGTCTTTGCTAGGCTCAATCTGAAGCGGCTCACATGATTTGAAATTTCCCGTCATGTTATTGCAGAGGAAGGTCAATACACATGTCCTTCTTGGGCGTGCTGATTGAGCTTTCCTTAAAAACTTGGCCGTGGAGGAGAAGAAAAGGAAATTTGGATCTGTACCATCGACGCAAACTTTCAACAAATCGTAATTACAACTTTTGATGAAGTGTAATCTGAACAAGCATCTCCATGGCGACGTCTTGCAGACCGGAAGTGGGGCCTGCCCCGCGTGCGATCACCCGCTCTCTTGCCCGTCTCGCGATGTTGAGAATGAAAATGTTACCACTGTGTGCTGATAAAATTCACGCTTAAAATACCTTCTGTTCCTTTCCGCCTTCTTCGCTGTTTGTGTATTGTGCGTGAGAAGACACGGATTATACGTTTAATTTCCTTTAGAGGATAGGTTCCCACACATGCAATGAAATTGATCGACGCCATCTTTGAAATCTTTATTCGCCTCCCGCTCTGAAGAGTCAATAATCATTTCATATTATGTCCGTAACACGAAATGCCGTTCCAACAAAATTATTCAGCGCAAAATGACCAGTGGGGAGATTGAATAGAGTTTGTTGGTACTTCATTAAGTCATTAGGCGCTATTTTCCCCATCAAAGGTGAATACGGCAAACTAGCATGAGCGGAGGCAGGAAAGAGCCCGGTAGAATGGCGGATATTTGGGAGCGTGAGATTCTTCCGTTGCAAGATTAGGCGTTTTTGTAGACAGAGTACAAAGTAATGTTTTCGTTCAGAGGTAAATATCCCCCATGATCATCTCCGATACTTGTAGGGTGGCCGCGTTCAGATCAATACTCCACAAACACGTCCACCGGCTTTTCCGAGTGTATAGCAGACGACTTCCGGTCTAAAAAGCTACACGAGACTTCGCCTGATTGCAGCATCAATGACTTATTAGTTCTGTTAAGTGAACTAATCAATTGAGCGCCACTAGAAAGTCATTAAATGAACCGAATAGCTCTTTTGTGAAATCAGAACATTCCCTTTGCTATTTCCTGAATTAGGCTGACATCAATGTATACATTTATTATCGTGTGGATCGGTATTTGACTACACTTCAACATGTAAGTGTGAGTCAATGAAAAATCTACCAAGCACCGAGAAGGTCGGGTAGGTTGAGATTCCACCACCGTATCCTATATTAATTCTTTAATCAACTGGAAATCAAGTGAAGTTAACGCTTTGCAAAACAATGAACACATTCAGAATTCCAGTTACAGAGATGTCCTAGAGAGCAAATATACGTTTCATATATGCTCATGTCAACATGTGTTTGTTTTTAAACAGTTACTGAAATAATTAGAAGTAAAGGGAATTAAGCACTGTATATTTTGAAATTTTAAATAAACACTGACTTGAATTTTGAAACCTATATGGACACTATGTCAGTAGAAGTGACCGCTAATTTTTCAAATAACTTCAAACGCATTTTCACTGAAAAAAAGTGTTTATTACATGAATGCGACTCTATATTACTGAACACAGTATAGTTATGTATAACACAAGTATACGTTAGGATGTCATACCGGGTATTAAATTATTTCAGCATTTATCATTACGTTTGTGTCCACTATGTATTATCCCCAAAGTTGAGGAATTTCACTTTTGTTTACTGTGTCCATTTCATTCAGAATTACTCTCCATTCTCATTCCAAAATATTATCACAAGGTTCCTAGCTCTTGGCAAAATGTTTTCATTTTTTTCAATTATTATAGCAGTTAACGAGTAACTGCATCGTTATATGGCAATGCATATGTTTATGCGATTGCCATCTCTGATCTCAACCAAAAAGAACGTGGGATGGCGAATAGTACAGTAATTTCCCATGTTTTTCACCAATATGTTTAGGGGATTTACAATTTATTAGATTTGGTAATTGTTTTAATTGTTTTAAAGACTGCATTAATTTAAGAGCCGCTTTGAATTGGATATGACAGATGTTGGCAAATCAAGGGAACCTGTGCTTTTACAAGTGTCCAAGGGTGAGAGGATACTTTTACTGACACCGGGGAA
The DNA here is from genome assembly GCF_037392515.1 of Haliotis asinina. Lineage (NCBI taxonomy): Eukaryota > Metazoa > Mollusca > Gastropoda > Lepetellida > Haliotidae > Haliotis > Haliotis asinina. Next base: position 15,621,451 of record NC_090291.1, read on the forward strand.
TTTATTCTGAAAGGGAATCTTTTCTTTTCTTTAATCCCTTGTTATTTCAGGGCGGGAAGGAAGTGTGAATCACAGAAAAAGCACGAGGACCTTAAGATAAGTACGTTTGCCAAAATGTCCTGTAAACAAATTTGAATGAATTACTCGTCAGTGAATGAGACATGTCTCTTATTAATGTCAGACACATGATGGCAAAGCTTGCAAGAGTTGTATTGCTAACGGGCAACCATTTTTTTAAAAACAACGTGATTTTTATTTTTTAGGCTTAACGTTAATAGAATTAAATATGACTATGAAATTTCATCTTTGAAGTACATGTATGAGGTGATTAATCAAACCGCATGATAACAAAACATATTCTTTGGCCCAGCGTGAAAACACGACTGTACATGCGACCCGAGATTCACAATCACATAAACGCGCTTTTCTATCATTTACTCTGGAAATGTATTTCGGACAATTTAATTGAATAATTAACTTGAAACTGTGCACCTTTACAACGTTGATTATTGCCACGAGTCAAATATAAATCCTGATATTAAATCTGATCCAGAGTAATCAAGCGTTGTATGAAACGATCAGTACACACAAGTGTAGTCCTACTCATTGTTTGTGGAGGGTGGATGATCTTGATATCACTTGCACGCTCAAAGGCCTGCACGTGAGTGCGCCGTGCACGTGAGTGCTGCACGCGCGATATCCGAGACATGCGCATATCGGTGGAACAAAACGTGAGGACATCATATCGTCGCGTTCCGAGGTCGGGGAGGGTTGAATGCAAACATATCAGGATACAGCAGAGGGGGGATCAGTTCAAAGTTTTAATGTCAACTAAAAGTGGGACAATGGCTGTGTTCGCGGGCGACACAATGGGATGATAGTAACCACTGGTCCGGATATTTTTTTCCCCATAAACTAGTCTAAACAGTGCCGAAAACTCAAACGGAAAATGTTAAACGTTTATATTGTTTTCGTGCCTACTACACATGACATTGTATCAATTAACGGCATTTACGACAACGTCATTGATGCTTTATGTGAGACAAGGTCAAACAATGACCTTGACTAAACATATTATGCTGAAGATATACATTTGTTACTATAATCTTCATAAAAATTAAGTCGAGTCCACACATGGGTACAATGTGTAAAGCTAGATTCTGGTTACCCCGCGTCCATTGTGCTGAAATATTGCTAGAAGCGGCGTAAAACTCAACTCAACTCACTCACTCTCTCTTAATCATGAATGGTATTTACGTCGTCGTGAATGTTTTTCACCGGCTTAATTAAAACAATTACCTCAGCTGAACCACCTTATATAAAATTTATATAGGACACATATATGCTTGAAAATGGGAGTTTAGCCCAAAATAAATTGAAAAATATTAGCAAATCGTAATACTCATCGAAACAGCAAGTTAGTGATTATTATTTTATTATTTGGATATTCTCTATCAAAGACACCACTATCGATACCATATTCTTTTCTAGTTTCTTCCATTACTTCTAGTTTATTTCATTGATAGATACTATCAATCGTAATCTTACTTTCCTTTCTTTTGCCGCCTGTGTTGAACGTGAAGATGGTTTTAGAGTTTGATATTGATTCTATTTTTAAAATCTCTGAATAAAAACCGTTGAATGATACATATGAAAGTTCGAAAATACATTGCTGTTACAGTAAACTGGGAATTTTTATTCACTTTCAAGCAAATTCTTTGTGTGTATTGTGCTTATCATTTTGTTTATTCAATACAATTCCATTAATAATCTACAATACATATTCTATTTAAAAGAATCTGGGAAGATATACAGCATTATAAGAGATTTATCCAAAGTGCAATTACGTTTCGAGACGATGTAAAACATATGGTTTTCTTTTATATTTATATCTATATTTTATACACGACTACACAAACTACATGGTACACAACAATTTACTTTACAATACCACTCCCTGAAATTAATATTCCGTCAATATTGTGATGATGAAATATTACCGAATAAATAACTGTAATTACGATTTCACTTAATGCAACTGCGCAAATAAAACAAATGTGTGATTAAATATTGTTTCGTCATTTAAAGTCATTAAAACCATCATGGGTATCTTTCTTAAATGATAATGTTTCTTTCGGCTATCCTTAATATCAGTTTGTCGTAACCATGGCGATATTTATGTGTTTTTTTCTTAATAATCATTGCTGTAATGTCTGTGTCGTAAAATCACAGTTATTAACAAGGTATTTGCTGTGATTGACACTCTCCCATCGATCATAGTTGTCCTGCTTCAATAAAGCCCTCAATTTTGAGGGTTTGATACGTCCCCTTTAAGTTGTCACCGTTTGCCTGGAGTCAGGTTCAGACCTTTAAACGACAGCATGACCTCTAACCTTGCATAATTAGCGGCTGTGTGATGGCGTAATGATCGGAGTCACACTGCAGGTGTTCGGTCCCGGATCAATAACCCTCCGCCGGAACTACACTGTCGCGTGGCTTTGTGAGAAGGGTTGGGTTTCTCGTTCTTCGCGTGTTATGACATTTGTTAATTGTATGATAAAATATAACTAAGGTATCGAATTTTCCTTGTTTTCAAAGCAGCTAATTGAAATATATGTCTCCATTTCCAAACGCCATCCTTTGTCGTTTTCATGTGGTCGTGAATCTGTGCTAGCACGTTCCTGCTAAAAGGGGCAATTCATAATTAGGCTTTTTAATATGTGTATGCATTTCCATTTATCTCAACAACGCATATCCTTCTTATGACCATTTGCTCCGGATTTCCAAAGTACCACTAATGTCATAAAAATGAAATAACAACATTATTCATTACAAAGAAACTGTGAGAATTAGAACAACACGAAGCGTCAAAATGAAGCTCAAAAAAAGTAAATACTGTTATCATAAATTGTAGTTTATTCAAATCGAATTATTTCAATTTTGGATACATTTATAATACATATAAAATTGTGTATTCATAATTATCAGCACTCGCAGCGTTGTCACGTCACCATCGCCACCATCACCATCTAAAAACATCACCATCACACATCACCATCATCATCGACATGTAATCACCATCGCCACACCACACACCATCATCAGAATCACCATATCATCACCATTATGAGCATCACCATCATCATCACATCACCACATCACCACATCACCATCATCAGAATCACCATATCATCACCATTATCAGCATCACCTGTCACCATAACGTTTTCATTATCTTCACATCACTCCACAACACAACACAACACAACACACCAAACCACGAACATAATCACCTTACCATCACAATCATCACCATACCATCACCACCATCACCACTAGATCCCATCACCATCACATCATCATCACCACCATATCTACCTTGCCATCACCATACAAACACAACCATCACCATACAATTACCATCTCCGTCACCATTATCACCATCACCAACACATCATCACCATTATCACCATGGCATCACCATTACCATCACCATCTTCACCATCCCCATCATCGCTATCGCCATCACGTCATCATCACAATCATCACATTCACAGTACATTCACCATCACCCGTGTCACCAGCCGTATACGTCTATATACTTGCTATCGCCTTTATCGCGTATACCAGTCATCTGTTCCCCGATGTTTGTAGCCATGTTTCATCCATGTATCAACGTGATATTTTCCCCGCCACGTCCTCGGTTTCTATAACATCTTTATTACCCCAGGGTTCCCTAAGCCTGTCTGTGCCATCTTCGTACGTCTTCCCTTTAATGCACTCCCTCGGCCTCGCCGCTGAATTAAGTCTCTGTCTATTGAATTCTTTAGTCCCCCGAGCGTTCAACTCAAATAAAATGAAGTCACGCGAAAGTAAAAGGTCAAAGCGAGATTTGACAGCGTAGCTCATCAGATATTGAAATTATCTCGTTAACTGTATGGAACGCGTGTCACCATACAAAACATCATTTTATATGCTCAATTACCTGCCCACTGGCTCGAAAAATGACCCGAGCGCCTTGGCTTCATATAGGATCCGTAGTGCCCCAAGCACGTGACCTGGTCACAAAGTTAAGCCATGATGGTTACTTTCGTATCCATCCTGAGTCGTTTAGCCAGCCAGTGTTTGTGTATGTGTGATCGAGTGAGAGAGCTGTTTCGTCGACAGGGTGCCAATATCACAGCCAGCGAGTTTCAACAAAGGCATGGTAATTTATTGGAGGTATACAGGGTGTGAGATTGCAATGGTTCGATGTCGCATGGCCTATTTGCAAGTTACATGAGAGTACCCTTTATGGTACGAGAAGTGGTAACAAAGATTAATGTACCTGAACATCTCACATGTCTTACTAACACGTGCGTTACTCGTGAGCGTGGGTACTAGAGGATAAAAAACTGATACAGTTTCAATGAATTTTGAAACATAGTTATATTGCTATTATTAAACGAAAAATCAGAGGTTTAATGAGTTTCACGGCACTCTCAGCAATATTCCCAAACAGGGATTTGCACTCGACTTCTACTTGGATGTTTCGAACGAAAGTCTCTACGAATATTCTAAAAGCGCCTTTCAGAGGTTGAGTTGAGTTGAGTTTTGGTCACTTCGGCATTATTCCAAGAAGTTAAAAAAAGTACAAAGTCCAAATTATTATATTTCAGAAACATATAAGTTCATTGCATTGTTGCTTAAAAACAGAAAACATCATGGCACTAAATTCAAAAGCAAGCAGTTCGTTATTCACATTCCATAATTACAGTTTATGATGCAGGACAGGATTTATTGTGAGAAAGTGAGCGAATGACTGTTTGACGTCTTAGTAAGTAAATGAAATATAAATACTTAAGTCACTAATCCAGTGGCTGATAGCATGTGTTAAGCAGTCTTCATTAATATTCCAGCAGTATCACGACAGAGGGCACCACAGGACAAAAGGACCTTGGGTTTCAGGTTTTCCTCTTCTAATTTTATCTTTGGTAAACACGCGCTGTTATTGTCAAAGAGAAACGTTATGTCAACCCAACATACGTCATAATGCAGCGAGACTGTAATAATTGGGGAATATTACAGTCATTCTGCATAGTATTAGAGGTAACATGGAAATGGTGCAAGAACAAAGAGACTGCTGCAGGTCCTATTGATACAGGCCAAAGAAGGTAATACTACCAAAAGATAACCCCGAAGTTATACCGGTCAAAACTCTTTGCTGGTCAAAAAACACACGAAATGTTTCAGGCCCTGGAGGAGAGGGCTACAAGTGATGCAGATATGAAAGGAGAGCTCAAAGTGATGCAGGTCTTAGAGGAGACTCAGATTGATGCAGATCATTCCAGGAGAGTGTTCCAGGAGATCCCGAACTGATGCAGGTCCTAGAGGAAAGCCCAGAGTTCGGCAGGTCAGTGAAGAGATCCCGAACTGATGCAGGTCCTAAGGGAGAGCCCACAGTTTGACAGGTCGAAGATGACTCTCAGCGCGAAGCAGGTTTTAGAGAAGAGCTCAAGGCGACGCTCAAAGAGTATGTTGTTTCCACCAACAAAGTCAGTTCCATGATTTCTTGAAAACCTAACCTTTGTACCAACATAAGGTAGTACCACACTTAGGTAATCCAGCCATCACTGATTGTTTCAATATGACCCAAGCATGCCGATGCAACGTTGAATTTGACTGACGCCTTCACATGTTTCTCTTGGGATCGTCGCTGTCCCGTGTCCTACTTGCTGACATGGATCAGGCGGTGTGACCTGACTGACAACGGGTATCCTTGCCTACAATATCAACCAGTACTTCATCTTTTCTTCAAGATTCAAGATTTCGGTAGTATGGGCCAAATGGCCTATTGTACAATTACAATAACAATTTAATCTCTTAGTCACGTGATTTACAGGAACTGTGTCTGAGGAAAACATGTTTCAAGTATAAGGCTTTGTTTAGTTTAGTTCAAAATTGATAACATTTCTCATTAGGTTATACATTATATAACCATGGTAGTAATTTCTCCCGATATGAGTATATGTGGGCAAACAAAGAAATATATGGTACTCATCTTTCAAGTCATTCACAATTGTTAAATACTACATCCACAATAAAGCCGTCACGTGATTTTAATCTGCGATATCAATAATCTTTAAAATATTACTAAATTCTGAATTTACATAAACTTTTTCTTAAAGATTTATCACTTATCCTCAACAGGTAGTACTCAGGTCGCAACACAGATTTGACGCTTGCTTAAAATATCTGTTTAATGCTTGCATAAAATGCCTGATCCTCTTTTTCAAACTGCCGACGTCAAATAGCAGAAATGTTTTGAAGGTGCAAAAAGAAAAGACATGGTTTTTATTTTAGTTGTTGGAATAGCTACATATGTATATTATCGTGAGGCCATGCATCTAAAGTAAAAACAATTTTACCACTTTAAAACTGAAATTACAGACACAATTTCAAAGTTACTTAATGCAAAACAATTGCCATACAAACAATGAAAAAAAGACATGCAAGATGGGTAGTTGAAACGAGCAGTCAGTCATACACAAATATACGCACAGCAATTGAGAGGCACACATTGATGAAGGGTAAACAGGTATTTGCGTTCTTTTGATTTTCATAATCGCTTCCTAACAGTGACGTCGTCGGCGATGAATGCCTTGGGGTATATGTTTTGTCAACAGATAATGGCCAAGCGACTTACGGTTGAAGGAATTTTGCCTAGAAACCTTACTCAAGACAATTATCAGCAATGCAACGTCGTCGTCTGAAGGAGGCCAGGACTGTCTAGAAGTCGTTGGCAGCGACGGGACTGACAGACGGTTGTCATACCGATGAATGTCGGTTGTGTCCTTTTGGAGTTGACGAAACATGCCCAGATGGGAGAACGAACGGCAAGATATTGGGTTCAAGGCATCTTGCCGTTTAGTAGAGGGGTGTCATCGTGGGAGGGATTTCTGGGCCGGACAGTACACTACTGGAATCTGTGACAGCTAAGTGTTACATGGACCGCAATTTCGTGCAAATGTACTACCATTCTTACAACTGCTAGGTGGTGTCCTTAATCAGCATGACAATAGCCTTGTACAGACATTCCTTGCACCCAACAACGACCAGCGACGTTGCCGATGCCTGCTCGTTCAACAGACACGGTCTCCAAGTACCAACTCTGGAATGTCAGAACCATATCCTACAGACAACAGATGAGAACTGCTCAGAAGAATGACGGCGTATCCCAAATGATTGTTTGTTTGGTTGGCTTGTTGTTTAACGCCACACTCTGGCTGTCTGTAAATGAACTTGCTTGGACAACTTTAGATGGATGTATCCAACCTCCATTACCTTCAAAGCTTGTTTAGGCTACACAACCTCAACTGCCAATCAAATATCCGTTGTAAGACTGCCATTTTATGATCTGCAAAGGATGAGATTTTGAAGCTCTGGCAATGATATACTAAGGATATCGACAGCTTTGGGTAAGAACTGATGATTCGTCGTCCTGAAAGACAGAACGTAACCGCTTCCCTTTGCAAACAAAGAAGGGCATCAGCATGTGGTCCCAACGGTAAAGACTACTGACCAGTTCTTGCACAATATAAAGTGGCATTCACTTGGTCCCACTGATGATACCCTATACTACAACCGATCCACTGTGATGTTTGCCAAATGTACTCTTATCATTGACTTTGGACGCCTTTAACCGAGGTGGAACGTCACTATTGGTTTTGTTGGCACTTGTTCCATAGCTTGTTCCATAGCGACACCCGCTACAGCAGATGACCCAGTAGATGATCCAGTAGATGATCCAGTAGATGATCCAGTAGATGCTCAAGTAGATGTTCTATAGATGCCCCAGTAGATGTTCTTTAGATGTTCTAGTAGATGCTCTTTAGATGCTCAAGTAGATGCTCCATAGATGCTACATAGATGCTCCAGTAGATGATCTATAGATGCTCCAGCAGATGCTCCAGCAGATGCTCTATAGATGCTCCAGAAGATTTTGCTCTATAGATGCTCCAGTAGATGTTCTTTAGATGCTCCAGCAGATGCTCCAGCAGATGCTCCACTGATGCTCCAGCAGATGCTGTATAGATGCTCCAGAAGATTTTTGCTCTATAGATGCTCCAGTAGATGCTCTTTAGATGCTTCATAGATGCTTCAGTAGATGCTTCATAGATGCTTCGGTAGATGCTCTATAGATACTTCAAAGTAGATGCTCCAGCAGATGCTACAGTAGATGCTTTAGATCATAATAAAAGAGTAAAATCAAGTAAATCACAAATGTATAATGAGCAGCATCAATACGTCTGACAAAAATAAAGTTCCTAAGAGGTTAACCAACCCTCAAAGTGTCACAAATCTTGTTCCACCTGTAAACTATGTATGGGTGCATGCTTGGATGTTCCCATTTACAGACAACACCTCGACAACATCTTTATTTTAACAACTGCATAAATAAAGTACATTTCAGGTTCCCCTCTTTTTCAAGAGTGTACACAGCCTTTGTGACAATGTCTATGTGTGTGTGGCCGCATAAAATTCCAGCAATATCGCGGAGGGCTTCACGGGAAATCGACCCCACACATTGTAACAACGTGGGGAATCGAATCTGACTTTACGTTATGACAAGCGAACGCTTTATCCACTGGGCTACCCCAACGTCGCATCCAACAGGAGATAACATCGACAGAGGTGTAGACAACATGCTACAGCTTCTATTCACGTTGTTTTTATAGAATACACGGCAATTTTAGATGTTTTTTCATTGATGTAAAAGCGTCAAACTTTTTGAGTTAAAAACAGTGTACGCAATTTCTCTGTTACGTACCAGTAACGGTGGAAACGTTGTTAGCTACAGGGAAGTGCCTGCCGCCGCTGTTTCCGCCCCTTGGTGGGAGGTTTTTCTACAGGCCCCTCCTCTCACCACCCCTCCAACCATCCCCCTCCCGGCTCCAGTCTGTCAGCTTGCTCTCTGTCTCAACTGATCAATAATCGGTCTCTCTGGCGATTACAGGGAGGTAACTCCGGATAATGTTGTCGCCCGTTTGGAACCAAAAATTGTATTTTCACTCAAACAAGCAGGTTTTATTCGATTTTTCCAATGTTCGTTTTACTCATTATTCAACATAATTAGTTCATGACAAACCTTAACCTCTTTACGCATCTCTTTCTAAGCTCACTCGGGCACATTTTGATTTAAAACGCATTGTTTAATGAAGTGGATTATCACGATATAACAATATCTTTGTTGACATAAAATCAATGATGATTTCGAAAACATTTATTAAGAAAAACTACCTGAATGAAAGTACGAAAAATGTTATTTACAAAACAAAATGGTTTAAGTTCTTAATGTTTTTTATACTTTTTTGTCTACGCAAAACTATACAATATTATGTTGAAGTGTAAGATATGCCATTCATTCACTGGATATAAAACGCCATTCGTTAATTGGTTATGATACGTCATTCGTTAATTGGATACGATAAGTCATTCGTTAACTGGACATGACCCGTCATTCGTTAATTGGACATGATCCGTCATTCGTTAATTGGACATGACCCGTCATTCGTTAATTGGACATGATCCGTCATTCGTTAATTGGACATGACCCGTCATTCGTTAACTGGACATGACCCGTTATTCGTTAATTGGACATGACCCGTTATTCGTTAACTGGACATGATCCGTCATTCGTTAATTGGACATGACCCGTCATTCGTTAATTGGACATGATCCGTCATTCGTTAATTGGACATGATCCGTCATTCGTTAACTGGACATGACCCGTCATTCGTTAATTGGACATGACCCGTCATTCGTTAACTGGACATGACCCGTCATTCGTTAATTGGACATGACCCGTCATTCGTTAATTGGACATGATCCGTCATTCGTTAACTGGACATGACCCGTCATTCGTTAACTGGACATGATCCGTTATTCGTTAACAGGACATGACCCGTCATTCGTTAATTGGACATGGCCCGTCATTCGTTAACTGGACATGATCCGTCATTCGTTAATTGGACATGACCCGTTATTCGTTAACTGGACATGACCCGTCATTCGTTAATTGGACATGATCCGTTATTCGTTAACAGGACATGACCCGTCATTCGTTAACTGGACATGACCCGTCATTCGTTAACTGGACATGACCCGTCATTCGTTAACTGGATATGACCCGTCATTCGTTAACTGGACATGACCCGACATGACCCGTCATTCGTTAACTGGACATGACCCGTCATTCGTTAATTGGATATGATGCGTCATTCGTTAATTGGATGTGATACGTCATTCGTTAACTGGACATGACCCGTCATTCGTTAACTGGACATGACCCGTCATTCGTTAATTGGATATGATGCGTCATTCGTTAATTGGATATGATACGTCACTCGTTGATTGGATATGATACCCCATTCGTTAACTGGATATGATACGTCACTCGTTGCTTGGACATGCATGTGATATGGCCTAATATTCATTGGGATAGGAAGAATCAGCTATACCACCTCTATGCATATGCACTTGATTTTTTTCCATATTCCAAGGTATAATGTGATGCACGTGATGTTGTAAAAAAGAAAAGAATATACAGATGTTGCATTTGAGCTAAAACGTTAACCTGTAAACAAAACCTGTGGGAATCATTTCTGTAATCATCAGTGATCTGAATTAGCAGCCGAGTCCATCGTACTATGTCGGCTATATCAAGAGAATGTGTTTATGAAACACTATGAAATAGTGATGACACTGGGTGTTCGTTATAAGGTTATCATATCCTGTTCCAATGGAAACGCCGTCATATACATACGTTACGGCTAGCCACACTTATCTTCCTAAAATTTAAGATGGCAAATACATTCACCAACCATCTTTCCATGTCATGAATACATTCAAACATGACTACGCGTTCAGAAGAATAGAAGCGATTTATCGTTGCTGTACCTCTCCCTCCTACACACGGACAGGCGAAATCGCCTTACCTCCCAATGATTGGTTCCACACTTTTTCGATTTTTAAGGAATTATGGCATCTTTCATTCCTATGCTCTACATGCCATTCAGTTTTTCTTCATTAAGTGAGTGACACTTTTAGTAATTTTCCATCACCATCACGGCTGAGGAAGCCAGACACGGAATTCTTACATTGTACCCGTGTAGAGAATCGAACTTGTATCTTCGGCGTGAAGAACGAACGCTTTAACCACTTGCCTGCCGTCAATTCTTCATTTGCAGACTATAATGATTCTTTGCTCATTGCCTTGTGTCTGTGTGTTACTGTATATACCATCGAGGACTAACAACGTTGGTCGTTCTGAACGCAGTGGTCTCCCTTGTCTAGATACCCGTGAAGATCCGGGTTAGAATTGATCTTCAGCAAACCATTTTTGTCGTTAGGGGCGTTTAACAGGATCAGGTGGTCAGGCTCGTGGCCTTTGTTTGCACGTATCATCGAATCCCAATTGCATAGATCGATGTTCATGCTGTTGATCCCTGGATTGTCTGGTCCAGACTCCATTATTTACAGACCATATAGCTGGAATGTTGCTGAATGCGGCATTAAACAGCAACCCTAACAACCCTTGCCCAAACACGAATATGTCTAGGGTGCTGTATTTTCGCACAAAACAATCAGCTGCTTACTTCAGCAATAACATTGTTTGGTCAATCAAAAAAGATACGTCCCACAACATCACAAGAATGACGAAAACAAATCAACTCTGCTTTAGTATTAAACTTGTTAAGTAGGATTCTATTCGAATATAAAGTGCAAACACTTAACTTAATAACTGATATTAACATTTATCCATAATGGTTGGATAGGTTCCACTATATTGAGTAAAACAGATGTATCAAGAAATATCATAAATCATTGGTCATGTCTGAAGCTAACGGGAAATATTTCAATTAAACCTAGTTCTAATATCTGAATTATATTCATCGTTTATTCAAGTAAATGTCTGTATTGATAACCTTCACATTTATTCCTTAATCAAGGCCCGCATCTTTGACTCGAAACACAGGCTGGTTTTCATAATTGACACAGAGTCTTAATTTAAACTTTAGATTCAAACCTACTCTGGAAATTGCAGTGTAACAAATAGAAACTGAAATTTGATTAATTTCCAACTGAATGAGTTGTCATCTCTGAATAGCCATGAAACGACTTCAAGACTTGCTCAACCTCAAACAGCAGCTAATAATTAGCAATCTTGACCTCCTCGGAGTCTCGGAGCCACTAGGCGTGATAGATCCTCACAACAAGGGGTGGATGTCTTCAGGGCAGGCTGGTGTCGTTGTCAAAGTCACCCCACCATCACGGCGACGACCAGCGGTAGTGCGGCCCATTAGCGTAGAGAAGGGAGTAAATTTGCTCTGTAATTAAACCGCCTGTCTATTACACCGACTCATGAAATTAACAAAGCGTGAACAAGTGAAATGTGACGTGGGAAGCTTGGTGTCAATTTCCTGTAGAAATGTGATTTCGAAATCATCGCTTTCTTTAGAACGTCCGAAAATGAAAGATCGCCGGCGAATTGAAATATCAATAAAACACGTGCTTTATTCGTATCACGAGAAGGAACAGTAATTAGCATATCGTCGTTTTTGAATCAGACTCAGTGATCGATGACTGATCAGGGGTACGGAGCCTGAATTATCAACACAGTGAAACCGAGTCAAACTTGGGCAGGTTAAGTAATAAACCTCATTCCAAGGGAGATTACTTGTTCCGGTATACGGCAAAAACGAAGAAGGAAACGTCGATTGAAGTAACTCTTTTGTTGTTCGCTAGTTCCTGCGAGCGCCAGAGACGACGGTAGGCGCGCCCACAGAAGCCCGAATCATTGTCGACTGTTAATATCCCGACAGATCGATACTAAGAGAGATGTCATCCAATATTGCTTCAGATCAACTTCCTTTTTCGTCAATGGGATCTTAAAGGGACGGAAAAAGTCCTAATGCTTTTCCTTCTCACCGGAAACGTGCCCATAACGACCGGATGCTTGTCTGCGAGTGCGGAGCTGCGCTATGGCCGACATTGAGTATTGACGTGAGACACGTTACGTGGCCGAACGTTTCTTAATGGCCCATCTAGGGTCCTCTATCGACGTTTCCTGGGGGGAAGCAGATCGTTATCTACGCTGATACCTGCACAGGTAGACTTGAAAAGAGCTGCCATCGACAACCGATGATTCTATGTCAGCGGTGAGCATTTACATTACAAAAAGCTAGAAGGAAATAGCACTCATGTCCTTGCCCCGTTTGCGTTGAGTGGCTTATGTGCAAACACCTCCGTGTCGGATAATCACTTTCATACTCTGCAAGATGAAATATATGTACTGTTAGCAAACATTCTTAAAGTAGGTGATTGCTGATTTCTGAACGTTTCCTAATGTGTTGTTATAAAACCGCCTGACCACTCAATTAACTGAATAGGGATGTTCATATGAAGTGCACAGATGAACTGATTTCCTCGAAGGAGTAGGTGAGATGGGTTTGCAGGAGGTAGACTGGAGCTGAAGAGATCGGGTTGGGGCTGTTGGGATAACAGTAAAGAAAGGCTGCTCCTCTGTAGCTGAAATATGATCACTAGGACTATAGCCACATTGGTGCCATGCTTTAAATTCAGCCTTAGTGGCTTGACCAACCTGTCATGCCTGATGCGACATGATGATTGCAGTTGCTTTCTTTATTAGTACAGAATCCTCAGATCCTCTATACCATCTCAAAGATGGTGTCAGTATGGCATCAGGACGCATGATTGTGCATCTCCACTTTAACGTACAAATGTATGTCACTCACCTTTCCTTTGGTACAGTCTTGTCTTGAAATCCAGTTTTAGAGAGATAATCTAGTTATTCCACATAATAGCGGCGGTCTGTAAATAATCGAGTATGGACCACACAGTCCAGTGATCAACAACATGAACATTGGTCTGCGCCATTGGGATACGACGACAAGGGTCAGCAAGGTCAGCGAGCCATGTATTCGTGATAAACAAATTTCCCATTATTTAAAAAACTGATTGATTGATTAATTGATTGACTGAGATTGATTGATTGATTGATTGATTGACTGACTGACTGACTGACTGACTGACTGACTGACTGACTGACTGACTGACTGACTGACTGACTGACTGACTGACTGACTGATTGATTGATTGATTGATTGATTGGTTGAATTCACACTCGGCAATGTTACAAAAATAATCAAGTCTACACCAGACCAAAAAGCGATCAACAGCATGTACAACGAACAGCGAACCTGACCAGCCTTTCTCTTGATGTTGAAGTAAACAGTACCTAAAAAGAGAGACGACATGCCATATCTGCGCACGTTAACTACCTGCTCTTTTATTCTTTAGTCTTCAGTTACATTTTTACCAGGATTGAAAGTACCCAGTAGTTTTGACTCACTTGAAGCACTCACTATATGATTTGCATATATGTATGGTTACATCGAAGATGAATTTCTCCACTAACTTTGGGTAACCAGCTGAAAATCGTATGCAGATGAATTGCACGAGGATCATGCATCACGCTGCTAAAAGCACGTGCAAATATCGCGCATGTGAACAGCTGTGTTTTGGGGTAAAGTTTCGTTAGGAATTTTGCCAATTTTCTTGAAGTTTCATCATTTATTGAACTCATGACAACAATCGTTTCACCGTTACGAATCTGGTTTACAAGACATCAGTTCATGTATAAACAGTACCTTTAAAAAGTGTGGAATACTTTGCAAAATCTAATTTAGAACAGATGTCCGTAGTAAGTGGTTACATTTACACTAGTGCGTGAAAACCTTTGCCGGGAAGTATAATGTTTTTTACCACCCAAGGAACCGCCTCCAGCCAAAACCCTAAAGGACCCCAGGACTTTATTAGGTGTCTTGGATGACATTTAAATGTACCGACATTATCGGCCACAGACACGTGATATATTGCAGCTGACGAAATAGCAGGTCATTTGAAACAAACGGGAACAAAACAGAGCCGAAGAATTTATATTAAAATTCAGGACGATGATAACGGTGTATGTTCTAGCATTATTTTCTAATTTCTATTATCCCCTGGCCTCGTGCTAGGTGTCGGTTTATATCCAGGTAAAGCCCTCACAAAGGTAGTTCCTGGACAATACCTTTTGGAAGAGAGTATGATGGATACACCTGGGTTGACAGCAAGGTGTGTGGGTCCTTCGTTATCTTTGACATTTTTAAGGCAGGTAAACATTGACGTACGCCCATTGAACCACATCGTTGTCAATGGCACAGGCAGCTTGCCAATGCTCTAGCTATAGATGCTCTTGTCAATGACTTTCCAACACCTCAGATTAGAATGTCAAGGAAATTGATAATATTGAAAGGAGAGGTTTACAAGCGATTATGCTTTATTGGGTAGCTCTGTTTGTTTGGGGGAGCTGGTTAGGGTGGGGCTCGGTTCGCACGAGACGACCTCGTGACATGCGAAGGGGGATCGGGGTGGTCACGCGTTGGTAACGGACGAACAAACATGTTCACGTGCCAGAACGGAACATATTTCTTCTAATACTACATGCCTTGAAATTCACTTTTTATAGAAATGGATTTCTTTTTTATTTTCCCCCGAGCTTTGTTAATTTAGCAAGCGGGCTTGTTATCTTTGCATGTGTGATATTTATACAATACCGGATAAATATCAGGATTTATGCTCTTTAGCTCACATCCTTCCCGCTCTGACATTTTCTCGATCGTACATCCCTCTCGAAGAAGATGTCAAATTTCGGAAAAAATACACATGAGGGTCTGGGTTGAAAAAGCACTCAAATACAACAGAGCAGCAATGTCAGTGCGTCAGACCCTGAGTGTAATACACAAAATTATCATTTTCGTAGAGTGTATAATTATTGCATAGCCTGAATACAATGTCAATCTGACTATACCAACATGGCATTTGTACTGACTTAAGGTGTCATTTTTCTGTAGAGTGTAAAAAGGTATTTGTTATACTTTCTATTTTGACGAAGAATAGTTTCATAAGAAAACATTTACTCAAAAATATTTATGTTAAAGTTTAAGATTTTGGCTTGGACATTTCTACTATATGTTTTGCTTCTCAAATGTGTTTCGGCGTATTTTCATTTTCTTCATTTGGCAGTTTATGTTCTTTACAGTTAGAGTAAAGGTTTTAATATCATTTTTATAGATTTTAAGATTAAAATAAACAAAAATGGTTAACTGATAAAGTACTTTTCAGGTTGTCTGAATTAATGTACCCTTCAAAAAGGAAAATCATTTGTAACTGAATACAAAAGTGATATTTGTTTATACAGGTGACCAACGTCTCATCAGATAGATTTCTCTCACCTTCGCGTTTAAAATCAGTGTTAACATCTTTTTTTTGTTTGTATTTTCTGTGTATTTCTTACCTCTGCACTCAGCAATATTCCAGGTATATGACGGTCTTTATATAATCGAGTCTGGAACAGATAATCTAGTGATCAACGGCATGATCATCTATATACACATCTGGGATACGATGACATGTGTCGACCAGTCAGCGAGCCTGACAACCCCATCCCGTTAGTCCCCGCAACAAGCATGGGTAGCGGAAGACAAATTCTTCACGGGTAGACGAGTGGATGAAGAATGTAGAACCACCAATATCTAAGATAGAGGTATGTATGCATGGAGCTAGAACATATAGGCAACTAGATATAAATAAATAGATGCGTATAAATTATAAACAGAGAACATGAGTATAAGGTGATAATGAATATAAAGATGGAGAATAGAGAGCATGAATATGGATGTAGTGAACAGAACATCACTTCTAACCTGGATCTTCCAGGATAGAAACAAATGAAAGGAAAAAAGATCGATTTTCCCCATCTGTAGTAACTGAGCGTCAGTAAATGATATGAGTAGGGTTTTGTGTACTGAGTACCAATACTGCACAAAATCTAATAATTTCTTTTGGCCCATGTATGCGTGTATGCCTTGATTTAGACATTGGCGTTCCTAGTACAATGCTTTTTATACTTCGATTTCACAAACCACCATACCACTCTCTCTCAGAAACTGTTTCATTAAGATAAAACAATTTCTGGCCTCAATGAAGCTTTCAAACATGTGTATTGTAGACATGTGGAAAAGGAAGTCTCAGAATGGAATGAGTGAAAATACTGATGTCCTCTGCAAGACCCTATTCTGACTTGTGCCATGCGTTCCTGAGTATTACCACAACTGCCTAGCCTCTGCGTGTGTTAATAGGTTAAATACACTGGCAGGATATGCTCATCATTTCGCCCCAAGGTATTATCATTATTATCATTATTATTTTCATAGTGATTCATAAATACAAGCTTATGATATAGACGGCACTGTTATGAGCAGAGGTTTCTAATGGACGCGTTTAGTGATACATTCTAAAAATGCTTAACATCTGCGTAGAGTATACTTTCATCTGCGTAGATGAGATAGGGAAAGTGATTTGTGGCCTACATTTACACATGGGCTACACTGACCGATTACTACTGTCATGGCAAATCTAACGGAAATTTGCTCACCATTATACACTAGAGTTTGAACCTACATATAACGAACATATTTTTTATATTCCATCACTAAATAGAGAATACTGTATGTCTGTATGTTTTGAATAACATTTTAGCAACTAGACTACAATATCTGCCTTATAGAATATAAGTAAGTTCGTATAAAATCAGAACTTACTTCACAAAATATCTTTTTTATTGTCCCTGTGAAGTAGTATGTAGTGTATCTTTACGTGTGAAATTGATATGGATAGATACAACAATGTAAATAATTATCTAATTAAGTATTTTCTGACTTTCAATGTTATTTTTCCTCCCTTTCAAGCAGTGTCTGGCCTTAACCCTGAAAATCTGCAGATCTAAGAATTCAGAACCATCAAAAGATGTGGGTCCTGATCAGAAGTTTAGAAATATAAGTAATTCCCAGCAAGCAAGAATGTGACAACAAGAGACTGACTTAAAGAATTTAATTTAGAAATTTAAATCAGATTTATTTTTCAGAAAATCAATACTCTGAGTTATTGGTTATTAATGAAAAGCTTTCGGCCATAATGACCAAAGAAAACAAACGTTATGGGTCCGTGTGGTTTTCAGTCAGTTTTGAGCCGAATTACTTACGGTATTTTAGAACGCTGCCTTCAAGTATGTTCGTTTTCTCTTTTTGTCTTCCACATCTTTGCATAAAAAGATACACCCAGTCTCCTGTGCCAACGGTGAAGTATGATCACATATCAAAACGCAAGCTAAATTCAATTGTAAATATTTTCAAAACATAATTAAAATTTCGAGTGATCTAGCAACACAGAGGGAAGTGTCTTTAACTGTATCCATATGTGTAAAGTTAGTTGTGATATTTTGTTTCAAACGGGTTATGTCTGCAGTTGTGTTGAATGTTCATGTCGCAGCTGCAGCTGTCGTGTGCCGATGTACATGTCGTGTGCCGGTTAATCCCAGGCTTAAATCACACGGGAATGTTGGGCTTAAATGACACACCCTTCCATACGCCCTTCCACACCCTACCCTCATACTGGGGGTGGGGATGGGGGGCAGCCAACCTTCGTAGACCCTCATGAGGAGCTCATTAGTCTCCCCTATGTATCTTGTTGACTGTATGTACTAATTCAATCCAAACCATTCACCCCTACTCTTCCTCTCGCGCACACGCACGTACGCACGCACGCATAAACACACACACTCACACTTCCCGCCCCTTTTGGCTATTTAAAGAGCTGTTAAAACTACTTTGACTTTTTCCGTCAAATATAAGCTTGGCAGCGTTTAACATACGGACATAGGATCCGTAAAACTTCATGCCTTATGGTTAAATTCATCGACCTCAGTATTAATCGTTTAAGTCAGTTGATGACGACAATGAGTGGCAGACTGCTTGTTACTTGTGGCAAACCAAGCTTGCATATATAGATACTCACGTGTTAGTCTGACCTAGACTAATGCTTACATACAGCTGCAATGTATATGAAACAATGATAAGAGCGGCGTTACACAGGAAAAAAACAAAGCTTGCAGCAAAGGTACATGGTAAATACTTGTTCTTTTCATTAACCCATATTTGGTTAAAGTTTAACATGGTTTAATACATTTAGTGAACTGCCATAAAAGGTGACTCTGCTTGTCGTAAGAGAAGACTAACGGGATCAGGTGGTCAGGCTCGCTGACTTGGTTGACTATGTCATCGGTTCCCAACTGCGCAGATCGATGCTCATACTGTTGATCACTGGATTTTCTGGTCCAGACTCGATTATTTACAGGTCGCCACCATATAGCTGGAATATTGCTGAGTGCGGCTTAAAACTAAACTCACTCATTTAATGAACGTTAGTGCTAATATACTATAATAGTACTCTAATGACGAGTGCTTATTTCTTGTAAACACTAAAGCGAAAGGATGTGTGGTAAACACATCTTTTATCTGTATAGTGATATTGAAGTGATATCATTCGGATACAAGGGATGTGTGCCTTTGAACAATTGAAACACTCTGTGAAACTGAATAGCAATGCCACAAAATCCATCCCAAAATCACATTAAACGTTGGTACGAGTCCGACTGCAAGAATGTACTTGGGAATCACTACTAAACCTTGATAATGCAAGGCATTTATAAAAAGTAACATTACGAAATGTTTCTCAGCAGGAAGAGGAAACAAATCAAATATTACCAGACTAATATCAGATGGACAGTGTCTTGGGTTTTCATTTGAACCAGCAGAAGCGAGATTTAGAAAAGTTCACGAACTTTTTATTAGGAAAATAAAACTGCAGCGAGGTTTTGAAGTATGTTTTCCATGTCGTGTGAAATGAGTACAGACTTACTCAATAACTGCCTTCTTCAACTTTTTTTTCTAAAGAAGCTAAAAGTCGTTTAAAGTTTGGAAAATTGGACATTCTCCTGAAGCTTTACTTTGAACTTTAATGGTGCCGTAAAAGCGCCCAGTGCGTGAGTGACGTGGTAGAGCCATTGTCAGCGTGTCGTCGTGGACGTTGCAAACACTATAACGAGAAGTGAGAGAGGAGGGTGATGACTTCAAGTGACAAGTTCTCATCACTTCTCTCGTCCCCGTCACCCACCACGTCCGTTTCCCATCCACAAGACCGACAGGAAATTTCTTGTGCATCTGTTCTTGAGAACGGATCATCATCAGTGATGTGTGGTCCCGCTCTAATATTGGGCTTGTGCAATAGTTTTCTAATCGCTGCCATTGAATGTGCTTTTTTCTCCATGTCACATTTTCTCCAAGAAGACGTGCATCGGGGAGTGAGAGCTCAGTAATATCGGCCAGGCCGGAAATAAACCCCGCTATTCCGGTGGAACGGGTCGTGTGGACACGAGAGGAGTCACAAGAGCTCAATAAGGCAATTTCCTTATTCTGATTGACTTTTAGAAGCGATATAAGCACTGACATGGTCCTCTTGCCGAAATACTACAGGCGTTTTCCACCCGCACGTGACCTTAGTGAAAGCAGCATCTCGCGCCAACGAGACTTAGGCTTGCTCCGTTAATATCGCGATACTGTACGTGATTTTGAATGCGCTATGGTGTATGTGCCTGTTGACTGAGCGAAAGAGGGATGTGTCACCGGGAGTTCGCCTCGTTAACTCTAACATAGACACATTTAGACAGAATAAACTACTTAGGCACAACAATAGTGTTGTGTGATCGGTGAGTTAACTTAACATCCCCTGATCGTTAACCTTTGTGGGAAATCTTCTGGGATATTTAGCTGAATGCAAGATCCTTTCACTGAATTGTAATTTCCTCCGAGTTCCATAATTACAAGAAGTAGGGTTTCTTTTACTTTTGAGTGAACATGGCGATAGCGTGAGGGACACAATGAGTAAGGAGTAGTTAAAAAGTCGTAAAATTGAAACTAAATGCCGACGATAGAATGGAAACGTCTTTCTGCTCTGAGTTGAAAACTCAACTGAACCGTCCTAGTCAGCCCGGACATCCCCTTGCCTCAGAACTTTGGAAATCCGATTACCCATGTGTGCAAGTCTGTAAGTAAATAATCTATTAAAGGCATTATGGTGCTGTTACCAAGATCATCAATAACTAACGTCTATTTCCATAACATTTACGAGAACCACTCGAGCTGTGAACAAAGGGAAAAGAAAAAAGTATCGACATAGAGGGTGTAATGCTATCTCGACAGTGGTGTAATATCGAAATATGCTATGTGATGTAACCATCTTTGTCATAAGGTGTTTGGAATAAAGGCTTATGTATCATTTCGGCTACACCGGGTGTCATGACTGGTTCTCAGTGATCTGTTAAGTTTGTTTTCCGGTTTAAACAACTGGAACCCATTTGGTCAGATAATCAAAACTGATTATTCTTGGCGTTAACGTCTTATTTTGAATTACGCTCAGTTTTACTCTTTAGCAGATTGTTTCTACAGGCTAAAATATTTGACAGAGAGCAGTTATGCCGTCAAAATCCTGCAATTGCTAATCCTTTTACCAGAGATTCCTTTTGTTTACGTAAGTAGTTTTGCCTCTTTTATGAACAATATTCCTGCAATATTTCTGCAGACTCCAGGAATGGCCATCACAAATCATAAATGTGTGAAGATTCAACGTAATGCTAAACTCCCTTTCCCAGTATGGTGATACAGTTTACGTGTTTAGACTGTGCGACACACGGCTAAAACAAACTGATTCAGCATGTTAAAACAAACTAAATATATTAATTTCATAATTTTTTATGTTTACTGTTTTGAAGATCTCTGACCCTTTCCTTTTTCAAAAAAGGTTTTAGGAGGAAATTCGTCGTGAGATAATTTTCTCATTTGTTCATGCAGTCCTGACAGGTTCATGGCATTTTCTCATGATATCAGGCGTTGTCACTTTTCGTCATTTCTTGTGTCAACCTTGGTTCATGAACCTTGCAAAATGTGATCGTTCAAGGTTTTAATGATGCTCTCGAAAATATAACACCCATCAAATGTTTAGACGGACTAGTGTAAAGGTAGCCTTACTCCAGTCAACCGTTCTAAGCTGTATTTTGGCCACACTTTTACTTTTTAAGGGTACTTTTCACACAGGAACAGATGTATTGTCAAACAAATTCGTTAAGTTGAATGGTTACTATAATTATTATTATTAATATACGATGAAACACAGTGCAAATCGGAGAATTTTACATCAAGTTAAAAAAAGTTTACATCAAAACGCAGCTCTTAATATACACACACACACACACACACACACACACACATACACACACACACACACAGAGACAGATAGACACATATATGTACATATATATAAACATACATACATATATATACACACACACACGTACACATACACACACATATACACACACACGTACATGTGTGTGTGTGTGTGTGTGTGTGACGAAAACCTGACGCTATTTACGTTTCCCTATAAGATACATATATGAAACGGGTATGTTTGCCTTTCAGTGCCAGATAATTAAGGTTAGCGCTGTTTGCAAAAAAAAACATGATTATGTTTATAAAGTGTACACGGTACCCTAGCTGATTTTCAGTTCTGCACCAAAAGAAATCTTTTCATAACTGAGACTGAATACATAGTAATATAAAGAGGTTATTATCAACATCATTAAACAGATAAGCAAAATATGGTTTCAATATATTTTCTGAACATTTAATAAAGTTATGTTTCGTACTTGTAAATCACTGATGATAGCTGTGCGATTGTAAAATAATATGAACTTAACTATTCAAAACACCCAAAGGTTCAGTTATATGATATCGTATTCCCGTTTTTCACCTTGATGCAGGTAAACAAAACACATGTTCTGTCATTATTAAGCATTTGTCCTGCCAAAATAATAAACAGAAATGATAAGGACCATTCCCATAATTGATTATTGGAAATCTGTAAGGTCCATTGTACGATTCCTATCGTACCATCAGCATGTGTTTTTGTGTCACTACCTCCAGTCATTCATTATATGTAACGTAAGTGATGGAAATACGCTTGTCATTTCATCGAAACTCAGGTATAGTCAATTCCCCATTTTCAACATAACGGATGGTTTTGGTATATTTCAAGGCACATGGTACAAGACTGAAAATAGTCCATAGACTGCAGCAACAATACAATCCATGTATCATGTATCAAGTGATTTTTTTCGTTTTGTACTGATTTTGACGGTTTTTTCAGCTAATACTCCCCTCTCTCTTTGTAAAGCAATATATTTATTGCTATGTATTGTCAAATAAATTATATTGCAATATATTGCGATTCAAATACCCATATTGCCATGTATGCTGGGAACTTAGCGTTTGACAGTAGGTGGCGCTAATTGCGCATCCCCATCCTATTTCCTAGATTATAAGACCCTAAACATAATGATCAGAATTAGGTTGGATTCCAGAATTAGGCTGGATTTCAGAATTAGGTTGGATTATCAGGGATTTTTTTTCACAATTTATAGTATTGCACTATGCCGTTTTGTCATTGAATGAGAAGTCTGTGTAGATTTCTATTTAAAACATGAAGCTAGTCACAAAATCTTCATACGTTTTTAACCCGATATACCTGTTCTCGGTAAAAATATTGCATTAGGTATAGGTAGGCGAATTGCAATATACCAGTAAAACCGTGCAATCTTACTCTGTTGTAGGTGAAAGTGTAGCCAATTGTTGGATCATCGCGTGGAAGACTCAGTTCGATTCTTCATATGGGCACAACATGTGAGGCCAATCTTTGGTATTTCTTGCTGTGATATAACGGGGATATTTCTTTAACTAATTCCTATTCGTTATCGATATTACGTGGCGTTAAGTAAAATATGCACGTTTCAGTGTAGTTGATCTTGTCTCTGAAGTCAGTCTTCCCCCACCTATCAACGTATCATGCTCAATTGGAATGTGAATGGAATGTCAATGGAATGTCAATGGAATAATGAGAACATATATTTCTTATAAGCATATATCTTTTAATTCAACACCTATAGTGCATTAATTTACAGTCGGAGTATTAGCAATAGTAATGGTGCTGCTGCTGCTGGTGGTAGTAGAGGTAGTAGTAGTTGTAGTTGTAGCTGTAGCAGTAGTAGCAGCAGCACCAGTACTAGTAGAAGTCGTAACAGCAGCAGTAGTAGTTGTAGTAGTCATAGTAGTAGCAGTAGTAGTAGTAGTAGTTGTAGTTGTTGTTGTTCTTGTTGTTGTTGTAGTCATAGTAGTAGCAGTAGTAGTAGTTGTCGTTGTTGTTGTTGTAGTCATAGTAGTAGTAGTTGTAGTTGTTGCAGTAGTAGTTGTAGTAGTAATAGTAGTTGTTGTAGTAGTCATAGTAGTAGTAGCAGTAGCAGCAGTAGTATACGTAGTTGTTGTTGTTGTTGCTGTTGTTGTTGTAGATGTAGTAGTTGTTGTAGTTGTTGTTGTTGTTGTAGTTGTCATAGTAGCAGTAGTAGCAGTACTAGAAGTTTTCGTGGTGGTGATGCCAGTAGTAGCGGGAGCAGAATAAGTAGTAGTTACGGTAGCGGTTGTTTTTCACACGTAATGAAAAACTACATGTGATAATTTAAAGAATAACATTAATTGTTACTTGTTATTACTTGTCACGATACCTGGACCCTATGTATGCTTAACTGTAATTCTTTACCCAATAATGCCCAGCTGGAACTGATGATTGTTTATCTCGTGTAGAAGATATCAACAACGCTTAGACTACCATTCCCCACCTGCTTGACAATATCTTGTCATTGGATCAGTAAATATTTACAGTGCGTTTGTTAATTAAGTCTGTCAGTTCAAGATGCACACATTCAAAGCAACTATACAACCCATGGAGATATAGTATGACCAGAATTCTTGAGAAGTTAATGAATATGTCTATTTAGGTTTCTAGCATAAACGACCTATAAAGTGCTTGGTTTCATTCCGTTAATCCTTTTTCATTAGCTTGTGAGGAGTTATCCCCCTTCGTTTACTTCCGTTGTTCCTTTTCATTACTTTGTGAAGAGTTATTCCCCTTCGTTACTAGCTGCAGACGACATTTATAGTGATCCTCAGTATGGAGAGAAGGGGAACTTGATTTTAGCGTAGAGTATAATAGCAAGGACATCAGATCAGCTAGTGTGATTTCAAGTAGAACAGGCATCCCTTTGTCCACTCTTTATCTTGTTTTGAAATATTTTGCAAACGGATATTGCATTGATAACCAAGGAGGTACAGGGAGGCCCAGACAACTGACTGTCGGTGACAGGAGACGACTTGGTATTCTTGTTTCTATAAACAAACGAAGGAGTGTAGAAAACTGAAGGCTAGATATGATTGATATAGGAATTGTGGCTGTCTATAAGAAGAAAATAAGAACTGAGTTGCAATGGATTGGCAGAACAGTCGAGGAATTCCCTCACCGATCATGAAACGCTAACAAAAGGAGCGAAGGTTGAACTGGTGCTCACATCATGGAAGTTCTAACTGGGACAATGTGATTTTCTCAGATGAAGGTCTGTGTGTCTGTTTCCTAAAACCCTGAAATTCTGGACCAAACACGCTGAAAAAGTACAGTCCGATATTTAACGTGTACGACGGCATATTTGTGTTAGGGGCAACGCCCCTCTGTGTATTTGAAGGGAATGTAAACAGTGAGCGGTACACAGATATTCTCGAGGGACATAACGACCCAGAACATCGTTCAAAGGTTTCACAGATCTGGTTTCGGACCCAAAATATGTCATGATTAGATTGGCCAAGTTATAGCCCTGACCTCAATCCATAAGAAAATGTTTGGAAAAACATGAAGGAAAGTGTCAGTGAGAAAACTCTGACAAATACAAATATTGCTGCAATAAATGAAGAGGTGGTCCAATATTGAGACAGCAAGGACCACGACTTTCCAACTTCTTTGATCAGTAGTATGTCCTGCCGCACTAAAGCCTGCATTGCTGCCCATGGTGATTTGACAAAAATACTAACTGTTCATATGTCTTTGAATCTGGAGTTATGTTCTGGTAATATTCACAATTAGAACGTGAGTAATTAGTGAAAAGAAATTAATAATGCAATCTTTAAATTCTAAATAATTTCAGGTCATATTATATAACAAATTAGAGACTGCCATACATCACCTGCTTGACAGTATCCTATCATCAGAACAGTGAATGTTGACAGTATATTTGAAGTCTTAGTGCCATTGCGAATGAAAGAAGCACAATCGCAAAGTAATTGCACAACTGCATTAAGTGTTTTTTCGTCTGGAAATGCACCTTGGAGGAAAATAGCTCCTTCCAGTTCAGTA
This sequence comes from Haliotis asinina, assembly GCF_037392515.1. Classification (NCBI taxonomy): domain Eukaryota; kingdom Metazoa; phylum Mollusca; class Gastropoda; order Lepetellida; family Haliotidae; genus Haliotis; species Haliotis asinina. The sequence continues at coordinate 15,647,737 of NC_090291.1, forward strand.
CAGTCGATCTGTCCAACCCAGGCTTCGCGCCAGTGCTGTGGCTGTTCTAACGAAGATTTACTGCAAACCATTAAATCTTTTTTCTCAGTATTTTTTTTTCGTTTTTGTGTTTTTTTGTCATCGTGGCCCCAGGAGCTGATATCGACCTGCCTTACCTGCGACGGAGATTTTACAGCGTTTCAGTGCCGCTACAAGTCCGAAGTGGGCATTGTTGTGTTGGATATCGATCTCTTTAACGCCATAATGATCTACTAGGTACTCGATGACATACATTGGTAACAATGCACAGAGTTTTGTCTGGATATGACAGCTCTGTTATTCATCGCGAGGTCTGGTTAAGTTGTACGTGATGAATGTTTTGCCTGTAGAGATAGATACGGTTGTGTTGGTCGTGGTGGATGAAATGGGTAGCAGTAGTTGTAGTGGTTGCTGTACTAGTAGTAGTAGTAGTAGTAGTAATAGTAGTAGTAGTGGTAGTGGTAGTAGTAGTTGCAGTGGTAATGGAGATAGTGGGGCGATAACAATAGTATTACTGGTAGCAGTAGTAGCAGTAGACGTAATAGTAGTAGTTGTGGTGGTGGTGAAGACGGTGCGTCGATAATAATAGTATTACAGGAGGTAGTAGTAGTAGTAGTAGTAGTAGTAGTAGTAGTAGTAGTAGTACTAGTTGTGGTGGTGGTGGTAGTGGCGATAATAATAGTATTACTGGTGGTAGTATATTTGGTAGTAGTAGTAGTAGCAGCAGCAGCTGTAGCAGTAGCAGTAGCAATAGTAGTAGTAGTAGCAGTAGCAATAGTAGTAGTAGTAGTAGTAGCAGTAGTAGTAGCAGTAGCAATAGTAGTAGCATCAGTAGCAGTAGCAATAGTAGTAGTAGTAGCAGCAGCAGTAGCAATAGTAGTAGTAGTAGTAGTAGCAGCAGCAGCAGCAGCAGCAGCAGCAGTAGTAGTAGCAGTGGCAATAGCAGTAGTAGCAGTAGTAGTGGTAGTAGCAGCAGCAGTAGTGGTGGTAGCTGCAGCAGTAGTAGTAGTGGCAGCAACAGTAGTAGTAGTGGCAGCAGCAGTAGTAGTAGTGTGCAGATTGGTGTACATGTAGTAACTGCTGTTAGCTTGATAATGACGTAGGAACCTAATGTTGTGTGTTTCATTCATTGTATATAACGTATATAACCTGGACATTGAATAACTTGCACCCATTTCAAGTGATATTTGTATACAGCGTACACTATGGTTTAATCATGTCCACGCATGAGAGCATCACGTCATTCGTTTTTAAGCAATTCGCTGCATTCATATTCTCAGTTCATGCAATTGTCGAGAAAACTATGCCTTTAAAATGATAGATGTAAGAAGTAAAGGACACTCAAGACTTGACTAAACAGCGTCCATGGCGAGAATCCTACAAACAAGCTTCACACGGATCCATTATGAATCATCAACGAATTCATTCAGTGATTCAGTGATTCATTCCATACGAAAAAATAAGTATCAGTCGAAATTTTTTTTAATCTCTGTTGTCAATATTAATTACAAACAATTGAAGGTTAAACAAAATATTGTAAATTCCCTCACAGGAAACAACATTATGCAAATCATGTGAAATAAATTATTTAAAAAAGTATTCAAGTTTTTACTGTACATACAAAGCATAGCTCACCTGGTAAAAGTATACGTACAATGAAGCAGCGTCCTGACTAGATTCGTTAGTATTACAGGTGAGCTACACAAAAAGACTACACAAGAAGACAACTTTCTACCTGAAAAAGGGTGGAATTGTGGACATCGGTTTGACATGAAATGTGTTTCAGTTTGATTTCGTTCAATTAATGTTAAATAAAGTTCCAAACCTGGAACCTAGAGAATACAATACCATAATCTTGAGTGAGTGAGTGAATGTAGTTTTACGCCGCTTTATCGCAGCAGCATCGAGACCCATGTGGTGAATCCAACCCGGATCTTCAGCGTGACGAGCGAACGCTTTAACCTCTGTAGACCTAGTCTACCCCACCACTTTTGGACTTGGCACAGGCTATATGTACAATTATGAGACAGTTTTCCTCTTCGAAGGGCTGGTCGTGTGAAATACAATAGATCGTATACTCTGAAGGTAATTCTCTCTCTACATCTGTGAAAGAAGGGATCGGATCGTAATAGATCAAAGTATTAAAATCAAGGATTCGAACGATCAAGATTTTCTACAAAGCAGCTTGGACGTTTCAGACCACTTGGATATGTGATTTCAGGTGAATGTTCAGATACAGTTCGATGTTTTCCATGTAGGGTCCACTTCGTCTGTCACGTAAATCTATGAAACATTCTGACTATACTTCTGTACTATATTTAAAAAACACATGTCATTCAAGCTATCTTGGCCATGTGAAAACGCTATGTCCTGATAACAGGAGTGGAGTCAATATTGTTTTAGGCTGCTTTAAATAGTGTTTCGGTTACATCGCGGAGTGTTAGCTTAATACTGAATCAAAGTCAGAATAGAGGCAGATAACAAGCATCGCAACTTTGGTGAAATCCTCAATGGTATACGGCACAGACAAACCTAGAAACATCGTCATGGCAAGCCGGGATTAGAACCCAAGAACATATGTTGGTAGCATGTTCAAGGAACGCAACTCTGTATTTTGAATTGCGTTGCCTTATGATCACTGGACCCTGTGCCACCGTGGGTTTTGTTGACAAAGCGGACCTTGAAACTAACACCTTCAAAATGTCTTAAACACCTACCAATAATATATCAGGGCATTATGTTCGATACATAGTATTGAAATCCAACTGCGAGGAGTGGAGGGTAACATATGCTTACAAGGGGCATGGGTCAAACATTAAATATTCCTGGGGCATCACAAAGAGAACATAATGATATACATATATTAGGAGCATGATGTCACGTGAACCTGCACAATAGAGCAATGATATACAAAATAATACGAGACCGGGCACAATATGATATATACCGACATAAGTGACAATTAATTAAACAATGCACAATAGTGAGGAGATAAAAATGATAACGTATCTGGGGTATCTGATAAAAACAACAGAATACTGATATGAACGAGGTTGGGGGTAATATTTGTTTCGAAGGGGCGTGGGATAAAAATGATAACACAAAAGGGGTATCAAACAAAATAGTATTTTACATGTGGGGGCACAAGACGAATTAACAATATTCTACATAACTTTGCATCGGATAAATCGGTGGTATTCTGTGTAAGGGGGCACAAGATAAAATAGAAGCATTCTACGTAAGGGGGCAACAGATAAAATGGAAGCATTCTACACAAGAGGGCAGTAAACACAATGAAAGTATTCCACTTAAGAGGGCCCAAATGAAATGGGCGTTTTCTACATATAGGGGCACCCGATAAAAAGGAAATATTTCTAAATAAGAGGGCACAAGACAAAATAGCAGTATTCTATACAAGGGGCATGATTTTATAATACAATTGCATAACGTGGGGCATGACATTAATCAACGAACGTGTAAGAGACGTGAAACAGTTTCAAAACAAGGGGCATGATATGTATTCGTCTGCCCCGATTAGCACTGGAGAGTGTTATAGCACTGAAATGCTAGATTCTAGCATCTTTACCATACAGTAAACACGGTCCATGTCATCTGTTTATCAGGTGAGCTATGTGAGACTAGAGAGTTATTAAATCCAACGTAAGCATGAGCGTTCACCATTCAAAATCGTCGATATGTTGAATAACCAGGACTTCCTGGAGCTCTATGGCCAGGTGGAGTATCAGCACACCACTGATGTCGTTTGAATCAGTGGTATGTCTATGTACACTATGTACAAGCGGCGACTGATGGGTCTAGTGCGCGTAGTACGTCCCAAGATGTGAGCTGAAGTGACCCGTATGGTGGGGTATCACTGGCCCTGGGATCCCCGAGAATATATTACTGTTCGTATTGGACCAGTACCCCGTGTTGCCCCCGAACAGACCCGTGGGTGGGGAGGAGATGGTTGAGTGAGCCGTTGGGAACTTTGGGCTTGGGTAGCCTGACATGAACATGTCCTGTTGGTAGCGGAACGCAGAAGTATCCCCGGAATTCTGTTGCAGGCACTGAGCCAAACCGGCAAAGTCAAACTTATAGGCGTATCTCTTGCCGTGGACCTTCGTCATGATGTTCTTGTCGTAGTAGTACCGCAGTGCACGACTCAGTTTGTCGTAGTTCATGTTGGGTTTGCTTTTCCTCTCCCCCCAGCGTCTTGCGACCTCATCCGGGTCCACGAGTTTGAACTCCCCATTTGTACCCTCCCACGTGATGCAGGTGGCGTTCTGACTGTCTGACAACAACTCCAGCAGGAACTGCCACAACTGGATCTGACCGCTGCCTGGAAAATACAGGAAAGAAAGCATGAGTATACATGTATAGAGGATCGTAAAGAGCATGAATATAAAAGTATGGAAGGAGTGTAGACAGCACGGGTATATACGTAAGGAGGAATGTGGAGAGTATGAGTATATATGCATAGAGATAGCTATAGCATGAGTTTATATGTATACACGAGAGTAAAGAGCATGAATATATAGAGAGATGGCTATAGCATGAGTATATATGTATACACGAGAGTAAAGAGCATGAATATGTAGAGAGATGGCTAGAGCATGAGTTTATATGTATACACGAGAGTAAAGAGCATGAATATATAGAGAGATGGCTAGAGCATGAGTTTATATGTATACACGAGAGTAAAGAGCATGAATATATAGAGAGATGGCTAGAGCATGAGTTTATATCTATAGAGGAGAGCAGAGAGAATGAGTATATATGTAAAGAAAGTGGATACCATTAGCACATTTCCACGGAAGAGAGTAGAAAGCATGAATATATATGTAAGGAAGAGAGTAGCGAGCACGAGTATCAATGTATGGAGGCGAGTAGAGAGCATCAGTATATATATAAGCAGGAAAGTGGATAACATTAGCACATTTGTATGGAAGAGAGTAGACAGCACGAGTATATATGCATGGAGGAGAGTAGAGAGCATGAGTATATATGTTTGGAGAAGAGTAGAGAGCATTAGTATATATATTTGGAGGAGAGTAGACAGCATGCGTATATATGTAAGAAGAATGGAGAGATTGAGTAACTATATATTATGGAGGAGAGTAGAGAGAATGAGTATATATGTTTGGAGGAGAGTAGAGAGCATGCGTATATATTTTTGGAGGGGAGTAGAGAGCATGCATATATGTATGGAGGAGAGTAGAGAGAATGAGTATACATGTATGGAAGGGAGTAGAGAGAATGAGTATACATGTATATGTTTGGAGGTGTATTGAAAACATGCATATATATGTTTGGAGGAGAGTAGAGAGCATGCATATATATATGTATGGAGGAGAGTAGAGAGCATGCATATATATATATATGTATGGAGGAGAGTAGAGAGCATGCATATATGTATGTATGGAGGAGAGTAGAGAGAATGAGTATATATGTTTGGAGGAAAGTTGATACCACTAGCACATTTGTATGGTAGAGAGTAGAGAACGTAAGTATATTTGTATGGAGAAGAGTAGAGACCATTAGCATGTATGTATAGTGTGTGAGAGAGTGTGCAGGGTAGAGTGCCACAGAAATATAGGAATTAATATCAGACTTTGTGCTATGTCACTTCAGGTATTGCAAATATATTTTGTAGTAGTAGTAGTGGTGGTAGTAGTAGCAGTAGTTGCTGCTGTTGTTGTTGCTGCTGTTACTACTACTCTTATAGAAGTAGGACAGGATGTCGTGATTAAACGTTTTTCCAAAGATGTTAAAACAGTAAGTTCATTCTTAACATCAAATTCAAGCTTTTGGAAAATTAATTCCGGTTTTAATGTCTCATATTTACCTGAACTCGACAATCTTGTTGCAATCGGAGTGAAAAGGTCGTACGGATCTATGGAAAGAAAGCCACAGTTAAAATGTGTTTACCCAATTCTCCACAACAGAAAAAACAGCCAGCTATTTCAGTCACGCTTCAACACTTAATAAGACCAACAGCTATTATTCTCTCGTAAACTGCCAAACCCCTTTGTTGTACTGGCTCTAGCCTGCGAGGTCTCAAACACCTCAATACATGATACACATTTAATAGATTCAGAAGTGTGCGGTTATGAATTGAATCACGTTTAAATTTAATTTAAAATCCATTCAATCCTAAATTTGAACTTTTTACGCCCACCGCGAACTCAACGGGAATGATTTTTAACCTCTGGTTTGAAAGCAATAAATTGTTCTAGCGACTTAAACAGTCGCAATGAGTTAGATAATAACGCCCGCATTGAAGTCGCCATAACACTTCATAATGGGTAGGAAGTTCTGCTGATGGCGATCTCAAGCGCCCAGTCATTACTCGGTAACAGGTGGAGACAGTGTATTGAAATCACAAATCTCGTGTGAATCATGTTTCAACAGTTAGCACATGTTTATAACAAATGACAAAAACATTGATTTGTACATCAGTACGCTTATGGTGTGTGAAATCGCATTTTCAAATCTATTGTTACCCCTTGGTAACCATGATAGCTTAACTGATGGAGTCGATATGGAAAGGAAAATGAAAAGGAATGCCAGCTACACTGAATAACTCGTAAAGATTTTTTCCCTAGCTGAACAAAAAGAGATTGAGTGTTTGTTGAGGCGTGTACTTTAGCGGCCTCAGAGAAAGACTCAGCACAGAGGTCAGACAATTGCATTACAAGTGTCTAGTGTTAAGAAGGCTAACTGAATTGGGCTATAGGACAAGCCCACAGCGACTGTCGAGTCCGACAGATGCGAAATGGCCGTAACTTGCAACTATCGTGCAGCTATTGTCCAACTTCAGGCTGTTGCTTCATATACCAATGCTTCAGAAACTTGTGCATAGCAGCGTTCAACGTAAAAACATCAACTGTGTTCAAATTAGAATGTTTTTCAAAAGGCCAGCCACTGTACCACGAAGTGGGCGTAAGGAGACCAAAATAGCTCACGATATTTCTGTTAAATTATGAACTTTAATTGTGGAGAGACATTAGGATATCTTTTTAAGTTCACATGTTTACAATGCCAGATATAAAATAGTTCACAAATAGGTCACAAATAGTTCTTTTACGAGAATACATGTTCCACTTTAATGAAAAATCGTTTTCTCTTTATCAAAACAAATGATCTGTTTTAAATACATAATTATCATAATAATAAACATGTACCAGAATAAACGACCTGTTAAAAAAGGACAATGTTCAGGTTTTTTTAAGTTTGTAGTTTTATAAAGTAATTTCTGTATTAAAGCAATGTTTCTTAAAGGAGCAATTGTGTATTTGGCAGAAAGGGTTAATCAAAACCATCTCTATTGCTTTACGCACCATTCAAGAATCTTAGAAAATATTTTCTGGAAAGCGTGAAAAATAAATATTGGCTACCATTTTGAGTTTGCTCTTCACCGTGAAAACGTCCTTAATTCCCAATACTTCACAAGAACAAATCAAATATCCATAACGAGAATTTTAATCAACTCCTGGATTAACCGAAGTTGGTGACGCCGCTCGGCTAAACAAGAGCAACTGCCCTGAAGGACACCTGCGTCACTGCGTGACATCACAAGGCCACAGGTTCTACTGTTTTCAATGGCGGCTCACGACAGTCATTTGACAACGCGAGAGGACATCGCGGGTCACTTCAGAGCACAGTCATAATTTCCTTCTCAGCAAACACGAGCATTCATGGCGAACAGCCCTTCAATCTAGACAGGGTCAGTGCAGGTCACGGGTGGATGAACAAAGTGGAACGACGCTCGGGTAGTCTCGACGTGGCACGCGTCAGTCGCGTGTCACTGGGAGGTACCTGGAGGAAGGTAGCGTCCGCTCGGTGACATGCGCTACCTGGGGTCACTGCGTACGTGAAATGGGAGACTGTTTTTCAGATTTTCCACATGAGGCTGTGATGAAAGTGCATTTTCATTTAACGAAATTAGTTCATTCGTTTATTATTTTGTTTTGCTTCTTTTTTTCTTTTATTTATTTATTTATTTATTTATTTATTTATTTCATACAGCCACATTCCAGCTGAATAACTCAGTCGAGTCTGAACCAGACAATCCAGTGATTGACATCATGACCATCGATCCACTGATCTAACAGGTTTCTGACGGGTCTCTTTAACTAATGTTACAATTTTTAATGTAGGATGGATTGGTTGTCAAAGTTCATTTAACCTACGTCAGGTCTTGGAGCTAAATCAGATTACATATTGGGTAGATGGAAGACAAAAAGTGACCTTTCTAAACATGAAAGGCATCGTGGGTTTCTATCATTTCATAGCAGTGCGCCATTCACAACAACCAACAGACTGCATGGTTTTGTGGTAGTATGTCTACCAGTCATAAATAATTTCAAAATAAGCATCGCAACGATCACAAACACACCCCAAAACAGTCAATTATTCGACTGAATATACACGTGATACACGTCTAAACTGTATTAGACACCAATTCAGACACTGACGTATCATTTTGGACAAAGAGCTCACAAATCAGTTGAAGTTACGCAACGTTGTGAGCAGAGTCCTTGGATGTGTGGCCGTATGTGACAGCTTGACTCCTGACAGATTCTAGTGTTTCAGCCTTGCCCCACAATGAAACACGTTTGAAACATGTGGTTTCCCCTGAGGCAAGTGAGTTTGTTCAAAATTGCCTGTTCATTCAGCAGAAAATGGGTACCCGGTGGAATAAGCCATGAGACTCTTAGCCTTCTAGCGCCTCACAAGCAGCTTGGTTTATCCGGGGTAATAACAACTAGATTGTCTCATTTGAGCAAAATATAAAGCCTAGCAAGGTGGGTAATACCTACTCTATTTATATTATGAATTCAATCCATGAATACTTGTTATGGTGAACAATTCTTTTCAAGGTTCTTTGACAGTTGGCTCGGGCAATTAAATGCAAGTTTGAGACTGCCAAACTCAGACAACCCAAAGACTTAAACTATCGTCATTTCATTGCAAGTCATAACAAAATAAACGATTAAACACTGATATTTAAAAATGAATTTAACCGCAGTGCATCGTCAGTTCTTCACATGAACTTCCAAACGTACGTCACACAAACTTATATCACATTACGCATCTCAAACATATACGCATGTTTTTCAGCCGGTTAGAAAGGCAAAGGATCTTACGCAATTAGCTGTATTTTGTCTCCGTGTTTTTCCACGTAGTATCATTTTTGCGGATTCCTGTCTGACAAGGTTAATACGAATGCATCTTCCATCCTTCCCCGCATCTGTCTCCCCGTAATGAAAATGAGAAATCTAATCTGGGGGAAACCTTTGAAACGCAACAATGCAGCGACCAATCTACGGCGCAGCCGACGTTGAAAGGCTTCTTTGATATATTTCGGAAATCCGCAGGGGGAGTGGACGTTGTATCACAAGCATGGTGTCTTTAAAGTTTGCAGCTCACAAGCATAATACAGGAAGCATACGGGGCTTCCTATTGTTAGACTGCCTTCATATCCTTCCGCTACGGGTAATCGACAATGACACGATAATAGGACACACAAAGTAGGCCCTCCGTTGATGCTTGGTGGATTCAGTTATACCTGGATGCTGACACGAAGGAGAATGCCTGCAAGTGCCAGACCGTTGTTTTGCCATTTTCTCACAACGCACAATTATAGGTCATTTTCCTGACGCTAGCAGGAATGTTATTCCAGAACTAAAGCTTATATTCGTTCACTCTAGAGTTTCTAGAAACACGTAAAATGTATCGGTTCTTATTTATTGTCATGTTTGTTAATGTTGAAGAAAGCAGCAGATCAGTTTCCAAGCATAAAATGTAGTTTCCCTTCTGCCACATATACCTGAAGCGTTGACGTGCGGCAGCAAACATATTGATTCTGTTACTGACCTTGGTTCAAGGTTTGTAAGTTTGACATTTCGTTAAACAGTGTATGTAACACCAAGATCGTTTATGGATAAATCTTCTTTTAATTCTTTGACACAGAACGTTTCGGGGTTATTTCAGACTCCTTTTTGAGGTGAACTGACAGCTGCTGCTATAATAATGAAGGTAAGAGTGTATAAGTAAGTGTATGTGTATATCAAATTCATGCTGCATACTGGTTCTTTCTGTGCGATGATGACATTTTTTTGGATATACAACTTTCTTATCTGGTTGATTCAAAACTTGCCCTCATTCGTGATGAACTCAGCTTCAAAAATATCACAGAAGCGATACTGAAGTATTGAGTGCAGATTTTTCATTGAATAACTCTGAGGCCCAGATCCAAATCACATAATACACTACATAAGTATCCAATATATTTTATATTCATACTAATATGTTAGAACACGAATACGCTATTTATTCATACTGACAAAACTGTACACGTATGAACATAAACATGAACATCTATGATAGTAGTGAGTCAGCCCCGTATTATTTCTCTGCATGATAAAGCATATTAGAAATGGGAAGAGTAGCTTTTTCTCACTCAAAGAAGGAAAGCTAATCTATATAGGAACCCTGTCGGAGACCAGTTATTTCTTTTGGCACTGCTTCAAGACGTATGGATATTTCCAAGTAGGCAAACACGTCTTTCAGGATATCCTGCTCTTCCTGCAGGCAATTTGTTTTCGTGAAGTAGAGGCCCACTCGTCACATGTGAGTATTTTCATAAAGGTGTTATTTTTCCTATAAACGTCCACCAGTACATGGTGAATGAACATCACTAAACGTATGTCTTATGTAGTGATCACCGTGTAACTCTGTTCGTTCTTGTCCTTTTCTACAAATCTGTCTCTACGTGCAATCTCTATCTACGTACAATCAAAGTTTCCACGTTCAACATCAGGTACCATTCCCATTTAACAGAACAGATGCATTCTGGAGTAACAGATAATTCTCATTTAACAGATATAATCCCACTCACCACACACCTTCTAAGCTATAACATGCATTCCTAGTTATCACATGCACTGACAGTTACTACATACATTATCAGTTAACACATATACTCTCAACGACACACGTGTAAGTCATGACATACGTTCTCAGAAAACACATGCAAAGTTCCTCTAGCTTACTAAATACCTCCTTAGTCATCACATGCAATCCAAGCTACATTAAATACTTAAGTAACACATAAAATATCTGTCTTCACACACATTCTTCTTGCTTACTAAATATCATCTGAGTCTTCATGTTCGATCCCAGTTAGATTAAAAATGCTCAATTAACACATAAAATATCTTCACACCTATTCCAAGTTATCAAATACTTTCTTCTAGCTTACTAAATACCTTCTTAGTCATCATATTCGATCCCAGTTACATTAAATACTCAATTAACATGAAAATTAAGTGTCTTCACACACATTCTTCCAGTTTACTAAGTATCATCTTAGTGATCATATTTTGATCATATTTGATCCCAGTTACATTGCAAAATCAGCTATCACATAAAATATCTGTCTTCGCACACATTATCACATACATCTTAGCTACTGAATACATTCCATGATCATCACATCCATTCCATGATCATCAAACCCACTTAGAACCCACTATCTTTGTCTCACTTATCACAAAAATTCTCATTTTATAGGCACATTCTGAATTATGAAATGATGTATACATTCTCATGTTCAGGCATACAGTCTCAGTTGACATTGCACTTACTTCACCTGTTAAGATATACATTCACATATGGCACACTCTTCTCAGCTAACACAAACATCCTTAATCAATAACGTTCTCGGTTCTTATGAATTCTTAACGAGTAATTGTATTCTTGGTTATACCGTACATACTCATTTATCAATTTAAACATACATTCAGAATTAACACATGTGTTCCTCGTCACCAGACACATTCTCTGTGTCATCTAAACATATCAAATGAATCTACCTGAACGATTTCTCCTTTGTCATATAAACTACATAGATACCGTGCACAAAAAATAAGGTCGGTGGATTACACACCTCGCCTATATCTGACACATGTCCATGTTATTAAGTGTGTCACACATGCCCATGTTATTAAGTGTCTCACACATGTCCATATTATTAAGTGTCTCATACATGTCCATGTTATTAAGTGTCTCACACGTGCCCATGTTATTAAGTGTCTCATACATATCCATGTTAAGTGTCTCACACATGCCCATGTTATTAAGTGTCTCACACATGCCCATGGTATTAAGTGTCTCATACATGTTCATGTTATTAAGTGTCTCACACATGTCCATGTTATTAAGTGTCTCACACATGCCCATGTTATTAAGTGTCTCATACATGTCCATGTTTTAGATACCAGGTATATGCTCACTTTGGTATTTGTCTTGCCTCTAGATTCCTAGAATATGCGCCTGCTATTAATCACTTGGTGTTTGTCTCCGTCACTAGATTCCTAGAATGTGCGCCTGTTATTAATCACTTGGTGTTTGTCTCCGTCTCAAGATTCCTAGAATGTGCGCTCTTTATTGCATACCTGCTGTTTGTGCCTGCCATTAGATTCTTTCAATTTACCCCTCATGTCCAGCTCATCAGACAAGAGGTAGGCACCCATGTCATTAAGTGGTGTATGACGGTTACAAGGTTGGTATGTGGCATTAGATATTTGATTTTGTCCATGTCATTAACTATCCCAATAGCACCCATGTATCAGCGGTTTGATTTACATCCATGATTTAGATACCTTATTTACGCCAATGTTATTAGACCCGAATCCCCTCAATAATGATCAAGATTAGGTAAGAAGCACACACTGATCAAACAAAAAACTACTTTCTAACAATACAATTGTGAATATGTAATGCCTTACTTTGTGGTCTCCACTGCGCATGTGCGTGTGGGCTCTCGATATTTGGCTTCATGCTTGTGATTGATGTTGGCGGATAAGCTGAAACGAAAAATAGCCATTAAACCTCTATGAACAGTACAAGGTAAAAACGACAAAGACAGCATTCTGTTCGAACTCCGGAGCCTCAGTTTTATTAATGGCGGTGTTAAGGTATTTTCCTGCTATTCTTTAAGAGGTTGAATGTGATGACTAACGATAGTGACTTTCAAAACGGATAATGACAATTTTTGGTTACAACTCTCACAAGTACAATTTGGCCTTTTTATCTATTTAAATAATAAAATTAATATATTTTCAGTACACTTCGTGTTCTAACTGTTCGTAAGTAATTCATACACAGGTGCTTAGGAATTGTACAAATGATGCCTCCGTTTATTAGAAATTCCTAGTGAATGTGTATTCATGTTGTTATTTAATGCTTTTACGAATGAAATTTATTCGAGGGCTTTATTTTTACTACAAGCAAACATCATTTTGTCTATTATGACAATAGATATGTTCATATTACTCAAAGAAAGTTTCTATAACATTAGATTCGAACCGTGACAGAAATTCTGCCTCAGTGTACATGCAAAACGCAACATTACATCGTTAACACTGACATAACTATTATAATTTTCTGCCATACATCAAACAATTTAAAACCATTTATTTTAATCCTGTGAGATTTATGTATTATACGAATACAGAGGGCAATTATTACAGACGTCTGCCAACCACAATCACGGATCTGCGTGGATGTTAACATAAGCGTCCCTTCAACGCAATTAATCCATGTTACTTGATCGTACGTTTTAGAAAAAAGACAATTTATTAGGATTGTTCTTGAGGAAATTGAGACGATTGTTTCATCGAAATAGGGGCCAAGGAAATGACTTATCGGATCTTTAATTAGACCAGGGTGAGTTTATCATTCCTAAACCACAAACCACACCGGTTTGTAGTGTTAGGTTACAAACATTTGACAAACTAATACCAACTGAAATCTCCATTAAAGAAAACAGGAGTAATCACCCGTTACTAGGCCGTCATTTGATCTGCTATGACGACATGCCAAAAAGCGTTTGAGTCATATGAGCCTGCGCAGTGAAGGTTTCCGTCTAATGGCATTGCTCGTCTCTTGACAGCTCCACGTAAAAAACTAATTTTAAAGGACAACAAAAATGTGTCTAAGAATTAACCACAGTACGCCCCCGTAACTCCCTTTTCTCGCCCCCTTTGTCCCGTCAAAGCTCGCTGCGGGGTTACAATGCAGAACACACGGATGGCGGATCTCGTTCCTAACCCTTGTCATTTTACCGGTGAGCGTCGTTGACAATCGTTTTTTTTTCAGACTGGGATCTCTGCTTCATTAAACTGTCACCAACTTTTACGGGTGTAATTATAGGTACGTGCTTTGTTGGTCAGACTGAGGGACATAATAATGACCAATACGGTATGGCACGTGGATAACGGTATTAAATAGCCCACTGGCACGAAAACCCTCGCGTATTTGTTGATTCATATAGTTAAACATCGTTTATTAAAGGATGAAATTACATACAATTTTAACGTCAAAAGTTCATATCATTTGATAGGACTTGGATGTCAAGAAATAGACACTGCATTACGTGACAGTCACTATTAACAAATATTACAAAACATAAAGTATACATATATATATACCCAGAATAATTAAGCTTGGGTGTCAAGGAGCCTTGGAAACATGACATGAAAGTTAAAGTGAACAGTTTTGTAGAAATATTTTACATCGCTTCAAATAATCTCGCGTCATTCAAAATAAATGGTTCATATTGCAGCAAATATTGGAGATTAATAATAATTTAATAATGATAATAATCTCAGTAGGATCGACTTGGCAGAGTTTGGAGGATTAACAACTGCAGGAATTGTAGAAATAACAATAATAAAATAAATAAAAGCTAACAATACTACTGAATAATCATCGTCGTCGTCATCATCATCATCATCATCATCATCATCATCTTATAATAAAGATAAAGAGACAATATATTTACCTTGAGCAGCATGGTTAGGTTGAGGCGTCCAAGGTGACTTGGAAAATGGGGGTTCTGAAAACACACAAAACAAAGTTGTCAGTCTCATTGCCCCTCAACGTTAGAGGTAAAGTCGTAGGAGAAATATCCGGGAAAGACGTTAACGTCAAACGCTGAGTGCTGTGAAGGAACACTGCCTTAGTTTATACCTGCGAAGACGAAGCTTGGAATCCCCGGAAATGAACACGGCCGGAAGTAGTCCTGGCGTTTTAGAGAATGCATGGGGGACTTAATCTCCCAAGATTCCCGCCAAAGACTGAAAATATCTTGTTCCACCGTCTTCTCCAGTGTGACGGTTGATGATTACACTACTCTTGTAAAAGACACCAGTTCGGGCGTCCCTTTTTCCAAACTGGAGTTTGCTCTGGAAATCACACAGCCCCGCTGGAGAGTTCCGTATCCACTACCGCAATGGGGAAATTGTGTCTCATCACTCGTTACAATCACACAACTCGCACGGCGCCCCATTTCCCCCATAGCTTTATATACCAGTACTAATACAATAACTGTAATTTGCTACAACTAACCAATCAATTGACTCTATGCTGGCTCTATCAACCAATGTGCCAGCTAATCTTTCTCGGCGGGGAATCAATAAGGTGCTAAGTGGTGTAATGTGACCAAGCGACCACGTGCTCCTCATGTTTGCACGGAACTCGCCATCAGTAGGGCTTTTTGCGTCTCCCCACCGGAGAGTTCAGAGGGCGGTCCCATTGGCTCTTTCCTCTCATAGACACTTCTCGTTCAGCTCTCGCCTCGTTGCACACGGCGATATTCGGAAGAGAGCTCGCTCAACGTCCGTTTTAAAATAATGAAATACTTTCAGTTTGCCAAACATTAGACGTTTCATTTCCATCAGAAAATAACGGCCGAGGCTAAACTGACGCGGAGACGAAGGGAAAAAACGCCAAGTTTCTTTGACTTACAAGTCGATTCCGGTCGATGAATAGGCTTTCGCACAGCATTTTGTCCGATGGAACATTTCATAATTTTATCTCACTTTACAAAAACACTCACTTTTATAATTTTGATTACATTTTCCGTTTATTCTTTTCAAGCAAAATAATTTTGTTTGCGACAGGTTGGTTTTCAAACATTGCGGATAACGTGTTTTATCGCCCGTGTTTGTCGTGCAGTAATTGAGGTCCCACGGTTACCCAGTACTGGTCAACATGACAGAGCCGGAGACGGGATGTCCACAGCCGGAGCTGCAACTGTGGTTAATAATTATTCAGTCTAGATTATCGACAGTCATTGTAAGCTATCCTGGAAGCCGACACTGATACAAATCTGTGTCGTTGTTATCCTCCCACTGTGATTGCGCGATGATGTGGAGAAGTTTCAATATTTACTGTATTTCCTGCTATTTGAACGTGCAAGAAATGCTTTTAACCAGGGTGTTTACACACCTTTTGAAACTCAGGAAAATGAAATTGCCGGTTCGTTTCCTAAACGTCCAGTGTCGTAATTACGAAAAGCGTTTACTAAGCGGTGCTGTTTGATAAATGAGCGAGAGTGTTGTTCAAACTATCATTTTACGCCTGAGCTCTTCAACAGCAGTGATTGTGTCAAAATTTATTGCCCAGGCAGTCTGGCATACGATGCCTCAATCGACACCATAAATGCGTTAGCGATCAGATTTGCCTCGGCCGAAAGGGCCGTAATGACATTTTTAAATGTGTTAGCTTTGTGAAATTTGACATTTTCATTTTTTGTACCTGGATTATTTTAGCAGTAAATTGTGCAGTTATCATTTCCGAGTGAGTTATGACATCATTCAGATGCAAATGTTTACTTTCCGGGTATGATATTGAGACGACCGCTCCCTGGGATGTCTGCAGATCGAAGTTCGGTAATGGCTAAACGCAGTAGACTGGCACAATGAGACAGTTCCGTAGTACGCTGCCACTTAGTAAATGTGTATATTTTATACATTATCGTCATATGTCACAGGAATATTTATCCAGCTATTTTGATCACTTATGGAATTTACACTAAAACTAACTTTAACTCCAGCAACGACCAGTATAATTCCAGGACAATCATTGACGTATTTATGATCTATCTGATTACGAGCATTTCCTGATGGCAACAGGGATATTGACACATCTTAAAAATGTAATTTAATTTTCGCCCATACAGAGTTAATCACCGAAGTTTAATGTGTCGAATTAACGGTTCTCTCAAAACTAAAAGCTTGGTACTGGGTACTCCTTCTTTAGTCATCATATTACGCCTAAGTCGAACTTTGAGGTGTCGAATTCACGGCTGTCTCAAACTAAACCTTGGTGACTGGTACTCATTGGTACTGTGTCGAACTTTGGATAAGTCGAAGTACAGACGTAGGTCCCTCCTACTTTGACTCACCAGTTTTTGACTGATCTTTGGCTCACTCATTTTTAATCATTAGCAAACTACACAAAATGGATCACGATTTGCTATCAGGTTTAGTCATGGATAATTTTCCGGTTCACATCTTCTCGAACACCTGACTGGCAGTTTTCCAGTAACACATGCATTTGATATAGTCGGAACGTGTTTGGTAGTAAATATGAAAATGGAATCATTTGTGTTTATCTTTGGTTTGACAAACGCACTAAGATCTTCTTGAACGAAAGTATTTCGTGTGACAGTTAGACACACTCATAACAGTGCAGATTTCGTGTGTATATCGTTCTGTATTATGCAAAAATGGCCTTTGATTCTGCTCTGGGTTAACACTGGGTTTCATAAAACAGAAGAAGAACTATCACCGAACCGGTTCATACAAAGGTTCATGGCAGGAATCCCTGACGGTGGAATAGCCTCGCGGTTAAAGCGTTCGCTCGACACATCGAAGGTCCGAGTTTGATTCCCCACAGGGGTACAATGTGTGAAGCCCATTTCTGCTTCCCGGCGTGATATTGCTGGAATATTGATAACAATTTACTCAAGGACACCATTCATCTCTGTGTTCAGAAATGCATCTAGTTCGGGAGGGGTCATGAACGAGTGTTACTTTGAAGAGAAAAGATATACTGACATGGATGATAAGCATCGTTTTGTATTCACCCTGAATCCACAGAATCCAAATCCAAATCCCAAATCCCAAACAGCTACCCGATCAATATTATTTAAATGACTGTTACATTCGTTAATCATACACCAACTGGTTGAATACATGTTACGACGACCAGACGGCCATTGAACGAATGCTTCACATTTTCCCAGAAACCATGCGATAAGGAATGCCGTTTCTGCAATGGTCGCTGATCTGTTCCATTTCAAAACCAACAATGGCACGGATCTGAGACTCCTACCATCAAGTGTCTGATGTCGCTAAACGGCTTACGCTACGCGATTAGGCGTCACCGTTCAACCACCAACGATCCCAAACATCGGCAGTGTTTACGCGAGAGTCGCTCTACAATGGCTCTATTCAGCCACTTGCCGTCATGCGATCGCTTCATCAACAGTAAATACACACCTCAATTACCCAATACCACAGAGGCAATACCTGCTGTTTAACCAACTTCCGAAACAGTAAGTACCCGGTAATGTTCAACGACATTGCGGCCAATGGCGGCTAGCATCAAGAGGTGTAAACTACCTATGATCAAGGCTAGCCGAGGCCTAAGTAAGTGATTATTTCTAAAGTGCTAACACTATCGTCAGACCACACGCTGTTACGGAACATGCAACAATGAGACGACCGATGCCCAAGCATCCACGGTGGCTACAAAGTGCGGGGTAATAAAGAAACAACGAGGTCACATCGCTATTAAAGGTGATGCTTGTAACGGTTGACGTCACCAGGGTCCAAACTGATTTTCGTTGCACCTGCTTCGATGTTTACTCTATAGTGAAAGGAGCCGTGCAAATATTTCACCTTGACTAGCTCCGACCCTTCGAAATTAATTGTCCTTGTAAATATATATTTCATCAGTAACAAAAGATGCTTGTAACGATTGACGTAAGCACTAAGTGAACCGTTAACCACTTTCGCCCATATTCAGTATTCTGTGATGAACGGAAACATACAGATGCCACAAAACGTTAGATTTCACTGTAAAGATTTCTGTTTAACTACTTCTGACAGGTCACAATAAATTGTCCTTGTAAATATATTTTTCATCAGTAACCAAGTGAATCGTTAACCAATTTCGTCCATATTCAGTGGAACTGTATAGATGCCATATAAAATTTCACTTTAACGACTTCAGACAGTTCTTGTAAATATGTATACGCCCGATGTAAGCACAAAGTGAAATATATATTATGGAAAATATATGTTTTGACATAAACTGGAGATGTTTGTAACGACTTGACATCATCACAATAGAGGCTCAATGAGCAGTTAACCATTTAACTTGTTTATCCTTTAACTATGAGAGTATAGATGCTATGTAAAGCCATGACTTTAACTACTTCAAACCATTCAAAATCAAATGTCGTGATTTGTATCTTAATATTAACCAGCTATGGTTGTAACGACCTGGCGCGTCATCACAATAAAGGTTTTATGAGCAGTTAACCACTTAACTTGTTTATTCTTTAATGATGAAAGGATCATATAGATGCTATGTAAAGGCTTCACTTTGACTACCACAGACCATTCAAAATTGATTGTGGTAAGTTTACATTTTAATATTAACTGGAGATGATTGTAATGGCCTGACGTCATCACAATACAGGTTCTATGAGCAGTTAACCATTTAACTTGTTTATCCTTTAATGATGAAAGGAGAGTATAGATCCATTCAAAATTGATTGTGGTAAGTTTACATATAAATATTAACTGGAGATGATTGTAATGGCCTGACGTCATCACAATAAAGGTTCTATGAGCAGTTAACCATTTAACTTGTTTATCCTTTAATGATGAAAGGAGAGTATAGATCCTAGTAAAAGTTTCACTTTGACTACTTTAGACCGTTCAAAAATAATTGTTCTTGTAAATATGTATTATTTTCACGAACACGAGATACTTGCACTGACGTGACATCACCCGGATCAGGCCCATGTGAACTGCTAACCCCCTTCATCAATGTTTAACCTTTTGTGATCCACATACAATCCGTATAAAATATGATTTTACTTTAACTCTTTTAGGCCGTTCCGTTAGGCAGCGATATTGAAACATTTTTCAATAATAGCATATAATAAGCATGTGTTTGTGTATGCTACTTTTACCATTGAAACAAATTGGCAAATTTAACAATGCACACAATCATCAACATTATTGTGTGTATCCAATTCACCGTGTGAAAGTAAGGAGGGTGTGGACGTATTGTTTGAGTGTCCCGCATGTGGAGTACTTAAGTACTTAAAATAATTATATTTTCACACAAATATAAGCCCATATATACTTATACAAACGAAAGCGACGTTGATATTTTCGTCATGTATTCTATTCGACTTGCTTCAGCTGTAACACCTGGTATCATTAGGGTCAAGACACATCATTTCCTTCAGCCTTTGGTCAGTGAAGTCACGTGGAAGGGATACTTGCTGGCATTGGTGTATTTTTAGAGCATTACCATGTATCCATTGATATTTGAATCATATGCTGCGAAACTGTTTGATTCTTATTTACATTCATGCGGTCAATACGAGACGTGTGGTTGTGATCTTTATACAGCTCTATTATCCTTTGCTCTGTTCGAAATTATAATAACACCCCCCCCCCCCCCCCCCCTCGCTGGAAGTATAACAGTAAATAGCGATTTTCATTCGTCAAACACGTTGGTGTGTTTAAAACTGATTTACATACAGAGAGTTTCTCGTCACATACAAACTATAGTTGTAAAGAACACCCATGTAACAATAGGAGTGAGTGAGTTTAGTTTTACGCCGCACTCAGCAATATTCCAGCTATATGGCGGTGGTCTGTAAATAATCGAGTCTGGACCACACAATCCAGTGATCAACAACATGAGCATCAATCTGCGTAATTGGGAACCGATGACATGTGTCAACCAAGTCAGCGAGTCTGACCACTCGATCCAGTTAGTCGCCTCTTAGGACAAACATAGTCGCCTTCTACCCCCGGGCCCATGTAACAAACTGAAGGACATAACAAACTTTGCTTTTGTTGTCCTGGCCTCTCTCTAAAAACTATAGGGGCCGTTCATAATTTATGGCTTTTTGTCTTTTCTTTTATGTTTGGGGAGGGGTGGGGATGACGAATTTTATGGAGAAGCGTGTACAATGTGAATGCCCATTAAAAATTTAAAATCATCATCACCCCCACCCTCAAGCCATAAATTGGTCCCTTAGTCGAAATACATATGACCAACAAAGATTGTAGTTTGAGTAGTCCCTTTCAGAAGGTTATACCCGTACGTGATAATGTCAGTTGTCTTCTCAAAATCCTGACATGAATTTCGCAGTTGTTGAGTCTTTGAAAAAGATCAACCATATACATTTTCTAAAACGTGGTATTTCAAATAAAGTAAAAGTAAATGCAGCCACAAAACCATTTTCCATAACCACAGAAAATATCTGCTACAAACAAAGTCCGTTTTACTGTTTCGAATACACCATAAGCACGTGATAATGAATCACTGTAAAAGAATGGCGACATCAGATATTCTCAATCAGTTGAAATTTAATGGGAAGTAATTTTACAAATGTGACTTATCAAAATGAAAGCAGAGTTTCACCGAGACGTTACGGAGGAAGAAAGCTGTATCTTCAATCAGATTAACAGCACCAGGAACTAAGAACCCTAACCTAGAAATTCATCTCCTACATCGTAACCAATGACCTTGACCTCCATTCACCTCAATGGGTTACATACATGCAGTTGTCATTTCTCGGTATGTGCTAAATATTAACATAGTTTTAGGGTTAGAAATGTGGCGTGTGTTTCGGGCTGGGGTTGACGGAGCCTAATACAGATGTTACATATGCGGCATGACATTTTCTTAAGTATTCACATGTATGAATGCAATTAAAGTCGTATCTGAACAAAATACAAAACAAAATATGCATTTCAATCTGCATGAAACTTAAAACAGAAAATCCCGCTATTTGCAATACGTGATAATTCATATTTGGATCACGTGTGTAGCTTTGTAATTAAGAAATATCTTCTTTTTATTTACTTAATTTTCATATATATATATATATAAGGGTTAGAAATGTATAATATATATATAAATATAAATAAATGAACAAATACGGTATCGTGTCTCTTTCTGACCCGTTTCTCTGGTTTGTGAAACTCCACCTGTTTCATGTTAATAGAACTGCTGTGGCGACAGACACTTTCTGTAACAGGCCCGTGAAGATCCGGGTTAGAATTGATCTACAGTAGCCACTGCTTGTCGTGTCAGATGTCGGGCTCGCTGACTTGATTGACACATTTTCATCGTATCCCATTTGCGTAGAACGATGCTCATGCTGTTGAGCATTGGATTGTTAGGTCCAGACTGGATCATTTACAGACCGCCATATATAGATGGAATATTACTTCAAGCAGGAGAGATAGATAGATAGATAGATAGATAGATAGATAGATAGATAGATAGATAGATAGATAGATAGATAGATAGAGAGAGAGAGAGAGAGAGAGAGAGATGATCCTGTATTCCTCTAATATAAATCTTTATATTTTATTTTGCACGGCGAACTCTATTTAATGCCCAAAAGGAATGAAGACGTTCTTTATTCTTATACGAATATAATTGTTTTTTATTCAGATTAGACATCTTTTTACATTGTCTTTAATCCATTAATCCTCATACCTAAATCTCAGCGAGATGGATTTCGAACTACCTTGACCATGCACTGACCTATCCGACATGTACAAGGCATTAATATTCCTGAAATCTATAACCACTCACAAATCTCACTTCATGATGAGCTTGGCCTTCCCAACAATTGTTTTGAAAATTCTCATGGTGTAACACACGCTTTGACATCCTTAACTCATTGTTCGTGTTCGTTTTCGTTTCCTTCTATCGGTTTTTGATTCCGCCAGACACTAGGAGCACCATCTTGGCTTGAGGAAATCTGTTAAGGATGGTCTTCCGTCTTTTTGTCGGCTAAATAAACCTTTGTTGTTGCCATTTGAAGTATTCCGTCTACATTGCAAGTCAAAACTAGGACTACTTTAGTCTCACTGTCCCTATTGGACAGGAATTGCTTGTTTCTATAAGAATTGTAATTATTATATATTCAGAGAGTTGACGTTATTCTAGGACTACCTCTACATCCGGGCTCTGAGTGAAGACGGTGTCACTCTAGGGCAGGAAGAAAAATTATTTTGGTTGACCGACGGTCAATATGACGCTAACGTGGCGTATTTAGAAGCTTCATCAGTCGTGTCGACATTTTCTTTGAAAGATGTGGATGCGTTCTTCATTTCTCCCATCGAGAAAACAGCAAGTTTGGTGCAGTAGCAAAAGCTGCTCTTAAACAACCCGCTGCATTGAGACCCTTTCTCCTGACTGCAGTGAGTTCAGTTTTACTCCGCTCTTGGTAATATTCCACCAATATAACGACGGGGACACCAGAAATGGGCTTCATACATAGTATCCTTGTTGGGTATCGAACCCGGATCTTTGGAGTGATGAGCGAACGCTTTAACCACTTGGCCATCCCACCGCCCCAATATACTGATTGTCAGTCTGTTAAGCAATGCTGCCAATCAAAATGATATGCTCGACACACGAACAGGCTACAGGAAATACAACCGATCATCAGTGAGGATCATATCAACCGCTCGTTTTAAGACGTTGCATTCTATTTGTACCTATTCTCTAGTTTTAAAGGGCGTTGAGGCTGTATTTTTACGTCAAAGTCAGTTTACCATAAAAAAACAGTACTTTTAAATTGTAGATACTACATTGTTAAATCAAACGCATATCAATTTATCTACTTTAAGAGAACTTTTTACTCAAGTTCATTTGATAATCTTTTTAAAGATACTGAACTGTGTGGCAGTGTCTAAATAGAATACCCTAAAACACACCAACCTTAGCTATTGAAGAGAATTGGAAGTGGAAAATATGGTATTGACAAAACAATGTCGCATCGAAACGATGTGTTGAAGTAGTGTTGGCAGATGATTCTACAACCCGAAAAATAATAAATTCTTTTCCCTTGTAACATATGCAGTCAAGACTAAATGTACACCTCTCTTGATGGTCATGCTATACTTACACGCGACGGCTTATTTACACCTGCCTAACTTACTGGCGGGATTAAAAGAGTCAGTGATTGTACAGGGTGAATTCGTTACCCCTGCTGTGGCCAGTCATGTAGAGGGGTGAGATCGTGATGTGAGTGACGTGTTTGCCGAAAGTCACACAATCATTTATAAGGCCTGGGATAATCTCTACATTCTCTCCCTGAGTGAGTTAGTGAGTGAGTGAGTTTAGATTTACTCCGCCTTTAGCAACATTCCAGCAATATCACGGCGGGTGACACCAGAAAATGGA
Organism: Haliotis asinina; assembly: GCF_037392515.1. NCBI lineage: Eukaryota > Metazoa > Mollusca > Gastropoda > Lepetellida > Haliotidae > Haliotis > Haliotis asinina. The sequence goes on from NC_090291.1 coordinate 15,672,073, forward strand.
CTTCACACATTGTACCCATGTGGGGAATCGAACCCGGGTTTTCGGCGTGACGAGCGAACGCTATAACCACTAGGCTACTCCACCGCCCCTACTCTCGCTGATAGTGCTAACGACTCTTTTTTGCTAAAAAAGAACAAGCCTGGGTAGAGGCATACGTTCAGCTAAGAAACGGTGCTAGACGTGCACCAAGGAAGAGAAGATCTGTTAAATGCCTTGGATAGGTTCAAGAGACTGCGACTAGCAACTGGTGCCAGAACTCTAATATCATATAATGACTCTGTATCCTATTTTACTGGAAGTTTGGTGTATTGATGTGACATAGTGATGTTTTATTCATGTAATATATACTTCCATTACTTGTGCTTTCAAGTACTGATGTTGTATTGGCTTGTATAAATGGACAACTTGTATAACTGAATAGTATGATTATTTCATAAATATAAACAGTATCACATTTAGGGAGTGAGTGAGTGCGTTTTACGCCGCACTCAGCAATTTTCCAGCTATATGGCGGCGGTCTGTAAATAATCGAGTCTGGACCAGACAATCCAGTGTTCAATAGCATAAGTATTGATCTGCGCAGCTGAGAACCGACTACGTGTCAACCAAGTCAGTGAACCTGACCGCGCGACCCCGTTAGTGGCCTCTTAAGACTTTTATGGAAAGCATGGGTTGCTTAAGACCTACTCTACGCCGGATCTTCACGGGTCTATTTCACATGGAACAAAATAAAGGATTAACTAGGATTATCACGCCGAAGTGATTTCTTCTAGTAAACCAATAGGAGTAGGGTAAATGGGAAGACCTCCACACGACTCATATGTAATTGTTTTAACCTTTGGTACGGCAATTATTAAAACCCTCTCCCTCATGCGCATCCTTTGATGTAACGGGCTCTCATTAATTAAATACTGCTCTTCCCTGCGTCACGGCCAAGGAGCTGACACATGTGACCGAAGCCAGCAAGAAGTAATCACGATCCAATAGAACAAATATATAAAGTCACTGGGAGTTGTGCCTCAGTAATTTAATATAATTTAATACACACAAACCTTTTAATGACAAAATCACCATCTCAACACATGTAGAAACCAATGACCAGGGCCCACTTGCACAAAGCGACCTTAGCGCTACGGCTATCTTACGCCTATGTCGGAGAATGGGAGTTACAATCATTTTAGCGTTAAGATCGCTTTGTGCAAGTGGACCCAGATAAATAAGGTGAGTCTGAATGATCATAACAGTCGTATTTTCCTTCAACATAAAATCATAAAACATAAACATAAAACATTATCAGCAAATACATTTCATAATGAATACATGGCACGTTTTATGGATCACGGCTTTTTTATTCTCTACATCAGGTGTATGCTGAGTGCTCAGTGATAAAGGTGCAAGAATTACCCTGACGCGTCGTGTACAGAACAGAAAAGTTGTTTGTAAAACGTCCATAAAACGTGTCATGTATTCATGTTCGTCCAACTTCAAGATGCCTTTCAAACACTCCATTTCATAATGTTTTAAAAATTTATCAGACAGTTTAAACCTAATTTCTCTCTTCCGTCCTTCAATTTCAGGTTAACATGGGTCCTCCTTTGGTCAAAACTGTGTTCCCACCGGGGATGCCGAAAAGGTGTGTCACGGGTTGCACGTGAGTCTTCAACGCGTGGCTCACGGTTCTCAAACACGTGGCTCACGGATTTCACACGAGTGGCACACGAGGTGCTTTACGGGTTGCTACCCCTGTAAGGGGAATAAACTTTCAGGCAGTAGTGTACGCGGTGACTGGGGATTTGTTCCAACGGGAAACCCCGTGACTCGCGACATAACATAGAGTTGCCTGTCTCGTCGTATTTTTTCAGTCGACCACACCACGAAAAGGAAAAAGCGTTATTAAAGTTATTAAGACATCTCTCTAATCACAACGTTAGGGTGGAATTTGAGACACCCAAATGATCGGAATCGAGTATTTTCTAACATATTCTAGTTGAGCCTTAGTCGACAATTATTGTAATGAAAAGCTTGTGACACATTATTTTGGGGGTTTTTTGGGGCCATTTACAAATGGACAACCCACTAATAGCAATTAGACAGCACAATTACAAACCGCTTTTAAATAAATAACAAATTTCAAAGATTCAATTTTGAATCATATAACGTAAAACAGTAGAAGCTGCCAAAACCGGCATCTGCCTAATCCAGCAAGTTGTCATCACTGGTATAAAATCCCTTCCATGACTTGCACATTTATCATCCGCTCTACACTCTGGCACATTGTCTAAACCGGATTATTTTTTCAGTCCCAAATGAGTGCCGGATCAAACAGCTTCCACTGTACTCGGAAAGAAACGAAAGACGATTTAAGTTAATTTCCAGCATGACTGACTGGAGGCTTTAACTATTGAAACACACCACCGTTGACAATGTTCACGTGAAACTCCGATTTTATATCTCCTCAAAATAATCAAAATGGAGAACATGGATTTATCGTGATGAAGACACAAACATCACAGATAATATCAGAACATGTCATCAACAAGCATGCTTGTCCTAACTAATATCTGACTAACGTGACCGGGTGATCATGTTACATATGTCACATGCTTCTTGTTTCTGTTTTTCTTTTTTTTTTTTTTCTTTTTTTTTTTTGACTAGTGATGTCGAGTGGACTCCCCTTTGTCCGGTAGTGTAAGTCCAAAACGCAGTCCATAGAGTTCATTGTCTCTGACAATATATTTATACTTTTTAATAGATACAAGCCTGCGGCAGATGCTGTGGTGTTCGTCATCAACGCCAACACACACAGACGTCATAGGTCCGACGACAGCTCTGATCATCATAATGTTAGAAGTAGTCAACAAATATTAAACCTCGTGTAATTATTTGATAGAATCAGCGTAACGGTTCTGACGCAGCAAACGTGACAACGGCTGATAAAACCGTCCAAGCCAGGCTGATCATATAGCTGTGATGTTTATACACGTACAATGTATCTAACGCGTCTTTGTTTATGAATTATCTCGCTTTGTGTGAATGCACGAACGTACACATTGAAGTACATGTCGCCATTTTCCCTGACACATCCTCATGGCAAACATTGAACGTTCTATTCCCTGTCATCACGATATAGCCTAATATTTGCTCCAAAACACTGTCTGCTGTCTCCGCTGAACTGGCATAATGAAAATGTTTGTACACGCTCGTGCGATACTGTTGCATGGCTGTCATCTGTGTTGACAATGAAACCCTTCCTCTATCACATCATCCCATTGCACGCGAACCATTGAAGCGTGTGCTCCCTCGAGAGTTAGTCAAAGGGAGACAACTCTTGTAACACCTGTTTCCTCTGCTCAAGTAATTTCCGCCTGTTTGTTGCAACATTTAGAAATAAATACTACAAAAGCATATTTGTTAATATTTATATTTAGTTAGCTTTGAGTGTTTAAAAGGTTTGGTACATCTGAACTCCAATTCACACGCGAAGAGACTGAAAGGAAAATTATTTCTTTTCAGCGCGACGTGGTGATTTTATAACGCACGTATTCGAGTGTTTGTGAATGTCAACGTTCACTTTTGCCTGTTCCAAAACGATTCCTAGGATGTATTATTCGTATGAATAGTATACGCATCAGGTTTCTTCTTGGTCCAGTTGAAACCGTGACGGTAGGTTGCACAAAAGAACGCACATTTCATAAGCCGTGATTTGGGTAGAGCATTGCGAAAAGACGTTCACCCTTTTATTTTATGCATATAAGATTATATATATTACAGTGAAATTGTAACTTCGCTCAAAAATATGCAACACCAGATCATCAAGTAGTACTGCTGAAGGAATATCATAGATTAAAATATTGTGCACGAATATGTTGCACGAACACAGGTTCGTTGAAAGATTTATATTATTGCGAATAATGCGGAGTTTTCCTCTATGTTCATTGGTCAAGTAGCTATCACGTGTCCTGCAACGGAGACTACCAATCAAGACTGACGCTACTTGACAATGGTTTGAGTTTCTAAAACAGAACGGGATGACCCGGAAGTGGTATACCACAAACCTTAGCCAATCAGATATGTCTCCGTCTGTTGAAACCTCCCAATGTCGATGTAGACGCTATAATCGTATATGTTTAATCTGCCTTTGACGTAAACATAACGTTATGTATTTTAACGTTTTACCCTCCAGCTAGCTCGCTTATAATTTAGTCTCTTCTACGCTTGCTCACTCGACAACTCACCCAGTGACTCACCCTGTAACTCACATACTAACTCACATACTAGCTCACCCACCAACTAATTCACCCTCTAACTCGCACCTCACCCATAAACGTACCAGGCACCTCACTCGATATCCAGCTCACCACAATACCCACCAATTCACCAACTAATTCATCCACTAGCTCACCCAGCAACTCATCCAATAACTCGCCCATCAACTCACCTAACAAATGGCCCACAAACGCTACAATTAATCCACCCAATAACTCACCCATCAACTCACCCACTAAACGCTACAGATAATCCACCCAATAACTCACCCACCAACTCACCCACTAACTCAACCATCCTATCAGCAGAATACGTCAACTACACCCAAACCTTAGAGCGACAGATTACAAAAAACGACTGAAAAGTCTTTGACATGACTGACTACGTATCTGGTTTATCCAACCCGGATTCGATTATTTATGATCAGTAGTGATGCAGGTAAAACAAAGCCTGACCGAGACTTAAAATTTAGTCACTAAGCTCGGATAAAATACTTCTTCCTGTAAGGCAATGCTTGTTTTGTTTCTTTGGTGTTTATTCCAGCTATATAGCGTAGACCTGTAAGTAATCGAGCTTGCACCATTCAATCCAGTGATAAACATCATGAGCATCAATCTACGATGACATCTGCCATCCACTTCATCGAGACGGAACCTCCGAAGCGTTATTCGCCTATTACGACAAGCATGGGTTGCTGAAAACCAATTGTGCTCGCGTTGTAAGCCAATAAAAGTACATGTTTCCCGTGACATGTGCCTCACGCTGGTCATAGGACAGTCATCACCTGTAATTATCTCACCTGGTGGTTTAGGAGTACCGTAGACCGTCCCCCCACTGTTGTGCACGTAGCTCGCCCGCTGCATCCCAATCGGTCCAGGGCAGGGCTCAGACAATTCTGGTGTTTGGCGGGCGGGACTCGGTCCTGAAAGATCAAGGGATATTATTAGAGCAAGTGTGTTTGTCACGTTTTTCGCGATATTGTAAAAATACGGAAGGAAACACCAGAAATGGCGCCACACATCATCCAAAACTGTGTTCCACTGGAGATATCGCTTGTGTGAGATCAGACAGTAGAATTTGCACAAAGCCCTGATAATGATATGACGTCATGAACTTGATTAAGTCACAGTGCTATGACATTGTTGCACAGCAAGTCTAATGGCAGTGCTGTGTTAAGAGATTTACATTTTTCATTGAAAACTAATGAAGAATGATTTTGGATAATAAATAGAACCTCACCCTCGTGTCTACTGATATCAGTTATATCAACACTCATTGATAAAAGTAAAAAAATCCTCGACAAGCCTCGTATATTTGTTACTAATTGATATCAGTAGACACTTGAGTGAGGTTCTCTATTTACCCATTTGGAGAATCGAACCCGGGCTTTCGGCGTAGCATGTAAACGCACTTACATCTTGGCTATCTTAGCGCCCCACCGAGGTCCTGTTCACACACTGTCGGTTTTGTTACACTCGGAGGCAGCTGATCAAAATGTGCGTCAACGTGCGTACGTGAGTTACTGGGTGAGTACATAGTCAGGTGAGTTATTGGGTGAGTTGCCGGTGAGTTATTGGGTAAATTAGTTGATGGGTAAGTGGCTGAAGCAGTTGATGAGTTTGTGGGTGAGTTATTGGGGGTGTATACGGGTGATTTAGTGGGTGAACTAATTGGTGAGTTATGTGGTAAGTGGTTGGGTGAGTTACTGGGCGAGATGTAGGGAGGCTTAATTGATAAGTTTGTACGTGAGTTCTTAGATGAGTAGACGGGTGATTTAGTGCATAAATTAGTTGGGGAAGTATTGGGTGAGCTGGTCGGTTACTTGAGGGGTGAGCGAGCGTGGGGGAGAAAGAAATTCATTTGACAGTGTGTCAGTTCGATGCAGAAGGCAGCTCCTGGTGATGGTTGCGTACATATAACTTGGCTCTGCTTTTTCAGACACATATGTTTAATACCTGTACAACATGTGTATACAACTGTGTCTTAGGTAGGACGATGTGAAGACAAAACTGTCTTACCTTGTCTGAGGTAGGCTAGATGTCTGTACAACATCTCTGCGTTGTGAGGCGACACCAAGCGGCAAAGATCGTCCCTGCTCATCCGACACAGTTGTTGGCCGTCAATGTGTTGAAACTTGGAGTTGTCGACGTCACGTAGGCCGTATTCTTGAATAGCCCAGTCCAACCACTGCTGAACATGTGCCTGTGTCCACAACGATACGTCTGAAAGAAAATGAAACGGTAAGACTGGGTGACTGTAGGTTTAAACAGGTTTTAGTAATATTCCAGAAATATCACCCCAGGGGGACACCAGAAATGGGCTTCGACCACTGTGCCCACTGGAATTTAAACCCTGTTCTTTGGTATGGCTATCGGACGCTTTACCCACTAGGCTACCCCATCAACCGAAACAAAAAGAACACGAAATAGCAAAAATATAACACGCAGTTCTCCAATAAACAAACATGACACGTCAAAATTTTATTAAATTTCGTCGATATTTTAGCTGTGCCTCCTATCACCGTGTCTAAAGGCGTCTGTTTGATGCCGTGCCACTCAGCAGTATTCAGCGTACACGACGACACCATATAAATAATCCAGCCCTGGTTAAACAATCCGGTGATTGATATCATAAGCAACGTCAGGTGATACCAGGGTCAAGATTGTCCACTCGACCGCCCCACGATTGCCTCATATTTTGCTGGAGGAAATTCCACTATCCGCAATTATATTATTTCGCTTTATTAAAAACGCGTATTTCAACTCTCCTCTCCTTTTAATAAAAATTAATCAGGATAATGGCTTACAAAAGATATATTTTATTGAGAGATGGAGTTTAGTCTACCCGAATTTAGCAATATTCCACCACCAGACTCTAGAAATGATCTTCACACATCGCACCCATGTATGGAATTGAAATCGGATCGTCGGCCTTGCAAGTGAAAGATTTAATCGCTAGGCTACCCTGATACCCTGTATATTTTAACTGACCATATTCAAAATATGAAATTCAAAAACAAGACGCAAATTGATGTCAGTCATGTATGCGCTTTGTGCGGAGGAAGAAATATCATGTTACATAAGTTAAATCAAAAAGCATTTATGCGACAAACACCACTTCTATAATCACAGGAATATCCACTGTCGCAATAACACTATATCATATTCACGTTCGCGACTCATTTTCGGGGCGGTGAGGGTAGCCTAGAGGTTAAAGCGTTCGCTCGTTATGCCGAAGACCCGGGTTCGATTCCCAAGCTGGGTACAATGCGTGAAGCCCATTTCTGGCGTTCCCTGTCGTGATGTTGCTGAAATGTTGCTAAAAGCGGCGTAAAACCATATTCACTCATGAATTATTGTCAAACAGTGATGCTACCACTCCAGGTGGATCACATCAAAGGGTGTGCAGTGTCATCATCCTAAGGATGTGACTGGGCCTGATCCTCATATATCAGCACTGTGTGACACACCTTGCCATCCATGATTTCACGGTATTCGAAGACAGAAATGTGTCATTTTATTACTTTAGTTTCTGTTATCTATCCACTAGTGTATACATTCATTCATTCACTCATTCATTCGTTCATTTATGGTTACGAAATGACGAAGGTACACATTCATTATGCCAAATGCAGTAGTAGTGATCATATTAATGCTTCACACTTGTGTCAATCAAATAATAACATTGAGCTTGTATTTGAATGTGTGATACAAAGGAAAGTAACTTTATAGAATTTTATGCTATATTATTTTGCACTTTGGGTCATATAACCTTTCTACAACTAAACATCTTAAATTTTAAAACTAGAAATCTTTACACTTTTAGTTTCATTCTCTAACGCAATGTATAAATCTAGTATACAAATATGATACGATATTCAAATAAAATGCATAACGTTGTATTCAAATACTCAGTGTGTGTGTCCGTGTCTGTATGTGCGCGTGCGTGTGTATGCGAGTGTGCGCACATTCGTGAGTGCGTGTGTACGCAATAGTTCACATGATATATTGTCAGCAGTTCTAAATTCTGCTCACCTACGATACATACTCCAATGTTCAAAAATTGTAATGCTACAGTAAAAACCATTAAACAGCGCACACACCTGTACAATACAACGATAAACTAGACAACGCGGAAATTCCAATTATATTTCAATAACCATCTTTCAATGACATAATAATATTCAACTCCATCAGTTATTTGAAACTCAAAATACACATTATTCTGCATATTCGATTTTCAGTATAGCTGATAAATAAATAAACCATAATTTGACCACTGAATGAGGCTTCATCCGTCAACATTAAACGAAATGAAATTGGTTCAGGGAGTGAGAATGACCACTTACTTTCGTCCAAGTCTTCCGGCGTAGACGAACACAGTGAGTGACAAGAGAATACGGTATGAAAAACTGACCCTCTATAGCTGTCACGAGCCGAAGTCCTTGATGTTCACACTCAGAATTTCTGACAATTTTCAACACGAAACTTAGGGAGGTTGATAAGCTCGTGAGGTGTTCATTTAAGTTGCTTCACAGCTGTTACTCCTGAGAGTAATCCTTAGTCATCGGCGTGATAAATAATCACTACTCGACATGTCCTTTCACCTGGTGTCATTGCCTTTTATCAGTAGCCCTCTCATCTAATTTTCACACCTATTTTTGATCGTATACGAAACTGAGGATATTCAAGACGCACTCACGTTCTGTGTATATTCCAGAACGACAAGTCATAATATGGCAATCTAAACCTTCGAAAAAAACACCCACCAAACATCTCGAAAAGATTCCATTGTCCGATTCAGTCTTGACCATGTGTTTTAGGATCATAATCAAATAGCAAATAGACACCAGGTGTTCGGAAAAGGTAAACACTTCTCTGGTGACACACCTGCACCTGCAGGGAGCTGTGGGCAGGTATATTTACGATTTATAATCGTATAACAGATATAAAACATGGTAATTAAACTGAAACTATGTCCAGTTCATGAAAATAATATTACAGCCATAATAAATTACTCATTTTACCTACATCAGAAGAAATAAATGATGCATGTCGTTTATATATTATTTATACGTTACATATAAAACTATATTTCTGTTTGTCACTTTGAAGTCCTAAACAAGAATAAATCAATGTGTGCATACATGTATTCGGTCGGGACCGAGCCCCGCCTAAGTTGGCCAACTCCTGTCCAATCTCATTAACCTCTTGTGTCAATAAGACAATACTTGAAGACAAGGCAAGATTATTTTCACATTATCAGTAAATAAATCATGTTATCTATGAATGTATACCAAATATAAAATACGGTAACTCATATTTATAACTGGAATTGTGTGAAATTCATGAAAAAAAATATTATTATATCCATATTATGTTAGCCAATTCATCTTCGCTAGATGAAATAAATGATGCGTCACCGTTTGTCAGGAACATTCTAGGAACATTTATTCGTGTGAAAACAACAGGGATTTGATGAAATGCGAATCACTCGTTTTCTTTAGAAATCAAGAGAGATTAGTGCTAGGAAAGAAACCTCGGAACCCACGCTTATTTTATCGTCTAAAAGCCACACCTTGGAGACAGAATTTGAACTTCTTAGAAACTGCAATGATGAACACTTGTTACGAGGAATGGACGATCTTCTGCTCATATCTCCTTTTCTCGCAATATATTTTGGATATGATGACAACTCACATGTACATTCTCAGAAATAACATTTCTAATAAAATATTTTATGTACACGATGAATAAACAAAGTCATGATTAAATTGTAAAATTATTTAAGTATACATCCTTCCTCATACCGAACTTCAGGTTCATCTAAAAAATTATTTCTCCGAATAGCAGATTCACCCTCATAAATTTGTTCTGTCATCGTAAAGTGGTCACGTGATGACTAACAGCGTTTGTGTCCAGACTCGATCTCATACTCTCTACTTATCAGAGTGAAGATCCTTTCTGCGCGTTTCCTGTTGGTAATATTATCTTTCCTGTACAGCGGGATTATAAATCCAAACAAAGGGAGGCTGGGCAGCTGTAAGAAGCCTACAGGCTGACCGACATCCACAGATCTCGGCATAACATCCTTCTTAATCTGGTTAGTTAAGGACAAATCAAACGACCAAACGGCGAGGCAAGGATCGCCCTTTGTTCGTAATGACAATTAATCATAAGATTATAAGATTATAAGATTCTCTCTCTCTCTCTCTCTCTCTCTCTCTCTCTCTCTCTCTCTCTCTCTCTCTCTCTCTCTCTCTCTCTCTCTCTCTCTCTCTCTCTCTCTCTCTCTCTCTCTCTCTCTCTCTCTCTCTCTCTCTCTCTCTCTCTCTCCGATGAAACGGTCAAATTAAAAAGAACCGCCAAAGTGCTGTTAACATCGTTGTACATAACAAAAAAATTAATTTCCACAACAATTTTTTTTGTCATGAGCGATTCATTTTTTTGTGGTAAAGCGGTAGCCATTCCGTTCAGTAGTGCCGCCATACGTGGAGTGAAACTGAAACATGGTCCCCGCTTCCCCCACCCCCACCCTCTGTCACCCTCCCCCGCAACAACGCGATACATGTACCGTTACTCTCTCGAACCCCCTCGCACGCACAATACATAGTTACAATCTGGCACCAACAGAGAACAACACGTGGTTGCAATCACAGCCCATGACCTAATTGCAAATCTTCCAGCAATATGTTTTAGTAAATATACTCTTGTTTGATACTACCTCTTTAGAGTTAAATGGAGAGCCATTCTCAAGGAACAGGGACGCTAAAGAAGCAGAGTGTTGACTTAATAATTGAACCCTGCGCTAGAATATACACACACGTTTTACAGATTTCGGGGGTCAACTTTTCGGTCAATTTCCCATTCATGAAAATTTAAAACAATGTGATTCGGAGAAAATGTGAGTCATTCAGGCGCTGGATATCCAGTCTGTTTGCGATACGAAAAAGTAACGACACACACTTATCATACGAACTGGCGTCAGTTAAAAATCAACACTAGCATTTTTTTACATATTGTGATATACATGTTTGATTTACTTTAATACAAATGTATACTATGATTCTATTTTCACGCACAGTGTGCTTCAGATAACATAATGTAGTGTTCTTTACACTGCTAGATGTGTTCCCAGTTCAGTCTAGGATAAATGCATACTGCCAAATACGTTCTTGCTTCAGTTTATCATAAAAGTATATCGTATTTCTAAATTGTCATAACATACTTGTTCCATATCAACATAATGTATGTTGTATTTCTGTATTGCCACAAACGTTTTGTTCCAGTTTAACACAACTGTATACTGTATGTCTATATTGTCACAAACGTTTTGTTCCAGTTTAACACAAATGTATATTGTATGTCTGTATTGTCACAAACGTTTTGTTTCAGTTTAACACAACTGTATACTGTATGTCTATACTGTCACACATGTATATTGTATGTCTACACTGTCACACATGTATATTGTATGTCTACACTGTCACAAATGTATACTGTATGTCTATACTGTCACACATGTATAGTGTATATCAATACTGTCATACAATTCATGTTTCAGTTCAACATAAGTGTATATCATGTTTCTATATTGTCATAAATGTTCTTGCTCCAGTTTAGCACGAAGGCGCACTATGTTTCTTCATTGATATTCGATCCCAGTTTAATATAAACATTTATTTACAAATAGGGTTTTACTTGAGTTTAACATTTTGCGTTTCCGTGTTGTCATGTACGTATTTGCTCTACTTCAAAATAAAGTGTACCATAATTCTGTACTGTCGGATACTGTCTTGCGTTAGCTTGGCAAAAAGGTGTATTTTGTCCTTATATTTTCATACATATGCCAGCCCGACATGATGTGGGAACATCGGTATGCATTGCCATATACACACTTCACACTTTTATGCATCCATTTTCCGTAAAGGTACTTCTCTGTGTGTTTTTACATATGTTTACAATCTATTAATGGTATATTTTCATATATCTACATGCTTCAGCCTAAAATAGACACATTTTGGATATCTTATCATGCTGTAAGTTTGGCAAAAGATATAGCAATTTTGATGCACAATAACAGTATGAGAAGAAATATCCATGTAGCAGAAAAGTTGTATTTTGTATATAATAATATGTGTAATTAAAATCCATGTCACATGCGGCATTCACACTTTAAAGCATGAGCTGAGAACTCCCTGGGGAGTTCATTATATTTGAATAATATGTTTTATGACCCACATACGGGATTATGATTTAATGGTGCCAAAGACGTCAGATGTAAAATACATGTAAGTAATTATGGGACAATAACAACTGATGAATGTAATGTGTAAACAACATAGTCTGTGAATGAATCCAATTAGTTAACGGGTCAAAGAAATGACGCCGAAGGTGTAATCTTCGAACACCAAGATATATTGACAAAACGTCTGATGCCGAAGACTGAGTGAGTTTTGTTTTACACCGCTTTTAGCAATGTTCAAGCAATATCACAAAGGCAGACACCAGAAATGGGCTTTGCATATTATACCCATTTGGGGAATCGAACCCGCTTTTTGACGTGACGAGCGAACACTTTAACCACTCGGCTACCCCGTCTCCCCTGTCTGTGCATACGTCACCATGGACACAGCTTTTATAAACACCTGGTGTCATTACTATTTAATTGTCACCTTTAAACACATGATCAAAGCGGAATCAGACAATCCAATCATTCTGTCGAGATTTTTGGTGGTTGTAGGTGGGATTTGTGAAGTTTTGGTTGTCATATTCTGGAATGTTCATAGAACGCCAGTGTGAAGCCTTGAATATCCTCAGAAACTAAAAATGAAAGTGTAAAAATAGTATAAAAGTATCCGTGAAACGTATGGGAGGATCACTGACACTCGATGACACCAGGTGTTCGCGAAGAGATAAGAAGTGTGCCGAGTACTGCTTATTTTTCACGCAGATTGTAGGGAAGACTTTCAGGTGTAATAGGTGTGAGGAAATTCAAGCGAACAAACTGTTATATGATCCGAGTCTACATATACATAAATGTCACAATATATATATCATTTGAATAACATGTTTTGTGACGCATATTTTACGAGTTTCACACATATATGATTATACTTTAGTGGTGCTGAAGACGTAAAATGTGACACATATGTATGTAAGTCTGTGAATGAAACAAATTACTTGACAGATCATTGACGTGTACAGTGCAGCAAGACATATTGACAGACCGTCTGATGCCGGAGAGGGAGTAAGTTAAGTTTTACGCAATATTCCAGCAAAAGCACAACGGCGACACCAGAAATGAGCTTCACAAGTTGTACCCATTTTGGTAATCGAACCCGGTTCTTCGGTGTGACGAGTGAACGCTTGAACCACTAGTCTACCCTTCCACCCTTGATTTCAAAGAGGACAAAGCAAGACTACTGAAGCTGGAGACATCAGGAGAAGGTGGTAGGGAATTTCCTTGTATCTTTGACAGACCATATTACCTAATAGAACTGCATCATTACCTAGTTATTGTCAAAGACAACATTACAACATTTTATACAACGTAGTCTAGCGATATCTATCAATACTAACGTGTTCAGTCACTTGAAAAAAATATTAAATTCGTATTTAATCATTTATAATGATTATTGTAACCATGGAAATAACCAGAGCCATTCATTATGCTTCACACTATCCCACTTGGAATGAAGTCAACAACGATGAATAGCCTTTTTCAGATGACAGATTAGTAGGACATTTATGGGGTTTTTTTCCTTCTTGAGCATGCTGGGGTTTTTTTCTAGTAAAATGAAATAAACAATGACGAAGAGTCTATTTCAGATGTCATATTAGTAGGCCAGTAATCCCTGTCCTTTCTAAGCATGCAGTTTTCTAGTAAAATGAAGTAAACAGTGACGAAGAGTACATTTCAGATGTCATATTAGTAGGCCATTTATATTTTTTTTCCTTTTCAGGAATGCAGCTTTCTAATAAAATGAAGAAAACAATGACGAAGAGTCTATTTCAGATGTCATATTAGTAGGTCAATAATCCCTGTCCTTTCTGAGCATGCAGTTTTCTAGTAAAATGAAGTAAACAGTGACGAAGAGTATATTTCATATGTCATATTAGTAGGCCATTATATTTTTTCCCTTTCAAAATTGCAGTTTTGTTATAAAATGAAGTAAACAATGACGAATAGTTTATTTCAGATGTCATATTAGTAGGCCATTATGTCTACCCTTCTTAAGCATACAGTTTCTTAGTAAAATGAAGTAAACAAGAAAGAGAAACGCCCACGTTTTATGGTTGTAAGTATACTTGCGTTACGTATCATTACATTATGTTCCGTGTAAGCATGACACCTACGTAAATAGAACTGTATAATTTAACCATGCTTCCACTTTCACCTTTAAATAGGCACACTTGTAAATGGATGTAAATATTTAACGTTCTCCCCGTAATGTATTTTAAGGAGACGTAATGAAATATTCTTCACGTTCATTATGAGATAGCATTATAGCTTAAGATTGAAAGATGAAATATTCTAATTCAGTATTAGACATGCATAAAATTGGACTACAAAATAATGGTGTATTATTTTCACTTGTCACACTCGTACTGTTGATTCCGTTTTACTTAATATGTAATGAGTTTACATATTAGGGACTAGGGAACTAGGGACATAAGGTGTCATGTAAAGCTGACAGTGAATAAACATTTATAGAATAAAACGTCAACAATATTTGTCTGCATTTTAAAATGAATATGCAATGACATATATACAACACGGTCCGCAACAGAAATATATTTAGACTATATTCGTTTTCCTTCCTTATCCATGAGGACATATTTACATAGGGAAATGTGATAGTTCACGACGCATGTGCAGTAAAGAAAAGGAACAATTTTCTGGAGTTCCAGTTTTTCTTGGAATTCTAATTGAATTGAGTGGGTGAGTCAGTTTGGTTTTATGCAACTTTTTAGCAATATTCCATCAATATTCCAGCAATATTGAGGCGGGGGGCGCCAGAAATAGGCTTGACACACCATACCAAAGTAGGGAATGGAACCCGGGTCTTCGGTGAGAGGACTGAACGCCTTAACCACTAAGCTACCCCACCGCCCCCTGTTTATTTACGATGGGGATTTGAAAACATAATGCTGCTACATTTTGTTAGAAATAAATAACAAAAACAATAATATTTCTCCGATGCCACACAAACAAGTATTTGAAAGAAGCAGATAAAACAAGAATAAAACCAACGTTAATTCGTATCGTAAAACACGTAATACGACCATAATCGTTCTATATAAATATCCAATAAAAAGAACCAATTCAAAAATGTTACCCCCAAAACACCCATCTCATGTATCTAATATCACATTTATTTTGAGAAGCGTTATTTATTTAACATTTTTTTGCAACGGTTCGTACATGCAACACATTCTACCTCTCGAAGAATGTAGCTTCTACACAACTCCACACCTAAACACAACCCTTGGTTGGCAGTAGAGAAGACGAGAGCATCTTCCGTGTACCCCTACGAACTCCCCCCACACCCACGCCCCTCCCCCTCTACGCGTGAAACACGCAAAGCTGGTCGGGGCTCGAGCAAACAAGCCCGTATTGTGTAATTAACATCAGGTTGTCTCGGTTTATCCAAGTGTCTGTTGTGTTTTCCCGTGTTTCATTGATATCAGACAAGACTTAATGCCGGTATAAAAGGTGTTTAGTTTCCAAACTGTGGTTCACGAGCACGAATACACACATGTAAAACATATGCACCATATTACGTCTCTCCTGCTGCGTTTGGGCGGAGAATCAAATAGTGCGCCCCTCTGCTGTTCGCATATAAATAATAAAAGCTTATTGTTGATTCCTACAAATACTTTGTGTGTTTAAAACTGCATTGTAAAATTATCGGCGGAAGAGAAAGAGGTTTCGTGTTTTCAAGAGCACTTATGAAACTACACCCTCAGTTTATGTGTCCATATATAAATTAGGTACATTATTAGAGCAAATGTTTGTTGCCCTATATTATATAAAGTGCAAAATGTTTTCAGTCTAAGTTTACATTGTGTTAAACTTGGAATTTATATGGCTCGGTGTGTTTTAAAACAATAACTTTATTATCTACCCACCCATTCCAGATGAAAAAACTGTTTCCGACAGAACTCAGAATTAAGTGATAGGCACTTCCACTTGTGTATTCGGTATGAAAAAGTTTCATATTCGGTTTATAAAAGGGCCTTCGTATTAGATTGGTATAACACTGACTCAAACGTACGTGCGTGTGTGCGTGCGTGCGTACGCATGCACACAGACACGCAGGCGTACACAACCAAACAAATACAAAACACACATACATGTACACCTTTAAACACAAAATACAAAGAAACACAAAGATGCAGGCACCCAAAACACACATGCGCGCGCTCACACAGGCTCACACAGACTCGCTCTCTCACTGTCTCTCTCTGACTGACTCGCTCTCGTACACACATACACTCTCTCTCTCACACACACACACACACAGAGAGAGAGAGAGAGAGAGAGAGATACGCGTGTTCACAACATACATTCACTGGTCTCAAGACCCTATGTTCTTCGTTTACAATCTGTTTGTCAAGCATCCCAAACTGGTAATACTAGATCCATAGATTGAATTCTAGAACGTAGATCAAGGCACAAACACAGTGTCTTTGACATCATAAAGAAGCGGATCATTAAAATAGCTGAAGCAGAGTGAACACAAAGTCAGCTGTACACCTCCACCTGAACTTAAACTTAAAACGTATCTTCCATAAGACAAATGCTTTCTTCATGGACTCATCATTTACGCCAATACTGAACACAAAAGCAACTAGAGTAACTTTTTACAAATACATGCATGATATTCACAGGAAAACAACTTGACCAACAGGAAAGTTACTCATTAATCGCATTGAGAACGTAAACGGCATAGTATAATCAATTTGGAATACCTGCCGAAACACATTCCACGAGACAAGGTAACATGACGAATGATCATGGCCACTAAACTGAGCTTGTTTGCGGAAAAGGTAAGCACGACCTGTTCAAGCGGTAGCATCCGACCTCTCCCAGTGTTCACCATAGAGGAAAGTGATTGGTCCCCAGCTCATTACTTCCACATCACTTATACAACTATGTTGTGATCTATTGCACACACGTCAGGCATTGGGGTAGCCCTTCTGGTAAAGTGTTAGCACGTCATATCGAATACGCGGGTTCGATTCCCTAAAATTACTGGAGTATTGCTAAAAATGCGTAAAACTAAACTCACTCAATACAGAAAGGCACCAGACAAACAGTTGAATATGGAAGACGGAAGGCTTACACACAGACTATTGTAGATTAATATAAACTGATAACTCACAAATATTACTACTGAAATGTTGAATAACCAAAACTGAACGGTTGCAGATACTTTTCTATAGTTAAAGAGTGACATTCGCGATTCTTTTAATGTATGTTACATTGTACATTGATTTTCCAATGCAGTTATTGTTCCACCATAGTCCATTCATTATAATTAATCTCTGCCAAGAACATCTACATCATCATCGGCGTCGTTGTATTTGTTGACATGAAGTGGGAATGAAAAGTGTTAACAAATTAGCTAAATTAAAACGCTTGGTAGGACAAAGGGAATCGCAAGAGTTCAAAGTTCAAAACATATGAATATGTAACAGTGTTAAACAACAATGGGTGTTTAAAGTGCACATACAGTTTAAAAATAAAAATTCAACTCGCCCTAAAATCAGGAGTGTCACATAGACACAAACATCACAACGATACAGGCATGCATGATGCATGATAGTCGGTGTTCTGAATATCAGTAAAAGCGAGAACATAGAGACGCATGTGACCATATGAGGTCATTTTTCAACGACATCGCGACGTTGAACACTAGACATGGGCTTCACGTATTACACTCATGTTGCAAAAGGAACCTTGGTATTCGGTGCGTCATGCTGCCCGCTACCTAGACTATGAATTTTTACAATTATGAAGTCAAACTTATGACAGTTATGAAATGGTAAATATGTAGCAATTATTGTAAATCTTTTATTTCGTGTTTCTCTCTTGCCAAATTAAGGTATTTTATGAAGGAATGGTGACATTCAAGCACACAATGCAACAAATAGAGTGAATATAAAGTCGTTCTTTAGGCAAAATGTTAAGATGATTCACGCACACAGGTGTCCAATAATACTCCGAACTATTATACATTGTACATGTGAATTACGATATACATGTCTTGTACATTCAAACTGAGTACAAATTGTATTTACAACAGGAATATTCATAGATGTTTCCTGAACCACAAAAAGACGTCGACGCCACCATCAACAAAAACATACTTGATTCTTGAAGAAAACATGAATAGGTTCACAATGATCTTACGTCGTGTTTACTTTTATGCCACATGAAAACCGTATGACCTCACCGAAGACCACTTCAACTGATGTACACAAATTTTTATGCATAATAAAAAGTGTAAATATCTTTGTCTGCATATGAATAAACCTGACAAACTGGTCCGCACATCACATGAATCAAGTATCTTTGATGAGCATGTTTGTTTAGCTATGAAAAGTCGACAAACCCTCAATACTATCTAAATATACAGCTTTACAGTCTAAGGGGATTATACCTGAAAATAATGGCTTGCTACGCGCCTGTTTACTTAAAGTCAATGTTCCTTAGTAAAAAACATATAATCTAAACAAATTTCTGTGACATATCATATATAGCTTTGTTTTGATATGGCAAACCTTACTTACTGAAGATGTCTGTAAATATATTCAACATATTAATATATTAAATTCAAGTAACTTATTCTTTTTGGAAACGACGAAACGAACCACATTTATGATGGACAACAACAAAACTTACTGTGGGTGGCTCCGAGTGTGAGGGTGGTGTCCCACCTGACCCCCCAGTCGCTAAGGACCCTTTGCCCCACCCCTGGGTAAAACACGTTCATCGACTGCTGATGAGGAAGAACTAGACAGACCTAGCGGGACTTCATACTTTGTACAAGTTCCTTGCTTTTGTTTGTCAGAGCAAAGAGCATTGCCATCTGTATCTCTTTTATAAAGCAACATTCCTCTCGGCTTTCCTTGTATCCAATTCTCCGGCATAATCCGGGACATTGCCTACACAAATACAAGCGGACCAGAGCGTCCATGATCCCCCATTCCATTCCTCTTGTGCACATGGCAACCAGACCCAGCCAGCAATATGGAGGAACGATGGTGGCCGGGTGTCACATGATGACTCGCTCACAGAAAGATACATTGCAGCAACTGGTTTGAGTCAGGATGGAGAAATTCATATCTCCCGTAATTGCCCACAGATCTCCTAGACACCATCCCATTGTTATTCAAACAAAACCAATGTTTAGCTTATTAATTAGAACGAAAAGTCGTTGAACATACTGAACGCGATATGCAGCGGAAAAGGTCGACATTGTCTCTGGGGGGTAAGGTAAGAGTGAGACATTGTGGAAATGATACAAGTGAGGGTCATTGGATGTGAAGTGTAAGGTGCAATAAACAAGAAAATATCATGTCGATTTCCAATGGAAAAACAAATATCTGTACCTCCAGCGTGGCCAGTCCACAGACATCAGACCAATACACCAAACCTTTACCACTACGTTGGGGCATTAAAGCGTCATCTCGAAAGTTGGCTTTAAAATTTTACCTATAAATAGAATAAAACCCGTTCCACAAACAAACGCTTTCACCACTTCGTTTACCAAACTGTTTCTACAACGTTGAAGAAAGCAAAATATCAATGCAAAATGACAAAAAGATGTACAATGCCAAATGTATCTCCTTACTTGCACATGACAATAACAGTAAGCGGTACACTGTGCGCCGTGTGTTAACCCCCAATTTTGGGTCCCAAGTTAAAGTGTGCATTTGGGACTGAGATGGTGACAGGTAGTGACTGAGTATGGTGTTTCATCGCTTTTAGCCATCTCAGTCAGTACCACGACTGAGGACAACAGAAATGGGCTTCTCAATTTGTACCCACCTGGCGACTCTAACCTGAGCATTCGGGGTGACGAGGGAACGAGGCTTTAACCACTAGGCTACCACCCCGATTCCTGTATTATATTCGACACAGACCAACTATATTTGACTCTTTATTCATACGATGCCACGGTAAACAGGTAACTCAAAATATTATATAACGTCAGAGGCAAAGAACTGACTAACTGATCTTAAAACGAAATGCAACTGTTTCCTGCTCATATGTACATAGCCATTAGTGTTCACGGTAATGTATTTCTAGCAAGATTATAAACTGAATATAAACGTGAACCAATATAAATATATATTGGTTCTGTGTGCGTAAAAGGAAAACAGTGTTACAAAATAAAACAAATGAATCAATGATGGTGGCAAGAGTGAGTTTAGTTTTACGCCGCAATATTCCAGCGCTATTACAGCTGGGGACACCACATTATACCCATGTGGGCAATCGATCCCGAGTCCGCTACGTTACAAGCGAGCGCATTACCCACTAGGCTACCCCCAACGCCCCAGGTATCATGGAGGGTACATAGAAGACTTTTAATTACTTCCATATATCCCAGTACTTGAAGTACAATTTTCCCTGACTTTTGAACGTGGATGTAGCATTAGGTTTTATAAATATTGTTATCCTGCTAGTCATTTTCCAGAAAGTCGCCTAGCCATTATGTGAGAAAAAAATATTGACCTTTCATCGCTGCTTATCACTCGCATCCTAAAATTAGTCATCACTGCTGAGGACAGTGTGTTTGAGCATCGCATCGTGTTAAAACCAGAACTAGGAAGTATAATTACAAATTTAAATTTTAAATTCCTCAACTTAAACTTCAAAATATGTTTATCATCATTAGTTGTAATGGGCGTTATTCCGATCTGGAGTTTACGATAAGAGAACATATTACCAAACATACAAATATAAGCGAGAAAATCTTTTTCATATCTCAGGAATATACCACCAGCTATCGAAAAGTAAACTAAGATTGGTCAAACCTTGAGCGGTATCATAACATTGTCCACTTACCATGACTTGACATAATATTTCAACGAAAAAAAAAGTTGATCATAAATTTAATCATCAAAATAAAGTGTGTTTCGAAGTATTTGAAATACTACATTAGGCTGTATAAAAAGGTAAATGTTTCTCGGGCACTTTTTGGTTCAAAAGAGACGAGAGTGGTAGGATTTTATTTTTACTTTTTGATACTATATTTAAAAAATAATGACGGGAGAGGAACACATTTTTTCTCAGAAATACAGCTTGGTAAGGTTAGCTTGTGTTAATGAGTTGTAGATTCAGTAACACTCGTTCTTACAGACACTCATTCTTATGGATGGATGACAATAAAAAGTGTTACGCGCAGAAATAAAAGTGACTCGCCGATTACCGAGAAACATTTCACATTTTCATTTAGCCTAACCGCTTTTCAAAAGCAAAAATATGAAGATTCAAAAACCAGCACAATGATTTCAACTAAACTAAAAACATGTTGATCATCAATCTAGTTTCATCATCAAAATCAACAGTATTGCGAAATATTTGAAAGAACGAAGTAAAACAATGATTTAAGAATTGGTAATCATTGTTCATCCTGTTGATATTTGTTTAGGAGCTTGGAGATGAATTCACAATTCCTGTAAGTAATGACATGCCTATGTGCAGTTGACAACGCGGCGCGTGGCCATGCTGATAAGCCTGTGTTATACAAGACCCTTGCTATAACACAAAGCGATTGAGGTCGGGGATGGTGAAACCTTGGTAATATTAGCGCCTGTTTCGTGGGATAACGAAAAGTAGACAGGCAACATCAGCACCTCTGTGGCCTTTGTGCCTTACCAGGAAGTGAAATGAGACCTGACACAACTCTGCATTGTTCCAAATTATCATTGGTCTTAATTTGTTTATTCTTCTGCGGACATTTTTATATTACAATCGCGGCACGCTTCCATTTCAATGACAACATTGCTACATTTTACATACGTCCTTAGAATGTGTGCAGTTTAATAAAATAACATAATATATTCAGAATTTTTAAATGAAAATCATATTTAGCTATCTACTTATTTATTTAGATGGCAGAAAAACGGTCGTATTAAAAACATTTAAGCTCAAGTTATCAGAATTTTCCCATTTGAGAACGCGTGGTGTAAATCCAAGTCACAAAACCCTTTCATAGTCATACGAAATATTTGCTAATAGAAGCGAAGATTCTATTATCCTGAGCATGAGTTTATGAATGAAAGAGTGATGACGACAGGTGTCCGTGAAACCGTGACACACACATGCAAATGCTGGTCAAATAGAATCGACAAAACATGCTTACTATATATAAAATGTAAGAGTGTTTGTTATTATCACTTCCTTTCAAACTGAAATTGTAATCAATTTACACATTGTAACTATTGGCGACGGGTGTCTTTTTGTTAATACATAACGTCAATGCAAAAGAATACCAAATCTTGACTACCTTTAGAGACCAACTCCGTTTGGTGTTATGGGCAAAACAATTTCGGGAAATATTTAAATAGATCGGACTTGCAAACTTTCGATATGTAAAACCGCATGCACTTCAAACAAGACTTTCATTAACACATTCATACTCAGTCTCGTTTGTCTACAGAAAGGATTCCAGCAGCGAAAATAATATAAAGGGGGAAATAGACACCATAATGAGCCAGAGCGTTTTAAGATATATCAGCAGTTTCGATACTGTCCTCACTGTGAACAACTGTTTAACATATAGATTGTTCAAGCCGTCTCTTTATCAAGCATCTCTGTGCCATACCACCATTTCGACCATATCAGCACCAGTATCATTTATCACAGGAGCCCAGTACTGGCAGTGTAGTCTTTCATTGTGTTAACAAGTCTATTAATTTGTTATAGAAGGCAGTTTCCGAGCTGTCTGCACCAGGATAACCTTGTCTGATTTAAAGTAACCAGTGCACGTCACGTATCGGCATCTAATAAGGAGAACCATCAACGTTCTTACTGAAACAAAACCCACAATTGGTGGCTAGGGCAAAGATTAATATGTCCAGATCGGTGATAATGCTTAAGAAAGAAATACGGTACACCAACGATCAACGTTCTTACTGAAACAAAACCCACAATTGGTGGCTAGGGCAAAGATTAATATGTCCAGATCGGTGATAATGCTTAAGAAAGAAATACGGTACACCAACGATCAACGTTCTTACTGAAACAAAATCCTCCCATATTGTGGGCTGAGATTAAACGTGACCTGACCATGGTAATGCTTAAGAAAGATATACGGTACACCAACGATCAACGTTCTTACTGAAACAAATTCCTCCCATATTGTTGGCTGAGATTACACGTGACCTGACCATGGTATTGTTTAAGAAAGAAATACGGTACACCAGCGATCTTACGGTATAACAATGTTCATCTAGGCTTACTGAAACAAAACTTACAATCGATGTGTAAGGCAAATAATAGTCATGACCAGATGAGTGGTAATATATCAGAAAGAAATAAGAAAGAAAGAAAGAAAGAAGTACTGTTAAGAAAACGAGCAACTCGTTCTTATTTAAACAAAACCTTCCATCCAGGGCAAGGAAAAAAATAATATCCAGGTCAGTGGTAATACTGAAGAAAGAAATACGGTAAACTAACGATCAAGCACTGACCAGATCAGCGACATTGGATAAGAAAGAAATACGGTAAACTAACGATCAAGCACTGACCAGATCAGCGACATTGGATAAGAAAGAAATACGGTAAACTAACGATCAAGCACTGACCAGATCAGCGATATTGCATAAGAAAGAAATACGGTACACCAACGACGAACCTGTTCTTAAGGTATAGCAATATTTACTAGACTTGCTGAACAAAACCTACCATCTATGTGCAGGGCAGAGATTAGGCATGGCCAGATGAGTGATAATGGATAAGAAAGAAATACGGTACACCAACGATCAACTAGTTCTTACTTAAACAATTTCATCCACGTGTAGAGCAAAGATTAAACATGACCAGATTATATACGTAAGAGGGAAATGCGGTGCAACAACGGACAATTTATTCCTACTAAAACAAAAGAAACTCATGTGTAGGGCAAAAATTATACATGACCGGATCCGTGATAATGCTTAAGAAAGAAATAACATGCACCAACGATCAACTTGTTCTTTCTGCAACAAAACTCACCATCCATGTGTACGGCAACGATTAAACATGACCAGATCAGAGGTAGTACATAAGAAAGTAATATGGTAGATGTACATAGTGGAAATGAAATACGAGTGATAACGCACAGAGACGAAACGTTAAGTTAATGTATATTGCAAAGAAATGTAATAGCCCCATTAGTAATAATGCGTATGGTAAAGATTTATAATGACCTGATTAGTAATAATGCGTATGGCAAAGATTTACAATGACCTGATTAGTAATAATACGTATGGCAAAGATTTAC
This sequence comes from Haliotis asinina, assembly GCF_037392515.1. Taxonomy (NCBI): domain Eukaryota; kingdom Metazoa; phylum Mollusca; class Gastropoda; order Lepetellida; family Haliotidae; genus Haliotis; species Haliotis asinina. The sequence continues at coordinate 15,696,845 of NC_090291.1, forward strand.
AATGACCTGATTAGTAATAATACGTATGAAACAAAAATACATGTTATGTCCTTATATGAACTTGCAGAATAAATGTCACCGAAAATCTGTTCCTTTCATACTATCAAGAAGAAGAAAGAAGTCATTTTCACGTACCAAAAGATTTCAAAATAACCAGGTTATATGCGATGTCGACATGTTATAAAAAACGTAAATGTTAAGTTAGATTTTATCTTTTGACGAGAGGACACCCTATATGTTACGTTATTTAAATATTCTAATTACAAAAGTAATTCTATATTTGAACGTTTTCTAATTTATTTATATATATATTCATGTTTCTCATCTTTGAACAAGTTCGAATGCAATAAATCTTAAGTACTGGGAAATAAATGTCACCGATTCAAAAGTGTGTGGTTTCGTTTACCTGGTCAAATTCACACATCAGTATTTAAAAAACACAGATATCATTTGGTAAAACATATTCCACTAGACATTATAACAGCTTAAACGTTATTGAATTACCCATCAAACAATAGTTATGTTCATGAAATGGCGTTAAGAGTTCTTTTTAAGTGACTCTGTCAAAACCATCTTTATACTGATTTTAAGCATTCTTAACTGATTTAGAGTATTCTTTATACTGATTATAAGTATAAAGGGTTGAAAACAGTACGTAACATTTAATTGAATCACATGAACTCTTCGCAGCCTGTAACTATATGTGAATTAACATAGTTCGTAACAATAGTCACAAGTAGAAGTAGAAACATTTAAGTGTGTAACATGATATCATGCAATATTGTTCATCATATCCTCAAATAACTCATTGCTGAAAATAACCAGTTTCCAAACATTATATCGAAAGCAATTATATCATTTGATGGTGGAATTATATAAACCACACGTTATCGTAAGTCATGGTTTGAAACGTTTATATATTTTACACCATGATTGAATGCATCTACATTTTCATAGAAAATAAAATTTATCCTGCATCAATTTAATCATAATTAAGTATTTTATGGATAAAATGGATTCATCTCCAGTGTATTTTATAATCTTCAACAAGATCAAATATTCTGCTGTGTATTTAGTTTACATTTTGCATAAACCGTTACTGCTTTCGGTTTATTTACGCCAGTATCCCCGTCTGAGGAAAGGAACTTATCAAATTGTAAGCAACGTCATAATAAACAATCGAAACGAAAATATTCAAATTTCCCTGCAACAATAAATACGTCCAGATTGGCTCTTACAAACGGAATGTATCCTCCATTTATAATTATCACATTAAGTGAAAAAGTGAACCATGCCATTATGCCTCACTTTATCAAAGGATATTTTAAATAAGTATATTTATTTGCTTGTTTAATAGTAATGTACTTGCGTATAGTTTTTATTCTTCCTAATTACGCGGTAATGTGAGCCAGTGTGTACAAGTAATTATTAGTTTTCACCGAGTTTTAGTTTGAGAAAATGATGATGCGGTTAAGTGGCATAAAGTGACCCATATTCCTTAGTTGGACGAACACAGGAAATAAGTACTTTGCTAATACATGCTGGCTTGTGTTAATCCAGTACAATGTTTCAACCGTGTTGAAATGAGGAGAAATAAACAGTTCCTCTCCGAGGCTTTGCTTCATCTGCCCACAGGCGAATGATAGACATCTCATTGTTTCGCTAACAATAGTGTTATATCCAGTAGATGATGGCTTCAATATGTTGTTAGGGGGATGGCATTATAACATGTGTACATATGGCTGAGGCTTTCGGTCCAGTTCATTTTCTCTCCGTGCATGTGGTTCTGTCCTAGAAAAATATATCACCCATCCTTCAAAATTCTTTCACCGAAATATATGTGTATTTTATTAAATCACATATGATATGTCATCTGTTTTATTTGAGATTGTGTTGTTCACACCATGCTCAATTATACGTATATAATTTGTTCCAGGTATATGTATTTAATTAGTTTGAGTTTATTATACTATATTTACATTTTTTATATTATCTATGATATATCATATGGCTTATTTCATATCATGCTATTCACATCAAGATGAGGATCAGTTAAACGGATATATATTAGTTTGAATTTATTTCACTAATCGATACGATAAATATATCGCATAAGAGTAGAAAACATTCCGAAGTGTTATGATTAAGGAATTGAAATTCAATATCCTATTAATGACATGAAGCAATCAGATGTTCATAAAATTACGCTTTGTTCATGAGTATGACTAACTTATACATAACATTTACAAAAGTTCCCGAAATTGAAAATGATACAGTTTTGCTTGCCATATGTCATGGTGATAACTTCGATGACTGACTATAGGTTCCTGAATTGTGTCTCGAGTCAATTGTCTGATTCCCCCAACCACTAAGGTTTGTATTCTTTAATTAATATAATTTGTTTAGAGTTTGTGTGGTTGTTGTGCCTTCGTTTTAGAAATGTCAGGATAGTATAGACGTTAAAATTGAAATTCGAAATTATGCGATGTCTGTTTGATTAGAGAACTTAGCTTTGAGTAATCGCTTGTTGGATAGAACACATTGTGATAATAATCGGGTCATATTCATACAGTTATTTTAATCAGTTGCTACTCGATGGTAGGCTGTTTTGGAGTGGTGGCGGTGCATCACCTATAGGAAGAAGATAAATATTGTCTCACCTGCAGGAACGATAACTTTTTTGTCGTGCTGTTGCTGTTGCTGCTGTTGCTGATGTTGCTGCTGTTGTTGTTGATGTTGGTGCTGTTGATGATGATGTTGTTGCTGTTGCTGCTGATGATGATGCGTATTGGTGTCTGGGGACACCCGAGCCCGTGACAAGTTGTGTGGTTCTTCCATCTTGTTACCCCTGAATCCCGCATATAGACCTGGGGGTGGGGTCTGGTGTACAAGGCCTGCGTTTTCGTAAGGGGGTAAGTCCTCCCCGTCCTGGGGCTGGGGCATCATAGGGTCTATAAGGTGTGGCGACCTCACGGGGTGGTTGATGGATGAGAAAACCGAGATCTGAGCTTCTGAGTACTGGGGTGGAGGATCAAACGCAGACTTCATCGTCAAAGATGCTGAATCTGTAACGTCACAAACAGCAGACGCGTACGATGTCCATGTTTCTCTGTTGGACAGGTCCGGTTCTGTCTTAATAGGCGAGGACCTGTTGTCAAGAGGAGACACACCCATATGTGCCTGGGCTTCAACCTCCTGATGCAGGGGCAGATGCTGTGGGGTCGGAACTGACACAGGGGGAAGGACAAGATGGGAAGGGTGGGGGTCAGCTACGCCTAGACTATCTTGGTACGGAGAGGGCCCAAGCCTGCTTGATTCCGAGCTGAAGTGGTCAGTGTCCCCCTGGACTGTGTCCTGCAACTGAGCAGTCCCTCCTCCGGCCAGTGGGACATCCTGAAAGACACAAACCTATAGTAATTCAACACAGGAAAAGAAAATACTCGGTAAAACCCCGCCTGTGTTGATTCCCAATACGAGGCGGGTGCTGGAACATTGTCCACTTTCTGAACTTCGAGAATAATGGCTAGAAATATTGTAAACAAATGTGTGGGCAATGCGTCGACTCCGGAGCCAACATGTGCTGGAATCGGGAGACTTCGCACTGGTGTGGGGTTGTATCGTCTGTCGAGTTCCCTTTAGGAAGTGCTCGATAACAGCCTGCCGTGAGCCAGTGTAATTTCTCATTTCCTACGTATGAGAGTTCCATCGGGAAATAAAGCAAGCGCCACTTCATGTTACAACTGTCACAGCGCCAAAGCAACAGTTGGTCGTCTTGCTTAAGCACCTTAACCTCAGACTTACCATTTTTGTTTTGAGCAGAGTAAAGTGGTGTGAATGTGGCTAGCCTCGAGGGAGAACGAACCGTCACTGTAGATGGGTAAGAAATTAGCCGGTGGTGTGGGACATGAACGGCCCACAAGAAGGTCGTAAGCGTGGAGCGAGCGGTCGCGATGGCGGAAGTAAGACTTATCACGACAATACAGGCAAAGGAAATGATCCCGAGTGACTGACAGGAAAACTGGACCAATCGCCACACACGGTCGTGCACCCATGGGGGAGGGGTAGGCCAAGCTAAGTTGGGACTAGATGGGCGTGGAGCGGCACCCGGGGTGGTTAAGTTGGTTACAAGTATGATGGACTTAAGATGTGTCTCTGAGTGAGTAAGTGAGTTATTGAGTCTCTGAGTGAGTGAGTGAGTGAGTGAGTGAGTCTCTGAGTGAGTCTCTGAGTGAGTGAGTGAGTGAGTGAGTGAAAAAACATTACTATCTAACGTGACATTCCAACTTATGCCCAAATGCAAACTCATAATTTAGCTTCCCAGTTGTCGTCAACTAGTAGAAACGTCTTGAATTTTCTGATGCAATAATGCGCAAACAAGCTCTCTTACAATTTGTCAGTACGAAGCGTCTTCGTATTCCAAGCCATTATTATCTATATGGATAAACATATATAGCGTTTTAGATGCATGTAAGTGAACATTTGAGAACAAACAAAGTATGACCAGAAACATGTGTAATTTCAATTAATTACACTCTGAACGTAAGAGGCTGAGAACTGAAGGATAAATGGATGCTTTTATCCTAGTATGATCCAATATGTGTATGAAAAAGTAAGGGATCGATGTGACGTGATAATATCCTGTTTTAATGCAATATGTGTATGACAAACAGGGGATCAGTGTTCCACGATATTATCCTTGTATGACACAATATTTGTATGACGAATATGGGATCAGTGGTACACGATATTATCCTTGTATGACACAATATTTGTATGACGAATATGGGATCAGTGGTACTCGATATTATCCCGGTATGACACAATGTGTGTATGACAAATATGGGATTGATGTTAGACGATACTATCCTGGTATGACCCAATATGTGACACAATATGTCTATGGCAATTATGGGATCGGTGTTCTACGATATTATCCTGGTATGACACAATATGTGTATGACAAATATGGGATCAGAGTTACACGATATTATCCTGGTATGGTACCCGGAAAGTTCTTCCTTGATTGGGTCAAGGACTGTGGTTAATCTTTAAGACAGAGAATTGGTGGCACTTCGGGTTTAAGTGTCAAACCAAAAGTTGATTGTTCCGATGCATGGTTTGGTAGATTTCTTCCTCGGATAACAAACTGGCATTTCATAATATGTGGCATTCTCATACAAAAATACATTTAAGGTTTTTACCAAACTATTAACGCAGTAACGTTTAACTTTATTGGTTAGGTTATTTTAGGCAACGCCAGTAGAAACAACCACGGCACTTTAATCCGGGGAAGAAACTTTGGATGGTAGGATGCTAAGACGGAAAGGTTCATACAAAATCGGTATCCTGGTTTTTTGGGGTTTTTTTTGGTTTTTTGGGGGGTTTTTTTTTTTTGGTTTTGGTTTTTTTGTTGGGGGGGTGGGGGGGTTGTTTTTTGGGGGGTTTTTTTTGACAAAAACAACATAACACACTGACCCAGCTCTCCTTGTAAGACGTTAAAAAGGTTCCCTGTTTGTTCTGTCTTTCTGACTTGTGACGGTCAGGGTAGCCTAGTGATTAAAGACTTTGCTCGTCCCGTGCGCGATTGATCCGGACTTGAGATCATTCCTAACGTTTCAGTCTCTGCACAAATTTATTTCTTTGTTGGATATGAATTCAGAACATACTGTAAATCTGCATCTGAAGCCTTCTGGACATAATCAGTACTGGATGACTTCATCGGAACATCCGAATACTCAAATCAAAAGGAGACAACACTTGAAAAACTCCTGTTGGAGTTTGATCAACTAGAGATCTAGCCATAACTGACATTACTTAGCGTGGGATCTGTGCATGGGGTACAGAAATCAGAAGTGACTCAACAATATGAAACTACATGATTGTTCATCTCGACTCTTAACATGGCTACGTGATGACACAGAATCAGGAAACAAGTTTCAGCATCCTCCGCGTCATTTAGAGTTTCAAAGAAATACAATGAAAGCTGTCTAAACCGGCACTCATTGGGACTGATCCGGTTTAGACAACGTGTCGAAATGTAGAGCTCAAGACACTGGCATAAAATCTCAATCCAGTCTGCAGCTTGTACATTTATCTTCAGCTCTACATTTCGGCACGTTGTCTAAACCGGATTAATTCTTCAGTCCAAATGAGTGCCGGTTGAGACAGCTTCCACTGTATTTCGCTTCAACCAACATTATTTATGGCTGTATACTCTGTTGTCCTGGCGGAGCGGTGGGGTAGCATAGTGGTTAAAGTGCTGGCTCGTTACAACGGCAACACGGGTTCGATTTCCCACATGTGTATAATGTGTGAAATCCATTTGTGGTGAAACAGTCCGTGATAGAGCTTAAATATTGCTGAAAGTGGCGTAAAATTATGTCCATTCACTGTTTCCTTCACAGATAAATGTGAAGGTGAAAACAAGGTTGATTCATGTCGAGGATGTTGCACGTTTCACCATGCTGAGGGCCCGTCATATGTTTCCCCACATATGCATATATTTCAGGTTACACCACTTATCGCATAAACTTCGTGTTTCACGAGAGCACAGGAACTTTTTCAAGTTAAATTACCAATGTATTTAATATTCACACGACACCAAATTTCACCACCACTGGAGGAGTTTAACAATGTCATATATATTTAGTTCTTGTGGTGATGAATATCACACAAGGTATTTACAAGTTGAATGTATCTACTACGCCATAACCCACAAACAGTATGTACAAACTGCCACTGGACGTCTTAGTGATGACGTCACTGATTCATCTGCGGCCATAGATAACGACAACCGGAAGTAGGGGGTTGTCGTAAAGAGCACCGCCAAGTACTAAATCCGGCACAAACAACAACAGTTAGTATTGATTGTTATCGCATAGCATCACAGAACGCGGAGGCTTGGAGGACAGATTCCCGAGAAAGCACGTAACAGGATCAACGTTTCCAGAACACATGGCTCCAGCTTTGAAGATAAGGATTAGCTGCATAATCAATCCTTAGATGGTAATCTGCTTTAGTAGGACTGACAATTTCTAAATAGCTATATCGGATAATGAAATGTGAATATTATACGACATTTAATGAAATTTTTATAGTTCAGAGGCATATAAAATAGTAGCAGCTACAGATCCTTTATCAGATCATAGTAGATAGATTGTCCCAGAAATAGAACAATTATTTCACAGCTAAACTTTTGTTTGAAATAAGCAGATCCTTTATCAGATCATAATAGATAGATTGTCCCTTTTGCAAAAATAGAACAATAATTTCACAGCTAAACTTTTGTTTGAAATAAGCAAGATCTATTTATTATACATATTTATTTTTGTTATCAGTCATTCTTTCATTCATGCGTTCATTTATATATCTAATATATGACTAATGATGTAAATATATCTTTATTTATTGGACTTTAGAAATAGATAAAACCGTCAAGTCGACCTCAGCAAATTGTAGTCTATATTTTTTTATTTAGACAAATTACATTTCACGCCTGCACAAACACACAGAGAGAGAGAGAGAGAGAGACACCCACAGAGAGAGAGAGAGAGAGAGAGACGATATGATCAATCACGTTCTTATTAATACTACCTCTGAGCATATTTCCATTTGTCGTATAATACTAAAGGAACACGACAGACTTTGTGAATGCAAAGAAACCCATCCCTCTGTCATCACGGATGTATAATTGATGCTCAACCGCGATATCAGCTGCAGTCGTCTTCAGGCGCCTCCTCCAGTCGCGGCTCACTATGATGCGGTCGGAATCCTACAATGAACTCAGCTTTCAGTAAATATAAAGTAATATTTAGAAATATATATACACATATATATAAATACTAATAGTAATCCGTAGTTTCAATTACGGATCAAGATCGATTAATGTAGTAAAGAGGATACGGATGATGCTGACAAAGCAGTGGGCCCACTTGCACAAAGCGATGTTAGTGCTACAATGATTCTTCAACATAGGCTTAAGACAGTCGTAGCGCTAAGACAGCTTTGTGCAAGTGGGCCCTGGTTATTAGCTCTGGTAGTTTTGGAAACTTTATCTGCTCACACAGCGAATGGAACTTCATTGAACCCAGGTCACCAAGAACTTAGATGTGAAGACTACCCTTCTCTACAGCCATTACCCAGAGTGAGTGAGTGAGTGAGTTTACTTTTATGCCTCTTTCAGCAATATTCCAACAATATCAAGGCCTACAACACATTTCCAACATCGTTGGCTTGTTTACGGAATCTCAGGAACCCTTTATTTTCTTCACGATTTGACACGTCTCTGAAGAGGATCTTCCGATAAATATATATGTGCGAAGTGCACAGTCAGTAAAATTATGTTATGAAGAGCCTCCACGTTTATCATACCTAGCAAACCAGAGCCAAGAAGGATAATCCCTTTTTCCAACATGGATTCTCCTCAGGTAAGTCGGTGAGTAAGTGGGGGTGCAGGCTGATAACTATCCTCTTTAAGCAGAACACCTTACAGCTGTAATGTCAAACAGAAAAGCAAAGGACCAACAGATTCGCCCTGACATATTCCTCGTCTAACAGACATGGGATTCGAAATAAGTACCTATCCCCGAGAGTATATGTCAAATTGAGTTGTGCAGCACTTCAGAGTATTTCCGAGGAGAACAAGTTATCGTTCGGTAAGGCTAGTCCATTCGTTGAATGTACGGTTTTAGTGGTCGATCTGTCCTATCAGGTATGTATACATCAATTTTCATATTTACTTGTGGAATTTGCGGTCATCCTCTTGCTTTCACTCACTCAAGATATATGGACGTAAGGTGGTTCTTGGGCGGTTATGTTTAGATATGATGATAAATAAATGCAATAAAGAAATTTCTGGTGGTACTGGAAAAAGTCAGACTGTTAATACTCTTCGTCATTTCCGCTTCATATTCTACTGCTCAGATAACGAGTGAGACTTCTTCAAGGAACCGCTGTTTTGTCGATCCTACCCAAAACGTTGGAGATTCGCCAACACTGCATCATTTCTAGTCTCTGAAATGAAGATAATTTACAACAAAAAATACTATTCTTGAATAACAGTTTTAAAATGCAACGAAAAGAGAGACTTTCGTCAGTTTCAGATGAACTCTTGACACGCATGGGCTTCCTTGGAAAAAATTGATTCTGGGTCTGTATGACTCAATATTCTGCATGCCCGAACTGTCAGAAGGCCTGTGTTCCAGGTGGAACTTATGAAAATGCACCTGAAGAACACCAATAGATCAGAAGGTACCAAACCAAGTGCACCCAGAACAATGTGGAGCCTGACGACACTGTACATGGGATGCAGGCGCGCAGCAAGCCATTTAGGTTGCAAAGCTTATATTTAGACAGTACTGAGGCCATGCCCAGCCGTTTTTAGCAACCAGGCTTTTCACATAGAGTGGTAACTACGCCCCTGGGCTGCTATCGAAACATTGTTAAGGGCGAAACGCGCATATTCATCAGTCTTTTCCTGAATCTTGTCACTCACATTGCTGCCAAGAGGGACAAAATGTTCGAAAACGTAAATAAATGTGTTGGCTTTATGAATAAGACTGGTTATCAATATGATATGGGCAGATTCAGGCATGTGCTGTGGGCGGGCCAAGGGGGCACAGCCACAGGTAACAAAACCGAGCCATATTATCATCTTGAATAAGATTAGCTGTTTGTGCAGAGACATCCGCTGACAGGTGTTGGACAGGCTCATCTCTAATGATCATGGCGAGAGGGGAGTGAACGGTAAGAAAGATATCTGTTTCAGTTTTAAAGAAAGCTGACTTTTTGGAGGCTAAGTACTCGCTTGGAGGGTTATTGTGTTTCACACACTTGTAACGTGACGATTCCATGGCTGACGCTAAAATGTAAACCGTGAATCTGTCCTTACAAGAACTAGGTCTGAAACCAGGAAAAAACTAGGAAATGCGATATGATTAACAATTGTATTCTCAAATTAACTAAGTTCACAAATCAGTACAAGATTATGACTACAGCAGTACAAAATAGCACAAGCAGTATAACACAAGAACAGTGAAAGTGGCAACGGTAGTCCGCAATCATACGCTTGTCATTATTCAAACGTCATACCAACTTTGTGAGCAGTCTGCAGAATTGTTGTCGTAAAAATGAAAAAAAAAGTTTTAAAGTTTTAAAATCATTTAAATAGTTCACTATTTCCTATGAGGGAGAAAGGAACAGCCAGGTGTGCGAGAACGGCACAGCACAGGTTAATTTAATGGTCACAACGTAAAACACAACTTTGCAGATTCTGATGCCTTTCGGTATGCAGTTTCGGAAGCAAAACATAAAAAATGCCAAGTTAAAAAAAACGCGATGAAAAAAAGCCCGGGAAATCGGAGTTCAAACGATTCACTAATTTTCCCCCAGCCCTTGAGCGGGGGTGGGTGGGGGGAAGTGGTTTCAACAGCTAGTTTGTGCTGGGCTCATAACGCATGCGCAGTTAGTAGGTTCCCGGAGCTTGAAACAGTCTTCATGTCCGGAGTATGAGGTCATGAGCAGTAGTCAAATCTTGGTTGTGTATACAAACAAGTAAATAATCTACTCGTTACATAAAAAATGTTGATTGTGATAAACAGACTCTGTCACAAAGAAAACTGTCTGTCTGCCTGTCTGTCTGCTGACGACAATATGCAATGCACAACTTCAGTGATGTAATTTGAAATTACCTATAATACACTCATAAGCCATAAACAAAGAGCCGGCTAAGAGTATCGGCAAATGAACCCGTGGTCAATGAAAAGGCTCCGTTACACTTTCAGTGCACAGTCACCGGCTCTGATTGGCTTCGGTATCGCGGCTGCTTCGTTTCGAGGGAAGTAGATCCAAGTACAAAATATTGCACTTTGCACATTTGCGATTATACGCTTAGAATTTTGTTTACTGGGGTTTTTTTCGGAATCAACAATGCATTGTATGTGACATGAACAAGTGATAACTGTGTTTTAATTATGTTTGACGTTTTGGTTGCATGTGACCTTTAACAATACCTTTGTCGGCACTTGTGATCAACGTTTCATTACGTATTTTTATTCTAATTAGTTTTCAAGTTACATTGCAGGCAAACGTACTATAACACAGTGATAGTAATATTCACCTCTAAATTCGACACAGAAACCTGTCTCCATGTAACTTGTGATGTTAATGTGAGTTTAGGTGTTCGACGCACTCAACAAATGTTCCAGGAATATGGCGGCGATCTTTAAATATACATCAACAACAGCATGAACATCGATCTTCCTAATCGGCATAAGATGGAAAGTGTCAACTACGTCAGCGAGCCTGACCTCCCTCTAGTCGCTTCTTACAAGCCTGAGTTCCTGAGGATAACTTCTAACCCGAGTCTTCACGGGTCTGGTTTAGTAGATTAAGTACAATCGTAATGTCGTAACGGTTCTTCCATTTGTTTACGAGTAATTGTATTTGAAGTCTTTGCATTCGAAAATAGGTTTTAATAAACGTCATTTGAACACCCCTATAACCTGGTTAAACTGGTTGAATTTAAAGGCTTCTCTGTATTATGGCTTTCTCCAAAGAAACCTTTAAAGAGGTCCTTCAAACACTGGTCGCAAACAATCCATGCTAACTCAATTCCTTTCGCCAGTGATATATTGTACGGTTATGAGACACAAACGAATTTAGATTCCTAGGATCAAGTACAGGTTTTGAACACTGACTATAGCTAGTCAGACGGCTGGCAAAAAAGCAAAGCAAGGTCAGCCACTGACTGTCTGATTCAGTATGGCTTTACGCCGCTTTTTAGAAATATCCCAACAATGTCACGGCGGGGGACACAAGAAATGCGCGTCACATTGTACCCATGTGGGGAATCGAACCCGGGGCTTCGGCGGGACGAGCGAACGCTTTAACCACGAGGCTACTCTACCGCCCCGAGTAGTAAAGAGTCGGAGGTATTGGACAAAATAGAATCTAGACGTAATATCGTAGAGGATTGTGCAGTCCCAAGGTATTTGCTGCTTCATGTACACGCCAGCTCAACACTCCTCGGTGATGACTGCAGAAGAATTCTTGAATACACAACACTTACAGACATACTGAGTCTGTAGCAATGTAGCAATGTTCTTGTAAGGGACAAGAGAAATAGGCTTGTACCCCATGTGGGGAATAATATCCGGGTTCTCTGTGTGACGGGGATCGCTTTCACAAATCGGCCTCCCCTCCACTCTGTTCTTAGGGGGAAACCATTTAAGTATTAAGGTTTGCATTAGACATTTGTCTGTAATATTCTTGACACATGTGGTTATACGTCTCAACGTTGATAGTGACGATCAGTAATGCCAGATGCATTTAAATACTCTCATGAAGTCTTCTGAGAGATTACTTGCGAAAAGACAAGCGTGGTGGGGTAGTCAACCGGTGAAAGAGTCCGTTAGTCTACTCGGATTAGATTCCTCGTGTGTGTCTTAGTTCCTTGGGAGGTATACATTCCGCGCTTTCTGTGAGATGCTAGCAGGTAAACAGTCACATTTTCATTTCATATCCCACCGGATACCCATTGAAGCCTGGATTAAAAGTGGCATGCTTCCAGCAAGGAAATTCAATTTTTCTACATGTGCTTTAGCAAGGAGTATGACAGAATCGCTAAATCTCACAGAAATCATTGCAATTGGGTAGCCTAGTTTTTAAAGCGTTCGCTTGTCATGTTCGGGTTCGATTCCCCATATAGGCGCAATGTGTTAAGCCCATTTCTGGTGTCCACAGAAGTGATATTGCTGGGGTGAGGTTTTATGAGATTTAACGTCGTACTTGGGGATATTTCGTGAATTTGACAACATACTATCGTGTGTATGTGTAGCTACTTCTACTAACCAAGTGAGTGAGTGAGTTAAGTTTTTAGCCGCACTCAGCAACATTCCAGCTATATGGCGGCGGTCTGTAAATAATCGAGTCTGGACCAGACAATCCAGTAATCAACAGCATGAACATCGATCTGCGCAATTGGGAACCGATGGCATGTGTCAACCAAGTCAGCGAGCCTGACAACCTGATCCCGTTCGTCGCCTCTCACGACTAGCATAGTCACCGTTTATGGCAAGCATGGGTTGCTGGATGCCTATTCTACCCCGGACCTTCACGGGTCTATACTAGTCCTGGCTTCAGTTGGTTTTATATTTCGCAATAAGATGCCATGCCGCAGTTAAAGGTCACATGGAACCAAAAAACAAACGTAATTATTCATAACCTAAACTAGCGTCCAAAAGAAGCGCCACCAAATAGTTTCTGGTCTAAAACAAAACGTAAGCTAAATATGGTAACATTAAATGTTTTATTGCAAACATCAATCATTCATCAACAGTTAAAAGAGGCATGTTCCTGGTTCTCAGTCGATTAGAATGATGTAAGAAAATAAACCCCGGATAGCTTTTACACCCTAATTTGATACGGGTAACTTTGTGCACAGTTTCCGTTTAATTTGTGTAAATTCGGCTTTTATTCACAAATACGAAATGCAAATGTTCAGTGGGAAGAGACATGTTTCGAGATATGTGTTTTTAGCCAATTTCAAAGTGACTGACTGTTATGATTTTGACAGTGTACAGTCGTTTTTATTTTAGTGGCGTTTCTTTTGGCTGCTAATTTATAATACAAATTGGTGGTAGTGAAAAACGTATAAACAAAATTATAAGCGTACAATCGCAAATCAAAATTGCAATACTTCCTTCTTGGGTTAACTTCCCTCGAAAAAAAGCAACCGGGAGTCCGAACCCAGTCAGAGGGGGTGGGTGTGCACTCAAGTGTAACGACATCTTTCACTGGCTTGTTCATTTGCCGATACGCCGAGGGCTGGTTGTGTCTATACAGATATAATCTGTAATCTGTTTGAATGCCATTTTAGAAGTATGGTGAGTGATAACAAAGTAAGATTCTTTATGAATAACAACTTCTTTTACTGTGTATGGTGCGATGTTTCGGTGTGGATTCATACACGGTTGTCAAGAAAAAGTGACAAGGGTATAAGAATCCACATTGAAACGTATGGACAATAGAAGAAGTTGTTATCCTTAAAGAATGTATAGAGAGATTTGGGGTTTTGTAAATACATGCTCTCTGCATCTGCGTTCGACCAAGTCAACAAATACTGAGATACTGAACTACTGCGCAGCTGGAAACTGTCGTCTGTCCAAGTACAAAGCAGGGCTTGAAACTGACAATCTGAGTTTGGAGCGGTTTCCGCCCGACCCAGTCCTCTGGCAAAAATGGATGCAGTTTGTTTGCAACCCACAGACATGATAACACCTCATGTGTACAAGCATCACACCTGCCTGTCTTGGTAATTACATACTGTGACAGAGACGGAACTCAGCTGCACGAGCCATAAATTAATGTATTTCGTTTATGGTGTATAGCCTGATAGGCATTAAGTTCAAATTGAATGTGGTCAATGATTGAAATTGTGTATTGCATATTGTCATCAGCAGGCAGGCGGACGGACACATAGGTCTCAACAAAACAGGCACTGAGTTTTGTTTGTGACAGACTGCTCATCACAGTCAACATAGTTTTCTTTGTTTCCATAGTCATGTATTAAAACATTTCAGTTTTCAAGTTGTTAAGAATAAATTAGTATTTTTAATGCTACATTATCTTGAAATAGATAATCTGAAACCAAATATGGGACGAAGACCCAAGATGCTTGTCTGGTCTTGTTCACCAACCGTAACAATACTCCTTGCACGCATCACTTGCTATGTTTGTACAAGACACCTTCCTGGTTCAAGCCGCTCTAACCTAATCACTGCGCATGCGCTTTGAGCGCAGCGCAAAACAGCTGTTGAAACCAGCTCTGGGGTGAAATTAGTGAACCGTCTGAACTCCGATTTCGCGGAATTTTCTTCATCGCGTTATTTTTCAACTTTATAAGTTGAATTTGCATTTTACAGAATTTCTTACTGTAAGTCCAAACCAAAGGGTATCGAAATATGCAGTGTTGTGTTTGGCGTTGCATGTATCTTTATGCGTGTATACCCCACTCAGATACATTATACTGACTTCCAGCCGACCAGTCTTTGTTGTACCCATAAATGCCGAGCGCCAGATGGGAACCAAGTACAATATCTTAACGTCTTTTGTTACGGGGATCGAGGATCGAACCTGCAACTTTCCGCTTTCCATATTAAAGATAGACACAACGTGAAATGGTCAAATGACGCAGTGGTAATTATTTTTCAAAGTTTTAGTTGTTTGGGTTTTTTCAGTGTTGTGACTGCTTGAAGTGGATAACATTATTGGTCGGCCAAGCCATTGTCAACAAATCGCCCTCATCGCATGGCAGGAGAGCTTCCAGACTAACAATTTTCACAGCTTTTTTGTTCATTTACACAAACTACATTGCTCGGATCTACAGATTGTTCAAACTGATTTTCACGCAATTTGCACCTAACACGAAGGCATAATTAACGTAGGTTCTTAGCGTGGCCACACTGAGTCACCACACAGTGTGCGTCGATCTCTGCGTCACGCGATAGGGGGTTCGATCCTAGATTTTGGGCACATCAAGTAAGAAAATTAGATTCGCCATCCACAAACATATCAATGTGGTACGTCTTAGACAACTCAGTGAGACACGAAACTGAACCGATAGTGTTTAGTTCATCGCTTTAGTTTAAAGACGTAACCACTATGCGACACGGCACCTCTTTACCCGTTTTACGCAATCCTTTTTTCATACTCTCAGATCATTTTAATTCATTTAATATGTGTTAGAACAATGTTTGAGAGAGAGAAGGAGATAGACGGGAGGGGGTA
Organism: Haliotis asinina; assembly: GCF_037392515.1. Taxonomy (NCBI): domain Eukaryota; kingdom Metazoa; phylum Mollusca; class Gastropoda; order Lepetellida; family Haliotidae; genus Haliotis; species Haliotis asinina. The sequence continues at coordinate 15,712,631 of NC_090291.1, forward strand.
TCATTCAGACGTATTTGCTAGTGAAAAGAATAATAGACACTCATTCGTAACCCATTTTTGTCGTGAGACGGGACAAACGGATCAGGTGGTCAGACTTGCTGACTTGGTTGACACATGCCATCGTAGATGAATGATACGTAAATATCGCTCTGGTTTTCTGGCCCAGACTCTATTATTTATCATTTATTGTTATTATTTACAGAACACTGCATGAATATAGCACGCATGTAGCATGAATATTGTTGTTTACAACGTTAAACAAACGAAGAAATGAATCAATCTGTGCGTTACCTGCCACCACTAATACCGAAGCCGCACCCCCTCCCCACCCTAACCCTCGCCCACAGCAAAAATATTACGACAAACGTTTTTAATTCAAATACAGTATATTCGGGTTATTCTTTCCATTCAAGCCACTGCACCACTCACTTTTGTATAAACCCATTTACTCTTTTGCTGAGCTATCAAACAAGATCATTTACAAGTGCACCAATTAAAATATACTACTAACCTAAAAATGATTGACAGAGGTCAACGTTACCAAATTCAAGAAATATTTTTAATTATTAGCCACTACGAACTATATATGGTAATAACCCACAAGCTATTACAAGCGTCCTCTGCCACGAGGTCTATAGGTTCTTTCAAGGTGTAACGTAACGACTGCTTGTGGCCGCGCGACGAAAACATGAGGACCTTTCTCCTTGAACGGTGTATTGTGACATACGTTTGGCAATCACTAATTGTCTCATTATGCTTTACATGAATGCCATATATTTCCGAACTTCAATTATGCGCTTACTACAATCGAGGAAGGAAATGGCGAGTTTTAATGAGTTCCAGGTTGGTCTACAGAGGAAACAATCCCCAACATTGGGTCGGTTCTTGAAGACAGGAGAATGAAACGTGAATCTCCTTACAGCGTTCGGCGTAATGAAGGAAATGGACCTTGCAAACAATATGCGCACACCTCTCGGCACGCGACCGTCTCGAGCTGAGCTCGTGCATGGGGTTGATCGTCACTCTCCCAAACCCTCATCTATTGCACTAGCTTCCTGTGTTTGTCATTTGTGTATGCCTCTGGGCGTTAGTTTATTGAAATCTGACAAAAATTCGAATTCAAAAGTCAATGGAAAGGTATCACATTGCTACCATTCCCATTACGGTGAATGTCGGTGGGTACGAGGTCGTGAAATACAACCACGTCGCGCCTTGGGCGTGTCGCAACAGCAGAGGTTATTCAACACTTCATATGGGTTTATGTGGGAAGAAAGGAAACTATGCGCTAGTATTTCATAGTCTGGAATCAAGCACTGTTTCAGGCTCCTTGTGACCGCCCAACCCATTAACAAAGCGGCCACTGTTCTCACGAAACAATGCTCTTATGACAATACGGAGGTATGCCAAACGCTGTGAGGAGCCGTGTGCTATTAACCGGGCCATCCGCGCCATTGACGAGAAAATTAGATTCGCGAACCACAAACATATCAATGTGGTTCGTCTTAGACAACTCAGTGAGACACGAAACTAGAGCGATAGTGTTTAGTTCATCGCTTTAGTTTAAAGATGGTTCGTGTTAATGCATCTTGAGAAAATATGAACCAAACGTTACATTTCATTTGATACCGAAAATTAAAAACAAACTTTAAAAATATTTGAAAGGGGATGCTGCAGGTTTCAAATTGATGCACCTGGAATTCGAACTCCGAAATTTTGAACATGTGTTTCTTATAAGGTTCACCCCCAGTGTCCCCGCGGGGGAGTCACAGACAGAGTATCTGTGAAGTATCGCTATCATCAACAAATATACATCCAGTATGTCATAACTAATTAACATCCGTGAAATATCGTCATTCTCATCAGCTGATATATGAAATAAATTGTTTCCAGTGCGTAATATACTGAGGTACAAATGAAAGTACACAGCAGTCAGCATCGGCTGAATCGTCAACGCTTGATGTAGAACGTCAAGGGCGCCGAACGTCAGGGAGGAAGCAACACCGGGGACTGGCAACGTCAGCGGCGCGGAGCGTCAGGGGCTGGCAACATCGGGGACTGGCAGACAACGTCATAATTTGAAAAGATATTTGTGGCGTTTGGGCAATACGTATACAATGCTTGTGCAATGCAAGACGCAATCAAAACACTTTCCAAAATACTTGCCTTGACTTGCGTGAGTTGCATTTTAGAAGTAGTGAGTGAGTGAGTTTAGTTTTACGCCGCATTTTAGCAATATTCCACGGCGGGTTTTAGAAGTAACACACAATACAGAACAAACATTATGGATAACAAGCTCTTTATTTCGTGAGTGCGACGTTTCTCTGCAGATTTGTGTACCCGTTGTCAAGTAGGAATGATAGATCTCCCGCACTTCGTGCATCAAAACTGCTTGACAACGGAAGAAGAAATACAGATGCTGTTATCAATAAAGTTTGTTCCATATTATATTTACCCTGGTTTTTGCAGAATAATCCCACAAGCATTAGGTCTGAATTTTCTTTTGTATGTCAGTATTAAGATTGAAAGACCCGAAGTGCATGCTAAATCACGTCTTCTCAAAACTTGCATGCAAATAACATGTATTCCAGCTCTTAGAATAATTAGCTATCAGTCTTGATATTAGGAAGTCGTTTATTTCAAAATATCTTCTAATCAAATGGAGGAGCACGTCATCTGCCATTTTGACTTGCGACGACCTTGTGGTTAAAGCGGTCGTTTGAGACGATGAAGTCCCGGTTCGAATCCCCTATGGTTACAATGTATTATGTAATTTCGGGCTACCCAGGGGAATATTAGAATTTTAAAACAGCGTTTAACCATATTCACTGATTCAAGGACAGGTGACTAGCCTTTGCGTTTAAAAGCGTGCCTAAGGTTGAAAATACAATTAAATATTTGCTACCCTGGTAAACGTAAAGAGTAAGTTTAGTTTTACGCCGCACTTAGCAATATTCCAGCTATATAGCGGCGGGCTGTAAATAATCGAGTCTGGACAAGACAATCCAGTGATCAACAACCGATGACAGGAGTCAACCAAGTCAGCGAGCGTGACCACCCGATCCCGTTAGTCGCCTCTTACGACAAGCATAGTCGCCTTTTATGGCAAGCATGGGTTGCTGAAGGCCTATTCTACCCCGGGACCTTCACGGGTCCCCAACATATAAAGAACAGAGACTGGATAATTCTGTTCGGGGACCCCTTCATATCATCTCTCTCTTTTCCCTATCGGGTCAAAAACAAAAGAATAGAGGACCTCTCCTGGTCAGTATAAGGAGAACTGACACTACACAGATGCATAATTCAGTTCGAAGACCCTTTACATTTTCCCTCTCGTTGTCCTGAATTGTGGATGGTTATACTCATTGTGCTCGTGCAGCGGATGTGTTCCTTATTTAGCAATGGTTCATGAGTCTGTAGCTGCATAAAAATATTCTGTTCCTGATCTTAAAATAACCACTCACAACGAAAACGAAATAGGAAATGAATTAAAAAAGGCGGCGCAAATTTTGAAGAATCGAGTCATCAGTTTCGGAGATTGTATTGTTTTGTGTGTATTGCAGATTCTGATATTTGCCTTTAAAGTAGTAATGTCCTAATATAAGAACTATGTTATTTCATGTTTCAGTAACATTAGTTTGAGTCTTAGAAACGTATTCGTATTTTGAGACACAAATGACAAAGAACATGCAAAAGCTCTCTGAACTCTCTACCAGTTGTAGGCGCTAAGGTAGTCTAAGGGTTAAAGCGTTGGCGCTTCACGCCAATGAGCTCGATTCCCCAGTGCGTGAAGCCCATTTCTGGTGTCCTCGCCGTGGTATTGTTCGAATGTTTCGAAAAGCGAAGTTCACGTACTCACCATACTTGATGCAGGGTTAGTTATCGGTGCCAATGTAATGTATGACATTGGATATCTACCCGTGAAGAGCCGGGTTAGAATTGGCCTTCAGTAACCCAAACTCAGGTGGTCTGGCTTGCTGACATGGTTGACACATTTCGTTGTATCCCATTACCGTAGGTCGATCCCATTACCGTAGGTCGATCCCATTACCGTAGGTCGATGTTCATGCTGGTGACCACTGGATTCTCTGACCTAAACTCGATTGTTTACAAACCGCCGTCATATGGCTGGAATATTGCTGGAGTGCTGAGTTAAACATCAAACAAACCAACAAACCAAGATATCCTGCAGTCAGCTTCACAATAAAATGCTGAATCAACTGCAATAAGCAGAAATGGCATAATTATGTTTGAATCAACTGCATACATGTCACGATGATTCTAGTTCCGTACCCCACAGATTCTCACGTTTTGTCCAATATGCATCTAGTCGTGTCGCATGCTGTAACAGCATGTTTTTGCACCTTCCATTGAATTTGGTGGATTAACAGATTATACTGACCAAAACGGGGTTGAGTGCGGGTGAGAGTGGTGGTGAAGTGGAAGACTACTTATATTTTTGTTCTGTTTGATTGGCATTTTAGAAGTTCATGGATAATAGAAAAGTGTAATACTTTATGGATAAGAACTTCTTTATAGAAATAATCATAGAAATACAGAAGTTGTTATCCATTAAGTATTGTACTTTTCTATATTTTTGTAGCTTTGAACTTTCTTAATTTGATATTTCAATGTCCACTTTTCGGAATTGGGGCAATATTCAGATTCCCCTGCTGTTTTGAGTTCCGATTTCAATAAGATATGTAATAATTCTATTGGTACCATGTGATACTGTAACGGATCCTAAACAGGTCAAACACTTTCAGAGGAGAACTCCACTGATTGCCAAAAGGGACAACTGAATCAGGTTGAGTGGTAAGGAAGATAATCTGACGTACAACGTCATAACATCAACCACTTGTTTATCTGTCCTACACTCGATTTTTTCTAAAGTGATATAGTTGGATATATGTTGACAGAGCCAGAGAGAAAAAACAACTAATATCTCAGAACACAGATGGTAAAAAACATTATGCACTGACTAGTGAACCGTCTTCATGGGATTATGGGTTAAACTGGTCTCTACTACGTTATGGTGTACCAAAAAGCGATGAATGGATCTGGTGGTCATACAGGGAGACTTACTTGATGGCGTCGTGTTATACTCCGACGGTGTAGATCGTACTTCACACATGATTCTAGGCCTAATTTCACAAAGCACTAAGGTGATCGTAGGCCACTAAGGTAACCATAGTGCAGTGTTAAAGAATGGGGTTTAGGTTAACCTTAGTTGCTTTGTGAAAGGAGACCAAGGTCATGGGCATTTATCTCGAACATTCGTTATACCCGTGAATTTAATGGTTAGCACTGGTCTTCAGCAGCCCATGCTTGTTGTACAGGCAAATAACAGGATCGGGTGGACAGACCCGCTAACTTTCTTGACACATGGCACCGAATCCTGTTTGCGCGGATCAATGTTCATGCTGTTCGCTGGATTGTCTGGTCCAGACTCGATCATTAACAGACCGTCGCCATATAGCTGGAACAGCTGAGTGTGGCGTTAAACAACGTAGTTAAGACTGGCAATTGGAGGAACTCATTCATCAAAACAACAAACATTCAAACCCGTTCATCTTTCTGACAACAAAAACATCAACAACAACAATAATGGAAACGGTGCAATACTCAGTACCCGTCACGATAAACTAATATGGAGGACTGGAAGGAAAGCCCTGCTGTGCCATAACGTGATTGCTTCCTGGCTTCAAGGATGTAAGGCAGGGAAATGAGAGAAGTATGTATATATAGATGTCGCCTACACCTTGAGCATGGTGCAGTTTCTAGTAAACCTCATACCGAGAAATGTGAATGCATTGATACCTAATTGGCTGAGGATTCGGGACGGTTGTAGGCAGTTGTTGCGACAAAGGCGGGCGTGACCCTGTCCATTGTCCTTTGATAAGTCGGCGATGTTTCGTGAGTAAACGTGTTCTGTTTAGTTGCGGTCCCTCCATTACCCAGTGTACTTTAATTCATATTTCTTCACATATGAATACATCAACCTAAGTCTGAGTTTGACTGAAGTTGTAATTTTTACTCAAATTTGAGATCACGCAGGAAATAAACCGAAATCGATTTAAACTCAAACATAGTAGACAATTTAAGTTTGGTAGGTAGGTTACTTGAGTTGTTTGGACTTTTGATTTTAGAAATGTAGTTGAGTTAAAAAATCAGCTGTTTCAAACTGAAAAACTAAGTATGAATTTGGAGCACAAACATTAGTTTGTTTCGAAAAATCAGGTCCACGACTCGTTTCCACAATGGTTTTGATTCAACCAAGAGTCATTTTGCATGAATGATGCTAAAAATAGCTGCCAATCAAATTACAATGATGAGCGAAAGAAAATATGTGGCTGTAATGAAAGCTTTGATAGAGAAAGGGTCCAAGGTTCTGCTCAGACTTTAGTAGAAAGACCCAAATACTTTAGGATAGACTTGCGACAGTCACAGCTCCGAGTTCGCTATGTGTACGGGTATTTGTCTCTTAAGGGATAGATGCTTAACACACAGTCACAAAATTGATCGACTATGAAGGGCTTTCTTCGGATTTTTTTTTCTGAAACAGCAGTAATCGAGACATTTCCAAATATTTATGGATTGTGCTGTATATATTTGTTCAGGTCTGTGTATTTGGATTTGTTGTCAGTTGACTCTCCAAGATTCACAAACTGAGATAACGAAACAACGCGTTAGTTATTCACTACTCTGTACAGTCAGTTTGAACACAGCATATGCTCCTCTGCATCCTTGTCAACCCACCAATCCAAAGCAACGACATGATCGAACACTTTCTACAAACATACACACCCTCTCTCCTCTTCGTGGACCCCCTCCCCCTCCCCCTGTGTGGTCCTGCTATAGACTGATACACACATCTCCGGAAACAGATGTGCGGTGCATGTCAAAGGTCACAAGCTCTCCCTGGGACTTTCATATTCCCTGTGTTGTTGAGTATCCCGGTGTAAAATTAGAAAACTGTCTTTGTGTCGTGTTTGTTCAAATATACAATGCCAGATAACTACGTATGTCGGCTTCATAACAGTTTCTGTATGACCCCAACTGACTATGAAATATACCGAACAAAACAATTTGCAGATCGTGAACATATGGGGGTACACAATTTCATACAGGAATCAATCAAAATATTCATTATGCATATCTTTATTTCTTCAGTATATACGATGTTACGAGATATTACAAACGCATGGTTATGATGTATATTTGTTTGTTTGGGTTGCTGAAGACCCATTCTAGCCCGGATATCCACGGGTTTGGTTTATATTAACGTTAAGGGCTTGTAATCATTTCCATAATATAGATGCGACAAACCCCTTTCCACATTGTCAACTGCACAGTTGTGACGAGGAGATATTTGTTTGTACAGCAATACAGCTGTAAGATGAATGATTAAACATTAAAATACACAAAAGAATGTATGCTTCACATTTCGCATAAAAAACAGATGTGAAAAAGAAACTATACATTCTGTTGATTTTATCATGTGTTTGATGTATCATTGATACAAATGTAAGTTAGCGATACTAAACATGCGTTACGTCAGCACTGAAAGAATACTAAATATTTTATATTTTTATTAGTATTATTTATTTATTTTAATAATTTTATCTGACTTTATTATTGATAATGAGTATACTTGGGGATTTTGCCACAATTGACGAAACTGTCCAACATCAAATTAATAGCCTCGGCATGCTTGATAAGGGTTGCATATTTCGCAATACAGCTAAATGAAACATTAAATGTAATTCAAATCATGAGAAGTCTGAAAAGGTTCACATTACAAATAAAAAGTCTGCTGAAAGGTCCCAAGAACACATGAAAGCCTGCGGAAAGGTCCCAAGAACACATGAAAAGGCTGCGGAAAGGTCCCGAGAACATGAAAGCTTGCGGGAAGGTTCTCCGAAGACATGAAAAGCCCGCGGGAAGGTTTCCAAAATACGCGAAGGTCCCCCAAACACGTGAAGGTCCTGCAGAAAGTTTTACAGAAAATATAGAAAGTCTTCGCGAAGGTTCAATGAACACATATAAAACCTGCTGAAAGTCTGAGATGTTTGATAATACAAGCCTGTGGGAGGTCACATGAAAACATGAAAACAAGTAAATGCATGTACAACTAAGATGAAGATGTTGTATACAAGTCTTAAACTGTTTGACAATTATTTCATGACATGTCTACTGTCAATCCCAGCAAACTTCATATATCTTGCCATATAATTATAATTAATAAGTCTCTATGATTAGCGAAGAACGTCCATCAGTTTGCGTTCCAAATCTAAATAAATACTGTAACCAATTTTGTTGCGAATTACATAGTGTACAGAATCACTCTTCGACAGGACAGTCCAACCGGCGATCTTCTCCAATTGGTAACTTGATTGTTTCTCCTAAACTAAAGTGTTTTTCTTTTATAAAAGGTGTCTGTGAGTTGTGAATATCTTTTTAAATGAAAATGAAAGAATGATAGAAATGTTTCAAAATTAGAATTAGGACAACTTGCATCTGTTCATTCCTTCAGAAAAGATGTAGATATTCAAGGATATGTCGCATAGCACAAGTTCGTGATATCTCTTCGATGTAATTTAACCCATAGGTACATACAACCGAACCTAAACACGATGTTTTATTGTAAGAGTGAGCACTAGTATACACTACAGTTTTGTATGTTTGTATACGTAATGGTTTTCTCCCAAATACATAATGGTTTTCTCCCAATTATATTAGAGTTTCCAAAGCGACAGCTGCTCAATACTGGAATACTAGTATTTCAAATGCCTAAATAAGACAATCCAAGTGTCACTATGAATTTCTCTTTCTAACGAGGACATACATCGTTTGGTACCCCAGTTTGTTGTATCTTTGAAGGCATAGATCATTCTTCTGTTTCTGAAATATGTTATTCAAAGGTTCTCATACGTATCAACAGTGTGATTTTCATAAAATATACCTTTTTTTATTACAATTCTGAACCCGAAACATGAACAAGTTCTCTGAGTTAATCTGAAATTTTCAAAAACAAAACAAAACCATTCGTTTTTCTCAGTTAAAGCAAAAAGGACAGTGTCATCAGCATGTAACATCATTCAAAGCTTATCATAACTGCACATTTGCACATCTATCCGACTATTTAATCCGGGCAAACGCAGTAGGAAGTGTACTGCCTGGAGGTCTGTCACAATGATTTCAAAGTGAAAAAATTCCCCAGACCGTAAAGGTAGAATGGGAAATGAAGAGGGGAGAGTATCTCTCCTTGACGGAGCCCCCGACATGGATGTAAACAAACAATTTATCAATAATTACACACGATTGGTAACTACTATACATAATTCAAATATGCTGAAAAGTTTCATCTGAAAGGCTGGTCACTCCACGAACGAACCCAAACTTTGGAAAAGTCGATGAAATCAAAGTGTAATTTCATGTGTCTATATTTGAACGTTTGAATATGACTATTCACAATGTTTAGCTGATCTGTAAAATCTTCGAATGGGAAATCATTTCAGACTGTCACTGAATCTAGTTAGTCGTTCCTTAAGAATGGAAGCAAATAGTTTGCCGAAGTATCGAAAGTGGACGGTTTGTATTTTGTTCTCTTTTCCGTTTTATTTCTTATAAATTGGCTTATAATACCCGTCGACCACGCTTCGGGTATCAATCCAGCGTTCAATATCAAATGTTAGAGGTCAGTATGCAAACAAGTATTCATTTCGTATGAAGACAATACTACGTACGTTATTCAGTGCTAAGGCCACGTGACTTGTAAATACACACCAATGGCCGATTATTATAATGGCAATATAATTTTTAACACTGTATGAGTTCACAAGTAAAAACAAGATATTACCTTGTTAGCATTTATTCATTCATTTAAGTAATCTTGCCCCCCTACTTCATTCTTTCAACACTAAATTTTTACAAAGATCCATATGCTAACAATCTGTTTTCAGTAAAGGTTACGTCATGAAGTTGTAGATATCCAGTTTTTGTTGTTGTTTTTGTTTTCTTTTGTATGATGTTAATAGCATAATGTTCAATACAATTATTAATAAATGTTTATCTCTCGCTAATACCATGAGCAAAATAGCATATAAATAAAACCAATAAAATAAAAATGTCTACACCCTACATTTTCTATTTAAAGTAGCTAGCTCTAGCATTTTCGGGGCGGTGTTTGTGCATAAACATATTTTCACCAGTATCTAACACTACGAAGATGTGAGTTAATATACATTAGATATCGACCATACCATAAGCGATGGCAAGTGGAGTTTGCGATCCGTCTAAAAGTCTAAACTCTCAAATCTATTGTTCCCACGTACAAAAGAATCGGAACACAAACGAAAACCAAATTACAAGAATACGTGAAGCATAGGGCCGTCTCCTGTTCTCGCGGGTTTCCTATTCTCGCGGTAAACACTTTTTCTGCCGAGATCGCCGATGCGCGATACTTCGCGGTTGTTTACATCACTGGTGGGTAACTAGGAAGTGTTCCACGTCCGTGAATTATCAAAATTTTGCAATGTAACGTACATTCGTGAGTTTTTACCAATTTGGAAAAATCGTAACTTTCCCGCCCGACAGGATTCCTCGTCCTTACACTTCATAACTTTACTTCCTCGATATGCCGCTAGAATGGGAGACGCCTCGAAAAGTCAAAGGTGGGCGACCTTGTTTTTCATCAAGCTCAAGAGCGATAATACACCGGATGGATCTAGCAGTTGATAGATGCAGATGTTAGAGGGGGGTCTCTTCATTTAAAAACAGCAGGCATTCATACGAAAACAACTGTTTGTATTATTTTTTCAGCCGATATCCGTTAGGTATGATTACACAATGCCATTTAGAAAGTGGTCAGATGTAATATATCTTATATTTAGGGTTACACTTTCTTGGTAAAGTACGAATTCTAGTACTTTTTGAGTTGAGTCCCATCCGGGATTCGAACCCACACCCTCAGAGTCAGGCATCTAATCGCCAGCACACAGAGTTAGCCGCCTAGCCCACTCAGCCACCGCGACTTCCACCATTTTTATTTATCTACTATGTAGCTCATGGTAATAGCGGGAGATAAACATTTATTAATAATTGTATTGAATATTATGCTATTGACACCCTACAAGAAAACCTGGATATCTAAAAGTTCATGACGTAACCTTCACTGAAAAAATATTGTCAGCATATGAATCTTTGTGAAAATATAGAATTGAAAGAATGAAGTAGGGGACAAGATTACTTAAATGAATGAATAAATGCGATCAAGGTAATATCTTGTTACTTGTGAACTTATACAGTGTTATATGTTAGATATCCATAAGTACCGCGAGAATAGGAAACGTCAGAATGAACTAGATATTTTGCCAGTAGTAGTAAGAAATTTCAATTTACGTGGCTTTGGCATAGACGTAATTCAGGAACTGAGTTATTTGAACTAGCAAGTGAAGATAAATGCTATGTGTCTCTTCTAAAATACAACATGTCCTTGTTGTAACCAGATTCCTGTAGCTAACAAGCGTTCCCCACTTCTGAAAACATCAATACATGCACATTTTAGCAAAGTTAACAGCCATTCCCCACTTATCTACATAGGAATAGTATTTACCTAACAACCTGTACGACGACAATATCAATAACTATGAGTACATCAGCACAAACTAATATAATATCTTGAATGTTTCTACTGTATTTGGAAACACATGAATCTCCTTGTGTCAAAACATATCCAGCTAATTCGTTTAGAAATGATAAGAACAGCATGAGCACAAGCATACACCCTTGTCTTAAACCAGTCACAATTCTGTGTTATGTCTAACACATCGTTTAACTGATAGGAGTGGTGATCGATCATTTCTTGAGTCCCATCCAGTGATATTGCTGGCATTTTGCTAAAACGGAGCACAAAGTTCATTCACTCACTCACTCACTCACTCACGCACTATAACTGATAATACCCGCTTGCCATAAAAGGCGACCACGCTTGTCGTAAGAGGCGACTAATGGGATCAGGTCATGTTACAGATCGATCATATGGTTGATCACTGGATTGTCTGGTCCAGACTCGATTATTTACAGCCCGCCGCCATATAGCTGCAAAATAGCCGCCGCATATAGTGCAGCGTAAAACTAAACTCACCCACTCATTATAACTGATAAATGCATTTTGAAATGCCCTCAACAACTGACCAATGAAGTTACTGGAAGACGATAATTTACATTACATTTGCTTCGTTGACAAAATTAAAGACCAAATTAGAATATTTACTTCTGGGGGAGTACCACAAGAACAGATACCACTTCTGTGAAAAGCGTCACAAGAACAGGCACAGGTAGCACTTCTGGAAGGAGCTTCACAAGAACAAGAATAGGTACCAGTTCTGGAGGCGGCTCATAGCCTAATGGTTAAAGCGTTCACTTGTCACGCCGAATGCCCGGGTTCGACGCCCAACAAGGTTACAATGTGTGAAGCCCACTTCTGGTGTCCCCAACATTGATAGTGATCGAACATTTGTAAGAGCGGCGTAAAACTTAACTCACTCAACTAAGTACAAGCGTAAAACGTTGTACGCACAATGGACACTGAGCCACGAAAAGTGGCGCGGGGACTTTGAAATCTCTTGTCAAACAGGGAGGTCATAGTAAAACTGCGTAACTCTCAGTAAATGAAGACTATTGTTTTAATACATCATAGTTTCACTTTGGAAACCCCATCCCGAGTTGGAACGTTTCCTATCTTCACCAGCCCATGCTTGTCTCCCCGAGAAGATCCGGGTTAGAATTGGTCTTTGCCAACCCGTGCTTGTCGTAAGAGACGACCAACGAGATTGGACTAATGGGATTGGTTGACACATGTCATCGTATCCCAGCTGCGTAGATCAAATTCATGCAGTTGATCGCGGGATTGTCTGGTCCAGACTCGACCTCAGCCATAATGCTGAATACGACGTTAAACAATAAGCCATCCAGTCAACGAAATGTTTTCAGAAAGGGAACTTTGTCAAAGTCAAGTAAGAGTGATGGTTTGGTAATTGTTTTATTGTTTGTTTGTTGTTTAACGCCGTATTGGAAATATTCCAGCCGTATGAGGGTTGCCTGTTAGACCAAAAACCCAATGACTGTCATCTCGAGCATCGGTGTACGCAGCTGATAAACTGTGACGTGCATTAATAAAAATCAGCGAACCTCACAGACAAGCTTCTGTCTCAAGACAGATAAGCATGGAAAGCTCAAGATCAACTCTAACCTGGATCTTCGCCTGTCAACAAAATTTAAACATGTGGGACATGTCTACTTCGTCTCTTGAATTACCACTAAATAATATGCAGATCTGAGTCCTGGAAACCAGAAGAGGATGAAGACTTTTATGGATATACAACTCCTTTCTCGCAATGAATGCGACGTAACCAGAAATCTGAGATTTGGGGTTTGCGTCACAGATTTGCACTCATTATATATCCTGGCTGCTTAGCACCGTGTTTGTACTCGTATGCTACTTCGGGACAGCAACAGCCTAAGACATGCACCAGTTATTCACTAGATCATAAAAGGTGCGTAGAAATGTATTTTTAGGTTGTCAGTTCACACACTGCATAAATGAGCGAACGAGTGTGATTGAACGCTGTTTTGACATAGTTCAGTTAATCAGGTAGTTTGAAAGAGCAGCAAACTGACAATAGCAAGGATACTCCAAACACCTTGGTATTATCATTTATATAAGGTTTCATTGATACAGGCACTTAATGCAGTGAAAGTCTCAACATCAATTCCCTTTATGATAAGTGAGTTTGGTTTTGCGCCGCTTTCACTATTATTTGAGCAATATTACTGCCGCGGACACCTGAAATGGGCTTCACGCATCCTACACTAGTGGCTAATGAGTCTGAAACTGATGCAGGAGAAAATCCCAAAGTGGTTAAGGCCAAAGACATTTTCATTTTCATGAAAAACTTGCTTACAAACAAAATTTCCTAATGAGGGCGGAGGTCGACTTCTAACTCGAAATGACTCTCCCCAGCACACCAAACCTTTAGGGTAGGGATCGATTCCAATAATGAGTACCCGTAAAGGCGTCTTTGGTGTCCCTCCTCGTTAATACTAAAGGGGCGATGGGGTAGCCTAGTGGTTACAGCGTTCGCACGTCCAGGTCCTGGTTCGACTCTCCACATGGGTGCAGTGTGTAAAGCCCTTTCCTGGTGTCCCTGGTGACATTGCTGGAATATTGCTAAAGGCGCGCCAAAAACATACTAAGCTATTCATGTTCCTACGGACAGTTTAAACGAAACTTCTCCACTGACATTCCCGAAATGATTGAGCAGTATTTTGTAGGCTTCACATTATATGCGTGGTCTTTCCTCTTGACGCTGTTATATCCTGGTAGAATTCCAGAAATACTAGTAAAAGCCACATTCTACATAGTCACCTCTCATTAGGTTTGATGTTATGTATACAAGCCGCACGGAATGCCCTTCCTCACAATCAAGGCCGGATATGTTTGACGAAGCAATGTGCTGGTTTGTTGTTTAAAACAAACACACACACACACACACACACACACACACACACACACACACACACACACACACACACACACACACACACACACACACACACACACACACACACACACACACTCGCACACTCGCACACTCGCACACTCGCACACACACACACACACACAAATAGTCCACCTATAGGCTCGGTCTCTGAATAATCGAGTCTGGACCAGACAATCCATTGATCAACATCATGAACATTGATCTGCACAATTGGGAACCGATGACATGTGTCAACCAAGTCAGCAAGCCTGACCACTCGATCCCGTTAGTCGCCTCTTACGACAAACACAGTGGCCTATTATGGCAAGCATGGGTTGCTGAAGACCTATTCTACCCCGAGACCTTCATGGGTCTAAACATTACATGACTCAGTATGGTTTTAAGATGCCTCTATGCAATATTCCAGCAACGACACGCTTGGGGTCACTATATATGGGCTTCAATCATTGTGCCTTCGTGGGGAATCGAATCCGAATATTCTCATGACGTTGTGTGTAAATTTCTCTTCTTTTTTTCTCGTGAGTCACTCAGTCGATCTTATCTGGGTCTTCACGGGTACTAGGCTATGTGATAGTCTTGGTTTCTAAATAGGCCAGTGTCTGTTTCCTGGGGAACATTGACAAACCTGAGAAAGGTTTCACACCACCGGAGGCTATCCGTCAAAGTAACACTACATTAGGACGCCCGCTCCTGTGGCTAAGGTACAGTGTTTTCAGCGATATTCCAGCAGTATCACTGCAGGAGACACCCGAAATGGGCTTCACACATTGTACCCACGTGGAAAATCGAACCCGGGCCCCCCATGTGACAAGCGAACGCTTTAACCACTAAGCTACTAACAGTCCCTCCAAAAGCTGGTACGAAAGTATCAGCACCGTTGGTTCTAAAAGTCCTGATACGAAACAGGATTATGATCCAGTGCTGTTGGAAGATGGCCAGAAAGCTTATTGCATCTTCTTCAGACTGCGTAACCTGGATTCCGCTTGAGTATAAAGAATTTGCCCCCACATTTCCGTTTTAAGATCAAAATGTTGCATTCATTCGGTCAAAGTCACGGTAAAGTTTCGTGACACGGCTTACATCTTGCGCAGGCATAAGGCGGACACGAATTGACAGACCCAGTAAGTTTGTTAATCAGTTAGGGAACGCTTTGTTGGACGAATAATGAGAAGCATATATGTAGTATTTAATGAATAAATAATAATTGGAAGTCATATCAGTACACACACACGCACGCACGCACGCACGCACGCACGCACGCACGCACACACACACACAGCGGTACAGAAGTCAATACCGTTTTTCCCCCCCTTTGACGCCGATCATGAGCGCTGTCAAAACCAAACATGACTATCATCCACAAGACGCCGTGTTGAAAAATTGAAAATTTGGTGAAAAATTCATCCCTATGAAATATATACTGTACCATATTGGTGGTTATTAATGACTGTTCTCATAGTGCAATTTAGTATGACTGAATAATGTTGTGTTCAGTTGTTAGTGATTTGCCAGCACTAAAGAGAATAGACACTTGTCAAAGCTTTGCTCTAAATCAATAGACGTGCAGGAGTCTCAAAACATGATGCAACAACTTGGCTAAAGGATGGCACAGCAGATGAAGGTGTCTGAATTCACTTCGACAGTTGCCTCCCTTACTATTGCAGAATCCGTTCATCGAGGGTTCGAATCAAATGATTATGATTCTGAATTTGCCAGCACCGTGATCATAGATGAATTTGGTTTTCAAAATGTTTGGGACATTGAGGATAACTTCAGGCCTTAGATTCGCATAATGTCAGGTCTTGGATTCGCATGATGTCAGACCTTGGATTGGATTATTTACTGGGCACATACACGGAATATCGCCGCGACCGAGATTAAACAACAAACACAGAACACACAAAGCATCAGTCACATGACAGGAGACATAACACGTATAGACGCCGTGGCGATGATCCCACCGACTGTATCCGGCACGGCACTCAGAACTTCCCTCATGGACTTCCGAACTCAGGAAACATTTGTAACCGCGATAGAAGGTATCAGGGATTTTACGAACGTTTCTGTTACGGTCTGTTTGCAATGAAAAAGTACCGATGATGTACGTTAAACAAAAAGGCAAACAGAATAAAGTGAAATTATGATTGTGAATCTTCATAACTGCAGCGTTCCAACTAACATTCTAAGGATTTACGCAACTTATGATAAAAGTTGTACAACAAACGGTCACTGTTTTCAATCGCTGTTAAAGGTTTGTATTACAAGGGTGTATGCACATTAAATGAAACACCGAGAACAAGAAGGGTTGATCAAACTTAACGCTCAATACGCATCGCACGGGCTTTTGTTTCTCTGTTCCAAACACTGCGCTTACCCCCTTGTAATACAAACCAATAATAGCGACATGACACTATGATCGTTTGTTTAACCACTTTTATCCGAAGTTGAATAAAATTCTGAGATTTAAATGTTCAATTGGCAAGGTAAAATTATGAGGATTCGCAATCTTAATTTCACTTTATTTGATTAATTTTTCTTTTTAAGTGGAATTCATCGGTACGTTTTCACAGCAAACTGTCTATAATCTCTTCAAGAAATAGTCCAGGGGTACCTCGGTTTCCAAGTAACGTCCCTGCTTGACAGCACCATTTCAGAAGTTTAGTCAGTGATGGTGAAGTAAAGATGTCACACACTCCCTTGATCCTGTCTTACAACACCATATGCCATCAGTTTCTGTCTTACAACGGCATATACTATCAGTTTCTGTTGTACAACACCATATAGTGTCAGATCCTGTCTTACAGCACCATATACTACCAGATCCTGTCTTACAACAGTACATTGTCAGATCCTGTCTTACAACATCAGATACTATCAGTATAATATAATATAATACCAGATCCTTCTTACATCACCATATACTACCAGATCCTTCTTACAACACCACATACTACCAGATCCTTCTTACAACACCACATACTATCAGATCCTTCTTACAACACCACATACTATCAGATCCTTCTTACAACACCATACAATCAATCTTTTATTGGCATTTTAGAAGATGCAATTTGATGAACATTTGATGAATTTTCTGGGTTTGATCTTTTCATTCCTTGAATACAACAGGGCTTGTTCTACCCCTATCATCAGATAAAACTAATCAACAGTTACTAAAACCCCAAATATTCTTTATGTACTATCAATCCTGTCGCCATATATACCATATACTGTAATTCATGACTACAAAAAGTTTTACTCTTTAGCAAATGTTGATAAGTATAAACAGTCACACATTCACCTACATTCAAACTCAAATCCCTTTTCCTCTTTGGCCAGTGGGTGGAAGTGTGCACAAAATCTCTTTGACAAAATGAGATTTGCATTGTCTCCTATTCGTAATGCAACAGCTGAAAGTGCAGCAAACTGACACTGGTGCAGATGTCATCTATGATCTAAAACCCTCGTATCAGCACCAATATAGGCTTTCAACCACTTAATGTATAGAGTGAGTGAGTTTAGTTTTATGCCCCACTCAGCAATATTCCACCTATATGTAGGTGGTCTGTAAATAATCAAGTCTAGACCAGACAATCCTGTGATCAACAGCATGAACAGTGATCTGCGCAATTGGGAACCGATGACATGTGCCAACCAAGTGAGCAGCCTGACCACCCAATCCCATTAGGCGCCTCTTATGACAAGCAGAGTCACCGTTTATAGCAACATTGGGTTGCCGAAGGCCTATTCTACCCTGGACCTTCACGGATCCTTAATGATTAGTGTCTGAACAGTATTTTACTTTATCATGAGTGAGGTTAGTTTAACGATGCTTTCAGCAATATTTCAGCAATATCACTGCAAGGTACACCAGAAACGGGCTTCACACCTGTGTGAAGAATCAACCCTGGGTGTTCAAGCAATCACTTTAATGCTTCAACCACTAGGCTGCCAGGGGTCCGAACAACCCATCTTCTGGCATATACTTTATCCACTATGCTAGGGTGTCAGTCCTCCTCAACAGAGGTATTACTAGATACAGGTTTCAATCCATGAACTAAATTCCAAGACTACATTATATGTTTTGCCAGCATGATATATCTGGAACAGCAATAAAACATGACAAACCTTACGGTAATGAGGAATGAAGACAAGATAGTGTGATGTTTCATGATTTATTTGGTGTCTTGAATCTAAATCTATAGCATATAAAAATAGTGGGTATCACTGCCCATCAAGCAGGGACATAAAGCCATGGGAGCGACATGAACAGTGAGCATTTCACGTGAGACTGAAAACAAAAAACCACTTTGAATCACACTGGTGTCAAAGTCTAAACAATGTTCGTCCATGTAGATAATATAATCATCAGTATCGTTACTCACAGTTATCAGTATTCTTGCTCAGAATGGGATATTACAATCATCAGTATTATTCAGAGTGTGATATAATGAAGATCAGTATCATTGTTCAACTGTGATACCATAACCATTAGAACTCTTAGGCTGCATAAATAAATTAAATGTTTCTCGGGCACATTTTTTTGAAAGTGACAAAGGCGGTAGAACATTTTAAAAATTTTTTACAGAAAAAATGTGATGCAGGAGGAACATATTTCTTTTTTTTTTTCTCCCAGAAATACAGTTTAGGAAGTTTAGCACGTGTTAATGAGTTGTAGATTCCATTACACTCGTTCTTACAGACACTCATTCTTATAGTGGACAAATTGATGATTGGGACGCAGCCAAGTCAAAATTATGTTTTTCAAATGGCAATAAAAAACTGTTACATACACAAATAAAAGTGACAAGCCAATGCCCGAGCAACATTTCACTTTTTTATTTAGCCTTACTCATATTGAGATATTATCTTGTTAAGCTGGGACCCTAGTAGGACATGTTTTGTCCACATATGGATATAATTTATACAAATACACATATGTACATAAATACGTATTTTTATTAGATTATAGAATTTTAGTCAAATATTTTAAGTTGTCCTACCCAATTTCTGAAGTTGTAAAACTATCTGTGATAAGATGAAAGTATCTTCTACACAGATGATAAAATGTTTTAGACTAAGCGACTAAACTACATAAATACGAACAAGCTGGTCCCTCAAATATCAGATTTTCTGGTCCCTATTATAAACACACGCATATGGCAAAGGTTGGGGACAGATCAAAGCTTTGTCCAATACAACATTAGAGTCACCAATAAAAGTATAATTTTCTTATTAACACTTCGTATTTGTTAGCAGAAATAAATTTTTAAAAATGGATCTCCTTGTTAACAGATATGAATTGTATTGTAAACAGTTGACATTTTGTAAACTGAACTGGTTAGATTTCAGGTTTTGGTATGTTACTTAACTTTTGATAGGGATACTGAGATATTTTAGAGAGCCAAAATTTAACATGAGTAATATAAGAGCCATATCATGATGAGAATTTTCGAACTGATAGTAAACACCCTGGATTACAGAGGATGATCCAAGCCTGTGATGCTCAACAAGCGTGCTCAATAAGCCTGCACAACATGTCTGCAGTAAGGCACTCAATCGGGCTGCAGCACTGATCACATAACATCTAGAATGTATAACACTTCCATCATTATTGTAGGTTTATCCATGAAATTCTTGACACAAGCAAGGTTTAAACCAGAACAGAAAAACATTCATTCATTCATTCATTCGACTGGTTTTATTTATTTATTTATTTATTATTTATTTATTTATTTATTTATTTATTTATTTATTTATTTATTTATTTATTTATTTATTTATTTATTTATTTATTTATTTATTTATTTATTTATTTATTTATTTTACAATGGAGGGTGCCATTGTGCATTGTGCTTCCACTGACACATAATTCTGAATCAACAAAACTGCTGCCATCTACAATTTCATAAATATATAACATTCATCAATATATTGTCCTATGTGTATTTATATTACTTTATAAAAGCAAAACATACAGTGAAGCCATGTAATTCCAGACCTCGAGTTCTCTGAAGCTCATTTAGAAGTCCTGAACATGAATTAAAGTTCTGGATATGAGCTTTTATATTTTGTACCACAACATTTCAGAATTACTTCTCACACCATGGTAAAGGAACTCCTAAAGGTTGAGTCAAAAATTAAGGATATGATGTGAAAAATTGAGCGGTACCAACACAGAACTCAATACATAATCAAAGGGAGATAACTCTACACCAACATTCTATCACGAGGAAGCCTAAATTTCAAGACCACTTTTCTGTAAACATCTGTCAAACTTTACATTGTTTCACTGAATATTTCACTTCACCATGTAGAACATTCCAAAAATGATTGTGAAGCAGTTTGATTTTCATTTGTCAAAATACTGGTCATATTCATCAGTTTCCACAAAAAGCAAAATAACTGTGATCAGGATGAGTAAGTACAAAAATGTGCTACCAATTAATCACAAAAAGAAATATTCCCTGACGCTTTAGTTTGATATTATGCAGTGATAGGTTTCGAAACGACATCAGCAGAAAATAATTGCTCTTGTAGTCTGTTTGCAGGGAAAACATAATGATGAATTTCACTTTAAACCAAAAAATAAAGTGAAATTAAGATTGCAAATGCTCATGACTTTATCTTGCAACTGAAAATGTAATTCTCACAATTTCATTCAATTTAAGATAAAAGTTGTTTAACAAGAAATCAATGATTCAAGTAGCTATTATTGGTTTGTGTTGTAAGGGGGTATGCATATTTAATGAAACACCGAGAACAAGTCGTGTTGGTCTATGTCAATGCTCACCATGTACAGCAGTGCATTTGTTTCACTGTTCCAACTACCACGCTTAACCCTTAATAACACAAACTAATAACAGCGATTTGAAATGAAATTCATCGGTACATCTTCACTGCAAACAGACTATAAGAGAGATAAGACTTGTAGCCAAACATGCAGAGGGTCACTTACTCTAAAACAAATATTGGGGAGAGCATTCAAATTGTGTACATGTTTCTCCCCAAAAGCATCATCAACTGGCATATTTTAAAGTTGGTGAATCAGATATGGACAAACCTAATGAATAAGCCATTTCTTTGTTTTAAGATGTTCATGCAGAATATCTGTCCTTACCTCATACACGTATTTACAAAGTTATCACAACAACACCAAGGAAATGGGATACTGAACTTTGTATGCATATATATCGGGTGGAAAATGTCAAACTTGTTGCCATGGAAACAGAAAAAAATATATGCTATAAAAATCCCTAATAGCTAAAGGCATCACTTGTGTTTGATCTGTGTGTGCAAGAAAATCTATTGGTTTTAAAGTGAGTGATTTAAATTTTTAAGTCGCATTGGCAGTGTTTCTGCAATATCATGACAGTGAAAAACATATGTTAATAAAAACAATCTTAAACGATTTAGATACCTGTCTATGTCTATGGTCTGGACAAACACACCACAACAAACACAGTCAAAAACCAATGGAACAGGACAAATATTTCACTGTTAGACACAGTAATCAGCACAAGGCACCACTTCACCCTGATGAATACATCCCAAGTTTTGATGAAAACTGTTGAACAGGATTGCCAAAAGCTCTTCAAACAATACATACTGTAATATTTTTTTGAGAACTGGTATAAAGGGTTAAAAACATACATAAAGTTTTGTGATTATCTTCATAGTCTGAATTAAATTCACTTTCATTCACAAAAAAAAGTTTCCTTTGTGATTCAGTGACAAAGTGGCATACTACTGCTCAACATATTTATGTAGCAGAAAAAAGGAATCCCTCGGTATACACTCTAAGTTTGAGATGTTGCAGTTATCAGAATCATCACATATGTTTTTAGGGACTCAAGATGTAGAAAACTGGATCAACATGCACAATCAGTGTCACTCATTGCCAAACACTCTAATGTACCCAATCTACGGCAATATGTATTGCAATATGGGTACCTGAATTGAAATACAATCTGTTTGCCAATACACAGAGCTTCTATTGAATGAAAAGTTTCTTACAAAAAATCAACTACATCCGTGTCAGCTAAGTCTAGTGTTTTTACATAAAACAGGAAAAATCACAAATTCACCCAAAAAATTCTGCAAACAGCAAAAGGCTCCATTTAAGAATCTGTTTGATATAACTGCATCGTTTGTTGAAACGTAAGGAATGGTTTTTGAGTTGTGCTCCAAATCAAGCCTGTTGTAAATGACTTACAAATTGTTTTCCTTGAAAATAAGAACAAAAACAACAATAACAAAAGCTACCTCTTCAGGATCAGGTTGACATATACTGAGGGAAACAAATAAGGGTACACCACTTTCAGCATGTCTGCCAATGTGGGTTCAAACACATTGAACAGTTTTTAACTTGGCATTTTTAAACATTCATAAACGAAATTAAGACTAACAGACAACTTCTCTCTTTCAGAGGTACTATAACAATATATGGATGACATGCAGGCAGACATTAACGTTATCCTCCACTATTTATGCCAGGGAGGTAAAACATAAACAGAAAGGGTACTCCAGTCAACAAATTTCAAGATTCTGTTTTTCTAGCTCACTCTACAGACTGCTCTTTGCACTACACCTGCACCAATGTTTATCATCTTTAAGGCCAGACAAATTATAGTTCTTGTTTTATGGATCCATCTGTCTTATTTTCAAGAATACGACTAAAATTTAATTTTCTGTGCTCAAAAAATAAAATCCTTAAGTTCTTTATAGGCCAAAATGTAAACTCCCACAAAAATTTATTCTGATTAATTTTTTTTGCCCCATATGCACTTCAGAAAAAGCCAGAATAAAAATACTTCTAATATTTAGAAGGAATAATTCTTTGATTGGTGATTTAATTTTCACTTTTTTTCCCTCCTGCCTTTAGGTTTTCTGAGGACAAAAAGTTTGTAAACAAGAAATAAAATTGGTCTGGTTTAATGATGACTTTTCTGTACAACAGATTGAGACAAAAACCTCTGGCTTCCGTAACCATGGTGACAACCTTCACCTTACAGTATCATCATTCAATGCATATATAATACTGTCCTGAGGAATAAAAGTGAAGGATTGCACTAAGTGAGGGCTTGTTATGGAGAGTTTCTGACTAATGAAACTCAACTGACTGGATGGTACATCAGACTCCCTCAACAATACATCAGAGGCCCAGGTGGGCTGCGTAACAGTTGAAAACATGACAGAAATTTTCGAATTAGGCACTGAAAAATAATGTTGGGTACCATTACGGATTTGAATTTTTAGGCACGCAAAAAGTTCAAAACATATGTATACGGAATATATTTATAAAAATTGTTTGCACAATGAAAAGGACATTCATTGCTATCAAGTTATACTGTTAGTATAGGACTAGTGTTGTACTGTCAGTATGGAATGAGTGTTTTTTTATGAGATCATTTCCATTATATTTAAGTTGGTTTTGATTAGGTATGACACAAGGCTGTAGATATCTGCTTAGTGAACTTACTCAAAGATATATACTTAGGTGAGTAAAATCTCTGAAATACCCACATATTTCAAAGCAGTGGGTCATAGAAAATGAAATACCCACTCAATATTCATAATACCTACTCCAAACAAAATACAGTGGGTACAGTACCCACATGAGCTAAAATCTTATTCTGGAGCTCTTGGCCTAGATTTTCAAGCTCTCTTAGTGCTAAGATAGTTATAAGTGCCATACATTAACTTTAACTTTTGACTATCTTAATGCTAATATAGCTTCAAAAATCTAGGCCCTGATACATGACTGGATACTTACTGTGAAAGGGATATAACAGACCCCAAACTGTACAGCACCGGTTACAGACCACGTTAAATGTGATTGATTTTCTTGACAATACATACAATTTAAAATATGCTGTCACATGATACACTGTTATATCTGATTGCAGAGTTTGGTCCAAGGGCTAATGCATATTGTCAGCAGTTATGAGTTAAGTTTTACGTTGCTTCTAGCAATATTCCAGCAATATCACGATGTGGAACACCAGAAATGGGCTGCACACACTGTATCCAAGTGGAATCGAACCAGGATTTTGGTGTGATGAGCGAACACTTTAACCACAAGCCTACCCAGCATGGTCATTGAGATGTGAGATGATTTTACCAAAATTGTCACAAGTACTGGAGCAAAACGGTTTCTGCTAGACAGAGTTCAAAACAAGTTCAAAACGTGCAAACCAGAATCTGTTTTCCTAGTTAATTTTATTGATGATATCGTGTATTTATTCATCAATTTGTGCAATAGTTTCAGATAGTTCATCAATAAAACCGTGACATAAAAAATCTTTACTCCATTACATGGTCCATGTTAACTTAAAATTTGTGTTTCATTAAACAAGAAAAGAAAAGCAAATACATTAAGGTTTGACTATAGGTAGACCATACACTTCAGCACAAATACAACATGTGATTGCACATGGTCCATACATCATGTCTCATGGACAATGCACCTCCTGGACCATATATTGCCAGTATAAGTTATGGACTGTCCATAAAAGCCCACAAACAATAAGGTAACTCCTGGACGATTTTTGACAGTTCATGGACAATACACAATAGCTCATGGTAGTTCATGGAAAATATATCATAGTTCATAGGCCACATACAAAACTAATGAGCCAAATATGAATTTTCACGGACAATTATGGGCTCATGGACAATAAACTCATGGACAAATATGACAACTAATGGATGGTTTGAAGTACACAGGCTATGAAATTCTAAAATTCTAAAATTTGCTGACTATTTGAACCCATAGTCAATTCCCATGACTACACAAAACACCACGACACAGACAGATACATGACATACATGTTCATTAATCTTTCCAGGATCATCTACATCTACAGTGCTAACCCTCATGTACCCTCAAATATGCTTCTGTACATGACATTCACATGGACACATAGATATGAATGATATCACACAATGAGGTACACACCATCTCAGACAGCACACCACTTCCTGATATCACTGACATCAGATGCTTACTCTTACACAGACTGCATCAAGATATCAGAACACCATAACCCGATATCTTTGATATCAGACATTTACTCTTACACACTGACTGCATCAAGATCTCAGACATGTAATCTTATACACTGACTGCATCAAGATCTCAAACATATAATCTTATACACTGCCTGCATCAAGATCTCAGACAGAGCACCATAACCCAACATTATTCACATCAGACGTTTACTGTCATACTGTCAGCATCAAGATCTCAGACAGTGCATCATATTCCGATGTCATTGATATGAGACCTTTACTCTTATACACTGCCTGCATCAAGATCTCAGACAGTGCATCATATTCCGATGTCATTGATATCAGGTGCTTACTCTTATACACTGACTGCATCAAGATCTCAGGGCAACTCCACCTGCCAAACCAGATGAATGATGCATGGGCTTTTCAGCCAATCAGTTGGCAGCTTTCTAAAACTGATTTGGCATCATTAACTTACAACATCAATAGAGGATTTTCAGTCTTGGCAAAAGAAGAATACTACAGAAACACAGGCATAACCGCATAACCATGACATTGTACCCTTTTGTTTTAAAACGCTACAGTGCTCGGAAACAATGAATTGCAGCAAATCTACACAATAAAATGATGGTTTTATTTTTTACACTTTGAACTGTCGGATTATGTTCATTTTTTGAGATCAGAAATTGGACGTATTAATCTGAATACTTAGCTCACTTGTGCCCCGAACTAGCTGACTGGCTTAGATGTTGATTACCTGAAGAAACGTCTGATGCAGGTGTTCGTAGATCCTCATGCAGTAAGGTATTATAATAGAGCCAAAGGACTGCAGTGGACAAGATTGATCAAATTTCTTCATTATCATTTCTTTCTGCCTGCTTGAGAGGTGATCCTTGAACAGTTCAAATGAAATCATGTGACCTCAGGGTCAAGGTCAGCTTCTGGCAGCCTTGATTACTTTGCCCGGCGGATGATGGCGATACATATACACTTGGACGAAGATGGAGATATCAATTGACACCTGGAGCATCCCACAGATCCAAAATTGTGCTGGGGATGACCTCAAGATGAAATAGACTGTTTTAAAGATGTCTCCCATTGTCCAGAAACCCACCATCTTCTTACTGAAAGAAACATACAGTGCTGAAGAGACTTCTTAATGTGTATGTTAAATCTATGTAGAATTATCATTAAAACAGCTGTATGTTATCAGCAAAGAGCGGGACAGTATAACTTGATAATCCCCCAAATGCTTCAACAGGCAGTTAACAAAAGACCTCCTTTTATGCAAATGATAATGCCCTGAAAACTAGTTACCTTTACATTACTTTAACTGATACTCCATAAATGACCTTGACATTGTCCGTGACCTGTTATGCAGAATACAAGTGTGGATTGGCTGATCTTACATCATCTAGGAACATGTGATAAACATATGAAAACTGAATCACCTTCACAGTGTCCTTGACTAGGTATAGCTACTATAACTCAAACTCACCTCATGCCTACTGTAGATTTATTCTGGTAGTTGCGGTAAAACTGTGGAGCCCCCAGCATGGCCTCGGCAAACACAGCCAGAAACCCAATGGTTTCAATGTAGATAGTAAAATCCAGCAAGACGTACGTAAGTATCCCTACTGCCACTGTGAATGTAGCCATGAACTCAACATAGCTCAGGAAGTCTGTCCACTTCCAGAAGTAGTCAAGATCAAAATCTGTTGAAAAAACAATGCAAGACAAGTTAAATGAAACTTAAGAATTCAAACACAAACATATTATAAATTCAATCTTTGGGTATTTCTTACAATTTGTGCATTTTCCAAGAACATTTACAGTTTTGCATACCAATACAACTAGTGTTTCCTCCAGACCACAAAAAGGGTGAAGTTTCTACAGAAAAGGGCACCTTAGTTTGAAAAGGGCACAAACCACAATAAAAACCAAAACAAAATGATCAGATTCAGCCTCATGTATTGTTAACCTACAGTCTCCTTTGCATTTTTCTCAGGAAGCTTTTCACAATAGCTTCCAAGTCGGTGTCATTGTGGCTGTCAGTGTTTAAGCTGATCACAAGATGCTTGTTACAGTTGCTGACTTTCCGTCTGATCCTGTGCTCTGTCACAACAAGCAAATACTGGGCAGATCGCAGTAAAAAGGGGCAGGGAGCCAGAAGAAAAGGGCAGGGCACCAGAAGAATAGGGCAGGGCACAGCGCCCTTTTAAAATGCTCTGGAGGAAACACTAACAACACTCTGACTGAAACAAGATGGTTTGACTGAAACTTTCCAAAGGAACCTCTATTGCAATTAATAATGGAAGTATACCTCTAGTAATAAAATGCAGTGAGCTCTTCACAATAATTTTATACGATAAATATTCAATTCAAATATAACTTATAGACTAGATACCATAGGGATAACAACTTACAAAGCAAACAGGAGTGCTTGACATTTTGAAAAACATATGTTGAGAATACTTTTGGTAAAACTTTTATTTCAAATGTTTTTACAAAGGTAAAGGCACTATTACACAAAAAAAGTCCTGAATTATTTACTATTATTATGCTATTATTATTTACTAATAAAAGGGCAATCTGTAAAACAAAAACAAGCCCGTTAGGCCAAATGTGTTGGGGTCAGAGTCAATATTAGTGAAAATAGGAACAAGCAAAGATTCATTGTGATCATACACTTTCTGGATACCAATATCATATTATACCAATAGATAAACATATTGCACCATATCTAATATTTTGTTCAACAAACAGACCATTTGATCTGACTTTAAACATGGATTTTACAAATCTGAAAAATGATGATAGTATAAAACATTTCATCTGAAATACAGCATTCACAAAGTTGCATGCAGGAACAATGCAGGTGATACTGAACACAATGCAGACAAGTTTCGACACATAAGCAGCGCTGTGTCAACACACACAACACATGCACATAGCAACACTGTGAAATGAGGTGAATTGTATGCTGCAATCTGACTGGTTGAAAGTTTTGGTAAAAAAGACTCGACTTTTCACAGTATGAATAATTCTTTATTTAAAGGGTCTTTTTTCTCAGCTGCATATTTGTAAGCCCACAAGATATACCATTAATCAGGAAACTGTTTTCCTAACATTTAATCCTAGAGCAAAACAGAACCTAAGTAAGATAATAAAATATAATACAAAACTGTCTGAACATTAGAATTTGTGTCTAAGATGACAGTTATTTATGAATATTATTAAAGATGTTTAATATTTAACAGAACAACCTTTCCAAGATTATTTTCACATTATTCTAAAAATGCTGGATCAAAGGTTACTGACATGACAGAGGCATTTCAGCACAACATCATGTCTGCCTCTAACTCCTGTAGTTCAGGGAGAGAGGAGCGAAAGATTGGTATTTGTCAATCTTGATAAGGTCTGTGGCTTTTTAGATTTGTATTCTGAAGATATTTTTAATTATATTTAATATCTACATGTTGTAAATGTTCATATGTGAGCATAACTGGCGAGTATTGTAATTCACTAGCAAGAGTTGTGTCCCTTCGACAGATAACAATGCTGTGATTAGGGGTTTTAGTTTACTCTGAGTTTCTAGGTGCGTCAGAACCATACACATGGTTAAAACATCTGATTGAAGGTCTGGGTTCGATTCCCCACATGGGTAGAATGTGTGAAGCCCATTTCTGGTGTCCCCCACCACAATATTCCTAGAATATTACTAAAAGTGGTGCAGAATTAAAACCTCATTCACCATACACATGCTCGTGGGTATAGAAAAAGGTCAACATCTACCAACTGGTATTCAGCAAAGTCTCACTGTAAGATGTAACTTGTCATGCTCATGATGTAAAGCCCTAAAATGTTTAACCCAGACTAAATTTGTTTACATACAGTTGTCACATAGTCAGGATAATGCTGAGTGTGGATTTCAACAACAATCAAACAAAACATGGGATTGATGACAATGTCACTACCTGACTGTAATCAGCTTTTGTCTGACAAACATAGGTCCTTGCGGCCACATCAGACTCACACATTCCCCTAGGACATAACAGGAAGGAAAGAAGAGAGTCATCTGGAGGCCTGTCATTTTCATGCTCTGAACCCCAATTTTAAAAAAAAGTTGACACATCAAAAATGGCATTTTCTGCAACCATTCCAAGTAAAACAGTTTTCATGATCCTAGAGTAGCTGCACTGATCAGATTCTGTGCTGTTGCCTATCAATGTTTTGCTATACAGAGCTTCACATTTCATAGTAACTGATCAGATTCTGTGCTGCTGCCTATCAGTGTGTTGCTATACTGAGCTTCACATTTCATAGTAACTGATCAGATTCTGTGTTGCTGCCTATCAGTGTGTTGCTATACAGAGCTTCACATTTCATAGTAACTGATCAGATTCTGTGCTGCTGCCTATCAGTGTGTTGCTATACAGAGCTTCACATTTCATAGTAACTGATCAGATTCTGTGCTGCTGCCTATCAGTGTGTTGCTATACAGAGCTTCACATTTCATAGTAACTGATCAGATTCTGTGCTGCTGCCTATCAGTGTGTTGCTATACAGAGCTTCACATTTCATAGTAACTGATCGCTTTGTTGGTTGGTTGTATTTTAAGGCCTCACTCAGCAATATTCCAGCTATGCGGCTGAGGTCTGTCAGCATGGGCATTGATCTACACAATTAGGATACAATGACATGATACAGTGTCAACCAAGTCAGTGAGTCTAACCACCCAATCCTGTTAGTCATCTCACACAACAAGCATGGGTAGCTGAAGATCAATTCTACCCTGGACCTTCACTGGTACCTGGTACGGTGACAAAATTACAATGATCCATTTTTTAACCTGACATTCCCAAATTTCTTATACACATCTCCTGACATCCGGTCAAGACTGCTGACATTTAGAGATTTGACAGAGCAATCAATGACAGGCCCCCTGGTGGTGCAACAGAAAGTATGACAGAGCAACATGAACTAGGCAGGCAGGTGTTACAATGTAAGATGTTCTGTCAAGATTGAAGATGTTTGCGTCACAATACAAGATGTTTATGGTGAAATACATAAAACACATGGTGGCCTGAATTTGTCCAAGCAGACATTGATAAACAGGCAAACCATGAGAGTTGATCAGGAGAAGCAATACATTATTTCTTCAAAACTACCTACAAGTGTATGGTAAACACTGAAGAAAGTAAATGTGTTTCAGTTCAGTATGTGCAGGCATTAGTCTGAAAAATGACATTAAATTAGGCATCCGTTACCATGGTTAATAATGTCTTAGCATTTAGATTGCAGTATGCAAGTGTGCCCTAGTCAGGTTCTGCAAAGTTATCTCAGCACAAGGACCTTCTCACCTTGCAATCATTTTATGCTAAGTTTGCTCGGTGAAAAATGTAGCGTGCATGACCAAATTTTGAGGACCAAAAAAAGTAGTATGTTAGAATTGGGCCATCTTGCCTACAGGTTACATTTTGGTCAAACTTTTTTCAGGTGGAAAGAAAATGACACACCATTTCACTTGAATGAGCAAGAGAAAATGACTGTATCAGTGAAGATTTTCAATTAAATGTCACTGGTCAAGATTAATTACCTTTTCTGTTCTAATTTTATTTTATTAGGCATTGTATTAGATGTAGATTAAGAATACCATGTGCATTTGCCTCGTCAAAGGTGAATGGTTCGGCTTATCTACAGAACATAGCATTTCGATCCAGATTTTAAAGGTCAAGTTGGGACCTCGGGCTACAAATGAGATCGGCTAAAGGATTGAGAGTAACAATCATCTTAGCACAAGAGCATTTCTTGACACAGGGCCCAACACCCTTGACATGAATTATGACAAAAATAATTTCAAAAATTATTTATACACCATTTAAAAGTTATCATAATTTTACATTGCGTTTGTAATGACACCATCTTATCTTACCATATCCATCAAAGATGAAGTCAGTAAAAAAACATAACTTATAAAAAGAGCATCAATTAGTTGACCACAAAAAGCTGAACAATGGAGGCAGGCAGCAACCAACACAACACAAGTAGGACTGTTCTGTAGTGCTGTACTGACACAGAGGTCAGAATCTTCAAAACCAGACCTCCAGATAAGCTGCATACTTTCATATAACACGCTTTTGGAAAGTTCAAATATGCAAGACAAATAAGTAATATTTATGATTATGCTATATCAAAATAACAATGCATATTTAACCAAAAGACTATCATCATGTTAAGCATTGTATCAATTCAAAAGGGTGAAAATATACTCCAAAGGTGATCTTGGTATCTCTCTTTACACCAAAAATGGATGTAAACTAAGGCACAATCTATTTCTTACAGCACAAGTGCATAAAGCTGTATCAACTATTAGCTATAATTAGGCATCGTTAGCTATTCATCTTTAATCAGAAGGATTTTGTCTTATCTCTTTTACTGGATAAAAAAGTTGCACTAATTTAAATTTGATTAACGCGTCATTTGACATATTTGCAGATTTAAAAAATATGGCAAGTATCAAAAAGTATAGATACCAATTTGAAACTGAAATTACCCACTTAGTTTCAAAAGCAAGGGTATTGAACCCACATGGCTATAAGCTTATCTGGAACTCTGAATAACAATGTCATAACATTGATGTTTATGGACAAAATAGGTTGGGGTTGGGAGAAATAGCTAATACCAGAAAATATGGAAATAATATATAGCTCTGAAACAATTTATAGAAGTCTTAATCCCATCAGAGGAATAAAATCACACAACTCAACTTTTGACAGGACAGTGAGTGAGTTCAATTTTAAGCCATGTTTAGCAATATTCAAGCAATGTCTAGGCAGGAGAAACAGAAATGGGCTTCACACATTTTACCCAAGTGTTAAATCATGTCATTCTATGGCAATATATATTCTTCATAGGAAAATCATGTTTTCAATCATGGAAAAACAGAAATACCCTTATCAAAAATTGAGCAGTGTGTCCTGTCAGTAACAAACATCCCATTTGTCCAACCCCCAAATATTTAAGGGTCCATCAAATCCAAAAGTCCCTTCATTCTTTCTCTTTCATAGTATGCTTTTGAAAAGCATTCTGGACTTTCATCAGTTTGGACATCAAGCACATCATTACAGCCCTATTGAGACATAAGCGGGTGTCATGACATCATGCAGGTGCCATTAGATGACATGCAGGAGTGAATGGGTTTGTGGGTCAGCAGAAGGTGAAGAGAAGAGTCCTACCCAGCAATGTATGATGTGGGCCACCTTGGCCCTCCCAGTGTTTAGAATCTGGATAAACACAAACACACAATCCCAGACAACTGCATCAGACAGTCCCCTTCATCAGACAACAGTTGCCATACCAGTAGATGTAGTTACCATTGTTACAGTTTACCCACACTTTCACCACTAAATCACCTGTGATGTTTTTGTACCTCACTGTGCTGCTAGTGATTAACACAAAATGAGGTCACATTGTTTTCCAACAGCTGCGAAATCCACACATCATACAAAACCCGTTTACTTTTGTTTACAGATTGACATGTACAATGCATACAACATGGATTCTCGAAGAATAATAACCTCATTCTGCAAAATAAGCACTTATCCAAAGTTCTAAATTAAATGGGTGCCAAGAATTATTCAATATTTCATGGTACTTGTATTTGCAACCAGACACCGCCAAATTTTGAACATCACTTTATCATAAGGACTCTTATCGTTTGCGTTAACAGACCTCATCGGTCATTTCTGTATCTGTACCGTAAGACAATATTCAGCACCCTCTCCCTAACATTAGCATTCCATTAGAATTACACAGCATTCAGACTATTTTGCATGATTTCATACTTCTTCGTAACTAGCACCCCTCTTTCCCAGGGTATCTCAATAAGCAATTTTAATCAGATAATTTCCTAGGGAGCTAAATATGTTGAATAAGCAGTCAAATTAAAGTGAGGCTTAATATTATTTTCTACACTGGTAAACTGATTCTCACAAGCCCTAGTAAAAGGTTATGTCAGTTAAACTTTGAGCGACCAAAGACTGTCCAAACAAATACAAGATGGCCAAATTGATGTCCCAATCAGATAATGGCTACTGTTAATGGTTCAGTGGGACTTAACAACTCACGGGTACTGATCTCCCAACAAATAACAATCCATATAAAACACAGAGAAATGACCTGCAGTATATTTGCTTAAGGGTTTTTGATGACATAAATAATATTTTGCAATCTGACATCCTTGAATATTGACAAAAACATGACTGTTTACTCACTGTTGTTGCCTTGTGTGCATTACTCAGAAGCCAAGATAAAAGTTCAAACAATATGTGAGAATGTCAACTTTCGTGATATGGTAGGCTGCGTTCTAAATAGTCAATTCAAGACGTTAAATGATATGACCTTCTACTAGGGTTTGTTAGACTCAATTTAACTGTGTAATGAATAATCCAGAACCTAAGCTGACATAGACTAATTGATTGTGGTATATTTAAAGTGAATTTTAAGATGCAATTCCAGAAATGGCCCAAGAATCC
Source organism: Haliotis asinina (assembly GCF_037392515.1). Classification (NCBI taxonomy): domain Eukaryota; kingdom Metazoa; phylum Mollusca; class Gastropoda; order Lepetellida; family Haliotidae; genus Haliotis; species Haliotis asinina. The sequence goes on from NC_090291.1 coordinate 15,746,745, forward strand.
ATCCTCTGTCTTCTGAGCTTGTATTTCAGTAGATCTACACTAAAATCTGGACTGATTTCACATGTTCTTAAAATCACAAATTTAGGAAAGTATATGTTTTGAGTATCATTCACAGAAAAAAAATACCCATTCTAATGAAAACATATAATTTATGCTAACACATCACAAGACATCATGATTTAATATTAACTGTAGTAAACTCAACCTTTCTGTGGTTCTTGGTAATTCAAATTAACCATCCTTGTTTTTCATCAACCAGTGTGACTTTCTACACTTACCAGCCTTGCAGTTACAGAGAACTCAAAATGCGAGTTACAAACCAGTTACAAGTGAGTGAGTGAGTGAGTTTAGTTTTACGCCGCACTCAGCAATATTCCAGCTATATGGCGGCGGTCTGTAAATAATCGAGTCTGGACCAGACAATCCAGTGATCAACAACATGAGCATCGATCTGCGCAATTGGGAACCGATGACATGCGTCAACCAAGTCAGCAAGCCTGACCACCCGATCCCATTAGTCGCCTCTTACGACAAGCTGAGTCGCCTTTTATGGCAAGCATGGGTTGCTGAAGGCCTATTCTACCCCGGGACCTTCACGGGTCAAACCAGTTACAAAGTAATGGTAGTCATATCAACAGTCTGGTGACCAGTCCCACAAGGCTTTGCATGAAATTCAACACTGAAAACTGACAAATACATAAAAGAAAGTCTTCAAGCTTTCCCTTACCACTTTCGTTTTAACAAGCCGTGCCATTCGATCTATCCGTAGGAATTAATAAATAACAGGGTAAGTTATATGAGATATGAGATATAAGAGCATGGATTTAGGTGTTAGTGTAGGTATATTGAAATATAAGCCCTGGTGATATCGAGGACCTGCTATGTACACCCAGGTTAAAAAAATTACCGTGTGTACATGCTATTTCCAGAGTTCCATGCTCAAAACAAAATCTATGCATTAAGAAATAAATATCAGAACTCCCAGCCATGCATTATGCTGACCTCTCCACATTGCACTTGTATTTTTAGCAAGAGAGTGTTAACCTTTCACAATGGCATGTCCCATGCTAGTGAACTTCAAAGGCTGAGGAAAAATTGATCAGATCAGATCAGAACAACAGTAACACAGGTGTACCCTTGAAAGATGCATTTGATTTCATCAATTCAGGCCTATCTCATTCGTTGATTTCACAATCACATTAATTTTCGACTTGCTGTGCGCATGTGCAACTTCTGCATTGGTCGTATGCTTTACCAATAGTGTAAACACACTTTAAAGAAAACGAAAATCAATACAAATGTATAATCTTATGATGAATGCAACTTATCTCACTTCTTTATGAACCAAAGACCGGGAGTAGTGAAATAAATAGCTTAATTTATGTCCACAAGTTCTTGTATAAATACATCTCACAACCACCGTTCTTCCTACACATCTGATTCTCACAACTAACAAAAAACACATTCCTGATGCAGCTGCAGTCAAAATAGCACATCAATAATTAAAAAGGCATACGCAAATGGATGTATGTAGTCAGCTAAGAACAGCTGTCACACATAAATATTTATATATTTAATTATCTTATTTTGAGGGTATTTACACTATCTGTAAACATACAATCACAGAGGATATTTTTAGTAGAACTGCTGTATTTTGAATTCAGTTTGGTTCCAATCCAAAAATTTGGTATTTTCGGTTTTTTCACCATCACTTTATTAACCTGCTTAAACTTTTTCTACAATGTCTAGAACTCAAATCAGTTTCTCATAATCTATACATTTCTTTGCCAATTTTCTGCATAACAGCACATTATGTATGCACATCTCATGCATCAAACTGAAACAAACAGAACCAAAAGCTTCCTATCGCAATATGTACCGTACCACGGTAAGAGCTACCATTTCAGTGATCTCAGGTATACTGACTGGCACAAACTGTCCCATTTCAGACAGCCAGAGGTTTAGACTGCCCATGGCTCAACAACTCAACAACACCAACAGTCATGTGCAGAGCTGTCCAAACTATCACCAATACCAGACTTCCTGCCATCGCTGATAGAAACAACCACGCATGGAGCTGATCTCCATTACATTTACAAACAAGTGATCACTGTCATAGCACCAAAACCTTTTCCATTACCTAAACTATTTTCAGTTAGCTAATTTGTATTTTTATTTCATAATGATATGTAATTATGGAATAAGAATAATAAAACAGAGACGTCAAGTGCTTGTCCATTCGGCAGCAATCAGAACAGACAACTGCTTCAACAGAGAAATATAAATACATCTGAAAAATAGCATGTAAGCTGTAACCTTCCAAAAAGCTATTAACATTCCTAAACCATACACAGTAAGACAAATGTTACGACATTTGGGGTAAGAGGGAAAATAGTTCTGTAAAAATGTGCCATTTATCCCACACTGATACCCTCTTATTAAAAACGTTATACACAGCTAATTGACAAAACATTTCCATCAGTTGAAAATAGAAATCCCCGTCATATGCAAGAATTAAACAATTCGATACAGCCTAATGATAGGACATCCACTTTGGACAAAACACCATGATCATGATGATAATGAGGGCTTGTAACTGAAGACTTAAAACAGGAATTAACCTGGTTATATAAACAAATCTGACCATGTTACATCAAAATACCACACAGGTATTCCACTCTAACAAAATTATTCATCCAAACCACCTCATCCTTTGTGGTGTTGTGTCTTGTGATATTTATCAGGTTGAACTTGTTAACATGATTTCAGGCCAAGCAAAGAAAATAGCATCCTCTCTACTGTCTAGTTTATAACCATCATCCCTGCATTAAATTTTCACAAACACCCTGGGTATTCTGCAGCTGTCTGTTTTGAATCTGGTTTGAAATTAGCCATCTAATCAAAGTACCATGTTGCTTTGTGTCCAAATGAAACAAGGGATTTGGTCAATACCAAACTCACACCTGTGCAAGCCTGCAAGCACCAGAATTCACGCAATGGTCTTATACTCTGGATAATGTTTTCCTGCTACTAATTATCACTTAAAAAGAACGTCAAGAATCAGCATCATCAGGTACACATGAGTCACTTTATATGGTTTAATTTAACCTCATAAACATGATACAACAAATATGTTCTGTTCTGGAATAATGGTCAGAGAGAGGGATGATGAAATAAAACCAGATATGTAGGTGAAATAAAGCTTTGATGGCAAAATAAGTTCAGGGAATTTATCATAAAAGAGACACACTAAACAACCTTTTGCAAATTTTTGTAATGTAAGAAATAGAATATCCCACAGAAACATTGAGTAGCATATATTTAGAACACCATGTAAATGATTTACCCGGGCGTGACAGTGGAAGAGAAAACCAAGGCAACACAACTGAATGTAAAGGTCACTCACCCATGAAATACCTAGGTTTGGATGAAATGATCTCACTCTTGTGCTTGACGTTCACACACAGACGAACCATCAAGAGCATGGTGAAAGTCATGATGATACTCTGGGCCAACAGCGGCAACTCAAAATGCTTGCCAAACCTGTAGGACAAAAGCTGTGGTTGAGTACACTAAATAGCAGCTATGCCAATTGCCATGAACAAGAAAAAATAAGTGAGTGAGTGAGTTTAGTTTTACGCCGCACTCAGCAATATTCCATCTACATGGCGGCGGTCTGTAAATAATTGAGTGATGAACAACATGAGCATCGATCTGCACAATTGGGAACCGATGACATGTGTCAACCAAGTCAGCGAGTCTGACCACCCAATCCCGTTAGTCGCTTCTTACAACAAGCATAGTCGCTTTTTATGGCAAGCATGGGTTGCTGAAGGCCTATTCTACCCCGGGACCTTCACGGGTCTGAAAAATATGATATTACTTGACCTTTATACCATATATGCATAACGCAGGTGTCTTTTTATATGTCAGGTCATCTGCAGATGCAAAGACCAGTGTTACAGCAACGGATGACTGTATCAAGCAAATTCAGATCTGCAGATGCAAAGACCAGTATTACAGCAATGGATGACTGTATCAAGCAAATTCAGATCTGCAGATGCAAAGACCAGTGTTACAGCAATGGATGACTGTATCAAGCAAATTCAGACCCCACTTGTTTTAGTCACACATCTATCAACCTGACAAGAAATCAAACTGTTTGATAGTGCTGTTTCGATGGTCAGAGATATCCGAAAAACGAATGATAGGACAAAACATGATTACTAGTATCAATTGTAAAAAACATATTTTCGATTAATCAGACGTTGTTGCATAACACACTTGAATGAAGTAAAGTAACCATCAAATCTGACAAATATTCATGAGCAAACATGCACACAGGTGCTGAAAACAACGCACATTGTAAAATACCTTTGTTGTTCAATTACAATTCCAGTGTCTTTCTTGCATGCATGCATTTCACTGCATCACAGTGTTACTATTAGTTATAAAGGAAATACTGATTAAAAAAACGAGGGGCAAACCCTTAAAATTGGTGATTAAATAAAAAAGGTATATTTCTATTATAGTTGATAATCGTTCACAAGTTCTCCTATAATCTATACTGGATTTGGTTTCATTTGATTAGTTATGTGGCAGTGTTGATCTTTGTTAAACAAAGTTACATGTTAATGCATACAAACGTAGATATCTGAGTAATATCAGATCAAACATGTTTACGAGCCGCACTATAAACTTCATACAAACCATTTCCATTGCATATTATTATTAAGCAAATGGTTGGTTAGTTTGTTGTCAGCAATATTTCAGCTGACCATGTGACAGCAGTCTGTAAATAATCAAGCCTGGACCAGACAATCCAGTGATCAACAGCATGAGCATTGTTCTACACATTTTGAATATGATGATATGCATCAACCAAGTTAACGAGTTTGACGACAAAATCCTGTTAGTCACTACAAGCGTGGGTTACTGAAGATCAATTCTATCCTGTATCAATTCTAACCTGGCTACGCAATTGGTTCTTCTAGTTTGACATATAACTATGGTTACACAGACAAAACAAGCATTCACGATAAGAACAATTTCTGTCATCATCGAAAGTTCATTCAACCCAGCTGTCTTACCAGAACATTATCCTCAGAATGTTGGCCACAAGTAATGTCAAACAAACAAAGAGAGAAAATCCCTCAGCACAAAGTTACATGTTAATGCATACAAACGTAGATATCTGAGTAATATCAGATCAAACATGTTTACGAGCCGCACTATAAACTTCATACAAACCATTTCCATTGCATATTATTATTAAGCAAATGGTTGGTTAGTTTGTTGTCAGCAATATTTCAGCTGACCATGTGACAGCAGTCTGTAAATAATCAAGCCTGGACCAGACAATCCAGTGATCAACAGCATGAGCATTGTTCTACACATTTTGAATATGATGATATGCATCAACCAAGTTAACGAGTTTGACGACAAAATCCTGTTAGTCACTACAAGCATGGGTTACTGAAGATCAATTCTATCCTGTATCAATTCTAACCTGGCTACGCAATTGGTTCTTCTAGTTTGACATATAACTATGGTTACACAGACAAAACAAGCATTCACGATAAGAACAATTTCTGTCATCATCGAAAGTTCATTCAACCCAGCTGTCTTACCAGAACATTATCCTCAGAATGTTGGCCACAAGTAATGTCAAACAAACAAAGAGAGAAAATCCCTCAGCATTCTTGGTCCTTCGTATGTCCATATACTGGGGAATGAATGGCACAACCCCTCCAAATATCATGGCTGAGGCAGCAATCCAGCTCACAAGATTCATCAGTGTTATTTCTGGCATCTTTAATGAGTCGAAATACTCCTCGTAATTGAGAGAAATCACCATTATACAAATGTCTTTACCAGCAGCTGCAGTAATTATTTACATCATGTTGAGCAATAACAGCACCTGGAACATGAAGAATATAGGCTCAGGTTTTACAATTGCAAACAGGGCTAAATGATGGAGCAGATCTGTGTTTGTCTATTACATCATTCAGCCATTTTCCATCTACATATTTTTTTTATCAGTTGTGGGCCAGACCAAGAGGCTGTTGATATTACAAGGAACGCCTCAAGACATCAGAGAACATTGACCAATGTTCACAACATGTCGAGCCTGTAGGGTAGCTTAGTGGTTAAAGCATTCAGTTGTCACACTGAAGGCCCAGGTTTGATTCCCCACAAGGGTACAAATGTGTTAGGCCCATTCCTGGTGTCTGTTGAAATACTGCTAAAAGCAGTGTAACATTCAACTCACTCACAACCAGTGTACTTGTATTCCAAAGCCAGCAATAATTATGTCTGGCTTAATTACTGTTAGGGTAAATGTATCATTTGGTCATTGGTTTTTGGACAGCAGTGTTTATTCCCCATAACTGGTTGCCTCATACATAGATTATAAAATGTTTGGTTGATGGTTTTTGGTTAGGATTAATGTGTCTAATAAGTAAGTGACATATCTCACAATTCTGATCATGTGGAACAACAGATGTTCGTACTGTCAAAAATCCATAACAGTATGCCAACTGTTTCTGACATATTGAACAAACGCAACAATGGATCAATTTCCCTTAGAACTTGGTTATTTGTCACGTTTCGTGAAGTCCTCGTGAACAGTATCGCAGTTTGTATCATACATGTCATAGAAATGCCTTGTTGTTGCCCTGGTTCCGCCGTTACAGGTTGGAACAAGGTTACACAGCTTGTAAATTTCCATTTTCCTACCTAGTAAGTAAATAAATAACAACCTGTTACAATTTGAACATACTGACGTAATGTCCGTAAAACTGTAAACTTTTGGTGAGTACTTCGGTTTACACTGTTTCAAAATAACCTTACGATATTTTACATCAAGGACGGTGTTCTGGTTTCACTTCAGATAAGATTCGTCACTTTCCTCATGTTGACACCGGTTTACTAACTAACTACAACGTACTTCCTGTGCGACAGAGTGCTCTCCCCTTTGCACACATACTATGGAGGGTACAACTACATTTTGCATTTGTTATGCATTGATCTGTGTGATGGAATATTGTGTTTGTGCGACCATGACGCAATTCTAGCATTTAAACCAAATCAGCACTACTGTAGAATGGTTTCTGGTTGCATTCTAAGGACCATCATATCTACAGTACTTGGTCTTAAGTGAGTCATCATTGTGAAATTCCTATAGACAAGCATGTTAATAAACTAGCTGTTGCATATTCATAAATTTGGTTTCGGTCAAATTGCTTCATTGCTTATTAAAATGCTGGTAAATCATCTCAGGTACTTACACATAATTTCCATTCAATTTTCCGATGATTATTACGACTATTATAACTGCAACTATTTAATGAGATATATTAGACATACCAATCACGTTTAACATGGCTGTTCTATGGGATCGTTCAAAATTGAACTGTGCTTATTATTATGCTTATTGAGGTGACACTCGATAACTAATCAATGGAAAGATGAAAGACAATAATGTACACGAGGCTGAAGATGATTCCCAATGTGTTTGCAAAACATCAAAATAAAATATAAAGTTATTCTTCCTGCAGTTAATTAGCATATAAGTCTATGGGAGTTTCACTAATGATGACTCACTTGTGACCAACTATTGTATACACGTTTTCGACACAGAGACAAATAGAGACCACAGCTTCAATCTGCGACATTTGGGAAACCGAGTCACATGAAATCAAATGTATCCCAATTATGTGCATAATTCGACAGGATTCTAATCACACGTTTGTTTTAACCTCCCTCAGATTATCCCTTCTTCCTTAAATATACTCTGCAAACAAACACCGTATCTATCATATGGTCTCTGATCCCAAACATGTACAAAATGCGTTCGTTTATGATGCGCGCACGCACACAAACCACACACGCTGAATTTCAAATTACAATGGGACCGCACCCTTGCCCCTACACACAACCTTACCCGTGTGTATGAATTGTTCAGACCAGTCAGATGTCTCCGTGATTCCATACTCCAACCATATTTCACCGATTCACTGTGCTATATGTTTCACCGACATCCCAGAGAAGAAACAGCGTACACAAAACTTTATCCACTTACATAACACACACTAGTACTACACAACACTACAATGCTCACGTCAATTACTGTCAGCCACTAAACAAAGCTAGCTGCAAACATAATATTTACACCGACTCAAACGCAAGCAAGAGATTATATGTGTTTGGTTAGAGTCGATAACAAAGCTGCCATTTCTCCATTCAACAATCAATGTAACACGCCCCAGTAACCCACTGGGGCAGTTGAGGAATCTGGAATATCTGACCAACGAGTTAGAAAGTGTCAATAAAAACATACTAACCTCAGATTAATAGATGACATTTGTATGTTTGCATACAGAATGATTTGTGTATCGTAAAGGACGATATACAAACGGGTCCGTGCAGTCTTCAAAGAGACAAAGTCTAGAAAATGTGGCAAATGAGGAAAGTCTCAGGGCTCATGTTTATTATATTTTATTTATTATTATTATTTTATTGTTATTATTAATTATTATTATTTTAAGATATGTTCATTTATCTGTGAATTAGAACCAGTGAGTTTAGACTTACTTCATTTAGGACTATTGCTATGAAAACAAGGTTGAGCAGAAAAGTTGGAGAGTGAGACAGACTACTGGCATTCCTAAGGCTCTAGCAATACAGAGCAAATGTGGTTTTTACAAGGTGGGAAACCCATTTCCAAAAGCCTAAGGCTGCATGAAATTAATCAAATGTTTCTAGGGCAGGAGGGAAACGCATTTCCAAAAGCCTAAGGCTGCATTAAGTTAATAAAATGTTTCTCGGGCACATTTGTTCCAGAAGTGACAAGGGCGATAGGACTTTGTTTTTAAATTTTTGATAGAAAAAAGTGATGATAGAGGAACGCATTTATATTTCGCTCAGAAATACAGCTTGGGAGTTTAGCACGTGTTAATGAGTTGTAGATTTAGTCCCACTTGCTCTTACAGACAATCATTCTTATAGCCGTCAAATGGATGGTCGGGACGCGGCAAATTCTTTTTTTTTTTTAAATGGCTATAAAAATTTGTTACGCGCACAAATAGAGGTGACGCGCCGATGCCCGAGAAACATTTCACTTTTTTATTTAGCCTAAACGCCTAGTAATATTAGTATTTGTATTTTGGAAAATAAATATATAGATTTGGGCAAGCAGAAGAATTCCTTCATTTAAGACACGATCTGATGACCATAGCTGGTGGCTCCACAATGTCTGCTGGAATAATGCTGTTGACCAAAGTCGGCTTGGCAGCGTTCGTCAGGGTGAGGTCTATCAGTACCTTAGAGTTGACGTTGTATTGCTGACGTTTATCAATTGATAGTGATTCACGTGAGCCAGTTCCATGACGCGATAACTATTGTCCATTCATTACCTCAATGCTTGACTGACAACGCAGCCATGCGACATACTGAAATCGGGAAAATGAACGGCAGTTGAATCGGTAATATCCACCTAGGCGAGGTCACCCACTACTGTCGATATGTATATACGATTTCAAGGTTTTCCACGCAAAATTGAATTGTGAAGCGTCACGTCTGGCAACATGTGTGGAACTTCTGTACGTGTATTTCATAGCTGACAGTGATCAAATGTAACTTGACAATCCCGTCTCCTCTGATCCACGACCTGTGCATCTGTTGATAGTGGCGACATGCATTACTTTGTCGTTTGGATGACCTACTATCCATATCTTGAGACGGAATATACATATTCTCTTTATCCATTCTCACACAATCACAAATCTGTTGGATCTGTAAAACGATCAAAATTGAGCTTCAGCAATCCATGTTGTCGTAAGAGGGAACTGACGTGACTGTGTGGTCCTTCTCACTTACTCATTTGCCTGCCACCTTATGCCATTTGAGAAGATCGAGGCGCATCCCCCCCACCCCCCACCCCATCCGCCCTTTTCCAAAAGCTGTATCGGCCCCTGTCCCTGCTATGTAAACCGTCAAGCAGTTACTGTCGAACAGACATCTAAAACTTTGCTGATCTAAATACAAAGCAACACCTTTTGTTTCCATGTCATGATTTTTCATGAATACATTGCCAACTAAGCGTACATTTGATCTTTAAATGGTATGGATGAATTAGGGGAAAAACCCAACAAATTTAGTAAAATCACATTTAATGCGTGAATATTAACTCATATTTTGTTATCAAACGCACTTTCTATTAAAACTGACACTTGACCTTACCAAACTATTTTGGGGATGAGCACGTGATATTATTGTCCACATTTTTAGATCATGGTCTGTGTACTCCAAAACTACCACTGTGACGGAAATCGGTTACTCCAAACTAAATTAAAACACCCAGTTATCGGTTAAAATATTACCATAACTAAAGTTATATGATTTATCTTAAAATAGTCCCTGCACTTTAGTCCCGCTCGGTGGCTGATGGCAGATCAAAGCTAAATCATTCCTTATTCTGAAATTCTGTCGCCATAACTGCCCAATATTGAACAGGGGTCTTCGGAGTGACGAGGGTTGTAAGAGGCCATGGGTCTGATGTCTTCGGTGACCTGTAATATTTCGGATGATGCTCATAACATCAACCAATGGTTTTGACACAAACTCCATTATCTGCAGTCTGCCAATATTTTGCTGTGACATTGTTGAATATGTAAATAACATTCACTCACCTGAATATACTTTTAAAATATTTGAATGTCACCCATATCTATTCTGTTTTTACAATCAACGTAAAATCTGTGAAGATTATCATGTCGGGTCTCTTGTGGCCGTTTTATCAAGTAGAAGTAGTTTCAAGGGTAATGTACCAAGGGTAGATAACTCTAATGTTTGATACCGTTCCACAACACGTTTTGGAGAAGTTAATGTCAATGCAATTTGACATTTCAGCATAGTTCAAGAGAATGAATCAAACAGTCACGAAATTATCACGGCTACTCAAACGTTTTCCCTCAAGGAACACTGTCTTTCATTTTATACGTAGCGACAATTTTTATTGTAAGACATCGTATAGACGTTTGCTAGGCACATCGACATCGAGTAGAAAACATGAAGCAGTCACATGCTTAGATAGAGACTTGCTGTGCGCGAAAAGGCTACGAAGTCAAAGGTTCTATGCAACACAAAAACAAACGGAAGATAAGAAGGAGCTTGTTGAAGCTAAAGAGGGTCCTTACTCTGGTCTGACACGTGGAGAAAAGGGTCAGTTTTGACATAGCATCACCTGATCTTGCATGTCCTAAATTCACTGTTAGATCTCAACAATATAAACATCTTGCATGTTCGAAAATTCGATCTCAGCAATATACAGATCTGGCATGTCCTAAATTCTGTATTAGGTTATACCAATGTACAGATCTGACATGTCCTAATTTCAATGTTCAATCTCAGCAATGTACAGATGTGGGCTAGATTACAGGAATTACCCCCAAACCAGCCCTGATATTTGACCCAAACCGACCTCTGATATTTGACCCAACCGTCCCCAAGAAGTAAACATTTCTACACTGACATATTAATTAGAGGTATTAGTATAGGAGATGTACTAATATAAGCAGTTTTGCCTGTTTGGCAATCCCCACAAACGTTTGTAAAATTATACAAATCTGGCATCAAAGGAAAATAAGTAATGTTTCAACCCAAAAAATGTGTATGTTCTATAGATCACAAATGAACTGAAATCTTTATTATCTGTGCTGTGAGCTGAGTCTAAGTTTTGTACAACAAGAAATACATTGTACTCATCTTCCAATTAAGGTAATTACCATAACCGTCATTGCCATTAATTAACCCAGGTTTCGGTTCAGGTGCGTTGTCGGTTTGGATTAAACATACAGGGACCGGTTCTGCTTGGGGCCAGTTTGGGTGTATATGGATCACAGAATACCAGACACTTTCTGGTATCTTTGAAAGCAATTAAGTTTACGTTTGGTTAGGGTAAGGATTAGGGTTAGGGTTTGTGTTAGGGTAATGGTGATGTAACACAAGGTATCCGGTACTCTGTAACCGTACCCAGATCTGACATGTCCAAAATTCACTGTTAGATCTCGGCAGTGTACGGCTCTGCATTTTCAAGTTTGCTTTTACTAGTTATTATGGTTGCATAGGGAAGGCCTCCCACATTGACATTCTTAAATATTGTGGAGAGGTGTCATTGTATGCTGCGCCCTTGTCCTAGGCCGTTTTATGTTCAAAACACTCACTCACTTATTCTCTAACTCACTAACTTAACCACTTCACCACCAACCTACTGACTATTTTAAGGCATGATGTCATTAAGCCACTTCTTGAGTTTTAACAATATTGCAATGGAAAGTCTAAAACCTGTTTAGCTTCTATATTTTAATGTGTAAATGTTATCTAACTCACCAACAAAGTTATTACCTTGTGGTGCATTATTTCCTTGGCATATTATGTTTTTAATATTTAAAATTCATTGTGATGTGTGATGATGTTTGTTCAAGCATGTACTGTTATATATTGATGAGTTTAGTTGATGCAGTCACATTTAATTTGATGTAGGGGCATTAAGTTGATTGAATTGCATGTTATATAACTGAATAAACAGCTTTGTATCATACTAAAACAAAATATTGATGTTAAATGCAGTGTAGGAAAGATTACCCGTCCCAATGTCTGAGACAGGTGAATTTGGAGGAGGATGGGTTAAAAAAAAACCTGTCCTCATGTCGGGTCCAATGACACAACTGACAAGGATGCAGATTCAGACTATGACTCTTCAAATCTTGATGGCGATGTTGATGATTTGTCTGAAGACTAGGTCTGTAATGTTGTAACCAGATGATTCCACTAGGAGAGATTTAGCAGTCCAAGCTCTGTGTGTGCATATTTAAATGATAGCTTGAAACGAAACAAACCAGTTTTAGGTTTCAAAGTGATGTTTTATTTATATTTGGAGGACAGGCTAAATTTTAGCAGGACTGGTAAAAATTTGACCTTCCAGTCCTGTGGACAGACTAGATTTTCTTTCCTACGCTGTGATAATGACATGATGATGTTATTCTATTCCAGTAAAGGAAGCTGGCAAAGATATCACTTATGGCTTGGTCATTCTAGTTGGTGTTGGTATAACAGGTAAGTAATCCAGTTTTGTTTAAACCAACAAGAGATGATATTCTTTGGATTTCCAGCATATATGAGACATGCGAAAATATGATCAAACATATTTTATTTGTCTCTAAAACCCAAAAAATTAAAAATCTCTTTTTGGGAGGTATATTCTGAAGTTTAACTTCTTCTAGAGGCATTTAGAAGTTGTTCATCCATGTATTGACATCCTTCCTTATATTCTGAAAACATTAATGAAAGAAAATGAATGCTGATAGGATTAAAAATATAAGTGATAGTAAAACAACTAGTGTTGTGCTTCTGCTTTTTTTCTGTAGTTAACTGTTGTTAAAAACAGGGTTCAGAGGTCATTGGTGGTTCAGTTGTCAAATGCATTATGCAGAGTAGCATCCCTTGGATGATCACACTGTATTGACAAAATATATGAACGTTGATAAGACAGATTATCAAGATTGTTTTAATTTTGAAATGTCTATTTTTCGTTGTGAAAACAAGAGATATGCTTTGAACATTCAATGTGTTTCTTCCCAAGGTGAAAAAAGGCTCATAGCCTGTTCATTTATCAGGAGATTTTGATGTAAACTAAATCTTTTTGCTGCCAAAATTTATATGAAATCTTGTTTTCATGACATGTTTGTGATTAACAGGGATCATATTCTATGTGGTTGGCCGAGAGCTGTTTTCATCCCAGAGTCCAAGTGGGATATATGGAGATGCTCTGAAGAAGTGTATGCAGAATGATCAAGTAAGTGCTGGACTCCCCAACGTCGTTCTTCCCATGACCCATGCAGATCCAGGTTAGAATTTGCCTTTATTAACCCATGCTTGTTGTAAGAGGTGACTTATGGGTATCAGGTGGAGAGATTCTCCAACTTAGTGTCACCAATTGCAAAGATCAATGCTCTCATGCTGTTGATCATTGGATCATCTGGTCCAGACTTGATTATTTACAAACTGCTGTCATATATCTGGAATGTTTTCCCCATATGGGTACAATGTGTGAAAACAATATTTAATGTCCCGACATGATATTGCTGGAACAATGCTAAAAGCAGTGTAAAACCAAACTCTGGTATTTTAATATCCATGATTCTGTTTCAGTTGATCAGCATGCTGGGAGAGCCAATGAAAGGCTACGGTGAGATGACACGACGCCGGCGTCGAAGACATGTCAGGTAACAAAACCTACATGAATGTACATAAATGAAATTACATTGAGGTCATACTGTCCTCTTACTTTAATCATCCAAAGTCTGGCTAGCTGGCTAATATCCCAGCTGAGTACAACAATGATCATGATGCCAGTCACTGGATTGTCTGGTCCAGATTAGTTTCAGAGTTCATTCTTACTCCTAGCATCAACAGAAACTTCAAGAAGTCATGTAAATAACACCATGTATTCATTTGCCAAACGTTTGGGACTCATTGTTGTGATGGTCTTATGTTCTTAGTAAACAAAGGGAAGGTGGGGGTAGCTGAATGGTTAATGAAGCCAATTTTGGATGTGGCCCACTGTAATATTGCTGCTAAAAGCTACATGAAAACATGCTCACTCATTCTGTCAACAACCAGGGACTTGATTTTCGAAGCTCTCTTGGTGCTAAGACATTCATGAGTTGATGTTAATGTGTGGCACTTACAACTATCTTAGCACTAAGAGAGCTTCGAAAATCTTGGCCCTGGCTTCCAACTACCTGGTTTCCCAGTAACTATGTCACTTGGTTGTATTTACTGATTGGTTTATCTTAGTGTTCAGTTCTGTTGTAGCCATCACACCTGTTGACAACAATAGTTACAGTGCTCTGCACTGTTGTAGCCATTTCACCTGTCGATACAATAGTTAGTGTTCAGTTCTGTTGTAGCCATCACACCTGTTGACAACAATAGTTACAGTGTTCTACACTGTTGTAGCCATCACACCTGTTGACAACAATAGTTACAGTGTTTTACTCTGTTGTAGCCATCTCACCTGTTGATACAATAGTTAGTGTTCAGTTCTGTTGTAGCCATCACACCTGTTGACAACAATAGTTACAGTGTTCTACACTGTTGTAGCCATCTCACCTGTTGATACAATAGTTAGTGTTCAGTTCTGTTGTAGCCATCACACCTGTTGACAACAATAGTTACAGTGTTCTACACTGTTGTAGCCATCTCACCCGTTGATACAATAGTTAGTGTTCAGTTCTGTTGTAGCCATCTCACCTGTTGACAACAATAGTTAAAGTGTTCTACACTGTTGTAGCCATCACACCTGTTGACAACAATAGTTACAGTGTTCAGTTCTGTTGTAGCCATCACACCTGTTGACAACAATAGTTACAGTGTTCTACACTGTTGTAGCATCTCACCTGTTGATACAATAGTTAGTGTTCAGTTCTGTTGTAGCCATCACACCTGTTGACAACAATAGTTACAGTGTTCTACACTGTTGTAGCCATCTCACCTGTTGACACAATAGTTTCAGTGTTTTACTCTGTTGTAGCCATCTCACCTGTTGATACAATAGTTACAGTGTTTTACTCTGTTGTAGCCATCTCACCTGTTGATACAATAGTTACAGTGTTTTACTCTGTTGTAGCCTTCTCACCAGTTGACACAATATATACATGTTCTACTCTGTTGAAGCCATCTCACCTGTTGACACAATATATACATGTTCTACTCTGTTGTAGCCATCTCACCTGTTGACACTATAGTCACAGTCGTCTTTTCTGTTGCAGCCATCAAGAGTTCGAGAGTGGTGGTGCGAAATACATGAGGATGCGATTCTATGTTGAAGGCCCTCATGGAAAAGCCACTGTAACTGCTGAGATGAAGCAGGTAATTGTTACGTTCCAAAACATATGATCCGACTAAATTTATCAGGCGTCTCTCTCTACCATTTCTCATACATCTCTCTACTTTGGAGATCCATGAATTTATTAGAATTGATTTTCATTACAACTATTGCGGACTGGATGGTCAGGTACCCTGACTTGGTTGACACATTGTATCCCAGTCGCATAAATCGGTGTTCATGCTGTTGATCACTGGATTGTCGGTCTGACTGGATTATTTACAGACCATCACCCAATAGCTGGAATACTGCTGAGTGTGGTACTAAACAACAAATCCACAAGTTGATTGCAGCATTGAACCACAAACAATATAAACAATAATTGTTAATGATTCAGTGGCCATGACCAGCTACTGGCAAACAAGGATAAGTTGAGCACCGACCTGACAATTGACCCATATTGGCATGTGTGAGTGCCACCCACTGGCACTTGTCATTGTGAGCAAAGGGGCCCAGGTTGTCCGCAGTCAAGTGTTGTTTCTATACCGACTACATGAGAGTCTTATGAGTCAGGCATGTGCAGCTATGTACAAAATCAGTTTCATTGTCATGCACTGCACATGCACTAGCCTACATCTGCTCCCCCTTTCACAAACCAAGTGGATGTGCTCATTGCCATGCACTGTCTACTTCGCTGTGGAGGTCTAACTTATCCTTGTTTACCAATATTTGAGATTCGTTCGTGGCAAACTTTCCTTATATTTCAGAATGATGCAGGGAAGTATGAGTACCGATACATCGTGGCTGAGTTGCAGGGCTATCCAGCACGATCTGTGTTAGTTGTGGACAACACGTGATACACACCAACATCACCTGCATGCAGTGTGTGCTGACCAATCAGCAGTGTCTTGTATAACTGTTATTAGTCTGGAGAAAGATTTTTTTGATGCAGTTTGATATGTGCCATCACTTCGTGTGTGTGCAGATACTTCAAGAAATGGTGTTGTATCTCATTTACATGATTGACCTTTTGTAACATACCGTCAATAAAAGGTGGTTTCTTTTTAATAAAATCATGTTATATATGATAATACTGCACATACTTCAATATGAACAGATCTGATAGTCCAAAGTGATAAACAGATCTGTATTCCACATTATCTGTGTGAAGATCTGACAAATCAGAATGTGAATTTTCTGATCAGGTTATTGGCATCAAGGCTGGTCAAATTTGCAGTAAAAGTTTGCAAGCTTTGAAAACAGCTTGTTTGATTTCTCAAACGTTTTTTCTTTTTTTTTTATTTGTTGTGTAATGGCACGCTGAGCAATATTCCAACTTTGTAAATAGTCAAGTCTGGATCAGACAATCTAGTGATCTGGATCATACACATGACATGATCACGAATTTAATGATGTATGCAGTGCTGACTTACTTGTACGCTTTACAGTAACACATGTTGGAACTCATCCTCGATATCTCCAGGGTATACTTTCCGAAAAGTCTCCACTATACCCTGGATGCATCTACGGCTCAGCCCGATAAATTTATTACCTCCCTTGTCTGGCTTTTTATCCAATCAGGTGTCTACGCTGAGAAGTTGAGCGAACCAGTCACAACTCACTTTTGCTGTTTTAATTCTCTAACCGATTAAACTTGGCAAACAAACCATGCAGAGGTACTCTGAAAGAGGTAGATGGATTTCTTGCGTATGTTTTTTAAAAACGTTTCTGACCTATAAATTTGCAAGTATGATTTCCCCAAATTGTGAGTCGCACAACGAGCAAACCTTCTTAGTTGCAACTGCTACCTTTCTTGACACTGGCAAGTTCGGTTATAACGGCAGCCTTGCTGACTGGCTACTGTGAAAATGCGGAACCAGCAAAGGGAAGTAATAAAATTATCGGGCCGACCCGTAGATGCGTCCAGGGTATAGTGGAGACTGTTAGGAACGTATACCCTGGAGCTATCGAGGATGGTTGTAACTAGACTGAGTTTTTAAGTGTTTAAAACACTCTCGCTTACTGTTTGCAATACAATAACATGTTTGATGTTATGCTGAATTTTTCAGGTGTGAGTCAGATGCTTACTTGAAACATCTACAGCACTCGCTTACTAAGGTTGCTATACAACTAAATATGTTTGATAAGGCTGAATTTTGTATTGTCTGCTTCACTCGCTTACTCTGCTGTTCAACAACATTTGTTTGACCTTAGGCTGAATTTTGTAACGTCCGCAGAACTGCTACACTGTGCTATACAACAGCATGTTTGACATGGCTGAATTATTAAACATCTGCAGCACTCGCTTACTCTGCTTTCTATACAACATGTTTGACATGGCTGAATCTTGTAACGTCTGTAAGATATGTTTGAACGGGCTGAAACTTGAAACGTCTTCAGCACTCGCTTCCTCTGTTTGCTATACAACAAAATATGTTTGACAAGGCTGAAATTTGAAACGTCTGTCGTACCTGCTTACTGTTTTCTATACAAGAACATGTTTGACATGGCTGAATTTTGTATCGTCTGCAGCACTCGCTTACTCTGCTGTTCAACAACATAAGTTTGACCTTGGGGTGAATTTTGTAACGTCTGCAGAACTGCTACACTGTGCTATACAACATGTTTGACATGAATTTTATGACGTCTGCACTACTTGCTTACGAAGTATAATTTACGGTAACTCATCGTTGACGTTAAAATGAATGTTATATCGTCTGCAACACTCTTTTAGGCAGTTTGCTATGCATATGTTTGACATTTGAGGCTTCATTGTATAACAATGCTTACTTTGTGTGCTTTACGGTAACGTGTTTGGCGTTCAGCTGAATTTATGTCTGCGCACTTTGTATGAAGTGAGGTAACTCATGTTTGACGTTTCGCAGAATTTTATATCTGCAAAACGACTTTGGTACTAAACGGTCTTACATGCTTGACACATACTTACCATACTTGGCATTGTCGAGCGGAAGTTTAGCCAAGTGGTGAAAGCGTTCAATCCCCAAATGGTAATGGGCGAAGTCCGTTTATGATGTTCCCCGCTGGAATCTTATGCCTGGAGCCTTGCTAAAAGCAGCTTAAAACCAAAAGCCCAGTATTGGCTAGAGTAGTGTAGTGCTAGAGTAGTGTAGGTTTCAAGTAACAAGGCTCTCTAGTACATGTACATAACGGATCTTGAAGGTCAGTGCTTAACTGGCATCGCTCATAAAGTAATTGAACGAGTGAAAGGGTGAATAAGTGAGTTTAGTTTTACGCCACACAGCAATATTCCAGCCATATGGCGGCCGTCTGTAAATAATCGAGTTTGGACCAGACAATCCAGTGATCAACAACATGAGCATCGATCTGTGCAATTGGGAACTGATGACATGTGTCAACCAAATCAGCGAGTCTGACCACCCGATCTCGTCAGTTGCCACTTACGACAAGCGCAGTCTTTTATGGCAAGCATGGGTTGCTGAAGACCTGTTCTACCCCGGGACCTTCACGGGTCCATAAAATGACGGTGTCCTCCCAATACGACTACTCTCCAACTGGACTACTTCCCAACTCGACTACTGTTGAAATACTCATTTCAATTAGGCACCCTTTATAATAATGGACTCATTCCACTGACTTAGTTAAGTAAAGAACACAACATTTAAAAAAAAATAATTAAATAACCAGGAAACAGGACGGATTGATAATCCTCACTTGTTTGATCAGCTATTTGTTTATACAAACATTAGTTTTATCTGATTGCATCTTTAAAGTTGTGTTTGTGATGATCCTTAAAAGAACTGATCAAAGTATTCTTGTATAAACAAACAAACAAGCTTCAATGCAAAACAAAGGAGTAGTAGCAAGAGGTAGTAGAGAGTTAAATGTCTCAACGTCTCAGTTTTTCAAAACTTAACTATATAAGATTGGAATGGAAATTTCATGTTATAACTATGGCGAATGTTCAGAGAGCAGAGTTTGTGATATCACAGAGAGGAGCCCGGCAGGTTATACATCAGAGCTATAGATACAAGCTGAACCGCACTGGAGATACTGCAGTCTACTGGAGATGTGCTCAGACTGGATGCAAAGGAAACATCTCTACAGTTGGCGAATTCATTCGTACTGTTACAGGAGCACACAACCACCCACCAGAAGATGAGACATCAATGAAGTTGATCAGCAACCTCCGCAAGCGCTCCCGTGAAGAAACGACTGCAATTCAACAAATCTACAACGACGAAATCAACAACATCCCTGTAGAAGCTGCCGCCACTGTCCCGCCCCTGTGCTCTGTGAAGTCTGGACTGTATCGTCACCGACGCAAGACAACGCCTGCACTTCCAAAGGACCTAGCATCGGTCAACATAGAGGGTTCCTGGGCTAACACCAAAGACGGTCGCCGATTCCTGGCAGTTAACAGTGGCAGAGAAGACAAGATTCTTGTATTTGCGACGGATGAAACACTTGAGATGGCCCAACAAGCGAACATTCTGTATATGGATGGCACTTTCTATTCTTGTCCAGGACTGTGGCACCAGCTGTATGTCATCCACTCCATGGCCGGCGGCAAGATGTTTCCCCTCATGTTTTGCCTCTTACCAGACCGTCGCCGAGAGACTTACACTCGCTTGTTCCAGCAACTGAAAGAAGTTACCCAGGACAGAGTAGGAAGACCCCTCAGCCCAGACGTCATCCAGGTAGACTTCGAGTATCCTGTGCACCAGGCTATTCACGCAGAGTTTCCTACCACCGCAGTCCGAGGTTGTTATTTCCACTACTCCCAGTGTGTCTGGAGAAAGGTGCAGGACTTGGAACTTGTACGTGCCTATAAGGACAACCCTGAAGTTGGACGTTTGGTTCGCCGTGCTGCTGCACTGGCACTGTTGCCTGCAGGAAATGTCCAAGATGTGTGGGTTTCATCTCCACCATCAAGTCCTTGGAATCCTCAAACAGAAGACTGCTTGCTCAGATGATGCATGGTGCCAACCCTCCACCCAGGAAGAGGAAGTATGTTCAACTGGACACTCGTCTGCAGAACCTGAAGACCCAGCTGCAGAACAACCAGAAGACACCCTTGGAGTTCGTGGACGCTGCAGGAAGATTGCTGAAATTAGACTGAACACTGTGCACATGATATACCTGTACCTAGCAACATTCAGTGATGACTATTTTGGCTATGCGACAAATTAAATGCGCTATGTGATAAATGTGTGATAAATGTGTAATGTGTTGTATGTAAAATAAACATGAGATTACACGTGTGTTTATATTTTTGTTGAAAATGAACTGATCCAAGAGTCGCATGATAGGGGTGACAGGTAGTAATTAGAAATCAGTCGTCCATTAAGTTTGTGTATTTAATGAGTAGTCCAGTTGGAGAGTAGTCGTAATGGGAGGGAACCAAAATGACTGGCTTACAAGAAGTCGATTTGCATGTGTATATAATGTTTGAATCCCATTTCTATTGAGTGGGGAGGTATGCTTTTGACAGTATTCTAGCAATATCACGGAACACCACAAATGGGCTTCACAGATTGAACCAACGTGGGATATCGATCCTACGTCTTCATTGTGACGTGCGGACGCTTCTACCATTAGGCAATGGGACACCTCGTAAGGGTAGAATGACCCAGCCTTCAAAATAGCTACTGGCCTGCTAGCCAAATGCAAGCTGATTGTGAATTGGACCAATAATATATTGTTAAAGTTCTCACAGATAATTTCAGTGAATTTGTTCTCTACTTAATGCTCATGAATATGGTTATGTCAATTAGTAAAGTGTTAAAGGTTGGTCCGCAAAAGTTTTGTGATAGATCGCTATGAAAGAAAGTTAATGTTAATAGTGTTGCGCAAAAGAGGCTATGTATCAATACAAGGCAACAGTAACGTTTAACATCTTCAATTAACAAACATCACACCCATTCTGATTGACAGGCATTTAATTTTCAATCGATGTTTTACAGGGCCAGTGAAGTACAATGTGGACCAGCAACAATTTTACTAGCCCTAATTCCCCCAGTCTAAATATAGCAAGAAACGTTATAATTATCGCTGCTACCGGGAACGTGATTCTGATTGGCTAGTCCTGTCAGAGGCAGTGACGTCACATTAAACATAGATATGAGCCTTTAAGCAGTATAAAGAAATCATATCGCTAAGCGAGACAATGAAGGAAAGACAGACAGCTGTGTAAACAAACCCTTCATCCTTGGCGACTGTTTATAAAGCCGGACTATGCTTGTTTTCATATCATTTGTCTTCTCACCATGCCCACTGAAGGATGGAAAGAGTGTTTTATTCAAGCATTCAGCAACAAACATGATTACTAGCAGGGACAACTACAGATATAACAATAACAGAAGCTATTCCACACACACAACCCTTCTATAAACAGGGATCAGGGTATATTTCTACCTAACCAATTCGACACTTTAATCAAGAAATATTAATCCCTGGCTTCCGTCACTAATCTTTCATTAATTGGCCCCCTTAACGCTCTATGAAAGAGAAGCATCTTGACCCATTCTACTATTTCACTCCGGACGCTCTCTGAAGAAGCTGAGGTCACTCAACTCAGAAGGCGAGAGCATGCCTAGTTGCCATAAATGTGGGCTTTATTCGAGAATGGCCATGAGTGAGTGGGTTCAGTTTTATGCCGCACTCAGCAGTATTCTAGCTATATGGCAGCGGTCTGTAAATAATCGAGCCTGGACCAGACAATCCAGTGATCAACAGCATGAGCATTGATCTGCGCAACTGGGAATCAAGTCAGTAAGCCTGACCACCCGATCCCGGTACTCGCCTCTCACGACAAGCATAGTCGCCTTTTATGGCTAGCATGGGTTGCTGAAGGCCTATTCTACTATATGAGTAGCTAACGCTATGTATCTTAGCTACTATATGAGTCGTTTTCAAAATATGCCAATATTTGGTTCTCATGAAATGACAAAATGAAATGACTGAGAAGTTATTTTTTCATTCTTCAAATAGCATCATACGCTACTGCTCCTTCTAAACATAACAGGACTCGGCCTTAATTGCAATTATTTTTTATAAAAATATGCCGTTTTCTCAAATCATCAAATTTACATGTCTTTCCCATAACAACACTTTAGATGATGAAACATGTTATAAAAATGATATTTCTAGCAATATTGTGTGACAGACATGAAGATAAGCTCGGACTGTATGTATATCCACATAAATGTTTGAATTTGTATGGATTTCTTTGCTCAAATAAGTTTGTATGTATACTTTCTAAAAATTAAAACATAGAACTAAATTCCCATTTTGGATTTTTCAGCAAAACCTCACCCAAGAAAACATTTTGTTACGTTAAATGTAATGAAAACATTCATACTTCTTGATACCATATTTTTAAATCAATATCATTATTTAAAACCTTGAAAAAATACAAAAACATATTGTAGTTACGGGAAGGACATGCCTGTTACAGTAAAGACAAAAAATTTCGCTTAACAATCTGCTTACCACATTATATAAACATCAATATATTGAACCAAAAATTGTGAGTTTACACAGGCTTACACCTAAGAATATATTGAGACATATGCATATTTAATTCAAAAATCCTCTGTGAACTGCTGTTTTTTCTCTACCCTAACATACCCGACAGAATAAATTCTTTACTGTAACGGTTGCATTTCATTGTAGTTAAATCAGTATGTACATCCAGTAATTGCTGTTAACTGCATACACATACGGTAGAGAATAATATTCGTGTAATGATTACTCCTACATGGGATAAGATATTAGTAAAACCTTGAACATGATAATCACAGTGACAGATATATTCTTTCACGTAACATTTACCATTCTCTGTTGTAACCGCCTGAGGACAAAAATATCACTTATCATCTGTTTTTCACATTGTATAAACATAATAATATATTGAACCAAAAGTGTGACAGGTTCACACCTAATAATATATTAAGATACAAGTTTATATTACACATAGTTCCTGTTTAAACGTCTTATTTTTCTTTCCTGTTACAATTTTTAGCGTTAGAGGAAAGAATGTTATAGGAGAGAAGTACATCAACACAAATAACATGAGAAAATTAATACCCCCTCATAAAAATTGGACTTTCCAAGTTTCAAATGTTTCTGAGTTCAGATGCAATCATGGAAACATAATTTTGCATAATTGTATTTATAAGTGCAACCGTATTGTTACAGGAAAGACGCTTAATGAATATATGCTCCAAGTCTTAATATTTTAAGTCCAAGACTCTCAGTCAATAGAACATCTGGAACTTTAGTCATCATGAGAACACAGGAAGTGCCAAATAACATGCTGAAGTTCGGGTATCTTGGCATCAGGGATCATACATTATTTCAAATCTGAGGCTGTCGTTACGGGAAAGAACAATATCTGAGGGACAGCTACAAAACATGTCTTATTTTAAAAAATATGAAGTCAAACATCTTTCAATCCTTATGAGTGTGAACTAAACAGTTAATACACAGGAAATCAGCCCCCGAAAATTAACTAATTTAGTGATTTGTATCAACAGAGACGAAAAACGAACAACACCCTGACTGAGGGACAATGAAAACAGCTCAATTTTCGCCCCTTTAAGACTGTAATAAAAAATCTAAATACATTTGTCCACAATTAAACATGGATATACAAATATAATGCCTTAATATTCTTCTTGGGCTGAAAAATTGCAATAAATTTGTAGAAATATTTATGTATTTGAGCAGGGACAAGAATTCCTGCATTTTTTTAAAACGACTCATATCACGGACCTTCACGGGTCGAATGGCCATGACTTGCAAAGGCATGTGTCAAACTGATGTTCCTGGAATGGTTTGGAGCTTCTACAGAAACGAGCTAAAATGGATACTAAGTCCACTAAAGGCGTTTACAATTCTTGACGCTCACAAAGACGGAGAAGTCAAGGGGTTAGATAAAGGAAGATGTACATGACTACATGAGGGTTGATGGACATGTTTACATGGGGGTTGATGATGTACAAACACAAGTAGATAAGGATGTACACGGGTAGATTGGCTATACATGAATTACATAGATAGAATGTACACAGACAGATGAGATTAATTTATCAATAAGTCCCAGGCACTTGGTAGGTACACTCCTTGGTCACGGTTGATTGCTGGTTTCTGTCTCCGGATCTCGATGGCTTCTTGCAGTTTCCTTTGACTTTCCTTTGATCCCTAATCATGTGTTATGTAAACATCATCCACCATTGGCTTCCATCCTTATCCCCAATCATGTACATCGTCCTTAATCCCCTACCTGTGTTATGTAAACATATCCCATCATCTGTAATGTATTACCATTGGCTTCTATCATTGTTATCATAACTGTCGGGTTCCAATCAGCGCTTGTTTATACTGGCTTCCAGCTTTCGTTAAGTCATTCCACTTGTTACTTTGTTATTGTTTTACCTGTACATATAAATATAGCTCTGTACCCCATTCTCAATCACCTGATGAAGGAGTAAGCATTAACTCCGAAACGTTGTGTTCTCATATAAAGAAGTTGATATCCATAAAATCTTCATCCTTATGCTTTTCACTTCTAAATGCCCTTCAAAGACTTGAAACTTCAATTTTTAACACGTTTTACAACTGAGGCTGGGATTGGGAAGAAAACTTTGACAATGGGCCATTTTCAGGATTATTAGCCATTTCCTGAATTTTGAACGGGCCTCTGCCCTTGTATCAGTAATAAACTTCCAAATTTTTATGGGTACATTTTTCATTCTAATGTGCAAAATGGCCCATGGCCCCAGTCTTCCCCAAGCCCTACTGGGGTAAAGCTTGGATACTCTATGTTTTCTGTTGTCCCTCGTAAATAGCCAAAATAAAATCCAGTGTTGGCTGGCCAATGACTAGCGTCAACGAAATTTACGAACCTGCCAATGCACACGTGGAATGATGACATCTGATCTGGCAGTCTAAGTAAACTTAATCTCAGTGTATTTCGTCACACTCCACCGGTGAGTCTAACAAAACCTAGTAGAGGGTCGCGTCAGGTAACCTTTGAGCGACCAATGACCATCCAACCAAACGCGAGACGGTTAAACATATTTAACCAATCAGACAACGGCTACTATTTAGGGATCGGAGGGACTTTCAAAACATTCAGGTCACTGACACAGATCTCTCCACAAACAAATCCGCATATACCACAATTATTTGTACGTAAGCCGTGTGTATGGCAAGCCGTTTTCACTTTTATTAAGCTATTAAAGATGTCTTGAATTGTTTTTAAGATATCTTAAACTGAATTGAAGTTATCTTGAATTGAATTGAAGATATCTCGAATGGAGATAATTATTTATATCTCCAATAAAACTAAAGATATCACGAATTGAATTAAGGATATGTTGAATGATATTAATGACATCTTAAAAAGAATTAATGATATCTTGCATTGAATTATAGATATCTTGAAAAGAATTAAAGATATCTCAAATAAAGAAAATGTATTAAGGGGTTACTGATATCTGAAATTGTTTTAAAGATATCTTGCATCGAATCGAAGATATCTTAAATTGCATTAGAGATATCTGGACATGAATTAAAGATATCTGAGGAAACAATGTCAAGATATCTTCAAATACTTCTGGCTACATATCCGTAAATACTTCCGGTTCGGAAAATGGCTGGTGACCATGCATATACAGCTCGCACATGCCGAGAGCCGAGAAGCGGTCCTGTACTGTCAAGACATGATCCTGCATCGTGGCCGAGAACACCACTTTTATACATCCTACTCAGATTCGTTGCTATATGGCCGAAACAATGCCAATGCGACGTAAAAAGTCACCACAACCCTCTTCAGATTGTGGTGGCCGATTACCCTTCGTATTTTTTCGAGACGTTCCAGAAATATTTCCCGTGGGGTTTTGACTAAAACATTGATATCGATGTACTCCCAGATAATGTAACTGTCATATTTTATGACCATGAATTTAGATAATAATTGGCCGGTAAACCGTTCAATTCTTTATCAACGGTAGTGAGCTGGCTTGTTGGCATGTGCGCATGCGCCAAGTTTCTATAGTCCATTTCTGTATGTGTTCAGCATTGGCGGCACGCAATGCTAGCAAATATTCCCCAAAGTTAGATTTCAAAATCCAAGCAAACTTAAATTCATGGAACTGTTATTACAGTCATAAAGTACATTCCTCTGGACGCAGACTCACCGGGTGTTACATTACAGTATCACTGACCCGTGTGCCAAATCCCAAAGCAATTTTCTAAAGAGCTGTGGTTGGGAGACAATATTTGTACTTCATTTAAATCAAACCTGTTTAGATAATTAGAACTGGGGAATCCATTAGCTTTATCTCTAATATACTCAGAGAAATAAATAAAGGAACACAGGTAAATTCAAGATTTCCTTTAATATTTTCCAGTTTCATCAAATGCTTTGAATAGCGCTGTGGGAGGAAATCTGAGAATAGATAAAGGAACACTGCCATGAAGTGGTGCTCCCTTATTTGTTTCCCTCAGTATATCAATATGTATATACCTTGAACGGGAACCAGGTGAGATGTATACTAATCAACATGCACATACAACAATCTTATGATAATGTGCGTCAGAAAAATACCTTCGGTACCAAGGGGGTTAAGTGTCCTGTGCAAGGAAATCTGTAAATTATGACATGAAAACAAATATAATAACGTGTACATATACTCTATAGTGTTTGTGTGGAGGGTGGGGGTGGGGTGGGGGGAGTGTTACAACTGCATAACTCATTTATTGGCATCGTTACATATGAAACCCGTCATTAAAACTACTCATTTCGACACTTAAACGCCTTAAATCGACCTTTTTGACAAGTTTTCTCTCCCGATTCAACCAATCAAAGGGGCGGCCTCCGTGACTTAAAGTTATTTATGCCCACGTGGGGCACTGTAGAATTCATGTACATTTCCGAGGAAAATTTGTCTTGTTTACTGGTTTGTCTAAACCCAATTTCTCAAACAGAATTTAACCCCTGAAGCCACGATTTAAAAAAAAATGTAGCAGCGCCCAGTGACTAACATCCCCTAGTCTGAGAATAAATGCCACTGAGGTGTATTTCCACCGAATATCAAAATCTAAAGTACTTTCTACTGGTAGTAAAATACGTATTTGATTGGTGTACTATAGGATTTTGCAGGACTTTGATTTAAAAGATAACAATTTCACTCGTGGAAGCGAGGTGAGTTTCAAAATCCTTCTGCTCATTTTACTACAACTAACAAGTACTTTTGAATTTTTTTATCGTGATCAAAACAAATCTTAAATAGCATTTCTAACCTTAAGCAAGGGAGGGTCCAGCCAATAGATTTAAAATATACCACGGGTTTCTTCAACGCTTGCTTTGCAAACAACCCATTAAGCAGGAACTGCGGGTCCGATGGATACTTGTGCATTGTGACACCGTCACTCGTCCCCTGGGTTGAGGGCAAAGCAATGATTGCATGTTTTTGTTGACGTCGAGAAATCAGCAAAATTACGGACTTGTTACACACTATACATACATGTTTAAAGCTAACCGAAAACCCTTCCTTGCATGACGTCACAGCGGTTCGCTGCAGTGCTCTGGCGACTGAAGTACGTAACCTGTTTGTGGTTTTGTTAGCGGGCGAGAGGGAAGCAGACGGCTTTTTGGCCACTTTTAATCGCGCAGTATTTAACTAACCACAAGTATTTCAAAGAATGAATTTGGTGTTCCGCACAAAACTAACCAGTAGTCCTTTATTTGTTAATGGATAAAAGTGTATGAAAACCCCAAAAGTTTATTCGTTCTTTTAAAGTGAAAAAAACCCCGGCGAAAATGAAAACTTGAATGAACATTGCGCACTGCTACTGTAGAACACTATCAGAAACAGACTATAAAAATGTCAGCTCGCTAGCGTTGATACAGAAACTGACTAAAAAAACTACGAGGGGTAATACACCTCGAGAACTTTGGTAGAATCTATTCAGGTGGTGTTGTCGGCCCCGATACAGGTTCATGTCTTGACCGCATCTCAGCTCCCGGCATGTACGAGCTGTACATGTATGGTCCACCAACCATTTCCAACCGGAAGTATTTATGGATACGTAGCCGGAAGTATTTGAAAATGTCTTGAAACCGTTACAATTCAAGATATCTTTAATTCATTTCAAGATATCTCTTATTCAATTCAAGACATCTTCAAGTCAATTCAAGATATCTGTAAAATAATTTTAGATATCAGTAATAGCAAGAATTAATGATATCAATAATTGAATTAAAGATATCTCTAATTGAATTGAAGATATCTGTAATACATTTGTGGATATGTACCGATCATTTCAAGATATCTAGAATTGAATTCAAGATATTTTGAATTAATTTCTAATACAATTATGTACACTCTGATCATAATTGTTCTGCAGATATCTTTAAAACATTTAGAGATGTCACGAAATATGTTCTTGGTTTCACTATAACATTTTGAGATATCAGTAATTCTATTTTGGATATGTGAAATTAAGTAGAGATATCTTCAATTATTTACAGATATCTTTAAATCATTATTTATATCTTTAAATGCAATGCAGATATATTTAAAACAACTGAAGATATCTGTAATTCCTGAATAAATGTGAAAACGGCTTGCCATACGTGTGCATCACCTGGAAGCGAGCGTAAGCTAAATCGCATTCGGAATCGTTCGGGTACGAACCTTTTTGAGATAAAAAGTTCAAAAGGTATGTGCGAATGTGCACTTTCGCGATTTGGTAAGCTGTGTTCTGATTGGTCAATCTCAAAGGTTACCTGACGCGACCTCCCATAAGGTTTTTGTTAGACTCAGTGGTGGGGTGTAACGAAAAGTACTGAGACTAACTTTACTTAGACTATCGATCTGATTTGGAATCGCAAACGTGCGTGTTTGTCATTTGCCGCTTTCCATTACATGATCCAAGGGCAATAACTCTTCTACGCGCACTGTTAACTTCCTGTGAGTTGCCAGGGCGATGACAAACAGGAAAATATGGCTGCCGAAAGTAATGTTTACGTTTGCCACAATATCTGAATGACATGTTTTTTAAATGAACAATACTGGGGCATTATGTGAAATGACAGCAATAGAAATTTTACTGGGTTATTCAACGAAATGTACAAGAGTAGTTAGTTTTTGTTAAGCTTGAGGCACAATCTTGTCTTAACCCCGGTTGTCAGCAGGCCGATTAATTGTTGAGTGGACGACACAAATCTTTAGACGACGATTCGTTTTTCCCTTCATGAGAAATGACACTGACAACGTGTTTCAACAAAATGACTTTGGTTTTGACAACCGATGGACATATATGATTTGGTTCATTTAGTCCTCGTATCTATCAGCTGGAGTTATTTTAATATTTATAATATTAATTCGGCAAATTCGCCATTTGTCATGTTTCATTGTGAGCTGCAAAATATATTGTACTGTTTTAGGTTGTGTATGTTTGTTTAGCATACATAGTATTCCGTTTCTAAGGGAGAGAATGAGAATTAATTGTTCGCTTAGAAATGCTATAATATTGTAAATCTGACAGTATTTCAATGGCGAGTGACATCCATGGACCCTTGAGACAGATACAGTCTGCAAACTATCTCGATTTAGTGACTGTCCCTGAAGTCAGTTACAGCAAAGTGCCATCTGAAACAGGCAGCAGAAAGAAAAAGAGGAAAAAACTGTTAAGGAAACGACAGTCACTAGTATCTTCAAGTTACACTGATGTTTCGCATGAAATGGCTAGTTCATTTGAAAGTAGTGGAGAAAATGGAGAATCTTATTCCTCAAAAACGAGATTACCTGGAATCAATCGAGAAGCCACACCTAATAGAATCAATATATTGTCTTCACCTAATCCTCGACAGCCAGGGCAAGTTGTTTCATCCCAAGCGCATGAACGTCGAAAAAAGGTTCCATTGTTAGCAGCAATCAAACCAGAAAATGAACGTGCGGAGAAAGATCGCTTCATGAGAGCCAACTTCAACTATAACCCACTGTTTATCTACCGAACCCCAGCTGAACCAGAAGTGCTCAGTAGATTCACTAATCCTTCAGACAAGTATATGTCCCAGGTAAGAAATACATGTAGTAAGTTTGTTTGTTGTTTAACTCTGCTCTCATCAATATTCAAGGTACGAAATAATTTGTTTGTTGTTTAACACCACACTTAGTGATAGGGTAAGGATTAGTAGTACTGACATTCAGTTGAGATTAAGGCAGGTTCGGCAATATGTCTGCAAACAATAAAAATAATTCATATTTAAATCTTTATTAGTCTTGTTATGAGAGAAAAATTAGTCAAATCCATATTACATGCTATATTGTATTAAAATGAGCTGGTAATTTTTTAATAATAAATTTTAGAGTATTTAATAACATAATCTGTTGACTTATACGGAATATCAGCCTTTGGACAGGTCTAGCTTTATCTCTGCTTCTTCGTCAGAATTTCAGTTGTATTTTTCTTAAATGATTTGGGATACCATGCTTTATCACATTTATGAATAAGTATGCCATCTATATTTTCCATTATACATTAGAAACTGGACCCTTTTCAAATATTTTACTTACATGATGTACATAAGCATGACAAGAATCTGCCTCAGGACTATGAATTCTACTGAAACAACAAAACATTTCATCAGGGGACACAAAATTTGTGTTTTTGCATTTATGATCCATTACGAGTACCATTAAACTGGACAATTCTCGTTGTAATGTGCTGGTAATATGTGTCATAATACAAATGGACAGGAATATATATTCCAAAGTTTAAGAGAGTTTGTTGATATGTGGGTCCATTAGCTCTCAACTGTGAAGTGGTTTATCAGTTGAACCATGTTTGATAGAGCCTTTTGATTTTCTTCACCAGTTGGGGTGAGAGAGTGAGTTTAGTGTCATGCAGCACTCATCAATATTCCAGCTGTAATGGTGGCACTCTGTATGTAATCGAGTCTGGACTGGACAATCCAGTGATCAACAACATAAGCATCAATCTGCACAACATGAATACAATGACATGTGTCAACCAAGTCAGCATACCCAATCACCCAATCCAATTGTTGTCTGTAAAGAGTCTTACAACAAGGATGGGTTACTGAAAATCAATTCTAACCTGGACCCGGATCTCATCTGTTGGGATATCAGTGCACAGGCAAAGTGTAGCGCAAAATGGGTTGCGCAGCAGAACGAAACTGACCAGTCTTCGTATATGCGATATGAAGACTGGTCAGTTTCGTTCTGCTGCGCAACCCATTTTGCGCTACACTTTGCCTGTGATCAGTGTGAGGAAGGAAACAGGTTTGGAAGAAAGTGTACCTGAACTAGGTATTCATACTTCATTTGATGGTAGGTGTGGGATGTGGCATCCTCGATATATCCAAAGTATACATTCTGATAAATCTCCACTATACCCTGGATGCATCTAAGGAAGGTAATTCTTCCTGATGAAACACCTGTCAAGGGAGGTAATACACTGGCCCAAAAAAGAAACACATAGGTGAAAATCCAGTGTTAACAGTGATGCTTTAGTAACTGAAATTACACAAAAAGTAATGACATTAGAGCAATAAAAATTCACACAGGTATTGGGACATGTGTATCCAAAAACATACAGTCACTGACAGTGGTGTTGAGAGTCTGTTTTTGATGGCACGGTCACAAAGTCAGTATCTGGTGTGACTGCCAGGAGCTTCAATTATTGCTCTGCATTGCCTGGGCATAGACTGTATAAGACGTCAGATCAGCCGTTAGGGGATTCTTCTCCACTCATCCTGCAACACATCGACAAGCTGTGGATGTGTCTGTGGTTGCGGCTGTCGGCGTTGTACACATTGATCCAATTGGTCCCATAAATGTTGAAATGGGTTATGATCTGGAGATTTTGAAGGCCATGGGAGAACTGAAATGTTGTTGATGGTAAGGAAATATGTTGTAATGCGTGCTGTATGCAGTCTTGCATTGTCATGCTGGAAAATTTCTCTTCTAGCATCAATTACAGGAATAATATGACGTACCAGGATTTCCTCACAATAGCGCACAGCATTTAAATTCTCTTGGACATGGACCAGCTCTGTTCTGTCATTCACAGATATGCCTGCCCACATCATTACATCTCCGTCGACGTGTCTGTCGACCTCACGAACACACGGTTTAACTTATCTTTCACTACGACATCTGTAAATCTTCATCCTGCCATATTGCTGATACAATAAACCGTGACTCATCACTGAACCAGATCCTCCTCCAGCTCAAAAGGGTCCATGGCCAAACGTTCCTGCTCCATTGAAGACGTGCACGATGATGGTGTTGTCACAGAACAGGTCCTGTATGTGGTCGCATCGGTCAGATTCCATGCTCTCTTAGACCATTCCTGATGGTTTGTGCAGAGACTCGATGCAGCCCAGGAACATTGTTGGCGGTGTACGCTGCAGGGATGGTTTGAATTTGCAGATGAAGCAGCCTTGCGCTGGAGTTGTCACCCTTGGTCTCTCACTCCTAGGACTTCTTTGGTCTAGTTGTGCTGCATGTACCACTGCCTGAGACGAGAAATCGTACTCTGACTCACGTTTAGATATCTGGCAACTGAGGACTGGCTTTCTCCAGCTTCCAAGTGTCCAATGGCTCTGTTTCTGCTTTCTTCGTTTAGTCGTATCCCGTATTTGCATGTGCATCACGCTTTTAGATTTTTCTACATGCAGATTATAGGGGGATTTTTTCTAGGCAAATAATCACCAAAGGCTGTGTTTTTGCGTGTGTTGGATTGTATGGGCTATATTCACACTTAATATTAACAATGACAGTCATTCCATGCCTTTTTTTTGTCAAAATAATCTACTTTGAAGATCAGAATTCAGTTACGCAATTCTATTTTGGGCCAGTGTAAGTTTATCAGGCTGAGCCGTAGATGCATCCATGGTATAGTGGTGATTTGTCAGAATGTATACCCGGAGATATCGAGGATTGGGATGTGGTTGGGGGAAACAATATGCTAAGGTAATCATGGACGATGTAAAGTCAGCTACAGAGATGGAGTTGGGTTTGCTTGGATGAAAGAATAACTGTTAAGTTCTTCTGCCAATATATATGCATATCATTTAATGGATTTTTTATGACAATTTCAGGCCAAGTTGATCATGGACATAGCCATACAGCGTTATGGCAGCTATGAAATATTTGAGGAACAGAGTGGAGGTCGCATTCTCACAAGGCCTCAGATTTTGTGTCTTGTCAAGCGTTTCTTACGAAAGGAGGACCTTGAGTCTGAGATTTGTCTAAACCTCAGCGAGGATCTTATTTCTCGTGGGTCCATGACAAGGTCAAAGGGCAGGCCAGTGCTGAATGTACGTGTAGTGAACCTGCGAGAGCAGTGGGCAGAGGGATTGCTCCGACACGAAATCGGTAAGACAGGCTTAAAATTTGTTCTAAACATGTTTCTGTGTTTGTTGTTTACTACTGCACTTAGTAATATCCCAACCCTAAGGCAGTCTGTAAATAATGAAGTCTAATCCAGTGACCAACATCATGAACATCAATCTTTACAATTGAGATACACTTGACTTGTATTAACCAAATCAGCAACCTGGACTTATGTCACCTGACCAAGTCCTTCACCTTTTTCAACAATCATGGGTTGGTGAATATCAATGCTAGCCCCAGTCTTAACGAGCATTAAAACATATTTATATTGATTTGAATAAACAAAACTATTAACATATTTTATAACAAATATGATTGAAAAATAACTTCATTTGTTGAATAACATTTACATAATTTATAGCATTTACTCAAAACATTACAATGTAATTGTAAAACCAACTATCACAAGATTCACTAGATCATTTCGAACTTTTATAACAGGGCTGGGATTCAAATGTGTGCTTTACCTTTACTGATCAGCAAAAAAAATACAAGTTTAAAAAATGAAATCTCATAAAAGTAGGCTTTCATGTTTATGTCTTCTGTTTAAAAACTTGACAAATATCCAGAGTGGCGTTTCAGTATGTTTATCCTCAATTGTAGACTCATGTAATTCAGAAAGAACCCTTTACTTCCCATTTTATCATGGACATTTATCAATACTAGAATAGAGGTATTATGTTATTATAATCAAGTACTGTTATTTTCTTAATTGTCAGGAACCCATTATCTGCGCAGTCTGAACAACCGCTACCAGCCCTGGAACAACTTCAAGACAAGACGGGAGCTGGGGCTAAAGCCTCTCAACCCCACAGAGGAGGGTCTGGCCTCCCTCCACAGCGTCCTGTTTCGCCCCGACCCTTCCCTGTGGCGTGCTGCACTCCTCTACTACACTGCATTCAAGGCATCTGAGATGTCATTCAAGGAACTGTTCCGAGACCTAGGTCAATTTGTCCATGACCCTAACGTCAGATGGGACTACTGTATACGAGCAAAGCGAGGACAGGTGGACACGTCACTTCCAGGTAAGGATGTTTTTTGAAGGTGTGAACATGATTCAGTTCATTAAGCTGCTATACTGAGTCTACTGCTGGACATGTATGAGATGAGCCAGCGCAGTGAACCCGTTTGTGACAAGCAGGCAGGGCAAGTAATCGGGACGAATGCACTTGGTTGCTACAGGTAGATTGGTGATTAAGCATGTGCAAAACATGCTGACCGTGGTGTGAAATCAATTCTGCTACTGTTTAACATGTGTCTCATAAAGCAATTTAGTTCAGCAAGACACCATCATGACACGATTCACTCAAGCAAATAAAACTTTTCAATATTTAGAGGACAACAACCTGTTTCCCTTTTGTTTCAAATGGATTGTTCTGGAAGGTGTTCTCATATATGCAAATTTGGGTCATTTGTTAGGATATGGCTCATCAAATACTTGTCAAGCAGTAATTAACCACATTAGGAGGTCGTTAGCTGAACCTTTTGAACTGACCAGAACACAGAAATGCATTTTATGTGATGAATATACTCGTAGAATTTTCTGAAAAGTCCATTTCTTCGCTGATTTAGTTCAGATTTGAAGTATGTGTTAATCATAACATATAAATACAATATATGATTACAAAAGTCTAATTAATTAATTTAATTTTTATTAATTAATTAATTAATTTATTTATTTATTATTTTAATTTAATTTTTTAAAATTATCTTCCAAATAGAGATTTGAACCCCAGTGGATGGAATATTGCAAAAAGCGTCTTAAACTATACTCACTCACTCATTGACTTGTGTCCATGCAAAGTAAGTAAGTGTATGATGTATTTATTTTTTATATTGAACCATTTCACTGCCAGGATGGTGTGTGTGAGTTCTAGTATGATTGTCCATTAATTTTAATAAGTTGACAATAAAGATGAAAACATGCAGCAGACTTTGATAATGTGAAGATGTCTGAGAACCAAGACTGTTTCGTATTTGAGTTTAATTCTTTGAAATGTATTTATTGTCATGTTTCAGGTGGGTTTTGCAAGGACCAAGTCTACCTGGAAGGTGCTCTTCAGATCCTAAAGCGTCGACGCACGATAAACTTCAGCCTGCTACTGAAACTGGGGAAGATCGCCCATGAAGATATTGAAATGCTGGAGGAGTACGCTGACCTTGAGAACACCCGCATCCCCAACTTCATGCACAACATGACTATCTACAGACAACACGTTGACCGCATTGCCCAGTGTAATGGCTTGACCGACCAGGTCCTGGCTGATGTGGACTGATTGGATACTGATATCAGAAAATACAGACGTTGATGAGAACAATTAATTATTCAAATTGAAAAGGAGCCCAAGTGAGCTGGGATATCTAAAACAAAGATTTTCTTTTTGGTTTACATTTTTAGCCAATAAAAACAATATAATTTAATTTTTTGAGCAGGGAAAATATATGGAAGGTAGATCCTTAAAACAAGTTATAAACTTGGTCAAAAAATTTAAAAATCCTGAGTAGTCTTAAAATAATTGAACAGCAGATATATTGAAATATTTTCAATTGTACCTAGTAGTTTCATTTGAACTTGGAATACCTCTACTTTTGATGCATACTTGTTCAGATTTGTTTTATTTAGAGATTTGTGGTATATATACACAAACTGCTCAGAGCAAACAGTGCCAGACAATCGTTTAATACAAGATTAGTTTAACATGGGTTAGTTAGTTTGTTAGAAGTATCACTTACAAAGAAAGTAGTCAGAAAGAGGGGAATGTTAGTATTTCTGTTGGTCACAACCGATACATAAGTATATGCATTTGCACATTCATGTATTTTGCTGATTATGATCCTCAGGCCATAAACCGAACCTCATAGTTGTCATTTTCCAGACATCTTGGCCTGTGATTGTGCCTAGATGAGAATACTACCGTATGTTGATAATCATGTCTATTAAAGTATGTACAGTGCATTGAAAATGTCTTTCATTAAACTTAATTAAAAATCAAACATTGCAAAAATATATCTAAACTTTGCTAAATAGATTTCTTTATCAAATGATAATTATATGGATATTTTCTGTGAATGGGTACTTCACTCCAAATTTTGACAGCCCCTGCACAGAAAATGTCAGTTAGATTTTGTGCATTTATCTTTTTTCTCAACCCTGGATATTGAAAGAATTTCTTCCTTTCACAAAACTGAAATATTTAATGATTTTACCTAAATTTGAAAATTGTACAGGTTGTTATTCCTGTTGTTATTATTGTTGTATCTTGAACTAAACATTTAGAACTTGTCCTCTGCAACCTGAAACATCAGAATGCCACCCCACATTTTATCGCAACCTTTGCTCAGTGGATGTTCATGCTATGCTTTCCAAAGAAGACAAGCAGCTGGAAAACAGAAAAATGAGGAACTGTTTCAATGGAGCAGTGACTCAGACGACTACATGGACAGTGATGAATGAGTTTTTGTAATCATGACATGAATATCATGTAGCAGTATAGCATGAACTTGGGAGGCCAAGATTACTGTTGTTACCATGATGTTTAATACATCATTAACAGAAAACCCAAAGCATTATGTACAGTCGGAGCTGTCAAAACCAGCATCTGTCCAATCTGGCAAGTTATCAACACCGGTATAAACACCCCAGTCTCATTCATGGCTTGAACATTTATCATCAGCTCTGCAATTCAGCACTTTGTCTAAACCAGATTATTTGTTCAGTTCCAATGTGTGCCGGTTTAGACAGCTTCCCCTGTATTAACTTATATTGCAGCTGGTGCAACCTGTTTTTGTATGGTGAACCAAGACTGTTAAGCAAAATTGCACCGGGTGCAATCGAGCCTTGCTCTGTCATTCCCTCTAATTACTCTGATACACCCAAATGAGTATGTACACACTCAGGGAAACTTGTTGATATCTTATAACACAGTTGAAATGTTCCTCTCAAAACATGAACTACAAGGAACATATGAAAATGCTCAAAATGCCAGTTGTAGACAACGCTCATTCTTGGCGATTAAATATATATAAGCAAGTCATTATGGTGTATCTTCTGGTGAATCTTGGCTATGATGTGAGTGAAAATTTGGTCAGTGTACTCCCAATCTCATTACAGTCAGGTTGTTTGCAGTTTTGATTTTAACCGTAATTGTATGTGCACAGATCTAATTTTGGAAGTAACAAGAACTAAGATCTATTTGGAAATTTTTAGATTTTCAATAGTTTTTCAATGTTTTTTTCTGTTCTGAACGTAAGTGTACAAGTTGATGATGAGTCACTATGTAGACCATGGGTCACAGTGCATGAACTAATTTCGTTCAACATACGGTTCAAACTGTGGAAGTATGTACGCCTGACAAGGTCGAAAAGCTAGAGTCCAAGTTGGTGTTGTCTTTAAGTTACCATCTAAAGGTGCTTTAAACATGTTCTCCGAAAGATAATGAACATGTGAACACAGTCTACCTCTGTTCAGATAGGTAGCATGCAGTATGTGTACAGGAAACAGTAGAGCTTGCACCAGTCTTCTGAGAGTCCTTGAGCCCTTTATTCAGACAAGGTTTAACATAGATGAAGCTGCTTATCAGAGAGTGTTCAGATTGTTTTTTAATGTTTTATTATGTGCCGTGTCCAGCTAAGTAGCAACTTTTGAACTTTTGTCATCATCTCTAGATGTCCCTTTCAAGCTCAAAAACAGCCAAGACTTTAAAACATGTAATATACAATATGGACCCTGTACATGCTCCAATATGTGTGATCTGACTGTTTCTCTACTGGCAAACAAGGATAAGTTGGACCAGTGCCGAGAATGCGTTTACATGGCAATGAGCAAACCCATTTGGTTTAGTGAAAGGCTGAGCAGATGTTAGCTAGTGCACATGCAGTGCATGAGAATGAAATTGCCTCCGCAAATAGGTGTTTGCTGAGACAGGCAATATGCTTCACCTCGTACTACACTTGATCGGGGCTCTTTCACTCACAATGGCAGGCGCCAGTGGGCGGCACTTATACTTGCTAATATACGTCAGTTGTCTGGTCGCTGCTCAACTTATCCTTGTTTGCCAGTAAACCAAATTGTAATCAATTAGTATGAACCCTTTTCTGGCAAGGAACAAAACATTGTGTGACTGTCCAGATTATGCATATAAATAAATTACTACTATAAATGAATTACTCAGGCCTGGTAACTGTTAACAAAATAATGTTATTTCCACAAACATTTGGAGCAAGCTTAGTCACAACCACTCAGTCAAGAAATTATTGATTTTTTAAAGAGTCCACTTCTTCAATGTTTTATGTAACCTAGATGTTGCGGGGTAGCCCAGTGGTTAAAGCGTTCACTCGTCATGCCGAAGACCCGGGTTCAGTTCCCCACATGGGCACAATGTGTGAAGCCCATTTTCTGGTGTCCCCCACCGTGATATTGCTAGAATATTGTCAAAAGCAGCGTAAAACTAAACTCACTCACTCACTCCTAGCTGTAAGGCACATTTTCTCATTCAGTTGCCTTTTCTCGCTTATTTCCATTTTCATTGCAAGATGACACAGCCTATTTGTGCATGTATTCAGTACTCTCACCAGAACAGACTTCTATGGTATAAGATATTAAAAGCTACATGACCACCCCAAAAGCCTATGTTACACAAATTAAAATCATGCATACCTTGTCACAAGCAGAAATGCTTTCCTGTCAAAGCATAGTGCAAAAAGTTTATTAATATGCTTTTATAGAGAGCCAGTGTATATGTTGGGTAAAAATCTTTTTATGACAAGGTTTTGTGTCCCTTATCGGGATTGGTCATTCATTAAGGGAGGGATCATTTTAAGATACCTACTTGTGTTTTTCAAGTATTTTGAAATCATCAAAATCGTATGTGATTGCCAAGTTTTGATTGCTATGGCAATATAGTATTGTCCGAAACAAAACAGCTCTGTATATCCCAAGTGATAAAATATTATATGAACTTGTCCATAGAGTCCTTGTTCATTTGTAATACCAGTAATATCTCTGTATCTTTTTATGAGGGATTTTCCATTGTTTTTGAAAATATCCATTATTTTCTCACCATTAACACCAACAACTGTTCAACTTCACCCCCAACAAAAGATAGTATCTTAAAATCAAACTATAATCTATTTGCAATGTTTGCGCAACATCACACCCCTCATTACAGCAGAGAAATCAGGGTGAACAAAAATATATATATATATATACAGTTTGTGATAAATTGTAAAAAATTCTCATAGTTCTTTTTAGCAAAAATAGTTCTAGTGTTGCAGTGTACATCTTACAGGAAGCAGTTTATTTGACTGACATAAGAAAAGGGTCTTAAAATGTCACAAAATTATAGGAGGAAAGTTTAGGAGATAAATATTTATTAGAATTAAACATGGTTCTATATTATGAATGTGTTGATTGTGTCACCATTAACCCCCTTTCCTAGATGTTTTCTACTCTTCTACTGATTCATATCTTTAGAATGTTTTGCTGTTATTTCTTTATAATCTTTATAATCTTTATAATCTTTATAATCTGCTTAATCACATGTTAGCTAGTTGAATAATGCTCACAATCAAATGTCTGAGATTTTCAGAATACAGTTGTGTCATGCAGACCAATTTTGAGAACTAGTTTGGAAAGTTTTCTGTATCTTTGCGACATATACTCTTATATAATGTATATATTTACCACTTTTTGTGACATTTACAGGATTCAGTCATGCATGACTGTGATTGTTTATTTATCCTGTAAAATTTGGTGTATGTTTTTTCAATTAAAACTTTGCTCACTATTACCTTTTACATCTTTGTCATTGTCCATGCCTCACTGTTCTAATATTATGTTGTTTTACATTGTTTGTATTTATTGTTTTTATACATTTGTATATCATAAACTTGTTTTACCATATCTTGTCTTGTGTGTCTGTGTTGTGGGCTAGCAGATGGAGTGTTTGCCTTGGTAGCAGCTAGAGCATCTGTGTTTGATCCCATGCTGTGTCAAAAAGACAACAAAAGATTCTAGTTTGCATGACAACCCGACACTTGGCATTAGGGTTAAAACAAGAGCTGATGACTCAGGATCATTGTCGTCTCGGTTGGGCCACAGTTGGTCTTCATCAACAGATGCTTGTTATAAGAGGCGACTAACAGGGTAGTCTGGCTCCCTGGCTTGGCTGACACGTCATCACATCCCAGTTGTGACAATAGATTCTCATGATGCTGATCATAGACATTCTTATGATGTTGATCACTGGACTGTCTGGTCAAGACTTGATTATTTACAGACTGCCGCCATATAGCTGGAATAATGTTGAGTGTGATGTTAATAGACAAACAGTTACTCATGAATAGTTAAAGGTGTTCATTATGTGAGTTTATGTCTTGCTGCAGTAAGGCTCTCCAATAACAGGCGACTATGCTTGTCGTAAGAGG
This sequence comes from Haliotis asinina, assembly GCF_037392515.1. Lineage (NCBI taxonomy): Eukaryota > Metazoa > Mollusca > Gastropoda > Lepetellida > Haliotidae > Haliotis > Haliotis asinina. The sequence goes on from NC_090291.1 coordinate 15,788,478, forward strand.
CGACTAACGGGATCGGGTGGTCAGACTTGCTGACTTGGTTGACATATGTCATCAGTTCCCAATTGCACAGATCGATGCTCATGTTGTTGATCACTGGATTGTCTGGTCCAGACTCGATTATTTACAGACGGCCGCCATATGGCTGGAATATTGCTGAGTGTGACGTAAAACTAAACTCACTCACTCACTCTCCAATAACATAAATGTTCAAAGGGAGTTACCTTCCACTATGGGCATCATGACATGATAAGGGACTGGACCAAATATGGATACTGGAGTTGGTGAATCAAGGTTAGGACAGTCTTAACCAATAATCCACATTAGGACGTTATACAAAAAACATTGAATCATCTGACTTGGGGAGAATAATCCATAAATATTACACACACAGGTAGGTGTCTTTGTTATGATGTCTCCATTACACTATATTAGGTTCTCCCTAATGGGTTCAAGGTGCCTGACCCGTGAAGATCTAGAATAGGTCTTCAGCGGACCATCCTTGCTATGAAAGGTGATTATGCATAAGAAGCGACTAACGGGATTGGGCGGTCAGGTTTGCTGACTTGGTTGACACATGCAGATCGATGCTAATGCTGTTGATCACTGGATTGTTGGTTCCAGACTCAATTATTTACAGGCTGCCGCCATATAGCTGGAACATTGCTGAGTGCAGCGTAAAACTAAACTCACTCCGGGGTCCACAAAGCATGTGGCAACAAAATGATATTGAAATAACTTCAGTTAATCAATATTCACTGAGGAATTAATCCAAACACATCTTGTTTTATCTCTCGTATGTTTCATTTAGTTTCTGAAACGCAACAGTATTTATCCCTAATACAGTGTAATGTGGTAGGTGTCAGTCTGTCTAATGTGTTATAAGGAAACACTTTTAGCATGGCTCTCATGCGTTCTTGTGTCATGTAGTGACTTGTAAATGTACTTATGACATTAGTAGTAAACAACTGAAGCATCCATAAAATGTCAGGTTTGATAAATACAGATTTTAGCCACCTCTGTGTGGGTGAGTTTAGTTTTATGCCTTTTTTGGCAATATTCCAGCAATATCATGGCAGGGGACACCAGAAAAAGGTCTCACACATTGAAACTGTGTGAGGAATCCAACCCAGGTCTTCAGCAAGGCAAGCGAACACTTTAACCACTAGGCCACCCCACCGTTCCCAGCCGCCTTTGGCAGGGAGCAGTCAAAGGTTTGTCCTCTTTAAATACAAATGAATATGACAGGCTTTCTTGTTAAAGAAATCTTGCTGTTAGTGCCTAGGGGCCATTCATAATTTATGGCTTGGGGTATGTGTGTGATGATTTTTATTCAGGATCATGTACAATGTGAATTACACCCCACCCACCCCCACCCCTCGTACATGTATACAAAACTGATCATTCACACACCATTATTTGATACACTGGTAAGAATAAAACCAAGGGCACTATTCAGAGATGAAGATTTAATTTCAATAACAAATGACAATTTCATAAATAGATTCAAATAAAACTTCAATGGAACTCTACATGACTTTCACCAAATTCTAAGAATGTGATAAGCATACGAAGAATGATGAATAGTAAGTAATATTTCGAAGGAACTTGAAATCAACACTTTGTTCGGATACAGGACGCCAGGGTCAAGAAGCAGAATAAATACTTTGGAATTGACATCCATATAATGACAGCAAAGTCCATGTAGAGTGACAGACCCCCTACCCCCCATCCCTCACGCAATGCATGTTGATCCTCCCTCCCCTTGGATCCTAACTCTGGATGACAATCATCAAGTAATCATGGTCTGAAACAGAAAACAACATTCCTCAATATTCTGAAAAACTGACAATGACCAAGCAAAAATATCCAAGTCAAGCTGATTTAAATAGACCCCATGCCTTTTCTGTCTTACATTAGATTGTGGATCTTCATAGAAGTTAAAAGAATTTTCATCTAGTGGTAACCAAACTTCTGTACTATACAAGTTTCAGTTGACTGAAATAATCATCAGCTCATCCTATCACTACTTGACCAGTGGTCAGTGGTCGTTCATAATTTATGGCTAGGGGGTGGAGTATTTACATTGTGAATGACCCAATTCACCCCATAATTTATGTGCAAAGTAAAACACCCGCACCCCCTGCACAATATGTACAATATCAATTATCCCTACCCTCTTTCCATAAATTTTAAGCATAATCTTTTAAGATTTTTATGTACATAACTGATGAACATCAACATCACTACCTCTCACCACCCCCCACCCCCACCCAATCTGCTCGAAAATGAATGTATGTATTACTGCCAGAACGTTGTTTTGTAATATCAAATATAATATTTCAAGTGGATCAACCATTTTTATCAGCATAACTAGTTCATTCAAAGAAACCTCAACAGAGTCAACACAACCTCAACAGAGTCAACACAACCTTAACACAACCTCAACAGAGTCAACACAACCTCAACACAACCTCAACAGAATCAACACAACCTCAACATGTATGTTTTTCTCACCTGGTGCACACATAATCTCATGTTTTTTCGTCCTGAGTCTGAAGAAGCACAACTCATTCTGTGGGTCAATATCTCGGATACAGCTCTTTGCTTTGGCTGCTAAGGAATGAATCAGACCGGCATACTGGACAGTGGTTGAATTGTCCAGCGTTGTCCTGATTGGGATGCCTGTAACAAACACAGAAGCAAGTCACATTAACACCACTATCAACAATATTTCACACAAATCATGTCTGCCTGAGACAAAAACCAGAGGACATGTTGGTGTAGGATGTTTATCATTATGCTGACAAAGCTAGAAAATAAATCCGAGCGAATACTGGATTAAAAAAAAACACAAAAAGGTTTTCATTGAGGGACATAACTCTATACAGCACATTCAAAGGCCCTCATGTCATTGCGAGAATTAAAGACCGTCACATGCAATCTATACATAATCATGATTGGCCTATCGATCACCACTCACGACTCTACCAGTTCTTTATTATTATTTCTGCAAGTCGATTGAAAGCCGATTTTGACTCTAAACCAAGTGATTAAGACACAAATGGAAACACCAGCAATGGGCTTCACACATTGTACCCATGCCTTCAGGATGACAGACAAACGCATATTTCCACTAGGCTACCCTACCACCCCTGGAATCATAAAATCAGAACCGCGAGCGCCCGCGAACACTCAATCCTGAACGCCTGTGTCCGGACAAGCACCCACGAGCGCCCGCAAACAATCCTCACAGCTGCCTTGCCAAGCAAACAAAGATGGCGACCATGTTTAATGAAAACGAAAAAAACATTCTAAGCATCATCATTGGTTAGCATCCACCTGACGAAGGGGCAAGGAATAGCCAAGAAACGATGTGTAAACAATAAAGAGGAAGTTGACATCCATAACATTTTGTTTTATACATGTTTAATGTCATTTGTCACAACTTGCCCTATTCCGTAACCTCCAAGAAGACGACGAAAAGGTGTTCCGGTTTTCTCGGAATAACACGAGCTGGTTAACGAATGGCTTAATGTAACCAGGCACTCACATACATACAGGACCTATGTAAGAGCTCACAGGAGGCAATTGCACAGGCACTCACGGTTCTGGGCACGCATCCGGTTGACCTAAACGGTCATGTGTGTCTGTTTTTGATGAAAATTGTGTCTGAAGAAAGATTAACAGTATTACCTTCACTGTTGACAACAATGATTCCCATGACACCTCTGTGAGCCTGGATCCTCTTAAATGTTTCTTCTACGTCAGACTGCGGAAAGAACAAAATGTTTTCAATAGTTCAGTCAACATAAATACTCAGGGATTGGGAAAGGCTGGGGCCATGGGCCATTTTGCACATTAGACTGAAAAATGGCCCATTAAAATTTTGAAGTTTACTACTGATACAAGGGCAGTGGCCCATTCTAAATTCATAAAATGGCTAATAATCCTGAAAATAGCCCATTGTCAAAGTTCTCTTTCCCCATCCCTGAGTACTAGAAGTTTATATCAGTTATTAACACAAATACTGCAACATGTGTACACATGGGGTCATTATTGCTTACATGTATATTGCATTAAAGCAAAAAATTAAAGGGAATTATTGAACAAGTTAAGTCTTTGAATCTGATAAAGATCAGACTTTAACCTTACAGTTATATATAAATATTCCTTGACTACATGCTTCGTATGGACCATTAATTACACTGTTGATCAATTCTGATGCCAAAGTCCAATGTCATAAAGATATTGTGTGGCTGACAATTTTATAACTTTCGTGCATCATGTTGTAACTAAAAACAACCTTTTCATTGTTCATATATGTAAAGTGGCATTCAGACCTAAATGAGTCCTTGTCTCCTTAAGGATTGTTCCTCTTACATTTAAATCTTGGGAGCCCCGACAATAATTTGACCCGTGAAGGTCCCGGGATAGAATAGGCCTTCAGCAACCCATGTTTGCCAACTATGCTTGTCGTAAGAGGCGACTAACGGGATCGGGTGGTCAGACTTGGTTGACACATGTCATCGGTTCCCAACTGTGCAGATCGATGCTCATATTGTTGATCACTGGCTTGTCTGGTCCAGGCTCGATTATTTACAGATCGCTGCCATATAGCCGGAATATTGCTGAGTGTGGCATAAAACTAAACTCACTCACTCATCCAACAATAATTTAACTTTTAATTTATGACAATGATGTGTAGAGTTCATAATTTGTATTGTTTCAAATAAAATATAAAGATTCACTTTAATGGAAAGGAGAACATTTGCCCTGTTAATGAACAGGCCAACATGGAAATGCATAGCTGTGTATGTTTCACTCAGGGGTTCACCTAGGGTTCCCAGCTAAGGACTCTTTGCTGACAGTTTGTTGGTAAATCAGTATTTTCCTCAAATTAGTCAGTGGTTGAGAATTCAATTCACCAAGGCCATTACTACTTAACAAAAAAAGTGGAAATTCCAATTTGGGGGCCGTTACTGACACCTGCAGCAGATGTGAGGTTAAATACTGGCCTCTGAGTAGGTCTCGATAAATCTGTTTCACTGAGTTAGTTCAACATTAAATGATCATGAATCAAATTTTATACATGTATCTACTACCAGCATAATTAGTAGCTAACCATTGGTCTCAAGACATTTGTGGAGCATCAGACATGTTCAGATGTCCTTCTGACAAAATAGTCTTCAAAGGCTTAGTGAAATCACATGATTAAGATCATGATAAAGTGTTGTGCATACTATAAAAAATACATTGTACATCATAGGCAATCAAAGACATTTTGAATATAAACGTTCAACAAGTTAATGGTTTGCTATGTTCCAATGTACGATATCTGTATCGATTTCCGAATGTAAATTGGAAATGAAAAGTGACAGCACGAAAGTGACAAGGTATTTGTTGAAAATACCTGGGAGTTGCTACTGATATTTTTCCCTGGCATGATTTAGACTAGAAGAATGAGGGATTTGGAATGAAGCACTGTCCCATACACAAGCAATATTTGCATATGGATATTTGTAATATTGGTTGAAAATGTTCTTGAATAACAATCAGATATCTACTGTTGGATACGTTATTATGAGTACCACAGTGTGTTGCTGATGGTTTAAGGTAATAATATCTACATGTGGCTTTACTGGCCCAAGTCCTTGGCAACTGTGACAACACACGCACCATTCGCCCTGATCAAAATCATACACCGATGAATTAGTTAAACGCGAGGACACGTAAGGTTAGCTGAGAAGGCAATGTGAACTTATACAGTATCTTAGAAATATTTGAACATGTGTTGTTATGTACTCCTAAGATGCAGGTGCTTGGAATGTAAAGAGAAAAGAGCATCAGAAACGTTTTCACAGTGGGTGACTCATAGATAAATAGACTGCTTCGTATTTCGATCGAAAAAATAAGGACGTTTCAGACATTATTTGCTTAACTATAACAAAGTTTTCTTCATTTTAACTTGGAAATACTCACCATGATTGCAGGCCGGGGTGTCGTTGCTAGGGTATGTCCCTCTACCTGTGTTGACAAGAATCTGCCTGCGTTTACTTCGACACTTCCGGTACACAAGCAATCGGCAAATGTCGCCCTTATCACGGATACAGCCGAAGTTATGCCTTCTATCACGTGACGTGGTTGGGGTTGCTAGGTTCACTGGTTGATGTTTCCATATCAACGCCGGAGGATAAAGCTTACTGATTAATCTGGACTAATTTGTTCTTATCAAATACAATAAATATTGAAAACCGCAATTAATTTTGGTGCACATTAGCACGAATAATTAAATTTGTTTCAAAAGAGAAGTACGTCTCTATCACAAGAGAGAAAATATATCACTTCAAAAACGCCCTATAAGATCCTATGACAGTTATCGTTTTGTCTTTTATCAGAGCGAGAACACATATTTTTCAGAGTGAGAAAAAGGTTGTTTATGTATAATATTTAGGCACACAATACAAAAGGTACACTCCTGGGAACTTTGGTAATAAAAGTATTTTGAAATTTATATTTTAAACCGTTTAGTTTACACTTAGTAACTTCATTAAAATGTCTCCCATACGATGGAATTATTTCAATTTCACTAAATAATGTAAAGGGGGAGGAGGGAAAGGGGTAAGGGCAGGAATTAATGAGAAAAATTAAAAATCTTATATTTTTTCTATACAGTTTGCCATGGCAGACAGCCAAGAGAACATTTTTCGTAATAAAATTTCGAAACTACTCTCATTCCCTCGAAATCCGTAAATCTGATTAATTTGTAATGAAAACGTCGATTTCTTTGTTGATTAAAGTGTTGTAAGAAAGCCCGGATTAGGAGACGCCTGAGAGATTTGCCCATTTGAGCTTTGTACGGTATTTTAGCTTACCACCTTCTATCAGCTTAATGTGGCAGTAAAGCCTGACGAGATGCGGGCCTGAGAGTTGTACAGTGTCGGTCAAAACCCAGGATGTGTATAGAAGAGAAAATGCTTGGATTAAGATCTGGGCCACTCTTGGATTCAAACTCACGATCACAATATTCCAGCACACCAAAGGGACGCAATTTTGCTAATCAAAATGTGGCGTCTCGCTGCCACGGGTTCATCTGTCTCTACCATTCCCCAGCCACCACTTAACACCAAAGATTTTACACTCATTGCATACAGGCTACACTACATGCATGCATACCTTGCCGGTTGTACTTAACTGCATATACAGTCCCTGGAGGTTGTACATAACTGCATAGTCCCTGGGGGTTGTGCTTAATTACAGACCATGGAGGTTGTACTCAACTACATACAGTCTATGGAGGTTGTACGTAACTTTCATACAGTCTATGGAGGTTGTACTCAACTACATACTGTCTGTGGAGGTTGTACTCAACTACAGACAGACCATGGAGGTTGTACTCAACTACATACAGTCTATTGATGTTGTACTTAACTACGTAATCTCTGTGGAGGTTGTACTTAAATACATACTGTCTGTGGAGGTTGTACTTAAATACATACTGTCTGTGGAGGTTGTACTTAAGTACATACAAATCTTGGATGTTGTACTTAACTACATACAAATCTTGGATGTTGTGCTTAACTACATACAGACAATGGAGATTGCACTTAACTACACACAACTACACAATGCGTTTTAGGCTTACTGTAAGTATATTCACATACAATGATATAGGTTTCTGTGCTTTGGACCCGTGAAGGTCTGGGGTAGAATAGGTCTTCAACAACCTATGCTTGCCATAAAAGGCAACTGTTTGTTGTAAGATGTGTAAAAAACTAAATTCACTCACTCTTTGCTTTGACTTCACCAGACGTGTAGCAGAGTAAATATGCAAGGGAGATAACTCTACACATCTCTTCACTTTAATCTGAAACTCACCCACAATCATAACTGAAGGTCACATAAGTAAAATCCAAAGCTTACTGCAACTGTCAAAAAGTCTGCATTTTTAAGCAAAACAGGAATCACAGATCATCCTTAAATAAACAATCACACTTACATCATGCTTTGTGGAGATGATAATAAAAATAAAAAATGACAGAAGAGTATATTTTAGATAGTAGATTTTATTTATCAACACATAATGTAACAAACAGTGTATACAACACATTCATAACAGCAGCAGCAGAAGCTGAGCATTTCTCCTCAGCATAAAACCTTGTGAACGTTTAGTACACATTTGCATATTGTACAATTGGTGTATGTGCGATCTGTACAAAAACAAATCTATTCTCAGATCAACATTAAAAACAATGCAGCACAAGAAAATAAGAGCATAAATAGCTTTGAATAATGGCTAAAAAAGCGACACAAATGCAATTAGGGTGGGAGAAACAGAATATGTGTTCAAACTCAAAATACAATTTGCTCTGAATATACAAATTCAAAATGTTTAACAGCAGCCTTTTAGCTTATTTTGTTTTCGTCCCCATACTGGATGGTCCTGACTTATTCAAGTAACAGAGAAACAAAAAGATAAACTTCAGGTTTTCAGCAGTGATATTCATATGAAGGGTTTGTTAGGTTGTCCGGTGTCAATCATATAAAAGACAACATAAGTTCAAGAAGTCATAGCACATTTCTAACACAGATAAACTGAAACAAACCATAACTGGAACAAAAAATGAAACTCTTAAAAGAATAAAATACTTAAAATCATACTCCTTCCTCCATCAAATAGTTTCATAGACAACGCTTAGTTAACACAACCATACATCAATATTTCAAACTAAGCAATAACTAATAATAAATCTCTAAAGTTTGATCCCAAATAGGTACTGCAATACGTCTTGTAACACTAGAATGTAAACAATGCTGGTACTACAGATTCATATCCACACAAGTCTATTCATACCGATTAAAACAATTATCTTAACTAACATCCAAATATTTATATTCTCTGATTAAAACAAAAAAGATCTACCAGTAGGATGTACACATTCTGTTGATACAACTATTGGACGGACATATTCAGCAGTCGTCATGGGGCTTCATCATATGAACAGATTTAAATAATTATTCAAACATCACCGCTATTTTTTCTAGCAAAGTAATGATCCAGTTCACTGGCCATTTTTAATTCTTTTAATGCTTTTGTCTGATTAATTCAGCAATATTCGTGAAAATTTAGTAGATGAATTAGTTACAAACTTATTCAAAGAGGAATAACTTACAAACTTGTTCAAAGAAATATCCAAACATATTATTTTTTGATACACAAAATAATTATCGAATGGCTGGACGGATGGATTTCATTCTCATAATGGTTAGACGGATAAATGTCTTAAATGTCTGGAATCATAGCCAGAGAATGAAGATAAATGGACATTGCACATAATTTCATCAGCAGATGGATAAATGATTATAATGGTTATTCAGGCTAGTAGTACAAATATACTTACTTGATAAATATAAGTATTTGTAGAACAGCAGTGGAGTATTGAAACATATGGACGGATAATAACTGGATACATCTGGGATTCATAACAAGTTTACTAAAGCAGCAATATTTTGTTCAAAACAGACTTTTTAGAAGGTCATTTCTTTTAAAATCAGAGGTAACTTCAAATCACTTTAAATGCAATGATTTATAAGTAAGGATTAAAGCTTTTTTATTTCCACTGGGTCATTTATCAGTGAAATTAAGAAAAACAAGCAGTTTTCATTCCAAACTTGGTGCTGTAACTAGGGGTGAAACGGTACACTACTATGGTACAGAAGTACTGTTGTACAAAGCCTTCCGTTTGGTCCGTTTCTGTTCAGGAAATGAGATATGATCATAGTGCAAGATACTGACATGACCAAACCTTACAGTAATGCATAGATTTGACAAAACAACTTTATTTCTAAATATTTTAGAAAAGGTTTTAAAAGACTGATAAAAGGATGGTACGAAAACAAGAAATACAGCACTGTTGAATTGCATTATGGTATAATAAAAAAAGAAATAAGAAAGTGAAATCCCAAATATGACATATGTTGTAATAAAAAAAAAGTGAAAATGCTGCGGTTCTCCTAATATCATGGCATACCATTTCACCCCTAATGTTAACTATAATCTGTTGTAGACATTGGTGCTGCATCTCGCCCACTAGGCAGGTCCAGACAAATCCTTCAACACACTGATCAGGTGAGAACCTCCACAACCTAATCACAGCCTCCTTTGGCACAGACCTCATTAAGGACCTTGTGAGCCTCAGCTACCCCTTTCGACGCTGCATGATGAATTAATGTGTGGGCCTCTCTGAAAATAAGACAAAACTCAAATAATTAACTAACCATCAGATTCATTGTCACTTTTACAAGAATCAAATCAAGTGTAGAGCTATGATTTTGATTCTCTTGCTTAACACTGCAATATTCCAGCCATATTGCAGCAGTTTGTAAATAATAAAGTCTGGACCAGACAACCCAGTGATCAACATCATGAGCATCATTCTAAACCATAGGGATAAAATGACATGTGTCCACCAGTGAGTCTGACCACCCAATCCTGTGTCAACTCTTATGACAGGCCTGAGCTACTGAAGACCATTTCTATCAAGTATAGTTCCAGCCTAGATTATTTACAGCAAATATCATATAGCAGTCCACTGCTGAATGCAATCAACACCAAGTAGTCAAAGTGGTGAAAACTCTCCAAACAATACTCTAGTTACAACAGTGCAGGTGTTAACAAATGCCAGACCACTGATTGATGCAGTGAGCATCAGGTCACACTGACCCCAACGAACCAGCTAATGCAGATAACCACACATTGCTAACAAGATAAATTATATGATATTTGGAACACTAAACCACACATTCTTCCAATGATGCCATTTTTTCTACCTTCAGTATATAATATTTTAACTGACTACTGACCCTGTTTTGATGTCAGTCTTCAGGCCCCTGAGGTACCCGATGGCCAGGTTGTAGGAAGCATGAGGGTGACCTTGATCAGCAGCCTTCCTGAAATAGCAAATAGGCAGAATCAGAAAATATTTTAAGACAATACAACAGAGAATGTTTTGAAAATAACCAGACCCTAAAAACAAAACTCCAAGTACTTTGTCAGCCTATGTTACATCATATGAAAGATCATCAGCTGGTCCTACTAGATACTCAATTCAAATAACATCAGGTCTTCCACCATTTCTGCTTGCCAAAGGCTTAAGGACCAGCATTTATAAGCCAGACATATATCCATGGTAGAGACGTATCTATGTGGATGTAAAGAGCTTCACTCTGTCACAGTATACTCATGGGATGATGTTTTATGCTGTTTTAGGTGAATTTAGTCATATCACAAGTCATATCATAGCTTTTTGACTTGCTTGTGTACCTGCATGCCTTTTAGTCTGCAGTACAGACCTTGAAACCAGTACAACTGATCCAGCCCAAAACTAGTTTTGGACATTTTCAGAAAACAAAGTCAACATCTAAAATCATTCCAATATTTCATTTAAATAATTCTAACATTTTCTGGGCAACATTTTCATTTCAAATGTTGGATGTCAGACAAGAAATTTACCTGAACCACTCCATAGCTTTGCCAGCATGTCGGTCTGTCCCCTTGCCATGTAAGTACCGCTGACCCACCTGGTGTTGTGCAGTTGCATATCCCATATGTGCATAGGCATGCGCAATGTGGAAATGCAGGTGGTCAAAGTAGAAGTAAGCATAGATGACCAGTGACACTGTGAACACAATCAGTAGTACCTGAAACATAACAATGGAAAGCTGAAGTCAATGAAACAGGACACAGGAGTGTGTGAGGGCTTTTTGAATACTTCACAAAAACAGTGGAAGAATACAATACATGAAACATAATTAGGCTGGCTAAAGAACCTGAAACATAAGATTGGAAGGCTAAAGAACCTGAAACATAACAATGGAAGGCTAAAGAACCTGAAACATAACAATTGAGGGCTAAAAAGTCTGAAACATGACATGGGTAAACCAAACTAGGCCTCCACAAACAATGGCTAAGTGGGTTAGGTGGCTGACTTTGTGTGCTGGTGTGGGTTCAAACCCTGGATGGAACTCAACCCAACAAATCTACTAGAAACTATACTTTACAGAAAAACAAGTGTTACATTTGGCCACTTTCTAAATTCCATTGCGTATTCAAAGTAAGGCTGTGTAACAAGCATACAATAAATCACAATTCTGGCATGTCCTCTTGGTATTACTTTTATTTCATTGCAAACTTGAATGCATGTAGAGCAATGTAAAATGATTGAAAATATTCATCCAACCTGAGCACAATTTAACAAATTATTTCACAACAAAATGACTTGAATCAGTAACATTTAACATTGCATCGTCATTATGTCATCTGACAATAAGTCCAAATGGAACACAAATGTTATCTGCCAAGAAAACGCAAATGTTTCATTAACAATGTAAGTTCTTTCCCTTCGTTAAAATATTAATTACTCAAAAGGCCAAAATATGATTCACATTCACCTACAATAAATGTCACTGGAGTGGTCAATTTTATTTTTTTTATCACTAAACACACAATAAACTTTAATATTCTCATGTATGCTGCAACAAATATTATGAGTGGTTGATGGTGGGGAAACATAATAATAACAGACTTTTCAGTATCATGATGTTTGTGGCATCTTTTCATTAACATGATTGTGCAGGAATTCTGCATATTTAGTCAATTTCCATGAAAAGCAGTTCGAAACATAATATCAAGAGATGTGGCATAAATCATTACATATGAATATGAAATGAATCATATTTCAATGAGACTATCCAGTAACTGACTAGAAATTAAATATTGATGACTCAATAATCCATGATGGTATGTTCAGACGAGACACTTGACAGTGGTTGGTGTTTGTTCGTTACTTCCGCTATCAAACAAACGCAGTTTATCGAACCAGTCTATTTCTGTGAGACCAAGCCCGATCCGCATCAGTTCTCGTGTTTAACAACAAAGGTTAATCGATTATTGATGTCCCGTAACTGGTTTCACCTGCAGTTTGAATAACCGTGTCTGTCTGCAAACGCTGATAAAACTTTATCATTAGTACAAAATTCGAATGTTTAGTCCTTCAAGCTTAAGCTATGCCTTTGTTTCGTTTTCTGTCACTCCGAGGTAAGCCTGAAATCAGTAACTGACTTTTGAAATTCTTCACATGGCACCAATGTCCCAGGACCCCTGATCAACTTCACCATGGACTTTCTCACCTCCAAGACTCGCACATATGTTGGATCAGCCTTCTTCTTACGAGCGAGATAAACCTTTCCTCCATACGGCAGGTCTGAATTCCACTCTGGGTCCTGTTCTGGCTGATAACGCTGTCGTAGTTCGGCTCCGCCGATACCCGCTGAACTAGCGGTCGCCATCTTGTGTTCATGAGCTCTCCTCGGTACGTGGCCGGCTGCTGGAGCTTGGTTGTTGTCATGGCTACGACGAGCACCTTGCGACGTCAACAACCAGCATCCAGCTGAGATCGAAATAGTGTCATACACGTGATTAATGATATCGATTAGTATGCTGTATCATCAGCTCACGTTTGTATACCCTACTAATTCTAAGTCAAGGTCATAATCAAGATACGTGTGTTATTGCAACAGTTTTGACAATTACCAATAAAGCCAATAAAAGTTATTCATTCTTCTGCCAATATATTTTGAGGCGGTGATTCTCACACCCTATTGATATAGAGGAAAAGATTGTAAATGGGACCATCTGCCCATGTTCGTCGGGGCCGAATACTACGTTATTCGTTTGTACTCAAATTAATATAACTTGACTAATTTAGCACCCATTTAAAATCTAGGCTCCTGTTCCACATGTGCATATGGTTTTTTTAGGGTGGTTGGCAGTTAGCTTTACTGGAGTAAATTTCGACACGTAATTTGGACTTTTGACTTAGTTGGGGAGTTTCAGAGCTGAACAAGTGATACCGAGTGTGCCATAAATTAAGTTATTAACTGTCCCTTAAGATCCTGCAGTTTACAATTTGTTATAGCAGTTCTGATCGTAACGGTGTCATTTTGCTGAAAATGTATCACAGAACGAATTTGTTGATTCTCTGTACTATATACTTGGTCTGCCTTTTCCAGGTCATCCTGGTGGATCAATGTGTATAGGCCAGCCCTCATCATGGAGTGTACAGAATTCTGGATTCCTTGCCCACTTAACGTAGTAGTATGAACTACATTCATCATGTAGCTGTCTGGAATGAGATAGAGCAGCTTTGGAAACATACGATAAAATTATACTGACTGCCGAACTGTTATCGCCGCGCCCCAATTATCCCGCACACTTCGTGTGTGTGTGTGTGTGTGTGTGTGTGTGTGTGTGTGTGTGTGTGTGTGTCAGTGTGTGTATGTCTGTCTGTCTGTTTCTCTGTGTGTGTGTGTGTGTCAGTGTGTGTATGTCTGCCTGCCTGTGTGTGTGGTGTGTGTGGTGTGTGTGTGTGTGTGTGTGTGTGTGTGTGTGTGTGTGTGTGTGTGTGTGTGTGTGTGTGTGTGTGTGTGTGTGTTGGGTGTGTGTGTATGTTTGGGGTGTGTGTGTGTTGGGGGTCTGTGGCTGATGGGCTTGTAACACGATCTATATAATAGCTAATAGCAGCAAGTCATTAATTGTTTCATTCCCTGTCAGTCTACTGTAATTGAAACCCACTCAGTTAGTCACACGATCATTTATTCTAGGTAACATTATGATGCAGATATATATATCATTTCACGAATGACGTGTGAAAATCTGAGATGGGGAGTTTTTTTTTTATATAGGGTTTATACTTTTTGTGAAATTATACTTGTTTCAGTCGCGGTATGGCTGAAATACTGCCTATATGATAAAAATACCCGTTTTATAATATTATTTCCTAATGAGGACAGGTGTCAGTGTGTGTGGCTGTAGTATATACTACCATGCGCACTCAGCAGGGTTCCAGTTATACGAGGGCGACTTGTTAATATCCCTCTTTTAATGAAATTACCCAGACCAATGCTCATGCTGTTGATCACTGGAATATGTGGTCTAGACTCTATTATTTACCGACCGACGCAATATATCTGAAATATTTATGGGTGCGGCGTAAAACTGAGCTCACACTCCCACTCACTTTTTTCAGTAAAATATTTCACGAAATGTCACAAACTATTTTGTCTGTCACAAAACAGAAGGCTCAGTCAATTGTGTTCTGTCTTACCTTTACCTTGTTTTCTTGAACGCCAAAAATACATCTTCAATTCATCAATTGATCTGGTACGCGAAGCATTTATGTAAAACGTGTTATTCAATGTATGCTTTGACGCGAGTAACGATCTACACTTGGAATAGATTAAAATACAACCAAGGGTTCATCCTCGGGAGGGTATTATAAAAAGAGGACTTTTCTCAAGAAATACATGAAACCAAATATTCAATGAACACTCACTCCGCTCCATGATTTGAGTACAAAATGTCGATTTAGTTTACAACTACGTTCCATTAAGTATGGGTATGTTGTTTTTTAAAAACTGAAGCATTCTAATTCCAAACACACTTTCACAGACAAGTTCTGATAATTTTGTTTTGATGTTGTTTAAAGTATTGTTATAAGCATTCCAAAAAAGATTTTTTTTATCGTACATTAAATAATCTCTTCAAAAAGACAAACGGTTTTGTTAAACTTGAGGGTAAAAGACCTTTGCAAAATATTTACGATTTTGTGTATGTTTGTTTACATTTCAACTCGAGTCTTTGAACTTTTCGTGTCCATTCGTCAAAATAGAATCCTTTCATCGTTACGTTTTAGTGGTAACACCGATCGAACAACTGTTTGGCGGTTACCTCCCTTAACCGGCATAGATGACGCTGAAGTGAATACGCCGCGGAAACGTACATGCTCCAAATGTGAATGTTTGAAGATTTGGGTCACCACCCAAACTAATTTTTGTCAATCTGTTACATCCAACTAGGCAAGATGGTATGTCTTTCACTGTTCTTATTTTGAATGTTGTCAGTTTTTGCAGACTTATTATTTCACGCATGTATAGTGCAATAAGTCGACTATTTAGTTTGTAAATAGACACTGGATCTGCGCGATTTTACAGACACCATGTCCCATTGTTTACGTCGCGAAAGATAGCAACATTTCATTAAATATGAGCAAAATTGTTTGATTCATTTTCTCTTTGGAAAACTTGTGTCTAGTGCCTTCTTGAATTTAAATGTATATGTCATTCGTCTTTAGATTCATCTTGATTTTGGTAAATGTTCGGGGTTTTTTTTTGTCTCAGTGTATCCTATTTTCGTGATACAACACCAGTTCAATCTTAAACAACCCTCACAGTTATTTTATTAAATGTGCATAAGTTCTATGTTTATTTAGTGTTTGCTCAAATATTTTATAGTTTGTATTAATTGGTACTCATTAAACAGCTTTGTTTTTCTTGACTGGTTGGTAGGGAGGGCTTTTAAGTGTTTGGATGTTTCAATGTAGTTAGGTTTAAACGTTCGTTGAACGTTTCATTTTTATCCAGCTAATGTCTGATTAGTGAATATAACTTACATGGCAGATGTGTCAAATATCATTTCTCTTTTTGTTTCTGTCCTTAACATTTATTGAGGATTCCCTGACTCACCATGGTAAGAAAATTAGGTACAAAGTTACTTTAAAATCAGGATTATTTTCATCTTCTCTTAAAACTCAGTTTTTGTAATTGCATTTAATTCAGTAATATGATTCAATACTTTTAGATATGGTCCAGAGTTGGTCTGGTTATTAGCGAATGTAGGTGACTATTACAAATTCGTAAGATTGCTGATATATGGGTATATTTGATAACTTATCCTTGTAATATGAATTTGAAAATTATCATTTCAACTTAAAAGAATATTAGGACATATTGCTGACTTAGGGCCAAATATTGGGGAGACTCTGTTTTCGTAGACTGAACCAGTTCGAAGACGTGGTGATTTCGTAACCAGACTGTTTCATAGACAGTGATTTTGTAGACGTGTATAAATAAATAATATAATTGGTAATATAATTGGTCCGCTGCTTCCCGGGCGAAGTCTTCCCGTCTCTGTGACACAGTGATAAGAAATTAATGTTACTCACTCCTCTAGTACGTCATCTGGTGCGTGTATGGTTGTATGTTGATACCGGTGTCACAAAGATGATGCTGCCACTGGTCGCAGCTGTCACACTGGATAGCATTTTGTCTGGGTCGAACTTCTTTCACACATACAACGCAGTAGGCCATGGTTGATGCTGAATGATTTCTTTTTGCCATCTTGAGCTTTATATACCATAACTGTTCTTATATTGTTTTATTTCACCAAACTGAAACACTTTTCGGTTACACTGTCATAATTACTAATAATACCTAACATAAACTAACATTTACTTCATCATTTACTCATCATGTACACTTTGCATGTTGTATACAGGTTGCGAAAAGCAGCAAGATGCTACAGCATATAAACTACCGTATGAGGTGCACCCTCCAAGATGGGCGCATCTTCATCGGTACGTTTAAAGCCTTCGACAAGCACATGAACCTGATTCTGGGAGATTGTGATGAGTTCCGAAAGGTGAAGCCAAAGAGTCAGAAGGCTGGAGAGAGGGAAGAGAAAAGAGTTCTGGGTCTAGTACTTCTTCGAGGAGAACACCTGGTGTCCATGACTGTTGAAGGACCTCCACCAGCAGAGGTATGATTATCAAAATAATACAGATATACAAGCACAAGGCTGTGAGTCTTGTGATACATATATGATTCTCCTCTAAGAATATTTCTTTTAGAGTCTTCATGTATAAAGTTAAATTTGGGAGCATATTTTTAATGTTGCATATGTGAATATGTCTCTTTGCAACAATGATGATGTAACTTAGAAGTCTATTTTCACCTTGAGTACCAAACCAAATCATGATTTTTGTTAATTCCAATGGATGTGGATAAAAATTGTCCAGCCATGGTTTTAGATTTATCCAGAAATCTATACTGAAAGTCTAAAAGTCTTGTATCTTGTAATCCTTTTACTGTAGATATATTTTTGCAATCTAAGTCACTTTCGGGAAAATTGAAGTTGACATTTATTACAAATGTGTGGATATTTATCATTACAAATAGGTTTATCATGAACAAATTATGCAGCCCTTTCACAGTTTTACTAAATATTGCTGGCATTCAGAAAGGTTCATATTACTGACTGGAATAAAGTGACAGTGTTTTAAAATATGTTTCCAAGATTTGGGTAATATGTTCAGTAAGTATATGAAATCTAAACAAGTATGTTTGATATGATAATTCTATTTTAAACATTCACTTGATTGTAATCCAATTCTCATCGCATATATCCCTAATATTCATAATTCCTTTCTCAGCCCTATTTTGTATGAAATATGTAGAGTTTTGAAGTTGTGATTGAACCATTGTGATTGGGATAGAATTTCATTATAAATGATGTTTGTGTCAACATATTGTTGTTTGTGAAATTGTTTCCATGCTTTTAGCACATCATGCCAAAAAGGATTTTCAATCTCAATATAAGTTTCAGAATTTCCTCCAAAGTTAAATTGTCTTTGAAGGGTACATTGCCTGGATTTTTATTTTCACATTTTTTAAAATATTATCTTAAAGTTGATAATTTCATAGTATCAATAAATGTGCTTTTCACTTATTCTCAGTCCTCTTTCATATTTATTTTTCATTACACTCCTCGTTATTTTATCCTTTGATCATTCCAGATTAATTTAAAAAATAGTTTTTTGTGCTAAGTAATTAATTAATTAATTCTGGTGGTGGATTGGGCAAAAAATTGAAAATATGAACTAGTTTGGAGATTGCTAAGGTTTTTATTACTGTTATTTTACCAATAAGTGTTAGATGTCTTTTTCTCAAAGATACTAAGACTCAGTAAGAGTCAATCAATTTCTTTCACTTTCTTTCTGGTGTTGATTACCCATAGGTCCTGAAGAATCAGTGTAAATTTAATACCTTATAGTAATACATCAAATTCACTAGTTACCCAATCAGTTTTCATGCTACCGCATATTTTATCAGTAAAATTAGCTTATGATCCAGTCCTGATTGCTTTTGATTTATCTAAATTTGTTTTTCAAACCTGACATTTTATAAAATGTCAGTAGCAAGATATAAACTCTTCTCATTTCCATCAAGAAATAGTTCAGTATCATCAGTGTACTGATCCCGTATGTATTCCTTATCAATGGTGACAATACCTTAATATTTTCAATGTTTCTTGTCATACAACCAAGAATCTCAGGTTTGTTGTATAACATGGAAAGTATATTATGCTATTGATATCTGTCATTTCTGTTGCCTTTTTTTAAATAAACATTATAAAGGAATTTTATCATGGTTATATAACATTTGAACTATGCTTTCTTTCAAAATGATCTTTCTCAGAATAAAATTGTCTCAAGGATTAAAAGTTTACATAGGATTCCCACATTTACATAGGAAATCGTTCTTCCTTGCCATCTGTTACATTTTAGATATTTTTTACTGAGGCTACAACTGGTCCTTGACAAAGGATTCGGAGTGTTAACAAGATCAACTGTCACACACACATGCCTACTATGACAACACACACTACGTGACACAGTATAAACACAGAATACAAAAGCTCCACATGACTAGTAATAAGCTGCTGATCCGAATACACATGTGCTCGAGAAGTAAAGCTAAGGTAGAATTTTCTCCCGAACCTTCATTCCCACAAGCAAGAAATATGGTATATCAGTGGTTCAAAAATCCCATCGCCCAATGCCCGGGGACAAGTCAGTTCTCATTTCAGGCAATCAAATAATGGTATCTTTCTTGTCCATGGACTACTATATAATTTCCCCATATGGTTTGAAACTGCAAATAATCTTGGATATAATTTCCTATCTGCGCATAATGAAGCTATTAAAGTTTACAGTAATTATAAAGTAGAGGTAGTCTTCACAAATAGTCCAGTATACATTAACATCATGCATTGTGTCATAAAATCAGGGCAAGTGGAAAATAAGTCAGAACAAGTTACTTTCTTGAGGTCACTTATCCTGTGACAAGTGGCTATTCAACATATTTTTGAACCCCTGTAAATATACCAACCAATATAATATAACATGAAGGATTGACATGACTTGACTCATAGTTAAAAGAACAGAGGATTCTGTATTTTGTGTCTTCAATGATTACAGACTTAGTCAGTGAGTTGTTTCATCATGCCTATTTGTTTACTACAGGAAGGCATTGCTCGTGTGCCTCTGGCTGGTGCAGGTGGTCCTGGAATGGGACGGGCTGCAGGGCGTGGCGTGATGGGACCCAGCGGGTCTGGAAGTGGGCCTGGTCTACAGGGCCCAGTGAGAGGTGTGGGTGGTCCCTCTCAACAAATGATGACACCTGGTGGTCGCGGAGCCTCCTATTCAGCAGGACCAAGGCCCGCAGGCCCCCGAGGTCCTCCTCAAGGTATAGCTTTTTATCTTGTCTTTATAACTGGGTTTGTAATAATTGCTCGATTATTTCTTATCTTCATAGCTGATCCTTGGAGAGGATATACTGACATGAAATAGTAACGAACAAGTAAATTAAACTTGCAGTTCATGAAAATAATTAATGTGAATGTCTACTTGTACGTCAAAGAATGATGAATGCAAGGCAAAATGAAGGAATGGTGATTTAGCTCATGACTGTAAACAACATTTAGTTTTGTTTTCAAAACCATCGTCCAAAATGTCAACATGATAATGTCCATTTGCAGAGTGTTTTGGTATATGTAAGACTAAGACATATAGTGAGCTTGTAGGGTTGCCTTAAGATCCGAGGCAAGATGTTTTGATATGTTATTGTGATTTGAAATCAAACTGTCCACTGATATGGTCACAGTTGCCTCTGCAGAGTTGTAACCCTTGGTCAAGGGTTTGGCTTGATAACGTGTCTAGATTTGTCAGAACCATACCATCAGTCTCGTGTTCCATCCAAATAGTAATCTTCTAAGATCAGCATTAAGCCTATCCATTCTTTCTCATAACAGCTGCAGTTTAGCTGGAATAGCTGTATGATGATAAACAACAAACATACAAATGTCTCTTATCACGTTTACATGCCATGATATCAGTCTAGTATTGTGAAACCCAACTAAGTGGACCAATCAGTCAACATGTGACAACGGTTAGAGACTAAAGCCAGCATGATGATACTGTTGTTTGGATACAGTGGCTAGAGGTCAAATAGATCAAAATCCTGTGGCCCATTCCTCAGAGCAATCATCTCCCATACTTTAAAATAACTTAGTCAGTAATATCACTATGATTGCTTTGAGGAACGAGATCCTGGACTTAACCATGGAAATACTTTCAAAATGGTTTGACCCCCATGTGCGATGTTTCTTCTTTGGTCCATCAAGTATATTTGAGTTTTTTGTTCTGCAGGCCCGATGATGGGAGGTCCTCCAATGCGAGGTCCACCTGGAATGGGAGGACGAGGACCCCCTGGACCCGGTATGAGAGGACCCCCACCTATGATGAGAGGTAAGAGTAAATAGTGTTTGAACATCTTTAGAGATTATTACATGTCTTGTTCTAAGGAGGAATAAGTATTGATTATGAAGGGGGGCATGCCCTTCACAAATCTGCCCTTCTAAGATCGGTTTGAAAATATTACTGAAAAACTGGTCGTACAATTTGGTATTTTGAACATTTTGAGTGCTAATGTTGTATATGGTTTTACACTTTCCCAGTGAAGTACAAATTCTAGTACTTTTTTGAGCTGAGTCACAGAATGGCATTGTGACTGAACAGAATGGCATTGTGTAATCATTTTTGGTGTTGTGTTTGGGTACAGATGTCAAAAAGCATTAGCAATTAGAGCTGCATAGTGTTTGTATTAACACTTGGACCAAGGCCCAGAATTATATACCTTATCTGGACTTTCAGTCAGGGATGAGAATTTTACATGGATTTCATTGGATTGTGTCACTTTTGTAGTGATATTGATTACATTGATGATGAGGCAAGTACAACATTTAATGAGGCAGTGGAGAGCCAAGTTATAATCGATCATGTAATCCCCTCCCTTTGTAATTTTCAGTGTATTTTGTTTTCTCCATGTATTCCCACCTTCTCGTTTAAAGATATAAACCATTGTGAAAGAAAACCATGCAGTTTGTCTCTAGATTGCTATAACCTTACTTTCATATTCATGTTCTTGTTATTTTTTTTAAAACACAAACATTCAGCAAGCACCTCAACACCCCATGCTGTTGTACAGCAGTGTGTGACCTTAATTTGGTGCTAGAATAAAACATTATCACTTTCCATGTGTAGTCTGTACTGCTCATGGCATTCAACATGTGACAAGGGAGAGAACTCTGACTGGTCTGTGTGGCATTGTAGCTAGTGTATACATGGTCCCAGCATGACATGACAAGCTAGTTTATTATGGACTCTTCTATGACCAAAGAAAACTACTATCACTTTTTCATGTTTGTATTTGAACCCTTTGAAAACTTGATTTTGCCATTCTGTTAGTGACATGGTTAAAGTGAGCTTTTTGAAGAGATTTTATGTGCCTTGTTAGCTGCAATTTCAATAACATTCCTTGGATTTAGTGTATGGAAACATACCCCCGTTGGAAGCATGCATGTGTTAAAGGAGAGTGTGGTGATGATTATTTTAACATGGGGAAACTCCACACTCGATATGTCATCTTTTGTTGTTGTTATCAGTATCAAATATGGAAATATACCAAGAAAATAGAAGCTCATACCTAAGTCCCTAAATGTTTGCAACTAAGAATGCCTTTGACATACACATAACATGTCTCTGTAGTTTCCATCTATGCTTTCACAGGTTGTTGTATTTTATGCTTTCGAAAAATGTTTGTAGTGAAAATCAAACTTTTGATTGAGTTCATCTGTAGATAAGGAATCTAATCTTTTTTGGTACTTTGGAGTGAATTTTAGTAAATATATCAGGCTGGTCACATGCAAATAGACAAGTAGCTAATGTTAGAAAAGATAACCCAGCAATTACAAGTCATAAAAAGATGACAAAACTGGGCAGCTATGCTGTGAGACTCATTGCCCATGTGCCTGCCCTGTTGGAGTGTTGTGGCTCACAGGTTTAGTCACTTGTCTATAAATTCAACAGAATGAACTTGATTCTGAAATTTAAGAGGGACACTATCAAACAGTTTAGAGGAAGGATGGAAATTATCAGAATCTAATGATCGACTTTCTGGTAATATGTTATTCCAGTACAGAGTTATTCCCCTTCTCCTGTAGGTCCATGAAAGAGACCTTCGAGTTTTGAGTAACTTGAGATTGCAGTAATATTGACTGACCGTCAAATACTTCAATATCAAATAATGGATTGACTGAAAAGACACCATGTTCTGGTTTGCAAATGTAAGTTGTAAGGAACATCAAGTATCTTTTTCCCGTCATCTTCCGATTCAGTGTTCCTACTTAAGTCAGTCACTTTAGTTCTTCAGAAACTCAAGAAGTTTGTTTGGGAAAATTGAAAAATATGCTGAAAGCCTATCAATACAGTTACATCACATTTTTAACCCTTATGTTTTGTGATTCTATGACTGAAATATGCACTACAACACCCCATGCTGTTGTGTAGCAGTGTGTGACCTTAACTTGGTGCTAGAATAAAACATTATCACTTTCCATGTGTGGTCTGTACTACTCATGGCATTCAACATGTGACAGTCAAGATGAAGATGTTTGTGAATCTTGAATCACCATGAGAACACAATGATTTCTGTGCTGCAGAAAAGTACAAAATCTGCTGATTGAGATACCTGACCACACCTTAGCCAGGTGGTGGATGGCAGGAGTTTTGTTAGCTACTTAATTCTTTGTCTGCAGTAGTACATCAGTATCACTGAAAGGAGTGAAAACAAATGAAATGTATTTGGTTAAAAATGTGTATGTAATGATAATAGGGAGTGGGTATTTTGAGTTGAAAAACATGTCCCCAATCCCGTTCACATGTGTGAATATAATATGCTTAAATCAAGTCAAACAAATGAAGCTATAATCAAGCATGGACTGGGAAAGCCACTATTTGACACAAGCTGTGGCACAGAGTTTGGGTTCAGTAAGCTGTGACGATCAAACCACCAGACTAGTCGTCAATTTATCTTTTGACAGGTTGTGGAGAGTTGGATTTGTTGTAACCAAGCTCACATCATTACAATGGTTGATGCCCAAATGAGTGCACTGCTCGCTCGCTCGCTCACAAAGACTATACGTTCTTTTGAAAAACAAATATTCAGAAACAGAGAAATAAGTTTAAAATTGCTAGTATTACTCTGGTGCAATGGCACTTGCAAACTCATTTGCACTGACAATTTTTACACTATAACAGCCGATATTCTAGTTGAATTTTTAAATAAACAACATAATTGATATTGCATGATATGCAAATTTGCTTTCCTAACAGAAGAAACACTGGACTAGGGGCAGGCAATGGGTTATTCTGAGCCCTGAGAAATAAATTTTTGTTTATTTATAGTGAGCTGTTCTGTTCCCATGGTCACCAGACAGGTTAAGATAATAAGTTTTTAATTTTATGAGTGCTTCAGCTGCTCAATATTTCTAATACTTAACATCATTAAAAATTCAGTCTTCATTTAGTCACACTCGCACTGTATTTCGAGTTAATCACAGCGTGAAACTTTCTGATTGTATTTGAGAAACAATGACCGTGATTGCAACAAGTTGAGGTTAAAGAAACGTCAAAGCCTCAACCACAGAACATACTTATTTCATCTTCAGGGGATCCTCTGTTTCCTGGGACTCGTTTTTAAAGGCAGTTTTTGAGTATCTGTAATCCACCTGTTCTGGAGACCTGTATGCAGTCTCTGTGTTATTGGTAGTTACGGAAATGAAGTAATGTTTCTGTTGCGATGTTTGTGATAAATAGATGAGTGTTGAACATAAAACTCTCCAACTCATTTTTTTTATCATTTAATGGAACATGTTCAAGACTAGTTTTATGTTTGTTTTTGTAGCGTTTTTACCTGAAACTTGTATTTGGATCATTAACACAAATATCAAAGTGTTTACTTGTAAACTGCTTTATTTTGTTGACAGTGCATTAGATTGTGTTGGATACTGCGTAATATAGAGTATGGAACATTCTGATGGCTTAGGGCATATAAATACGTGTGAGTAAGATTGAATGTAGTGGCAATGTTATCTCATCCACATAACAGCTGCAAAAATGAATTGGTTTATTTCAATTCAAATGGCCTGATCTTACTGGTTGCTGTTCATTGATGGTAAGTTAAATGTCAATAGTTGTCATTGATAGTATTGGACCTTATATACCAGTCATAAATGTGTATGGACAAAAAATCCAAACATATGCTACGTATTTTCATCCCAAATACACCAGTGTCAATAGTTCTTCAATTGTCATGGCCTGACCTATCATTTCACATCATTTTTTCGGAGCACTGGGGTAGCCCAGTGGTTGAAGTGTTGGCTTGTCATGGTAAAGACCCGGGTTCCGTTTGTGGGTTAAGCCTAACTCAGGTGTTCCCCACTATCACATTGCAGGAATAGTTCTAAAAGTAAAAGCAAGGGTAGCTGTTTAGGTTGCAGCTGGTCTTCAGCAACTCATGCTTCTTGTGAGACTTAACAGGACTGAGTAGTTGAATTCATGACTTGATGCATGTCATTGTATCTGATTTGTGAGGATTTATACCCATGTCAGTCAGTAGACTGTCTGGTCCAGGTTCATTTGTTCAGATTTGCCATCATGTAGCTGGAATATTATCGAGTTTGGCCCTGAACAGCCAACAAAGCAGTGTAATACTATACTCATTCATGAACTCATCCAGAGACATGCTACAACAAATCCTAGTTTTCCCTGATTGTGTTTCAACTTTTTTGCCAGCACCATACTCATGATCATGGGATTCACCGAACTTATGAACATCTGAGGCCTGCTTGTCATAAGAGGCGACTAACGAGATCAGGTAGTTAGGTTCAATAACTTGGCTAACTCATGTCATTGGTTCCCAATTGCGCAGATCAATGTTCCTGCTGTTGATCACTGGATTGTCTGGTCCAGGTTCGATTATGTAGAGACTGCTGCCATAGAGCTGGAATATTGGCGATAACAGCATAAAAGTAAACGCACTCACTCACTCATTGAGGCTTGCAACAAAGGGAAGTAACTCCAACACAGGAGACTCACTTACTCGTTACCTTCAGGGTACATGTATCACTAGCAGATACAGTATGCCTCTGTTATGTGGCCCACCCCTTTTGACAAGAGAACATCCACCTGCCCCTAGTGAATTGCACAGAAATGTGTTAAACAACAACCCAACCAACAGCTGTGAATGGGTACCCAGTAGGGAGTTAAACATTGCCCCCCACCCCCACCCTAAAGACACATGCACTCACATCTCTTCCTAATTGACAAGCATCAATAGTGGAGTATTTCCTAGTCAGCTTCATGGGATTTTGTCACTTGTTACCCAAACCCTGAAGTGAAGATTATTTTGAACTGAATATCGGATACAAGAAACTGAATTGTTGATTGGTATTATTTTTATAGGCAATCTTCTGTGAAGGCAGTTATTGGTATTAATGAAAAGATGTGTATCCCTACCAACAAAAATCTCACCAAGATGTATCCAGTTTAGAATCACAGGAAAATGACTTTGGCAAACCTGGACTTTAACACTATTCCGTATGTACATTGATTCATCAAGATCAGTTATAAACATGATATTATATACATATACAAAGTGTGTAAAGTA
Organism: Haliotis asinina; assembly: GCF_037392515.1. Lineage (NCBI taxonomy): Eukaryota > Metazoa > Mollusca > Gastropoda > Lepetellida > Haliotidae > Haliotis > Haliotis asinina. The sequence continues at coordinate 15,815,217 of NC_090291.1, forward strand.
CATGGTATATAAACAGTAGTTTTGTATGTCATGAAAGATCGCATTTCTTCTGGAAATAAGTTTGAACAATTCAATTTTTGTGCTTCATCGTACAGATAGCTTGAGGCTGATGTAGTTGTAATTCTATTGAAATGATTTTTCTCTTATATTTGTAAGCCATTTATCTGAAATCGTGAGATGAAAAGTTAATGTAATTGTGTGCCACCCATTACACCACCATTCCATACTAACATCTGCAGTAATTGATTTCCTCCAGTAACTCAGGTGCACAAGATTCCCAACTTCCTCCATATATGGCTAAAGAAAATTGAGAAGTGTTTTTCCGATGTTTCATTTTGATACATAGCTGGCAGCATTTGTCTGTAACACAAAATAAGTTTTGAAATTTCGCTTCAAGTTTCTAGTTTGCCTTGCCTCGGGGAAGTAGAATTCTTGATTGAACCGGTTTGGGTAATGCAATCTTCAGTTCATGTGGAAACCAGATGCCTATCTTCTGATCTTTTGAAATTTTTTAGCTGTGATCTCTCTGCCGGGGGAAATAATCAGTGCTTCTTGAGAGCCCCGGGGCCTCTATGATTATGCTTTCATCAAATACGTATTGATTCTGACATTTTGGCCGGCCTCAGGCGGACTTCGAGCCAGTAATAACTCAGTTGTTCTTCCCCATTACTCAGTCACATGAAACTTAGCACTCGCCCCATGGCAAGAAAGTACATTAAGCGTGTGGCCTTGGGCAACAGCAGGTGTTTTGTCCGGATGCTGGCTGAGGAGAGGGGGTTGAGCTGATCGCGGGATTATTAGGTTGCAGGGCAGGCTTTGCCGTCTAATTGTGGACGCGAGGCAGATTAGTCGACTCCAATTTTGTACTTACATGGATAAAAAGGAACATGGAGAACGGGGAAGGATTATCATCTGTCCTTTTCAAATTTTATACAGAAGTTTCGTTCAGATTGTGATTTCTGTATCTGATGCTCGAATATGACCTCAGGTGTGGTCACTTACTGCAAAACTACCTAGGTATGATAGCCGCCCACTTGTATTTTCCAGAAAGCCTGTATATTTGGACCTGAAAATAAAATAACTTTGAAAACATCTTCTAGCTAACAGCTTGTGGCATCGTATATTTGCTCCAATCAGCGTTGTTGGAGATCACCCTATTATGTGTGTTATCATAATTAGATTACTGGATATTTATGAGATCACCTCGTTCATATGAAATTGGCCGCTCAGTTTGGATTGGGTTAATGTAGCCTTCAGAGGGCTGAGAACAAGTTCTGTTTTACATTAAAAGTTAACGATTGATTCAAGTTGTGATACTTCAGGCACCATGTTGAGCTTTCTTCCCATTTCCCCGGATTATGACAAAAATGAAATTCTGTTTAATGCTATGACTGCAATAATGTAGACCATAAATTTGCAGCTGAAAGATGTATTTCTTTGAGCATGTGCTGACTTTGGTAATTTGATATTGCCTGACTACAACCTATGGTTGCGTCATGTGTCTGTCAGCAGTTGATAATTACACTGATTAAACAGTGATCAACAGTATCGAGACGAAGACTCTTAACTGATTCATGAAGATCAGTCTTCACAAAGAATATCAACCCATGAAGATCAGGGTTATAATTGGTCTGGTATGAGGTGACTAACTGGATTGGTTGGTCAGGCTCCCTGACTGGGTTGTCACATGTTACTACCCTTTCATTACAATCACTGAAGACCATGAAGGTCTGGGGTAGAATAGGCCTTCAGCAACCCATGTTTGCCATAAAAGGCGACTGTGCTTGTCGTAAGAGGCGACTAATGGGATCAGGTCGTCAGACTTGCTGACTTGGTTGACATATGTCATCGGTTCCCAGTTGTGCAGATCGATGCTCATGTTGTTGAGCACTTGATTGTCTGCTCCAGACTTGATTTTACAGACCACCGCCATATAGCTGGAATATTGCTGAGTGTAGCGTAAAACTCAACTCACTCACAATCACTGAAATTTTCACCTAGGGTTTAATCCAAGCCATTCTGCATTTTATTTTCCTATTCTTTTAACATCCCAGGGGATTAATATCCTCACTGACTTTAGCAAGGCAATTGTTAACAAAAACAATGTATTACTCTGGGATAAATTTAATCAGTCTAGTTGGATCAGTATTGGCCTTCTGAATCAATGTTTCGAAAACAATGCTTCTGTTCTAAGGATACATTTACTTATCCAAAAGTCAAACCTCTTCAAATTAGACAACATATACTCAGTGACCATAGGAAAACTTGGGTAGCCTAGGGGTGAAGTGTTTGCTGAAGACCAGGGTTTGATCCCCCACATGAGTACAGTGTGAAACCCATTTCTGGTGTCCCCTGTCGTGATATGGCTGGAATGTTGCTAAAAACTGTAAAACTAAGCTTGCTTACTCATATTTTTTACAATATGTAGGCATGAGAATGTTTTCCGTATTTCCGAGATCTGGGTTTCATTTTGAAAGTCTTTTAGCTTTGCTTGAGTGGAGTTTTTCCATTACAAAGTATCAAACAGTCTAGGAGAGGTCTGCAACACACTTCAGTATTTGCAAACTCAATGTTTTAGAGTCCCCACCAGGGCGCTGTCCTGCACTGTCCTTTTCGGTGTTTGGGTTTCTTTTTGGTTTTGGGGGGTTTTTTTTCATGCTTTGCCGTTCCTGTGGGATTATGTTTGCCAGTTGTATGTGTAACCAGCTGTATTTTTGTTTTGCAGGAATGCCCCCAGGTATGAGACCACCTCGACAGTGAGATCATGAAGCAGTCCTGTGAGATCAAGTTCAGAGTGGCTAAGGTTGTCAGTATGTGCATGGACACTGTGTGACTGATGCGTGTTGTGGTCAAGAATGTTGAATCCACACATTTCATCACGAACGTCAAGACATTTTAATCGTGTCATTTTTTACTGCCAAGAATCATGTCAGGATATGAGGGTGATTGCTACAGCATACAGTATTTCCAGTTGCTGAATATGGCAGGCACTACAAGTCTGCGTCTTGGCATTGCAAGAGGAACGATCATCCTTCATGGTATGGCATTGTTGGATCTTCCTCCTTCAGACTGGAGTTGGAAGTCCTCATGTCAACATTCATCATCTTGTTGTATATCATTTTGTCTTTTGTCATGAATAAATAGATGTAAAATTGATTCATTCTTCTTTTATTTTTTGCTGTTAGAATATTTCTGTTATAGTTTATTGTTTATTACCGCAAACAGCAATATTCTAGCTGTGTGGTGGTCTGTAAATAATCAAGTCTGGATTTGACAGCCCAGTGGTCAACAGCATGAGCATTGATCTGTGCACTGCGGGAATAGGATGACAAGTCGGGGAGCATGGCCACCCATTACTTGCCTGTAAGAACAAGCATGTGTTGCCAAACACCAATTCCAAACCACTTTTCTGTGTGATGTATTAAGGGCAAGTTGGATTTTTTTTTTTTTTTTTTTTTTTTCCTCTCTTCAAAAGGGCATGGCTGCACAACACTGGTGTACGTGATCTGTCTTTGATACATCGAAAATGGTGCTCTGGAGGTAACCAGTTTGTGAAACTCCTGTACTAGATTTACTTCCGGTTTGTTGCAGGGGGTCTTCTGGGGTTACTTCCCTTTGTTCTGTGAACTAATGTTTTGTAGAGCCAATCTGTTTCTACAGACTTCTCTCAGCACCAGGAATCCATGTTCATTTGAGCCAGCCTTTGGCTTACATTTTGTATAACCTTCCCAAAAGTTATTTCCAGATATCTGGTGTGTAGTATGCTGCATCAACGCAGATGGTGGTCACAGCCGATATTGTCGAGCTAGTAACAAAAACCTTTCTCTTTAGGGCGTGTTTCCTGTTACCAGACATGGGTTTTGCACTTTGCTTGTTATGATTAGACTCTGCTCAGATGAATGATATTTTCCGCATAACATTGAAACCACTTTGAAGTACCTGTACCTTAAGGATACAAGATTGGCTCTGGACCATCTCCATCTCCTGTGTATCTGTGATTCAGAAATTTAACCATGATTCACTGAATTGGGTTATTAATCACGTCAATTTGAAACTATTTACAAATCAAATCTTTTACTCCTATACCATGTTTCTTTATCTCAAGACCACAATGACAACTCCACATGACATACGCACGCATACACTAACAAAATCCACATACCTCAGAACAAATATTCCCAACAACATACTGGCATGGTATCATTTCGGGGAAGGCTTTACCGTTCTGTTGACCAGACCAGGCAAGGTAACAGAAAGTACCGTATTTTAACAGGGGGACCCGACAACCAATCTTCTTAGCTACTGGATAACTAGAGAAGCTACAAAATATTAACTAATTGCTTCAAACCTTTACTTACTTTGGAGACGGAACTATATCTGGAGACAGGCTGAATTGCGATCTCTGCTACAGTGACAAAAATTTACTGACAAGCAAAAAAAAGTTTCGGAAAAATGAAATCTCATAAAAGTGAGCGTTCATGTTTGAAAACTGACAAAAACATAGAGTTGCGTTTCTGTTTCTGGCTGTTCATATATACCAGGGTGTCGTTGTACTATACAACCTTAGCGACCCCTATACCTCAACACTGACCAACTATCGGTGGTCAGTGCTAAGGTATAGGGGGTTACGGTCACCTTAGCACAAAGCTTGATCGGCCCAGCTTGTTCAGCCTTGACTGATTTTATACACAGACTCGGGGCGGTGGGGTAGCCTAGTGGTTAAAGTGTTCGCTCGTCACGCCGAAGACCCGGGTTCGATTCCTCACGTGGATGCAATGTGTGAGGCCCATTTTCCGTTGTCCCCCGCCGTGATATCGCTGGAATATTGCTAAAAGCGGCGTAAACCTCACTCACTCTACACTGGGTTTGAATTTGACTTCAGTGATACTCGCTAGTAAACGGCGACCGATGGGATCGTGTGGTCAGGTGCGCTGACTTGGTTAACTCATCTCAACATCTCCCAATTGTGTAGATCGATGATCATGATTCTGATCACAGGACTGTCTGGTCTATTTACTGATAGCCGCCATATAGCTGGGATATTGCTGAGTGCGGAATAGAACTCAACCCAGTTCACTTATTCACTGAATCCAATTCGGCTCCCGGGTCTCTGCAAGAATACCCGAGTATTTACAGACCGCCGCCATACAGCGGCGTAAATTTAACAACAAATGAGACCACACCAAACTCATTAAACAAAAGACAATGTGACGTGTTGTCAAACACGATACTAAACCCAGACATAACAAAGCCATGTGACTCCATATTTCTTGCCTCATTAAGTCGAGTGTATAACTTCGTTTTGTCTCCCAAGTCCAGGTTATTAACTCTTGCACAATACGCGCGTTAGAATGTACGCCATGACAGTCCTCCGTCGTCAGTGCCAACCGTCTGTGTTTTGTGGTCACTGGCCCACAGTCTTGCTGGCGGTTTCAGTTTGTGTGGCTTCATCTGATGTGACAGACATGCGTGTGGGAATACATATAAGGTTGTTTTCTTGACAAGAAACATGTTTTCTTGACACGTATGATAAGTAATCTGTTAGCGGTGTGGGGTTTGTTTTTAAAAAACGGTTTTATTCTGATTTTATGAGGTCATGAAGGTGCATGGAGGATTTAGGGGATGGTTATCTCACCCGGTTTCGCCACTGTTACACACCCTATCGGGTACCCATTTACTGTATAGTTTGAACTAAGCCGTCATATGCTACATGTGCTTCATTATGGGTTGTTAAGCTGGAAGCCCTAGAAACTTTGAGGCACCAAACTGCAGAACGCGATCACCTGTCTCAGATTGAATAAGTGAGTGAGAAGGGTGCTGATAATTATGTGTGTCAACTGGATAAAAAAGATTTACACGCTATACACTAACAACTGCAAGGGTTCTGGCGGCATGCAATGTATCCTGTGAAACCTCTTCACCGACACTATTAGAAATGCACACCCCACCTCCACCACCACCCGACCCCTACACCCCACCCCCGATATTGGTGAAATATTGCCAAGGGACCGAACTGATATCACTCATTAAGAGAGAATTATCGGAGAGCTGATCTTCATTAACCCATGCTTGTCGCAAGAGGCGACTATCGGGATCGGGTGGCACGGGTTATTTATCTGGGCTTCCATGGACAGACTGGGATCCAAGAGTATTCCTAAATCCCTCACTGAGTGTGTTAGTGTAATATCTGTACTTGAAACCGCAATAGATACATCTGACTTCCTGAGTTGCTGTTCCAGCAAAGAGAGCCCCTGTTCTTCCTCATTAACTTTTAGCGTATTTGCAAAATCTGAGAGTTTGTCCTTCTCCAGGACTCTATGGGTGAAAATAAGTGTAAAGTTGCGTATTATCTGCATAAGAATGGTGCAGTAGACAGCGTTCACTCCGATGACACGGATTGTATCCCCCACATGAGTACAATGTGTATTTCTGGTGTCCTCTGCAGTGATATTGCAGGAATATTGTTAAAAACAACTCACTCCACTTGCGGCCATTTATTACAGGTCGAAACCTTGAGAGTGCAAGAAGGCAAAACTGTTAGGTGCCAAACATTGTACCACGTCTGATAACTTTCACATCAACATTTCAGTTTTTCGCTTTAAACTTTTTGTCCGCAAAATGAAATATATGAACCACATAGGCACCAGTTCTATATCTTTCGAATTTGTGACACGACCAAACCCGTCCCACTTGCCCCCTGATATATCGTAATCGAAATAGGTCGTTTTGATGCGATTCTCATGCAAATCGTTGGAGCATTTAAGATAATCCTCAATGTGCAGTATATTTTAGAATTTCCAGCAGGGAACTTATCCCACGAGCTAACCTTGTCGGAGTCAGTACAACTAGACCTTCTCCTTTTTCGCCATTGGAATTCAGTGATCACCACACACACTCCGGAAGCGGAAGTGGAAATATGAGGCCAAAGCGAGGTTTTATAGCTCTCGTCCCCACTTTTCCCGCTTGTGTGACATTGAGCCGATAATCGTTGATATTCAAGGAGTTAAAGAATATTAATGGAAAGCACCGTTTGATAATGGTAAAACTCATCTCAAATTATGCCTCTGATAAAGGTTAAGTGATCTGGTCATGACACATTTAATTTATCATTCAAAGTATATTTTATGTTGGGTATTTCATTGTGTTCGACCAGTAATGCATGATGTGAGCCGGACTGGATTAACACCATTGCTTTCAAGTCTAATGTCAGGTTCTTCGAAGGAGTAACTCTGGTTTTACGTCGCTTTCAGCAAAATTTCAGCAATATCATGGCGGGGTACACGAGAAATAGCCTTCATCCCATTCCGGGTGTTCAACATGACGAAGAATTGTCGGTAAAGCTAGTTTTAGACTTATTGACAGTCTCTGTAGCAGTTCCTGGGCAGTATTATTTTCTCCTCTTCCCGTCACTTTCTGCAGTGCTCTGAATGAAGCATGTTTAGATTTTCCTCAGGTTAAATCTCTTGACTCACTGCGTGTTACTTTCAGTTTAAGCCTAAGAGTCCCTGAACCACGTTTCTTTTCCCTGCTGCCTAGCCCTCCCTCCCTAAAGCTTAAAAGAAGCAAGTTTAGGTTCTTCCGGTTCTGAATCGGCCACGTCTTTTCGACCTGTATTTACTACCATCAAAATTATATGTAGTCAAAAACTATGTGTTAGTCTATTTCAATTTAAACTGAAGTATTTGTTTGCATCAAAACTTTATATTCAGATGCATGATGTGGAACATGCGGAATGGGAGCGATGAGATATCAATCAGATCGATGCAGTCGCAAGGATCTCGTGGATATATTCTTGACAAAAACATGAAGATTTGTAAAGACGTTTAATCAGTCAATGGATTTCATAAGATCATAACATTGCACGTGACTAAAACAGACCACACAGCATGGATCAATCTACCTGTGACGAAATTATCTACTCCAGAGCTGTCTCACCAGGACCAGTACACCCCCCATTTACTAATGTATCGTACCTCCGTTCAAGGTTCATACTCGAATGGACGTAAAATACCCTTGATAATCGAAGATGGCGCGCACACTGCGTTCAACCATTCTGTGCTAAACACCGAAAATATATAGTTTACATACAAAAAGTACTCTGAGATAAGTCACAGCGATATTCCCTCTACAAAGTGTTTACTTATACATTAAGCTCAAGACATCTAACAAACATATGCTTCGTGAGTGAGTGATTGGATTTTATCGCCGCTTACGGCAATATTCCCGAAACATTAACCGACCATGATAAAGGTTTTGTTTTACAATTAGTGCCGTGATATTAATTTTAATAAAGGTAGACAAATGTGTAGTCATTATCATTAGCGTCGATTGATTGATGAAATGCAATCAACCATATATATTAACTCACCTGGAACGACTATAGTAACTTTAAATCGGCGTCACCAACGTACGCAGTAAGCTGAACCCCGTTCAAGCGCGAACCCTTTAACCTATTACGATGAATCCTAAAGGTACAGTCAGAACTGGAACACGGACTGCAAAGGTGACTTAAGCAGCTATGCAGAGTTGCGTCCCTTGCGTCAAGAACCTGTAATCGTGGGTTCTTGGCTTGTCTGCACCATACCCACGCTTACAGCGGCTGTAGACGTCTTACGGTCTACATAGCTCTTAGCACCCAGACCATACTGGCAAGCAGCGATAGGACTAGAATACCTACTGTTCGAAGTGGAGTAAACCTACCTCACTCACTCACTCTGACAAAAGATACAATTCCAACCCTATTTCCGAAGGCCGATTAATATACCTGCTTTGATATTTTTGCTTTTGATTGGCTTGCTCTGAGTATGTCTAAATCCACGTGTTGATTGACTTCAATCGATACTATTGAACTTCTTCCATGTACATTAATGATTATGATTTTGAGCAGCATGACAGCATGATACTAATACAAAAGTTATTGAGACAACTGGATCAAACTGAATACTTATTCCGTTACTTTGCGACGGATTCATCTCGTTTTTTCACAAAGTGTAAAACATGCATAATTACAAGGTTCAAATCCCCCGGCACTTTCAAGATTTCAAAAACAGGCACCGAATAAATAGACATGATAATACAAGAAGCATAAATATATGTACATATGCTCTCTACCAAGAATAGTTCAACAAACAGCAGTTGATAAAGAGTTTACATTATTAGGTGTGAAACAGATGCAATAATTGTCAAACCTCATTACTAATATACTACTAAAAGTGCGCAGACGACATTGATACTGGCTGTCCCTAAACGAGTTCCTTGTCTTCGTTGCGCTTTCCGAGAGTGCGCATCAAAGGCATGGGACCAGTCTGTAGCTGCCCCTAACTAACGTGATCACATGACATCGTGGATTAATTCAAGCAGTATGTGTATACATATGCGTCAGTTTAAGATATTTCCTAGTAGTACGACTTAACATCATTAATGGAAAGTATAAATACCTCTAATCATATGACTGAAACATTTAGCACTGTCAAAAGTACAGCTGAAAGGTAAGCATAACGCCCAGAGAGTGTCAACAAGTCAGGTCCACTGAAATCTCATATCACAGAACTATATACTTGCACGTCATGTACACAAAGCTGACCGCGTGGTCCGTACATTTAGCGTCGTAGTTCACCGCAGACATTCGACTGAATCACATAGCATAACGCCTGGGGGAATCCAAACTGAACGTAGTGCCGGTCACATGACAAAACACATTTTGGCTTTGGTTTCATTATTTCATCAGTTTCGCTGAATGACGTCTTCGAAAAACCCAAAAAAAAACAACAAAAAAATATATATTTCTCTGTATGTCAAAGAAAGAATGTCCGCCTTCCATCCCAGGGTCATGACTGCCATACGAGGAAGAATGTGACAGTCAATGGACTGCAATGAAATCATGTATTATCACTATTTCAGTTCGGCCCGATGTAGGGGAACGGAATACGACGAGCTGTTCCGAGTGTCTCATGACCTTGAAATTATCCAATGAGGGTACAGCGGCAGATACGCATCTAGTCTACGAATGGCTCCGCATGACTTCCACCATAATGGCGCGGAATTTGAAATCTGCTATCAAATGCCAATTGTTCTTAGGCATCAGATGACGCTAACGTCGACAACGACACAATTCGTTGTTACCTGAATCCGATATTCACCCTCACGGAATACATAGATTACGATCGCGTTATATGGGTACCAAGCAGTCTTTAGCTGGTCATTAAAGTTCTGTCCCTCTCGATAACATCAGTCTCAGTGTAGCGACTTGCAGTTCCTGCAGAACAGGTACTCGCTGAACTGCTGACCCTCTACGCCGCCTCCCGTCGAGGCTATTACTTGGAAATTGTGGTTTAAAAGTCTCTGGATAACCTGAATAGAATTGAGCTTACAAAATCCATTGAGGGGGAAACGAATCACAAAATGGTTCTCCATATTCCAACCAGAATTCCGCGTATCCATAAGTGCTGACGTAAGTTCCGGGAAAACTTCTTCCAAAAGTGCTCTCTCGGCACTTAACGAGATTCTCTCCCCTAGGTCAGGGCTGATACTGACTGCAATGCAATCACAGAACTCTGACGAACTGGGTTCCGACTTGATCTCTCGGACTGTTTGCATGATTGTCTGGTCTGTTGTCTGTGCGGGTTGTGTCACTGGACGCTGTTTACTACGTCGCGCAGCTTCAATGTCCCGGACCATTCCTTGGAGCTCAAAGAATCGCGATTCTTCAAGTAGTTGCTCCCACTCTGAGAAATCTTCTGGAAGACAACATCTTTGACAGCGCATGTAGTTGAGGATGTAGCGGAACATCTTCCCGTCACGGTCAATGAAGTAGTGTTGTTTCAGGCTGTCCAGCACGATGGGGATGCTTCCGTTGAACATCTTCGCCAGTCGCGAGTCGGGAAACCTGGGAACACCACGAAAACAACACCGTGTAAGAAATATGAAAATCGTGACCTTGGATATCGAAAACATTTCAGCTCAGTTCAGATGATATTTGAAAAAGAAATAGTAACAGATTCATTTATACAATTTGGGCTTTGGGGTAGCCCAGTGCTTAAAAGAGTCCGCTTGTCGTGCCGAAGAACCAGGTTCGATTCGCCACATGGGTACAATGAAACCCGTTTCTGCTGTGGCATTGCTGTAATACTCATAATAGCCGTGTAAGACTTCACTCACTCAATAAATGGCATCATTCATTTCAGCAAAAATTCAAACATATCTCAATTTTTAATTTTGACTATCTTTAACGACGTCGTCAGAATGTAACAAAAATCAAAATCAATGTTCAATTGTTTCCGGATTCGTCTTTAGGGACATCCAGCCTTATTAGGAACAATTTTAACAATTATTTCCGAAGGATAAAAACTAAAACACAGCTGATGAATTGGTCATTGTCAGTAGTTTCCAATACAACTGGCTCCCTGAATATACCTCACATAATTTCATGGTAAAAAAAATCCATGATAGCCAGAAGGCTTGTTTAAGTATCGAGTTATGGGCGTCTCTGACCGCGGCCTATCGACCCTCCCAGACGCGCTAATGCCCCCGGAAGCTTTGCATGCTCTTGCCTTATGTAGGCAGTAAAATATATCTTCTTTCTTCCTCATCGATCCCGCCACGGCGACGGAGGTGGTCGGGGAAAATGGACAAGTGTTTTCTGTGAAGCTCAGGTAATGGCGACTTGGACACGCCAGGGGGTGGAGGTCAGATAATGTAGCATGTTCGTGAGTTTTTGGGTGAGGATCGAAAGGTTTTACCTATGATTATACCCAAGAAGTGGTGCAGAGAGATGAATATTGATTGTTAAAGGCGGGCTCATTTAAGCTTTAAAAGCTTGCACTGCTTTTTAAATAACCTGGCTAAGATTCTACGTCTTCGAGTATTTCTGAATGGAAGCATAATAGATGTGAATGGCGAGTTGGATTTAGCGTTACTTTTATAAGACTCACTTGGTTGGTCGGTTGGTTGTCTAACGACGTAATCAGCAATAGTCCAACTATATGGCGGCTGTGTAAAAGAAGCAGGCAACCCAGTGATCGACATCATGATCATCGTTCTACGCAACTGTGATCATGTATCCACTAAGTCAGCGAGTCTCACACCTGATCTCGTTAGTCGCCTCCAACGACAAGCATGGGTTGATGATGACCACCTCAAACCCGGATCTTCGCGCGTCACTCAATTTCAGCTTGATAAGTGTATGGTAGATTTTGTTTCGTGAAAGATAAGAGCAATTCCATCGTGCCGAGAACCCACAGACATAATCAAGACGAACAAGGGATTCGAAAGAACGATTATATACACTGCTGCCGCCTCAATAATGAAGAGTAAGGGAGTGAGTTTAGTTTTGCGCCGCAATATCATGACGGGAGTCTCAAGAAATGGACCTCACATATTGTACCCAAGTGGGGAATCGATCCCGGGTCTTCGGCGAGATGAAGAAACACTTCAACCACTACGCTACCCCACCGCCATTACGTTAAGTTCTGAGCTAAGGCGATGGTATGTAAATAATCGACTCTGGACAAAACAACCCTCTGATCAACAGCATGAACGTTGATCTATGCAGCTGGGATACGATGACATGTGTCAAAAACAAAATCAGCAAACCTGACCACCCGATCCCGTTAGACGGATATTTCAAATAACGTGTAATCGATCCACTGGAGAGTAGTCACATCAAGACCGGAAGTTGAAAGAAACCAGTATACATATTGATATATACTAACGGGCAAAAGAAAGTATACACCAACGTTTGATGATGGCCAAACCTCAAAGAGTTTTCGATACTGATCTTACTGGTACATGTGCCATACTGTGATTTGGACGTAAAGCTTGCACTATTTCCACTGTTTTCAAAACAGAAACGTAATTTAAGTACAATTTACTTTTCAGGCATAAACTATATTTCCCCCGTCGGTTTACTAACTGCATTATGATCACCACTAGGTTTCTTCAAGAGAAGCCATAGACAATATAAGAAAAATAACTGAATTTATGAACGATTTTGGGAGCCAGACTCTCTTCTATTTTCGTGGGTAAAAGAAGCCATCATCAAACAGCAAATCAAATCAAGTACAGTTGAGGGATGTTTTTCTCCCATTATGTATGTCCATTATAGGTTGTCAGCGCCCGAGGGGACATGACACAATACATAGACTGTGTGGTACGGTCCATCTGAGCTTGGCAGCCTGGGTCCAGTTGCCTGGGGGTACATGTCCCTTGAGTGAACTAATTAACATCAACACCTTTCAAATACAACATATCACCCTAGGCACAATCTATACAAATATAGGTAAATACACGAAATGCAGTTTCAACATATGTTCCCAACAGCTGTTGTCTCTGCGAAAGGAATTTACGTGTGTAAACATTTCATTCAGCGAGATGTTTTCTGAATGTTTGTTTTGCGCGTTTATTTTTTGAATGTTTGTTGTTTGAGGCCGCAGGTAACGATTTGTTAAACGGTGGTCTTTTAATAGCCGAGTCTGGAGTCTGGATACAGTTACTGAGACCATCAGCATCGACCCGGGTCTTCAGCGTGACGAGCGAACGCCTTAGCTACTTGGCTACCCGCCCCCAAACTTTCAGTTGTGAATGAGTTTAGGTTTACGCCGCATTCAGCATTACACCAGCTATATGGCAGCGGTCAGTAAATAAACGAGTCTGGATGATTCAAAGATCACCAGCATGAGCATCGGTCTAGGCAACTGGGACACATGTCATCGGTTCCCATTTGCGCATATTGATGCTCATGACGTTGATCACTGGATTGTCTGGTCCAGACCCGATTATTTACAGACCGCCGCCATATACCTGGAAGATTGCTGAGTGCGGCGTAAAACTAAACTCACTAACATTCATTTACCAGGCATATTCCATTCATTTACCAACTAAATAAGACTTCATTGCACTAAATTGGTATCACTCGTCAGTTAATCTGATTAATTCAACATGGTCACTTCCACTGGGAGCATACAAGAACGCGAATGAGAAGTACTGCGTGACATCAAGGGAGCTCAAGAGTTGTGTCCCTTGGATAATCTATGATTCGGCTAAGTGGTCAAGGTGTGGCACTGAAAACGGAGTCTGAGTCAAGTACCTGTTTAGATGACCACCCATCTCCCACAACACCCCTTCGACGGCGATGAGGTAGCCCGTGGTTTAAGCGTTCGCTCGTCACAATGAAGACGCGGGGTCGATTCCCTATATGGGTACAATGTGTGAAACCCATTTCTACGTGATATTGCTGGACTATTGCCAAAAAACGGCGTAAACCTACATTCACTGAAGAGTGGCAGGCAAAGGTAACTAAACGTCTTCCGGTGCAGCACGACCCGGGACTGAACCACCGGCCTCCGGTTCTCCGGGCAAACACTCTAACAACCACACCACGGGGGTAACCTTAAGGGTTCAATCCTAGATACTCTGCAAGTATGAAGCCAAAGAGTACCACAGACGCGTGGGCGTGTTTCATCAAAATGAACGCCTACGATCAGCGTCCGATAGGCTTCCCCCCCAAGCAGCAAGCCGACTCGCCATGATGGAAAGTATCACCTAATAACACCCAAATTCAAACATGACCTTCACCTTCGTTAAATGGTAATAATTAAATACAACACCCACTAAAACGATATCTTCTCCCTGACACAACCGATGAAGAAAATATTGACTCGACAAGTGACATGGCTACTATAGAAATTCACAGCGGACGTAATAGGATCTACTCCACGCCAGCGTCATATACTGTTTGTATAGCTATTACCATCGCAACCAAACCGTGAAGACCGACTGAACATATTTGACACATATCGTATAAGCTCGCCATAGCACTAGACCAAGTTAGCTGGTCCCACCAGCTTATAATGTGTATACTGAAAGCGGATTAACAACTTCAGGGCATTTATACCTCCATTTGAGAATTCGCCCGGAGGCCATAGTAAATACCGGCTTGAAGCTTGTATTTCACCCGTCCTGGGCTCATTATAATTGTTCCTTAACGTCGTCTTAAAAAAGCGAGGGCCCGAAGAATACAGTTCGGTGGGGGACCGTCTAGCAAGAGGTATATTTGCCCTGGGGCATATCCAGACTTCATTACAATTCTGTCTGTTTTTTGTGCATGAAATCATCTTTGTGCAAAACCATTCTTATTTAATTATCCACGTTCCCGGGCCATGTCCGGAGGGCTTGGATCAAAGGCTGAAGCGATCTCGCCATGACAACAGAACAATGTGTGAAACTCCACCACTTCGGCAACGGGTATTTTCTAGCTTATGCTGTATATTACATCGGTTATGACTGCTTTTAGTAAAATAACACGCAAAGCCTTCGCAAATTGCCTGCCTCCAGAACGCCTTGCAGATTTGTGCGAATTGACGCGTCCGCGCCCGATCCCTCGGGCTTTTCCGCGTTCAGCCCGAGCAACCATAGCAACGACTTCTTTTGCTTCTCGTACACAAACAACATTAAACATGTTGCATTATGTTATAGACAGAAATCACTCTTTAGGTTTGACAGCCTTGGCTCTATCGACAACATTCACTATCCTGGATTTGAAAAAAGAACGTATTAGCCTGGGGCTCCCCCGCATCCCCTTATCCAGGGACAACGAGAGGGAGTCAATAGAATTCAATATCGTCCTGCTTAAAATACAACATGTCACAACCAGAGGAGCACACTTGCCGATGATTTCCAGCTTTGCTTCCAGTTCTGCTTGCAATTGAGAAGAAGGGGAGTAGACGGTACCCCTTGTTGACCCTCATTGCCGTGCCAAAACACCCTGAGGGTTAATATTTGGGCGACTTCCCCTCTATGGTGAGCGCAACTTTCTGCGAGGCATGAAGTAAAAGGATAGGGGTAGCGGCAAAGAAGGCTGTAATTATTTGTCGAGGATAGCCTTCGGCTACTTCCTCGGCCCTGTCGAATGGCAGGGATGAAATTGCGCTCTCAAATCAACACAAGTGCAACAACTACAATATACCGCTCCGATCACTCGTTGGCCGCGTTTCAACTGCTGTTTGCGGGATTTACATTTTAACTCTTTTAATCAATCCAAATGAAAACCTCTCCAATCAGTAATCGCCAGAAAACGACATCGTTTGATCTCTGGGGCCTTCACAGATGAAACGTGCAGAGTACCACGATTCAATTCACAAGTTTTTCAACATATTTCTGTCGCTTACATTCAGATACGCCAAGGCCAGGTAGTTCAGACAATTAAGAAGCGCTAACATTTGTCTCTCGGAGAATCAACCACTTCAGCAGACGACTTGACCAGAGTCGGACACAGGGCCCTGAGGCGATCCTGAGCAGGCACGATCTTCCGTCAAACCCTCTCCAAATCAACAACGATCAATGACTTCAGTTTTTAGTTTGCCCTCTGTCTAAAAACAGTGTGAGAAAGTGGCCACCACAGAAAGCAAGTGGCGGCAAAAACTCGGTATTGATCGTCTGCCCGCCGCGGACTCAGATGGTCGGAGGACGGCAACAAATGACAATTGCTTCTACTTAGGGCAAGAGAGTCACTTAGCTGACAAAGACCTTCGAGGGCACACCCTGGGGTCGGGGATCGGGATGGGGAGAGGGGAGGAGGCAGGTGGGGGACAACAGAATTTAATGTCCCTCGGGCTACTAGACGCGCCTGCAATGGGTACATGAAATTGCGTGCAGCCTGTTTCTGGTTTAACTCGTTAGTACCCAGCTTTGTCGTCATGTCGGTTGAATGGTCTTATTCTTTGGTGTTGCTTGTTCATAACTTTCGGCAGCCTCAATTAGTTCTCGAAAGTACGTAATAGGCGTTTATAGAATAGTGTAGAATTACGTGTTTACCATTCATGTTCAGCATAGCAGCAGGTCTGAGTTTCACGGACATACCGGCACACTCGTGTTTCACCCACATACCCGCCTACCCTTTCCCTTTCACACACATGTTCCCACACCCACCGGTTTACCAAGTTCTCCCTACATGTGATCTTAAAAATTCTCCCAAAACACCAGCTAACCACTCTCCCTCCACACACCAATTCACGATTCTTCCACCACCATTTTCGACCGCCATAGGTCACCATTCTCCACCACACCAGTTCACCATTTTCCACCACGGACTAGATCACCATTCTCCACCACGGACTAGATCACCATTCTCCAACACACACCAGTCCACCATTCGTTTATCCACACACCAGCGCACCAATCTCCACGATACACCAGCTGACCATTCTCCCTCAACAAACCAACACACCCTTGCCCCACCACTCACCAGCTCAACATTCCTCTACCCACACACAAGCTCTACCGCTCTGATTTCTCAAAAGGGCAATGAAAACTGCCGTCTTTGAGCACAAATATACGACTGCCAGATACCGTTGCACGCGATAAACGACGGTCTCCCAGAAAGGACCAGACCGCTTACTATATTGGTCTCATAAAACCCTAACGAAGACCTATTTCCAGATAAAGTTTCCTGTCCTAATTCAAACGACTCATATTCAATAAGAACAGAAGCACCAGGACTTGCCGAATCTGGCATTCTGGGAATAGACTGGGATGACACTAACACCATTGTCCACAGATTTAATACGTCCACGCACATGCGCACTGCCACTTACACGGCCTAAACCATCTCGGGTCATTGTACACCATCTGATATAGCTTCTCTCTGGCTAACTGAAAGGACAGCATAGGTGCAATTATCCATTATTTATGTCCTGATCGATGTATATATTGGAAGCTGTGTCTTTAGACGTCTTTTGTTCCGGTCAACCATATATGACGCTTCAAAATGTCAACCAGCTCAAAGACTGCCCACGCGGTAAAACACTCAGGCTGATAGTTCCTGTCCAATTCCTGGCGATACCCGACCTGTAGCACAGGCTATGTGAAAATATACTTTTGTTTCAGACCTTAGAGTCGTCTAATACTTTGTCATTAAGGGTATTCTATTGGTTAAAGTACCGTAGACCCCGGTTCAGTTCCCCACATAGGCATAATGAGTGAAGCTCAATTCTGATATCTCCTGCTGTGATACTGCTGAATATTGCTAAAAGGGGCGTGGCACTGCGTTATTCACTAAGCTGAAAAAATCCACGTTGGATTTGTTTTTAAGACATGGTATGACTATTCCCAGAACTGCAGCAGCGACCCAGCTCTCCGTGGGACTCCCATGTACACAGTGAGTGAGTGACAAGCATGTTACTGAATATCAATTCTAACACGAATCTTCACGGCTCACCAATGTAAACAAAGGAACTACACAATTGGAAATACTTTTCAGCTTTTCACCATGACAATGACCACTTCAAGTGTCATTTATCTAGGTGTAGACATGTCCAAAGGGAACCGAAATACATATCAACTTTTAATAGCTGTGTAAGATGAGTCAAATAGTCTTATGGTGCTCGGATGTAGCAACGGCTCTACGGTGGCGCATGGAACTCTGGGTAGCAGAGTGTTTGCACACGCTACTTCGAACCCACTCAGTATGGAGAACGTGTCTATATCGTGAATGATTTCGACAATACTGTTGTGTGTCGAAGCTAAGAATGAATGAATAACGTGAATATATTTTTTGAATTAATGGGAGAACTGTTGGCCCTTTCACCCTATTTGCTGCCCAGAGATGCGTCGGTTGAGTCAGCAAGAAACCTAAGGGTTCAAATCCTATATTCACCAGGATCCCATCCAAGCTCGTGGAATCACAGAAGCTGTTAATGTGTAACACTTGAATCACCTCGTCTTGCTTCCAAGAATGCAACTGAAATACTGTTCAAAGCAGCTAAACCAAAGTCAGTCGTGCTTTCATTCAAGGTGGTTGGGTAGCACCATGGTTCACGTGTTCGCTCGACTTAAAAATCCCGGGTTCTGTTCCCAACAGGGTACAGTGTAAGGAGCGTACTTCTAGTGATCCTCGACGTGATATTACTGGAATATTGTTAACAGCGGCGTAAATTCGTATTCACTCACTGTCACCCACCTCTCTGCTTATTACACTCACCTCGTGAGAGTTTCAAGGGACGACGTGTATATGACACCGCCCACGTCAATATGGACCGGGGCAGTATATCTTGTAGGGGTCGCTGGACAGGGTACACCGGAAATCTTGTTAAAGTGGCCATTGGGGGTTGTGACAGATGAAGGTCGTGATGTGACTGGGGACGACATGTCGTGGTGTACGTCACGCACCGTGACGTCAGTTCCGGTCGAAGGATCAGCAAACTGCAACATCAATTTTGATAGTATACAAAAAAGTTAAATAGTAACTATAAAATGTCCTTTATGAAACACCGAGTTGAAAAAAATATACGACGAAGCATTATTATTTCGAAGTATGTTTTCACGCCGATTTTAGCAATATTCCAGCAATGTCACGACGAGGACGACTGAAATTGGCTTCACACATTATACCCATGTGGGAAATCGAACCCTGGTCTTCGGCGTCACAAGTGAACGCTTATGACACTAAGATACTTGAACGTCTCCATTATTTCTGAAGGTTAACTAAAGGTAGGGTATGTGCAACTAAAACAGGGCAATTGCGTTTCGATATAAGTTCGATTAAAATGTTGAACAGTTCACAAATGACAGTATGTTCCACAGATACCTACACTGGCCAAAGGTCACTTTAAACCCTCAAGCCTATTAGTGTGACTCGATATCTATCTCTAATGCTGCATAATATGCCATATTAAGTTTGTGGTGAGTATCTGCCTGCAATTATCAGCAAACCAGATAGATACGACTATTTGTACATGGACAAGGTCGGCTGACGCGAGGGAAGATGACAAATGCTGGCCCCCAGGCTTCAGCAGCTGAATCATCGAGGGCAGGCAGCCATAGGTGATGTACCTGCATACCGTGGTCTCTGTCTCCTCGTGACTCGTCCCTTTAGAGTCGCATGTGTAGGTCTCGCATACTTGGTATTGGTTGGATACTGCCTGGTATTGATTGGGCACTATCCGATATTGGTTTTGGTATTGGTTGGGTACTGTCCGGTATTAGTTGGGTACTGTTTGGCATTGATTGTTGATTGTCTGGTATTGGTTGGGTACTGTCTGATACAGGCAAGGTACTATCTGTCCGGTATTGGATGATTAGTGTCCAGCATTGGTTGGGTACTGTTAGGTATTGACTGAATCCTGTCTGATCTTGTTTTCATACGGTCCGGTATTGGTTGGGTAATGTTTGGTATTGGTTGGATACTGTCTGATACAGACAAGGTACTATCTGTCATCGCTGAGGTACTGTCTGGTATTCAGGTTTTAATTCCCAGGTACCGCAAGGTGCTATCTGTCCGGTATTGGTTGGGCACAGTCCGGTATTGGATGGGTACTGTCTGGTACAGGCAAGGTACTATCTACCATCGCTGAGGTACTGTCTGGTATTCTGGTTTTAATTCCCAGGTACAGGAAGCGGACTAATGGTAGAGGTGTAATACTGTCTGCTATAAGTTGGGTACTGTCTGATGAAGGTTGGGTACTGTCTGATAAAGGTTAGGTGCTGTTTGCTATAGGTTTGGTACTGTCTGAAATAGGTAGGGTGTTGTCTGATATAAGTAGGGTACTGCCATATATAATTTGAGTACTGTCTGTTGTAACTGTGGTGCTATATCATATATGTTGGGTACTGTCTGATACAAGTAAGGTGCTCTCAAATATATTTGGTCCAGTCTTATATACGAGAAATACTGTCCGATGTATGTAATGTTCAGTCTGATGTAAGTTTGGTACTGTCTGATATAGGTAGGATAGTGTCTGGTCTAGGCCGGGTACAGTTCGATGTATGTTGAGTACAGTTTCGCACAGGTGGGTTACTGTCTGATATACATGAGGACCTGTTTGGTATAGATGGGATATTTCTGTTCTCATATATGCGCGTTATAAACCAGACCTGGTATGGAAGGGTTCTGTCAACACTGATATACACGTTTATGTCAGGCCTCGCGTATACATCAAGCCTGATATAGATACAACAAACCTCGAGTACACAGCACAGTACAATGTCATGTCGTCGTAGCTATCGCCAGTGGTTCACGTCAACCCGCAGTAGCGACGGGTGATCATGACCATCCCACGTGACCGTGCAACCGATGTCCGTCTCTGTCCACTCACCTGTTGACCCAGCCGACATAACTGAGTGACTCTGGTTCCACGCAGATTTTAGCAATATTCCGGCAATATAACAGCAGGAGACATTAGGAATGAACGTCACATATTGTACCCATGTGGGAAATCGAACCCGGGTCTTCGGCGTGACGAGTGAACGCTTTAACCACCAGACTACCGTGCCGCCATCCCGACCGACGTGGGTTAACACGTTAACAAATGTGTCTACAGTCAACAATAAACAACTACACAGCAAAACATAGCCCAGTTAGGAAACACAGTTATTTAAAGTGAATGTGTATAAACACGATACACCCATTTGATTTGTGATACCTCTAAGCTAGCCATACAGATAGATAAACACATTTCACGGATGTACTATTGAATAAATCCTTCTGTTCATTGAAAGTTTTACCTACGCAAGAAGTCCACTCCTAAAACTCAGTGTTACCAATTATTTAAAGTCATTGTGACAAACACAATACACGGATTTGACATTAAATATTTTAAATTAACCCGTCCATACGGACAGACAAACGTATCACTACATATCTCACGGATGTGCTGCAGGAAAGTCTAAATTTCCCTGAACGTTTAACCTAACGCAAGTATACACTTAAAACAAAACATTCACAGAGCAATCGGGATATCGTTCTACCAACGTTTAAACTGTTTGATGTCATCTAGAGCCAGGTAACCAGGACCAGCTGGTGGGGCGGGTTTTTCCGCCTGCAGTGGTACAAAAAGAGTGGTTACTTTAATGTTCTCTAAAATGGTTTGAGCATACCGTGTCATTTTATTACAAAAGTCGTTGAGTTCATTTTGTATGTATATTTCCACGACTGAACATCCACTAATACTGGTCTTTGATTAACATTTAGAAGCAATGCAATTTAAAGGGTGAAAATGTCTGAATGTTAACTGCTGCATAAGCGGGACAAGATGTTTCAGAGTATATTCTTATCATCACCTGATGATGAAATAAGAATACACTCCAAAACGCCGTGTCACGCTCATTACTTAATATGAATTATTGATAATCTTGAATTATAAATATTAAATTATTTATGTGAAATATTACCTCAAACAAACTCGACCTGTCAAGAGAGAAAATCGCTAAGTTTCGATAGTCTGCTGATCCAAATCGGTTCTGGGACTCTAGGAACATGTTAAGCTTTCGTATTCCTTTCCTTAATATACGTCTGAAGTAAGGGTAGCCGCTCAGGATTCGGGTAAAGTTTACCATGTAAACATTCATTGTTTACCATGAAAACATTTACTGTTTGCCATGAGAACGTTCATCAGTGCGTCGCTTGTCTGGACCAAGCTTGGCTGAGGAAATTATGATGTAATCGAAGAAACAGGTGTTGCGCGAAGCTGTGTAGGGCATTAATGGGTATTTGTCTTACTGAGAGTTTACCTGTGGTGTTGCAAACCTAGCCATGTTCGTTCACCACAAGCTGAAGAATCGTTGAATTTCCAGTGAGTATTTTTAACATGACTACCTGTAGATGTTTTATATACAGACCGCATGAACTCACCCAAGACAAATCAACATTTCTGAAACGGTGACACAACCCGTCTCGTCTGCTTAATTTCAACCACCTTTTGAAACATGGTCTTGAAATAGCCATCGACAAATTCACATATTGTTTTAGTATCACATTAACGTAAGAATAATTGCAATTAACTTACCTTTGAAATAGACCACGATAATCCAGAAATACGTATGTAAATTGAGTGATGACTGAGCGCGCGATATACGGTCTGCTTGCGACCAGTGTAGGCTGCGAAATGCGCCCAGACTGACGGGGAAACTGTTCTCACTCCCGGGTTTTGGCCCCAGGGCAAGTCCGTATTTCGCGCGAGCCTCAGAAGCCAGTACCATAGCGACGCCTGGCGCGGACAAACTGCAATCGGGGCTCGCACAAGTGGATGTGTGGTTGAGGAGGGGGAGGGAGGGTAGTAGACGAAGTCGTCATATTATGCCGTAACTCCGCCGACCTGAGGGGCAAAACGTTCCTTTGAAATGTTAGCTTCGCTGTGAGGAGCCAGCGGAGCGATACCAACCCGCGTGAAATGAGTTAGGGATACGGTATCGACGGTGGCGGTGTTAGGAGCTTTTAGCCCATTGATTTCTTCTGTGCAAGATATCGCTCCTACAATAGCGAGTAATTACACGTCTCTTTTAATGCAACGCCCCACTTACCCTGCAATAACCCCTCACCTACCTGTCTCCAGCGTCTAATTGATACTCCCATGGATTAATGCATTCAGACAGGTAACAATTAAAGGCGATTTGCATACGAAATTGCAGGTGTGCAAATTCTGATTCAAAATAAGATCTGGTGTGTCTTGTGAAAGAATCTACAGCATCTTAAAGCCTTATACTTATCGGGTACAGCTTTGTAATCTTGTGCAATACTTTTACCGGAGTATTTCTTTTGAAGAACCGTTTTCCTTCTCTACGTTTGGAAAGTTTGACATACGGTTTTGTTCTAAATATGTAAAATATTCGAATAACATTCCTCTAAAAATACATAACATCTTTTTAAATATATCACACAGCTATAAAAACAGCATTGAAATCAGACCGCAAACATTAAATCAAGTGTTTGTTTCACAGCGGAACCTTAACAAACCGGACCTCTTTTATTGTTGACACCTGTGACAATAACGGACGCAAGGCACATACGTCTCACGAGCAAGTCAGTGAGTTTAGTTTCACACCGTTTTTAGCAATATTCCTGCGATATCACGTCTGTGAACACCAGAAAGGATTTCACACATTGTACCTATGTGCGGAGTCGAACCCGGGTGACGAGCGAACGCTTTAACCACTGAGCTTAAAACATTGTACACGTACGCCTTATGAAAAACTGGCAGAAATATGTGAAATATAACACGGTATTTCTAACCGCCTTGCATGCCTGCACCTGTGAATATTTATCAGTATGTAAATACTATTTGAAAAATTATGCATGCTCTATTTAGAATAGAAGTATTTTCCTAACGATATCTATATGGTTTTTTTAATACTAGACCTGTGACGATATATATTAGTATCGATAATCGTGATACATTATCGGACGACAAATATATCGATGCTTTTTCTTATCGTGACACGTATCGTTGATCTTGACATTGTTAATTGTTTTGACGGTTATGTCAAAATATGCCCTGTTACTTATCAAAACAGAAAATAACTAAAGATAGCATATCGTGATCGTATCGTATCGTTCCAAGATATCGCGATACGTACCGTATCGTGAATTTTCTATATCGTCACGCCTCTGGTTAATATCCAACCTTAGAAACACAGCGTTCCAATTACATCAACATGGTATCTTGCATCATCGTCTGTGTTTAGAATACTCCACGGCACCTTCATCTTTTTCTTTAAAGTATAAATGTGGAGTACGGTAAGACTTGTAGCGGTAGAAACAGCGCCCGTTTTTAATCAGCATAGACCGATACATTTCAACATACTGTTTCATTCCTTGATCGGTTCTTTGGAATACCCAGTCGTTCCTTTCTGTGCCATTTCGGAGGATGCTGCAATTACTTGAGTTGGGTGGGAAGAAGCCTGGAGCCATGGAGAAAATGTGGACAAATTAGAGGGCAGCGATGCTAGAATTATGTCGACTAGAACTGTTAAATTCTGATGCTACTCCAGGCACTATCAATTATTATCTAATCCATGGAACAAAGCATTTGTGAGACCCACTGATGGCTATAATGGTCGCCCGAGCCCGGGGCTGTCTCACAGGGAGGTCGCGCATCACTGCCCGGCTAGACTTGGGGGGTGGGGACGGTCCCTAATGTACCCCCGGGGAACCAGTAGAACAATGGGGGCTCGTGCGGCAGATCAGTACGACTTATTTAATAAGTGTTTTATCAGTCTTTTGAAGTGTAGACCATTAGAGTTTGGGCATGGGTGGACTGAATGGTTTTGCTGGTGTAAAGGTGTACAGATTAGTTTATTTAGTGGTTCACCCTTTTGCCTCTCCGTTGGAACATGTTTGGTCACACCCACTGTCCTGACCCCCCGGGCGATACCTTGGACGTTGGAAAGGCCTTCGTTCACCTTCTGGTTGACAGGCAACTGTAATGTTTTTCTTATAATTTATCTTTAGTTCTACAACCCATTTAAAGATGGCTTTCAGTGGACTTTACACTGGTAAATACAGATCTTCGATATTTGGCAGTGCAGTGAATGTAGGTTGTTTCATATGTGAAAGTCTAGTGAATACAGGTAGTGTTGTATATGTGACAGTGTCGTGAATATAGTTTGTGCTATATATGTGAAAGTGTAGTGAATTTAGGTAGAGTTATATGTGACAGTGTTGTGAATGCAGGTAGTGTTATATCTGAGAAGGTTTAGTGAATTTAGGTTATGTTATGCATGTGAAAAACTGAAAGTGTAGAGAATACAGGTTGTGTTAAATGTGACTCTTTAGTGACGAAAGGTTGTGGTATACGACAAAGAACTGAAGTACCAAATTTAAGTACTAATAAGACAAAGAACAAGTAGTGTAATGCATATCATTTTTTACATAATCCTAATACTCTGTTGAACTAATTACAAGACAAAGGTCCAAAATCGTGCTGGTTTTACACATTGTTACTTCATGAAACTTATGAGCCCAGGTATAGTGTAGACAAGGATATGGACTCAGACCCAACGTTGGACCGTGACACAGGTATCTGCTGAGCCTCCACACATTACCCCAACCCATGCTGATCTTAGGAGGTGACTGGCATGTCATCTCATACCACCAGCACAGATCAATGCTCATGATGTCAACCAGTGGACTGTCTCTGGGTTTCATGAGGCCTTTTCGGCCCCCTAGAACTACTTCAGATTGTTGGAATTTACTTGAGAGAAATGTCCTGAACTATATATTGGAGGACTGATACGACTCGTAGCTATTGATATGTATTTTCTAACATTTCGAAGTCTTGGACATTTTGAACTACAGCACGTCTCAGTGTGTGACTAGAATAGGATTAGAGATTATCAGAGATCATTGAGATTACTGATAAGTTATTAGTTTTAAATCAGTCTAGTTTTATATGCAGGAAGTAAACTGTGCTGAAAAATATCAACGAAATCAAAAGTTATAATGATAGTCATGATGCAACCGACATGCCTGTTGACAGACTTGAGATTTAGTAAAACAATAGTCACATCAGCAATATTGCTGCCACATCGTTACTAAAACAGATAATACATTAACACAGTTAATATTAGAGTATAAAATTTGTTGACAAAGCACAGTAAACAACAAGAATATCACAATTTGAAATGGCGTTTAACTTGAATTTATATAAGTATTTTTGGACTACGAGCTAAACATTTGACAGGCAAACAGATTTTATTTGTATAAGTGGCCATGGGTCATTAGTACATGTGTAAAGGATTAACAACAGTTCGCTTCTTAAGTTCAATGCTACGTCACATTAGCAAACCAGTGTGACAACCCCATGTTTCATAATAGGCCTATGCCAAATATAATCCTCCGAACAGAACTTGGGTAAATCTGAACTTGCATTTATGGAGTGAGTGA
Organism: Haliotis asinina; assembly: GCF_037392515.1. Lineage (NCBI taxonomy): Eukaryota > Metazoa > Mollusca > Gastropoda > Lepetellida > Haliotidae > Haliotis > Haliotis asinina. The sequence continues at coordinate 15,841,867 of NC_090291.1, forward strand.
GTGAGTATAGTTTTACGCCGCAGTTAGCAATATTCCAGCTATGTGGCGGCGGTCTGTAAATAATCGAGTCTGGACTATACAATTCAGTGATCAACAGCATGGGCTTCGATCTGCACAATTAGGAACTGATGACATGTGTCAACCAAGTCATCGAACCTGACCACCCAATTCCGTTAGTCGCCTCTTACGACAAGCACAGTCATCTTTCATGGCAAGCATTGGTTGCTGAAGTCCTATTCTACCCCGAACCTTCACGGGTCCTTCATTTATGGCTGGGCAGAAGGGAAAGTAATGTGGTTCAGGGACTGTGAGACGGACTATTGGGAGACTCGAATCAGTTCTTGTCAACTGACTGGTGAATGTGGCCTCTGGAGGACGTGGCCACGACGTCATAGGGCATTTCTGGGGAGTGTGCGGGCAACGGCAACAGGCTAAGATGGTGTGAGTTGGAAGGACGTTCTGTACAGTTCCAGCTGGATGGGTTTGTCCCTGTGAAGCTGATAAAAGATACAAACCGGCAGGTGTTGTAGAAATGGTATTTGAACCGAGAATGACGCCATGTAACGATGAGCTGTCAAATATCTGTTAACCACGACCAATGATATTCTTTCCTGAACACTGTTTCCCCTCCACACCATAAAGCCTCCGCCATACAGCAGGAACGTCTGTAGCAAGAATCCGTCGTACACCACCCTCCCCATAAGTTTCTTATGTCTGTCAGTTTTACGTAATCGAAAGATTTCTAAAACAGTGTCTTAGGAACTTTATTAATCGTAAGAAAAGAAAATTATATTCAAGATGACAATATCGCCACAACGCGAGATGTTGGCCAAAAGCTCTGACAGTATTTCACGTTGAGCCATACGCCAAGACCGAGCGTGGATTATTCTAACCAATCAAGCCTGCTCGAGTCGGGAGTGTATATATAGCCCGAGGGTACGCAGCACCTGCCGCACGGACTAAATCCAAGAGATGGACCACGTGACCGGCTTCGTTTAATACGTAATTGTAGTCCCAATGATATGGTAGTCTCAGTGCTGTAGGACACACGGAATCTTAATTTGTCTTACATTTCTCGAAACGTTAATCGGTGTGTGTGTGTGTCGTATAGAGCATTCTGTCAAAGACTTTTAACAAAGTTCTTAATGTCAGAAGGATAGAAATCATCGCCTTGGCCTTCGGCGATTAATTTCGTCTTAATACAATATAGAACGTTGAAACATGCAGTTAGGTCGACTGAAATAAACACTGCACGTTGTTTTATGACTTCCAGTCAAATTTAATGCTTCTTTGGGTTACCTTACATATAACCATTTACATGTAATATCATCATTATTAGTCTCCAAATGGAAATTCACACATGCGTTGATGTGCTGCTAAAGGCAGCAGCATTTGGTTACTGATACTGAATTAATCTAAGGTCCTGGCGAGTAGGTCCAAAGGTCTATTGCTCCCGGGTCCTGACTGGTTTGTTGTTTAACGCCGCACACGGCGACCTGTGAATAATAGAGCCAGGACCAGACAATATAGTGATCAAAATCATGAGAATCGCACTACACAAATGGGACACGATGACATGTGAAGACGACCTTCTGTCAGTCACGTCGCTGCCAACAGACCGAACCCATTCGAATCAGTGGACATGGTTGCACTGACAATGGCTGTCCACTATAAGGTCTATAAACTCTAATTCTTTGAACCCTGAGTTGTTTGGCCACTGACTGCCAACTAACCATATACCACAATCACTTTTCGCTGATAACGTCTCTGTCAAATGGGACACGATGACATGTGTCTACAAAGTCAGCGACTAGCCGGACCCTGATGAGACAATCGCTGTTTGAAAATCGCAAGGATGTAGGTTTAGTTGTGAGAGGCAATAAAAAGACCAAATGTGTTTAGGTACAGTAAACTGGGTTTATATCGAACACCTTTCTGAAGAACTGATCTTTGTCCCGATCTGTATATTTTAATCGAATGCATTTAACGGGCTACGTTTAGTGGACCCTCTGAGATAGTTATGTATGTTTTTTTCACATTTAATATTTTTATGTGTGCTATTTTGGGGCAGTTTAGGGGGTTGAATTAAATGTGGCCAGAAATTTCTGCAAGTGAATTTGTCTTCTGTTTTTGCAAGAAAAGATCAATCATTCTCTGTGCCTCGGGTTCTGTCTTGGGTAACACAAAACCCCATTCAGAATAATGTTCTCTTGCGTGTTTAAAGCCCAAACTGAAAATGTTCTGTTTTAATCAAAATCCCAAATCGTCAACTGACACGTATAAGTTGGGTGTTTTAAAGTGGTACTTTGTATGTAAAGATTAGTCGACAGGAGTCCTAGTGTGCTCTGTGACACGTAAACGTTCAGCAGTAGGTGTCTTAAAGTGTTATATGACACGTGGAGGTTCTGCAGTGGGTGTCATTAAATGCTACAAGACAGGTAAAGGTTCTGCGGTAGGTTTCTTAACGTGCAATGTGACACGTAGAGGTTCTGCAGTGGGTGTCATTAAATGCTACAAGACACGTAAAGGTTCTGCGGTAGGTGTTCAAACGTGCAATATGACACATGGAACCTCTGCAGTAATTTCCAAACGTGTTAGATGACATGTGGATGTTTGGCAGTAGGTGTTCTAAAGTGCACTATGACACATGGAGGTTCTGCGGTGGGTGTCAGTAAATGCTACAAGACACGTGAAGGTTCTGCAGTAGGTGTCCTAAAGTGCAATATGACACTTGGAGGTTCCGTAGTAAGTGTCCTAACGTCCATTTTGACACATGGAGGTTCTGCAGAAGGTGTCCTAAAGTGCAATATGACACTTGGAGCTTCTGCAGTTGGTGTCTTAACGTCCAGTATGACACATGGAGGTTCTGCAGAAGGTGCCCTAAAGTGCAATATGACACTTGGAGCTTCTGCAGTTGGTGTCTTAACGTCCAGTAAGACACATGGAGGTTCTGCAGAAGGTGTCCTAAAGTGCAATATGACACTTGGAGCTTCTGCAGTTGGTGTCTTAACGTCCAGTATGACACATGGAGGTTCTGCAGTAGGTGTCCTAAAGTGCAATATGACACTTGGAGCTTCTGCAGTTGGTGTCTTAACGTCCAGTATGACACATGGAGGTTCTGCAGAAGGTGTCCTAAAGTGCAATATGACACTTGGAGCTTCTGCAGTTGGTGTCTTAACGTCCAGTATGACACATGGAGGTTCTGCAGAAGGTGTCCTAAAGTGCAATATGACACTTGGAGCTACTGCAGTTGGTGTCTTAACGTCCAGTATGACACATGGAGGTTCTGCAGAAGGTGTCCTAAAGTGCAATATGACACTTGGAGCTTCTGCAATTGGTGTCTTAACGTCCAGTATGACACATGGAGGTTCTGCAGAAGGTGTCCTAAAGTGCAATATGACACTTGGAGCTTCTGCAGTTGGTGTCTTAACGTCCAGTATGACACATGGAGGTTCTGCAAAAGGTGTCCTAAAGTGCAATATGACACTTGGAGGTTCTGCAGTTGGTGTCTTAACGTCCAGTATGACACATGGAGGTTCAGTATGACAACCCAATTTTGCCACAAAAGGCGACAATGCTTGTCATAAGAGACGACAAACGGGATTGGCTGGTCAGGCTCTCTGACTTGTTTGACACATGTCATCGGTTCCCAATTGCGCAGACCGATGTTCATGATGTTGATCACTGGATTGTCTGGTCAAGACTCGATTATTAACAGACCGTCTCCATATAACTGCAGTATTACCGAGTGCGGCGTAAAACTAAGCTCACTCACCCCTAACGTGCAATATGACACATATATGATCTGCAGGAGGTGTGCTATATGACACGTAGGGGTTCTGTAGTTGTTGTCCAAATGTAGCATGTTACCCTTCAATGTACTTCAGTGAATGTCCTTGCGTACGTGACGCGAGGAAGCTGTGCAGTGGTCTTACGAGTAGTACAAGTTAATTAAGTTATATTTCATATTTAAGGGCTTTTGGTTGGGTCTAACAACATGGTTCTAGTGGCATATAGTCTGTGAGATCAGTTAGATCTTTTTTTCAATGAGTGTTATTTTATCATCAAACACAAATTTATTCAAATTAATCCAGAACGAGATCTGTTGCTATCAAAACGTGCCCAAACATGTCTTAACGTGACTCTTGACGTTGGGTTGTTTCATGAGATACTTGACATGTGAAGGTCCTACATTGGGTCTTAACGTGACTCTTGACGTTGGGTTGTTTCATGAGATACTTGACATGTGAAGGTCCTACATTGGGTCTTAACGCGACACTTGACATGTGAAGGTTCTACACTGGGTGTCCTAACGTGACACTTCACATGTGAAGGTTCTACAGCGAGTCCAACATTGACACTTGACTCTTCACTCTGAGTGTCCTCATGTGATACTTGACATGTGAAGGTCATGTATACTATAGGTGCATTCACATGTCACCTGAATGTGAACGTTCTGCACTGGATACCAGGAGGTGAAAGTTTCACAATGTGATCTTAAACATGACACGCAGGTTGTGAATGTTCCACTTTCGGTTTCAACACTGAATCTATAACATTTTGATTTTTTGTTCGTTTGTGTAAAACCTCACTATTCCAGCTTTATGCAACGTGTCTGTAATTAATCGGATAAGCCATTGATTAACACGACATACATCGATCTACGCAATGGGATACGATGCGTTGTGCCATGACAGGCAGAATGACCAGCTGATTCTGTTAGTCGCCTCTTATCATTGTAATATTCTGCACAGATGCACGCTATTGGAATGTTCAACACATATAGCAATATCGGAGTGTTTCACGCATACATAAGATATGAGAACATATATACGCTATGGCAATGTTCCACACAAATACATGTATATTCTTGAGAGTGTGGAATGCCATGTGGAAATGCTTAATTTGTTCTGTATGTGAATGTTACATGACATATGCATGTAGAAATACAACACAGGAATCAGACTTAACGACATGACACATGAAGAGGCCTTCATCCCAACCTAGGGGGAATACTATAAACATTTAACTATAAACTATTTAATTACCACCGGAAAATGTATTAGATGGGGACACTTTTTCCCCAAAGAAATATAAGAATATATTCAAATAAAGTCAAGTTTGATACAAAAATGTTAATCTTGTCGCCGTGTACCACAAGCCACGAGAGATGACGGAAGAAAGAAAAAAATCTGCCAATATTTCCCGAGTCTCAAGGCCCCCACGACAGCAAGACATGACAAAAAGATTTGAATCGTGTAAATATCCCGAGCGTCTGTCGCACCTGTGGGAATATTCTTCAGAAAAATATTAGCATTGTGATTTCTAAGTGTCTGAACATGTCCAGGTTTAGTATTCCAGGCATATTGTGTTAGCAACGAAATGACAGCAGTTCCGTAGCACCACCAGTGATGCCTTGAGTCGACACAATGGCGGAGCTAGTAGACACTCGCGCAGATGGAGCACCGGAAGTGAGGTAGACGCTGGAGCTGAGGGTGTTCCACCACTGACACGTCAAGGATGCTGCGGTCTATCATTACCTCATAAAATACCAATGATTTTTTTCGCTCAGTTTTTTTTCTTCCATGTTTACTCCACACAAAAAACACATTCAGGACGTAACTGTATTTATTTAGACGCAGGTTCTGCTTTCCAAGAAAGTAAAATTTGTTCTTGATAATAATTTGAGATGTGGAATTATACTTCGATTTATCGATCCCAACTCTGTCAGTTTACCACTAGAATATACTTTCAGGACTTTGAACTCAAGAATGGTAAATTTGTGTCAGCTGATAAAGTTTGTCCAACCACCGATTGCAGGAACTGCCTACATTCGTTTCAGAATATATGTCACCTCTTGGAAAAATGTAGGTGAGATCAATTTTTCGAAAAAGACTACATATACCTACAAGGCTTGCCCATGCATATTTTATTGAAAGGATCAGGCACCTCTAGTAACTGCTAATTGTGAAATGTTGAATAAAACCTGCCTTGCACCTTCCGACGGCATTACACAGAATTCAGCCCTAGCAATTTCTGCCTCCGATAATGGCGCTTGATAACAGAACGCGGGCACGGATCCGAGAGCTCAATTTTCACACCCGGCAGGCAAATAGGAAATAAGATTCTTCTGCCACCCGAGGCAGGCCTCGCTGTCGAAAGCGCCTGCCTTTGGCGGTAATAAGACCTGCCCTTCAATCTATCGCGATGACCCCCTCGGGCAAATCCAGATGAAAGAGCGGGCTGGCGAGAGAGAAGAGTTGTAAGCGAGTGGTGTATGTACCTATATGCGTGCTGGAACACATGAAAGCGGGCGGAGCGAGGGGGGAGGGAAACCCAACGGCAAATTATTACACATAACTACTCAGGATTAAATTACAGAGGAGATTTGTGAGGTTTTTTCCTAGCATTCCCCCCTCGGCATGGTTTTCCATTTCTGAAAAGCGCGTTTTTCACTTATTTTTCAGCTTTCGATCTGGGCAGCGAATCAGAGGCCTAATGAGCGGGTTCTTGAGATTGTATGAAGATTTAAAAATATTGCCAGCACTTTCAGGAAAGACGTGAGTTTCGAAACATCGAACTGCACCAATAGAAATGGAAGCACCTAAGACAAAAGCTTCAAAGGCGGATACTAGTTCTCAAAAGCTCATACTACCAGACGAAGCACAACACACGTGGGCGTATTCCCGAACAAACTTTTAACCATTCTAGATTCAGTATGGCAGTTTGAATCATTGAAGAAATCATCTTTCTATCGAATGTGAGTGAATGACGTTGTTGTGCTACGTAACAAGCCTAAGCTGATCACGCGTGACTATATCACAGATATCGACTGTACGATGATTAAATGCCTTTTTGTATTTGATCTGAATCTATCATCAGATCAAGCAGAGTGGTATCTTTCCTCAAGTGAGGAACTAGTTTTATTAATATGTCTCTATACTGCACACTGCAAAATCGTAGGTGGTTGTGCATCCCGTGCCTGACTCCATGATCACACCAAAAGTGGGTGACGTTACTGATTGTCGTCAACAGACGCCAACTGAACATCAGAGCGTTAAAAGTTACCAGACACTATGGACGGTTGTCAATAGACGCCAACTGAACATCACAGCACTAAAAGTTACCAGACGCCATGGACGGTTGTCAACAGACGCCAACTGAAAATCACAGCACCTAAAGTTACCAAACTGACACCATGAACGGTTGTCAACAGACGCCAACTGAAGATCACAGCACCTAAAGTTACCAAACTGACACCATGGATGGTTGTCAACAGACGCCAACTGAACATCACAGCACCCAAAGTTACCAAACAGACACCATGAACGGTTGTCAACAGACGCCAACTGAACATCACAGCACCTAAAGTTACCAAACTGACACCATGAACGGTTGTCAACAGACGCCAAATTAACATCACAGCACCTAAAGTTACCAAACTGACACCATGAACACTTGTCAACAGACGCCAACTGAACATCAGAGCGTTAAAAGTTACCAGACACCATGGACGGTTGTCAATAGACGCCAACTGAACATCACAGCACTAAAAGTTACCAGACACCATGAACGGTTGTCAACAGACGCCAACTGAAAATCACAGCACTAAAAGTTACCAGACACCATGAACACTTGTCAACAGACGCCAACTGAACATCACAGCACCTAAAGTTACTAAACAGACACTATGAACGGTTGTCAACAGACGCCAAATGAACATCACAGCACTAAACGTTACCAAACTGACACCATGAACGGTTGTCAACAGACGTCAAATGAACATCACGGCATTAAAAGTTACCAGACGCTATGAACGGTTGTCAACAGACGCCAACTGAACATCACAGCATTAAATGTTACCAGACACCATGAACGGTTGTCAACAGACGCCAGATGAACATCACAGCACTAAACGTTACCAAACAGACACCATGAACGGTTGTCAACAGACGCCAACTGAACATCACAGCATTAAAAGTTACCAGACACTATGAACGGTTGTCAACAGACGCCAACTGAACATCACAGAATTAAAACTTACCAGACACCATGAACGGTTGTCAACAGACGCCAGATGAACATTACAGCACTAAACGTTACCAAACAGACACCATGAACGGTTGTCAACAGACGCCAACTGAACATCACAGCATTAAAAGTTACCAGACACTATGAACGGTTGTCAACAGACGCCAACTGAACATCACAGCATTAAAAGTTACCAGACACTATGAACGGTTGTCAACAGACGCCAACTGAACATCACAGCATTAAAAGTTACCAGACACTATGAACGGTTGTCAACAGACGCCAACTGAACATCACGGCATTAAAAGTTACCAGACACCATGAACGGTTGTCAACAGACTGATAGCATAAACCTAACGCATAGACCAATGTTCTACCGCTCGTCAAGGATAAGAAGATAGCAAGTGTTATTTTAGGTTCCTGTCAGCAACCTCTATATTCATAATTAAGCAGTCCTTTCGCCGAGTTAATACAGTAAGTGGTTAACTCCTTAATTAAACCACGAGCTAGAACTAACTGGCAAAGTATATTCAGCAAGTGGGGGACTGGTCATGAACTGAGGGTTTCACACAGTTTTACCGATATTGGGCACCGAACCCGGATTTTCGGCGTCACCAGCGATCACTTTAACGACGAGGCTACCCCTATTCCAATCCGGAAATATCAAGAGGAAAAAGTGTGACCCCGGACCTTAGACGTGATGTGCGAGCCTTAAACCTTTATGCCATTCAGCTTAAACTGGAGAAACTGTAACAAAGATTAAGACTGCTGAACCTTCTTTAAAAACATATTGTATTACAGATGTTGTTTCATTCTGACTTCATTGAAGCTGTCCAAACTCCGACCATCGCTTGCAGGAACTGACTCATGAAGACAGCCCCGGGAAGAACGCAAATATAGGATTCGCTGTGTGCACATCGACGTTCACACACGTGTTTAAACCATCCTCAAATACACCGTCAAGCACAGTCCTATTATTTTCCCCATTACAACGTTTATTTGGTAAATTTAACTTTCACGAACGTGTTTCCAATTTTTACCAACGCCTGTATATCACACACGCCCGGGGTGATAACATGAGCCACTAGCCCTAGTTTAGGCGGGACCCATGGCTTCAATCTGACCTTTACCACCCCCAAGGCAAAGCCCAGGGGCAAATTACTTCCTCCACAAACGTGGCCTGAGGGTGGTGTTTGTACGATCCTGGGTAGTCGCTGACGGCGTATCCGAGTCCAGTTTGGCCCCGGGGGACATTCTTGTGTCTGTGTGGAGGGTTCACGCTGTGGCTGGGGGGTGCCGCGGGGATGCCCCGGGGGTAAACAGGTGTTTTTCTCCTATTTCCCATATTCATTGTTCATAGCGACCTTCTGTGTGTACTTGAATATATCAGTTCAGATATAAATGGAGTAATTGCTTGTAAATGTGTGTTAGGGTAATAGGTTACATGTCAAGGTACGATTTTCGTGTAGACTACTTAAGATTACAATCCATTGTTATCCGTGATTGCAATTAGACACGACACAAAACATATAATTAGTTGTTTATGGTTACCATGCGTATGTCTGAATCTGTAAAGACAGGGTATGCCAAGTTGTCATATGTTAGTCATTGAATATGACCACATTGGATAATGTGGAGGAAGTGTTCGGCGTTTGATGTGAAATTTTCCATATGAATGCAAATTATTCCATTTGTTTCGTTATAGATTTGGGAAATATTCACTTCCGGACGGGTTACCTAAGGTTGGTCCTAAAAATAATTTCGAAGATTTGAAGTTTTATTTTTGGGAACATTTAGATCTCCTGCAAACAATGACGGTCATTTTTCAGTGCTTAGTATCCTTGTAATCCTACAACGTTTTAGATGAGAGAACCGTTCACACGTCTTGACAGTTTGGGCGCTGGTGCTCAATTGTCAAAGGTACCGCAATTAGCTGTGTAGAGTTGCCTCCCTTGGTCAAGCACGTAACCTATGATCATCGGTTCAAATCCCTGTTCGCAGTGGTCATTGCATAGTTCAGCCACTATTGCGTGTTCGTTTTGGTTCCCCTCGTAGGCATGTGAGACCTGCTTCACTTGAGGATTTCTTACCCCATGAATGTACTACGCCATGATAAAACTGGGATGCCGTTGCCAGCAGCTTTCAACAAAGGAACAGCAAAATGAACACAATTTACAAAAAAAAGAATCTCATGAAAGTAAGCATTCGCGTTTATGTTTTCTGTTTAAACACTTGACAACAAGCCAGAGTTCCGTTTCTTTTGCTGTCACATCCTTAAAATCCATATTTCTTAGAAATTTGACGAGACTATCCTTGCATGAATTGCAACACAGCCAGCAATCCAGTGATCAACAGCATGAGCATCTACGCAGCTGGGATACGATGACATGTGCCAGGCAAATCCGGAAGCCTGACCACCCGAGTCCGTTAGTCGACAAGCATCTGTTACTAAAGAAGAGTTCTAACCCTCATCTTCATGGAACACTTGGGATTCGAACCTGAGACCATCGGTTACTCGAGAAAATTCTGGTTAGAATAGGTCTTCATCAAGAGACGCTTGTTAGACACAATTGATGCGACCGAGTAACCAGACTCGTGGTCATGTCATGGTATCCTAATTGCATAGATGGATGCTCAAGCTGTTGATCACTGGATTATCAGATCCAGGTCTGACTACTTATTGACCGCCGTCACATGGCTTTAATATTGCTGAGTGCGACGTAAAAGAAAAACTCACTCACCCACTCGAATACCAATTTGCAATGCTTTTAATCTTTTTTTTTCGTTAGCTGTAACGACTAAACGTTCTGTGAAAGTTAGCGTCAACGTTACTTTGGTTTGCTTTCTTCATGCTTATATTAAGCGTGTATGGTGTGATATAACGTTTTAACGTTACGTAAACATCACTCACTCGTGTCATCCAAACACAAACTCATCATGGTTGTATTTTTCATGGAAGTGAGCGAGTGTGGCTTTACGCCGCATTTACCAAGCGATTTGACAGCAGACGGCTTCTGAAATGATCTTCACATTTTGAATGCCTTTGGGTAAACAAATCCTGACGTTCTGACGACTGGGCTCTTTAACCAATACCTTCAGCATCAGGTTTCTTCCCCTTTTCCAATTGTACATTGACTTAAATAGCTTAGTAGACTCGGTTTGGCTCCTTACATTTTGATAACAAATTGAAGTTTGAATAGAATACTGCTGTCTTTAAGTCTCACCCGGTTTGATGTCCACGTCATGAGTCTCAATCGATTTTCATGTCCACCTTTTGAGTTTCGGCTTGCTTTCATGTCCGCCTTTAATTGGGGTTTATGTTCACCCTTTTGATTCTCTGTCCATGTTCTAAGTCTCAATCGGGGTTCACCTTTTAAGTCTCAATTTGGTTTCATGTCCACCTTTTGGGTCTCAGTCCACCTTCTCAATCGGGGTTTTAAGTCGGGGTTTGTCTACACCTTTTAAGTCTCAGCTTGCATTCATGTCCACAATAGGTTCGGTATGGCACCTTGCATTTTAATAGCAAGTTGAAGTTTGAATAGAATACTGCTGTCTTTAAGTTTCAGTCGGGTTTCATGTCTACATTTAAGTCTCAGGCGGGTTCATGTGTATTTGTCAGGTTTCATGTCAACTTATTGCTTCATCATCGGAATTCGTATCTGCTTCTTGTGTCACTGGATTGCAAATCTATTTCTTGCGTGTTCATCCAGTGTCAAAACGACTGTATTTTCGTCAGTTTCGTTGGAACTTGAGTAGCTAAGTCGTCACATTCTGGTTTCCACTCACTCACCTGATGGAAACAGCCCTTATTGACCTCCACGAGGTCCGATGTTTTCTTGCCTTATTACCAATCATTCTAAACAGCGAGCCTGAAGGATGGGAGTTTTTAATCTGTACTTCTGGAACGCATAATCACGTTCTACTGCTGTGCGAAATTAGCAAATACTATTTCCTAAAGTTACGATGGGCAAGGATTATAGGTCCTGCGGTGATAAGAAACGTTTGGACTCAAAAAACGAATTGCAAGGCGTGCGTCTGTACACGCATAGGCTTTTCAGTATCTCAAGAACCCCGAGGCCAACTTGTGGAGGAGTCCGTGGTGGTAACAGTACCATTCGTTGATCTGCGCCTCCATTACAACATACCAGGATGTTTCTGTGAACACTGAGTGAGTGTGGTTTTACGCCGCATTTAGCAATATTCCAGCGGGGACACCAGGAATTGGATTCACACATAGTACCCATGTGGGGAATCGAACCCGGGTCTTCCGCGAATGCTGTACCAACTAAGTTACCCCATCGCCCTCACTGGATGTTACCGTATATTACACATGCCTCCCCCCCCCCCCCCCTCTCTCTCTCTCTCCCTCTCTCTGTGTGTGTGTGTGTGTGTGCGTGCGCGCGCGTGCGGGGAGGGGGAAGGGGGAGGTTGGTTCTAATCCCGGAAAGGATCAACAACCCAACACAAGCATTAGAATGTGTACTCTGCTGAGAAAGTGTAATACCAAATATCCATCCCAAAATTTGACCACTTTCTAAATTGCTTCGTATATTTTAAGTATGAAGTACAAAACAGAATTCGTGAAGCAATACTCCATTGGATTGTGCTTTCGCGGGATTTTTTTCCGTTTGTGAAACTGCTCCGGTAATTTATTTTAAGCCTGTTAACCTCTAAGCGCTTCACAGGCGGCTTGGGTTGTAAGACCCATTGATCGAGAAAATATTGTGGCGCTTTGAGCATAATATTGAACTATGGGAAAATACGCATTATAAATGGACAATCATTGACGTCATGATATAGTCGAAAAAAAAGTTGTATATTTTTTTAAATAACTACAGCCTGCAAATTCTGAAAAAATGTTACACGTTATACCCCAGAATTACAGATTGTTAAACAGGCCACGAGGGAGTTAATTTGGGGGAGTCTCAAAATTATTTCGGTTCAGTCAGACAGAAAAATATATTCAGTCTCACCAAAATCCCCCTACCAACTTCCAGTATATTAAATGCTCTGTTCTTGCTTTTGCGCACTTCCTTTCATGGACACAACGGTACTGAGGTTGTTGGACACCTGTCACTACCATAGAGCGCCCATTAATATTTCCTCATCTGCAAGGCTTACCAATCTTTAGACTGGGTCGCGTCTTAATGGAAATTTGACCGGTGGTCTGTCTCTCCACCCCAGGCTTTTTCCGCGCTGGGGGTGACAGCCCTGCGCTCGCATTTCAGCTGCGTCAGTTTTCACAAAGGTGATATTTCACGCTTCGGAATCATTTTCCGTCTTGTCATCATTGCCCACTGTCTATGAATTAGCTGTATTGACAAATTAATTTCGTAGCCTGGGGGATAGACTCGTTATGCGTGTATTCTAAGGCAGGTTTTCGTTTAAACCGAACTAACGTATTTGTTCCAGCGTTATCAGTTTTCTTTAGCCAAGTGAGTGAGTGAGCCACTTTCAGCAATAATGGGGGGACACCAGAAATGAGCTTAACTCATTGCACCCTGTGGGGATTCGAACCCATGTGTAAAGCGTGACGATGGAATGTTTTAATCACTAGGCTCCTCCACTCTTAGACAAATAATGCAGATACATGGTACGCTCTCTGAATAAAAGTGAGTGAGTGTAGTTTTACGCCGCCCTTAGCAATATTCCAGCAATATCCCGCCGGGGGACACCAGAAATGGACTTCACACTGTGGGGAATTAAAGCCTGGTCTTCGACGTGACGAGCGATCGCTTTAGCCACTAGCCTACCCCGCCCTCTGAATAAAAAAGTCTCGTTATGCTAGTACATGTATATACTTTACGGCAGGTTTTCGTTTAAACCGAAGTTACCTGTTTACTCGAATGTCACCATTGCTGTACACAAATCATGCAGATAGATGCACACCCTTTCCGTCGAAGTTCTATTAATCATCTTCATCTTTGAAAAGGTTATCTATGAAATGGGAATACGCCCATGGCAATATAGATGTTGCCGATAAATTTCCTGGGGATTATATTGGCGTGAGAAATTTGTCCAAACATTTTTTCAGTGAGCGTATCTTCCGGGCAAAATATACAATGAAAATTGAATTTGATCCTGCTCATATAAGAGAGTGAGTAAGATCAAATTCACGCAAGCAATAACCACACTGGAGATCGAACTCAGGACCTTCTGGGTGACACACACACAGTATGAAAACTGTCGCCTTGGTTGATTGGGTGGTAGCAGTTTAAAGCCGCAACATTCCAGATATATATGGGCGGTCTGTACATAATCTAGCTTGGACCAGACAATCCAGTGATCAACAGTATGACCATCGATCTACGCAACTGGGATCCGATGACATGTGTCAAATGGGCCAACGAGCCTGACTACCTGATCCTGTGCGTTGCCTCGTACGACAAGCACGGGTTACTGAAGACCGATAATCTAACACGGTATCCTCACGGGTACTGACGTTACTAGGCTGAATACAGTCGCCTACTGTGAAGTACTGATCGATATGTCTTCTATTACCTATATATACGATACAACCATTTTCTATTCGTTGTTTCGCTTAAGTGTACTTTGTGAAATATCTGTTTAATAATATAGTTATTTATTCAGTAATACAGACATTTAGCCTTTAAACATAATTCTGTTTGAATAGCCCATTACCGTAACTATGGTGAGGATTGCTGGCTGTCTTCAGTTAAACTACAAATACTGTCCAATAAAATGTTCTGTCAGAGAGATATCCTTCAGTCAGATATAGTAGCAACGGGGGGTTGGCATCTTTCGAAAGGAGTCGAAAATATCTCGGGTGTTAATCATGATAAAAGAAGTGCATTAGATAGTCAAGGAAGGATTGTAGTTGGTTCGCGTGTTGTTAGTACGGGGTCTTGGACATGGTGAAGGTGTCGACGACCTTGTTGGATTTGCTGAGGATGTATTCGAACTGTATTTGCCACCTGGATGGCCGCATCAGCAGGTACCCGGTGTCGAACGTCGCCTCGTCGAATGCTCTCCACTTCACGAAGGGCATGAAGGTTGGGTCGTTCAGTTCCGGGTTCCCTGAAACAGGAAGGGTCAGTGTTGTTGGACAGCCTTGTTCCCTGGGTCTCTGTTACACCCGCGCTACGCCCAACCCCAGTGTCGAAGAGTAGCGCAGACTCAACGGACCCCGGGAACCAGGCTGTGTTGTTGTAATGATATGTTCCAGGCTCTCTGAATGAGAATACTGACGAAAACATTTCATATGGGTAAAGACATTCTAAATGTCACCTTACGTGATTATGATTGAACAAAGAGTTTGTAAAATCGCAATAAACACATCGCAAACGTACTGTATAAAGGTCTATAAGTAAGCCATGGCACTTCCGGTGATGTACTTCCGGTCTCATAATTGTCAGTTGACAGTAACGAACCGATAATCCTTGCATGAATAACAAATTTCCGATCCCCATTTATTACGACTGTCAACAACTAAGCATGTTTGTACACTTGGTCCGGTCTAGTAAAGTCATATTTGGAAGTCGCCAATTTGGAACCAGAACTGGTTCTTGAATATACGGAAATCTGGTACCGAATGTAAGCTGGGCCCCGTCTCAAATATCGTAAGTTGGGGCGCGCAAAGAGAACCCGGACCCTTCTTAGTAGTGGAAGCAGCGTCTCGCGAGATTTACATGCCATATTTCCACCTATTATGGAAACACCTAACAGTTAATGAGGAGAGGCGAGTATCACGTCCATCCAATAGTGTGTGGAGATCGGACAAACCTTCCTGAGAAGACTTGCAGTGACCAAATTCAGAATTCTTGAGATAATCAAATCTATGTCAAATTCAAAACGATTCTACTTTACTTCTTTAACCCCTCGATTCCAGATATCTCGATACAGCTGACTATGTCCATGGAAAGATTTCCCCTTTGGCTGTAGATATCAGGGATATCAGAAAAGACAGCACGTGGAAAATATGAATGGGTGTATACCAGCCTTTACTGTTCAAATATCGAACTTCTCGTCTATACTCGCTTTAGAGATCCATAATTCATCTTCTCAGAGAAAAAGAACGTTGCGCTATGAGAACGTGTGTGTATGCGTTTTGTCGTCACCATAGATACGGTTTCACCTAAATTCGAATGCCACGATGTGAATGAAAGAAGTACATGTTTGAGACAGAACATGGATACTGTGACGTCACTTCCGGAAGGAAGTTATACGTACGAATGGGTCCGGTATATTTAACATAACAGAATAAGAATTTTATAGTCTGTAATCGAAGATGCCCTCCACAATAAGACACGAAAGATGTGACGTACCGGCAGCGCCGTTAACGATGTAGACGGGGGACAGGGAGTTGGTGTAGTCTTTCTGGGCGATTCGCTTCTTATACACGGGGTAGGAACGTTCGTACTGGTGGTTGTGGCCGCTCATGTAGATGTCCACGTTCTGGTAGTAGAGGAGGTCCTCGATGTTGGCACGGTAACGTGGAGCCTCTATGTCGCATCTGGAAGAGTGAGTGAGTGAGTGAGTGAGTTTGACGCCCCTTTGACGAGTATTAGGTTATATAACGGCGTGGCTGAAACCTGAAAAGTAGCGCAATTTTGACGCCATAAACAACTGGAGCATTTAGTCCTACCTTCATAACGTGGGTGACTGGTTCTACGCCACTTTTAGCAATTTACCAGCAATATCACAGTGGTAGGCACCAAACACTGGTCGTGCACACTGGTCACAAGACCCGGGAATGGAACGAGCAAACACTTTGACTACCAGGCCACCAAACCGCCCATTATCTTTTCAAACAGGCAAAGTTGAAAAATTATATACATGTGTTTTTGTTAAACTCTGTTCGTCAAACACCCAGCACAGAAGTCAGCAATAACCTGGTGCAAGCAGACAACCAAAACCTACACATCCAATCCTCATTCTGGATGCATTCATTAACTTCAAACTGGGGAAAACAAGTAAACTATATATAAACTATATACATTTACCAGCGTTACATTTCAGCACAAAATTGTCCATAAATACGTTTTTCAACATGACTGCGGAAGTCATTTTGAAATCGGATTTGTATCCCCTGAACATAACATACCCATCTCTGACAGTGCTAAACAACTGAACTTTCACTTTACTGGTTAAGCCGTTTCTGGAGAGATGATTACATTGCTGGGAAATGGATGTGGAAAGGGTCAAAGTGCAGAGGCCTCATTAAGATAGAATGTAAAAATATCACGAAAAGGAGCATTTATTATGCAGTACTAAGAACAAAAATGCCAAGAAACAGATTAGATTTTCAACATGGTTGTGGATAGTATGAAATTCTGACTCGAACCTCTTATGTTTATTTATTTGTTGTTTTGACTCAGCAGTCATCAATATTCTAGCTATACGGCGGCTGTCTGTGAATTATCGGATCTGGACCAGACCATTCAGTCAGTGAGTACGACCACCCGATCCCGTCAGTCGCCTCTTTCGACAAACATGGGTTACTGAAGATCAGGTCTAACTCCGGATCCGCAAGGGTTTCGAACTTCCTAAGCAAAGCAAAGTCGTCATTGGTGGAACACTGCTCGCGAAGCTTGAGGATAACGGGTGCCATTATTGCCACCTCCGTCCACAACAGACTCCGAACAAAGACCCCATAAGCTCAGCTGACTTTTAATTAGGTTAGTTAAGGTGTGCACTGCTGTCATGGTCATGAAATACTGCCGATGGTGACTTACGTTTTAACTCACGCTCTCACTAAAATGTTAAATGCTATGAACAAATCTCAGTTAGGGTCCCCATCCGCGAAGCGTTCGTAATGTTAAGGAGGCGGTGGGGGTAGCCAAGTGGTTAAAGCGTTCGCCCGTCACTCCGAAGACCTGGGTTTGATTCCCCACATGGGTACAATGTGTGAAGCCCATTTTCTGGTGTCCCCCGCCGTGATTTTGCTGGAATATTGCTAAAAAGCGGCGTAAAACTACACTCACTCGTAACGTTAAGACCATCGTGACTTTGCAGTTTATCACAGGCGTACGTATGTCATAGCTCTACGAACGCTTTGTGGATCAGGACCTAGGTTCTTTTGTTGCTTGGGCTAAATGCATCAGCTGTACTCTTCTCATAACGAACCTTTCGATGATTACAACTCCATAACATTACTATATATAAGATACCGAACAGACAGTCTCTGCAGCACCAATGTAGACTACACCGATCCTTTGAGTATTTAATCCATTAAACAGGATGAAATCCATTTGATCACAGCACTAAAATCATTTAGTGAAATTGTCGGTGAGATGGGCGAAGATTCCCTTAAATGCCTCCAGAAGTAACCCATTTTAACACCCCCCCTTACGTCCCGCCCTCCTTAGTCAGAAGGAAGCGCTACATGTCGCACGAAGACCTGCCGAGTTCTCACTGAAGACCTGGAAATGTAAGTGGAGCCCCAACTGAATCAGCGTATTGGTCGTCTCTTAATGGCGAGCCCTGTTGGAGGGTTTACTTCTACTCCAGGGCCACATTTCTGTCCATGCGATCATGTTTTTTAATCGTCCAAAAGTGGTAAAACATGCGTTAGTACTCTCAATACAATTTGCCTCTTTTTACAGACGACACCTTCAGACAGCACAGAGGCCCTACCTTGTGGGACAAATCGCCTCTTTAAACAGATGACACTGGAAGAGAACAGGCTAACACAATCCTTTACTTTACACTGAGTACAGCTTATCTCTCTATACAGACGACAGTGTTTCAGTAGAAAGGACTAACACAATCTGATCGAATCTGAGTACAACTTATCTCTCTATACGGACGGCAGTGTTTCAGTAGAAAGGACTAACACAATCTGATCGAATCTGAGTACAACTTATCTCTCTGTACAGACGACAGTGTTTCAGCAGAACAGACTAACATAATCTGAACGAATCTGAGTACAACTTATCTCTCTGTACAGACGACAGTGTTTCAGTAGAAAGGACTAACACAATCTGATCGAATCTGAGTACAACTTATCTCTCTGTACAGACGACAGTGTTTCAGTAGAACAGACTAACACAATCTGCACGAATCTGAGTACGACGTATCTCTCTGTACAGACGACAGTGTTTCAGCAGAACAGACTAACACAATCTGCACGAATCTGAGTACAACGTATCTCTCTGTACAGAAGACAGTGTTTCCGTAGAACAGACAAACGCAATCCTACCTTGCGAAGTACAACTTATATCTGTATACAGACGACAGTGGTTCAGTGGAACGGACCAACATAAACTTACCTTACACTGTGTACAACTTACTTCTGTTTATAGACGACAGTGTTTCCATAGAACGGACCAACGCAATCCCACCCGACACAAGTACAGCTTATCTCTCTACACAGACCACAGTGGTTCGGTAGAACGGACTACGTGATCTTAATTACACTGAGTACAACTTATTTCTCTACACAGACGAAAGTGTTTCAGTAAAACGGACCAACGCAATCCTATCTTACAAAAGTACAGCTCATCTCTCTATACAGACGACGGTGGCTCGGTAGAACGGACCACATAATCTTACCTTTCACTGAGTATAGCTTATCTCTCTATACAGACAACAGTATTTCAGTAGAACGGACCAACATAAACTTACCTTACACTGAATAGAACTTACCTCGGTTCATAGACGACAGTGCTTGAGTAGAACGGACTAAACAATCTTACCTTACCCTGAATACAAGTTACCTCTCTATACTACAGAATTAAATAATGAATTAATAATGATATATTATCCTGAAATGTGATGAATATCTTCATATACATGTCTAAATTTTATCCCGACCGTCGGAGAGGTGAATTGGAGAATCTGGCAGTCCGTGTTGCAAATAATTCGTCCTGGGCGGTCCGGGAGGCAGGTATTTCAAACGCTGCTATACAGACGACAGATATTCAGGAGAAAGGACTAACACAATCTGCCCTCACTCTGGGACAACCCATCTCTCTATGGAAAGACACCGGGAAAATAAACCCGGTCAACATAATCATACTTTAATCTTGAACTTACCTCTCTATGCAGACGATGCTGGTACAGTAGAGTGGGCGGTGGCCAAACACCATGATCCACGGAACGTTCTCTCTGTTCTGATTTGCCTTCTTCAGATCCTGTTCCATCCACAGATACTGCGTCGAGTTGGGGCTGAAGTCGTGCTCGGTGGAGTAGGCAACGAAATGGATGCCCATGTAGTCGAAGGAGTACCAAAATGGCGACGCCGATCCGCTCTCTTCATATGGCATCTTCAGCCAGTTCAAATAAGCCGCAAATTCAAACTGAGCCTCGTGGTTGCCAGGGGCAACCATGTAGGGGACACGTGACACTATAGGTTGCAGTAGGTTCATGTATTCAACCCACACCTCGCTGTTGTTGTGACTGTCGCCGCCGAACTTGTCAGCGTAGCTGATGTCACCGGCGTGAACAAGAAGTTGAACCTCCCCAGTGTTGACATGTTTTGTAATAGACGCCATTGTGTCCTCACCTCTCTTAACGCCCATGTCGGCCACGACCGCTATTGCCGGTGCTGCGGTGGGCATTTCGACCACGGTGTTAGTAAGGAGCGATTCCATGTTGGCTTGAGTGACGTTCCTTGCATTTGGAGACTGAAGTGTAAAATTTAAAACACTGCTCCATCCAAACTGTGGATCTCCACATCTGTAGTAGTAAACCCCTGTGGGAGACGAAAGTGACGTCAGATTCAAGATGGCTGTGTTCAGGACCCAGAGAAACATGCCGTCGGGATAGGAATAGGCTTCACCGGTGGCGTTAACGCCAAGGGAGGTAACTGTTAAACCGTACATACATACTGGTGTGTACTGTGCGTCCGAGGACCAGGTAGTTGGGTTTAACCACGTGACACGCATGGCTGTTGAACCTTGGAGAGCGAGATGTACAGCTTGTACACTCGGGGAGACGCTCACCGGGAAATGGAGTTGGTAGGTCCGTTCAATTTCCTCTCTGGAGTGAAGTTGTTCAGCGATGCATCCTCCACCGAGTTGATACGAAGGCAGAACATGCGACATCAGCGTCACCATCAGGAACAGCAACGCTGCCATGGTAACAGTTCACAGCTGCGAGAAAGACACATATAATCATCATAGTAATCATTTTTAACAGGAAAACAAAAAACAAAACAAAAAAAACAACAAAAAAAACACGAACGAAAACTCTGGCTTTTTGTCACGTTTCTACATAGAAGACATAAACATGAATGCTTACTTGTAGAGTACATGTATTTCATATTTTGAAAATTGCGTTTCTTTTGCTGTTCAGTATAGTTTTCTTTGTTGTTAAAGCGTCCAATGGCCGTCGGTCCGCACATCATTAGACTGCCAATGGGGCGGTGGGTAGCCTAGTGGTTAAGTCGTTGGCTCGTCACTCTGAAGACTTGGATTTGATTTCCCACATGGATGCAATATGTGAAGCCCATTTCTGGTCTCCTCCGCCATGATATTGCTGGAATATTGCTAAAAGCGGCATAAAACTAAATTCACTCACTAGACGACTGCACTCCCGTGTACTCTAATATCTTACTAACCATGTGTGTGAAGGACAATTCTCTGTCCCCTGGGGTGATGTTGCTGGAATATTGATAAAAGCGGTGTAAAACTAAATTCACTCACTACTAACCATAAACCAACAAGGTCGACCTTTTACAACACTCGAAGGATATCCTTTGCTTGTTTGTACTCGTTCTTATAAGAACGGGTGTGGTGTTGACAAACCGAAAAATATAATCTGTCGGATTTGGATTCGAACCCACAGCCATATACTTCTTAATACCTGAGTGCCCATAGCTCTATACAGCAATTTGCAGTGCTATAGACGACTGGCGTCCCGGGCACCCGAAGATCTTACGAAGCTTACCAGCAACGTCGAGCGTCAGAGTTTTAACAAAACTAGGACCATGGTCGTTAAACAAAACTAGGATCACGGTCGTGGCTTGTTTGTGTACGTCCTCACAACACAACTCACTTCCGGGTTCGCGTATATTTCACAGTGGGTTTGTAGCACTGTGTAAATACGCAGTTTAAATACTTACATATATACACTGTCCTGGATGTGGAGCTGAACTCTTTGTGTCCGTTATCGAAGTACCATGTGAAGGTAAAGGCAAGATAACAGGTACATCACATGACGATAGTGTATAGGTGTTCAACAGTGAGCCCGTCAACATTCAACAGTGTTTAACATACTTATGATAACACCGTTTCAAGGAGCAGTCGTTTGACAAGAACGCGGAATTAATTTGAAAACTCACTTCCCTTCTCAACATCCTTCACAGGCTCACGTGACCACGTGGGTGCTGGGAGAGTGAGTGAGTCTGGTTTTACGCCGCAGTGTCATGGGAAGAAGGGGGGGGGGGGGGTGATTTAAAGCAGGCGTCATACGCTGTACCCATGTGAGGAATCGAACCCGTGTCTGTGGCATGTCGAGCGAACGCTGTAACCACTGTGCTACCCCACCGCCCTTTGTGGATGTTACAGTATATTAGGCATGACTCTGAGGGTTCTAATGCCAGAAAGAATCAATAACCCAACACAAACCCTAGAATGTGTACTCAAAGTGTAATCTGAGTGTAAACACTGAGAATCCTAAGTATACCATGTGTTAAATCTGACCACTTTCTAAATGGCTTTGTATATTTTAAGTATGAACTACAAAACAGAATTTGTGAAGCAATACTCCATTGGATTGTGCTTTCGTGGGATTTCTTTCCATTTGTTAAACTGCTCCGGTAATTTATTTTAAGCCTGTTAACCTCTAAGCGCTTCACAGACAGCTTGGGTTGTAAGACCCATTGATCGAGAAAATATTGTGGCGCTTTGAGCATAATATTGAACTATGGGAAAATACGCATTATAAATGGACAATCATTGACATCATGATATAATCGGAAAAAAAAGTTGTATATTTTTATAAATAACTACATCCTGCAAATTCTGAAAAAAATGTTACACGTTATACCCCAGAATTACAGATTGTTAAACAGGCCACGAGGGAATTAATTTGGGGGAGTCTCAAAATTATTTCGGCTCAGTCAGACAGAAAAATATATTCAGTCTCACCAGGCCGTTTCCTTACTCGTGACGTGTGAACGCTTTGACCACAAGGCTGCCGACCCTGTTTTGGGGAGATCAGGTGCTGTTGTCCAAAACAATCTTAGCGCTAAGACCTCCTTAAGTCTGTTAAGGTATGGGAGTTACGGTCACCTTAGCACTTTGTACAACGACATTCTGGTCTCTTAAATACGATATGATATTCGGGAGACACTTCGTTGTAACTGCTCTAGGGTGGTAATAAGGGTAACAAGAGACTGTCGACTCGTAGTAAATCCGTCTATCTTTACTAATCCCCACCTTATGAAAAAAAAAAAACAATTAAAGTACACTTCACGTGTTCTATATAAAAACAAATTGACGTGATCTTAATTCACAAAATCAAAGCGCGGTGGGGTAGCCTAGTGGTTAAAGTTTTCGCTCTTCATGCCGAAGACCTGGGTTCGATTCCTACATGGATACATTGTATGAAGCCCATTTCTGGTGTCCCCTGCTTCGACAGTATCGACACAACTCCACCACGGGCACAGTGAAGTTATACCCATACTACGGGATCAGGTGGTCAGGCCCGGTGACTTGTTTAACTGCGTGGTGTATAAACATTGCCCTTAGTGTTAAATATTGAATAAAATCACCATCAGTCACTTCCCTGACGGACATGAAAACCTTGGTTGACGTCACTTATTGATTTCGCTTGTATCAGATTTCCGTAAAAAGATCTCTCTTAATCTGTGTTGCCTAGTTTAAATGAAATTGGGGCTTGAAGACGGAATAAATTTTGAAACCAGTCGTGGTTATTTTATATTATTCGTAATATCATATGCCTTTTGCATGTTTGCCTTTATTTCTCTTTTGTATTTTTCTTTCCTCAGCAATAATCCAACTACATAGCGGCGATCCTTAAATTATCGAGTCTGGATTAGACAATCCAGTGACCAATAGAGTGAGCATAGATCTGCACAACTGGGATACGATGACGTGTCGACGAAAATCACCGAGCCTGATCACCCGATCCCGTTAGTCGACCCTTACAAGCACGGGTATGTGAAAAACAATTTTTAACTCGGATCTTCACGGGTCTCTTTATTGAACGTGTTTATCATATACTAAGCAGTATTTCTCACTGTCCCTGAACCCCAGTATTTTCCCTACTGCCTAGCCGTTTCCCAACCAGCATCTTCACGGGTCTCTATGTACACATACTTACTACTAAAGCCAAATCCAATTAAAAATCCATTCCCGAATGATACTAAGCAAGCCTTATCTAACCCCATTTAAACGCATATGGTGTTACCAGATCATAATTACAAACCCAGTTGGAGTCCCAGGGTCACCGCCAGTATTTTTCTACCGTGTTATATGTATGTTACGAAAGTATGGCGACAGAAATGCCAATTCAGTTATTGATTTCCGATTACCCCCGTTACCAGAGACCTAGGGATGCTGGGCTAACGCGATAAATGAAACAAGTCTAGGTTTTCTACCTTTCTACATCTCCCATTTCACTGGTGCTCCTTTTCAATTGAAATGGGAATATATGTTACCACTGATACTGTGCATATTCAGAATCTTGGCCCCACTTTCCGAATTAACTAGTGGGATTCCAACGCCTACAAGACTCAGTGATTCCGAACGAGCTACCAATTCAGTCACTAATGTACTGTCGGAAATAAAAATAAAAATGTTTTTGAATGTTACTCAGTATTCGTCAAATTTACACAATTGCAAATAGCATATGTCGAAATGACACACATCGGCCTAACTGGGTATTCAGTCGGAGATGTAATAGGATATCCAGAAAAGAAAGTTTACTCGTAAAATCGCGCAAAACTTACTCGCGAAAAAATACGAATAGGTTCTGAAAACAATAGATGAGACTATAGATGGCAATAAGGTCGCTCAGCCATATATGATGACGGACCGTCGACTTAACTGCCATAAAATGCATGTGCTGCCTACGGGCACAAGGGGCCAGTTCAAAGATATTTTATGCCTTTGCGTGTGTGTTGAACATGTCTCATCTGTTCGTTAACATCGTACGTTTTTGTTTTTTTCATAAATCTTATGTTGAGATACGTTAAGCTGTACGATAAGCATGAAAACCTTAATTCAGCCATCTAATTAAATGTCTCAAAATTTATTGGTGGCATGACCACCCGGTAATCGACGGGACTCGATATAAATTTGTAAATTGTTATGACATGTCCTTTGCTTCCCTTGCTGAATTCCCTAAATCTCAGCTGATTTCTCTACCCACCAGACAGACCCCAACCTCGTCTGTGACACCCCGTCCTGACACACTTTTGAGACGACCCCTCGTACCTGTTTCCTTTCATAGCGATAGTGAGACTCCTTGGTAGCTACATCTTTAATAGATTCGGTATTAAAGTTATTATTTTTGCGCCAGTTATCGTTTATAATGAAGCTAAGTTTAATTTTAGAATGGACATTTAAAAAGTGTCATTTGTAATACAAAATCATCGCACACTAATATGCATAAAGTCATGGTCTTTTCCACATAAACCATTTTTGAAAAAAACCCCGCATTGCTCATTTCTAGACTAAAGTCTCTTCAATAAAGTTATTTACACTTTCACATACTAACCACATAAATTGTACATATGAATTCGAAAAAACGGGGGTTCTTTTCTATTTCCGTTAGTACTTTAAGACCGGGAGGCACACACAAAAAACATATACAAGTCTTTCTCTAAAAATCTTATCAGTACATGTAATAATGTGCTGTCTTGTATACTTGCTAATTTGATCATAAACTAACATGTCCAGTCAAATATGATTTTCATAAAAATACTATTTTTTTATCAAAGAAATATATCTGAGGGCACATGTCACGAGAAATCTATTGCACGTTGAAACATGACTTTCTCGGACGAGTCCACTTCTGTATAGGGAACATAGTTAATATGTGTAGACGTATACTTCACGTTTCCTCTGAGTTCTCTGACACGTTTTGTCGCTATTTGCTGATATTTACTTCACTTAGATAATGCGGAGGGAAAGTACCTTTCCCACGGTCTTACTTTCCCCTTAGTTTTCTCTCTGGTCTCATGATCCCAATGCTCAAAACAGCTGTGATATTGCCGATGTGCCTTTAAGTTTTAACTCACTCACAATATTATGTTGCAAGTCATGATTTGAAATTAGGACCACGTTTTTATCTAATAGTTTCCTTGCACTTATAATACAATTACTGAAAAGGAAAATGGTTAAGTGAGTGAGTTTAGTTTTATGCTGCACTCAGCAATATTCCAGCTATATGGCGGCGGTCTGTAAATAATCGAGTCAGGACCAGACAATCCAGTGATCAACAGCTTGAGCGTCGATCTGCACAAATGGAAACTGATGCAATGTGTTAGCCAAGTCAGCGAGCCTCACCACCCCATCCCGTTAGTCGCCTCTTACGACAAGCATCGTCGCCTTTATATGGCAAACATGGGTTGCTATAGGCCTTTTCTACCCCGGACCTTCAAGAGTGACGTATTTTAAGAGCCATCATAACATCTTCTTCAGTACTTTACAGTTTTCTTCATAAAGGGACCCAAGTAAAGTCAGTCAAACAAGTCAAGTGAAACGTAATCGAGTCAAACCCAGTCGCTAACATCATCACAAAAACAATCCATGAAAACACTTTTTTTACAAAAAAACACACTTAGAGACAAATGTTGTGTTTGCGTGTTTATTTAAGATCGCAATCAAGAATATTGCAGTTACAAGGTGTGTATATCCGAATCTGGACTAGACAATCCAGTGATCAACAGCATGGGCATCGATAGACGCAATCGCGATACGATGGTATGTTTGAACCAAGTAAGCCAGCCTGACAGTCCGATCCCATTAGTCGTCTCTTACGACAAGCATGGGTTATTGAAAACCAGTCCTAACCTGGCTAACTATTCTCAAAACGTTCGTAGCCCTACGAACTTCTTAAGCCCATTCTTAACTCATTAGCTACGATCAAAGTTAAAAATTCTTTGGGCTACGAGTGTTTCGAGAATAAGGGCCCTGGATCTCTGCACATCTATCCACTTGCCATCAAATGTATAGACTAAGTATAAATAGAGCCACTTACTTCAGTCAGCTGTTCTACACTAGATTTTGCAAAGTATTCCATACTGTTTATAGCTACTGTTTACACATGAACTGATGCATTGTGAAACAAATTCGAAACGGTGAAAAGTTTACTGTCATGAGTTCAGTAAATGATGAAACGCAGCGAAACATTGCTATCTCGTAACAAATCTTTACATGAAAACGCAGCTGTTAATATATACGATATCTGCACATGCTTTTCAGCACTTTGATGCATGATCTTTGAGCAAATCACCTGCACAAGGTTTACAGTTGGTTTTCCCAAGGTTTTGGAGAAAACAGCCTCTGTGTAACCATATATAGGTGTATATAGGTAATACATATACACACTTGAAAACCCGACTGAAAATACATTTCCGAGCACGGAGAAAGAATAACCTAACCCAAGTTTAACGCATATGGGGGTTACCAGTTCATAAAAACAAACCCACTGTCGATCCAGTCCAAAAGCTTAATAAAGAGCTAAAATATGAATGAATGAATGAATGAATGAATGAATGAATGAATGAACTGAGCGAACAAGCCTGCCATTCCACCTTCATAACATTAACAGCAACTTTCCTACCGTGTTATATGTATGTTACGACAGTATGACGACAGAAATGCCAATTCAGTTATTGATTTCCGATTACTGCCATACTGCCATTACTACGGGCTTATGGATGCTGGGCTTGGGTGACAGATACCTTCAAGGCGATGCTGCTGAGGCAGGCCAGGGATGTAGAGTGAACAGGTTTAATCTGTGCTACAATCCTGGCGATGTCCCAGCAATAAACTTCATACATACCGTCTATTTAAGCATAATCTCAGTACTGAGCCATGTGTAAGGAATACCATGGATCGACATTAACGTGGTGATATGAGTAAATAGCGGCGTGGGACCCTCCTAGTACGGGTAGACTTAGGAAGGTTTGCTCGTCCCAAGGTTGCTGTAGAAGAGAGAATTTGTCACTGCTGTAATCCTAACATTGTAGAAGACGAGGTTCATTTTCTCGTCGTTTGCCCGTTATTTTCAGACTTAAGGTAACTTTGGGTGAAGATAATTACATCAGATCCCTCTTTCATCTAGCTCAGACCAGTTAAACAGCTCATCTATCTTATGACCTAAAGTGAATTATACAATCCGCCTGCTTCCCGTATATAGCTCGAACGTGTCGGCGTGGAAAAATATTTAAACTAATCGCGTTCTCTCGCCTCCACAGACAACCCTGCTTCACTCCTTATTAATTGAATTTTACTGATACAATGTGTATTTTCATGACAATAATTAGCGTCTCGTAGGCCATGATGACTGTATGCTCACTTTCACTATGAACAATATATTTTGTGCTCTTATTAACGATTTTATCGTTGGGCGTGTGACACTGAAATAAAATCAAACATTTTTCTTCTTCCGTCATGCGGGATTCTCTTCACAGTTGGTCCGTGGTGCCCAGCCAGAAGATACGAACTGAGAACAAATATTATGATCGATGCTTGTGAGACGGGATGGAGTCAGTTTAGTTTTACGCCGCTTTTAACAATAACCCATCATTATCGTAGCGGGGAACACCAAAACAGGGCTCCACTCACTGTACCTACTAGTATGCAGAGAATCTAATCCGGGTCCGGAGTGACGAACGAACGCTTTAACCACCGTGCTACCCCCACAGTCCCGACGGCGATTGAATGAGGAATTAGACTGTTTAGTTATTATTATCTGTATATATATGTATGTATGTTCGGTTGTGGGGGTTGGAGAGTTAGGGGGTTAGGGGGGAGTTGGAGAGTTAGGGGGTCTACATTCCTATAATTAGATCTGCCAATGCGAAATAGATGACATGAAACAATGGAACATTGAAATGGTGCCTAATTGGGGCTTTAAGGAATGGATGAAATGGTCAGACTATATTTTATGGCTGCTTCGTTGATTATTCGTCACAGTTCTGAAATACGGGCGATAGACTGACGTTTAGTCCAGGAATATGTATAATTTTTTTCATATAAATGAATTATTCATTTTAAATTGAAAAGAGGCCCCTCTGAGGTGGGAGATACAGAACCTGGGAAAAGCTAGACTTGTTTCATGTTGTCTTCAGCATGGCAGAAATGGTTGGGATAGGGAATATTAACCGCATGATGTGGTTCAGGGCCAGTGAGATACACTGGCACTACAATTCTGCAGATGAAATCGTTTACTCAAATGACAGGAATATTGTCTTTTGATTTGTTGTCTGCGCTGGAAACTAATTGTTGAAATTCATCAGACGTAGTTACGTCCCTTGGCAGTTCCAGGATTAGTTGATCGAGGGTGAAAAATATATTCACTAAAGTAGTACAGACGAATACAGTTAAATGTCGTTCTATTCATACAGTAAAAAAACAAGACGAATTACAATAAAAGGTTATGGTCACTTACATACAAAACAAATCAAGGAAAATACTTTCAAGAACCTTTCCATGACATACATTAATGTTTTTGTCACATCACGTTTTTCGGTGGCAATTCCGATGACCCATGGCGCAGATCGATGCTTATATGTTGAGCAGTGGATTGTGTAGGCCATGTTCGATTATTTACAGATCGCCGCCATACAGCTGGAATAATGCTGAGTGCGGTGTAAAACTAAACTCACTCACTCTCTCACTCACTCACTATACCCATCTTTCATCAAAGGCGCGGAAGACCAGCCCGTGTCCCCCTCAAATTTCATTCAAGTCAAATCATATCATCTGAATATGTCTTCCTCATCCCATAAAGGTCTTTAATTGAACATGAACATACTGAAATACTGAATTTGTTCGATCACTTTGACCCTCACTACCTAAATTGACCAAATCAATTTGCTAGCTATACATACTGACATATAAATTAAGAGTCAAGAGTTGTGACACCGAAGCCGTGGAAAACTCACAACGCCTCCACTTGTGCTAGCTTCGAAGAGCGCGACAAAAGGGAAGTAACTCTAATTTACATGTAACTCTTCAATAGAGGAGAAAAGTTAGCGTTTCATGTGGTCGTGTCTTTTTCCGTAAAACCGTTGAGGTTACTATTCTTACTAGTCTTTCATCTCTCCACTAAGGCCCAAATATGGCCACTACGCCAGTAAAACGTAATGTTAATAAACCGGTAGCAAACGGAACAGATACCGTATCGATTGTATCGAAAGCTTTCACACAGGACGCCGAATGGACGGACAAGGTTTGTGAGACTTGAAATTCGTGCAGTTTGGCTTGGTCATGTCGCAATTGTAAAGAAGCTAAATTTACAACTTAATATAAAGGAAAACTGCCTGTTTGTTTTTTCTTTTTCTAATAATACCAGATAAGCAATCTGTTAAAAGTAAGTTATTTGTGGCTTGGGTTTGTTGAACATTACCCTTTTTTATCGAACTCGAAGATCTTCGCAATTTCGAACGCTGAAACACTAGTGAAATGGTATGCATTTAGTCAGGGCCTCTTGAGTGACGTTATTTTCCCCATTTAAGGTGGATTTTAGGCTAGAGTGCAGTTTACCGGGCGCGCTACCTGGGGAGTGCTGAGCGCTTGCTAATGAGCGCGCTGCTGTATCCTAAGCCCTTGGGCACACCCCTTCTAGATCCATAGCCCTTGGGCACCCCCTTTCTAGATCCTTAGTGTTAGTGAATAAAGATTAGAGTTGGCTTACCTTTGGTGCGAGTATATCCATCCAAAAAAAAATCGGAAAAATTGTGCCCGGTAAAGTGCACTATTCCCAAAATATTGATAATCCCTATGATATCCATGGTATCACAGATTCGTAATTAAATAATTAAGTTAGCCAGGAGCCACCATGCAGCCCTATACAAGGACTGCATTGGATCATTCGCGTCTTTCAGCTTTTAATAAGCCCGTCTTTCTTTAGCCAGGGATTATCATTATCATTTTTGTAGTAGAACCAAACAGTAGTAGAATTAGATATCTCTGTGAAACTCTCAACAGCTACTAGCAAATGCAGGTATCTCCTATGTTATCTCTTCATACATACAGTAACGTGATGGTTCCTTTCTTTCAGGATGAGTTTCTAGACGTGGTGTACTGGTTGCGACAGATCCTTGGTGTTGTGATTGGACTGATCTGGGGACTTATTCCTCTAAAAGGAATTCTTGGTCTTGGACTGTAAGTCTTTGTTGGAATTGTACTTTGGCTCAACATTTTACATGCAGACTGTAGTGTTAGTTGAGTTGGACTGTAGTATGAAGGGTATGCAAGAGTGTTGTTGACTCATGAAGATCTTTGTTATGATTGATCTTCAACAGCCTGTGCTTGTCATAAGAGGCGACTAATTGGATCGGATTGCCAGGCTCACATGTTATTGTATCACAATTGTGTCGATCACAGTGCTCATGCTGTTGATCACTGGATTGTCTGGTCCAGATTCAGTTATTTACAGACCACTGCCATATACAGAATATTGCTGAGTGTAGTGTAAAAGCAACACAAACAAACATGGGTGAATGATAACGGAATATTTAATATTTTCAAGTGTGCTAATGTGAACACAACAGATGTGGAGGTATTACTTAGAAAGTTTTTCATCTCCGAATCCTTTTAAGTTAAATTGATAATACCCACCTGTATTTCTTAATCCCTGCATTTGTTTAATAAGTCATGCTTATCATACACCCCTGTTGACAGTTTTTTCATCATCAACGTGGCCATTGTCTACATGTACTACAACAGCTTCCAGAGGGTGGATGAAGAGGAGTATGGAGGAGCATCAGAGATTTTAAAAGAAGGATTAATGACTTCATTTTCTTCATTTTTGGTAAATACTGGTTTTTCATGGTGTTGATCTTTTTTTTTTTCATTTAATTCAACATTTGAGAGCATTACAGCTAAACAACTGTGTCATGTTGGATAAGAGCCTGGAATAAACAAAACAAATCACTGCATTTGATATTGTAGTCACCATGTATCACCTTGTTAGGTTGCAGGTATGACTATAATTGTTACCCAGAAAGGTGACTTAGTTTTAAGGGTATGAAAATAAAACTGGTCAATTTGGAATCAGTGTACTTCGTCTGAGTGAAGTTTCCATGTTAACATTTTTTTTATTATTTTTTGTGAATTTGCAAATAATTGACTCATACAAGCTGCTACAATCTTATGGAAGCATATCACTATTATAGTGCATTTTCCTTGAGCTTGCTTTATACCTGATGTCATGGCAGTTGATTCATCATGATTAATGAACTGTTTCTGAAAGTAATCTTAGCCCTGCAACTGTTGTAAGTCTGTGTTGAAGAAAGGGATGTACCTGTATAGTTATCTTAGCGGTAAGATCATGATCACTGCTTTTTAAGGCTTGTGCTGCTGTTCAATACAACCTTACGTATGGGAGTTATAGTCACCTTAGCACTAAGACAGTTGTTTGTTCGTATTAAGGTATGGCAGATGCGATCACGTTAGCCCTAGGACAGTCATATGTCTATGTTAAAGTATGCTAGTTACGGTGACCTTAGTGCTAAGGCAGTCATATGTCTATGTTAAAGTATGTGAGTTACGGTGACCTTAGTGCTAGGACAGTCATATGTCTATGTTAAGGTATGGGAGTTACAGTCACCTTAGTGCAAAGGCAGTCATATGTCCACATTAAGGTGTGTGAGTTACAGTTACTTTAGCGCTAGGACAGTCATATCTCTGTGATTATGGTATGGGAGTTACAGTCACCTTAATGCTGGGACAGTCATATGTCTATGTTAAGGTATGGGAGTTACAGTCACCTTAGCATTAGGACAGTCATATGTCTATGTTATGGTATGGGAGTTACAGTCACTTTAGCATTGGGACAGTCATATGTCTATGTTAAGGTATGGGAGTTACAGTCACCTTAGTGCTAGGACAGTCATATGTCTATGTTAAGGTATGGGAGTTACAGTCACCTTAGCGCTAGGACAGTCATATGTCTATGTTAAGGTATGGGAGTTACAGTCACCTTAGCGCTAGGACAGTCATATGTCTATGTTATGGTATGGGAGTTACAGTCACCTTAGTGCTAGGACAGTCATATGTCTATGTTAAGGTATGGGAGTTACAGTCACCTTAGTGCTAGGACAGTCATATGTCTATGTTAAGGTATGGGAGTTACAGTCACCTTAGCGCTAGGACAGTCATATGTCTATGTTAAGGTATGGGAGTTACAGTCACCTTAGCGCTAGGACAGTCATATGTCTATGTTATGGTATGGGAGTTACAGTCACCTTAGTGCTAGGACAGTCATATGTCTATGTTAATTTATGGGAGTTACAATCACCTTAGTGCTAAGGCAGTCATATGTCCATATTAAGGTATGAGGGTTACAGTTACCTTAGTGCTAGGACAGTCATATGTGTATGTTAAGGTATGGGAGTTACAGTCACCTTAGCGCTAAGACAGTCATATGTCTATGTTAAGGTATGGGAGTTACAGTCACCTTAGCGCTAGGACAGTCATATGTCTATGTTAAGGTATGGGAGTTACAGTCACCTTAGCGCTAGGACAGTCATATGTCTATGTTATGGTATGGGAGTTACAGTCACCTTAGTGCTAGGACAGTCATATGTCTATGTTAAGGTATGGGAGTTACAGTCACCTTAGTGCTAGGACAGTCATATGTCTATGTTAAGGTATGGGAGTTACAGTCACCTTAGCGCTAGGACAGTCATATGTCTATGTTAAGGTATGGGAGTTACAGTCACCTTAGCGCTAGGACAGTCATATGTCTATGTTATGGTATGGGAGTTACAGTCACCTTAGTGCTAGGACAGTCATATGTCTATGTTAATTTATGGGAGTTACAATCACCTTAGTGCTAAGGCAGTCATATGTCCATATTAAGGTATGAGGGTTACAGTTACCTTAGTGCTAGGACAGTCATATGTGTATGTTAAGGTATGGGAGTTACAGTCACCTTAGCACTAAGACAGTCATGTGTCTATGTTAAGGTATGGGAGTTACAATCACCTTAGCGCTAAGACAGTCATATGTCTATGTTAAGGTATGAGAGTTACAATCACCTTAGCGCTAAGACAGTCATATGTCTATGTTAAGGTATGGGAGTTACAATCACCTTAGCGCTAAGACAGTCATATGTGTGTGTTAAGGTATGGGAGTTATGATCACCTTAGCGCTAAGACAGTCATATGTGTGTGTTAAGGTATGGGAGTTATGATCACCTTAGCGCTAAGACAGTCATATGTGTGTGTTAAGGTATGGGAGTTATGATCACCTTAGCGCTAAGACAGTCATATGTGTGTGTTAAGGTATGGGAGTTATGATCACCTTAGCGCTAAGACAGTCATATGTCTATGTTAAGGTATGGGAGTTACAATCACCTTAGCGCTAAGACAGTCATATGTGTGTGTTAAGGTATGGGAGTTATGATCAGCATAACGCCAAGATCACTATATATGAGTCTATGATACCCTGAACCATTAACTCAGGTTACATGAACCAAGTGCAACTTAGTTTCCCCATTTCCAGTTGTTCAAGCAATAACTAAAGTGAAGTGTCCCCATTTCAGACATCCATTATTTCTGTGCTGTGTTGCAGGTGTCGTGGATCATCCTGTATTCATCTCTCCACACGGACTCCTAGCACCAAGCGACAGTGGCGTCATAACATCCTACAACACAGCCAGGCCATGCTCACCAGCATCAGCCACACTGATGCTTCTCATTTCATCAACGTGTAAATTTACAAATTACAGTGGAATATAAACAGAATCTGTACATTTGAAATACTGTCAGGTAGTTACTGGTTATACAAGCATACTGACATAGTCAGCGGTTATACAGGCATGCTGAGGTAGTCAGGTAATGGTTATATCGGCATCCTCACTTAGTCTGTTAACTGTTATATAGACATCCTGAGGTAGTCAGTTAAGGTTTTTATGGCATACCGAGGTAGTCAGTTAACTATTACACAGGCATACCGAGGTAGTCAGTTAACTATTACACAGGCATACCGAGGTAGTCAGTTAAGGTTTTTATGGCATACCGAGGTAGTCAGTTAACTATTACACAGGCATACCGAGGTAGTCAGTTAAGATTCATATGGCATACTGAGGTAGTCAGTTAACAGTTATACCAGCATACTGAGGTAGTCAGTAAACAGATATACCGGCATACTGACTAAGTTTACGGTCATGCTTATAACATAAGTTGCAAGTCCAGTATGTTCTTAAAATGCTGAGGGTTAATGGTAAATTTTCAGAAATTTGAAATAGTTTGTAATTTCTTGCACAGGGTTATATAGTTGACTTGGGAGTGGATTCCATGCCCTTTCTCTTCTATTTATGTTTTTCACTTTTGTAGGGTGGGGATGTTGGCCGTGAATATTTATTTGCTGAGTTGTGCAATATTAGGTGTAACCATCACTTAAGTCTTGTGTCAGCATCCCCCTTCATAATAAGATGGTGGTAGGGTAGTCTCATGGTTGAAGTGTACCCTCGTTAAGCCAAAGACCAGGTTCCTTTTCCCACATGGGTACAACATGTGAAGCCCATTTTTGGTGTCCCGCCCTGTGATATTGCTTGAATATTGCTAAAAGCAGTGTAAAACCATACTCACCCTCTCATATTCAGAACCTTTAAGCGGCATTAAAAAGAATTAAATGTTTCTCAGGCACGTTTTTGCTTCCTAAGTGATAAGGGTAGGAGGACTTTGTTTAAAAATTTGGTAGTGAAAAAGAGGGAGGGAGGAACAGTTATTTTTTTCTTTCAGAAATACAGCTTGGAGAGTATAGCATGTGTTAATGAGTTGTAGATTCAGTCCCACTCGTTCTTACAGACACTCATTCTTACAGACACTCGTTCTTACAGACACTCGTTCTTACAGACACTCATTCTTACAGACACTCATTCTTACAGACACTCGTTCTTACAGACACTCGTTCTTACAGACTCTCGTTCTTACAGACACTCATTCTTACAGACACTCATTCTTACAGACACTCGTTCTTACAGACACTCGTTCTTACAGACACTCGTTCTTACAGACACTCGTTCTTACAGTGGACTAATGGATGACCAGGATGAGGCCAAATTTAATTTAAAGTCCAAATTATTTTTTTTGAATGGCAATAAAAAAATTTATGCACTCAAATAAAAATGACAAGAAACATTTAACTTTTTTTTATTTATCCTGGGTAATTTAAAGACAGTCAGTTAAGACACAGAGTCTCATCAGGTCTGGACAGAGTTGTGAGAGTTGACAGATACGAGAGACCGTGATGGACTGTATAACCAGAGTGTGGTAAGTCCAAAAGATACTCTGGTTCATCACAATATTAAACCCTGAAGCTAATTATTTTTTACTAAAGTTAATTTCATTTTGGGGAATAACTCAGAATATTGTATCAATGTACAGTGGGTGGTTAAGTTATTAGTGCTTGGTCTCCTGTTCCAGTAAACGATCCTAACTCTATGGTTAAGACAGATTTAAAGTAAGTTAGTTACAATGCCTAAGACAAATTTGACCCTGACCAATGTCAACTTTACTATAATGCTATCAGTGTCACAGTGTATTTGTATTAGTATACAAAATAATCTGAGGCAAAATATAACTTCATGAAATCACAGATAGTTACAGTTTCAAGCTGCATTGGTTTCTGAAGTAAAGTGAAGTTCCATTTGTCTTTGATAGCAGCATGGAATAAATTTGTTAATTTAATCCTAATTTAGTCTGTGACAGTAATTAGGATAGCAGTAATTACAGGATAGCTGTAATTACAGGATAGCAGTAATTACAGGATAGCAGTTTGTCGTCTCGTGAGTTTTGGATCTGAGTTTTGGAGCAAAGAACTTAGAATTCTAAATGGTTAAATAATGTAAAGAAACGGACATGTGATGTACTTGAGAACCCTGCAGTTTATTACAATAATACTGAAAGATGAATACGGAGAAAATGAAGTTAGCTGTGAAAATATTGTACAGGGATTATCAAGTTCAAGAGGTTCATGTTTGGCTCCAGGTCTCACTCCATGGGCAGCTGAGTTGGAATTGAAAAGATCCCTTCAGGTATTATGGCATTAGCTAGTGTTCTTGCTGTGCAGTGACACTTTCTTCATTGTTACACAAATTATTTTCATATGCAGGGTTCAAGAAAATGAAAGAATTCCATAATTTTGTCCCAAAGTACATTTTTCCCCATTTTGTTTTCTATAGACACGTAGTTAGTGACCATGGAGAAATACGTATCCAGAATAAAGAGACTGTGCAGATGTGTCATGACATTCAGCTTGATAATGATTTTAGAATTGCTGAAAACTGCTTCCTATCAGACTTTCCTCCCTTTTTTTGGTTAATGTAAGAAAGATACTGTTCAGACCAGTGGCACACCTCTTTTCCTCACTTTTGTTTCTATGTAAATGGTATAGGTTATTGCAACACTTTGCCCAGAGTTGTGTCCCTTAGCTAGCTGGGATCTGCTGACATCAATCCTATAATCTGGTATTCGGTTTAATTCAAGCGGTACGTATCCATACCTGGTGTACTGCGTCTTCTGCGACATTAAGTCGTGATGCAGTGAAATAATGGCAAGAGCAATAACAGGTGTGTCAACCTTCAATTCTCTCTCTCTCTCTCTCTCTCTCTCTCTCAAATGCATTAAGTTGTCTACTTGATATTCAGTTTTTTCTTGAAATTTTTTTTTATGAATATTATCAAGACAAAACGTATTCATTTAGCATACAAATGAAATAGCATCATTAATGTCCTGTCAAGGCTGAACTGAAATCAGTCTCTTGTTTTTGTTACTAAATACTTCTGGTATATAAATACATTTTATGCATTTATTAAAAAAGAACTCACCACATCTTTACTCCATGCTTTATTTACCAAGCTGAATCTGCAAAATAAAACCTGACTGGTCTTGGAATAGTTGTGATGACACAATACGCTTCTGTCTGTCGATGTTGTGCTCTATAACTTGCTGTCTATATCTTGACTACACACATCTGTGTTTCTACATTTCAACAGTATACTGAACCGAAGGCAAAATATTGTGGTCATGGCGGTATACTGTGTCACCCCCAATGTTTAATGTGTGCCATCAGTTACAGTGTCCTCATGGAGGTATGACAGCAATATTTGACCTTAGTGACCGGTCAGCACTGAAGGGCGGCAGGGTAGCCAAGTGGTTAAAGTGTTCACTTCCAGACATGGGTATAATATGTGAACCCATTTCTTGGCCCTCTCCACTGATATTGTTAGAATATTGCTGAAAGCTGTATAAAACCATACTCTTTTGTCATAATGTATGCAGCATAGTGCAACTTTTTACATCAACCCAAAGCAAACGTATAATGACTTTTTCTGCAGTCTTAGAATTTCATTTTAGAGGTAGTCATCAAGTGATCTTACAAGTTGCTGCTTAGTTCATGATGGGTCAAGATAATTCGATGTTCAGGAACAAAATTTACTGCTCAAATGAATTATAAGGCCACCTGATTTTTTCTTAAAGCTATTGTAAATGTGTCTTGTCATGACTAATTAAATTATCCATGACAGATGAACTAGCAATACGAAAGAATGGGGTTTTCTTTGATTTGTTGTGACTAGTATAGAACACTGTAAGTGGTGTTGCTTGCAATCAGTTAACTGTGGTTCAGCAAAACAGAAAAGCGATAGTCGTTTTGGTTGCATGCAATCCCACTGTGCCATTAGGTCACATGTCACTTATATCCTCCAGCCTTATGGTATTGCTTGATGGCTACCTCTAAATCAGTTAACTGTGGTTCAGCAATACGAAAGCGATACATTCGTTTTGGTATCATTCTTAACTGTGACACAGTCTATATTTCAGAATGTAAAATGTAGTCCATGTCTTGAATGGTAAGTGATATTCTAGATGACAGTTATGGTTAATTTCTACTTGTCTGACCTTTTGGAATTATATTAAGCAACCTTATGTATCATGTCCAAAAGATATTGTTCCAGCTGTGTATCATCACGTAAATATATCCATGTGTATATGTATTTTAATAAACCAAGATTATCATGTTATAGCAGTAGTCTTGTGATTGAAGGGAGACAACTCATCCATGATTATGACTACACCTTAGATGAAATTCTTGTGCATTCTAAGCATAAGAATGTAAATAAATTAGAATTAATTTGTAAGAACCTTTGACCATGGTTCTTATTAATTGTAGATGTCTCATACCTTAACACAGCAAAATATATCCTTTTATAAAATAAGTTCAGTTAATGTTTTACACAGCAGAGGCCTCATGGTTAGGTGAATAAGGTCTGTCTGGACATTGAATAGGCAGTGGTTTGATTCCCTTAATGTTTTACCATATTATGTTTAAGATTATAAAGGGTATGAAAGACATTAAAGGACTGTTCAGCTTGTGTCAGTATATTTTGAGGGAAATAGTCGTGTTGAACAGGAGGATTGTACATGTATCTCAGTCTGCATGCACTGAAATTGGTTAAAATTGCATTAAGAAAATGCAGTTGGGTAGCCTTGAGGTAAAGTGCATATCCCCTTACATCTGGTTCGATCTCAGACCTGAGAATGATGTACAGGGTTCATGTATGGGTCTTTCTACATTCGACCTGTGAAGGTCCAGGGTAGAATAGGCCTTCAGCAACCCATGCTTGCCATGAAAGGTGACTATGCTTGTTGTAAGAGGCGACTAACGGATCAGGTGGTCAGGCTCACTGACTTGGTTGACACAGGTCATCGGTTCCCAATATGTGGAGATCGATGCTCATGTTGTTGATCCCTGGATTGTGTGGTCCAGACTCGATTATTTACAGACTGCTGCCATATAGATGGAATGTTGCTGAATGCAGCGTAAAACTAAACCCACTCACTCACTCTCTCTACATTGATAAGGCCATTCATAAGGGGGGTCCTTACACTGATAAGGTCAAACTATTGCTTTAATGGTCTGGTCAGATCTCACTTTTCAGTAAACCTTGTTCAACCGCGCTCACTCACATTATAAAAACAACAAAACACATCACCGAATTGAGAAAGCTGACAATAGCAAAATGTAGAACTTGCGTTTTAACAATGCTGAAAACTACACGTACCCAGTCCACACCTCCAATCAGTCTATCATATTAGACAGTGTAACGCCAGTATTGCCCGTGTTGTGTATCGGTGTATCACCCAAAATATGGATGACGTCACACGCCTCGGTCTCAACAAATCAGGACGATTGGGTACCCTAGTGGTCAAAGTCCCAGCTCGTCTCGAGGAAGGGTCGATTTCCCATATGGGCATATTGTGGACACTCAAGGGAAGACCTCTACACTTTGATGTGTTGGACAGTTAATTCGGGTACTGACGAGAAAGGTCTCAAGTCTCACTAACTCTTGGGCTTCAGGGTAATCCGACAGGCGCCACCTGGGCTCACGTTAAGGACCCATAAAGATCTGGGTTAGAATTGGTCTTTAAGAACCCGTGATTGTTGTGATGGGATAGGGTGGTCAGGCTCACTGGCCTGGTTGCGATACGTCATCGTGTCCCGAATACGTGATGCTCATGATGTTGATCACTGGTATATGTGGTCCGGACTTACTGTCCCAACTCTGCTGGAATATTGTTGAGTTGGGCGTTAAATAAGCAAACAAACAAATATGCACATATAACGTGGAGCGGCCTGTGATTTTTTATCTGCCTACGGAATCTGTTTTCGCCTCCATTACAGCTAAATGTCACCCAATTCAAATGTAATCCAATCTATATCTTTCACTTCTACTATTCTCAGAGACTTACATGTACTTTTGCAGTACCTTGTGTCAACTTTGTTCCAGATAATACCGAATAGTTAATTAATATATCGATGTGTTCTTCTCAGTGTTAAAGCACTCCGGAATCTCTATATGTCTTTAATTATTCTTCCTCATCAGTGATTTTAGTTTAAACCGCGTTGAGCAATATTCCAGCAAACCAGAGTTTGGCTCTTCTAACAATTTGAAAATGCATTGTAAACTAATTTGATGTCATTAAGACTCTGGGTTTATAACGACTATTCACCAACTTATTTGCACTGATAATCGTTTCGTACCTAGTCTGCCTTTTCACCTATTTCATCACACATTTGTTGATATCAGTGATTCATTCGTTCTCCATAACTGTTACCTTGTTTGGAATTTCAGGAGAATTACTGGATGACGTGGTCGTGACCTGGTTCACTCCAACGACGTCACAGTTGCGCATAATGTCGATCACTGATTTATCTGGTCCATATTCTCTTATTCAAAGTACATAACTTCGACAAAAAATCACAGAGTTGGTCTGATGTTTTGATTAGGATCAGCGTTTCACTGGGTATTATATGTTTATTAGTTTTCGAGTTACATTGTAATCCATCGGTGCTCTTTTGAGTCACGTTAATGAACTGTAAAAGCGGCGAAAAACTAAACTCACTCACTGTAGACGGATGTTTAGAGCTTACAGAACCCGTCCTAGTTTAGATTCTAGTGTCTGAAATGAACATATTTCACGAAAACAACTGTTCATAAAAAATGAACATAAAATATAGGTATAATGGAAAGGAGCTCAGAGGCTCGTTTACAGGAACTGAACCGAACTGTAGAAATCTAGACTTGTGACATACTCTAGTCTTGCTTTTTTGGATATATGTATTTCTGTGTTTGTCTATGGCAGGGAGTGAGTGAGTGAGTTTAGTTTTACGCTGCACTCAGCAATATGACAGCTATATGGCGGCGGTCTGTAAATAATCGAGTCTGGACCAGACAATCCAGTGATCAACTACATGAGCATCGATCTGCGCAACTGGGAACCGATGACATATGCCAACCATGTCAGCAAGCCTGACCACCCGATCCTGTTAGTCGCCTCTTACGACAAGCATAGTCGCCTTTTATGGCAAGCATGGGTTGCTGAAGGCCTATTCTACCCCGGGTAGACCTTCACGGGTACATGCATGGGTTGCTGAAGGCCTATTCTACCCCGGGTAGACCTTCACGTGTACATGCATGGGTTGTTGAAGGCCTATTCTACCTCGGGTAGACCTTCACGTGTACATGCATGGGTTGCTGAAGGCCTATTCTACCCCGGGTAAACCTTCACGGGTAGATGCATGGGTTGCTGAAGGCCTATTCTATCCCGGACCTTCACGGGTAGATGTATGGGTTGCTGAAGGCCTATTCTACCCCGGGTAGACCTTCACGGGTACATGCATGGGTTGCTGAAGGCCTTTTCTACCTCGGGTAGACCTTCACCGGTACATGCATGGGTTGCTGAAGGCCTATTCTACCCCGGGTAGACCTTCACGGGTACATGCATGGGTTGCTGAAGGCCTATTCTACCCCGGGTAGACCTTCACGGGTACATGCATGGGTTGCTGAAGGCCTTTTCTACCCCGGGTAGACCTTCACGGGTACTGTCTGACAGACTACGACCATCATCAACAGTATGAAAAACGCGTGTCACTGATTCTGATAATGTTCTACTCCTGTGTAATTAATATAGCAGAATACAAAATATTTCTTAAGACAATATTGGCATCTTGATGTCCACTACATTCCTCAAGCCAGTTGACATGGCTATAGTTACATCTGAGGCTGTAGCCGAGGGACGGACGCCATCAATTTAAGGGGATACTGATGTCAGGTGGTGATGTAATTACACAATGTGGTCAGTCCACTCGGTACCTGATAAATAATTACACTTTATA
Organism: Haliotis asinina; assembly: GCF_037392515.1. Classification (NCBI taxonomy): domain Eukaryota; kingdom Metazoa; phylum Mollusca; class Gastropoda; order Lepetellida; family Haliotidae; genus Haliotis; species Haliotis asinina. The sequence continues at coordinate 15,884,691 of NC_090291.1, forward strand.
TATAACATGACATATAACATATTCAGACACTTGACATACTAGTATAACACATCCAGACAATAGGGTCACGATTACGCATCTAATACATTCCCCAAAGGTCGGACTCTCTATATCATGTATGCTGATATATGGGTCTCTCTTTTTTTGAACAATTGATGCAGTTTGAAATATGAGCTCATCTTACGTCATTTTCAGGTAACGGAAACAGTAGATTGGATGTTGAGTAGACACTTGCAATAGTGTATGCTTAATTAGCTTTCGTACATGTGGTCGTTAGGCTGGCGTTACGAAAGTGACATTCCAACATCGGTAGCTATTTAGAATAAAATGAATGAGTGAGTTTAGTTTTACGCCGCACTCAGCAATATTCCAGCAATATGACGGCGGTCTGTAAATGAATCGAGTCTGGACCAGACAATCCAGTGATCAACAGAAAGAGCATTGATCTGGGAGATTGGGAACCGATGACATGTGTCAGCCAAGTCAGCAAGCCTGACCACCCGATTCCGTTAGTCGCCTCTTACGACAAGCATAGTCGTCTTTTATGGCAAGCATGGGTTGCTGAAGGCTTATTCTATCCCGGACCTTCAAGGGTCACGTTTTTAAAGAGCCATCATAACATCTTCTTCAATACTTTACAGTTTTCTTCAAAAAGGGACCCAAGTAAAGTCAGTCAAACAAGTTCATCAAGTGAAACGTAATCGAGTCAAACCCAGTCGCTACCATCATCACAAAAACAATCGATGAAAACACTTTTTTTACAAAAACACTTAGAGACAAATGTAACATATTCAGTTATGAATTACCTCTTACTGATTTTGTTGTTAATGCATTTGAATATTTCTTTAACAATGCATTTATGAAAAAAATTGTAAAAATATTCAAAATATTTGTTGACACTAAATACCAGCTAGTGTGTGTGTGAGTGTGAGAGAGTGTGCGTGCGTGCGTGTGTGTGCGTGTTCTTGCATGCATGTATGTATATGCGTACATGCATGTACTTGCATTCATGTATGTATGCATGTTCGTGTTACATCTGTTGCTTGTCTACAATTTCCATGCAGTGTAAATATATTCACGGCAATCATTATTGCCATATCAGAATGTAGTGAATGTGGTGAGTTTTCCGCAAGATAATGTCTAGTCAGTAAAATAATATTATACAACACCTGACTGTAGGTGAAAACTTCCGCGATAGTTGTCTATTCTACGTGATTTACGCGTATGTGATCGGCATGCGTCTCCATAACAACCGGTCTCTGCATTAGGTGAATTGTTTGTTCAATATGTGCAATCACCGTTTCGTATAAAGCTGGAATACGAATTAAACTTTATTGCCGTTAGTGTTATTGCTGTTGCTACGCATTATAAAGGGGATATCACGTTCAACATGGTATACAAATAAAGCCGGCTGAGTCTGATCACCGCCAGATTGTAATGAGCAGCGGTGTCGATTTCCTTGAAATGTACATCGGTTGAAACTGACAACGTGGCAGGTGACATGGACGCGACACGTTGGTGTAACACGTGGCGTAGTAATACATCACTATATACTACTGATGGTGACATTGAGCGTTTTAGAATATTACATGTAATCACAACGTCCAATTGAAGAGAAAATCCAATCAACGAAATATCACATCATAGTTTAACTAAATCACAGTATCATACCGTGTTCTATATTTCGTGCCTAAATTCATGGAATAGTCAGTGATGGACGTTGTATATTTCATTCAGTTATCATTTGGCTTCATGTTATAGTTCATAGTGATGTTGTACTAAATAATCTTAATGCTACCACAGATTTAAGTCTATGTTCAAGCATTGGAGTTATTTTAGCTCTGGGATCTCTCAGTACAGCAGTAGAGGCGTGGGGTGGACAAGTGCATAAAGCGTTCGCTCGTCACGCCGAAGACCCAGGTTCGATTCCCCAAAGTCGTACTGTGACTGAAGTCCATTTCTGGTGTCCGTCTCCGTGGTTTTGATTTAACATCGCTAAAAGGGGCGTAAATCGAAACCAAATAACTGACTGACTGACTGACTGACTGAATGAATGAATGGCTCACTCACTCACTCACTCAACTGTACCGAGACACCAAGGACGTTCGCACAACGTATTTGAGAGACCGTCGTACAGCTGACTATGTTTGGGGTTTAGTGGTGCAGTGATTAAACTGGGACGAGTGCAAGAATCAGTCACCGCCCCTTATTTACTAATGTATCGTCCTGAAAAAAGGAGCACCGACCTAACATCATACGCAGGAGGGCTGCCCTAAAATATACTGAACAGCAAAAGAAACGTAAGGTTCGAAAAAGATGAATCTCAGAAAAGTATAAGCGTTCATGTTTATGTCTTGCAGTTAAAAACTTGATAAAAAGCCAGACTTGTGTGTTTCTGTTGCGGTCAATATATATTTGCACCCAACTCTCTCCACTCAATCGCGATTATCCAAGATATGGTGTATAATAATATTAGTGGTAGTCTGGATAATTAAGAATTAATGCAAGTTACCACAACCAACGTTTAAGAAGATCGTTGAAATTTGAGGGCTTGAATTTATATTGTTCATTTTCGGAAACAGTAATATGTTTAAATATGAAGGAAAACAATAATTCTCGGTACTGCCTTAACTCACGACACATTTAACACAAAAAGGTATTCTTATCTACATTTGCCACAGGCGCTGGTATGAATTACAATTGTAAGCTACTCTCCTGAAATCATGTCCGGAATTTACACGTACAAATAAGTGCTGCAGGGTATAAGACAGGTCCGCGTTCTGGTAAGACTGGAGTAACGAAGAAAACGAAAGAAAGCGTGTTCTGCATGAAAACAGATCACTTGAGGCTAAATAAGAAAGTGAAGTGTTCATCTGGCATGGGCGCGTCATTTTTTATCAACTTTTTATTGTGACTTGGCCGCCACGCGATCCAGTTATCCACTATAAGAACGAGAGTCTGTAAGAACTCATTAACACGTGTTCCCAAGATGTAATCCTAAGAGAAAAGATATATAAATGTGTTCCTCTCTCATCACTTTTTATCTGTCAGAAAATTAGACGGTGTTACCGTCTTCGTCACGTTTGTTTCTCACGAAACAATTAATGTTTTTTTGCAGCCTAATACTATCGACTTATCGCAACACCTGGCTATCTCATCTTTGTCGGTTTCATTATCGTCCACCCAACGTAGTCTATTCTCGACGACATTCATCGTTTCATTTCACTTGGTTTCACGACACTGACCGCACATCTACCAAGCCTTATCTAATTATAGTAATTCTAGCAAGTCTAAATAAGCCGACAGTACTAAGGGCCCCAGCCTGTTATTTACATTCTTATTTTAAATCATCATTTAAACTATTAATCATTAACCTATTAGAGTTCTGCAAGTCTACGTCGGGACCAACAAACATGGCTTAGGTGGATCTAAGGCTCGGTACCATTAAGTGTCACGCCGAAGACCCAGGTCCTATTTCCCACATGTGTACAATTTGTGAAGCCTTTTTTCTCGCCACCTCGCCGTGATATATCTGGAATATTGCTAAAACGAATGATTTAAGACATACAGTTCGTTCTACCACCATGTATAGTGTAATAAAGCACACTCTCGCCCTGGACTATTATAGTTAAAGTACGAGGACGCCCCAATAACGATCGGATCTGCGTTGAACATGATGACCTGAGTTGAAGAGTTCAAAGGTTTGGGGATCTATTTCTTGCAGGAAAGTCATCATTTGAAGGTACAATCGAACTGATTTGGTGTACAAGTTATGACCAGCTGCTGCAAAGAATGGCAACATGTCAGAAATAGACTTTAGGTGCGTCTTCCAGTTTCCTAATCTTTCGGCTTTAATGAAATTCCTAAAGATATCCACATGCTCATGTACTGGATCCAAAGTTTTGCTGTCCTCATTTTTCTTAGTGCATCTCTTTCTTGGTTTAACCGATGGTGAATGCTTTCTAATGTGTCTGAGGAAGATACCTCACCAACAGTTAAGGATTCGCTCATCAGCTCATCATACGGCACTGCGGCCATTTTGAGATCCTCATCATCAGTATCAGGAAGGGGAATGGAAAAATCAGCTTCATCACAAGGCTTTCAAAAGCTAGGAAGGCTCACGTTAAACGTTCTTGATACCAACAGTCCATTGAGAGCTGTGTCTACAAGACAGTGAGCTCTGGCAACTGCTTTCCCTGAGAGAATTTGACTAACTGTGTTACTGGAATATACCACTTCCAGAAGTTCAAACAGACCCGATTCAGGCATGATGTTTCCAATGCATCCCAAAAAACTCATCTGTGCGTGAAGTCCTCCAAGCCTCAGGATGATGCTCTTTAAATCATTTGATGAAGGTTCATTGGAAATTATCATTGAAGCTTTCCACCAGAGAGGTTGATCAAAAGTGACGATTGGTGTGACATTGTTTTTCATGGCTTGTGTCGTGATGAACACTAGTGTAGTGTATATACAGGACAGGTCACTTGGGTTCATGTCAATCATTGGTAGATACACAACTGATGCTTGTCCAGGATGATGTCCATGGTGGATTGCCTGCATCGTGCCAGGCCAATTTGGCCGAGTAGGACGGAGCAGCCAAACACTCTTCCAAACAATGTCAGTCATTGAAGTTGGATCATTCCCAAGTATTTATGTCATTGGAAGGTACCTGAGTCTCTGAAATCCAGTAGACGGAGATTGGTAGAAGTACATGTTAATTCTCCCTATTGCTACAATATCATCTGCTGTGACATCTCTTCTTGGCAAAGGCCTGGGTTTTCTGTTTGCTGGTGTAACTGTGGCGATGATGCCCATCCAAAGTCCTTACATAGTGATCCACATTGTCAGCCATGTATTGCAGTGAAGACTCAGATGTAAGATGTGGAATATCCGACCCCTTCTCAAAGGCAGCACTGCATTTATACTTCTTGACTTCAGTGTAAGAGCAGCAGAAACCCAAGTCATGCAGTTCGTCAATAAGGAATCTTGAGGCAAATCTGTGATGGAGATCTATTCCAAGTCCAAGCTGAAGTGGTGTCCTACGGAGTTTTAGTCTGGCAGACTGCACAATAGCTTGACCAATGGATGCAATTTTGAGGTCTGAATTCTTCTCATAGAAACGTAGTTATAGAAATACTTTGAGGGACTCTGGAAGATGCTTCAAATGTTCATCCACATTGGCGAGTTCATCAGATGATGGGTAGAATTGTTGAGGGACAGCCATTGATTTGATATCACTAGCGATTAGGTTTGATGCTATTTCAATAAGTCTCAGCTTTTCTTTTTCAGGATCCTGGATCTTTGGCATGCTATAATACTCATGCAATATACTGGATGCTGTTTTTCTAAAGGTAACAATGTTGGGTTTGCCATTAACATCTGATATCAAAATTGTATCACCAATGCCTGTAATTGCTGTTTCGTGAATGTAAAGCCATACGCATCACAATCACTTCCGGTAAGTCTGCCTTCCATGACAGATATGAGATCTTGGATGGTAATCTGCTCTTCGTCATTGTCTTCAAGATATTTTATGACATAATTGAAAGCATCTGCTTTTTTGTTCATCATTTGTTTTTCTAGTAACGTGTCTTAACGTAGGGGGCTCAAAAGAACAGCGCGTCAGTTAGCCCTGTGCGAGGATTCTTAATTTAGGTCACAGACACCGTCGTTTGTTTTCTGCCATAGATTGATCGAAATTAGGCTAAGAAATTATTACATTAAGAAATACAGTTCGTTCTACCACCAAGTTTGCTTTATTACACTATACATGGTGGTAGAACAAACTGCATTTCTTAATTCTAAGATGCTTCGGTGAAAGATCAAAAGCACCGACAATACTTTATCAGACGATAATGTGCACTTTTTGCATTATGTCACAATGTAACCGACGTCACGATGGATGTCAGTTGCCGTCGCCTCGTACAGCCTCCCACAGTAAACTGCTTCGTCGCAACAAAAGCAGTTGCCATGAAAATGTTTCAGGAAGATGTATGTTTCAGAGATTGTGGGAAATATTCAACCAGCCCATTGAATCCATAACAGCAGAACAGATCACTGAAGCTGGAGAGAAGACCATGGTTTGTCTCCTGAATGGAGAATCAGGTGAAAGTCTGGACTCACTCAGACACAGACGTTTTTGTGAGAAGGTAGCCTCAAGCCAGATGCATGTTCATCTCCAGAATCTTCCTCCAACCCCATCAGCACTCTGAGTCTGAGCAAGTATCACAGCCTCCGGGTTTACCTTCAGATTCAAGAGTGGAAAGGAAATCCTCATCCAATGAATTTGACAGACTTGGGGTGTAAGAGAGATGGCAAGAGGATCCTACCCTTGCAAACAGATCCCTATTAAACCATATATTTTTTAAAAGCCTGTAATAAGGGCTTTCATTTGATATATAACATAAAACGATGATATAAAACGTTTGCATTGCCATCAAATATTTCAAAAGTGAAGATGACCCATATGACCTTGAGGGTCGAATTTGTTCAACCACTAAGATTTTCCTAGACTTTTTTATATGGTATAGAGGATAGGTTCAGGGTCTTAAAACAGTTGAAATCATTTCTTTGGCAATTTCTGGTGGGTTGGGTCAGAATCTTACCAGGAAGACTGGACGAACACACTGACGATCCATACTGAAACTCGACAGAGAGATGGTAATCGATCACCACAACGATCATAATGTAAATGATAACTGATTCGCAAACTTCACCCAAATACACCTGGTCAAATTCACCTTCATGCAGGTGGATATTGATACCCCAAATCTCACCAAATAGAGATCTCGATACTCACATCTTACCCAAATATAAATGGATATTGATACCCAAATTTTACCTAAATATAGATGGACACTGATACCCAAATCTTACCCAAATACAGATGGACACTGATACCCAAATCTTACCCAAATACAGACGGACATTGATACCCAAATCTTACCCAAATATAGATGGACACTGATACCCAAATCTTACCCAAATACAGACGGACATTGATACCAAAATCTTACCCAAATATAGATGGACATTGCTACCCAAATACAGATGGATATTGATACCCAAATCTTACCCAAATATAGATGGATATTGATACCCAAATAAAAATGGACATTGATACCCAAATACATATGGACATTGATACCCAAATACAGATGGATATTGATACCCAAATCTTACCCAAATATAGATGGATATTGATACCCAAATAAAAATGGACATTGATACCCAAATACAGATGGACATTGATACCCAAATACAGATGGACATTGATACCCAAATCTTACCCAAATATAAATGGACACTGATACCCAAACACAGATGGACATTGATACCCAAACACAGATGGACATTGATACCCAAACACAGATGGACATTGATACCCAAATCTTACCCAAATATAGATGGACACTGATACCCAAATCTTACCCAAATACAGACGGACATTGATACCAAAATCTTACCCAAATATAGATGGACATTGATACCCAAATACAGATGGATATTGATACCCAAATCTTACCCGAATATAGATGGATATTGATACCCAAATAAAAATGGACATTGATACCCAAATACAGATGGACATTGATACCCAAATACAGATGGATATTGATACCCAAATCTTACCCAAATATAGATGGATATTGATACCCAAATAAAAATGGACATTGATACCCAAATACAGATGGACATTGATACCCAAATACAGATGGACATTGATACCCAAATCTTACCCAAATATAAATGGACATTGATACCCAAACACAGATGGACATTGATACCCAAACACAGATGGACATTGATACCCAAATCTTACCCAAATATAGATGGATATTGATACCCAAATAAAAATGGACATTGATACCCAAATATAGATGGACATTGATACCCAAATCCTACCCAAATATAGATGGATATTGATACCCAAATCCTACCCAAATACAGATGGCTACGGATACCCAAATCCTACCCAAATATAGATGGATATTGATACCCAAATCCTACTCATATATAGATTGCTATTGATACCCAAATCCTACCCAAATATAGATGGACACTGATACCCAACTACAGATGGACATTGATACCCAAATATAGATGGACACTGATACCCAACTACAGATGGACATTGATACCCAAATCTTGTCCAAATATAGATGGATATTGATACCCGAATAAAAATGGACATTGATACCCAAATACAGATGGACATTGATACCCAAATACAGATGGATATTGATACCCAAATCCTACCCAAATACAGATGGATATTGATACCCAAATACAGATGGACATTGATACCCAAATACAGATGGACATTGATACCCAAATCTTACCCAAATATAAATGGACATTGATACCCAAACACAGATGGACATTGATACCCAAATACAGATGGACATTGATACCCAAACACAGATGGACATTGATACCGAAATCTTACCCAAATATAGATGAATATTGATACCCAAATAAAAATGGACATTGATACCCAAATACAGACGGACATTGATACCCAAATACAGATGGACATTGACACCCAAACACAGATGGACATTGATACCCAAACACAGATGGACATTGATACCCAATTCTTACCCAAATGTAGATGGACATTGATACCCCAATCCTACCCAAATATAGATGGACATTGATACCCAAATACAGATGGACATTGATACCCAAACACAGATGGACATTGATACCCAAATCTTACCCAAATATAGATGAATATTGATACCCAAATATAAATGGACATTGATACCCAAATACAGATGGACATTGATACCCAAATCCTACCCAAATATGGATGGCTACGGATACCCAAATCCTACCCAAATATAGATGGATATTGATACCCAAATCCTACTCATATATAGATGGCTATTGATACCCAAATCCTACCCAAATATAGATGGACACTGATACCCAACTACAGATGGACATTGATACCCAAATATAGATGGATATTGATACCCAAATCCTACCCAAATATAGATGGCTACGGATACCCAAATCCTACCCAAATATAGATGGATATTGATACCCAAATCCTACCCAAATATAGATGGACACTGATACCCAAATACAGATGGACATTGATACCCAAATCTTACCCAAATATAGATGGATATTGATACCCAAATTCTACCCAAATATAGATGGATATTGATACCCAAATCCTACCCAAATATAGATGGATATTGATACCCAAATCCTACCCAAATATAGATGGCTACGGATACCCAAATCCTACCCAAATATAGATGGATATTGATACCCAAATCCTACCCAAATATAGATGGCTACGGATACCCAAATCCTACCCAAATATGGATGGATATTGATACCCAAATCTTACCCAAATACAGATGGATATTGATACCCAAATCCTACCCAGATATAGATGGCTATTGATGCCCAAACCTCACCCCAATTCACACTGATATTGGTATCCACGTGTTAAGATGGTTTTAAGTGCCAAATCTTAACATTAACTTACGACTATCCAAGCTCTAAGAGAACTTCGAAACTTTTGACCCAAAAGTTGACATGCGTTCCATCACGCCCTCCTCCCTTCTTTTTAAATCAGTTGTTCAAAGGTATTTGCCGATCTTGCACATTTCTCCACGTCCGTGTTCAATCAAATATTTATCAATCGTCCATATATATGATATATCTCCATTTACAGAATAATGATACACAAAGCCTGATATCAATGAATGCAGAAATCAGTCGGCATATGTGCGTGCTTGAAGTGATAGGCTTCTCATAAACTGTAGGTAGACTTGCTGTATAGCCCTTGTAGTATGAATACAACGTATCGATTATCGATCACCAGTACAGCAGATGCAGCTGATAGTCTTTTCACCTTCACTGATTCCCGTATGTGTGATCACAATAGCATATATGATTGAAGCTCATTCACGAAACGAAATCTGTTCAAACCGTATTTCTTCTAATAAGGCTGCGTGTTCTGCTGTTAGATTTATGCCTCACTGAAACATATTTCCGCAATAAGACTGCTGTTTATAGACGTACCAGACAGCCCAGTAATTGACATCACGAGCGTGATCCTGCGAAGAGGGTTGGCAGAGGGGTAGTCGGGGGTTGAACGTTCGCTCGTCTGTCCAATAATGGCCATCTTGAGCATTGATCTACTCGAAGCAATTACTATAATAATTATAATAATGGAAATTTATATAGTGCTAAACCTAACCAATAAGCGAGTGCTCAAAGCGCTTCAAAATAACAATGTTTGAGCAGCGTTGATAGTGCGGTGAAAAGAGATATGATTAGGATGTCAGGTACATGATGTACCCTGACCTCATGAATTGGGGAGGGATGACCGGTACATTGATTACCCTGAAATCATAAGGTGGGGGTGTGTGACAAGTACATTGAGTCCCCTGACCTCATAGGATGAGGAGGTGTGACAGGTACATGGAGGACCCTGACCTCATGGGTTGGGGAGGGGCGACAGGGACAGGAAGTACCACGACCTCCGAGAAAACCTGCCTCTGGTGAAAGTTCGTCCCGCTACCTCTTGGAAAACAACAAATGCGGATGCAAAAATCAATAAGTGACCCAGTTTGTGTTATATTTATAAACATAAAACCCCAAAGGGAACAATCTTAATGCTCATTTCGTTCAAAACGGATGGCATATAACAAACATCACAAAAATAACATTCATTTAAGATTCATGCAAGCTTGCATTTTGTATGTTCCACCTATATATAATACTCACTAGATCCGCCAACTGTTACAACAGAAGCAACCTTGCTGACATACGTCTATCGACCAGAACCGACTTAAATTGCCTATATTATCTAATCCCTCTTTTGAAATGTGATCTTCCGGTTACAACTACGTGGAAGTAGAATATTCAAGTCCATTCAGGTAAAAACATTTCAAACCAGTCTGTATCCATCGATCTGTCGCGTGGCAGGATATGTTTCGTGGATTATTTTAGGTAAATCGATTTCTGACTATGTCAGGCTTCCGACAAACCGATGTACTAATAGTTCGCGAGTACAGGTTCCAAAACCCGCCCGACCGTAACTTACAGCCTCTGTCTTGAACAGGGGCTAGGAGAATTAATGTTCCGAACGCTTCGCTCCGATTGGTCAATCGCCAGTATAGAATTGATTTGACTCCACCATCACGCAGCATGAAGCATTATAATTTTAACAGTCACTTGTACGTGTACAATCGATTCATCCTAGCTCTGATAGTAGGGGTATACGTGTCAAAGTTTGGGCAGCTGTTTGGGCTTGATTGGAAGTGCTCTTGGTACGAAAGAATAGACAGTGAGTGAGTCGATTTTTAAGCCGCTTTTAGCAGCATTTCAGCAATACCACAGCAAGGAACATCAGAAATGGACTTCACACATTGTATCCATGTAGGGAATCGAACCCGGGTCTTCGGTGTGGCGATAAAATGCTTTAATTAAACCTCTCCAGGGAGTGTGTTTTTTCTACAATATTATTAATGTGGCCCTATGTTTTGACAACAGCAATAGCAACAACAACAACAACAAAAAAACAATACCAACAACAACGAGCATGTCAAACGGTGCCGCCAGATATTTAAGCGGCGTAGCAATATTCCAGCAACATCACGACGTGGGACACCAGAAATGGGTTCCACAGATTGTATTGAACCCCACTAGGCCACCCCCTGCGATTGGTTTTTGTCTGGTCGCTGGTTGCTCTCACCCAGACTTGATTATTTACAGGTCGCCGTCATGTTGTCGAGTTTGGCGTAACACAATATACAGCAGTAGACACTCACACACACACACACACACACGCACGCGCGCAGACAGTCAGTGTAGGATAAAAGTCAGTGCACGTCTGCGGATCAGTATGTATTTTCAGACGTAAATCACTGGCAACATTCCGAAAAAATACTTCCATTACCATTACTAAATGAAAAAGTTCAGTTTTTTTAAAAAAGCTATATACATTGATTTATATATCATTTCATATGTCATTTCAACGCTTTGCTCTTTACAGCCGTGCGTGCTGCGTGATCGATCATCTCCGCGTGGTTGACGCCTGCACGACTTCCATGTACAGCAAGCACCTGTTGCAATTGTTCCGTACACAGAGTATGATATAGTATAGGTGAACAGGATTTAGCTTTTAATCTAATCTTTTATCCTTGTAGTTATGGGACGTCGGCTATACTTGGTCGCGGCGAACAGCATGCCTGAAGAACAGTGACGTTGTGAACGGCGGCTCACCTAACTGGTGGCAACTGGTATGGTCGTGTTCAAACAGGGTTTGTGCAGCCTGCAGAAAAGTAGTCCTTACACATTGAGTTGATTTATATATTACCATTACATTTTCCCTGCCATTACTGTAATTATGCTTCAGCTTATGTACATTGTGCTTTATGCTTTAGTGAAGCATCCGGGTTCGAATTGGTCTTCCGTAACCCCGTCTGGTTTCCTGGATCTGAAGCGCCAGGAAACCAGGTTACTGTTACCCATACGTGTTGGACGAGGCAAGTAACGGAATCGGATGGTCAGGCTCACTTCCTTGATTGACACGTCATCGTTTCGCATTTGCGTAAATCATGTTGATCACTGCATTGTCTGGTCCAGACTCGATTATTTACAGACCTCTGTCACATAGGTGATGCACTAACTGTAAACAAAACTGAAATTAGGGCACAATTCATTTCAATCTAGGCGGAATGCACAATATCTGAGTACCAAAGTACTAGAATTTGTACTTTAATAAAAAAAAGTGATATCCCATAATATCTAGAATATCATCGATGAAAGTATGGTCAGTGTGACGATGCCACCAATGTGATTATCACACAGCACTCACATAATGAATGCATGATTGTCGGATTAATTGTGTTAATTGTCTGAACGGAAACTTGTGACCACATTCAGCAATGAGTACCCTTTTTACCGGTAACATAAATGATTACACGATGCCATTTAGAAAGTGGTCAAATGCAACATATATGTCATATTTTGGGATTTCACATTCATAGTAAAGTACAAATTCTAGTACTTTTTGGTCGAGTCCCATCCGGGATTCGAACCCGCGCCTTCACTCTGAGTACTAAGGTACTCTACATCATCAATCTCTCCACGAAAAGTTTCACCTGCCCGGATCATCTCCTGGTGCTGCGCCTCGTTACGACGTGTCCATACACGACTGTCGGGGACGTCTAGCAAACTAGTCATCAGACCAGGCCTAAAGAAAGTCTAGATTTCCACAGGTTCTGAATCTCTGGTCTCCACGTGGCTCCTATTCCATTAAAAATGGTTTTGTTTGTTAGTATCAACATTTTACAAATTCAGAGACAAGGCGTTACTCTGCACATCCTCTAGTTGCGTCTTTTTTCGGATACTGCACCACACTGGACATTCCTGTCTACACATATCAGTGAGGAAGGGGCCCCCGATTATGCCATTTTGCTTTGTATCGTGTGGTTTGTGAAAACCAACCACTTGTCACGTCGAGAAATTTTAAAACAGTCAGTAAACAGAAGGGCACATACCGCAATGATACCCCATTGTACTTGGCGAATTCACAACATGCGACCCATAGCTTTTGAGATTTGTATATTTCGTATAGACATTATCGACTTTTTGGCCAGGCTAGTATTTAAACGCCCTTGGACTTAATGTTAGTGTCTGTGAATGATAATAAGAAGTGACAAACACAAGGATTATTACAAGGAACACATCGTTTTCGAGTATTTCCTTACAATTTCTTTGGGTTACATATTCTGAAACGTGTTCCTCATAATAAAAAAGTCGATATCCATGACAAAAATCTCTATTCCTAATGTAGATATGTATAGGTTGCTGCCGTCCCTCCCTCAAGTATATATATCTCGACTTTCCGCAGTCTCTATAATAGATGATCGACTAGTTTCTATTATATTTTCTCACTGTAGATTGAACAATGCCCAGTTGAGCATGACGTCCTGAGTGACGACTCGCGGATCCATGGACTGCGTTTTGTCGATGACAAGCTATGACGGTGCCGCTGGGTATGGGTGGGGACCGTCACGATTTGGAAAGCGAACCTCTGTTCTACAACAGTGATGATGATTACTGTTGTGATGCTAATGATGATGGTATACGACATTAAAGCATCATGATTTCATCTTGTTTCATGAAAAAGACTCTTGTGTTTTCTTCTTTTTGTCATAGTTTATTATGGCATCAGCTTAGTGAAAACTGTGCGAAACCTAACCGGACCAGTGCCGGTCAAACTCTAAACGGACCATACTTCTACCAGTTTAACACCAATGTGCAAAGTAGTACAGGCCTTGTTCCGGAATGCCTTAAAATAGCCTGATTTCCTGACTTCACTTGGCCAGTGTTGAGACAGTTATGTGATGTTAGCTGAGGTTATGTCCCTTACTGTACTGCACAATCAACGTTTCACGCACCGTCGGTATTGATGTCGTGGACTGGCCTTCAGCTTGAACCCGACTGAAGACTTTGGGGTTGAGCTAGGAAAACGAGTGCTACAGCAAATAAATCAACCCCAGGCCCTGCAAGAACATGGGCAATGAATCAATGATCGACGTTTCAGAGTTACTGCGTTCCATGTCCTCCTGTCCCCGGGTGACGTTGTACTGTTGTCACAGCCGCCCCAGAAAGCCACATTCTTTATTAACTTCTTTTGTTCCAACAGTTGTATTTACTATGAAGTCCACATTTTGCAATACAAATCTGCAATCCAATCTATCGTCTGCATTGTGAACTGGATCATAGCAGAATGGTACACATCTATTCTAACAATACTAATACATTTACACACCAAGATAGCAGTGGGATTCACACTTGTACAGTTTTCAAATAACTTAAAGCGTGAGTGATATGGTCTACCTGGTAAGTACTGATTCTGTCAGTTGTGTTCTCGTAACGATACAAAATAAATACGACTTGCATGACTTAAATAGCACCCGTTAAGATCCTGGTTAAAATTGGTCTTCGGCAACCCATGCTAATACCGTCCACTGAGCTCCGGCAGTTTGGGGTTTGTCACCGATATTCCGGATTGGTCAAAATCTAACATGGCGACCATGCATCGACCTCCGTCCGTTTTTACCCCCAAAGAGTTTAATAAGACGTTTTTAATACTAGCCAAGGTTTACATCATTCATGGGAATACTTTTCTATCATGCTATTCTATTAACGCAAGTTACCTTGCATTGCCATAGATAAAATGCCAGGTTTTTTCGTGTTGAATTTCAGATTCCCACAAAAATTGGTGTCTTGTTGCTTCTTTCTGGATAACGAGTGACAGTTGTAGGGGAAACCCTCTGCTACATGGGGAATACGATATCGTTGAGACAAACATCTGCATTTGACCGCAGAAATACGTTTTTCAACGCCGGTCATTGCTGTTGGTGTAAAGGTTGGTTTGACATACACAGCAGGGTTGGTGAAGGGTTGGTTATGATACTTCTCTGAAGATACGTATCCTATTTTACTGTGAGTATGAATTCAAAGGCACATTTGTGATACTCCATAAGAGAAACGGTTGTGTCAGAACCCTTAAGGCGACTTTTCACAACTCTTTTCGCACACGCAGTGAGTTTACTTTTACGCCGCACTCAGCGTTATTCCAGCTTTATGGAGGCGGTCTGTAAATAATCGAGTCTAGACCAGACAATCCAGTGATCGTCAGCATGAGCATCGATCTGCGCAACTGGAAACTGAATACATGTGTCAACCAAGTCCGCGAGCCTGACCACCCGATGCCGTTAGTCGATGGCCTTTTATGTGTTGCTGAAGACGGGTCTTTCGCAGGCTCGCGATCAGATGCAAGGACTTCAGTTTGCTGCCTTGACCATATCTTAAAGTATATAGCCTAACTAAATAAAAGTGTGAAATACTGACACCAAAAATACGATCTTGACAATCTAATGGAAACTAATCGTAAGGCATGTTGCATAACTGCTTCTTGACATCTAGAGAAACATACATACTTAGTGTAACTCATTTGGCGTCACCCATGGGCAGATATCACTCGATTCAAATATTACTCTCTTCCATTTTTTTAAAACGGGACATGCGCGAACCCGATCATCTCGGGTAAGATTATACTCGATCGCATGCACAACAAAGCTTCGACATATTTTGGGGGATCCATTCTCTTCCCACAGTGGTTACTTGTCACATCTTCCTACGTAACCTCTGTTCTAATACGACCCTTTCATGGTGCGACTGTTCAAGACTCGTGATTGGAGGCAATCAGATTTAGTAGTGCAGTCAGCGACCTTGTTTAAAAAGCGATCGTTCGAAAGATCTCGGTAATTTCCTGATGCATCGTGAAAACTAGAACCTCTTCCCGGGCGCAATACACAAATGTTTCTTCTAGACAGAACTCAGTCATGTCATTTTTGTTTCTCCACATAGACTGGTACCAGCCTATTTCTCCACATTGCTTGCATTTGCCAAGTTGAATCTAAGTCGATGTAACACGTGTTCTGATTGGACAGAAAAAAAGGAGATAAATCTGCTGCCATTTTCTGCCGCTAGGGGATTTTATGAAAACCGAGAAATATGGTCGTATTAGAACAGAGGTTCGTACGAAGATATGACAAGTAACCTCTGTGGGAAGAGAATGTGGGGGACCAAGCTCATGGAAAGATTCATCAAAGGTCTCCACAACCTTTGCATTGTACCATGGGAAGAACAATTTTCAAGTGATTTCTCAGGATACTTCAAATGTGACAAGACAAGATTTACTGTCACATAGCAACGAAAACAAGTCTCTTAATGACTTTAAAACAGTTCAAAAGTCCTCAAAAATATCAGCTGTGTCTTTGTTTTAATTGTCATTTATCAATCCAAAGAAGTTTCCTAGAAAAATACTTGTACAAATTTCATTAACAGAACATCAACAACTCAGTTAATATCAGTTATTCTTCCTACTAAATTTCACAACCCTTTCAATTTTACAGTCCCGATTTGGGGGGATGCAGGAAATATAACTTACTCTTATTGAATGACAACACTTCAATTCAAGAGCTGTGACCAAACCGTATACTGTCCAATGACTACTGCTAAAAAATGACACAATATTCCTATTTTTCGATGAAAATCCTGTCAGTCATGGCGGGATTCGATGACACTTTGAAAACCGTGTGAACTTTCGGAATCTGAGCACTTCAGAGAGCAACTGTCATTAAACCACATATATTTCAATAGTGGATCTGCTAATAGTTGTCGACGTCTGAAATTATAAAATATTGAAAACGAATGTTTGTTTCCTCTTTGGCCCATTCAAAGGTTCGAAGCTCGATGTGGCAGCCATATTGGATTTGACAAATCCGGATTATCTACGCCCAACACCAAACTGCCGGTGATGTTTGTCGAAAGAGACTAGTACTTATGGGTCGTCAAATTAACTTGTCGACTTGGTAAAATTGACACAGGACATCGCATCCAAATTGCGTAAATAGATGCTCTTACGTATACATGTATGTAGACAGACTGGCAGACATACGATACGGCATGCATATGATTTTCAATGGATTGTCTGGTCCAAACACCGTTATTTATTTGGACTGGAAATCGAACTCCCAACCAGCGCGCCCGGTCTGGTTTCAAAATGATGCAGTAAAGCAGTTTACACTGTATAGTCAACATTCCACACCCCTTCACAATCCAAGAACAAACACACGCTTTCAAATAAAATGGAGGTAGTTTTGACACAATAAACTATTTTGTGTTTCTCTTGAGTTAGTGCACTTTGATTGCAAAGGTTTCGATCAGTATCTCAACGTGATATCATATATGCTGAATTACGACAGTGAAGTTGGTCTCTATTATTTCTTACGCGATTCGGCAAACACTCCTACATTTATTGACAAAGTTCAACTGTCCAACGTACAAAAATGTTAGCACTAAGTACAACATTTACGGTAGTCGACTTTGACATTTTTGTTTACTTCCGGGAAGGTAAGTTGGCAAACGGACATTCTTACACCTAAAATATAGTTCAATACAATTATGCTATTTAACGGCTTGCGGCAGGCTGCATTTGTAAATGTTGCGGTATAATATTGACCAACATACTGCATGGCTGCTTTAGGAATGTGGTATCACGAAATACGTTTCCATGTTAAATTTCCTTATGGTGTGCATACATCAGTCTGCGCATTGGTTTCGTATGTAGTTATTCAACCAAGATGGCGGCGTTCGGACGACGTGTCGCAAAGTTGTGTCTTACAATTTTACTTTTAGGTGCATTTGTGTGTTCTCATGGACAAAAAATAGATGACAGTCTGAGGAACGATGGAAACATCCACCGGGAAAAAAGAGCTGCAGTTGATAATAGTTTTGGTGGCAATCGGAAACCGTTTAGCAACAGTAACTTTGACGGGAAAATAAATCCCAAATTCCCTCAAAGAAATAATGGCATTGGAAACAACCCACAAAACAACGAAGTGCCATATGTGAATAAACTACAACAAACAGGGAATCAGAAGTTCGGGGATGCCTTGCCAAGAAATTCAAACTTTCAAGTCAATCCAAAACGCATAGGGAATGTGGACCAAATGCACAAACCTCCACGTAAAGGATACCAGATCAAAATATCAGATTCAGAAGAGTGTGGAGCAGAAGTCCGAAAACACTGTCCTCAAAACTTATGGGACAAGAACTTCATGGTTCTTGATTGTTTGCAGAATGATCTTAAGGTAATGAAAAACCTGATAAGTGGCAAACACCTGGCCGTGGTGGAAGCTCTGATTCCGAATCTTGATAGTTGATAAGGGTTCGATTATGTCCGTGTTACATTTTCATACATTGAAAATCATAACAGTATACATCAGGGTATATACATGGTAAGGGCCACATGGTATGTTTCAATGGTGGTTATAAATGTTCCTTCGCAAAAACAATGTGAATAGTGTTTTCTGAATGCATCTTTTTAGCCTATAGCTTTTGTAGAACTACAGTATGTTTATATTGAAACATCCTGAGTATATGTTATGATCAGGCTGAAAAAGCATTTGTATCCCAACAGAAATTAATGCAGATTATATCTGTGTGAGTGAGTGGCGTATCCTTATTGGCTTGTCAATTTCCCTTAGAAATGCTTTCATAATGTTGGTATCCCTTTTCAAGTTCAACATCACAACAGGATATGCTTTACAAAATCATTGATAATCTTCAGACATCTAGATGACAATATTCGGTGGTTTCACATTACTTTTCACCTCACTGTGTGCATGCGCAGAGCAATTAACAATATCCACAGGCATAATTCTGGTTTGGTTGTAAGTTGACCAATAGTGGAAACACTTTATAGAAAAAGGTCTTATGAAGATTGTTTATGTATGACAACACTTCACAGCTGAGTACATACTTCTATTTGTGTATAGTTTTAAAAAATGATGTATTTTGTTTATGATTGCTTCAGAGATGCCTTTTGTAGTAGTGAGAATTATGGGATATGCAGGAAGGACCGTGGTGGTGATGAGATGTGTTAGTGCAGAGCTTGTCAACGTAAATTAAGCCCTTTATTTTACTAATCCTGGTCATAGATGAATTGAGATCATTTGCTCACTGTATTTGTTTTGATTTTTGTTTTTGTTTGTCTGTTTAGACAGTCGGTAAGCATACAACCAAAACAGAAGTCACCATGTATGGAGTGTTTGATTAATATTGACAGTTGTATTACATTGTACCTCCGTTCTACGTCACCATTTACATCTTTACAGTATGTAGAGGGTGCTAGTATCAGTCTTTTAATCTGAACAGTTATCTAACTTGAAAATGACAGCATGTCATTTTTCCAATGAGGGGATGGTGAGGCAGACAAGTGTTTATAATGTGTTTGCTTGTCACTTCGAAGACTTGGGATGGATTGTCCATGTGGGTTCAGTATATGAAGCTTGATCCTAGAAGACATGTCTAACTTCAGGAATGTTTTGATATTTTACAGATTTTACTGGTTAGTCATTTAGCAGATGAATTCCAAGAGCAGTTTTGCTTTTCTTAAGCACAAACCTGTAAATGGGATTTCATGACCCATGGACTTGATATTTGTTCATGCTAATTTGTTTTGCATTGTTAAATTCTAGAGGAGTTGCTCATGGAAGTATTTTTATTTATAGTTACTAGTACTACTGAATCTGAACATGATACGGACAAAAGTCCACATTTTGTATCTGTCCAATCCTGTGTCATAATTTTTCCAAGAATTAATCAGTATTGATTTCATAATTTAATGGTCTGCCCACTCACAAGCTGTAGCTTCGTAGATTTTGATGTGTTTTTCTGATTTGTTGGGTGTTGACTTAAGTGCAGTGAATGTGTCTGGATAGTTTGGATTTGTGATGCTTATGCTGTTGATCACTGGATTGCTGGTCCACACTCGAACACAGACCGTCACCATATAGCTGGAAATATAACAGCACGAACAACAAACAAACCAACCAGCCTTCGGATTTGTTGTTCAGAAGCTTGGAAACAACATGTTAAGTGTTCATACAAGTAAAGACTTCTGTGTTACTGTGATTAATTTTTTTAATTCAGTGATGAATAAAAGAAATGGTTTTCTTGACATGACATTTGGCTGGAAATTAGATATCATAGGAAACAAGCTTGCATTCATATGATGTTTTTGAAAAGTTTGTTAACACTTATAAGTTATATTTTTATCTAAATTGAAAGGTTATATTTTCCTACATTTTTTGAAGAGTATATGGTAGGAAGCAAGCTAGATAGACATGGCAGGAGGCAGGAGACAATACAAAAGGAATCTGCCCTGCTCAAGTAGTCAAGATGATATGTGAAAAGTTAGGCTTGATAGATGGCAGATTTTGACCAGCATCAACATTGATGTCAGGTGTAGTCAGTGTTAGATATGGCTACAACATTTTGGTTTGATTCATTGAAAATCTAATCTGACCCCTTAGTTTCAATTTTTGATGACCATTATTACTGTTCTGATTTGATATTTGAATACCTATTAAAATTATTTCCATACAGCCAAACCATAATAACCAAAACCCAGTACAGTCTCTGGCGCTCAAACATGTGCAAGAAGGCAAAACATGATTGGTCGACACAGGCTAATTATCCAACGAGAATCATTGTTAGTGGACATTGTCAAGCTTGCAATGGATTTCACGCTAACACAGCTGGCTACTGGGGTTAAAAGAAGTCTGGTGTGTATATTTGCATGAAGAATCGAATGAAGGGTCCAGTATTGAAAATCGAATTGAATCAAGATTTGGGTGAATCATTGCAGCTCTAATATTAGATCAGATAGATGAAGATTGTAGTTACTTGGGCAATTGTCAGGGCTAGGTAGATCATGGCAGGCTAGATAGATCATGGCAGGAGATAAATCAAAGCAAGGTAACCATGATAAATGTTAAGGCTGGTAGAACAATTCCCCTGAAAATTCTTTAAAGTGATTAAATGTGATGAATGTTACAATGGCCAGATGGTATATTTCAGTGTTTTATTTAAGAAAACAGACGAAAGTGATGAGGTATGTTGTGTCATGTTTTACCTATGTTTTCTACCCTGAGATTACTAGTTCCCATTCCAGCCTTGTAGACCATCATGTTTTGACACCCTACAGAACAAGGAAGGTGTCAGCTGGTTTGAAGAGGGATGATCACCATCTACGTGTTTACATGAGACAATTAAATGTTAAGATATTTCTCAGCGAAAGTTGCCTGTAAATATGTGGGACAGAATTGATCATCAGTAACCCTGCTTATCTTAAGTGGTGACTAATGGGACCAGGTGGTCAGACTCACTGACTTGGTTGACACGTCATTGTATCTGCATTGTCTTGATCACTGGATTGTCTGGCCCAGACTTGATCATTTACACTATTACAGACCTCTGCCATATAGATAGAATTTGCTGAGTGTGGCTTAAAACAATCAAATAACAAACAAAACATGGATTATTTTATGAGTATTATGAAATAGCAATGACATGTGACACAAACTTTACTCTAAGGTGCAAGTGAAAAGCCAGGTCAGCCTTCAGTAGCCATGCAACTGTTGATGGTCGGACTCTCTGACTTTGTTGACACACGTCATAGAATTCCAGCAACATAAATTGATGCTCATGCTTTTGATCACTGGTTTGTCTGGTCCAGATTTGCAGGTAGCTGGGTGTGGCATAAGACTAAATTCACTCACCTGTGCAACATTAGCTATAAACACACGCGCACAAACCGGCTGACTGCCCCAGTCAGATTCACCATGTTTTTGATTTACCGTTTATCAATGTTTGCTCCAATCTTTTTCCACTTTACTACAACTAGGTTTGGTGGTGGGTTAGCATGGGTAGGGTAGTTACACAGGCATGATCAACCCGATTGGTGGATTTTGAATAGAACCTTGCCACACCTTCATTAGTGTGACTGCACCTGATATTTATTTATTATCCTGGTGAGAAGTTACATACTTGTTATGGACTGAATGCTTTTCATGTTCAAAAAACAGAATTTTAAAATTTATGGTGAATGTAAAATTGCATATAAAACACAAGATTTTTCAAAGTATTTGCTTCTGAAGCAGTTAATATATTTGTCATTTTGAAAATGCTGACTTAGGGTTTTAATGGTTAGTTCAAATTAGGCTAAGTTAAAAAGTGAAATAATTCTTCAGCATCGGCGCATCACTTTTATTTGTGGGCGTAATGATTTTTCGATGCCAGTTAAGGTAATTTTTATTTGGCCGTGTCCTGATCACCTATTCATCGACTATAAGTATGAGTGTCGGCAAGAATGAGCGTGACTGAATCTACAACTCATCAACGTGAGCTAAACTTTCCAAGCTGTATTTCTGAGAGAGAAAAAAGTAAAAATGTGTTCATCCCTTGTCACCTTTTTTACCCCCCTTGTCACTTTTGAAAAAAAATATGCCTGAGAAATATTTTATTATGTTTATGCAGCCTTACATTCTCATTTACAGGTTTGAAGGTGACAGCATATCATTTTACTATTTACTTTTCATGAACAGCAAATGTAACTTTGACCAAAAAAATTGTCGGTTGAAGGTGACAACAATATATCTTTGGTTGTGTCACTGCGCTGCATAATTATTTTAATTTTGTTAAATATATATTACCTTCAAAAAGTTCAAGGTAAGAATGTCAGTTAATTTATGCTGTGGAGAGAAAATAGTACGCAATGTGTTTACCGTGTTGACGATGCAAGATATTGGATTTTTGAAATTATGATTTCATGCTTTCAGTGTTGACACAGGTCTGTTAACACTCTGAGACTGACCTAGGTGTGAATGTATACCTTTGTTTGTGTCAGATCTGGTAACCATGGAAACTCAAGTTACTTTGAGAGAACTGATGTTTCTATTTGCCATGTGGTGTTTGCCATATGTGCTTTGAAATACATTTGAGAAATTATTAATTTCAGATGGACACTGAACTGACCAAGCCATGCCAGCATGTAAGTACAGAGGAAGTAGTCATTTGCGAAAGACATATAGCAGCTTTTGCTTTGTATTTAATGAAAATGGTAACCATGGCAACAGATTTTAAATGTTGTTGAATCTTAAGGAGTTTTAACTGTTCATATTTTCTTTTCTTGTAACATGTTAGAGACATGTTCGATAGGTATCCACCAACCTGTGCTATTTGTGCTAAGTGGCAAAAACTGATTGGGTGGTCTGGGTCCCATTCCAAAAAGCATTTGTAGAGCTACGACATCTGTAAGCTGATTATAAACTACTGTCAGTGTCAAACAAGGATAAGTAGGAGTGGCGCAGAGAACATGTTTACAAGAAGTAGGCGGTGCACAGCAGTGAGCAAGTCAGTTTTGTGAAAGGTAGAGTAGATGTAGGCTAGTGAACTTGCAGTCCATGAGAATAAAATTGATTCAGTGCATTGTTCTTAAGGCTCACACATGGTTGTGGACAATAAGGGTCCCTTCACTCACAATAGCAGGCACCAGTGGGCACCACTCATATATGCTGATACAGGTCAATTGTCAAGTTGGTGCTCAACTTATCCTTATTTGCTAGTACATGTATATACAGTCCTCCCTTGCCATAATGAGTGTCTTGGGGTCCACATATGACCCCAACCCCGCGTTATTATACATCAGCGTTATAGTACCTATTACATAATGTGAAACAAAGGCCAAGTAAAATCGTATTTTCCAAGGACATAGCAAAGCTGCTATTTTGTGCATTGTGCCCAGTCAAAAATATATCGTGTTGTTGAAGGTAAAAATAAACCAACTTTGAAAATGAAAACATGCATTACATACTAGTCAAATAGAAATGTAAAATAATCTGTTACAATAATTGCTTTATATGTAAAATATTCTTATCATGAAATAGAAGTTCTTTGATGTGATATTATCGGATCATTTTTACCTGAATCACCGGTGCATTGGACCAAATTATCTGTGTACAGCTGATTGCTATTTCGGGCTTAGTTGAACTTGAATAACAGCACATGAATTCACGTGAATATACGTCTTTGATAACAGGAACAACAATTAAGTTATCATGTCTTGTGATTTTTGATTGCAAGTTTTCCGTACATACATATGTTTTCTACAATCATATTTAAAGATAACAATGAACCCAGGCCGTTACCAGTCCGGATATATTTTACGTAGGAGACAGTTTGACAAGTCACCGCTGACTTCCCGTGGTACTTGCAACTTTAATTGTAAAAATAACAAAATGTTGGCCATTTAATTGCTGAAAATGACTTCAATGAGTCAATAATGGGTCTCATAGTCCATGTATTACAACACTGTAATCTGTTCGTGATTGCTAAGAATAATGTGAAACTGGTGCTATCGTCGTAGATGCGAAAAACGGACCCTCACGAATGTGGTAAGCGGAAGTTGTGCGCGTATGGTATGAGGTAATGCCATTCTCTCACAGGGTTTCCGGTGGTTCTGTCAACAGTTTTAATAAATAAAATTGTGATTGAATTTAATCAAATAAAATGTGGTTTCTGACACCATACGTTCTGGGATGACTGTGTTTTATCACAGTTGCATCACAGCAAACTTTGTAACTACTCTTCGTAACTCGACTGATGGCATGTCTTGTCTTTCATAAGTTACTACTATGATGTTGGTATGATTATTATTGAGAAAACCCTGCATGTTTTAAGCATCTGAAACAATGGATATGTACAATAAACACTGTCAGTTGCCATCCACACTGAATGTCACTAGTTTATATAATTAATAGGAGCGCAACAGTGGATTTGTTGCTGAGCTATTTTCGATTTCATGAAGGAGTGTGATCCCAGTTCAACTTTTTAACCGAATCAGCGGTATCGCGCAGCGCATTATTGCAAGGGCTGACTGTAGTTGCAACTGGTCGTAACAATAACATTTGGAACACTATGGATCCGGGAACTAGGTCAGGTGCAGTTACTTGCCCAGGTAGTGTGATGTTTTGTACACAGACTACACAGAACAGTGCTCACAAGATCAGTCACTTGTCAGGTCAAATTTGTTTGTTGAAGTAATATTGCTGGTAGTAATTTTTATAATTGAATCACATATGATGTATGAAAAGTTTTGATGTTTTGCGATTGCAAAAAGATGGAAGTGAGATAACTCTAAATCTGCATTTCTTGTAGTCTGCAAATCTAGCGATGGCTGCGATCCAATACCCATGCTTCAGTTCAAACAGTTCAAAATTAACATTGAGGTATTCGGTTAGACGATAAGATGATGTGTTGTTCGTTGGGTGCTTGGGGCCGATGTATCTTCGATGTTTGTTTATGTTCCTGAACAAACATTGAGAGTACAACAACCAATGTTTCCCGAGTGACCAGTGAACAAGTAATATTGGTTATGCATTGTCAGCATTTTTCATGTGTGTTTTGCTTGATTTTTGACAGTTTCTGTGGATGTACAAGCGGAACTTGACAAAGGATGAACGGTTTGAACATGCCTCACAAGATGTTTGCAAGTCTGAACTACAGACGGTAAGTCATTTCATCATTTATGTCATATGATGCCCATCAGTCACTATATATGTGGCCTGTGAAGGTCCCGGGGTAGAATAGGCCCTCAGCAACCCATGCTTGCCATAAAAGGTGACTATGCTTGTCGTAAGAGGCGACTGACGGAATCGGGTGGTCAGATTCGATGACTTGGTTGACACATGTCATCGGTTCCCAACTGCGCAGATCGATGCTCAAGTTGTTGATCACTGGATTGTCTGGTCCAGACTCGATTATTTACAGACCGCCGCCATATAGCTGGAATATTGCTGAGTGCGGCGTAAAACTAAACTCCCTCACTCACTATATATGTATATGGTTACATTGAAGATGGATTTCCCCACTAACTCAAGGGAACCAACCTTATGCTGATGAACTGCACGAGATTTGTGGATCAGATTGCTGAAAAGCATATGCAAATATTGTGCATGTGAACAGATGCATTTGGGGGTAAATATTGTTAAGAATCAGCCAATTTTCACTGAGTTTTATCATATCTTGAACTCAGGACAACAACCCTGTCAATATTACGAATATGTTATACAATACATCAGTTCGTGTGTAAACAGTACCTTTCAACAGAATGGTGTGTTTTGCAAAATTTGTTTGGAACATCTGACTTAAGTAAGTGGCTACATTTTCACTAGTGAGTCTAAGTTTTGATGGGTAGTATATTTTCCTGCTAAATTTGTTTATGTGAGTTACGTAACATTCTGTTGGGACTTTGTGATTAGATATGGGGTCTAGTGGTGATGTCAGTTAACAAGAGAAATATCTGAACAGTCTTGGTCTTCTTAACATTTTGAAAGGTAACTTAAATTTCATCCAGATTTTTTTAACAATTTCATATAATGAATTTCTTTTTTGTTCCTTTGTTTTAAGTGTTAAAATGCATTCAACAAGCTTCTGAAAGTGTTATTATTAAGGATAGTGTTAAACATTTTGGGGTTATTTTATTTTTAAAAAAGTTGTGCTGTGACAGAATGATGAAACATCCCTTAACTGGTTATATTTTGAGTTGAAGAAACAATTACTATGGATGAGCAACTTTTGTTTTTTTGCAATATATGCTAGTACTGTTATCAAGCAAGGGGTGATCGAAGTGTAACATCTATTGCAATAACTAAGTTGTCGGTCCAAAAATGATTGTTTGTCTAGGTCATACCAAACTTCTAAACGACACTTTTAGGTGAATGATCTTTGAAAGACCTTGAAATGGCAATTAGTCATTAGAAATATTTGCTTAAATATCTTACCATGTTTATTATCATGCTGAATTGTGTTGTGTTTCAGATCAAGGAGTGCAGCAGCTTACAGAGAGGTCAGGGTACAATTATTTCCTGTCTGATTGAAAACTTTGATAACGTAACTTCTTCATCTTGCCGCCAATTTCTGAACAAAATGGCTACCATTGTGTTCAGCGACTATAGGCTGATATACAACTTTGCTGAGGCTTGTTTTGATGATATCAGCAAGCATCGATGTGGCCGAAGTGAAGGTGATGAAGATGAAGCTGTGAGTCTGATCCTTTCACTGTGTTTGTTTTATCTTTTTTCTTAAATGTTGACATTGAAAATAAATTCAAATTAACCCTATTCTAATTTCTAACATTCAGAGATCTAATTGACAGCACACATGGTCAGACAGCTGACCCATTCATCCCAGCTAAAGTACAATAATGTCTACTTTACTGATAAATGTGTTACATTGGAGAGAGAGATATGACAAGAGTTGTACTTCCTGTCATTCAAAATATGTTGTATTAACATTTTGTAGGGTGCATTCACGTTTCCACTTTTGTGATGTCATAAGTGACACAGATTTCCACAGCATGCTCACAGTCATTTCATAAAAGCAAACACTATTGATGCTGAATCCTCACTAAACAAACATAAGATCCCTATATCAGTAGACTTTATATAGAAGCTATCAACCTGTGAAGATCCGGGGTAGAATTGGCCTTTAGCAATCAATGCTTGCCACAAAAGGTGACTGTGCTTATTTAGAGATGACTAATGGTATTGAGTGGTTAGGTTCATTGACTTGGTTGACACATGTCATCGTTTCCCTGTTGCAGAGATCAGTGTTCATGTTGTTGTTCACTTGATTGTCTGGTCCAGACTTGATTATTTACAGATCTCCACCACATGGCTGGAATTTTGCTGAAAACGGCATAAAACTAAACTCTTTTCACTCACCTTCGATCAGTAACAGGCCTTCTGCGGTGCCATTGTCATGTCATTGATGTTTGTGTTATTTTTTCCTATCAGCTTCACACTCAGGGTCGTACTTTGTCATGCCTGGCTGAAAAGATGACCAACCTATCTGGCAAGTGTAAAGTCCAGGTTTTGAGAACATACGAACTTCAGTCAGACGACTACCACCTCGACCGACCTCTTTACTATGCATGTAGAGAAGACAGAGAGCATCTGTGTTCTACTGTGACAGCCGGAGGGGGCAAAGTGTTCAACTGCCTGTACAAACATGTTGCCGATAAAGCCATGAGCCATGAGGTAGGTTTTTACATATTCAGACCTTGAATTTTCTTAGGACAGATCTGTACTATTATGATATTTTGACCGATTCCCAACACTAGTGTGTGCCCTTAGTCTACAATACTAAAAAAGATGCATATTCCCAAGCTGGAATGTAATTTCCAATGTTGGCATTCCATCTATTTGCAGCCCATTAACTGCCCTTAGCTGTCACTGTAAGTGATCATGTTATTATATTACAGGGTATTCGTATCTCTTCTAAGTCCCCATTTTCTGGTGTCCCCTGCAGTGATATTGCTTTAATATTGCTAAAAGCGGCGTAAAACTAAACTCACTCACTCACTCTTCTAAGTCGCCTTGGCAGATTCCTTTCACATATATAAAAAATATGTTCAGATGTTAAGGTCTTGAGAATGCTTTGGAATGTTTGTGGTGGCACAAATTGGATATTGTTTGGATATTGCATGTTTTTTGTTTTTTATTTTGATCCTCTTTGAGGGAGAAAAACGCTCTAGATGACATGGACCAGGAACTAACAAGCAGATTTGTTTCAGTGTCGTGAGAAGATCGAGCTTAGGCAGAAACTGATTTCCGAGGATGTGAAAATGGACAAGAGCTTTTACAAGGCATGCAAGAATGACATTGAAAAGAATGACTGCTTCTCTGGATCAAGTACAAATAGGGACACCAAACGTGCTTCGGTGCTTCTTTGTCTAGAAAATGCAGCCAAAACAGGTATGTAACTTTTCTTTCTCCATATTCAGTACTGCTAGAATAGTCCAGGTACTGTGGTATTGTGTTGGTTTTCTGACTAATGATGAGACCAGTGAAAATCCGGATTCATCTTCAGTAAACCCTGCTTGTTGTATGAGGTGACAAACACACAAAAGCAGTGAACCTCTAACCATACTGCCCATGGCCCTGTTCCAGGTAAGAAGCTGAAGGGCAAGTGTGTGGCCCAGATGGAGGATGTGAGGAAGATGCTGATGGAGGACTACAGGCTGTCCCCTGTCCTTGTGGCCAGATGTGGTGATGAGATCAAGGCCTACTGCAATGACAAGGACATTGGAGGGGAAACTCTCCACTGTCTCATGGGTTTGGCTAAAGAAGTCACAGATAAGCCCAAGATCACAGCAGCTTGCACAAGAGAGGTATTGTTCATTACTGTTGGTATTTTCTTGTGTAAATTGTATGAGGGAGGTTTTTTACAATGCATAATATCCTCCAAGTTGAATGAGTATGGTTTAACACGGTTTTAGCAATATTCCAGCAATATCCAGTAATGAATCTTCAACATTGTTCAACATGTTTGGTATCAAAACTGGGTCTTCAGCCTGACAAGCAGATGTTTTAACCACTAGGCTACCCATCCTTAAATCAATGTAATGATAGGGCAGTGGGGTAGCCCAGTGGGTAAACTGTTCGCTTGTCATGCCAAAGGACCAGTTTCAATTGTCCACTTGAGTACAATGTGTGAAGCCCATTTCTGGTGTCCCCTACCAAGATATTGCTGGAACATCTCTGAAAGTAATGTAAAAGTAATCTCATTCACACCAGTGCAGTGAGATTGTTGTAGATTTGGATATTATTTAGCTTATTCTTTACTTTATCCCAAGACTCAGTTTACTGGTCATAATTTTGTTTATATGATTGCACTGAATTTTTGTGTTGATATTATCTCTCTACAGTCGTATTAAAAAGTGGAGGGGGATTGTTAGTGTCAGCTTTTGTCGTGAGGAACATGATGTTTTAGAGTATGTCCTTTCTCCTTCATGCAAGCTAGGAAACAGATAGCTATATATGTTAAAACAATGCAGGGATATCCTTCTATATCCCTATTATTATTGCTCAACAAATTGGTTCTATTTAAATACGTTTAATGTGTTATGTTTTAATCACTTGGAATTTTTATTGGAATCTAACTGCTTCGAATCCAGTATTGATTTCATCATATTCGAATATTTGTATTAATTATCAGCATGCATAAGTGAAGCACTTTTTATTTAAGTAACAGTGTTGATTAAATTTACTAAATTAACCAGGACTCCAGACTTCCTTTCAGTCAGCAGTTTGTGTCTAATTTGACCTCTGAAGATCGGTTTTAGATTTGATCTTCAGTAGCTGTAGCTTGTCATAGGAGATGACTAACGAGATCAAATGGTCAGGCTCACTGTCACGACACATGTCATAGTATCCCAACTGCTTCTCATCACTGGATTGCCTGGTCCGGTCTCAATTATTTACTGACTACCGCCAAATCTGGAATACTATGGGGTCCGGCATAGATATAAACTCACTCACTCAATTATTGTGTATATTTTCCTCAGCTTGTTGCCTATCCCTTTGTTAGCATGTAAACATCTGTTGTGATGTATGTTTTTCAGCTTGAAAACCTGATGCGAGAGGCAGATGTGGGTTCTGACATCAGGGTAGATAGTGCTTTACAGCGAGCATGTCAGTCAGTGATTGACAAACTCTGTGACGATGTCCAACCAGGAGATGGAGGGTAAGAAAATTTCTAGCTGTTAGGGGTTCTTTGCAATGAAACTTGAGACTGACCTGTGATGATCGAATTGGTATTGTCATAAGACGCAACTGACAACTAATGGGATTGGGTGGTCAGGCTTGCTGATTTGATAGGCATATGTCATTGTAAGCTGGTTGCATAGATCAATGCTGATGCTTTTGATCACTAGATTGTCTGGTCCAGACTTGGTTATTTACAGACCACCACCGTATGGCTGGTATATTTGGAGGGAGCAGACACCATTTTCCTAATCATTTCTGATTCGTTTGCAGTGTTATAGATTGGTGATTGGGAGCCACTATGGGAATATGCCAACTAGTCCATCTCGATTGTTATTTGTCTTAGACTAACAGACCTGTAGCAGTCTGTGACAGTATGGACTATTTGTCTGTTTATTATTTAGTGTTGGATGAATTGTTACTGCCTCATCGTCGGTCAGCATTATTCATTTGATATAACTTTAGGGGCAGAGGTTTTGGATGGGTGACCATATTTCTATTTGGCAGCTTGACTTTTGAGAGTGTCTAAGTCTTCTGTCTTCCCCACACTTAAGCACATGTGATAAATGTGGGGCCACCTTTGGCAAGTGAGTGTGTTAAAAATTGTCTCGTCACCTAGCAGAAAATGGGTACCCTGTGGGATAAGTCATGACTAGTGTTGTTATTATAGGATATTTATATAGCATGCATATCCTAGTGCTTGCTCAAGGTGCCGGTAGTACCCTTCTGGCACCTCACAGCAGCTTGGGAGTTTGGGTTAATTTGATTGTTTTTCTGCCCTTTGAGGAACCTCAACGGAAGGAGTATAGTGCATGACAAATACTAATTATCCCCTGCCACGCGTCCATCTGTGCACATTTATCTTTTCCGGATCAGAACTTTAAAACCATTCCATATTCCTTCACCAAGCTTCTTGTTCTGGTTGTGTATTAGTGCCTTTTGGTAGTTTGGGTGTTCTTAATAAAATATTTTTTGCGTTTCCCTGACAACGAGTGTGACTAGAATGAGATTGGAGGTAATGTGGGGGATATTGATGACTGTGTCTTCTTGTTACTATTTTTACTTGTATTTGTTTATAATGATTCCTTGTTTATGTTTGCCAGTGTCATCAACTGTTTGATGGAGAATGTTGATAGCGATGATATGACTGATATGTGTGAAGAAAGGCTGCTGGAGATTCAGTTCTTTATTGTGAGAGACTTCAGGTATGTACTAGCTCCTGTTCTTCATCTTCTACCTCTGAGAGTCCATTTTCATCCAGAACCCTATGATCTGGAAATAGGTAGGGACAGAGTTGTTTCCCTTTAGTGTTGCAGAATCCTCTGATTGTGGGTTTAAATCTCAGGTTCCCCTGATTATTGAAGTGGATTAGATCTGCATCACTTCTGCTTTCCTCCCACGTGTCGGGGATGGTGGGGTACCCCAATGGTTAAAGCATTCATTTCGTCATGCCAAAGACCAGAGTTTGCTTCCCACATTGGCACAGTATGTGAAGCCTATTTCTGGTGTCCGCCACCGCAATATTGCTGAAATACTGCTAAAAGCAGCATCAACCTTTACTCACTCACTCTTTCACTCACTCACACATCAATGATGGAACTGAAAAATGGTTCATAGAGGGTACATGGCCACAGTTTCTGTCTAAGACATGTAAAGAAACACAAACGGTACCTATAACTTGGCCTAATAAGAGTCATCCTACTGTCATCGAGGCAGCATATTTGTTGCCATTACATAGCTGATATGTTGCTGAAATATTCTATTGCCTTAATAACCATCAACATTCTTCCTTCTCTTTAACTTTAAGGAACCCATTCCCAATGAACAGATTACATAGTCTCTGTATGAACAAATGGGTGAATAATGTTTCTTTTTAATGCGAATGAAGTGGTTTGGCCTTTACAAAACCTTAAAAATTAACTCGGCGCTTGTTCCAAAAAGCAATTATATCTCTGTGACTGTCCTAAGTCAGTTCTGGGTCCAGATTTTCGAAGCTCTCTCAGTGCTAAGATATTCATAACTTAATGTATGGCCCTTTCAAGTATGTTAGTGTTGAGAAAGCTTAGAAAATCTAGGCCCAAGATTTAGGATCATCTCAGTGCCATGATTCCTGTCTGAAACTAGTTCCTGAAATGTGTTCATGATCTGATCTGTCAATTACCTCTGTTGCCATGTCACAGATACGTAAAAGATGCCTTATCTTATTGTTCCTATTGCATCGGTGATATTTCAGTCATTTGACAAGGGTCACTGTGATGTAGATAAAGCTTAGTAGATAAAGCATTTGCACATCATGCTGAAGACCTGGGTTCAAGTCCCTTTATGGGTACAAAGTGTGAAGCCCATTTCTGGTGTCATCCGCCATGACATTGCTGGAACATTGCTAAAAGCGGCGTGAAACTCAACTCACTCACTTTAACTGTACTATTTTTATGATATGCATAAATGTTCTTGTGACTCAAATTTTATATGCACATGAACTTATCACATGGACCGAAGACCCATGTGATCATTTGCTGTGGCTTGTTTGTCTTTTTGGAGGAAACTTTTCAAACTTGCTGACCTGGTAGACACGTCATCTGTTCCCCATTTCTCAGATCGATGCTCATGCTGTTGATCACTGGATTGTCTGCTCCAGACTCGATTATTTACTGGCTGCTGCCATGTATAATGCTGCGGCATAAAACTAGACTCACTCACTTACTCTTTTCACAAGAGGGAGGCAGTTGGTTAGCCTATTGGTTAAAGCATTTGCCCATCACTCTGACGACCCAGGTTTGATTCCCCACATGAGAACAATAGGTGAAGCACATTTCTGGCATCTCCACTTTAATGTTACTGGAATATTGCTAAAGCAACATAAAACCATCTCATTCACTTCAAATGTTTCCCCATCAAGAAAGGTGAGCAAAAGAACCTTTGAGCTACAATCATTTGCAAGTCGGAGGGAAATAATTCCAGTCGGAAGTACATGAAGAATATCAGGCCCCTCTGTTCAAGGCACAAATTGCTTCTATTTTTTCTGGCACTGACAGCCTAAGCATGGACTCCTAGATCTACAGAGAGCTTCTTTCATAGACACATGGTAGAATGGTATCATTTTCAGATTGTATGTCGTTTTTATTTTATCTACTGTCATTTTTCTTTTGTGATGGAACAGTGACTCATGAAAGTGAAAATAACATGAAACTGAAATTAATATGAATCTAAACTGACATCCTCCCGCTTTAACAAACTTTTCAACATATTATTTTTGTTATCATACACCCTGTAATATAACGATGTGAGCTTTTTAGATTGGAATGGCGCTGACCTAACCACTGGTCTTTCACTCACTGGTGTCTGGTAAATGTTTATCTTCACTGGTCTTGGAATTTGGCAACACAGGTCTAACAGTTTTTTGGGTAAATGAATCTAAATACTGTAATCCTTGCACTTAAATTGGCACCAATATGGTTTTTGTCTAAGACACCACTTAATTGTTAGCTAGTTCCTTTCCTGGGTGTCTCTACATGCTCCAAAGAATGCTGTTTGACATTGCTTCTGTAGGCTGCATTGCTTTGCTGATTTTATCTTTGATGTCAGACGGGAGATCTGAACCTCCCAGCTGAGCCCAACTTTGTATTTAGCTGGGGAATCTATTCACATGTGCTGGGTCTCTGCCGCTCAGCTGTCCTTACCAAACTCCTTAAAATCAGATCTTGCCCACCAATGGGTCCGACAATGGAGTGCGACAATCTGAGATCACCTTCATTGAAAATTGCGTCTGAAATCTAGAGAACTATGATCGTATAACGAATGTGAAGGATGCTTAAATAATCACCTGAAGAAATTGTTTTGCCTATATTTCTTCACTGCATATTTTGATTTTAGTGAAAGAAAATTCAAAGAAAACGTTTGTTCCTTCAGTGGTTCTACCTTGTTCTAAACCACATGTCATTCTGAAATGAAAGGGTGTATGTAATGACCTCAAAACCATGATTGTGCTGTCACCTTTATTCCGTGAAGATCTGGTTTAGACTTGATCTTCAGTAACCTGTGCTTATCATGAGAGGAGACTAATGAGATCGGATGGTCAGTCTGGTTGACACATGTCATCATATCCCAGTTGTGTAGATCGATGCTTGTGCTGTTGATCACTGGATTGTCTGATCCAGACTATTATTTATAGACCACTGCCATATAGTTGAAATATTACTGAGTGCAGCGTTAAGTAATAATCCAGCCAACCCCAAAATTCATTCTCTTTTGAGAACCAGAACTCAGATGCACTCTTCTGAATGTCTTGCTGGTTCATACGAGAATTTAGAAACTGATGATCGACTGAGTTGGCAGCCATTTGACGCAGTCTTCTTTTGAAGTGTGTTCTCAGATATATCATGCTGGGGGAATGATAAGATTTTAATGAGATTGATGTTCCTACTAACACCACATTTTGCAGACCCTCTCTTTTTGCTAAACGCTCTTCAAACTTATCCCAACTAGCATTTAGCGTAATTTTCAGTGGAATTTTTGCTGAAGCTTTTATCAACAAAGTTAACATGCCTTAACAATTTTGGGGTCTCTCTAACCTGTGACTGAGGATAAAGAGTCATTCTAAAACTTAATTTCAATGTAAGTTTGCATCTAAAGGGCATAAACAGAGATACTGAAAATGAGTTTGTGTGATGGGTGTTTAACAATGGTATATTCTGTTGACTTGCAGACTAGATACCCATTTGTACAAATCGTGTAGGACAGATGCAAAGACATTTTGTAAAGCTCGGGATGACTGGTTCGACCCTCATTCCATGCAACCAGATAGAGACCCTTTTATTCTGCCATGCCTCCATCGATCGCAGGTGAGGCCCTTGCTCAGATCTCCGTCAAGACAGAGAGGGGACGAGGGGCTCGCACATCTGTCACTAGATGCAAACTGCTCTTTAACCAAGTTACATACGTTAAATAGCGTTTTCCAAGCCATGTAATGTGATCATCTGTCATGACTGAAACTTTTTTTACGCTTCAGCAGTGTTTGAAACTAAATGGAGTTCAGGGGTCCTGGTATTTGAAAACAGGGAATTCATTTTGAACAGTATATGCAGGGACCCTTTAACTTTCAGGCGTAGTTTCAAACACTGTTTTGTAGTATAGATAACCGTGGACTAAAATGGGAAGCAGTTTTTGTCTAGTTTCAAACGTGTTGCTCACTGTTTCTTTAGAACACTCTACCTTTCCTATTCCTGTCAGGGTAAATATGCCCAATACTTGTTCATCTGTTGCATCCATCAGAACCAAATTCAATTCCAGTCTTTAGTTGATGTCAAGGCTGAGTGTTCTCTAGAAACCCCTTCTCCTGTTTTGGCAACTAGCATGGTTATTCTTGTCCTCATGATACTTTGGTTTCGTCGAATGTGCAGTTTGAAATATTTATTTATGTGCACAGTCTTCTGTAGATGTTCCTCTTCAGGGACTCCTGTTCGTAGTGCATTACCAGACTTGTAGCATGCAACATGACTGTCTTGCCAACCTCATTTTGGATAGTATTGCATGGCATGTGGCTGTCTAACCATCTAACACGGTCCATGCATGGACTTGAAACACTTACTGCTGACTGTCACTAATTAATATAAGCATCATATGTATGCCTTGAGTATTCAGTGAGGTATACATGTTCAAACTGTTCGTATTGATAGGAAAATTGTCATCATTAGATTTTAATATGAAATCTTGTAACATCATGGAGTTGAACAATGAACATAGGTCATAGTGTTATGATGAAGGTATAGTGTTATGGTGAAGACATGGTGTTATAATGAAGTCATTCTGTATAATGAAGTCATGGTGTTATGATCATACGAGATCTGTCTGTTATGTAGTTATGAGACTATAGTGTTATAATGAGGTTCTGTTGTTATTCAAAGACAATGGTATTATTTAATCAAGATAAGGTCAAAGTGTTGTAGAAGGATGTGTGTGTCATGAGGTCATTGTTTTGCAAGTACAATGTGTGAAGCAACTTTCTTGTGGCATCCATCATTATTTTCCTGATTTGTCCTCAAAAGCAGGGCAATACCATCTTTACAATGGGAGCATTGTTAGTATTGTAATACATCATGTTATTTATAGGCTGTAGTCTTGTGAGGTTTGGTGATGTAGTATTGTGTCATGAGATTATAGTGTTATCAAGAGGTTGTGGTGTTATCATAAACCGAACAAAATGTTATCACAGTCTGTCATCAGGGTCGTCTGATATTGTCTGCAATAAAGTAACTGCCAGACTTTTCAAACTGAAACCAGTTCAGTACTTCAGTAATGTACTGTATATGTCATCAGAGATTTGGTCAACTTATTGCATTTTAGCATGGCTGTAAGCATCAGTACTCTGAAAGCCTTGTCGTTTGTTCATTGGTGAACATGCATCAGACAATAATCCAATGTACCTGCCTGGTAGTGTTTGTTAAGATTGACTAATGCATCGTTCATACAGTTTTTGTCTCAGTACCAAGGATTCAGGGATTGCAGTTGGTTCTCATGAACCTTTTCTGTTGTATGTTGTGTAGGATCACAGTGAAAATAATCCAGCTGTATGACAGCAGGCTGTCATAATCAGTAATCAGTTATCAAGCTCCAGATGTTATTGATCTGTCGAATAGGGATGCATCAATCCATGAAGACAGTAAGTCCAGCCACCTGGTATTGTCAGTCATATGCTCTGACAGGCCTGGGCTGCTGAGCAGCCATGTAATCATGTGATCCACATCTGTGACGTGCTTATATTCCAACCCGATGTCATCACTCTTAATGTCGCTCAGTTGGAAGGCATTGCGGTTAAAACATTCCCTTTTTAGGCCAAAGGGCTGGTCTAGAGGGTGGTAGACGAATGGTTAAAGGGTCCGCTCATCTCAGTGAAGATCCGCTTTTGTGTCCCTTTATGGGCACAATTTCTGAAACCAGACCCAGTGTCGATTTCCCATATTCTAATGTCCCCTGTTTTGATATTGCTGGATTATTACTGAAAGCTGCATAAAATCATGCTGACTGAAAGTCTAAATTCCATTTCTCATATTATTGCTGAAAAATTGCTTGGACTGGCAACCATATTAGCTTTATCTGAGTCCCGTGTGTCTGTCCAAAGTTGGATTTTTTACATACTGACATCATATAGCTGGATTATCACTGACAGTGTTAAACAACAAACACATAACAATAATAAACCTCCCCTTTAGAGTAGAGGGCATGGATGTGAGACACTAAACAGATGTTTTTCTAATATGCTGTGTCAGCAGTATTTGTTCTGAGGCATGTTCTACCAAGCAAGACAGTCTGAGCATGAAGGACAATGCACGAGTAGGAACCAAAGTGTGATGATGGAGAAGTTATTTCATTATTTGTAACTTCTGTTCTTGACACCCTTTTAAGCACAGCACACTTCCG
Organism: Haliotis asinina; assembly: GCF_037392515.1. Classification (NCBI taxonomy): domain Eukaryota; kingdom Metazoa; phylum Mollusca; class Gastropoda; order Lepetellida; family Haliotidae; genus Haliotis; species Haliotis asinina. Next base: position 15,923,111 of record NC_090291.1, read on the forward strand.
GAGGGAGCGACCAGCAGCAGGCTTGGTGACATTCTTGTTAGCATCACTGCTCTAATTTACAATCACTGTGGACCGCGTCATTGATAGTGAACTCCGAAACAGTATAGCCCCGAGGCAGTATAGAAGCAAGACGCTTATCTTTGTCTTTCTGACAGCAGGGCAGGATGTGGTATCTAATTGATAATATCAGTATGAACATAGGATTAGTAAACAGAAGTTGATAAGACAATATTATCATTACATTTTCCTCAAAATGCTCAAGAACTACGACCTGTGTTTACTCTGCAGTTTTAATTCCGATGTACAAAAGATGTGTTATAGTCAAGAATTTGTTTCATTTCGGAAAATTTCACAGAAATCTTTGGGAGTTCCAAATGTAGTAGGGAAAATTTTGGTTGTGAAACTGGCCACTCAAGGTTATCATTTGCTTGGATAAAGATGATGATGATGATGATGATGATGATGATAATGGTGATGATAATGAGGAGGAGGATAAAGTGTTTTTTAGACAAGATTTCATGCATAAGTATTAGAAATATCATTGCTCTGCTGTCAGTTTGGGCAACCGCTGATGCGACTTGGCGAAGCAGCTTGCAGCGTTGTGATAATATATAACCAGCTATACTTAGCCAGTTAACCTAATCCCCAAAAGTCCCATCCATTCTGATGCCAGACGTAACCCAAACCAGGGGCTAAGTTCCCAGTAGATGCAGTGTAACCAGCTTGTTTGTCATCAAGTGCAAGGATGCCAAGTTGTCAGGGGATAAACTAGCAATTACTAGAACTCGATATCACTTGAGCATGATATCACTAAAACATGATATCACAGCCCAGACTGTGCAGCTCCATCACCTTGCTTCATTACCCTGTATATCTTTCCCCTTTTCCATTTGTGTCCCGCTAGACTTGATAATCAGATGTTCAGGAGATGCCGTCAGTTCGCAAAGGACCTCTGTACCACGTCTGGTAACTGGCATGAACAATCACCCGAGAAGGCTGGTGAAGTTCTTGCCTGTCTGTATCGCCACTTCAGGAAACCTGCACAGGAAGAGAAGAAGGTTTGGAACCCTCATGAGCCTATTTCGTTGCACAGACCATACCTAAGTTGGAGAAATTTGATATGGAATTTGCTCTTTGAAAGTTAAAAAGTAAATATACACCTGAAAAAATGTACCTGAAACAAAACAATGTTTGGGTTTTGTTTTGTGTTAAGTTGCGTGTCAGTACACATTTTGAAAAGCTAATTGTATTTTTTTATGAAATTCATAACTGGCATTAGGCCCCATGGTGATCATCAACAGTCAAATGCCAACTCTTTTTTCGTGTGTATGATTTGGTGTTTGAGACCATCTTGGGAACCTTTTTTTTTTTTCACAAAACAATTTCATGAGTTATTGATTTTTGTGTGGATAGTGAACAAAATGAGATCAGCATGGTAGACAGATCCTTTCATATGATACAAAGATGATCATAAGATTTGAACCATGATGGCTTAGATTTTCCCAGGTGTATGTATCTCATTTCATATTTTGGCATATTGGGGGGTTATTTTTTGTAGAATTATTTTATCTCATAAAACATTTTATTGGTGATGTCCCAAACAAATCTTGAATCAATATGATTCATATCCATAAGAACAAATTGCTAGAAATTTGAGCTTGATTATTTATTTCGACTTTAGTATATTCGGTGTGACATTTGTTCCTGATCCTCATCTTACAAAGGGTCATAAGGTGTGGGAACTGTCAGTTTCTGGCCCTACATGACAGTGTGGTTTGCTTCATTGGTGGCAGGAGTTCATGAAAAAAAGCTCCTCTCACTATCACATGCATTTGTTTTCTAGTTCAAGAGGTGTCAAATTTTACATTTATGTTCAGTCTTGTAGTTGTAGAGCAAGTTTGGTGAAAATGCTTGATGTTGAGCTTGTGTTTCTGCGCAGAAATGGATGCATATTTTAAAGGTCCTCTACAATCTTTGTGAGTCTTGCTTTTGATTTGAAATTAAATTTTGTGCATAAGAGATTTGCCATTCTATACTCATGGAAACAAATAAGGGGACACCTGAAAATACAAGTGTTCCATTATTCTTTTCCAGGTTTCTTCACAAGGTAAGTATTGCGCTTTGGCTGAAATTCTGGAAATACATAAAGGAACACTTGCATGTTCATGTGTTCACCTATTTGTTTCTATGAGTATATTTGATTGTGGAGGGCCCTGGAATATTTGTTAAGGGCAAGATATATTTTGGGCTTTTTTTAGAGAGGTTTACAGTTATTTCCTTTCCTGGTTTTACGATACATCTGCTTATGTTTTTCTTTGGAAAATCATTTTCTCATTATTTTTAGACAAAATATTCTTCAGCACACACAGGCCTCATCCATCTTGCAAATTATAGACTGGCAAGTCCTTAGAATGTCAGAAAAACAAGACTTGCAAACAGTCTTCTTTAAATTTTTAACATCAAATTTTCTACCAAGTGTTGAAATAATCCTTTAAGAAGTCAAAATGTTGTATATTGCTCTTTTCTTATACCATTTTATTTGGATTTCTAGAAAGTGTTCATTGTTTGATCTAGTATTGTGGTGACAGTATCAAGTCCAAAACACGAATTAAAATTGAAATTAAGAATTAAAATTTGACACCTCCTGTTAATAGTGTAGTTTGATTAGAAGTTTGTTTTTTCTTCAGAGTTTTTCAGATGTGGTCCGGAATCTCTGGAACTCACAGTTGAGATTCACACTAAATTGTTTCTGAGGTCTTTATTTGTAGTGTCTATAGATTAGACCCTTTGTTGTAGTGGTCTACGTAGATCAGACCCTTTGTTTATAGTGGTCTTAGTCACATCTGTAATGTTTGTAGTGGTTGATGTAGTTAATTGATTGTGAATATTCGTGTTGTATTCGTAATATAACTGTTTTGTGCTTTTGTGTAGAGTTTGAATGTATATTTGGAAAGTATCTGAGATTTGTAGATGCATATTTCCTATAGTTCATTCATGAAAAGCATATTGATGTTGACTTTAACCTTCATTATTTTTCACCTGTTTATAGCGGACCTTTCAACTCAAAATCAAACAACATTTGTGGCTCTTTTCAGGGTCATATTGTGTACATTTGTTATTATCTTAACTAAGGAAACAAAGAGTTCTGTTGTAGAGACTTGAATATGTTCCTTTGTGCTCTGAATACAGAAGCGTGAAGCTAGAAGGGTAACAGCTATAACAACAGCTTCACATTTTGACGTAATGTTCGACTCAGATATTCGGACAAATGTTATTGATGTCAAGATGAAAGGTCTGCTTGTACGACGGTTGTATTGGCTGGCAAGTGTTGCAATGTTGTATTTGCTATGGCAGGTTTCACGGGCCTGTAAGCAGGAAATCAAGAGGGTGATGAAGTCCTATGCTCTGAGTGTGGAGCTCAATCCCCAGGTGCAGGCCAAGTGCCTGGCTGACCTTGGCAGCTACTGTTCCAGCAACAAGGACGACACCGCTGTAGGGGCGGTAGGTATTATCACGAAACACTCCACATCAATCTGTAAACAACCCATGTGGATCTGGTTAGAATTGATTTTCGATAACCCATTCTTGTCGTAAGAATGTCTAACAGGTGGTCAGGCTTACTGACTTGGTTGGCACATGTTATTGTATATCAGTTTTGTACATTGATGTTCATGATATTAATCACTGGATTGTCTGGTTCAGACTAAATTATTTTCAGACTGCTGACATGAATTTGGAATATTGTAAACAAACTGTATGAAATGTTCAGTTGAGTGTTGGATGAGGGATGTGATTGAACCATGATGTTGATATCAGACCCTGTGACTGTTTAGGAGATGGAGTGCCTACAGAACAACTATGACGAACTGAGTGAAGACTGCCAGCAGGTGATCGGGGATCTAATGGAGGAAGAGGACAAGGACATCGAGCTAGACCATATCCTCATGAAGGCCTGTACCCCCATGATCAAGCGCTTCTGTAATGTAAGTACCCTTATCTGTAATGTGGGCATCCCTGATCAAGAGATTCAAGATATGAGTTTCTTTGTCAAAAGCTTTGGAATGTGTCTTTACCAAGAGGTTCTATAATGTAGGTGTCGTTATCAAGAGTTTTCTTATGAAGCAATTCTGTATCGTGTCTTTATCAAGCTGTTCCTTGTTGACTTCATGAAGAGATTTTGCGATAGAAGTTGTCAGAAGTTTCTGTAATGTCTTTATCAATTGGCTCTGTATTGTTAGTGTCCTTTAAGGCTTTATCAAGAGGTTCTCTAATACAGATTTCATGAGACGGTTCTGTAAAGGCAATCATCTGTAATGTGACTTTCAAAATGTTCTGTAACTTAAATTTCATTATCAAGATGTTCTGCAAGGCAGTTGTCCTTGTCAAAAGGTTCTGTAGTGTAAGCATCTTTATCAAAGGGCTCAGCAGTGTCCTGAACTCTTTCAACCCCAGTCAACCAGAAGTTTTTACTGCTGTGACACCAAGCTCCCAGAAACTTTGCCATGATAGGTGAAACCTATGTCAATCAAGAAAACATATCAGCTTGTAAAACATTGCTACCACATGTCACACACAATTTGAAGGATCTGATCTGTTGATAGATATGAAGTCCTTTTCATATTTTCTCAAATAATGCAATTAAAACTAAAGTTTATTTTTAATGGAAATGCAAGCACACACATTCATAATTACCAGATAAACTATGAATGAAGAAAAACTGTCAGTTTTTACATTTGTATATTATAGTCTTACCTTTTTCTTTAATATGTTCATCTTTATGTAATCAGAAAATTATTATAACATATTACGTGTATGGTGGCCTATTTCCTGATGACAGTGGCTTTCCGTTAATACCTCCTTTTTGGAAGCTTGGTATGAAAAATTGTAAGAAGGTTGTTTGCTTGGTATTGTTTGAAAGCTTTGTAATCAGTAGAGTCATTATTAAATGATATCTCATATATAAGCCGAACCCCTTCTACAGACTGCATTTTTTTTTTGTCCTCAAAATTCGGCATATATACGGTACCTTGCCTAAACTATTTTCACATTTATACAAAACAACTTTAAGACTAGTTGGTTTCGAATGATGTTTTTTTCACCACAGTCTGGTATGAAGATTGTGATTGGTCCTAAACAACCATCTAAAGTAGCCAGTCGTATTACACTATTTTACAGCAATGGATACTGTCATCATGTGTGGTAACTTTTAGATTTAGACAAAAGTCGTGGGTAAAATCTTGTTATTCTGAACATTATAAGCAAGAAATCCCCTAACATTTCAAATTATGAACTATACGGAACAGCAAAACAGACGCAACTCTGATTTTTTTGTCACAGAAATAGCTCTTACATAGATTTTCACGGTAAGTTTCATGGCCAAGTGTGAAGATCAAGGTGACGAAAGTCAAAGATTGACTTATGCAATTGCATGAAGAGAACTTTGATTTCCATAGTCTGTTTTTAGATATGTCAGGTACATTAGGTACTTTTTGCACAAAATATACATACATACAGACATATAGACAAACAGACCTAGAGACAGACAGTTATGTGTGACTTTGACTTGATGAATATTGCCATGCCAGCTGTTGTTCTTTTAAACAATTTGCTAAGTCCTGTGATTACGTTGTCAATCAAGCACAGAATTACAGTACTGCCAGTATTTCACAGACCATTGAATTTGCCCACATGAAATCCTGGCTTCAGCAGCTGATTAAGGTCAAGAATAGGACTACACAGTATTACCGGTATATCTATGTATGGCAATATGCTTTTGAAATGACACATATTGCAATAATCTTTCTGAGATATGGCATATTGGGTAAAGAACATAAATGATGCTTTTTGGGATGATTTTCATGGTTTGAATTATCATCTGCACAGACTTTCATTCACAACAAATGTTTTCCGTCTATTTGATGACAGAACTGCATGCTGTAATACCCGTAATTTTATGAAAAGGAAAATAGAATCCCTGACCATGCTACCAAATTTTATGATTGCTGTTATCAGAACCATAACATATATGATTAGGGGCAAAGAATGTAGAAAATTGACCAACATGTTCAATTAGTGGCACATGCTGTCAAACACTTTCGCTCCCAATATAATGCAGTTGGGTACCTGAATGACATATATTGCAACACAGTCTATTTGCCATAACACTGTCGTAGTCAACGGTACAATGCCAGTCCTTATATGTTGACAGTAGAGTTTGACCTGACCTAGATAAACATCACCAAGCCACCTGTTGTTCATTTCATGTTGAAATATGAAATGTGTCTCTCATGACGTTGTGGGGACTTATGACTTTATTGATTCTTTCCAAGCTTACAGATTATGTATACCTAAATGGTATTAAATTGTAAGATAAATGATTTAATGGATAGATTTATTTCTTAGTAAATGTTCCCATTTGTTGAATTGTTCAATTCTTTTGATATGTTAGTATCTGATAATTTAGTAGAAACACAAGAACCAAGGCCGAGATAAGCTGATCATCTGGGTAAAATAGGCACAGAAAATGTCCAATTACTCATTGAAAAATAATTCTTGTGTACAAATTACGTATTTAAAATGTTTGATACATAAAAAAGTTCAAAACGTAAGCATATGGTATACATTTATAAAAAATCGCTTGTGCAATGAAAAGTCATTGCTTGCTATCAAGTTATGCTGTTAGTATAGGACTAGTGTTGTTCTGTCTGGAATGAGTGTTTTTTTATGAGATCATTTCTATTATGTTTAAGTTGGTTCTGATTAAGTATGACACAAGGCTGTAGATATCTGCTTAGTAAACATACTCAATGATATACAGTAGAATACTTTCATAATGAACAGAGATATAACGAACTGACGGATATAGCGAACTGTTTTAAAAGTCCCGAATAAACCACTATATGTCATCATGTAAAAAAGTCTTGAATAACGAATTCTGTATAATGAACCTACCGGCTATAGCGAACTGATTTGTAATCCCCGCGAGTCCCAGGTAACACTAATTAACGGTGTGAATAACGAACAGAGCAAACTCAATCAGTGTCAGTGCCAGTTACCGATGCTCACTTTGAAATCCTCGGCAGTCCCAATTAACACACTAATTAATAGTGTGAATAGTCAATTCAGCAAACTCAATTGACATTGTGAAGGCCGTTTCTGATTAGCGTGACGGAATATCCTGAGTTGATTCGGAATGCGATAATGACAACACAAACAGTGATGAAACAAACCAGGTCCCACCTTCATTCGCAGGCTTTACATCCTCCGGCAATCTGATTGGCTAACACTTTTGTGTACAAAACACACTCCAGTTTTTTTCACCCACGTGAAGTTGTAGTTTGCATTATCAACCAATCAGATTGGTGGAGGTAGTAAGGCCCGTCGCTGACGACCTAGCTTTGTATACTTCCGGCGAGTGACGAGTGTGTAATTGTCTGGTTTTCGATCACGTTGCTGTGATTTCGTGATGCACCCTTGCAGGTTATATGGTAAGGGGGTTGGATAGTAAACCGAGACGTAGTTTATCGATTTTCAGACCCGCGGTGGGTGCCTGTGTAAGATTACTGACTTTGTAGTGAAAAGAACGTTATATGAATGAATGAATGTATGAATAAACTGAGCAGGAATGTGTTGTACTGTATGTTTTGTTGTACTTTCAATGGATTTTTGTGAATAGCGAACTACGGATATAACGAACTAATTTCAGGGACCCCTTATAGTTCGTTATGAAAGTTTTTGACTATATACTTAGGTGAGTAAAATCACTGAAATACCCACATATTTCAAAACAATATGTAATGGAAAATGAAATACCCACTCAACATTCATAATACCCACTCCGAAAAAACAAAATACAGTGGACACAGTACCCACATGAGCTAAATCTTATTCTAGAAGACTTTATTGTCAACAGTATTGTTTAATGGCCGGGGTTACTCTATATTACTAGATGATCTGATTGTTACATATACTGTACCTTTCTTCAAACTCTAAAAGTAAGGAACAATCTATTTTAATCAATGAAGTCATTTATTAATCTTGTACCTTTCTTATGCAAACTGTTTGTTGTCCCACTAGCATGTTATCATTAAAGGGGCACTGATGCGGAGCATTTTCCGTGGACTGGTGCAAACTTTTGTTATTGTTTTTCTCCCGTGAGTACCCGGATGATATCCCAGAATTCGTGACTGGTTCGTGACCTCTGCTGCGCAGTCCGTAAGCGCAATTGATAGTTTAATTATAGACAGATCAACTGAGGTGAAGTCAATTGTACTTCATTACAAATGTATTATGAAAACAAATGAAACACTTTGAAGGTTAATCATCTGCCAGTGGTAGAAATGGTAAAAAACTATTAGGACGGAAAAATAACGAAGCCAATGTACGTCTCTATATTTTGTCTCATAACCCTAATTAGTTTATTGTCATATTTGTATGATTCTGAAAATTAATAAAAGAACACACGATTTGCTTATACTCATAGTAAATTTCTAACATAACAGCAACATTTCTACATTGTATAGATTGCCAATGTGGATCCTATTTCACATACATACGCGATCTAGTGTGTGTTTTCTCTCATACAGATTCTGCTGAATGCTACAACAAATAAATTAAAACAAAATGCAAACAATGAACGTAAAACAGACTAATTTTATAGCAACAGTGTCAGGCTACTACCTTGTTCAGGAATGTATCCATCAATATCCACGTAAAAGAAATCGTATTCCATTCATCTGCAGCTGGTAAATAATCCTGCTCTGTGTCGCGTGTCTTACAACTGTCTCATTTGCGAAAAAGTAACACATCGTTTCACGTCTTTCGTTGGTGAAAACTAGATAAACCTCTCATTGGTCTCCCAAGATAGCACACCTGGCAACTAATTGTATGATGTCCACTATTCTAAGTAATTTAGTTGACCAATATTGAGCAATCAATCAATCAATGCAAGGGTGGTTAATTCTTTGAAGGGAGGATGTTGTTTTTGCACTCACACTTTACGACAGGGTGTAGTCATCTACACACACTGCCTTTTGACAAATCCGCTAGAAGAACAAAAGTAATTAATCAATCAGTGTGTTATCGGTTAATCCTTTGATCGATGTTTGTTTTTGTAACTCAGGTGATAAACCCTCTTGCATCACTTACATGCACATATTACATAACATACAATACATTTGCCATTACAGACCTTAATTTGTAATGTTCAGTATTTACTCCAGACAGGAGAAATGCCAAATGGGAACCTTTGTTGAGTAACCGAAGTGGTGTTGCTACTAATTATACCTGTTATAAATTCATGAATTGACCATCAAGAGAATGATGACAAATAACACGTGTAGGTTTACACCATCAAACGCGAGTTACAGCAAGGAAGATGTAATCTCTGTGTCGCATGCAGCCTGAAAACACTTATGGGCCGAAACTGTTTTGAGGATACCAACGGAATTTCGTTACATAAGGAATACACACAGGCATTTGCTGTGTACTTTGGTAAATAAGTGAAATAAGTTTTTTTAACGTAAGACAATTTTCAGATTTCTCTACCAAAGCCAAGGTCGTCGTTTTTTTGTGTACGAATTCAAATAAATCAACTGTGTGTTTTATTATCATAAATAATAAACCATTGTAGCTACCATAGCTAACAAAATTTACGTATGCTATTTGCTATCACAGCTCAACCAACACTCAAAACTACCTAAATATAAAGCTTTGCAATCTTCCGTACTGAAACAAATGGGTTGCTACGTGCCTGTAGACATCATATTTTCATGTAACATGATTAAATATAGAGGTTAAAAACACAGAAATAGGATCAAATTGGATCAGTAAGTATACCATCCAAGCATCCGAAAAGAACTACACTGCTGGGATATATGGTTACGATCAGACAAGGAATACCATGGATATTTTTAAACAAATGGCATGTGATGGGCATCCGGCCTCCTGACTGTTTAAGTGAAGAAATTTTGCTAATATGGACAGGAGCCCAGTTCCTTTGTCCGTCACGGTCGAAGGAGTGGGCGCTGACCAATTTGCGGTCTGCTTTCGTAATTAGACCGTTGGCGAGAAGCATTATTCGCTCCGCATCAGTGCCCCTTTAAGTCAAATGTTCCAGGACAAGATAGCAGACGTCTATATATTTTGAGTGGATCATGTCTCACCAAAATGTTAATAAATCTGCGTAGAGACATTATTTTGACTATATACATGCTCTGTGCTGTTTGCTGTTTATGCCGTATACATTTTGACCCTTTTTATCCCCCGGCATGTAATGTGGGGGGATATAGTCGATGCCTCATCTGTCTGTCCATCCATCTGTCCATCCATCTGTTCGTAATCATTTTGTTTCCGGAGCATAACTCAGAAAACATTCAAATTTTTAAGCCAAACTTGATAGATATAATAATCTGAACCTATGGTTGTGCATTTTGCTATTTACAGATTTTTGGCATTTTTTCTATTTTTTTTTTGTATTTCCATGGAATGTTTTGGTGTAAGTCTAATGGTGGGGTAGGGCTTCGTTTCAGCAGCAGAACTCAAAAAAACTTTTATATCTTTCAGCAAAACTTGGTAGATATGTGTTGTAGACCCCAAAGTGGTGCCTGTGATTGATCATTTTCTTGTTTTCCATGGAAACCTTTAGGACTTAGTCTCAAATGGAGGCTTCGTTTCCTGAGCAGAATTCAGAAACCGTTCAATATTTTCCTGCAAGACTTGTTAGATATATCAGTCAGAACCTAAAGTGGTGCCTTTTAGCTATTTACAGGTTTTTGTATTTGATGATTTTCTCGGTTTCCATAAAAACATTTCGGACTTTGTCTCAAAATGGAGGGATGGGCTTCATTTCTTCAGCAAAACTCAAAAAACAGTGTTTCCAGTGGTTTTGAAAATTGCCGGTGGCTTATGCCGAGAGGGTCTAAACATTCCTGAACTGGTTCTTATCTGGAGAGGAAGTAATCAGTATTTATAACGAAATACTGTCAATAAAAGTGTTGCAGGGTGTGCTGTTCATTAGACCTACATTAAATACAATAATCGATCCGATGTCATGCTGAGGCAATCAGAAAATGATTTCAAGCCGTCGAACTACATTCAGTAAATGTGTTCAGAATGCCATTAAATAAATTTAATAAACAAATGAATAAATCAACAACAGCATTCATAAAAGTTGTCAAATGTACATATAAATTACTCTGTTCATCCTATTGTGTGATTGTGTAGTTTTAGTCTAGTCACTGACAGGTGACATCTCAGCTTTCGCCACCTCATTCTTTACGCTCAGACACAATGTTTTAGAAGAAAACGCCCATGAAGTATATTTGTCACAGGTAATAACGCTGCACGATATATCCTGTAGGTTCCATAATTTACTTACTGATAGCGATTTCTTGCTTAATTTGTTCAAAATACCATTGTTTTACCCGAAACATTCGTCTAAATCTAAAAGTTTTCGTTTACAAGGACAACAATACTGTAATATTATTGGCTGCCTTGGGTCACATGCTTGATTTTGGCCAATCGCAATCCCTATAGCAGACTGTGCCGACGCGTCATTAGAAACCATTTTTTATTCAATAAAATCGCTTCTTACAACTGTGAAAATACTCTCGGCAGTCACTGAGACCCTGAAGTGGCAGACCCCAAAGTGGTGCCTTTACAGGATTTTGTGCTTTATTGTTTTCTCAGTTTCCATGGTAACATTTTGGACATGGTCTCAAAATGGAGGGATGGGCTTAGTTTCCGGAGCAAAACTCGAAAAACGTTGAATAGTTGTCTGCAAAATTTGGTAGATATGCCAGTCAGAACCTAAAGTGGTGCCTTTTGCTATGTACAGGTTTTAGTGATTTTTCTTTTTCCATGGAAACGATTCGGTTTTAATCTCAAAATGGAGTGATGGGCTTCCTTTCCGGAGCACAACTCAAAAACTGTTTAATATCTTTCAGCAAAACTTGACAGATCTTTGAGGCAGACCACAAAGTGGTAATTTTTGCTATTTACATAGTTTTAGCATTTTTATTTTTCCAGTTTTCCATGGAAATGCTTCAAACTTAGTCTAAAAGGTCATCAAGTAACCTTGAGATGATTTGTCCTTTCAAATATTTTGGGGGCCGGGGGATATGTCATCTTCTGATGACTCTTTGAAGTATGTGTATTTAGGGAAAAAAGTACCGCCATTTTGTATTGCTTATAAAAGCACATCTTATTGTTGAATGCTCTCGAACTTGTATTATTTCTATTTTTGGAATAGTGGTGCGGTAGTCTAGTGTTTAAAGCTTTACCTGTCACATCAAAGTCCGGGTTCGATTCCCCACATAGAAACTATGTATGAAGTCCATTTCTGATGCCCTCTGCTTTGATATTGATGGAATGTTGTTAAAAGTGGCATAAAACCAAACTCACTGTACTTTAGATTATTTTATTCAACCACATTAGTTTTGCATATTATGTGTCATCTTTTATCATTGTCTTGTTATTGCCCCAGAAAAATGTGAAATGACTTGTTTCAAATTTATTAATACTAGTTTTGGGAGGATTTTGGAGAGTTGAGAACAGCTGGCAGAATTAATCATTTAAGAACTGTAATTCTGCCAAGTGAAGTGAGATGTTTTGTTGACCACGATGTCATTAATGTTGCACATCGTTTAGACTTATTTTCATTGTTACTAAGTTAGTATCGGGCATATCATCTATTTCATGGTTGAATTATGTACGTAACTATTCAGGGGGCCTCTGAGTCCAGTCCAAACCCATTGCTGGCATAGTGTCGATAATGTTTATTTCTTAGAACATATCCATATAAATTTTGTTTTCTCTCTCTGTTAACGGGAAAAGTGAGAAAAAATGTTCCATGTATTTTGTAAAGTTTGTGTTGTATGTAAACAATAAAGGTATCCCCACGTTTCTTTAAGGTAAGTAAACATTTCTCTTCGCTTGTACTTATCACAGATGCCTCTCTAGTTTGGTTAAATAATGTTAATTGTATCAACCATTATCTGTCCAGTATTTAGGCTTGGCATATGTAGATAATAAATGTTACAGATGAGATTTTGTTATGCTTTTCAACAGAAAAAAGTTAATTTTATTTGACAAGGTAAATGTTTGATATATGATTTTTTGGAAATATGTATATTAAATCCTTTGGTTGACACCCTACTGATTTAGCAACCTAATGTTTCTGGACAAAATGATCAAAATACCATCTATAGGATTAAACTTGACACATAGATCATTATGTGTTTAAATGTAAATTCTCTTTAATATATCATCGAATATATGTAATGACAATAACAATGTCCTGTTGGAATTATCACATGGAGAAAATAGTAAATAAAACATACTTGTCTTGTTTCCTTATTACTGCTAGTATGTAGAAAATAGGTAGAATTGTGTTAAAGCACACAGCACAAACAAACAACCGTGGGAAATTCAGCATTTTCATCTACAGTTTGGACAGTGTGTTTGTACAGTAACCCCATCCATTTGTCTAACACAACCTTTTGTAGATGTAATAAAGAAATGACATAAAAAAAACTGTACTTACAGCTTTGGTTCCACAGTAACGTGGGGTGGTGGGGTAGCCTAGTGGTTAAAACATTCACTCATCACGCCAAAGACCAGGGCATGGGCACAATGTTTGAAGCCAATTTTCCCCTCACTCACTAACTCCATATTAGCAAAAATCTATGAAAAATAAAATACATAAAAGCACATAAGAATTTTCAAGCTTCCACATTAACAGTTGGGGCCAGTGGTTGCACTCAGCTACCCACATGTTTCTACTTCTAGTAAACAGTGCATTGGGAGCGACTTGTAATATTTGTGGATGACTTGTATATATGAATTGTATATATCTTCCTTTGTTTATTCAGGGATTATTGGATGTAAGACTCAGGGATTATTGGATGTAAGACTAACAGTCTCAATGAATTGCAGTTTATTTTGTGCATACATGTATGAACATACTGGGACTGTGATTTAGTAAAACTTCGTAAGGCATAAATCTTGTTAGTATGTTGTGCACTGAATGTTTCAGTGTGTGGGTTCAACATTTTCAACATGTATATATTGGACTGTTTACAGTTTATTCATTTTGCAATTTATTTTTCAAGTGGAGGCTGGTTGTTGGGGATATTGACCTGATGCTGGTTAGAATTGGTCCTTGGTAGCCCATACTTGTTATTAAAGGCGACATGGGATTGGATGGTCTAGCTAACTGACTTGGTTGACCAATATTGTTGTAGATTTATGCTCATGTAGTTAAGACTGCATTGTCTGGTCCAGACTCAATTGTGTACCATGCACATAAGAGGAAGCTGGTGTTACACACTGGACATGTACATAGGGATTGATTTTGCATTACTCTGTCTTAAATATTAATCTCTTTCGTTTGAATCCATACAAGTGTTGTGTCACCGATAGATTGTTCGAAGTGAAGTGACTGTTTTCCTGGATTATCTGATTATCTGATTGTGAGTCCAATGTTTATGTTGCTAAGAAGATTGATGCTTATAATTTTGATAGTAACAAATAAACCCATTTAAGTTGAAAAGGATCCCCAGTCAGATGGGAAATTCAGAATCTAAAGAAATACACTTGCTTCATTCAGGACTTGGGCATTGCAGTGAGGGCAAGGCAGTAGGGAGAATATTGTGACTCGGGCTGTGAGACAGACGACATTGCAGTGAGGGCAAGGCAGTAGGGAAAATATTGTGACTCAGGGGCTGTGAGACAGACGACATTGCAGTGAGGGCAAGGCAGTGGGGAAAATAATGTGACTCAGGGGCTGTGAGACAGACGACATTGCAGTGAGGGCAAGGCAGTAGGGAAAATATTGTGACTCAGGGGCTGTGAGACAGACGACATTGCAGTGAGGGCAAGGCAGTAGGGAAAATATTGTGACTCAGGGGCTGTGAGACAGACGACATTGCAGTGAGGGCAAGGCAGTGGGGAGAATATTGTGACTCAGGGGCTGTGAGACAGACGACATTGCAGTGAGGGCAAGGCAGTGGGGAAAATATTGTGACTCAGGGGCTGTGAGACAGACGACATTGCAGTGAGGGCAAGGCAGTGGGGAAAATATTGTGACTCAGGGGCTGTGAGACAGACGACATTGCAGTGAGGGCAAGGCAGTAGGGAAAATATTGTGACTCAGGGGCTGTGAGACAGACGACATTGCAGTGAGGGCAAGGCAGTAGGGAAAATAATGTGACTCAGGGGCTGTGAGACAGACGACATTGCAGTGAGGGCAAGGCAGTGGGGAAAATATTGTGACTCAGGGGCTGTGAGACAGACGACATTGCAGTGAGGGCAAGGCAGTAGGGAAAATATTGTGACTCAGGGGCTGTGAGACAGACGACATTGCAGTGAGGGCAAGGCAGTAGGGAAAATATTGTGACTCAGGGGCTGTGAGACAGACGACATTGCAGTGAGGGCAAGGCAGTAGGGAAAATATTGTGACTCAGGGGCTGTGAGACAGACGACATTGCAGTGAGGGCAAGGCAGTAGGGAAAATAATGTGACTCAGGGGCTGTGAGACAGACGACATTGCAGTGAGGGCAAGGCAGTGGGGAAAATATTGTGACTCAGGGGCTGTGAGACAGACGACATTGCAGTGAGGGCAAGGCAGTAGGGAAAATAATGTGACTCAGGGGCTGTGAGACAGACGACATTGCAGTGAGGGCAAGGCAGTAGGGAAAATAATGTGACTCAGGGGCTGTGAGACCGATTAATAAACTACAGTCATCAAATGTTACTGTTAGTTTTACAGTATCCATGCTGAAATGCACCCAGATTACTCTGTCCTGATACAGACTCCATACAGACCTCTTTCTTTTTGACTGGAGTCCAGTTTTGTTTTGCTTTTTAACTTGAATTTAGCAGGAAGGAAGGGTGATAATGGGTCATATGTGTGGTCATGTTAGTTCATTCCCCAGGCAGGTTCTGTAATGTTTACATTCTTTGAAAGCCATAATGCTCCTTTCGGTATCCATGCAAGGATGTGGTTTGATGATTCTCAGTTGCTAGCAGTGTTTGGCCTTATTCAGTTATTTGACATAATGGATAGTATTATCTTGGCAGAAAAGTAAAGATAACGTGACAGTCAAGCATTTGTCATCAGACGAAATATGTCGTGAACAGGCTTTAGAATGAGATTTTCTATGAGATGCCAATGCAGCATCAAAACAATAATCTATATGTATAATATCACGTGATACAAATACAAATAAATCACATAATGTATCGTGCAAAGCTTTCCAGCAGATCAAGTAAGACTCTTTATCAAGAGTTTACCTCAGCAGAAGTGATTCATTAATTACTTTCTTTTAACACCATATTTCACATTCCCATATTTGAAACAGGGCTGGTTACATGTTAACAGGGCCAGAAACATTTTTTAGCTATCGGCCCAGTGGGCTTCCAGTCTTTTTGTAGGAGTTTCATACACTGTTTTAAGACTTTGGTGCAAAATGAATGTGTTCACAGTAGACTCGGTTTGTCCTGAGAAGAGACAAATTGGCAGCAATTTTGTCCTCATGCTCTGACTTTCTTGAATCCTTTCTCACACAGCCAATGACTATGTAACCAGCTCAAGGCTCAGTGACTGATGTATGCTACTATGATCAGTTACTGCTGTTGTGATATATCCAAAATACTGCTGTTTGTAATAAAACAACATTCATCCGCTCTTTGTACTTCAGTTGTCAGTTTGCTTTTTGATGACGCTGTTTGTTTTCATGGTCACGTTTGCAGGTTACTTTAATAAATGACATGCATTGAATGAGTCATGATTTAAATATACAACTGTGGTCTCGTACCCCCATAGTATATACTACTCACCCCTCTTTGTATTTTTCTTTGCTATGTAATGATTTGTGTTCGAAATTAAATAATGTATTTAATTTGTGTGGTATGCACTTTTGCTTTCGTGCTGGAGAGTGGTATCGCTTGTTTGAGATGAAGCCCTGTTTTTATGGGGAAGAAACACATGGTTGGCACATGCATCCCAACTGCATCTTATTTAATGAGCCATTCTCTTACATCCTTACAAATAAATCTCTAGACATCAGTCCATGATTTTGTGCAAGATGAGCTGCTCTGAATGAAGGATGGGTTGATGGAGTCACATGGTGCATCTCTTGTTGCAGGAGCTGCTGGATAATGATGCTGATCCAGGAGATGTGCTGGAGTGTCTCATCGAGCACAAGAACAACCATGACATGGACCCCAAATGTGCTGCTGGAGTAGAACATCACCAGTTGGTTAGTACCCTTTCTCATCCTTAAGCTGCCTTGAGATATATGTCAGTGTAGGAAAGATGTGGAAAATCTTGCCTGTCCGAAGGGTTGGCTGGTCAAACATTTTACCAGTCCTGCCAAAATCTAGCCTGTTCTCCAATTATGAGTAAAACACCATTTTAAGACTTAAAAGTGCATTTGTCACCCAAGAAGGTATTTTGCTTGTCACAGAATAACATGAGTGGTTCATGAATGTTAAAACTGGTTTGTTTTCTTTTAAGCAATCATTTAATATGCACACACATAGCTTGGACTTTGGAATCTCTACTAGTGGAATCATCTGGTTACAAGATTTCAGAACTAGTCTTCAGACTAGTCATCAACATCTCCATCAAAATCTGAAAACTGACCCTACATGAGGAAGGACTAAATATTTTTTAACATGTCCTCCACAAAATTCAGCTGTCTCAGACGTTGGAATGGGCTATCGTTCTTACACTGTATATGTGCAGGGCCTCCTTTCTCAAAGTGCTATGGTGATCGTAAGTCACTGAGGTAACCTTAGTGCAATGTTTAAGAATGGGAGTTAAGGTTAACCTTAGTAAAGGTTGCTTTGTGGAAGGAGCCTCAGCATAATTTGGCCTGTGAAGATCCATGATAGAATTAATTGGTCTTCAGTAACTCATGCTTGTCGCAAAGAGCGACTATGCTTGTCACAAGAGGTGACTAACAGAATCGGGTGGTCAGGCTTGCTTCCTTGGTTGACAATGACACACGTCATCAGTTCCCACTTGGGCAGATCGATGCTCATGCTGTTGATCACTGTCTGGTCCAGACTCGTTTATTTACAGACCGCTGCCATATAGCCTGTCATATTGCTGAGTGCGGCGTAAAACTAAACTCTCACTCACTCACTCACTCACTCACTCACTCACTCACTCACTCACTCACTCACTCACTCACTCACTCACTCACTCACTCAGTAGCTACCCTACTATTGTTTGTTGGGGATAACATTAATTTGAAGCCCATTTATAAGGTCCCTTGCCATGCTGTTGGTGGGTATTGCCAAAAGTGTTCTATGTAAACATACTGTAAGATCCACTTGATGCTAGGTAATATGAGAACTGTTTCTCCAGCATTTTGTAATGTCTGCTCTTTCACAGATGACACAGAAGGATTTCAAGTTCAGTCACAAATTCAAAGAAGCGTGTCAGAAAGCTGTATCAAAGTACTGCAATTACAAGAAAACAAAGTAAGTTGTGCTGCCAGCTTGATTGGTACTAATAAAGTAATATAGTAATATATTAGTAATGCAGTTAAGAGTTTTCCTTGGATCTGCGGTATTCTGCTGATTTCATTGCACTTGCGTCGTTCATCATATGTGATATTGTTTCAATTAATAACACCCCCCTGAAGACCCCAAGACCCATGGCTCATTTTCTTCTTTTTGTCACTTGTATTCGTTCTCATGTGTTTTCATCCCTGTTCATGGTGTGTTATTGTTGTACCAGAGATGCCAACCCACCCGAATTTATCAGAATTGCCCCCACAAAAGCATGTCGATTCCACCATTACAACAAAGCCAAATTCATAGCGATATTTTTTCAAAATATAACAGATTTGGATAGTCTAACTTACTTGCTGCATGACTAGGATCATCTTTAGATGTAAATTATCATAATCAAATAAGTATGATATTTTATTTACAAAGGTCCTGTAGTTACTTACACATGAAAGTAATGTGGAAGTTGTGTAAGCTGCCTGATAAATTCCATGCACTGTAATGGCATAAAAAGTTAATTCCTTGAGTGCAACAATTTATAGGGATCCCGTATTTGTCGGGAAAATTCATAATTTTTTCTAGGTTTAGGAGCCTGGGATCCTAAATGCACCAATTATGGGGTGGCATCTTTTGTGTACTGGTAAAGTCAAAGATCTGAATGGATTTTCAGCAACCCATGCTTGTCATAATACCATATATAACTGTAGATAAGCCAACCCCATAGATTTGGTTAGTGACTAACTGTTAGGATTGTGTGGTCAGACTCACTGACCTTGGTGGATGCAGTTGTATCCTAATTGCATAATGCTCATGCTGTTGATCACTGGTTTGACAGACTAATGCCATATAGCTTGAATGTTGCTGAGTTGGTGTTAAACAACAAACAAAACAATGCATATGCACTTTCTTACATGATATTGAGGAGAAGTTGGTGATATTAAGAAGGAGCTGTCCTTCACCTTTTGTGTAAAAAGGAGGGCAAGAATATGGCTAGACCTGTGAAGATCTGGGTTAGAATAAATCTTCAGTAACCTGTGCTTGTCGTAAGAGCCAGCAAGTGGAATTGAGTGGTCAGACTCGCTGACTTCATGTACACGTCATTTCAGTAGTGTAGATGCTCATGATGTTGATCACTAGAGTGTCAAGTCCAGGCTTGATTATTTACACTCCCTCCATATAGCTTTAAAATTAATCAACAGACATACAAATCAGCAGTATTAACAAGTGTGACTTGATGCAAACTTGGCACTTTATCTGAATCAGTTTCTGTTATCTGTAGGCTGTGAGTATTTTGAAATTATAATGTCTGCAGCACAAGAAATTGTTTGATATCTGTTTTCATTATTCTCTTGTTTATGCTAGGTCCGATGTTGTGGTATGTCTCAGCGAACATATTCGGAATGACACCTTGTTGGATAAAGATCACAGAATTGAGAAGCCGTGTCGTCACCAACTTCGACTCCAGATCCTGCAAAGGGTAAGCACACCATAATAATATGAAGCCCTGCTTAAAAGTTAAAGTTAAATATTGCTGTAAAGTACAACTTTACCTCTTTAGGAGATGAATTTTTCCTGATTTTATACCATAATTCTGTGTAGTTACTTACAGTTCACCCAGCGATACAGTGACAAAACGATCTCATCACTACATAGAAAGCATAGACGTTAATACAGTCACAGCACTATGACAGTGTGTGAAATGGGACGTAGAACAAGAGACAAAGCACTGATGGGGAGATCCTAAATATCATTACCTTCAGGGCTGTATGAGTGTATCATATTTCTTGAGGTGTACGCTGTGAAGAGCCGGCTAACAACTCATCTTCAGCAGCCTATGCTTGTTGTAAGAGGCAACTAGTGGGATCAGGTGGCCAGACTCGCTGATATCTTTGATGCATGTTATAAGTTGCATATCTTGATGCTCATGCTGTTAATCACTGGATTGTCCATATTCGACATTTACAGACCACCAACATATGGTTGGAATGCTGCTGAGTGCAGAATAACACGACAAACTAACCAAACCCAATTTCTATTGTTTGAATGTTGACAGGGAGAGAGCATCGCTCTAGATCCAGAACTACAGGACAAGTGCAAGGATGATATCCGCACACATTGTGAGAATATTCCACCTGGCAATTCTGCAGTAAGTACCTCTGCATATTAACTTGAGTAGAACGTAAAATAATGTGACTTTAATTAAAAACGTTTCAACAAAATTAAAACAGAAACTGGGTATGAATATTTTGTGTCATAAGATTAGGTTAACATACTCTTTATGTAGTCCCTCAAAAATGCCATGGATTTTCAGGACACACATTCTTGTGTCCTATGCGCATAGAAATTGATAATGGACACAGTAAGATTTATTGATCTGTCCGCAGGGATGCAGAAAAAGTCAAAATACTTTTTGTAAAAATTTGATCAAGTAACTACGTTATCACTGTACGTGGTCATGATGCTCAGTACAGTAACAGTAAGTGAATTACAACAGTAATAATAATAATATTTAATAATAGTAATATTTAAGTGTTTGGCACCCCATTTTGTTGTGCATCACCCCAGAAAATTATGAGTATGACCCCCAGGGACCCTCAAATACAGGACTCAAGGTTAATCCTGGAACACCATATATTGCATCATTGATTGTTATTGTGTGGGTGTATGGAGTATATATGCTGTTTGTTGCAGGTCATGGAATGTCTAAAGAAAAGACAGTCACGCTTGAGTGCACCTTGTCACAGACTCCTCTTCAAGAGAGAAGTAAGCATACGTTATACATAACTTGGACTGGATTTGAACGACCTGTGAAGGTCTTGGTAGAATGGGCCTTCAGCAACTCATGCTTGCCGCAAAAGGTGACGCTGCTTGTCGTAAGAGGTGACTAACAGGATCAACAATTGCGCAGATCGATGCTCATGCTGTTGATCACTGAATTGCCTGGTCCACACTTTATTATATACAGACTGCTGCCTGGAATATGGAATATTGCTGACTGTGGCATAAAACTAAACTCACTCACTCATTCACTGGATTTGAACATAGATATTCCAAATTGTTGTTCTCAAGATTTTTAGAATCTGGTGGTCATATTATACTGTAGATGAGTACTATGAAGAGCTTTGAGTTTTATCCAGAAGATTTAGCAAAGTTGCTAATTGAAAAATTACCCAGTTTCCCAACTTGCAAACTCAATATTAGTTTGCAAAGTCAGGGATTCTATTTTCTTTTTTTCATAAATTTGTAGTTTTACAGCCTGCCGTTTTGTCAGTGAATAAGCAAAGCATCTCTTGTGGACAAATATGTGTGCATAGTAATTAAAACCATAAAGATAATGACAAATACTTGATATGTATTCTTTACCCAATGTGTATACTTGTTCTCAGAAAAAAATATTACAATATGTCGCTTTTGAAAAGCGTATTTCTTGTACACCAGTAATACTGTGCAGTCCTATTCGTAGTATTGTAGGTTTTCGAATGACTAGTAAAATACATGGAATGTAATGCTCTCACTCTACTGTATACAATGTCAGTACTACCTTTGGAGAATGGCAGTTTTCCCTTTCTGTAACTTTGCCATTACTTTGTTCATCCTTCAGAAAGATGAGTTTGCCATTGCTGACTATGGGCTGCTGTCTGCATGCAAGAAGATGATCAAGGTTTGAAAAAAAATACATATTTGTTTTACCAAGACCCGTGAAGGTCCTGGGGTAGAATAGGCCTTCAGCAACCCATGCTTGCCATAAATGGTGACTATGCTTGTGGTAAGAGGCATCTAACGGAATCGGGTGGTCAGACTCGCTGACTTGGTTCCCAAATGCGCAGATCGATGCTGATGTTGTTAGTCACTGGATTGTCTGGTCCAGACTCAATTATTTACAGACCGCTGCCATATACCTGGAATATTGCTGAGTGTGGCGTAAAACTAAACTCACTCACTTACTGTTTTACCAAGATTCTAATGTTTTGAGGCAATGAATGTTTCAAGGACGTGAGGTGGTATGACATTGAAATTATAATACAATCGTAAGTGCTGAAAACATCTGGGTTAGAGTTGGTTTTCATGCTTGTAAGATGTGACTGATGGGATAGGGCTTGCGAACTTTGTTGATACTTGTGATTATATCCCAGTTGCACAGATCAGTGCTTATGATGTTGATCACTGGATTGTTGGTCCAGACTCGGTTATTTTGTGCCTGCCGCCATATTGGAATATTGTTGAGTGCAGAGTTAAACCAACAAACTTGCTGTAACTGCAATGTAAGATTATGTTCTGTGTTGTTTCAGGATTACTGTGACCCGGATGATGATCAGCCACAAATTCTTCGCTGTCTGAAAAAAGAAAAGAATAACCCTGACTTTGATGCCAAGTGTCGATCGGTAGTGATCCGCAGAGAAATCATGCAGAGTAAAGGTGAGGGGACATTTGTATGGTGAACACAAACATCTCAACCGACCCCTTATGACTAAAGTGTTCAGCAATTCACTCAGACTGCAAGTGTGTAATGCATTTCAGAATACAATAATCACTGAATTTGCATTATTCTGTCGAAACAAATGAGAAAGTTTAGATGACCCGGTTGTGTTGTAAAACAAATCTATCATTGAAACGTCATCAGTGTTTACTTGTAGTCAGCAGAAGCTCTGATTTTCTCCACAGAAGTTATAAATCAAAATTAAGAACTGGATTTTCAGTTCATCAATATGTTTTGTTGTTGTTTCCATGGAAACTTGGTGCAAAATGTGTTTTATGGTTACCTTGTGACTGCATCTCACCGAAACTAAGCATGTTAGGTTCACCAAGCTTGATACACAAGTTATTCATGACCCACACATATGCCATGTGTTATTTATTTGTAAAATGTGATGAATCATGTACTAATCATGAGTACAATTATAATTCTGACAGATTCTAAATAGTTAATTTCTTCATTTCATATATGCAAATTAAGGTGTACATGGCAAAACTATTATCTAACATGTACATAAATTTTAGTAGAATCCAGGAGAAAGTCATGTGAGCTGTTGATCCTTGTCACATAATATATCAATATCAGTCCTTTGCACGTCCCAAAGTGGGAAGCAGGGTTATCTAAGCTGTGCTCACTTTTGCACTGTCCCTTCCGGTGGTATTTATCTCGGGGTAGAATAGGCCTTCAGCAACCCATGCTTGCCATAAAAAGCGACTATGCTTGTCGTAAGATGCAACTAACGGGATCGGGTGGTCAGACTCGCTGACTTGGTTGACACATGTCATCGGTTCCCAATTGTGCAGATCGATTCTCATGTTGTTGGTCACTGGATTGTCTGGTCCAGACTCGATTATTTACAGACCGCCGCCATATAGCTGGAATATTGCTGAGTGTGGCGTAAAACTAAACTCACTCACTTACTGTTTTACCAAGATTCTAATGTTTTGAGGCAATGAATGTTTCAAGGACGTGAGGTGGTATGACGTTGAAATTATAATACAGTCGTAAGTGCTGAAAACATCTGGGTTAGAATTGGTGCAGCGTAAAACTAAACTCACTCACTCACTCACTCACTCACTCACTCACTCACTCACTCACTCACTCACTCACTCACTCACTCACTCACTCACTCACTCACCTGGTGGTATTTAAGTCCTAAATGAAGAATGTACAGATTTCTGCAGGTTCTGAATCTCTCGTCTCCCTGGGGCACTCTTTCATTTTAAATGGGTTTATTTATTACAATCAAAATTATATATACTGAACAGCAAAAGAAATTCAATTTCTGAAAAAATTAAATCTCGTAAGCATTCATATTTTTGTCTTCTATTCAAAAACTTGAGAAAAAGCCAGAGTTGCGTTTCTTTTGTTGTTCAGTGTATGTGTGTATATATATATATATTCAGAGACTAGTCTAGGGACTTTATATCATCACCTCCCCTCTGGACCTAAATATGATGTAAATAATGTCTCATTAGTTGTATACACATAGACTATCACTTTCCCAATGTTTGTCGTCATAGACTATCGGCTGAATCCCTCCTTGAGGAAGGCGTGTCACCAGGACATAGGAAAGTTCTGTGCTGGGGTGGTGGATCAACATAAACAGGACGTGGAACTGGAGGGTCTTGTCATCAGCTGCCTCAAGAAGCAATATGCGGCTAAGGTAACTAGCTGTACTTCATCAGTAATACCTTTCTTCCAATATGCTATGCAGCCTATCTGCTACGTCAAAGAACCCAGGAAGATCTGATCTACAGTAGCCAGTGCTTGTTGTAAGAGGTGACTGACAGAATCAGGTGGTCAGGTTTACAGACTTGGTTGGCACACGTCATCCTGTCCCATTTTTATTTATGCTCATGTTGTTGATCGCTGGACTGTCTTGTCCAGACTTGATTATTTTTACAGACTGTTGCCATATAGCTGGAATACTGCTGAGTGAGGTGTTAACAACTAACAAACCGACAAAGATATGTAGGACTACAGCAGGGTTTTGTGATGTACTGTGATGTACTTTAAAGTACTGCCATAAAGCTGGAATATTGCTGTGTGTGTCAGCAAACAATCAAACCAAATAATATTTTAAGTAGGAAACTATTGGATTCCTGATTCCTATGTTGCTGAAAGAAATATTCGTGGGTGGGTTGGATTTTGTTTTGTTAAATGGATCACTATTTGCATTGTATTCTGGAATATCGTTTCATTAGATTTATACCTACATGTTTATTATTCACAATTAACCCCTGCTAAATGTTTGCTGTTACTGACATGCTGCCACTGCTGTTTTAACTCGTATACATCTGTCCAGCGACTGTCCCGGGAATGTGACATGGAGATCACTGAGATTGTCCAGCAGGCGGCAGGAGATATCCGCGAGGCACCTGTACTTGAGAAGGCTTGTATGAGTGAGGTAAGCTGTTTTAATATACTCATGCCAATAATGGTTGTCACCCCCCAGCAAAAAGTTGAAAACTGCTCAGGAGATGGTACAAATTGTTCCAAATTTTTTCACATGCATGTAAGCTCAAACATTCACTCAAATACAACTTGTCAACTCAGTAGCATGTAAAGCATGTGCTTTTTATACAGCGATACCCGTGCGTGCTTCGATACACACGAACCGCTCCGAAAATGAACTATGCTGTTGTCAGACCATAAATCCTCTGCCTGTGCCTTTGGTGTTGAAACTTTATGTCCTTAAAATGCCGAAGCTAGCGTCCACTGACATACGGAATCAAATCATTGGAATGAGTCGAGCAGGTGCTACAAATCGTATGATCAGTCTGCAACTTAATGTAAGCAAAAGAACTGTTCAGAGAATAAAGAAACTCCATCGAACACAACAGTAAGGAACTCCAAGGAAATCCACAGGTCGCCCTCAGAAAACTACGCAACGTGATGACCGTGTACTCTTCTGTTTGGTACATCGCAACCGCCGTTTGTCTTCAACGTCATTGAGGGACAGATGGGGTCACCTTATTAACGTCCGAATTAGCCGTCAAACTGTGAACAACAGACTGCTTGAAAGAGGCTACAGAGCTAGAAGACCTGTACATCGACCATTCCTGACTGCAGAACGCAAGCGGTTACGTGTTCAATGGGCCAGGCAACACAGGAACATCAGACTGCAGCATTGGCGTCACGTCATCTTTACGGACGAATCACATTTCTTGCTAAACAGGATCGACGGACGGGTGCAAGTACGTCAACTTTAAGGAGAAAGGTTCAGGGATGACTGTGTTGAGGGTTTCATTCAGGGTGGAGGTGGATCTGTACTTGTGTGGGATGGCATTCACTATAATGGTAAAACTGAGTAACTGGTTCTCCAGGAGAACGTCAATCAGCGGACCTGCCAACATGTCCATGAACACACTTGCCTGCCACATGCTCGCCGTGTTTATGGCAATAACTTTTTGCTACAAGACGATAATGCTCGTCCTCATCGTGCTCAAGCAGTTGATGATTTCCTGGTGACAGAAGGTGTAAACAGACTACCCTGGCCTGCCAAAAGCCCAGACATGAATCCCATCGAGCACATGTGGGACTGTGTGGACTGTCAGGTAAGGAAAATGGACTCTCCTCCATCAAATATAGACGATTTGGAGACATCATTGGTGAGAATTTGGAACGATGTGGTCCTACAAGATGTCAACAAACTCATTAACAGCATGCCAACCCGGATATTCGCCCTTATTGACGCACAAGGGGGAGCAACACGTTACTGACATTACACAGATGTTTTTGAATGATCAGACTCTCTTTCTATCAGTGTCCTGACAGTACACGTTTCATTTTGTAAAGCCCCCATTTCCCCAAACTGTTGACATTACGTCTTGGTAATTAGCTACTCTATGCGTATTCTTCATTTAACGTTAAAATAATTTCCTGGTAGAGGCACATGATTGGCTTGTGTTGCATGGCCATGTATTTATGATGATGAGAATTTAATGCGAGTATTAAATCTTTGCTTTTCTATCATTTCTTCTGTTTGTTTTTGTACATTTTCCAGTCCTATAAATAAAATTAAAGGGGATGACAACCTTTATTGGCATGAGTATAGTTTAAGTGTAGCTGTTCTGTCAAGGAGGACCTTGTATATAGTTCATAAGTAAGATGGATCATTGTCCAAGGCTGCTTCAGTGGTAGCCTAGTTGTTTTGAACATTTGCCCGCCATGCCAATGACCTTGGTTTGATTCCCCACATAGGTACAATGTGTGAAGCCCATTTCTGACCCCCTCAGGGGATGTTTCTAATTGCAGCAATTAACTAAACTCTGTCTCGGCTGCTTGTAAAGGTCTGCAGTTTTACTAAGTGTATTCTTGAATTGCTGTATTACTGTTCCTATCTGGGATCTGTATGTGTAATTCAGGACTTGTGAGAGAATTTGAACAATTGTATGATTTGTGATTGTGAATTCAGATAAAGGTGCACTGCAAAGACAAGCTGATGGAAAGTGATAGCAGGGACAATGATGAGATCAAAGAAGCTGGGAAGGGACAAGTTGAGGAATGTCTCAAAGAAAAGTTCCGTCAACGGAAGCTGACAAACAAGAATTGTATCAAGGTAGGGATTCTTGTCCAACCAATCCAAGGTGTTCCAAGGTAGATCAGACCCTCAGAATGTTAGTGTCTGTGGAATGTATGCCTAGAATTGTGCCCCAGTATTTACCTGCATGGTGATACGAGGTTGAATGATTGAAGAAGTATTTGGTACAGTAGCTCACAGGTACCATGCATATTTCCATAAAGAGCTGAGAGCAGAATGGTGATGTGTTGGTTTCAATCAGGATCTGAGCATAGTGATGTTAGCCTCTCATGCTAAAAGCTGGGGTTCTATTCCCGAGGAGAAACCCAAAATTAGTGACCTGAATCTCACACTGTCTTGTGTCCCTGGGCGAGGCACCTCATACACATTTGACTCAGTCCATCCAGGACCCATGAAGATCACAGGGAGGATAGGCCTTCAGCAACCCATGCTTGCCATAAAAGGTGACGATGCTTGTCGTAAGAGGCGACTAACGGGATTGGGTGGTCAGGCTTGCTGACTTGGTTGGCACATGTCATCGGTTCCCAATTGTGCAGATCGATGCTCATGTTGTTGATCACTGGATTGGCTGGTCCAGACTCGATTATTGCGGCGTAAAACTAAACTTGCTCACTCACTCTTTCACTCAGTCCATCCAGCTGTTTAAAATGGGTACCTAGGAGGGTGATGTACGGACCTATTCTGTAGTAGTGACTTTGGAAGAACAATTCCTTCACAGTGGTAATATAATGCCAGTATTAGCATTGAGTTGGATCTTAGGTGCAAAAATTGGCATTATTATTTTTATTATTATTTCACTTTATGTATATATATTTAAGAAATACAGTTTGCTATACCACCTTGTATGGTGTAATAAAACACCCTTTCAGGCTGAAATATTATAATGTAAAATCACTTGGAAGCTTGCTTTTATGTTATAGCGATGACGTCAGTGACCTAAATTCACAATCATTGTTCACAACTAATGCGTCTGCCTCCCCCCTGTGTTAAGGTGCATGCTCCCAGAAATACAAATAATAAACAGTTACATTCAATTTAAATATCTTCTCTACATTATTTTAATAACCTCTGTGATTGACATAAACCATATGGGGCATCATGAATGTCTCATATCTACTATAAACATAAGTTTAGATCATCCAGATGAAGCTGACTAGTGAAATGGCAAATTTACGGAGACGTGGGAAACAGATGTGTTGTTGTTAAATTGTGAGTTGAACTGACAGTGAAGCAACTGCAAACCAAGAAATAGTGTTTACGAAGTGAGTGAAGTGAGTGAAGTGAAGACAACTGACATGAATCGTGACATTAGTCACAAAGATTCAGCAATGGAGGGGAGCAGTAGCAGAGTTGTCTCAGTGATGCTATTACATTGTGACATAATGCAAAAAGTGTACATTATTGTACTGTTAGCACCTTTGATCTTTCACAGAAGCATCTTAGAAAGGTACATTTAGGTATTGTCCAGAGCTGTATCTTGTTATGATCTCTAATGGGGAGTTGGTGTTGCAGGAAGTGTCCTACTTAATTCAAGAAGAAGAGATTGATGTCAACGTAGATCCCATTCTTAAGATTGGTTGTCAGAAGGAGCTGAATAAACTCTGTCGGGGAGTGCGTGCTGGAGAAGGGAGAAGTAAGTACAGTAGATAGCCTTTGTTCCATGCAGATGGGAACAGTAGATAGCCTTGGTTTCATGCAGAAAGGTACAGTATAAGTTATCTCATCGTGTCTCGGGAAATACAGGGTTTTATCAGTTCCGAGTAAGGTTCCGGCTCGGGGAATACAACCTAACGAGGGACTGATAAAACTCTGTATTTCCCGAGACACGATGTGATAATGCATTGTCTAGCTCAATGTTTTCATTAGATCAAAACAAAACCACATGCAACACAACATGTTTCATTGCTGCCATGTTGACACCAGCTCATCGTTTGACCTCAATGCACCACACGTTACTAAAGCATTGTTGATGCAAGCTTTTCTCCCTTTGCGTCGTCACTGAGACGTAGCGGGGTGATATGACTTTCATAGCGGGAGTACATGACTTTAATATTCCCGCTCGTGGATTGTGATGGATGTACATGGTATTTTATCAGAGTCACGTGGACCAATCAAAACTCGACATTCTTACATGAGGCCTTTGTTCAAGGCAGATGGACACATGTTCAACTAACATGAGTGGTGATGTGTTTCAGTGATGTCCTGTCTGCTGTCTGTGCTTGAAGAAGACCCCAAGTCTATGTCAGACAAGTGTCGAACCATGCTGCACAATAGGAAGGAGATGTGGGAATATGCTGCTCAGGTCAGTTAAAATCTCACCTCACCCTACTGCACCACACCGCACCCCACCTCACATCAGTCTGCCTCACTTCACTGCACTACACCTCACCTCACCACACCTCACCCTACTGCATCACACCCCACCTCACATCATTCTGCTTCACTTCACTTCACTTCACTTCACTTCACTTCACTGCACCGCACCTCACCTCACCTCACCATACTGCATCGCACCGCACCTCACATCACCCTGCTTCACTTCACTGCACCTCACCTCATCATACTGCACTTCACCCCACCTCACATCACTCTGCTTCACTTCACTGCACTTCACCGCACCTCACATCACTCTGCTTCTCTTCACTGCACTGCACCTCACCTCACCTCACCCTACTGCACTTCACCCCACCTGACATCACTCTGCTTCACTGCACTGCATCTTATCTCACCTCATTGCACCTCACCTCATCACAGTGCACCTCACCTGACCAAACTTTCCATATCACCAAAACACACCATATAACCTTTCGAACAGTTTTAAGAGAATTTATACTGTTTCAAATTACAAAGCTTAAGCAAACAAAACTAAAAACTATATATTTTTCCATTTCAGGTTGCACCTATTGAAGGATTCCAAGAAATTTACACCCAAATTTCAGACTCCCCAGCTAAATTCTATATTCTGGGAGTTTTAACAGCAGTTGTATGTATGATCTTCGTGTTTGGAATTGGATGTGGACGAGTCACCAAGCGAGTTCGAGCAGAGATGAAGAACAAATAATATCATTCACACATTTGAAAATAACCTTTAACCCTGTCAGTGACAACAAGATCAAGTCACTTGGTCAAGCTTTATCATTGACAGGGTTAATAGCGAGGGAGGGGTGACCCTCAGGTCTCTCTCTCTTACAAGGTCTCTGTGATTAATTGAGTTTTAAGTTCACTTGTACCTTTCATCCTTTCATTGATAGATACAAACACTTTCACTGACTGCAAGATAGTCAGTGAAAGGGTTAAAGGGATCAAATCCCAAATCTTAAGTCATCTCTCAGTAAAAGGGTTCAAAACATCCTGATATGCATTGCAGTATTTTATCACATATAGACAGGCTTAATTAACATGCAGTAAGGAAGCAGTCATTTTGTCCTGTTTGAAAATCACAATACAAAGTTGATTTGAACTCATTTTGATAGCATCAGTATTCATTTCCAATCAAAGAAATGGATAGAGTGATGGTTGATTTTTATCCCAACTACTTCTTTTCCCTGTATTTTTGTTCATTGAATCATCACCATTGAACATCATTGCAACAGGTTCAGTGGAAAAAATGTAACATCTGCCAGTATTAGCCTTGATTGAAATGGAAACTGCACCTCCTCATTTTTCACATACCTCCCAAGATAACCAGTTGTTGTTCAGGTTGTAGTCGCCTAGTTCTCAATTTCAATTAGAAAAATGGGCATTTTTGTAGTTTGAAACTTGCACTAGACAGTCTCATTGAAAAAGGATGTGTAAGGTGAATTCTTAAATTAGGAAGTTGCTTCTGAGCCGTCGTTCAGTGTTTGTATCTTAGACATATGCATGAAATTGTAGTTCTGAATGTGATATAAAGACCACACTATGTTCCGGATAATTTGACACTGTTATGAGTGTCTACATCTGAAAGTGAGAGAAGTTCAAGGAATATTTGTAGTCTGTGCGGTAAAGAAACAAAGCTGAATCCTATCTGAAAGCTGACACTTCAAATGCCTAATTTTAATGAGACTGCCTGTGTTGCTGTAGCCCTCTAGTTTACCAAAGCCTGCATAATCACATCAGCCTGGGCCTGTCAGTTCTCTGAAAACATTCCGATGCAGTACACCTTTCAGAGCTGGCAGCCATCTTGCCCAACAGCGACTAAGCACAACCTGTTCATGGCTGCCAACTGTCACTTAGTTGTTCCAGAATTTCAACTGTATGATGATTTCATAGTTAATCCATATCACAGATATGCCAAAGTACTCATGCATATGATAAGGTAAGGTCTGTTATGAATGTGTCTGTTTTTCCAAACACTAAAATGCAGCAGTGAATATAATTATTATACAAGTTGTAATACTAAGTTGCCAGTTGGCAGATAGGCCCTTAAGTTCCACTTAGATCAAGTTAAATTTGTGTTAAATTCTACATGCAAAATCCTTCATTAGGGACTGGAGCATTGTCAGTCATTAATAGATGCTAGATATGAAATCATGTTTGTGGTTGTATTTTTTTATTTATTGTATGTACATGTATTTTGGTTTGTTTTAGGAGTGTTAGGCTTTGTAAGACATTGAAAACATCTTGCTCAAACTAGCCTAGATGGAGCATGCTCCTGAACCCTAGAAGCTAAAATTCAGATAATTGTTTCAAAATTTAGTGTGAGTGTTTTATTTGTACATACGTTCCCCTTTTTCAGCAGGTGTTTTTTTCTATCCTGATTGTGGTTGTTGTGGGGTTTCACTTGTTGATATGCACAGCACATAACAGCAACATTTTTTACCAGTAAATCAGGTCTGTTGTTTCAAAGTTCCATCTGAGGTTACACTGTTGACTAAGGTGTTAAGTTCCATCCTTGAGGCATACAAGAATTGGTTTGAATCCTGATTAACCCTGATTTAGTTTGTAGTTTTGTCAACACAATACACCAAAGCGGTGAATAATGAAGATGGTCACTGTTCAAAGCCAGGTCACTTACTCATTCACGCACTCACTTACTTAAAGGGGTTTACTATGGACACTCGGTGTTTCAGGGGGGGTAGGGTAGCCTTTGCTTGTCAGGTTTGATTCCCCCTCATGGGTAAAATATGTCCCATTTCTGGTGTCTCCCGCAGTGATATTGTGGCAGTATTGCTAAAAGTGGCTTAAAATTAAACTCATTTGTTTTCTTGGATCTTTTCTACGCATATTTGAAAAAAAATGGTCATTGCTTTGATTCACATTGTCACATATTTATTTGCTTGCTTTTCCTTCACAAGCAATACACACAACATTGACGGCAGATATTTGTTTTGTTTGATTGATGAAGTGTTATTTATTGTCAGCAGAATCTACTTAGTATGTTGTTTTGCATGATCAGTAACAAGCAGGTGTACCATTTGCAGAACAAACCACAGTTCATGTTACAGAAACTAATGGTGCATTTGTTGGTGTCAGTCTTATCCTGGTTTCTGCTTAATTTGGGTTTTGACCAAACATTTTTCTTTAGAAGTTTACTTTACTTGGTACCCATGTACAAGTTTCACCAAGTTTCGTACTGTTATGCTTATGTGTTGATGGTCTTGCCTTGTGCCTTGCATGCTTGCCCTTCTGGAATGAATATTGAGTGTACAGAAATCATGAAAGAACACATTGATCTGGATCCCAATAAACTGGACAACTGCTATCATACAAAGGGTTTACTCAAGAAATTTTATATCTGTTGATTCCTTTGAAAACAACA
Source organism: Haliotis asinina (assembly GCF_037392515.1). Lineage (NCBI taxonomy): Eukaryota > Metazoa > Mollusca > Gastropoda > Lepetellida > Haliotidae > Haliotis > Haliotis asinina. The sequence goes on from NC_090291.1 coordinate 15,956,393, forward strand.
TTTTTTAAGGGTTAAATTTGGGTTTTTATCTTGCTTCACAATGTTTGTTATATTGCGATGAATCATTAATGAATGAAATGACTTGCACTTGTTCATAGTGAAAAGAAAATTTAGGGAGTTTCATGTGCTGGTGTGAGCAATACCTTGGATTTTTTGAAGGTATGTTGAAGGTATCAGTGCTGTCCCAGAAGCCGATGCAAATGTTGTTGGTGTTTGTTAAGCATGAGAACAAAGCCGTCACATGTGAGATTAGAGCAAAATTTCAAAGTTTTCCAAATTGATCAGGAACAAAATAGAGATTATTTTGTAGGTTTTCTGTTTCATTGGTGTCAGCTGTCTGTAAATACTCACATATGACCTTCTTGGTCATGAGGCTGAAAAGAAAATATATGTATATATTATTGGAGAGCGTTCATCATGATAGGTCCTTACTGAAATATTTTTGTTCATTTGTCTTGCAACCTGAAAAGGATATGGGTGTAAACCAAAGCTAATTTGTTGCTATAAACAATCTGGGAGTCCTTTACATATGTTTTGTTGAAACACTAGCAGCATGGGGTACAAAATGATTGTTTTCAGTAAAATAAGACTGATTTTGTTGGTTCTCAGTTTGCAAGTCTTGGATCTAGACAGGCTAGATCTAGACAGTGGCTTCTGTACATGACTTCATGTAATTCTTGTTTGTGATAATTTACTGAATATGAAGCAATAGATATTTGGTTATTTCAGTATCAGTATTGTTGAGAGCATCAAAAAGACTTGTTTCCTTGCATAATAGAGTTGTTTTGCTTGACATGTCCCAGAAATACTTACCCTGTTGCCAAGATTGCGTGGTTGTTGAACTCTTGTTGCCATGTTCCATGTTTGTTTACTGCATACACCTTGATCACCAAAACTTTTTACCATTGGCTGTCATGTGCTTCAAGCTTCCTGCTGATTTACACATAGAGTTGATGCTGTTTGACGTAATCATGTAACTAGTATATTAAAGGAAACAAAACTATGTATTTTGTGGTTTAATATGTGTATACTGTGTAAGAAGTGAAACTAAATTACTCATTGCTAAACCTGTTTTGACTGGCTGATTAATGATTGTCTAATGGCGCTGTCAGTGTATTCAAAAGAAAGCCCACATCTGCAGATAGGAAATGATTCAGCTGAAATTTCTGCGACATGAAAAGAGATTTTAGAAATAAGATCTGCAGTTAATTATTGTTGTTTTTGCATAGAATGAAAATAATTTCCAATATTCACGATGTACGTGGAAATTGCACCAGTAACATTTTCAGTTAGGACTGGTGAATACCAAAGATGCATTATAATTTCAGGAAAACTAATCATGTATAATGTACTCTTGAACTAATCATTTTCAAAGCTAATCAACTGATCAGTGATGTTTTCAAGGAATATAGTGTGGCGTTTTGCTAGATGTACATAGTTATAACTTGTTTATTTACATGTAACTCTGTGTGAAAGTGTAGGAATTGGACGTTCTGATATTTTTTACCAAAACTTCATTCCTCTGTGTTAAGACATCTGGCACTGTACAGTGGGTTCAACACTGTAAGATGTTGTCATCTGTAGGCTTAATTTTGGACTATGACTGAAAATCTGTTTCTAAAAAAATGAATAATTTTTTTAAATAAATGAAAGAAGCTTGATGACGAATCTCCAGCTGCTGTACATTTGCTTCCTCCATGTGACCCCATGTTCTGCTGACTTCAGATCTAGCTCATCAGCTTGTCACTGTTCATCCACCATGTTGGGTCGTTGATGCACCAGGGAAGTAAGGGATGCTCCTGGTTGTAAATATATACATACATACCCTCAGCTTTCATACAGCACTTCTCTACTTGAGTTACACATGTTAAGGTTTGGTGACGTTTAATTTGTACAGTAATGTAACCAATGTATTGCCAGGGAGATTGCTGGGGTTTCCTAATATGTGGAGTCAGAAAAATTAAATCAAGGTCCACTTTGATCAAAATCTCAAGAATGGAAACAATAGCAGAACAGATGAAGTGTGATTGCAAAAGTTTAGATCTTTGGGCCCCGGCGAGTTTATGATCACACTCCCCCCAGCATCCACAATGGACAATAGCAGGTGTTTGGGATAGTCACTTCTACCACAGGGGGTTGTGGTGAGGACTCACATATTTTTCTACTTGTTCATCATATGATTGTTGTAACAGGGGTGTGTTGGATGTAAGGATTTCTATAATAAAGTTACTTCAACCACAGTCAGCTTTGTTTTCATTTCAACATTTCATTTCAACCCTGGTTAAGGCTTTCACTTGTCATGCTGAAGATCTGGGTTTGATCCTCCATGTGGGCACAATGTCTGACGCCTGTTTCTAGCATTCCCCACTGATATATTGCTGAAAGCAGCCTTGAACCATATTGATATCCCACAGGAGGGGGGAAAAATAACAGCACAACGTCACCTCAGCAGAACCATGCTTAATGTTCAGACTGGCTGCATCAACTGCAAGAAGATAAATCTGAAGGTTTTTATTATCAACAATAACCTGGTGTATATGATAAACAATGTGATGAATATTATTATGCTGACAAAGACAGTCTCAACATTCTACAACTGAAACTGAAGTATACAATATCAACTTTTGTCAAACCTTGTTTCGGGCTTGTTTGTGTCTTGCATATTTCCTAAGCTTGTTTGTCAACATGAGGTTTGAATTTCTATCAGCAACTGACAATGATATTACATTAGTTGATTGTAAGGCTGTCTTATCACACATAGGCATTTCCTGTAGGAACCAAGCCCATTTGGATCTGGCAAAATACCTGAAACGGTACACATACAGTGACACTTGAGATGTGCAAAGGTGCCTTGGCTGTGGAAAGTTTCTCTTCCCCAACCTGACGTCTATGGATATCCATTTCATCAAACTAAAGTCATCAGACAGTCACAAGACCCACACTTCCTCAGTTCCTGTATCAGCCTCCCAAACGGATTCCTTGTTTAATTTTACTCCCTGCAAACTAAGGGGGTCGTAGGTGATGAGTTTGTGTTCAGCAACTTGATTGATGGGGAGGATTGTTGCTAACATCATCCATCAGTGGGCTGTCTGGTCCAGGCTTGAATATTTACATGCCACAACAAGAAGCACATGCTTTATCAGGATCAATAGGAACAGTCGCAAGGTGACAGCTATCCCTTTCTCACAAAGTCACAAGTCCTGTATTGATTACTTGCAGATTAAAGTTTGACTTGCTTCACAATGTAGACCTGGCCAGTGGTGTTTCTTCTACACCTTATCATTCAGAGGTCCAGTGGAAGACAGGAAATAATCTTACTCACATAGTGCCACACTTGATTCTGTAACTTCTTTGCACAGAAAAAGCTTTTAATTATGAGGGGAGTATAGTCCCACGTGACTACTTGCAGCCTGAAGAGGGATTTCCCTGATATGATGAGATGTTTCCAGAATGTCACATGCTCTCATTCAAAAGCAGAAGCATCTACATGAATTGATTCAGGAGACACAATGGAGGATCACTTGTTAGTAGTTGTGGACAAGCGCTATCTTTAGAGGGCTTGCTTACAAACTATGGACAACACTCATCCCAAGACATATGGTACAAACAGTATGCCATCACCTGAACACCTTTGAGATACATCTGAGATGTGTATTTAAGTGTATTGATGAAACTGACTTAGACAGGAAGGGTACATTATTGGAAGTGTTCTTCCTCACTCACTTTTCCCGGTTTCATTCTATGTCAGTCTCCATAGTGAATAAACAATGTCAGGTTCGCCATTTCACTGCCACTTTCAACCATGATCATCAGCAACATTTTGTCTTCATTTCCAGCATGACCCTCCAGGTCCAGGGTCCAGATCATGTACTGTGACCTTGAAGAAACGATAAGTCTTTGCATATTGTGGCTAGTTTCAGGATTATCTTATCCTGAATATAGTCCGTCCCTTCAGCTGAATAATTTGCCTGCCTACAGTCAAGGTGATCATACACACATTTGTTAACAATTGCTATTGTTTCTATTAAGGATGTCTGCTGGTATTGGTGATTGCTTTACCCGTATCTACCTAAAGAATGCTTCTGAGTGAGGGAGTGAGTGAGTGAGTTCACTTTTACGCCACAATTATCAATATTCCAGCAATATGGTGCTGTCAGTAAATAATCGTGTCTGGACCAGACAGTCCAGTGATCAACAACAAAAGCATCGATCTAGGATATAATTACATATCAACCAAATCCTTGAGCCTGACCATGTGATCCTGTTAGTCGCCTTTACGACAAGCATGGGTTACTGAAGATCAATTCTAACCCAAGCATTCACAGATCAGTACTTCTGAGAATAATAGACTTTATGTCATAAGTACAGTATAAGACTGGTCGTCTCCCACCTTTTTGTTGTTCTTCCACATTCAAACTGATGATACTCTTGACCTAATTCTGCTGCTTGCTAAATATCATATATATATATATATAAATGCAAACTGAAGAAAATATCACCAACTTTTACATCATTTTAAGAAAGAATTACTATTAGATGATAGGTAGTGTAAGATACTGAAAAAGCATTCTTAATGGATGAAAATCTAGTATATGAAAATTCATGACTTGTTTACTTTTGATAAGTGTATGCCTGGGTATGAGTGGGAGTTAGTATTAGTATTTTGCTTTCGTATGTATTTTGCTATTTTTAACTTCTCATGCCCTGCATGATATATGACAATAATACATCCTAATAAATAAATAAATAAATAAATAAATAAATAAATAAATAAATAAATAAATAAATAAATAAATAAATAAATAAATAAATAAATAAATAAATAAATAAATAGTTAACATTCTGAAGGGACCAGGGGAGCCTTTTACAAGGCAACATTTACTATGGTTAACCTTAACTCCCATTCGTTAACATTGCACTTAGGTTATCTTAGTGACTCACGATCACCTCAGTGCTTTGTGAAAGCAGGCCCAGTAGACATCCTTAATATCTATATAACTTCAGCACACAAGACACTTGGTTGAAGGAGTTGTACTAATACACGGATCCAACTTTTTCACAATTGTTGACACAAACCATATTTATCCATCAAGGCCACATTTAAGGCCACAAGAAGCTTGCACCAACCCTGATGCATTGTCACTAGTGTTTGTTTACCCATTCTACAGTCATATACAGTGATACTTGTTTTATAATTCTGTTTCATATGACACATTACTGTTCTGTCGGTAAAATGCATTAGATCCTGGGCGTTCTTGGTGTTCAAGAGAGAATATTGACGAGGGTGTCCGTGTCTTTTCTCGATGGATCTCCACAGCACAGGTCACTTTATTCTCCAAAGGAATCTCATGTTTCTCTACCTCAGTCACAGGCTTATCTCCCCTTCGTGGTGTCACACATTGGGGAGACTCGGCCCCATTGGCTTCGGGAGACTGAGCTCCGTGCCTACTTCCTGTTGAAACTTTCCGACGTGTACCATCCTCCATGACAACCTTCTCCTTGCTCTCAGCGGAAACCTTTCGCCGTGTTCCATCTGTAACGACAGATTTCTCATCCCCGCTCTCTGAGGACACCTTTCGACGAGTTCCGTTTTCTGTAGGCTTTTCCTCTGTCATTATCCAGTCAACCGGTGAGCCCTCACTCCGACACTCAGCTTCCCCAACATCTGACATAGAGCTGGCTCCACTTGGACTCTGCCGAGCCTCTGGGGGAGGATCCACAGTGGAGCTGTCACCACTGTCACCCTTCTGCTTCTCCTCATTGATGACGTCCATCAGGTCGCTTGTGTTGAAGGAGTCCTTGCTGTCCTGGTTGCTGAGAGACTTGTCCGTGCTCTGACTGGCACTGCGCTTCATGCTGGGGATACCTGTAACAAACACACAGTACATCAAAGTACATTACGGTACATCACAAATCCTGCTGCAGTACTTTGCATCTTTGTTGCTTGGCTTGTTGTTTAACAACAGGAATACAGGTGTTAAAAAACATGTTGAAAAGCCACTTGCTACATGGCAAGTGACGTCAAGAAAGTTGCCTTACTTGTCCTGACTAATTTTCCACTTCACCTGATTTTATGACATCATGCTTGATGTTAATGTTTACAAGGCCATATATCAAAGAGTGATAATTTCACTCTCTACTAGCTCTACTTTATTATTATTGCAAAATTTAATATCTTCAGTATGAGCAGATATGAAATGAAATCCAAGATTATTTGTTGTTCAAAACCATAAGTGGAAATTATCTAGTAGTCCACGGACAAGTAAGATACCATTATCTGATTGCCCGAAATGAAAACTGACTTGTCCCGGGCGGTGGGTGATGGGATTTTTTAACCCCTGCAATATTCCAGCTATATGGTGGCAGTCTGTTAATAATCATTTTTTTCTACCGGACAATTCAGTGATCATCAGCATGAACATTTATCTGTGTAATTGGGATACAATAACGTGTCAACCAGGTCAGCAAGCCTGACCACACCGTCCTCTTATTCACCCCTTACAACAAGAATGGGTTACTGAAGACCATTTTCAACCCAGAGTCTGGACCTGACAATTCAGTGATTAATATGAACAGTCCAGCATTACACTACACAACATCACCTTCAGCTACAAAATACTACACCCTCTGTACAAAACATTTTCATGCTTATTCAATGCATAAGCTCCGTAATAGTTTGAGAGGTCACTATCATCGTTAATTCTGTAAGTAACAACTATCATCCAATCAAAATATTGATGCAAGACACGTGACAACATAACGAATGTCATGATAAAATAGTAGAATTCAATTAGACTTACGTTTTCAGTGTCATGCAATCCAAACCAGTTCAAGATTCACAGAATATTTCTCGATACAATATACAGGGCTCAATGTAGTGATTTGCTACTTGCACTGGTGCAACCCAATATTACAAAATGCAACCTCATTATTTGTCTAACTTGCACTGGGTGCAAGTCAATTTTTAAGAATTAAATCAACATTAAATCTAAGATGATAAGCTTAATTATGTCAGTTCATTTTTCTTTTAAACTTTGAACAGCTATGGCCCCGAAATATTGCTATTTATAGACATTTCTCAGCTATGAACTTACAGAAATACTTGGAATTAAATCAGAACTGACATATGCCAATGGCAAGAGATTGAGAGAATATATTAGCCTAATCAATGAATCTTTTTGTCTGGAAATTTTAATGAAAGTAGTGCAGATAAGGACAAACATTATTGATGAACAGCAGGTGAAGATTCCTGTATCATTGTCAATCAAGATTTAGATAAAACAGTAAATAATTAACAAGAACAACATTACTTTAATTAGGAAGTATAGTAACAATGGAAAAGTAGTGCAACTGGAATTACACTGGTGCAACCATGTTTTTATCTTAGGTTGCATCAGGTGCAATTAGGTTAACATCTCTTAAATCGAGCCCTGATATAGATTTAATCCCTTGTTAAGTAATGATGGCTCAGGTTACATGACTGACCAGAATCTTGACTCTCCACGCTGTTGTTGGTCTTGTCCAGGTCGTCCTTCAACACCTGTGTACGTTTATCTTCGATCACAGGTGTCTCCTTCTGTGGCGGCTGAGGCACCAACTCCGGCGTCAACTCCTGCTCAACTCTCTCCACCACCAGCATCTGTTCCTCCTCCATGTCATACTCCACACGGGCATCGTTAGGGATGTCCGACAGCGAGACCTGTAGCACACACAACAGTTACCTCCCTTGACATGACACGCCCATTCATGAAATATTCTACACGTCGGCATGAACCTGATAGCATTTAGAGTTGGGCCAACGTTGGTAGACATTGGCCCCAACATTGGTAAACAATGTCTGAATGTTATTTTTACCCACTAATCTTTTAAATTGGAATGCACAAAGAGCATATTAGAGTTCACTGAAGACCAAGATCACAAACGCACATTCATCAATATTTGCAAGATGGCATTCTGTAAATAAAGTTTGGCCAGACAATCCAGTGACCAACATCATGAATATCAATATGATGCATTACTGATGATCAATTCTAACATTGATCTCCAAGGATCATCAGGAAAGGAACTGATTGTCCACAATAAATCTTGACATTCTTGATTTGTATAAACATTTGTCACACACTGACCAGCAAAAGAAATCTCATAAAAGTAAGAATTCATGTTTTTGACTTCTATTTAAAACCTTGACAAAAAGCTAGGGCTCATTTGCAGAAAGCATTCTTAGGGCTATGACAGTCGTAAGTCTACGATCATCATAGCACTAAGATCATTTTATGCAAGAGGGCCCACAGTTGCATTTAACTTGCTGTTCAGTATAGATTGATATGTCATTTGTCATGAACTTCATGAATAGCAACAGTCTTTGACACACATACTGTACTCAGGGAGAGTTAAATTTCCTGACAAACGAAGATTTGAACTGAAAATGATTTGAAACAGTTACTCAAAACTGACATTTTATTTCCAACAAGCAACTCTTTAATTTACTCCTTCATATGTTTGTTACATGGCTGCATGTGTTCCAGAGAAGAGTGACACAAACTCTGGAACATTTATACTGTATGCTTCTGCTCCCCAGATGACATTACCTCAGAACCAAAGATGAAGGCTGCTTGCCCCTTTTTGCTCAGCTTCCTCTCGGGGATCTTGCCCTGGGAGGATGAGGACCTGGAGGATCGCCCTGAACTCGTCCTGCTGCTGGGCCTGCTGATGACTGACCTCAAGCTGGACGACAGCTTCAGGGATGGGTCAAGATGCTTCACCAAGTTGGACTCTGGGTCCATCACCTGGGTGTAGAGAGACAGAAACTGTGATAGAGACGTTAACTACACTACAGTCCAGAGACAGATACTATGAACAGTACAGGCACAGTAAGATAGGTACAGGCATAGCGACTGAGTGAGTTTAGTTTTATGCTGTACTCAAAAATATTCCAGCTATATGTCAGAGACATTGCAACTACAGTACAGACAGTGACTACAGTGAGACAGAAACTATATGTTTAATAAGTCAATATGCAATGTATCCAATACAGTGATTCTTCAGTATGTAATGGTTCATACTGATGCAGCACAACTGCAGATTTCCCAAGGGCCATGACTAACAGTTCCAGAAAATCTACCTCATCTTAAGACCATCACAGGGTACAAGTAATATTGCATTGATTGCTCTATGGTTCAAGAAGCATAGTAACAGACCTTGATGACGGTTTTGACAAACTTGGGTGTCTCAGACGGCGTCTTAATGATCTCCTCTACCTCCACTTTTGCACTCTTCTTTTCAAGCCGTGCGTTCTCCTTCAACAGTTTCCTGTGAGAAAACCACAATGGTCAAAAAGTGTTCATTACATCAGGAAATTAAGGCTGTTGGTGTTCATTTACAATAATAAATCAGCTGGGTACAATCAAGATCATGTTCATGGATACAGACAACCAGCATGGTACAGAACATGCCCATGAGACAGATGAGGATTTCCAACATCAGCCTTTTTCTATCAAGAGCAGACATGATGAGTGAGTGAGTTTAGTTTTACGCCGCACTCAGCAATATTACAGCTATATGGTGGCGGTCTGTAAATAATCGAGTCTGGACCAGACAATCCAGTGATCAACAACATGAGCATTGATCTGCGCAATTGGGAACCGATGACATGTGTCAACCAAGTCAGCGAGCCTGACCACCCGATCCCGTTAGTCGCCTCTTACGACAAGCTGAGTCGCCTTTTATGGCAAGCATGGGTTGCTGAAGGCCTATTCTACCCCGGGACCTTCACGGGTCCAGACATGATGAAGTAAAAACTCTTACTTTGCCCTCTTCCGGAGCAGCTTTTGGGCTTCAGGGTATTCTCTCATGGCTTCCTCAAAGTCGGCCTTGGACAGCGTGAAGACGTTGGTGTAGCCCTTGCTGCGTACATTAGCAGTACGTCTGTTACCTCCTGACATTGCCAGCAAGCTAAAGACAGTCAAACAGCTGCCCTGAGTATGTTACCAACAATTAACAGATTACGGACAGCATATAATTGTTTTCAAAACCTGAGAGAAGTTGAACATATTCTTTGAGGTAAAACTTTAAATGTTGACTAAACTAAAATTGACTCTTGATGATAATGTACCCCCATCTAAACATCTAAACTGTGTTTTCATGTTGTTGATAAATCTGTTTGAGAAGCATATGCACAAGTGCTTAGAAACTATACTATACTAATTCATTAACCTAAGCTGTCTCCATGCTTTCTCACACACCAGGCTGTCCCTTTCTCTGCACTCCTCCCTCGTAACAAATAGTGAACTGTTTCAACATTTGATAGATAGGTTGTTAAACAACGTTTTAGTTTTAAGGAAAATTTCCTCAAAGATGCTGCCCTCATGTAGTGTGGCCAGTACCGTCTCTCCATCCTTCCCACTCACCACGTACCTGATTTCCCCGAAGATGCTGCCCTCATGCAGTGTGGCCAGTACCGTCTCTCCATCTTCCCCCACACACCATGTACCTGATTTCCCCACTACCATCTTCAAAACCCACCACATACCTGATTTTCCTAAAGACACTGCCCTCATGTAGTGTGGCCAGTACTGTATCTTCATCTTTCCCACTCACCACGTACCTGATTTCGCTGCCCTCGTGTAGTGTGGTCAGTACCATCTCTCCATCTTCTCCACCCACCAGGTACCTGATTTCCCTAAACACGCTTCCCTCATGTACTGTGGCCATCTTCCCCATCCACCACGTACCTGATTTCCCTAGAGACGCTTTGCTCATGTAGTGTGGCCAGTACCGTCTCTCCATCTTCCCCACCCACCATGTGCCTGATTTCCCTAAACACGCTGTCCTCGTGTGGTGTGGTCAGTTCCATCTTCCCCACCCACCACATACCTGATTTCCCTAAAGATGCCTCCCTCGTGTAGTGTGGCCAGTACCATCTCTCCATCTTCCCCACCCACCACATACCTGATTTCCCTAAAGACGCTGCCCTCGTGTAGAGTGGTCAGTACCATCTTCCCCATCCACCACGTACCTGATTTCCCCAAAGACGCTGCCCTCATGTAGTGTGGCCAGTACTGTCTCTCCATCTTCCCCACCCACCACCTCCACCTGGCCGTGACTCACGATGTACATCTCCTTTCCCACCTCGCCCTGCAACACAAACAAGTAAGGTGATTAACATCCATCGATTTCTCTGTCCTTTGATTTTAATGCTGCACTTGACAGTATTCCAGCTATGCGACTGAGGTATGTAAGTAATTGAGTCTGGACCATACAACCCAGTGATCAACATCATAAGCATCAATCTACACTACTGAAACCCAATGACATGCATCCTCCAAGTCGGTGAGCCAGACTACCTCATCCTGTTAGTTTCATGACAAGCATGGGTTACTGAAAACCAATTTGAATCCGTATTTTCATGGGTATAATAATTCATACAGGTTGCAAAGAAGCCACAAAAATCACAGAGTCCTCATAAATGTCAGTGCACACAAAGAACATGGAGACAATATGGACACCATTATGACACTGCAGTTTGGACAACATTCTGATTTAATTATACACCTGTACATATAACATGCATGAAATCCATCCAGGTGCATCACATATTCATTTACTAAACCATTTTCAGAGCCTATGTGTGGTATCATATACATAGTGATATAACAGACCTAGAGCATCTTTAGTGACTGTTGAATAAGTAATGCGACATTTTGAAAAGTGTGTTTTTTGTTTGTACTAAGGGCTGCAATATATTTATTATATACTATTCTCACCAAACTTTATTTTTTATTTTACATTCAAGACACTAACTGCTGCTTGTCTTGTTTCCTGCAATAAGGACCCCCATCGTGGGGGACTGGTTTATGTACAAAACATTTTGACTCTGAATATAAGTGAGTGAGTGAGTGAGTGAGTGACTTTAGTTTTACGCTGCACTCTACAATATTCCAGCTATATGGCAGTGGTCTGTAAATAATCGAGTCTGGACCAGACAATCCAGTGATCAACAGGATGCGCAATTGGGAACTGATGACATGTGACAACCAAGTCAGCTAGCCTGGCCACCTGATCCCGTTAGTCGCCTCTTACAAACAAGCATAGTCACCTCTTACAAACAAGCATAGTCGCCTTTTATGGCATTAAAACAAGTTAGGAGGTTGGCTCTATGAGAACAGCTTATCTAAGGTGATAATCGGTACTTGAAATGTAAAACTTACAAGGTGACCATTGTTTCTTCTAGCAGATCACTCTATGTTACTATTTGTTGAAGTCTGTATAAATTATTGCCCAAACCTTGTAACAGATGTAGTCCTGGGGCAGAAACAGGCTGGGTTTGAGTTTGAGGACAAGGTCATACAGGAGGTTTTTGTCACAGTCCTGGAACAGCTGCACCTTGCTGAGAGTGTTGAAGTGGACGTTGATGGCCAGGTCTGTCTGCAGCTTCCTTGGCAGAGTCTCCAGCAGTAACCGTTCATCTGGAAACATCAACACTCAGTGGAGATGACACTGTAGTGCCTAAAGTCACTGAACTGTTTTAATGTAGGACCACTATCTATGCTGCAATCCTCTCTTAACTCCTACTGGTGAACAAGGATAAGTTGAGCACCGACCTGACAAGTGACCCATATTAGCACGTACGATTGAATCCCATTGGTGCTTACTGGTGCTTGCCATTGTAAGCAAAAGGGGACCAGCTTGTCCGCAGTCAAGTGTAGTTTCTACAACGACCATGTGAGAGCCTAACAAACAAGCCAAGTGCAGTTATGCATGGAATAAATTTCATCATGCACTACATGTCCACTAGCCTACATCTGCTCTCCCTTTCACACACCAACTAGGTTTGTTCACTGCCATGTACCACCTACTTCACATAAATGCATTTTTCTACTCTGGTCCAACTTATCCTTGTTTGCCAGTGCTGTATTTGTGATGCAATAACACTAGCCTATCACATCGACACATTCTGAAATAATGACATCTGTTCAGCCGAAGTATGTGTTATCACACAACAGCAATCAGTGCTATTCATTCGGTTTCATGTCAAGATTAGAGTTATCATAATTTCGCTGTGTACCTCTGATTTCCCAAAACAGTATGTTTATCCCCATTCTAACATAACCATATTAAGATTTAAAACAATATTACTGCGAGGAAAAAGCAGAGGTATACAGCGTGATTATATACCTATGAATGACTTTAACTAATCACAATCCAGTATTTAATGATGTCCTGGTAGCATAACTCCAACTATACACAGCCAAACTGTTCATAGTCCTTGTGGACATGTCACCTATAGTCTTGTGCTGCTCCCAGTTGTAGAGGAACCACTGACGGACTCGCTCCTGCATTTCCTTGGGGATGTTGATGGACTCCATGTAGCGGATTGTCTGGTCCATCCTCTTACGATAGTTGGACTTCACCTGCCCTGCCGCCTCCACAATATCTCGGATCTGAAGTTGAGAGACCCCAGTAATGCAAAAAATGAGAGTCAGTCCTAGTGAGGATATGCTAACTGTGTGAATAAAGGCAAAGGGGACTGAATTTTATAAAGCACCTTCTAGAACTATTGCAATAAATAGAGCAGAAGTTTAATTATTCAGTTAAAACTATCCCAGAATAACGTTCACAACCTGTGTTTAATCTAGTCTTGACCAGACAATGGATGACTTCAAGAGAAATTTCTGTTAGTTATATTACACAACTGAACATTAGTTCAAGGTGATATGGGGATCAGGCTTTTTTTCCCATAGAGGAAATGTTTCATTTTCACTCAGGAATTCATCTTTTCCTTAGAAGTACCAATGAGAAACATCAACAAAAATACTGTCAAGTCACATGACCCATTAGCCAATGTGAAACATCAATACAAACTACTGTCCAAGTCACATGACTTACCTGACCAATAAGAAGAGCGAACACAAAGACCCCTGACAGCCAGTAGAGTGTCATGAAGAGATACTCCAGTTGGTTCGTGGGCTTGGGGTTGTTGCCGATGGAGGTAGCAGTCTTTGTGGCCAGATAGAAGCAACGGATGTAGCTGATCAACAGAAAGAAGCTCAATATATTAGTAGTCTACAAGTTTCCAACAAAACATTTAAACATGTGGTAAGTAGGAATTAATGTCAGTCAGCGTAACATATCGGTCAATAGAATCATGTTATATTTATTATAGGGCAAAGAGACCCTGTAAGGGTGGTCTCATAAGACAAAAATGACTTTTTTGTTTTGCAATATTTTATTGAAAAATATGGTTAAAACTGTTGTAGTATTTTAAAATGGACATTTATAATGTCTTACAAGAGGATCTCTTCTCATAAGATTCTGTTTCTCATAAGGCACACAACTCTGCGCAGCAGATTGCCAAAAAAACCCACAAAACATACCACCAAGACTTTAAAAAGCAGATCTCAGCATGACATGACAGATAACTGAATATTTGGGAACATTTTGGGGGTTAGGAAAATGCAAAATGGTGCTGGGAACCATTTAACCTTAAATCCCCACAAGAAGACTGTCAACACAAAACAGACTGATATTGTTAACTCACGCATTGCCAGTTCCATTGTAAACCCACTGGTTGGAGTTGATGCCCTGGTACACAGACACAGCATAGTAGCCGCATGTCTCGATGTGGATCAGAAACAACATGTAAGTCATCGTCTTGATGATCCTGAAGTAAAAATATCAACACTTCTGTTAGTGAGAGAGATTAGTTTTACAATGTACTCATCAATATTCCAGCTATATGGCGTTGAGCCTGGACCAGACAATCCAGTGATCAACAGCAGGAGCATCAATCACTGATGTCACCGATGACATGTGTCAACCAAGTCAGTGAGTCTGACTACCTGATCCTATGAGTCACCTCCTATGACAAGCATAGTGGGTTGCTGAAGGCCTATTCTACCCCGGACCTTCACGGGTCACTTTGGTTAGTGATCATGGAGGTCATACACAGACTACCCACACCAAAACATCTGGAGCTACAATGGTACATAGGTCACTTTGTGCAAAAAGGACCATTGCATTCACTGATATCAGAGTTGAACGACTTTTATGTTAAAAAGATACAAATGAACAATTCGCCACAAATGCAATGTTTATATATTCACTGTGAACCAAGACGTTTTGTAAAACAACTTGTAAGATATTTGAAAACAACTTTTATCCTGATATTTCAACAAACCCCCTAACAACTCAAGGGTTGATTTGATAGACTTGGACACAAAATGTTTCAGTTCACCCATTTTGCTGTTAAAGGCTTCATATCGTGTCTGGACCAGAAAATCCAGTGATTGACATTATGAGCACCAATCTACTACTAAGATCAACATTCAGCGGTGAGTGAGGTTAGTTTTGCTCTGCACTCAGCAATATTCCAGTTATATGTAAATAATCAAGTGTGGACAAGGAAATCCAGTGATCAACAGCATGAGCATTTATCCACCCAACTGGGAAACAATGACATGACTGTGCCAACCAAGTAAGCAGTCCCAGTTAGAAATGGTCTTCAGCAACCTATAGTAAGAGGATGCTAATGAGATCATGTGGTCAGGCTCCCTGACTTGATTGACACTTCATAATATCCCAATTGCTAGGGCCTATTCTCATGATGTTGATCAGCGGATTGTCTGGACCAGACTCAATAATTTACAGAACACCTCTAAGAAGTTGGAATATTTCTGAGTGCAGCGTTAAACAGACAACAAATAAAGAAACAATCTGTGTATTCGATACGATGATACATGTCAACTAAGTCAGCAAGCCTTGGATGATCCTGTTCATCTCTCTCAACAAGCACTAGTTTCTGAAAGCAATTCTAACATGTGCATCTTCACAGAAGATTTATCCAAGCCTCCTCCCAGATCACACATACATCACTGAGAACAACACCTTTCAGTTTCAGAGAGATATAGTCTCTCCAATGAAGTAAAGAATTGATTGTTTAAACCCTACAAAGTTCCCCGAGCTGACATGAAACACCACCATCTATCAAGCTGTGCAAGATGTATCGTCTGATCAATAAACAGAAGATCCACAGCCTCAAACAACATCTCCATGAAAAATATGAGCACAGCTGTACAATACACCTTGGGCATCCATTACACAAGTCAAAACTGTCACTGACTAAGTGAAAACAAAGCAATTTCTGTTTCATCAATTCGTTCTCCCCAGAACTGGGGACCATATCTCTATCTCCAGTTTCAGCAAGATCTTTCAGCAGGATGTAGAGACTGAATTTGTGAGGGTTGACAAGATTGTCTTCTTCATCAGTGAAGCAGTGTTTCAGTTTGCACAAAACTCTGTCCACATGATCTGGTTAATGTAACATATTTTTCAGATTTCATTTGTTACTGAAAAATTAATATTGAAAAAAAGATACTTAATCCTTTGAACGCATGAGCAATTGATTTATTGATCGTTGGCATTAACAGGCAGTTAATACTCGCATAAATGAAAAACTGCTTTGAAATGAAAAAGAAATCACTTGCAACTAAAAGCACATTAAACTGTTTTATACACAGTTTTCATAAACATTTTAAGCATGTCTAATGTCCATGTGGGTATTGTTGTTACCTGATTGCATGGGCAGACGAGTTGGCAGCTTGGTCGCATCGCTCATAGAACTCCCAAAATGTCTGCACCTGGAACAACATACACAACTCACCAAACAAAGATAGCACTTCATTTAAAAAAGTATTAATAATTATGTACAGTAAATATCTAAAATCAGGAACCCAGATACTGCTTACTTTGAGCTTATGGACCCAGATATTGCTTACTTGTGAGTTTGTGGACCCAGATACTGCTTACTTTAAGCCTTTGAACCCAGACACTGCTTACTTTGAGCTTGTGGACCCAGATATTTCTTACTTTGAGCCTATGAACCCAGACACTGGTTACGTTGAGCTTGTGGACCCAGATATTTCTTACTTTGAGCCTATGAACCCAAACACTGCTTACTTTGAGCTTGTGGACCCAGATACTTCTTACCTTGAGCCTATGAACCCAGATGCTTGCCATTGGGCAATCTGAACATATGAGCTTACCATTAGCTTGTGGACCCAGATACTTCTTACTTTGAGTTTGTGGACCCAGATACTTCTTAATTTGAGCTTGTGGACCCAGATACTTCTTACTTTGAGCTTGTGGACCCAGATACTGCTTACCTTGTGGACCCAGATACTGCTTACGTTCAGCCTATGAACCCAGATGCTTGTATTGAGCAATCTGAACATAGGAGCTTACCATTAGCTTGTGGACCTAACTATGGCTTACCTTGAGCAGTCTGGGTACACGGAGCCAGGCATTTACTCCGATTCCAGGTACAAGGTAAAGGAAGTCAAGTGGAAGCAAGGAACAGACATCCAGCTGAAACAGGTAATATAAAGTACATGAGGGAGTGAGTGAGTGATCCATGAGTGACATATGTCAACCAAGTAAGTGAGCTTCACCACCTGATTTCGTTAGTCGCCCCTCATAAGCATGGGTTACTGAAGGTCAATATTGTAACCCAGACCTTCACCGGTGACTTACATTGAGCAGTCTTAGAGCTGTAACACATAGCAAATGAATGTGTTTAGTTTTACAACAGTTTTTGCAATATTCCAGGAAAATAGTGAAAGAGGACGTGGGCCTTCGGTGTAATGAGCATAGGCATTAACTATAGACTACCCCACAGCCTCATAGCTCATAAATGATGAATAGTCAATAAATATGTGGTCAGTACATAATCAGTAGGCTCTGAATTTGATAATAACAGTAGTTAAATACAATATACATAAAATGAAACAAAGAGATAATATACCAAATTTTAAGTACGTTATTGAAGACAAAGGTACCATACTATGCTGAATGTTTTAATGCCTGAATTAGCAAAGATGACAGTTTCATAAAATTTGGGTCATTGTGGCATGATCTGCTCTGTTAATTATTCTCGAAACGTTCGTAGCCCTTAGAATTCTTAACTTTCATTGTAGCCAATGTGTTAATAATGGGCTTGAGAAGTTTGTAGGTCTATGAACTTTTCGAGAATAACTAGCTTGTGTCCCATGTACTGCCATTATATTCTCATGTACCTATTGATTCCTACCTGAACATATATTCCCCGTAAACTGACTTTGCATACATTTGTGAACCTTGTTTATACCAACATGTTATGTAATGAACCCTGTATGACTTGGATGTAAGATTAAAAAACAAAAAATTAAAAAAAAAACCCACAATAATCAGCAGCTTCACAACTTCTGATTTGTTAAAAAAAACATTCCTGAGATTTTTAAAATGTCTAACACATTTGATTGATTTCATTTGATATGAAAACATGTCTGTTCCTATAGTAGTGAAAGCAAAACTTACCTTAAACATAAGCTTCTTCATATAGTGTTTTTTTGTTAGCTTTCTATCACACTACAAAAAATAAGAATGCAGTTTAAAGCATTGCATATCATGGAGTAATTACGCCACATAGATCGTTTTCTCAAAGATGATTCATGCACAATGACAAACACCATAGATAAAAGAGTACATCAGATCTAATTATCACATCAACTAATCAATGACAATTACAGAGACCTTAGTGGTTAATGGCCCCTTAGCAAAAGACAACACATAAAGTTATCAAATTATACCTCAATTATGCCATTATTGACGAATCGAATCCTGACTTTGAAGATGACAATGTCAAGGATGTAAACCAAGTCGAAGGTGTAGTCACAGATGAGCCAGTACCACACGTTGTCGGGTGTCTGGTAGGGGAAGAAGCCGCGGAGGGGGATCACCCAAGCGTTATACATGTAGGCCAACATGACGAGGAACAACCACCCCACGTACAGTTTACCTGTAAGAGACAGAATTAAGGATGAAGGGTCTCTAGAGGTCTCCTTAGAGCTGAAGATGGAAATTTTCCAAGTGTCACAGTGAATATGATGGACAAGTTTTAATATGAATACTGCCTCAGACCAAAATATAATATATGTCTGCTTCTTATTGCACTCTTTTCAAAAACAGGGTAGGTGGGTCGATGTTATCCTTTTTATTTCATTCTTATTTATTTCCTAGTTGCACCAGGTGGGCATCTCAGTATGTCTTCAAGGACACAATATCATGTTGCTTTACAATGCCTTGTGATGAAACACTGAAAGATTTCTACATCAGTTCATTATTAATGTTATTTATTTGCAAGTTTTGTAAGCTCATTATGCCAATTCAAAAAAATCCATTTTAGTCTTACGAACACTGAAAAACATGAAAATATCATACATTTCAAACTCTACAATGATGAGTTGAGCCTTTTGTTTCATGTTTCTTTCAAGTCTAGACAAAAATTGTTCCATCTCAATTTTCACAGTTTGAAATATCTAAAGATTGAGCATACAGACAAAGCTGCTATTATGTCAAGGTGCCACAATTATCTGTAGAATTTAGACCAGGTGCCTTGACTCTTGCCTTACATGGAGCAACCACATTCTGTTAGGTACACAGTCAGCTGGGTAACAAACGTCAGCAACCCTAAATCAAGCATTGCTTCATCAAGAAACAATCTTGCCTTGGTTCTAAGGACAGATTACCAAACTATACTTCTCTTGCACAAAAAGATTTTTGTTCTGCAATGATCGTAAGCCTATGTTAATGTATAGTAGTTGCTGTTGTGCAAGAGTGCCCTGAGGCATAGATCAGAGCATACGTAAAGTTTCATGCTACTTTGATGTCCAGCAGAGACACATGAGGATGAATCAGAGTGGAAACCTGCAGACAGGATACTAGGATCTTGCTTAAAGATGCACTGAGCAATATTCCAGCTATATGGCAGTGGTCTACAAATAACCGAGTCTGGTGTCTGAGAGTGAGTAAGCGAGCTAGTGGAGAGGAGTCTTACACCACTTTTAGCAACATTCCATCACTATCACAGTGGGGGACACCAGAAATAGGTTTCACACTGACACAACTTAATGTATTATTTACATTTCATGCAGCCATCACTTGTTTATTTTATTAGTTTAACTGTAAACAATAGCAGTTATGCACACTTGATAAACACTTATGAAGGACCAGTTCACATTCAGGGAAGAATGGATGGGTGCCTGGGACAAAAGATAATTCTTTCTGGAATAAAGCATTTATAGGAGCATTTTACACAAAAATCAAGCTATTCGTGAGTGAATGAGTTTATTTTTTACGTCACTCAACAATATTCCAGCTATATTGCGGCAGTCATTAAATAAACTAGTCTGATCAGCATCATGAGCATCGATCTGCGCAACTGGAAACCGATGACCAGCTATTCACTTGAGATGCTGGATGTCTTTACATAACATGTTCTCTGATTAGAAAATAAAATCAGTTGGCACCTTTACACATTGTTTGCATTTTTAATTCTTACATACAATTAGATTTCTTACTTTCATTGTTGTAAACATATCTTTTCTCTACAAATTACCCTGGTATACATACAGTGAGAAAACAAATGGGTTTTACAAATATCTTGTCTGAAAAAGCTGTGACTTTAAATAATACATGTAGAATAGAGATTTAATTTTAATGCACTGGCAAGGAAATGAAACAGCACAAAAGAGCACAATTTACTGACTATAAACCTTCCTTCTTGAGTGACAGGAAAATATCACATGAATTTCCTGAGGTACTTTCTACCTCAAACAATTAAATGTGAAAGACCAAATAAGAAAATAATTTGACAATGTACCTTGCTGGGTCAACCAATGATTGACAAAAACAATAAACACTCCCTAATCATCTACAAAATTAACATTATGAAGATGGCAACATTATCTACAAACAAAATATAGTGATGGAATAAAGCAGATATTATTCCAGATTTAACAGATTATTCTAAACACATGGAAAATACTTTGGAAAGAGCACAAAAGAGCACAATTTACTGACTACAAGTCTTCCTTCTTGAGTGACAGGAAGAAATAACATGAATATCTGCCTGAAACGATTAAATGTGAAAGAGCGAATAATAAATGTACCTTGCAGAGTCAACCAAGAGATGACAAAAACAATAAACATTCCCTAATTATCTACAAAATTACCCCCCCTCCAACTGTCTCCCTATAGGTAAGAGGGGGGCTTTCAACTCACTCTGAGCTTCAATAGTGTTGGGGAATTTGATCTTGCGCAGGCACTTGGGCATTCTGAAGCGACACTGCCATACCCCCACAAGCATTTCCTTGTTGGTCTCACTAGCCTCGGAGAACACCTCGCTGGTCGTCGACCCCATCGGTATGAACGACCCCAGACGAATGTTCCTTGGGGCAGGAGTTTCGTCCCCATCCAAGCCCGATATTGCTGCAAAAAAGAAGAAGAAAATTCTGACCTTCAAAACCTAATTTACAAATGTTATGCCCACTGGGTTGAACTGACGAGTGAAAAGTGCTTAGAACTGCAAGTTATGAGAGTAGCTCTTTTTTTCACAGCATATTCTTCAGTGTCTGCTACTGTTGTCGTAGGTCTTCAGTTGAGAAACCTTGCTGTCGTGAATACATTTAAATAATAACAGGATGGAGAAGATTAAGTTGACTTTGTCATGCAAAGGGAATGTGCTCCCTAACTTCCCCAACAATCTGATCCACAGGGTACAATCATTCATCTGCCTCCTACGATCATTCATATTAAACATTGATCAGGCTAACTGGCTGCAAATACAAACATTTCACTGAAACAGTAGGTCTGGGCCCTTATTCTCAAAACATTCAAAGTCCTAAGAATTCTTAACTTTGGTCGTAGCCAATGTGTTAAGAATGGGCTTAAGAACTTTGTAGGGCTACGGAAATTTTGAGAATAGCTAGCCTGCATCCCAATGTCTGTATAATGACGCTCACAAGCATCACTTGACCACAACCCTTCACAATCAGAAACAAAGCCATTTCTATTGAGCTCAGGGAATATTGGTTCCAAGTGGTGCTGAACACAAAAACACTTTTTATTACAGAAAAGTGTCCCAAATGGGTACAGGAATGACATTTAAGTGCTTCACAGACGCTATCTAAAACCAAGACTATCTGTTTGGTAATCCCTTGTGTCTTAGGTTTTAGCTTTGCTTCCAACAATATATTTGTTACATGAGTGTACCTCAGCTCCATTAAGACAAATGTCTATAGTAATGCAGGTGTGGACAATTTCCGGAAGCGCCAAGAACAAGGACGTATTGCAGACAGAACAAAGATCGCTGCTGCACCCTGTGTGGAATATGCCTCATGGCTACTAATATCTGGGAGACATTAAGCACAAAGTAGGGTAATATCTACTTTCTGAAATGAATATATTTTACAGAAAAACATACACAAATTATATACATATAGTATTCCCAGAAATTATTGGGAATCATGTTGCGTCATGTAACTCATTACGTTTATTAACTTCTGGCGTTTTACTTACATAAACATGTTAAAACATCATCCTTTTACAGTCTCAGTCTTGTTTTAGTACTTTGTTAGACCTCCTCGCTCAGCAATGCATGCCTGAATACGCCTAGGCACACTACCCATCAAAGTTTGTAGGTAATCGGGTGACCTGGGTATCCCAATATTGGACCACCTCGGCCTTCATATCTTCAATATTTCTCAGTCCCTTTTGGTTTATTCTGTCCTTCATGACTCCCCACTGATTCTCAATTGGGTTCAGGTCTGGGCTGTAACTGGGCCAGTCTAAAACTTGAACATTTTCGCCCGACAACCACTGTTTTGTGTAGTGTGTTTTGGGTCATTATCATGCTGGAAAATCCAATCATCTTCATACAATGTTGGTGCTGTCGGAAGAAGGTGACCATTTAGAATGTCAACGTATCTTTCTTTTGTCAAGTTTCGCGTGAAAACACACAATGGCATCACTCCGCGAGCCGATATGCCACCCCACATGTGAAACTTCAGGCTGTTTTGGTCGCTGGTAGATAGGTTTGACAGTATCTTTGGTCCAAATTTTCACACAATTAGGGAAAAGCCAAACAGAACTTTCATCCGAAGAGAAAACATTATCCCAATCTTGATTTTCATGAGCCCGACACCAGTTTAAACGTTTTTCCTTTTGTGCATCTTTCATCAACGGCGAGGGAATTCCACGTTTTTTCACCCAATTAAATCTCTGTAATTCCTGTCTAACTGTTTCATTGCATACCTGAGGACTTCCTCTGCTAATCATTTCATTTCTGATGTTCTCAACACTTTTCAAGTTGCCCCTACTCACAATCTGCCCAAGTCTTCGCCGATCCACAACACTGAATTTCCTAGGCCGACCTGCCCCTGCTTTGTGCTCTATCCCGGTTCCTGTTTGAATATTCTTCAAAGTTCTGTATACTGTAGACAGAGGAATACCATGTCTACAAGCTAACACTTTAGCATCAGCTTCACCCCTTTCAAAATCATCTAGAATGAGCTTTCTTTTCTCTCTTGCTGTAAATTCTGCCATGTCAACACAGGAAGCCGTCTGCTCAGACAAGGGAGATAACTCTTGACGCAATGAGCTGCCTTCTAAGCCTTCAAGAGTTGTCTCCCTTATTTAGTATGCTTAGTGCATAGTGAAAGCCCTTTTTCCAATCTTAGCATCATTAGAAAAAAAACAAAGATTTTCTCAATAATTTCTGGGAACACTGTATATATATAGTGTAAAGAAGCCCTGGGATATTTCCTGTAACTGTGCAAATCTAGACTTCCATTGTGCATGGTTGTTTAGGATCTATGAGTGAGTCTAGTTTTACTCTGCTTTTGGCAATATTTCAGTAATATCATGGAGGGTGACACAGAGATGGACTTCACATGCTGTATGCATGTGGATAATTGAACCCTGAGTCTGAGGTCTTCAGCATGTGTAACAAACACTTTAACCATTTGGCTAAATCATCACCTTTCAATATCTGTGTGACATACTACAAAGGTGTTCTAGATGTTCTTTGAAAATAGTTTTCATATCACAGTCTACACCGCATATCGGCCAACATTCACAAACTGGAATTCACTTTTTCCAAGTTTTTTTAAAGGTTTCTCTTTGCAGTAGTAACTTCTGTTTTCCTGACTACCAGCTGGTATATCTGAACCATCGAAAACAAAAGTTACAGGTCAAAGCTCTTTGCCACAGAAGCTACAAATCTCTTTCCACATCCGTAAGAAATATCTGCTAAAAGCAGAGCCGACTGTACAATTGTGATTACATCAGGAGTAAATATGCATTTGTTTCAGCAATATTACAGATGTACAATGTTGTCTGTAAACAAAGCTTCTGGATCAGACAATCCAGTGATTGTTACCATGAGAAACAACACTGTTACACACTCATATGATGCAGATGAATTTGGAGTACCGGTAATTTTACGACTCATTCCATATAGCTACTGTCTGGATGCATGTCAAAAACAAGGCAAAATACCGTGTAGCTAGGTATGTATTAATTGCAATCTCTACTGCTTTGTATACAGCCAATCCTGCCATTTGCAATGTCAGTTTCATTAATGACTGTTATTTATATTCTGACAAATATAGCCTTTGTCAAATATCCCCTGGGCTCTGTCAGTAATCAGCCCAATGTCCAGCTCAAAGCCATTATCTCTTAGTATGTTATTGTCCATTTTTCTGTATTTACAATTTACGAAATTAAATTGAAATTTACAGAATTCTGACTGCTTGTGTGAAGGTAACGTTGAGCAAAATGTGCCATTCATAGGAAACACCCTCTGTTGTGTTGGAGCTGTCACCTTGTTCACGTTTGAGTCGAGAAAAAACGCTTGCTGATATCCTTAGAATTTGCGGATTGAATAACCCACTAAAGAAGTTTGTACTCAACATTTCCTTCACCTAACATCTCAGCTTGATCCCCTGTCGACATATGTCAACTGACAGAAAATCAAACCTTAAATGAACTCAAGCTTAATATCACATTCCAAAGCATGTAAGCATGTACAGTAAGGAGGATGTCGTTACATGTCAAGGCAATGCACAAATGAAGCCTGCTTCCCCTTTTTGAACACTATATATTGTTGCATGTAAATAGATTTTGCTGTAGATAGTGATGGGGAGTAGAGACAAATGAAGAATTCGTATACATGCATATAGATGAAGTGTTATTGGTTACGTTTCGGGGGTATTTTTGTGTACTTGGAGTTACCTTACCTTTTTGAAAGCAGGAGGAACAGCCTCGGTCACTTAAAGGTCACATGCAACGTAAAACACAGCTGTGCAGATTCTGTTATCTTTTGGTATGCACTTACGGAAACAAATCATCAACAATGCAACCTAAAATTAAAAAAAAAACTTGAGTAAACACCCATCAGTTCTGACTGGGTTCGGTATAGTGGCTGCTTCATTTCAAGGGAGGTATAAAACCAAGTACAAAATATTGCACTTTTGATTTGTGATCATAACTCTTATAATTTTGTTTGTTTAATTTTCTTAACCGGCATGGCATATTATATATCATGAAAAAGTGATAACTGTGTTTTAATTATGTTTGATGTTTTGGTTGCATGTAACCTTTAAGAGTGTCATGAAGTAATAGTTTCTAGGAGGTTTCCTGGATTCACAATTTAGTTCAGTACAAACTGTCTGCAATCTGGCAATCATGAAGAACAACATCAACCTGTGTAATACTTTCACTTTTTCCCCTCGCTATGAGTTGGGTTAAAATTCATCTTCAACCAAACCAACACTCCAGATACTCCTCTGCATGAACGTTACACAGAGGTAATCTGAGTACCTTTTTCTCTTGCAGTCCTTGATACTACACTTCTCAATGTCAACAATGCTTATTCCAGTAAAATATACATATTTTCTATGATACTGAACCAAGGAGTCCATCTTACTCAAGCTCTCTTTGTTTTGATCAGTCAAGAGTGAGTGAGTGAGTGAGTGAGTTTAGTTTTATGTCGCTTTTAGCACTATTCCAGCAATATCACGGCAGAGGACACCAAAAAATGGGCTTCACACATTGTACCCATGTGGGGAATCGAACCCGGGTCTCCAGTGTGACGAGCGAACGCTTTAACCACTAGGCTACTCCACCGCCCCTGATCAGTCAAGACATTAAAATAATGAGCTGCCAATTCATGGATTTGAGACACTGAAGATTGTCAAAAAGATCCCTTACTTGACTATCATTATCAGCCATGTGACGAGAATTAATTTAATTAACACCATTGTGTTTCCCTGTCACTGACTTCTAGACAATAGATAAACAAAATCAGACCATCATAAATAGGCCATAAGCCATATTACTTTGGAACCACAGATCATACTTACCTATCTTGGTGGTGACCACTAGCACATCTCTTTAAGCTATATTTACTCTGACACCATCTTGATGTGACTATCATCCAGAAACGTTAGCTCAGCTTGAACGCTGGCAATCCCTCACCTTTGTGTCTTCCAGTGAGATCTTTAAGGTTTGTCACTCAAGGTCATATGCCTGAGAAGCTACCAGGACAGAGTGCTTCAGGCAGCACTCTTTGAGTGGCCATATAGTGGGAATGAACCCTATGTTATACACATCCCTTGATAAAAGGCTTCATAGACTGAGAATAGAGGAATAAATGTCGCTTGCATTATTGGAAAGTTAAAAGCCACAGAGACTTACTTTCAGTCATTTTTTTTTTTTACAGCTGATCTATCGATCAATAAAATAACCTACTATGAATGTGTTATGTGTCACAGTCTGCTGGTCACATGTAATGCACAGTATTGAATATACCCTGATAACTACACACATCATGGCCAAGCACCTGTGGCCCACCTGAGTAGTCAGGAGATGCAGAGTGGGGCAGAGCGGAGTGGAGTAGGGTGAGTGAGTAAAGAGAATGAACATGAAGCAGAGCTGCGTGGAAAGGAGTGGAGCAGAGTTGGAGCAGAGTGGAGTAGGGTGGGTGAATAAAGAGAATGAGCGTGAAGCAGAGCCGATTGGAGCGGAGTGAAGCAGGGTGAGTGAATAGAGAATGAGCATGGAACAGAGCCGAGTGGAGTGGTGTAGAGAGGGGCGAGAGAATGAGTATGATGAAAAGCCATGTGGAGTGGAGTGGTGTAGAGAGGGGTGAGTGAATAGAGAGAATGAGCATGGTGAAAAGCCATGTGGAGTGGAGTGGAGTGGAGTGGAGTGGTGTAGAGCGGGGCGAGTGAATAGAGAGAATGAGTATGGTGAAAAGCCATTTGGAGCGGAGAGGAGTGGTGTAGAGAGGGGCGAGTGAATAGAGAGAATGAGCATGATGAAAAGCCATGTGGAGTGGAGTGGAGTGGAGTGGAGTGGTGTAGAGTGGGGCGAGTGAATAGAGAGAATGAGCATGGTGAAAAGCCATGTGGAGTGGAGTGGAGTGCAGTGGTGTAGAGCGGGTCGAGTGAATAGAGAGAATGAGCATGATGAAAAGCCATGTGGAGTGGAGTGGAGTGGAGTGGAGTGGAGTGGAGAGGAGCGGTGTAGAGTGGGGCGAGTGAATAGAGAGAATGAGTATGGTGAAAAGCCATATGTGGAGTGAAGTGGAGTGGTGTAGAGTGGGGCGAGTGAATAGAGAGAATGAGCATGGTGAAAAGCCATGTGGAGTGGAGCGGAGTAGAATGGGGTGAGTGAATAGAGAGAATGAGCATGGTGAAAAGCCATGTGGAGAGGAGCGGAGTGGAGTGGAGTGGTGTAGAGTGGGGCGAGTGAATAGAGAGAATGAGCATGGTGAAAAGCCATGTGGAGTGGAGTGGAGTGGTGTAGAGTGGGGCGAGTGAATAGAGAGAATGAGTATGGTGAAAAGCCATGTGGAGTGGAGCGGTGTAGAGTGGGGCGAGTGAATAGAGAGAATGAGTATGGTGAAAAGCCATGTGGAGAGGATTGGAGCGGAATGGAGTGCGGTGAATGAATAGAGAAAATGAGCATGGTGAAAACCCATGTGGAGTGGAGTGGAGTGGAGTAGTGTAGAGTGGGGTGAGTGAATAGAGAGAATGAGCATGGTGAAAAGCCATGTGGAGTGGAGTGGAGTGATGTAGAGTGGGGTGAGTGAATAGAGAGAATGAGCATGGTGAAAAGCCATGTGGAGTGGAGCGGAGTAGAGTGGGGTGAGCGAATAGAGAGAATGAGTATGGTGAAAAGCCATGTGGAGCGGAGTGGAGTGGTGTAGAGAGGGGCGAGTGAATAGAGAGAATGAACATGGTGAAAAGCCATGTGGAGTGGAGTGGAGTAGAGCGGGGTGAATGAATAGAGGGAATGAGTATGGTGAAAACCCATGTGGAGAGGAGTAGAGTGGAGTGGTGTAGAGTGGGGCGAGTGAATAGAGGGAATGAGCATGGTGAAAAGCCATGTGGAGTGGAGAGGTGTACAGTGAAGCGAGTGAACAGAGAGAATGAACATGGTGAAAAGCCATGTGGAGTGGAGTGGAGCGGGGTGAATGAATAGAGAAAATGAGTATGGTGAAAAGCCATGTGGAGCGGAGTGGAGTGGTGTAGAGAGGGGTGAGTGAATAGAGAGAATGAACATGGTGAAAAGCCATGTGGAGTGGAGTGGAGTAGAGCGGGGTGAATGAATAGAGGGAATGAGTATGGTGAAAACCCATGTGGAGAGGAGTAGAGTGGAGTGGTGTAGAGTGGGGCGAGTGAATAGAGGGAATGAGCATGGTGAAAAGCCATGTGGAGTGGAGAGGTGTACAGTGAAGCGAGTGAACAGAGAGAATGAACATGGTGAAAAGCCATGTGGAGTGGAGTGGAGTGGAGTGGGGTGAATGAATAGAGAAAATGAGTATGGTGAAAAGTTATGTGGAGAGGAGTAGAGAGGGGTGAGTGAATAGAGAGAATGAGCGTACAGCAGAGTCGCAAGGAGCGGAGTGGAATGGAGTGTAATAGGGTGAGTGAATAGAGAGAATGAGTGTAGAGCATAGTCGCAGGAGTGGAGTGGAGTAGGGTGAGTGAATAGAGAGAATGAACGTGAAGTGGAGTAGGGTGAGTGAATAGAGAGAATGAACGTGGAGTGGAGTGGAGAGAACGAAGTGAGTGAATAGATTAAGAGTGAATGGTGTGAACATGGCAGATTGAATTGACCCCAGGTATTGAGCCACCAACTTTTCCTAAACTCCTCACTCCACACTGGAGATCTTACAACCCTTTTAACAGTATTTCTACAAACTCCTGCTAGGGAGTAGCAACAGTTGGATTAACCCATACACTAAACATTTAACCATCAGCCTTGGAAACGAAGACCTATTCATTTAGCTCCACAGCATCTCACAGGCACAAATCTCCTGTATCATGATATGCAGTCTACTGCCAGAGACACAGCCATCCCTCATACCGACAAGCCTGCTGACATACTGGAAATAGAACTGTCCTCTAACATCATTAGCATCACATTCAACCTCCACAAGGGACTTCACCCAAATATCTTATCAAGTGAGCAATGATGTGTTATCAATCTCCATATGTCATACGTTCAGACACACACAGCGGCCATTTGTATTTTTTTCTTCTGAACGACAGAAGGTTTCATGGTTAAGTTGGTCTCCAGGGAAAACGAAACGTCAGACTGGTGGATGAGCACGTGCGAGGCACTCCATCATATTTCTAACTTTGCACCATTCTCCTGCCTTTGACAACACCTTATTTATCAGGCAGTGTGAAATAAATGTCATAAATTAGTTTCATTCTCCCATTCTCTGACATACCAAGCTGACAATGGCTTCAGCTGCGAGATCCTAATCTCATTACAATCGCAAAGAGACCTCTCAAATGTCAACCTTTCTACAAAACTACATACTGCTGCCAACAGTATGAAATCTACAGTTCTACACTGACAGATACAAATGTTTTCTAATTCTTCAATGTATGAATTTCATAATTTTGGTTGCCTTGGCTACATGCTAAGCAATACAAATAAGACAGATTGATGATTTAAGGTTCAGACATATCTTTGGAGATGATTCCTTGGAAAAAATTCTTTCTCATTACACGACAAGTTCCATTTCCTTATTTGAACTGTAAAAAGAACAAACTAAATACCTAAAGGAGGAAAGAAAAAATGGCAGTTAGATTTTGCTTAGGGGACAGCATACATCCAGGTCAGAATGGGTCTTCATGCGTGTCTTTTGAGGCAATCAAAGGGTAGGGCTTGCTGACTTGGTTGACACATCATCCAATCCCAAATGCATAGATCAATGCTCATGATGTTGATCATTGGATTGTCTGGTCCCAACTCATTTCTTTACAGACAAGCACTAGATCATGGCTGGAATATTGATGAGTGCAGTATTAAGAAACAAACAAACGAGGCATACAGCCTGCCTATAACCTGTTTCATTCACCACACAGTTACAATCACATCTTTGGACAGTCTCACAACCCTATAACCATATTTCCCTCCGATCTGGTACTGTTTGTGATGTAAATGCCCTAAATGAAGCAAGTCTAGATATTATAGGATCTGAATCTCCCATCTCACTTGGACAACCCATCAGACAACTTGTTTGTTCTATCAAAATTACATATCGACAGAGACTAAGCATTAGTTGGTTTAAATGAAAATGTATACAGATGCTTTGACAAATTTAAGACAAATATTATTTACAAAATGCATCCTGTGACACAATTATGATGAAAATGTAGGCATCAAGTCAATATCATATTTTTCAGATTGAAATGAAATGCAGCAGAGAGAGGTTGGGCAAACCTGACAGAGTCAGGCTGGTAAGGCTCATCATCAGCTTGGGGTCCTTACCCCTTCTACATTCAGCCCAGACAGAGAATGTGACTTCTAGAACTGCTTGCCCTCCCAGAAAGTATGGAAACTTCCCAAAACGTAGCCTTTTTCATTATTATGTTTTACATATTAAAAATAGTTTGTAACAGAGGGGTTCAGGTGATCCTGGCACAGTCAGGACCCTCACCCCACTACAAGCACCCAAGACAGCGAATGGGACTTCTCCCAGGAAACACTACTTTGTCGTACCCACCAACAACTTTCCGGAAAACAGTTACTATTAATGATATTATTATTGGAGGGTTGTACAGTTACTAAGTACATCAACAGCATATCTTAAACACATCTTCTGCATAAAGAGCCAGCCACAAAATGAACGATAGTAAGTGCTTTCCTTCAGCAAGCAGTCCCTTTGATGGCAACAGAACATTACAAGTGGTACTGGCCAATTTAATTATGGCCTAAGTGGACAAGGCAACAGCTGCACGTGAAAGCAGACCACAGAACTGAGTCCCAAACAGCAAATATTCCTACCATGAAGGATACACTGAAGTCTCTCTAGGTTGGTTATTGAGGTTAAATATCATTATGAAAACATTTCCACCTTGTGGCACTATTCAGCAAGACAGCGAATCACTAAGACCATTGTAACTCTCATATCTTAACATAGACATACAATAGTCTAAGCTCTAAGATTGCTATGTGCCAGTGGGCAAGTGCTATATCTTAACCAACTTTTGCTAGTCTTAGTTCTGAGATTGGTATGTGCAAGTGGGTGCGTCCCACATCTTAACTGACTTACAATAGTTTTAACTTTCAGATTGGTATTTGCAAGTGGCTCAGAGGCCCATTTCATCAATCAAAGGTTGAGAAGCCCATAGGATTTTTCATCATCTTTGGCTACTCCTGAGCAAAAACATGTTGAGAGGCAGTGAGGCAGTGATAACAACAATGCAAAAATTAATCTTTTACAGACCTGAAGATCATTTTATCAACCACCCTTTCCAAAGATGCTTTTGAACACAAGAAGTCCATTATAAACTTAAATGATATCTTCTTGATCCAGAACGGTCTAATGTCTCCGAGCACTGAATGTTTTTACAGTAAGCCTCAATGAGCTAACATCTGACAACGTGTGTGGAAAACGCTTCCGTTCCTGAAAAGCCTCTCATACACTTCAATAGTCTCAGTAATGACTGACTTTCCTCAGAGAATCCTCTAAATACTTTTGTGATGTAAAAATAAAATAAAACCCTTGCTTTTGTTGATGGTCACTCGAAACCACATTGTCACCATCCCTCTGCTGGAGACAGAATAAGAACCAAAATAGGTGCATTAGACGAACACATTCTGTTACGACAGAGTATCAAAGAATAGCAGGTGCCTCAAAGTGGTTCCTGGCACCGCGAGAGTTGGCGCCAGTGTTGATGTCCAACTGGGCAGAGTACAACTGACCTCGTTTATGCATTAACCATGGAACATGCTATTATAGAGATGACAGATAATCAGCTTTTCCTAATTTTCAACGTTCATTGTTGTGTTCTTTAGAAAGCTAAATCTTGTGAAGTGTTATTTCTGAATGTTGATGCTACGTGGTACAATAACGTATTGTGAGAATCTTTGGTTAGGCATTGGGCTGTGTTGTAGGTATAGGGATGGTTTGGAGGGCTGTTTTGTAGGTACCTGGTTGGCTTAGGACATATTAGTGGTGTAAGAATAGGTCCCTGCCATGACATTGCTGGAACATTGCAGTTCCTTATAAAAGACCTCAATCATAAGAGGCTACAAATGGGATCAGGATTGATGACTGCATCAAGCTTACAAACAAACATTAGTCGAGCTAAATTTCTGCTGACTCTCATGTTGATAAAGACTTTGAAAAAGTAGTATTTCTGTGTGAGTCCTAGATTAAGATTTCAAGTTACGATTTTTTCAAGAACTGAATTTCTGAAAATGACGAAAGCTGTCACAGAACATGATTGAATACTTTCAACTATCAAATCTTTGAAATTGTTTCAAAACTAAGTAGTTATTCTAATGCCTTAATTTTTCTTGAGCACAGTAAACTGTATTTTTTGCAGAGACAAGATTAAAATGTGTTTCTAAAAAATCCATACTTAAATATTGGCAATGTGTTGATAACATGGATCCAATTTAACAAAACAGGACCCTATCAGAACCAGCTGCAGTAACTGGCTGAGAGGTGAGGTGAGAATATTTCACTCACATGACAACATGCATGCATGTATATGAGTGGCTGCTTGTATTCACCCAGACTTCAGCTGGTTCTACAGTCCAAACTCACTGAGATGCCATGCTGCAGTTAAACATGAATACTCCACTCAAACACATTACATGACTACCATCAGACCAGTCCTTGTTTTACCCATTAATGACGAGACCCGTGAAAGTCCGTGCTAGAATAGGTCTTCAGGACCCATGCTTGCCTTTAAGGTGACCATCCTTGTCATACGAGGCATCTAACAGGATCGGGTGGTCACTGACTTCGTTGACACATGTCAGATTATTTACAGACAGATAGCTGGAATCTTATGAAGTGCAGCATAAAACTAAACTCACTAACTCACTCACTCATTAGTGATGAGTCCCAGGTAGGGACCAACAAGTACCATATTTTAATGTCTTTTGGTATAACACATCTTGGGATCAAATTCATGACCTGCTCTCCAGGGGGACGCTCGAACCACTGCTCCATGCAGGCGGTTAGCTCAGAAAGGATGACCTGATCCCATCTCATAATGTTTCCAAGGAGAGTTGCCCACACCCAAATATTACTGTATGCAATGCTAACAAACACTTATTGATTCACAAATGATTTCATCAAAAAGAACCATCATTCAAAATTGAACAAAAAGCCTTCAAAGAGAATGATTTGCTATGGAAGGAAATTACACATTACCTGAGGACGGTTGTTGAAAAACAAAATGAAATTCAATGCATTAGAATAATTTGAGAAGCCCTTATTTGTATTACCATAACAATCTGAATGATCACATTTATCATAACAACGGTAATTTATTTTATGCAAAAAGCATGATAATTTAAACTCTAAAGCATATCAAGTAACATTAGGCTTTACCATAATGGACATAATAAAGGCATTCCCAAATTCAACACTCACAATCCATCCCTGAATCCATAACAAAGATTTCCAGCTCATTCCTGCATGAAACCAACCCGTCCGTTCATTTACAATACAACCCTCTAACCCATCCTTCATTGACAATACAACCGTCCGACCCATCACTGTATTGACAATACAACCCCAACCCATCACTGCATTGACAATACAACCCCAACCCATCACTGCATTGACAATACAATCTTCCAACCCATCACTGCATTGACAATACAATCTTCCAACCCATCCCTGCATTGACAATACAACCCCAACCCATCACTGTATTGACAATACAACCCCAACCCATCCCTGTATTGACAATACAACCCCAACCCATCACTGCATTGACAATACAACCCCAACCCATCCCTGTATTGATAATACAACCCCAACCCATCCCTGTATTGACAATACAACCCCAACCCATCACTGTATTGACAATACAATCTTCCAACCCATCCCTGCATTGACAATACAACCCCAACCCATCACTGCATTGACAATACAACCCCAACCCATCCCTGTATTGACAATACAACCCCAACCCATCACTGTATTGACAATACAACCCCAACCCATCACTGCATTGACAATACAACCCCAACCCATCACTGCATTGACAATACAATCTTCCAACCCATCACTGCATTGACAATACAACCCCAACCCATCCCTGTATTGACAATACAACCCCAACCCATCCCTGTATTGACAATACAACCCCAACCCATCACTGTATTGACAATACAACCCCAACCCATCACTGCATTGACAATACAACCCCAACCCATCGCTGTATTGACAATACAATCTTCCAACCCATCACTGCATTGACAATACAATCTTCCAACCCATCACTGCATTGACAATACAATCTTCCAACCCATCACTGCATTGACAATACAATCTTCCAACCCATCACTGCATTGACAATACAATCTTCCAACCCATCCCTGCATTGACAATACAATCTTCCAACCCATCCCTGCATTGACAATACAATCTTCGAACCCATCACTGCATTGACAATACAATCTTCCAACCCATCACTGCATTGACAATACAATCTTCCAACCCATCACTGCATTGACAATACAATCTTCCAACCCATCCCTGCATTGACAATACAATCTTCCAACCCATCCCTGCATTGACAATACAATCTTCCAACCCATCCCTGCATTGACAATACAACCCTCCAACCCTTCCCAGACAATATAAACCTAAAGTGTGCTTCTCACTATATATCAGGTCATCTCCTGTTTTCCCAGAATAACCGCATTTGAGGTTTTTGTTTTGGAGGGACAGGTTTTACTTTTCGTTAGTAAGACTGCTTCCCAGGTTTTACTTTTCCTAACTTTATATGAACATCAACATTCAAATAATACAAGAGTGTTTGAAAAATATCGTTCAAGATTAAAGTCACAATACAAAGGTTTTCCGAAGTGGGATTGGAACTACAATTCTCTCATCCATAGGTAGACGCTTTACCGCACGGCCACCCATCCGAAGAAGGGGTTAAATTATCTACTTATAGTTACTGTCATTAAATTGATTTTACACACGCTTCAGTTATTGTTATGTAGCTTCATGATCATCTACATTGTAATTGCCCATAATTGATGGTATATTTGTTAGAGAATTCACTTCTCCTTGGTTTTGGCAATGTAAAACCATTGGGGTAGGGAAATCCCTCCCCCTCCAGTTTTACATTGTCTACCAAAATCTCGGAGGCGTGTTTTCTCCTATACATATAACCCTCCAACCCATCCCTGACAACATAACCCTCCAACCCATCCCCGACAATACAACCCTCCAACCTATCCCTGCATTGACAATACAACCCTCCAACCTATCCCTGACAACATAACCCTCCAACCCATCCCTGACAATACAACCCTCCAACCTATCCCAGCTTAGACAATATAACCCTCCAACCCATCCCTGACAATACAACCCTCCAACCTACCCCAGCTTAGACAATATAATCCTCCAACCTATCCCTGCACTGACAATACAAACCATACCCCTCCAACCCATCCCTGACAATATAACCCTCCAACCCATCCCTGACAATACAACCCTCCAACCTATCCCTGCATTGACAATACAAACCATACTCCTCCAACCCATCCCTGACAATATAACCCTCCAACCCATCCCTGACAATATAACCCTCCAACCCATCCTTGACAATATAACCCTCCAACCCATCGATGACAATACAACCTTCCAACCCATCCCTGACAATATAACCTTCCAACCTATTCCAGCATTGACAATATAACCCTCCAACCCATCCCTGACAATATAACCCTTCAACCCATCCCTGACAATACAACCCTTCAACCCATCCCTGACAATATAACCATCCAACCTATTACGGCATTGACGATACAACCCTCCAACCTATCCCGGCATTGACAATACAAACCATACTCCTCCAACCCATCCCTGACAATATAACCCTCCAACCCATCGATGACAATACAACCTTTCAACCCATCCCTGACAATATAACCTTCCAACCTATTCCAGCATTGACAATATAACCCTCCAACCCATCCCTGACAATATAACCCTTCAACCCATCCCTGACAATACAACCCTTCAACCCATCCCTGACAATATAACCATCCAACCTATTACGGCATTGACAATACAACCCTCCAACCTATCCCGGCATTGACAATACAAACCATACTCCTCCAACCCATCCCTGACAATATAACCCTCCAACCCATCGATGACAATACAACCTTCCAACCCATCCCTGACAATATAACCTTCCAACCTATTCCAACATTGACAATATAACCCTCCTACCCATCCCTGACAATATAACCCTCCAACCCATCCCTGACAATACAACCCTCCCACCTATCCCGGCATTGACAATACAACATCCATCCTTGCATCCATCCATGATAAACCTAAAAACATAACCTATGTGACTTTGGGATTCAAACTAGCTATCACAGGTTCCATGCCTAAAGAACATCAACTACACTGCCAATTTTAAGCCTGACTTAAACAACTACACCGCCCATTCCTTCATAGTCATAACAATGTTTAGATCTGTGAACTGTGGAATGAACATTAAGATATGTGCCAAACTATTGATTCTTATAATGCACATGCTGTTGCCATAACAATGCATGATGATATTTCTGCTGTTAATACTTTTGGAACACGGATTCTGCATGGACGTTTACATAAAAGAATGTATATATATACATCAATACTAAGTGGTGTTTAGTGGTCTGGACAGTACAAACAGTTCACTGATAAAATATCCAAATAACCAGCAGGCTTCAACAAATACCTTGGCGGACTAGACAAACATTAGCTGACATCAATGACGACCTGGGCTCTTAACACTGAGAGAATGTGACTGTTTGACAGCAGTTTCTTGTTTACATTTAACAGAATCAGAGGACAAAAACTGTTGAAACATTTGTGTTTTATCAATGTATAACTCAACAAATTTGCTAAAAGTCTATTGAAGTCGACTAGGGTGTTTTCAATGGGACAGAAATATACTTTTTAAAGAAATGTCTGGGAGGCAAAACAAATCTTGTTTGTCGATTTCAGCAAAAAGCTGCAGTTGATATCATGATATTATCCTCCTCGCAAGTGATAACTGGGGTGATAACTGAGAGAGAAAACTACATGAAGTACGGTATCGACTAAGCAAGCATCACATGCAAATCTAGTGTAATTTCGGGAAATAATGTCATACCTATTTACTCCAATACCGCTACACTAACATTAACCAACAAAACATCTCATCTTGCTGGACAATAATAATGAATTTCAAATTGAAAATATCTAAAACAAATGCAAAACAAAATGGCAGAACTGAGTGATCTTTGATATTGGGTTTCTTAATCCAGCTATTTCATAATCCACCTAAATGGTGCTGTCAGATGCTAGATCAATACTTAAACCCTCC
Source organism: Haliotis asinina (assembly GCF_037392515.1). Lineage (NCBI taxonomy): Eukaryota > Metazoa > Mollusca > Gastropoda > Lepetellida > Haliotidae > Haliotis > Haliotis asinina. Next base: position 15,994,138 of record NC_090291.1, read on the forward strand.
GTGGGTTTCCACAGGAACAAGTTTTAAGCCTGAAACCACTGACGTTTGATTTAAAGTGACCCACATCTACAGAGATACAACATACAAGCTATCCCTGGCAAGGACGTCATACAGCTGCCTCTCTCACCTTGTCATGGCGATGTTCAGCTGATGTTTATCACATGTTATTGTTACAGTTATCCTCAGCAGGAATACTCTACTACATCTGTATCCATTTTGTCAGTATGGTCAGTTTAGCTCCCTTCAGATGACACAAACAACTCTGTGCAGGACTTCAATCCAATCAGAGAGCAGCATTAGTGTGTGGGCTTCATGACAAAGCAAGCTCAATACCTAAATCTGTCACTAAGGTCCTTCCATTTCCTAAACAGCCAAAGATCATAGCCCCTGGGACAATCAAGAACTAGTAATTACTTCAGTTGGGTGATCAGCACATCGGTCACTAAATATACTCACTGATACTCAAAGGTATCTCAGATTCTGGTAAAATTTATTCCTGACTATTTCTTTTGCCTAAAAAATATAATTCAATCAAAGACTAATGCTTAGGGAATTCAGAGAAACAAGTTTTCTTAAGGAGTTCAAATTTGATTATATGCTTAATTCAAAAAGGGATCCATGGTAAAATTAATTCGGAAGTCGTGTCAATCTATACCAATTTGAGAAATCAATAAGCAATAAAAAGATGCTTTTTGTACAAAATCAATAAAAGTTGTAAGAAACCTAACCTGAACGAATAGATCAGATGACTGGTATAAAAATTACATGAAGTGTATAGGATTTAGCCTCAGGTCTCCGGGAAGCAGAACAGAGCAGATTAAGAAATTTGAATCTTGACATAAAGATCTGGTGATCAGAGTCATAGTATACCAGGTGGCTTCTCTACAGAAGCTTGTTATAACTTATATATGTCATTCCCTGACAGCTAATGATTTTTAATATTCAGCCTTTGCTATTTTTATCCTTCTTTAACCATGACAAACAGGACAGTTTGAAGCGGGACAAGCCCTCAGCATCAAGTGAATGGTGGTGTGGTTACAGTGTTTACATATCATACCTAAGACATGGGTTCTAGTCCCTAAATGGGTATAATATGTGAAGCCCATGTCCCTGCCATGATATTCCTGGAGTGTTGCTGAATGCAGTGTAAAACCCTACCCACTTACTCAGTTATAGGCTGTGGGAGATGGTGGGGTAGCCTAGTTGTTAAAGTGTTCGCTCATCATGGGAACACATGGGTTTGATTCCCCGCATTAGAACAATGTGTGAAGGCAATTTCTGGGGTCCCCTGCCATGATATTGCTGGGTTATTGCTAAATATTGTAATAGCACACCTACTCACTCACAGGGTGAAGGATGGTAGGGGTCGCTATTCCAAAAAACAGGGTTTGATTCTCCACATGGGTTCAATGTATGAAGTGAGTGAGTGAGCCTTACTGTATATTTCCCTGTCAACTTGACGAGTGAGTGAGTGAGTTTAGTTGTACGCTGCACCCAGCAATATTCCAGCTATATGGTGGCAGACTGTAAATAATGGAGTCTGGACATGACCATCGATCTGCGCGATTGGGAACCGATGACATGTGACAACCAAGTCAGCCAGCCTGACCACCCGATCCTGTTAGTCGCCTCTTACGACAAGCACCGTCGCCCTTTATGGCAAGCATGGGTTGCTGAAGGTCTATTCTACCCCTGGACCTTCACAGGTCCAATGTATGAAGACCATTTCTGGTGTGTCCACCTTGACACTCATTGAATAATGCTGAACGTGGTGTAAAACCATACTCACTCACCATCAAGTGTGTGGGTTTGGCTTACAGACGGCCAAGCTGTACAGGTGCAGTCTAAAGCAAATACCAAACAGTAATTACTTCTCCCATTATTGTAATTGCAAAGAGGAATCAAATTGTTACATTACAATTAGCATCAGAACACAATCCCCTCTGTCACATGTCAACCATGATTGCTTGTCAGATAAAGTTTCAGAATAAACATTATTTGATTTCAATGCAAAGCTGTATAACCTGCAGATTTAGTCTGATAGAAAATGAATTTCGAAGTTAGCTAGAAAGGGACAACAGACAGCTTGAAATTTGCATGTTCAGCCCAAAATTTATTGCCACATACGCTTAAAATATTATTATCCATTATCTAAATTGTTGTGTAAGAGTGTGAATAAGCTACTCAGTGAATGGCAAATTTTGTCCAAAATCATGGTACAAAAATACCACATCTGATCCGCCATCCACAAAACTGAAGTTGTAAGTCTTTGGACAACAGACTGGAAACACATTGTTTCAAGCAAAGATACCAGAGCTATCCTCTTCAGCATAGTTGTAAAGAATGACTGGAATGCTAAACATTTATTTTTAAAAAGTTTCCATGGGAACAAAGTCATGAACTAGTGGAAGTACTGACGATAATATACATAGTTTCTCACCAAACAATGCAACATGTTACATGTATATTCATATCACCAAGGCTGCTTGTTTTTTATTGATTTATGCCACACTCAGCAATATTCCAGTTATATGGGAGTGGTCAGTAAATATTTGAGTCTCTATCACACAATTCACTGGTCAACATCATGAGCATCAATCTGCGCAACCGGGATATGATGACATGTGTCTGATGACCTGATCTTTTAAGTCGCTTCTAACGACAAGCATACGTTACTAAAGATCAATTCTAACGTGGTATGAATACCAAGGCTGACCAACAGATCCAATTAGGCACCTAACAAGACCAATATGGGTTGACCTATTCAAACCTGGAACCTCAAGGGAGGGGACATTCATGTCACTGACCTGACTTGGCATCTTGGCTGGACACGGAAGAAGGTGAGGGAGGCTGAGTGGTCTTTTCCTTGGTGCGTTGGGTCCGGCTGGAGAACGCCCGCACCAGTTCGTGCATACGCTCACTGAGTGTACTGCTGACATTGGAGAGACTGTTGGAGTTAGTCAGGCTGAAAACAAAAAAATTATTCTTTACATTTTGAATTACAATCACAGAGTGATTACAATTACATTTACAATTACAGAGTTTTGTACATTTGTTAGCTAGAGACCTATCTGGGATTCAGCCCCCTAATCACCAGGACACAAAACCAGCCATCTAACCTACTTAGTCAGAATGGCTTCCAGAAAAAGAAAGTTGGACAACTGCTAGTCTAGATCACTGACATTGCACACCTATCTGACAAGCATAACTTGGCATGACTTCTGTGGCTGCAGGCTATGAATACACACTGACATTAAGAAAGTTGTCAACATGTACGTAACACAAAAATACTTCAATGGAACATAAACCTTATTCTGCTGTATTAACATGAATTATATTTACCGCATTCATAAGCCTTTAATGATGACAAATTAGAACCGTGGCGCATAGGCAATCACATCTGGATACCGGTCACATTTATATCTTGCACATTCAGAAAGTGTCCAGTGTCTAGACAGAGACCTAACGTTATATTTCCCTGTCAACTTGAGTAAGTGAGTGAGCGAGTGAGTGAGTTTAGTTTTATGCCGCACTAAGCAATATTACAGCTATATGGTGTCATGAGTCAACCAAGTCAGCGAGTCTGACCACCTCTTACGACAAGCATACTCGCCTTTCACGGCAAGCATGGATTGATGAAGGCCTATTCTACCTCCAGACCTTCACAGGTCTGTCAACTTGAGGTAGCTTCTGAAGCTGGTAAATGGCCAAGTGTCAGTTTCTCATGAAACTGTGCCTAAAGAGAGCTCACGTCAACTGTATGTCATGACCTTCGGCTTCAACATGTGAGGATCCAAAGCAAGTACACAGGTCCCTTGCAAACTATGCTTGACATAAGAGAATGAGTGAGTGAGTTTAGTTTTATGCCGCTTTCAGCAACATTCCAGTAATATGACAGCAGGGACACCAGAAATGGCTTGACATAAGAGGTGACAAAAGCAAACTGTGTGGTCTAACAATCTGACGTTTCAATTGTATAGGCATGTCACGATACACAAATTTCATTAATATATGTACCATGAAAGATGAAAATGTCAGAATCTAGAAATTCTTTGAAATATTTATTGTATTTGCTCATAATTAACTTATGTTGTAACTTAACTCCTAAACCTATGGTCCCACCTCAGTTGGGTTAAGACAGCTTTGAAAAGTATTTCCAATACAGTGTGACCAGCTTGGTGTGAGAAAGGCCTAATGGCACAGATTCTTTGAGTATAGTTTTAGTCTGCTTTTAGCCATATCATGGTGATGGACACCAGAAATCTGCTTCACTTGCCCTTCTCTTGTGAAGAATCAATCCATGGCCTTCATCAGGATGAACAAAGGCTACAACCATTTGTCTAGAAGCCTGCCATGATGGCAAACCCATACAGATGATTAGACAGCTGACAACATTAGGAGTGAATTTAGTTTTAAGCTGCTTTAGCAACATTGCAGCAATTATCACTGCAGGGACACGACAAATGGGCTTCACACAATGTACCCCTGTAGGGAATCAACCCTGACAAGTGAACTCTTTAACAACTAGGCTACCCCCTACCTTCCACACTGGGAGAATAAATTAGATAAATCTGGGATTTTAACCCTTGACTATATGATTTAAGCGCATCAAAGCAATGGACCTGCACCGTGAATCACTGACTGACTGACTGACAGAGTTTGGTTTTACACCACTTTTAGCAATATTCCAGCAACATCATGGAGGGGAATACCAGAAATGGGCTTCACAACAACGTAAATCTTGCACCAAGTCATACTTAGTCACCTATGGCCCGTGGTCACAAAGTTCAATTATGTCTGTTCACATATTTGATCATTCAGTTTTTAATCCATCAAATCCTTGTACAAAAAAACATATGCCATGCAGCCAGACATTAAAGAAACTGCCTTTGGACATAAACGTCCTTCCCTACAATTGTGAAAAAAGACCAAACCTCGTCTGTTTGAAACAGAAAAGTAATCACTGGAAAAGCTCAACGAAAAAATATGTGTTGGATTATTTTTCTGAGGGCCACTAAAACTTGCTGAATAATCAGAGAAATTGTAGTCTAGCAAAGATATGGTCCCTTTGTCAATCACAGCAAATGCCAATCAAATATTTAACCTCCTCTTAAAGTCAGCCATATTGATTTTCCTGAATGTGACAACATGCAAACGACATTTCAACTCGACTGATCACTTTGATCATATGGTGCACATGTTTTTTAGTAAAAGGAATGTCAAAATATCTGGCCATTTCTGAGAAACAAGACAAGGGCCGTAAGGGTTAGGGAAAGACTATTTGTTAAAGGAATGAAGAGTTTTGGAGATATCAACCTTTTTCATATTGAGAAGATCTTCACTTGGAATATATGAACAACATGAAAAGGCGTAAAAAACATAAAGTATACCTGTCAAAACAAGTTTAGCGACAACCAATTCAATCCTATTACTCTAGTAAATCTTCAAGGAGTATCTGAGTAATATGAAAGAATTTGGTGTTCTTTCACTTATTTTGAGGTAGCTTCTGAAGCTGGTAAATGGCCAAGTGTCAGTTTCTCATGAAACTGTGCCTAAAGAGAGCTCACGTCAACTGTATGTCATGACCTTCGGCTTCAACATGTGAGGATCCAAAGCAAGTACACAGGTCCCTTGCAAACTATGCTTGACATAAGAGAATGAGTGAGTGAGTTTAGTTTTACGCCGCTTTTTAGCAATATTCCAGCAATATCACGGCGGGGGACACCAGAAAATGGGTCTCACACATTGTGCCCATGTGGGGAATCGAACCCGGGTCTTCGACGTGATGAGCGAACGCTTTAACCACTAGGCTACCCCACCGCCCATAGTTCAAGTATGGTTAGAACAAACCCCAAAGTACAACTAATATTGGTTTGTTAAAGCTGTTGTTTGTTACAGCTGTTGTTTGTTATACGCATTTTGACTAAAAAGATAAACAGGAAATGGATGTTCAGTAAACAAAGACTACCTCATGTCTTAGTGTTGAGATATGGGAGTTACGGTCATCATAGCACTAAGATCGATTTGTACAATGGCACCCTGGACGATAAACCAGCTAGTACATATCTCAGTTTATTATAAACACAGTTTACTGATCATCCCTTTCGTTTCTCTCCTTACTTTTTCAGTTATAAACATTCAATCACTTTCTACCTCGCATTCCAAAAGAGCTTTGTGTTCCAGTGGCTGATGGAAATATTACAGATGACTTTCAGAGTAAAACTCAGTCTTCTCGTAAAAAGTCACCACTGAATCGTCATCTGTCTCCTCATAACAAATTCACTTTTACAGTCCCGTTTGTGACCTATAGTAGTGGTCAGTTATTCATTCAATTCTATACACAAGACATTGTAATTTCATAATGGCAAGAATTACCTGTCCAGGTACAGACACATACCACAGATCAAAGATGTTGTCCAATACCATAGATCAAATATGTTGTCCAATTTTTCATGCTTATTAATCAGAAACATCAACTACAGAATGGCCTTCCACTGGGACAAGATAAGTCCAGCTGAACCAATATTGTTGGAAGCAAAACCACTGTGGATCTAAAGGGAGGTAATTCTCCAAGCGAGATAAATCACTTTAAATAGGGCACCTATAGTTGTATGCACACTGACTGATCAAGCAAGCAGTGATAAGGATTGTTGCTCTGTTATCTACCAATCCTTACATTGTATGCATTTCAACATCATCAACAACCACCTCTAGGACTGTGACCTGAAAAGATTCCCACAAATAATCCAAGGGATACACAAATACAGATATGGACATAAGTAACAAAAATGGAGAGATAACCATCATCTAACTTGTGGCATATTAGTGATAAGTGAGTGAGTTTAGTTTAAGTTTTACACTGCTCATGGCAATATTCAAGCATGGGTGAGTGAGTGAGTGAGTGAGTGAGTGAGTGAGTGAGTGAGTGAGTGAGTTTAGTTTTACGTTTAGATCTGCGCAATTGGGAACCGATGACATGTGTCAAACAAGTCAGCAAGCCTGACCACCTGATCCCGTTAGTCGCCTCTTACGACAAGCATAGTCGCCTTTTATGGCAAGCATGGGTTGCTGAAGGCCTATTCTACCCCGGGACCTTCACGGGTCTTCAAGCATAGGACCCCGGATATATATATACCCTTTAAAAAACAAAGTAGGGGAACCTGAACTTTCAATTTGGATAGGAAGAATAAGGATTATCCAACTTTTCAAAGACAGACATCTTGTGAATGCACTACCATTTCTCTATATCATTACCCCTAAACACAATGCCTTGTATGCATCTTGCCCCATACATGTGCACAGGTATCATTCTTGACTTTGACAGTTTTTAGGGTTGATAAATCACCATTAATTTCGACAATCAGCATGCATCACCCAGCTGTTACCACTTGTTTCTAGCCATTATACACCAATCATCTTTCAAGAAAGACTGCTGTACAAACAACCCTGGCCATAAGTGGTGATGCACTCTCAAAACATTAATTATCCTCATATCATCATTAATGGATTTTATTTTCATTTAAATCATAAATTTTAAGTGCAGTTCCCATCCTTTCTTAAAGAGTGTATTCCTGGTGAAACTGTGTACTTGAGTCAGGTAAAGTATATAGGCACATGGAGTCTTCTCTCTACCAGTCAGCACCTTACATCCTACCTAACTCGGGAAGACGATAACACTAGACGAATTCACTCTGCCACCACAACCTGCATTACACCAGGTACAAACAAAGCACTTTTAAGTTAGTGAGATTGGACAGACGAAAACGGAACACAATCTTCCGGTTTTCCTGCGTGTAGAAGAGCAGGCAGAGCCATCATCAGCTAATGCAAACATGATCTTCGTGCTGCCACAATCTGACAGCATCGGTATGTCTCAGTCGAATGTCATCTAAACTAATATACACTTTGTCACTGAAATGACAGACTCTTTGCACCAGCAGAAATTAATGAAAGGTTTCCTGAGTGAAAGTGGACAATTGATCAATCAGTTTCAATTTGAAAAGACAATAACAGCCAACACTGATTTTTGCAAAACTAAATTTTCTAAAACTGAAACCTGTTGGGACTAAATTCATTTTCTTCCACGATCTCTGTCTGTTGCATCGGGCGATGAAGCAAGAAAACAAGTAAAACCCAATATATCATCTGCCAGCATGGAGAGGTCCTTCACCGAGTAGAGGTGAGAGAGTGAGTTTGGATTATGACTGCAGTTTGCACCAGCATTTTATGCACAAGTGTGTGTCCAGTATGCACAAATGTAGAGAACGGGTGCAAAAAGCATTTTCTAGGATGAAAATTGATAGTTTGACCATAACATTAGTAATCAACTGAATAAATCATGGTGGACTTTGAGAAAGAAAGCTTTAATTTCACACACCTCCAACAGCAGATTTCCAAATCATCAGCATTACATTTCTTCAAGTCTTTTTTCGGTGAAAATATATTTAATTAATGAAAATATATGTTTTTTGTCCATATATCTGAATTTTAATGAAATTTTTTCAAAATTTTGTAGAATTTCTAGTACAAGCATACTGGAGTAGTGTGAAGCTAAATTTGTAGCGGTTATGATAAAATCATAGAGGTTGCACACACATCTATGATTTTCCAAGTGTTTTGATGCATTTTTCTGAGCAGTTGTGTGGATGATTTCATTCATCATTCCACATGATCAATAATTAATTCCAGACTCAAAAGAAACTATCAATACATACAGTTCTCAACACAGTAAATTCCGAGGACTGTCATATGATGTCACAGCCTTTCACCTTGATGTGGGATGAAAGCCAGAAATGGGTATAGCAGGGACAAACTCTATTACGGATGGGACTGGCCCAAATTTTCAACCGGGATACCCCACCCTGTTTTAACCTACCTGGCTACCTTGATATCTTAATTCCTGACATCACATTTGGAAGAAATGGTAATATAATCTTCACCTAGGAGGTGAAAATTTGGTGTATTTCAATATCTTACCATGTGTATATTCAAAACAGCTGACTGTGGATAATGTTTAAATCTCCAAAGACAATACAACCTTTTGATCTTAAACAAACAGCACATTACATTGTTTAATCTATTGGTCACATGATCAGAATGGGTCTGGGTACCAAGACGGGTACCCGTGTCCAACTCATTACCCCTCTGAATCAGGTATCTGGGTTACCAGTCTCAGCCTTAAATTCTAGCAAAATCATCAGGGCAAACAATAATTTCAACCCACAGAATAGGGTCCAAAATCTGCACAGTGAACTTCGGCACCTTTGATAGTTAAGGATAGGGTCCTCAGAGAGTAAGGGCGAGTGAGTGAGTTTGGCTTATCACTGTATTGATCAGTATTCAGATTATGACAGATTGCGTTACCTTGACGACTAATGAACTCCAACTATGGGTATGGTACAGGCAATCCTAGCAAAATCAGTAGGCTGAATCGTAATTTGATCCAAAGATGAAAAATCCTGGTCTGCACTATAGTACAAATTTGTACTGTGAATTGTGGCACTTTCAGTGCATGAATTCAGCTGCAAGAAGGTAAATAACAGTGATTACCCATTAGCATGTCAGTATAAGACAAAACTGTTTGGGCACGTATAATACAAAGTATGCAACAGCTAATTATCTCAGATACAGTGTTTGCTTACTTCCACCTCTCTACTGACAGATATTGATTTCTTTTTTTCACGTCAACCAGCTAGGCAACCTAGACTCAAGATCTCAGTTTCACTTTATTTGCAGTAACAAATGTCTACATGAAAATCAGCTACCAATGGTTAACATACCCATCTAAAAAGACCCTTTGAATCTTGATTTTGGACAAAATTTGAAGTTTTATTGTCAAACAACACTAAAGAAAAGCCTGACATCAAATGAAAGGACAGACTTCATATTCCATTAGTGTAGCTTTATTCATTATAATGAAATGATAACTGTCATTCTTAGATAATCATTCACAAGTATGGGTGAGTGAGCGAGTTTAGTTTTATGTCGCACTGGCAGCAGTCTATAAATAATCAAGTCTGTACCAGACAATCTGGACCAGACAATGTAGAGCTTTGATCTACATATTGGGATGAGATGACGTGTCAACCAAGTCAGACAGCCTGACTACCTGAACCTGTTAGTTGCCACTTACGACAAGCATGGGTTACTGAAAATCAATTCTAACCCGCATCTTCACAGGTCTCCAAGTGTGAATTCTGTGTATTACAAACTCACATCTCCTTAGGTGCCATACCTTAAGGTGCAGTTTGCAGAAATTCTGCTATATTTACAACTATCAAGAAAGTTGAACATATTTTTTCTGATTTTTATTAGGTTAAAGAGAAAAAATAACAAAAATTCAAAAGAAAATTTAATAAAAAATATGACCTCTTCCACAAGAATGGCTTGTAATCCCCTATTTATTAATCTACAGATGATATTCATTAAAATATTCATATTTGAGTCAATCCAAGGAACTAACTAGAGAATAACATATAAGGAATCAGTAGGTCATCTCTGGTACTGTGAAGTATAACATCAATGACTTGACATGCTCTGGCATTTGTCAACCCTGAGCATTACCTGGGTCAACATGGGTCTGAATTCATAACAACAAACCCAAGGTCACAGTGCATGGAGAACACATAATAAAGCTCTGCTCATTCTCTAATTAGGGGTGACAGCATGACTCTCCCTTCTAGCCTTCCCATCAAACTTGGAATGGACCAGTCCAGCATAGTGACAACTTGTGTCTGCTCACATGAAACAAGGATACACTGATGATAAAATGATGATAAAATCAATAATATCTGATGAAAAGACATGATTTTCCTACCAAATGCAAAATATTCTTTAATGTGTTGATTAAAAACTATCGCCATCAAGTATATCAACCTCGAATGTTGAATGTGTGAATTGAAAAGACTGATTATATAAAATACTGTTGTCAGGCCTGAGCATTAGCTTAAAGAAACGCAAAAAATTCAAGGAAAGAACAAAATAGTGTGTTTAACAGCCAACTAAACCGTATGCTAAAATTGCACAGATCCAGAAAGATTAAATTATATCAGTTAATAATATCTGATTATTGTGAGGGGGAGTGCCATCCATTTTGTTCTTGGAAGGCAGGGGTGGGGTGGGTGGTCATCCATTTTCTACACATGCAAGATGGGTTTGGGGTTGGGGTGCCAGGGCGGGAGAGGAGGATTTCGCCATTGTTCTTGGAATTTTTTTATCAGGATAACTTTATTAACTGCCCTAGGGCAGTCATGTCTATTCTAAAGAATAAATTGTACTTAGGTTGTTTATCTTCATCATGCCTAATTAATTAGACACATATTAAATATGCATGCCCTCATGGTGTAAGCTGTTAAATCACCCCTACTACGTACAGCAGTTTCTTAAATAAACTCTCACAGAGTTGGAGGGGTGTGGGTGTGGGTGGGTTACAGGAACAAAATGTCTCAGTGTACATTGATTGGCACCATCTAATTATTTGAGCTGCAGTATCCCTGTACTTCTCTGTAGAACTGTTTCAGTATTGCCCTGGCTCCACACAGAGGTCCAGGTTTCACCATGTTTTCCTAATCCCTGATCTAAATCTGCATCCCACGTTATGTACTTCAGCTAAAAGCAAGCATCATGCCCTAACAACAAATGCCACATGATTCATTTCTTTAGATACCAGCCTTCAAATATTTGTCTTTACATTTCAGTCCAAGAGCAGTATATTTAGTTATCAAGATTGAGACCAGACTGGTGGTAATCTAACTCTCTCGATGATTTCAATCTAAAATAACCAAGTTGAAGGATCACAAGACTGATCAGAAGTGTTTCAGGAAGCAAAAGGTGTTGGGATTACAGTTCACTACATTTAGTGAAGGTCGTTAGTAAGGAATGACAGGAATCGTGAATCTATAAGGAAAACACTATGGGACAGCCCTTAGCTCTTTGTGAAGCCAATATCAGAATCATTGATACGGAACAGTGAAGATAAAGGGCTTTGCCAGCAAAGCTATCTTCAGCTACATGAGTTTCAAGTTTGAAATAAACATTGCTATGCGTCCAGGGTATTTATGATACAGAATAGTGGTTCTGTGCATAAAGCTCAGGTTACAATCAGTTGAAGTTAATGAACGTTAAGTGAGTGAAGTCTTTGGATGGGTGACCATACATGGCAGCTTGACTTGTGACAGTTCCTAGGATTTAAGTCCTGTCCCACGAGGCACATGTAATGCATGTGGTCTCCCCTCAGCAAGTGAGTTTGTTCACAATTGCTTCTGTTCAACCAGCTGAAAATTGGTACCTGGTGGGATAGATAGGTCATGTGACCATAGTCTTCTAGCCTAACAGGCAGCTTGGGTTATCGGGATAGTTATGTGCTGTGCAAGCGCTCGGAGCTGACATTTATTGCCTGGAGTATTCATAACTTCAAAAATACTCTCATTATTAACAGGAATAAAATAAAAGGAAATTCAAGGATGTACACACTGTCTACCACAATTAAAAAACACAACTTGTATTAAGTCAAGAGATACTTTGATAACCTACACCACTGAGATTCCCAAATCTGAGTGAAACAATTCACTCAATACGTTTTAACATAATTATGGGTTTGTCTGGGTTTACCATGACTTACAAAACTAGAAGCAAATAAGACCTTACAAGGATCCTTATATTAAATATGAGGGCCCTGTGAAGTAAAGAAATTATGTCAGATGATATTCTGTAAGCTTTAAAATTTCTTTAATTACAGGCACTTTATATATCTACACGACTTTGGTACAATGATTATTGTTGGGTATTGGATATACAAGACCGATAAAGTGGAAATGATGAAGCCAAGGAGGAAACAGATAATGAAGAAAAAATAAGGGAAAATGTGACAATTATTCCTTTCCTTTGGAACTGTTTCATCAGCTACATATCTGATACATATTTCTTTATCTCATATACACTGCCATCAGGAATGGAACATCTCCTACTTATTTGTAATGGTGTATATATACACCATGTCCATTTTTACAAAAAGTACACATTTCTGCTTCCCATAAAACCCAGGTTTGTTTCTATTGTATAATGTTCTTATCCTTGATCGCCAACATATTTTGGTATCATAAGAGAAAACAAGTTCAATAAGTGATTCAACCCTTCACCTGAGCATTCAAATTGGGCTGAGAGATGAATTTTCTGAATCATGTTCTCCAGAACAAACACACATAGCACAAAATCATATCGATAATGATTCCTCACTTACAGCCCAACTTGTTTACTGAGAAATAAGGAATGTGTTTATGGAAGGCAATTTCTTTGTCAAAACACTGTGGGTTGATTTAATGCGAAAAGTCATCCTTCATGTGTTTGGATTCAATTAATGTTTTATTATGTCTGTGGGAGGGTCCAGGTAATTTATCATTTGTTTAATAACACAATACAACGGAATAACCTCATCATTCCTGAAGGTTAACTTATATCAACGCCCACTGGTTCCTGATACGCCTTGTCTGTCACAATATTGGCTGATGTCATTCAGAGATATGGTATTTATGGCTCGTAGTAAGTTCTCAGAATGCCAAGACTGAAGTTGACTTGTCATGAGTTTTGTCCCATCCTCTTCACAGCAGTTAAGTGGGGTGGCCTAGTGGTTAAAGCATTTGCTTACAATGCTAAAGACTATGTTTGATTCCCTACATAGATGTATGTGTGAAGATCATTTCTTTATAGACTGTTAACATTGCTGGAATATTGCTAAAAGGAGGATAACAGGAGGGGCTGAATATTTTACAATAAATGAATACCAGTGGATTAAAGGCACCCTGTGTTTGACAAACTGGCAATCCAAGCAAGCAATAGTAATATGTGAATATGTACCCACAACTTAAAATGAAAAAATATATAAATAATTCAAATTGTTCAATTATCACTCTACTTGAAATAGCCCAGGTTAGACATTTTGCCTGTGTGCAAATGGAGGTTAGTTTCTTGGCTGAATCTTATCAATGATGTTAAACGATGGTACTTATTAATACCCTGCCTGTCTGTCTGCATTAAGAGGTACTAAGCACTCAGCTATCACAATTATGCATGCTTGCATCCAATCGTGTTTGCACACATGATTGCACTTGTAGGAATGCACACATACACACTGATAGCTACCCAACACAATCATGCATTCATTCATGCAGTCATGAATGCACTCATAGACTAGGCACTTACACACAGAACTAGATAAGTTTGGTGCACCCATTTTGAATGTACATTGTCAGAGGTTAAAAAATATTTTAAAAGCCACTTGCCACAGGGCAAGTGACATCAAGAAAGTAACTTGTCAGGACTAATTTTCAACTTGCCCTGATTTTTTTGACATAATCATGATTATGTAATTGTGAAAAAATAAATCAACATGGTACCTGATGTTAATGTTTAGTGGACTATTTATTGTGAAGTGATAGGTAGCAAAGAAAGATAACTAAATTATCTAGTAGCCCAGGGACAAGTAAGATACCATTTTCTCATTGCCCGAAATGAAAACTGACTTGTCACGGGTATCAGGTTATGTGATTTTTGAGCCCCTGATTATGAATTCGGAACCGAATAAATCAAATGACCTGGCAGTACCATACACTTGCCACATATAATCAAATTCGCCATGACATATAAATTCATTGTTTCTTCGCCCTATCCTATCCTTGTATCCACACTTCGTGTCATTAATCGATGCCTCCTCACCACGGGAACAAATCAGGCAGCAGCATTTCACATTCCGCTTTGTTTCTGAGATAATCTGGGTTTCCATCAACACAATGCTGACCCTTTAGGACAGATTCCTGGAAATCTTGTATACCATAAAACTGCTCATTGCGCTGCCAACGTTTAATTGTGGGCTTGTCAAATAGGCAGTTGAGGTGTGACAGAAAGATGGCATGTCCATCAACAGCAGGGTTTGATTATGTCCATTGTGACATGAAGTTGATTTAGAAATGAAAAGAGGGAATTTGAATCACTCTGTCAGATATTGTGAATGTAAATGTTGTATCTGAAAATACTTTGTTGCTACAAGTAAAATCTGAAAAATACGATCATTGATATCACTTGATCAAGAAGCTATCAGCCTGAGTATCAATAGTCTGATCTACAAGCTATCACTGCTGACTATCGATAACCTGATCTAGACGTTTTCTTTCCTGACTATCGATAGCCTGATCTAGAAGTTTTCTTTACTGACTATCAATATCCTGATCTAGAAACTATCAACCTGGGAAGATCAGGGGTAGAATAGGTCTTCAGCAACCCATGCTTGCCACAAAAAGCGACTATGCTTGTTGTAAGATGCAACTAATGGGATTGGGTGGTCAGGCTAGCTGACTTGGCTGGAACATGTCATCGGATACCAGTTGCACAGATCGTTGTTGATGCTGTCAATCACTGGATTGTCTTGTCCACTCAATTATTTACAGACCGCTGCCATATAGCAGGAATATTGCTGAGTGCGACATAAACCTACACTCACTCACTCTAGAAGCTATCACTTTTGGCTTCTGACTATTCCCTTCACATAGCCTGAAAGACTTCCAAATGGACTTGAGTAGAAGGGCCTTTATCACATATTGACAGCCAGCCGGTGTACTTCACTGCATTACTGGGCCAATCTCTCACGTTATTACAAATTAACACTTGAATGACTTCCTACCACTTCTGTCGACCAATACAGCAAGTTATTGCAGCGTTATTCACTTGACCGATTTGATTCTCGCTTTAGCATGATCATCCAAGGCTCCTTAAATGTTTTTACACCAGCACATGGTGAGATTTACTGACATTAGAGTTGGTGGTTCAAGCAGGGGGCAACATTGGTTTAAATGAAGAAGGCCTAACGAGACAGCAGTCATCTCTCAGCACAGGGACGTGATGGATGCAGAAACTAACCATCCTAGTCAAAACTTTCTGTACATTACCACAGATAAGCTGAATTTTGAGGACCAAAAAATGCAGTCCTGCAAGGAGGCCAGCTTATCTGCAGGTTATACTTTAATCAAGCTTTTCTCAGGGGGTTGGAAATCCACAAGACACTTTCGTCAGTAAAGATGTCAAATTTGCAATTAAACATTATCTGCCAAGATTACTGGCATCTGTTCAGTTCTAATTTGCAAAGAATATGTTTTATTACTATAGTGTAACAACAGAATTACACTGCACAATTCAATATGGATTTGTTGACACTCTATTTCCAGTGACTGGTCTAATAAGTGAAAGTTTATGGTTAAGCTTATCTATAGAACAATCCATTTTGATACGGATCTAAGGATCAAGTTAGGATCTCGGCTTGACTACGGCAATATACGGTATATATAAAATTAGGTTTAAAATAAAAAATGTAAAGCTGGCAAATAGATACAAAAACAAGGCTTTATATGTATATGTAGGGCTGTTGCTTTTTTAAGTCAATAAACTTTCATTTATACTTTTACCCAATTCACTAGCTACAGCATTTAGTGAGTGAGTGAGTGAGTGGATGGGTTGGAGTGAGTAAGTGAGTGAGTGAGTATTGTTTTGCATCACATTTTCAATATTCATGCAGCATCAGTGAACAAATGTTGTGATCTATTCTAGATGCAGTCAGTGAACAGTTTGGATTTGATAATTCACACAACTAATCATTGAAAAGAAACTGAGCAACAGAATTAATTTGTCTAGTTTTAATATTTCCACTTTTAAGACAGGAACACTGATGGCCATCTAAATGTCAATCAAGGTGAGAGGGAGGGAGGTTGTATGGGCCCTGTCTCAGTGAAAGTCTAGACGTATTAATCAGTTTCAGTAAAGTGAGACATTGTCTCTACTTTTAATGACAAGACTCACTTGTAGCTATGGGGTAAGTTAGTGTGTAAAGTTTGATGCTCTTTGAACAGTAGTTTAGCCACAATGAAGCACATAACACATGTGGTCTCACCTTAGGCAAGTGAGTTTGTTCAAAATTGCCTCTGTTCACCCAGCAGAAAATGGGTACCCGATGGAATAAGCCATGTAACCACTAACCTTCTAGCGCCTAACAGGCTGCTTGGGCTAAATCAGGGTAATAATAATCAAGTTTAATTGGGCGCTTCGAGCATGCATTGTGCACGAGGTAATGTGCATGAAAAATGGACCATTATTATTATTATCATTCTGTGCCAACATTTACGTACTAGGAGAGTGAGTGAGGGTACGTGTGCATGTAAGCTGCTTTTAGCAATATTTCAGCAATATCACAGTGGGGGACACCAGAAATGGGATTTACACGCTGTACCTATGAGGGGAATCAAACCCAGGTCTTCGGCTTGATGAGTGAACTCTCTAACCACTAAATTACTCCACTGCCCTTTATGTACTTGGAATCTCCAGGTTCTGCAAGTCTTTAAGACCTACGTCCTTCATGAAAGCCCAGGCTGACTTACTAAAGAGTACACCGAACCATCTTGGGGTGGTAGGATAGGCTAGTGGTTGAAGCATTTGCTTGTTAAGCCGAAAACTCCCAACATGGGTGCAATGTGCAAAGCCCATTTCTGGTGTCCTCTGCCATGATATTGCTGGAATATTGCTAAAAGCTGCATAAAACCAAACTCACTCACCCACAATCACGTAACCTTCTTGGAATAATGCAATGTACTTGTGAACAAGCATATCAATCAAAAAACGAAAGAAAACAACAAAAAAAAATATGAGAAAAAAAAATTAATCAAATATGGGAATTATTTAGCATCTATAATGCTTGATTTAAATAACCCAATAAACTGCAGACACATATATACTGTTTTCAATTTACAATCAGAATGTTTTATTCATAAACGAGAAAACAGGATATAGAATGCTCATTGTTAAAACAGCTCAAAACATCAGTTCCATGTAACATGACCAAGACAACGTGAAGTTACTGGACTTTTTCTGAATATTTATGGAATCCATGGAAATTTATGTACACTGTGGCAGTTCAGCAACAGATCCATATTAAAAGAATATTTCTATAGCACTTGGACAATCTATTGGTTCCATACAAAAAGAACCTTCTTGAAGCAGCTGGACATCCTACTGCTAACAGCACTAGTACTTGCTTTTTACCAAAAAGAATCCTGGGTTTGATCCCAAAACAGACACAATGAAAAAAACTAATGCATGCACACAGAAGCAGAAAAAATCAAAACACGTTTTTGTTAAAATTTGGATCAAATGACAATAAGTTATCACTGAGTCTGCTACTAGCTGGGTTATGACATCTTTTGCATTTTAATGACTGTGATGATCATGATACACAATACAATAACAGTGACTGAATTGCAACAATATTATAATACAGTATTAATAATAACATTTCAGTGTCTGACCCCCATTTTGTAGTCCAGGACCCCTGAAAATTAAGAGCATGAGTCCCCGTGACCCTCAAACACTGGACTCGAGTTAAATCCCTGGCTTTAGTTAACTACCTTCAAGCTTTCAAAAATTGTAAGTTTTATATATGAAAAGTGCTGCATTATCATAACTAGAAAAAACGTTTAAGTAAAGTAAAGCACTGTTAAAAAAAATTAACTATGTAAAATACAAAGTAATACACAATTATGTGAACAACTTGTACTTACATAACATGATTCGTGTGCAGCATATTCTTGAAGTAATGAACGAACACTCGCAGATCTTAGTCCACCACCATACATCTTGTGGTAGATGAATCACTTGCAACACTTTCAAATGTCTCAAAATAATATTTTTGGATCAAGCTACGTCAATACCTATTCCCTGAAGACTTACATGTCTGTGATTACTACAATCCTATAAATGTGAACACAGCAGAGCATGTGTACACACTGTCCACTTCTAATACTACTTATTTGTGGCAACTCTGAAGTAGCTTGTCAAGTTGTTATTTTTTTTTCAAAAATCCCTTTCACAAAAAGCTTCACAAAATCAAACATAAAAAATCAAGTCAAAATGCTTAACATCTACAAAAACATATCTTGAAAGGTTCAGTAATACCAATCGCAAAGACTTGAGGAAATGTCTACCCTGAATATTGGATGTCGTGTATGCTTTGCTCATGGTGAAAAATCAATGCCATCTTATCTGTAGAAGGACACATTGATGATATAATCGATGTCAGCAGACATCCTCGACAGAAATGTCCACCGATCTCAATAGTGGCAAACATGACTCACCCGTTTTGAGGCACAGGAAGACTTTCCATCTCTTGGACATTCTCCATACTGCGACTTTCACGTGCCATCTTGGTCCTGGCACTATCATTTACGCCATCATTTACGTAATCCATGTGACTGAGCATTTAATTTTTTATCCTCTTAAATATGAACACTTCATACTTTTTTCTCAATCACATTCAGTGGTTATGGCTAGTCAGTGACTTTAATCGTCCATGTTATCATCCTTGTGTCAGCAGATTGCACTTCAGAGGGTTTCATGAGGAGCCTCCATATTTGTCAAAAGATCCTGGCCGGGCAATCAAACATGGCTGAGTTTTGTCCACACTCTCTCAAAAAAAAGTCTTTGATGAACCAACAGTACCCCCTTTGGCCTCCAGACACCATCAAAAACTGTCAAAACCGAACCTTGTTAAGTGTCACAGACCCAATACATGCCAACCATTGACAAGACGATTCTTAAATTATGATTTTCAATATTGACAAACGCAAATTAGTTCCATCAAAAACGGGACGTGGTAACACCATTAGCACCTTGTGAAACATCTCTGAATGCCCCATCAACAGTTGGAGCTATGTTGAACAGACCTGAACAGCTCGGCATGTAGACAGACCCACAGATACCCTCAGGAAGGGCAGACAAAGATGGGGAGGGCTCCAGACTACTTAAACTCAGGTCAGCAGAAAATATTGAAAATCAGATCCTTATGTCAAGTAAAGACGAGGAAGATGGACATCCTGCATGTCTTTACCATCAACTTGAAGCTCTCTCTTCCTGAGATGAAACTCCTGTGATAATCTCCATCATGAACAGCCCTGATTGACAAAACATGGCAGTTTGGGTGTATATTGCTATAAGATGAGCTTTGATCCAACTACTACCAGTGCAGGGCATACCCGTCCTCATCAAATCAAACAAGAAACAAACCATGTTGCATTATGAAACTAACTGATGTGAAAGATCGTGATTCACGTAAGCCACATTAAGCTATTTCTGATCAGAGATGAAGAAGATAGATGGCTAAACATGCTTGGAAATGTACAATCTTGTGTGTACCTGACATTGCCTGACCTACATAAACAGGCTAATTGGGCATTTCTTTACTTCTTTTTTAAATCAAACTACAAAATATTTCTACTTTCAAAACTTTTCTTAAAAAGTCAAATGCTTTTCCCTCAGAACAATCTAACTTTTCAAATTAACGTTTCCATGCAATCCCTCCATGTTACTATGACTTTACTGAAATGAGAAAAGTACAAGACTCATGTAATGCGTGATCTGTTGGATCTTCTACAGAAATGAAAGGTGCTGCATGTGTTTTTCATCAAACAGCTTTATGTTAAGTGAACTGTCATTGATTGAGTGACACTCATATCCTTAAAGAAACACTGCATTTAATTAATTCTACAAAGTATTCCACAAAATACTCATTTCCAAGATGAAATCAAACACTGGACAGTCAATCACAATCAAAAGGTAGCACAATATTTTGGGGTCTTAACTGTAAAATATTTCATCAGGCACTGACCAGACTCATAAATGGAAACCATCGCCAGGCAAAAAGTCACCTAATCTGCATAGTTTTATAGACGACTAGCCAGTTGAGCTATCAATTCCCTCCGAATAACGTTTACCCTGTAGAAGCTATTCAGTGAAAACTACCAATCTCTGCTTGCAGTGGTTAACCGTTCACACTTATTACATCAAAGAAAGGACGTCAGCAGATGAACGCCCAAGATTAACTATGTCCTTCCTGTTGCAGGAGGCTGGTTCACCTCCATTCAACTTAAAGGGATGCTCTGGCTTTGACTTACTGGCATTCCAGCAAATTTGTATTTTTTCTATGATATTTTCGATGTATTTGTATTTTTCCATGACAAGTATATGTCAGTATTCAAATCATAATTAACAATGATCCTTATCAGAATCAGTGAATTTAGTTTTACAACACTTTTAGCAATATTTCAGCATTATGGATGGGGACATTAGAAAGGGCTTCACACATTTTAGCCATGTTGGGAATCGAACCCGGGTCTTTGGTGTGATGAGTAAACGCTTTAACCACTAGGCTACCCTATCATCTCTTTATCAAACAGAGATATGTCTCAATTTCAAACAGGGCATCAATTACAGGATTCGTAAAAAGATAGGAAACTAGCAGTAAAGGATAGTCTACATTTCTGACTGACCACATTTTTGTTGTGGACACTGTCCATGTGAGTTTAGGTCATTACCATAAAGCTATGTTACTAAGACTGTCAGTGCTGGTCAAGTTTGTTTATAGTATAGAGCCTACAATCTGTTGTCATACAGGGCCTTCAATCTGTTGTCTGTCTGAGTTTAGTCTTACGCCGCTTTTAGCAATATTCCAGCAATATCACGGCGGGTGACACCAGATAATGGGCATTGTAACCATGTGGGTAATCGAAACTGGGTCGATGGCGTGACGAGCGAATGCTTTAACCACTAGGCTACCCCACCACTCCTTACAGTCATGAGATGGTCAAAGCATAGGTTACAGGGATGGATTTGGACATGGGTCAGCCAAAAAAGAAATATTTGATGTCAAACATGCAGACATGTGGCTTGGTTTATAAACAATATTCACTGCAAAGCATTAAGCATACTACAGACGTGGTTAACAATGTAACAAGCTATCTAAAAGTTTGACAAATGATTCAAACTCAGATATATACTGATCCGGAACAGGACTTGCATGGTTAACTATCTGTGAATATTTTTAAAGTGTATGGTATTTAAGCCACTTATTTGTATGTTGTAAAACCTTACAATTTCCTTTCAAAGTGTATGCATATATGCAGCATTATTCTGCATATGGTAAAAGCCTACAATTGTCCTTCAAAGGGTGCAGATATATGCAGCACTATTCTGCATATGGCAAAACCCTAAAAGAACCACAGACACATTCATGATTTCCCTTCTTAAATAATTCATGATAAGAAATCTACTAACAGTCAACATAAATCAGAATAACAGTCTAATAAACATGTAACATAATAAACAGGTAACATCACAGACAGACTGGGAACTGAAGACCACTCACTTCCTGGAAATCTAGGTTTTGCGTGACATTTTCACCAAAATCCAATCCAATACATCAGAAAGAATGGATCCGGCCATGACAAATAAATGAGATGAAATTTCTTCACAGTTTGGACATCAAAAGACAGACATGTCTCACACCTTCAGAACATGACCACAAACACGCCCCTCTGTTTTTTGCAGTTTTCAATCACATATCCATACCATGGTTCACGTTTGCACCCTCAAGAACCGGCACTGACCACTTGATTCAATGACCGGACCAAGTCTGACAACACTGTCACATAAGTGACTTGGCGAACCAAAACTGACTCCTGGATTCCCTGACTGGACCAAGTCCTGACCACACTGTCACGTCTGACCATGAAAGCTGCTCATCTGTTCATGTCTCTAGTAAACAACCAGAACACCATTCCATCACTCATGAACACATGTACAGATGAACCCTCCTGTAAGTACATGAAGCAAGAACCTAAGGTCGTCTGGCAGAACTATTCCTAATCGGTCAGCTCCACTGACCAACACCTGGACAAATCACCTGACAGGTTAGAGGACTGTTGCTGATAATGGCCAGCCAGGAAATGATAAAGTGGACATCTGGCCATCTTGGCCATGGTCAGCCAACACAATGACATCACTCTGACCCCAACAAGTGTTACAATCTACACATTAAAAGTTTGACCATCAAGCGTGTTACTTGACTCTGTATTAACTGTATATGTGGATCTTATCATCTGCGGCCAAAATATAAGAGAGGGTTTAAATGAAATTCTGCACTAAAATACCTGAAGTTTACAATCTCTGCCAAAATTACATAAATGAGTGTTTCCAGCAGTATTTCAACTT
The DNA here is from genome assembly GCF_037392515.1 of Haliotis asinina. Lineage (NCBI taxonomy): Eukaryota > Metazoa > Mollusca > Gastropoda > Lepetellida > Haliotidae > Haliotis > Haliotis asinina. The sequence goes on from NC_090291.1 coordinate 16,017,211, forward strand.
CACACATGTCATTTGTAACACTTGAACACAGACTTTGGCCCAAATGCAAATGCTATAACCACAAAGATACCCTACAACCCCAAGTGATTTGACATCTGTGGGGATTCCAGGTAAAAATATGTGACCCAAGGTACTTGTGCTCATCACAAGGACTGATCAGGGCCCCTTCCACAAAGAACTAAGGTCACTGAGGTAACCTTAGTGAAATTTTAAATAATGGGAGGTAGGTTTAACCTTAGTAAAGGTTGCTTTGTGAAAGGCGCCCCACTAGATTAGAAAGTCAGGCTTGGCACCTTCTTTGATGGTGTGCTAGCATACCCACTTTTGTCGATCGATGCTCATGATGTCATGCTTTATATCCTAATTAATTATTTATTGACTACCTTCGTATATATATATTGCCTATTGCTTAATATGACATTAAACTATAATCAAGCAAGCAAAATACTTGAAAGCAAACATGAAAAGAGCATAGATGGGCAAGAATAGGCTCCAGTTAACCTAAGCTTACCAGGAGCAACAGGATGGATCCCATGAATATAAAATGGTCTTCACATCAATCACTAGTTTGTTTGGGTCAGAATTATCTACAGGCCACTGTGTGACATAGTATCACTAAGAACAGCATTAAACACCTACAATGTGTTTTTCAAACAATTTGACCTCAAACAATTGATATGATTCCTTCCACTTCTAAATCTCTAAAAATAAAATTCAAATTCAAATTCAAATTCAAAGGCACATCTACATGATATGGAGGGGCGGTATAGCAAAATTTTGCTCCAGAAACAAACTTTACCTTTCAAAAAGACAAAATGCAACTTGTTGCCATGAAAACAGAAAAAATAAAATTGGACAAAAAAAAATCAGAGGAGTTATAAACAGGAGACTGGTAACAAACGCAAGAGCAGCACCTGGACACAAGCATGTGCAGTGATGGACAGATTTAGCTGGGATACCGGATATGAAAGCATGTCTGTCTTACAGAGTCCCTACTTCACAGCAGCCACTAATTCTCAACCTTATTGTTCTTCTGCAGCAGCAACACAATGAGTCTTCTCTACTTGGCACTGCTAGCGCTTCTGTATTGAGTATCATGACTCGACAAGACCTGGAAAACTGTCAGAGTCAAGACTTTTCTTTCAGACCTAAAAAATCCAATAAAGGTGAACTGAAATAAAGATCAACGGACTGAGCATTATCTTCCTTCCACAAACACTTTACATGGTTGTGAGAAGAATTAAAAAACATCTTTTTACATGTGTGCAAAAAATTAAACAGCTAACTATATATTTCTTTATTCCTAACAGTAAATGATAAAATTTTGTAGCTAGCGAAGTATAGTAGAAACAAAAAAATGTCAAGAATTATTTAATTATGCACATAAAACAGAGAATTCTCTTCAAAAACAGCAATATTCCAGGAAAGATAAGCCCAACATTGATGTAGATGGTTTGTTTGTTGTTTAACACTAAACTCACCAACATTACAGGTATTTGGTGGTGGTCTGTTAACAATGCTGACTTTGTTGCCACATGTCATTGTTTTCTAACTGCATGGACTGATGCTCATGATGTTGATCAACCTGTGAAGGTCCCGGGGTAGAATAGGCCTTCAGCAACCCGTGAAGGTCCTGGGGTAGAATAGGCTTTCAGCAACCCGTGAAGGTCCCAGGGTAGAATAGGCCTTCAGCAACCCGTGAAGGTCCCGGGGTAGAATAGGCCTTCAGCAACCCATGCTTGCCGTAATAGGCGACTATGCTTGACATAAGAGGCAACTAACTGGATCGGGTGGTCAGGATTGCGGACTTGGTTGACATATGTCATGGGTTCCCATTTGCGCAGATTGATGCTCATACTGTTGATCACTGGATTGTTTGGTACAGACTCAATTATTTACAGACCACTGCCTCATAGGTGGAATATTGCTTAGTACGGCGTAAAACTCCACTCATTCACTCACTCTCTGTTGATCACTGGATTGTTTGTTCCAGATTCGATTATCTACAGACCACCATAACTGAAATATTGCTGAGTGCAACACACCACCCAGTGCAACAGTGCAGTGGTCAAGGCATCTGCCTATCAAAGTGAAAGTCTGGGTTCAATCCGCGAAGGAGGTACCCAGATTCGGGTCCCCAGGTATCATTAGAGAAGGTACTTAGATCCACATTGTCTCAGTTCACCCAGCAACAAAATGGGTACCAGTAAGGACATGCTGGCAATATGAATGATCAGTTCATTACACCCAACAGGCAGTATACATGGATTTATGCTCCCTTGGGAACTGAAAATGTATCAGATAGTATGATGGTGTCCTAAGACTGGGGATAATAATGTACAAAACATTGTGAACAGGTAAATGGGTGCCATATAAAGCTGCATACAAATAATTCATTGTTTCACGGGCACATTTTTTTCAAAAGTGACAAGGGCAGTAGGGCTTTGTTTTTTCATTTTTTATAGAAAAATGGGTGACGAGGGAGGAAAATCCTTTTATATTTTTCTCTCAGAAATGCAGCCGGGGATGTTTAGCACATGTTAATGAGTAGATTCAGTCACACACGTTGTAACAAACATTCATTCTCATAGTGGACAAATAGATGATTGGGATGTGGCAAGGTCAAAATTATTTTTCTAAAAATGTTTATGCGCACAAATAAAAGGCACAAATAAAAGTGATGCGCCGTTGCCGGAGAAACATTTCACTTTTTTAATTTAGTGGACTTATTAATAACTTGGAATCACTAGAGGGACATGAAGATGGGTACTGGGTCATATTCTGTCACATCAGTATAAACACAACAGGAAGTGGGACCCACCCTGAAATTCCTAGGAGAAACATCTATCACCAAATGAGATGATTTCACTTAACCAAATTTAGGGAACCCCAAATCAGAAACTAAATCACATCCATGGGTTAATTACCGTAAATGCCCACATTGAGGATGTGAACCACCATACAGGACAAGGTGAGGCATCCCTTTAAAGCAATCAAAGAAGTTCTCCCTCAGTGTGTCGCCTTCCGCTATCCTATAACCCTATTACGTCTCCAATCTGCTTCAATACTCGAAATTAGAGAATTGTGCAAATTGATCAAGTCTAGGTTTTTCACTTCAAGAAATAAATCCCTTGGAAGGAGTTAGGGCAAAGATTAGATTAATGAAGTTATTTAATTTACATTGATTTTTTCATAGATTAAGCCCAAATATTGCCCAAAGCACCAAAGAAAAAGAGGACTACATTGCAAGGAACAAGTTTTCATCAAACAGCCCAAACCTCTTGAAGCTAAGGACAGGTCGCTTCCGGAAAAGATTATTTCTTGCCAAAGCCATACTGTTTGTGAAGGTAAGTCCAAGGATAAAACAATTAAGTGCCATAATGTTGTCATAGCAGCAGCAGCAACAGCAGCAGCAGCAGCAGCAGCAGCAGCAGCAGCAGCAGCAGCAGCAGCTTCTACAGCTATTTCACATAATGGATATGATGTTTACGAGATATAAACTGCGTTAATGAACATTAGAAATGAACACTTATGGTATTTGGCAAATTGATTGGTCAGTCAACCTTGTCGATTATTTGTTGATTCCCATCACCCCTCTTAACGCTTTATAAGTAGCGAGTGAACAGATTGTAAATGGATTTGGCTTTCAGCAATATTCCAGCAATATCAAGGCAGGGACACAAGAAATGGGTTTCAGACATTGTACTCATGTACAGAATTCAACCCGGGTCTTCGGCGTAATGAACAAATACTTTAACCACTCTACTACCTCCCCACCTCCTTTAAGAATAGAAAAAGCATGCAAACAAATCTGAAGACAACTTTGTTTTCCAGTTTTGACAAAAACCTATTGGTGTTAGTTTCAAAATGAAACCAAATTCATTCATATTCTCATTCTGAATGTGAATATTTCCAACTTCAAACTAACACTGCTAGTTCAAAATAAAATATTAGAAAATCTCTAAAAACTGAAAAATGCATGTTATCAACAGTACAGAATACAGATGTTATCTGAAAACGTCTCTAGCAAGACCAAGTGACATCACTCTCAAATGATGTGATCTCACTGCAGGTCACAATACAAAGGCTGGTAATGGATACAATGGTCAGTAGAGTACAGAAAGAACAAATAGTTTGTTTTGATCAACAATATCATATCTAATATGGAAAAGATGCAATGATAAAAGTACTTATCATTTTAAGTGAATTTCACAATATTCCAAGCGAACCAATCACAATTCTAAGTCTTTTCCTATCAAATAGCACCTAATGCTCATGTGACACAGGTATCTAAAAAAAACACTAATGTAATGAATTATTTATTCATTTCCACGTTCCTACGACACTACAAACTTCTGTAAATCATGTATTTCATGAATATTTATGATTTAATTAGTTTAGACACAATTACATGTTTTAAGACAGCAAGGAATTGTCTCTATCAATCACTATGAACATACTCAAACTCAAACAGGCAGATGTGTTCAGGAGATTATGCAAGTAACTGTCCATAATGAGTTAGCAAATCAGCTGCTTCACATCAGTAAGGTTGTACCTCAGAATTTGTCTTTTATTATTTTTTTTTCTCTTACAAAAGTCAATCTATCAACAGAGATGCCCCAGTATTCATCACACTTTTCTAAACATAGATGACAATATTTTAAAATAAATCAAAATTCTTTCCCACTTCCTACAGGCAGTGATTCATTTTGAACTATGCTTTTCTGAACTACTAATAGGAGTCAAAAGCTATCAAAAAAACCCACACAATTCTTAATTATTTTTGGCTTGTGTTCACTTGCTTTTTTGAATACCAGTGGAATAGAAATAAAAAAAATCTTCCAAAGGACATTTTTTTACACTTAATGTACAGTTGTGTTGTTTGTTATCAGAGACAAAACAGTACTAAACAACTTTGTTCAAACATCAGAAAAAAAGAAAAGAAAAGAAACGAAACGAAAGAAAAATACAATTTTTAAAAAAAAAACATTTTCAGATAATTATGTTTCCTTTTTGTTACAAAAATAGCAAACCTACACAAGAAATACAGACTACAGACCATTATCAGTGTATCTGGTGTTACTAGGTAGCACTTACAAAATTACATACATAATTTGAATTGGACACTTTTTGATTTCAGAGCAGGGCACATTATGTCTAATCATTCTCAATATTCAAGAAACTGAATACATTCTCAATGCCTTTCATATTTAAAATATAGACCAACGATGACACTGTTTCACTTCAATACTGTAGGCATAGGCCCCTTCGATTTCTTATCTTTCGATTCTGTACACAGAGTACGCACTAAAGAAGAAAAAACACCTCTTGACTGACACACATTTTTTTTTACAAAAAATAGGAAATGATAAAATGCAAACTTTGTGACAAGAAATAAGGAAAATATACCAAACTAAAGACAGACTGAGCAAGAAGAATTCACCAATCAACAGCCAGGTTGTATCAGGCAGTTAGTAATGGTAATTCTCCACTGAACCGAAACATACAACTGAACGAAAAAAAAAAGAAATATCAATGTTAAATAATGCGGTACACCAAGGACTGCAGTCTACCATTATGACCCTTTTATCATAACATGATTATTTTGAATAACAAATTAACTGTAATGAGTTTAAAGCCATAATGAAAAACAGACCTTTCAACCTCAGGCAGACAAAAATCGTTACTTTCTTACATAAGTAATGAGCTGGTCTTCTTAATAAGTGTTTAGCAGTGAACTGAGTACCAAGTAGGTATACCAACTCCCACAGACATTGAATCTGTACTAATTAAACGTTTAAAAAAAACATAATGTTATATAAAGCTTTTGCATAGTAGACTGTGAATGATAATCTTATGGTTTAAACATATTTTTTATTTAAGTAAATCAAACATGGCCTGAATTTGCAAATAAAATGCTACTGAAGAGATGCGTATAGTCAAGGTAGCATTAACTAGTAGGTAATACCAGTACATACACTGAAGGCATGTCAGTGGTGATAATAAGCTACCGTATATTACTGTAGGTAATCTAAATTTTGAGGACCCCTCAAACAGGATCCTGTAGAAAGGGAGTGGCTTATCCACACACATTTATTCAAGCATTTTTTCTTGTGGTAACAAAAACGACACTGTATCGCTTCACGATAAATGAACGAGAGCTAGCAACTTGGTCAGTGAATATCTCAAATTTGCAATTAAACATCACTTGACAAGATTATGTGTCTTTTTCAGTCTGAATTTGTCTTTTTTTACAAGGCATAATATTGTATGCAGGGCTTAAGATTACATAGTGTTGGAAATAGAGGACTGTGTTTAATGAAAATATATTCTCAAGTTTCAGAAAACCCTTGTACAGTTGAGCCCTGTATACACAGACGTTTTGGTTATGTCTGAAAATTGTCTATATAGCAAGTTGTCTGCCTCGAATGGGAGTGTGGTAGTACATTTAAAGAACAAAACAAAAGTTTAGTTTGACGTAAAACTTGTGTAGAAGGCGGGATTCACAGAAATACTGAGTTCTAGTCACAGACACTAGAGTTTTTAAAGGTACCCTGAGTGGAATATTTTGAGTGTATTTAGAGTGTATTTAGGTCTCTGTTCCTCCAATCCTTCAGACTAATTAGCTGACACAATTTCAACACAATATATAACAACTGTTTACAGTTACTGTCTAAAATGGAAAACTTCAAAATCCAGCATAATTTATCCTTTTCATTTCTTGTGTTTTGCAGCACATTATTTTTGGCCATTCTCAGTACAGAAAGTGGGCTTTTAACAAGACTGGTGTGTGTTTAATGATGTAACACCTTAGTAAAACATTGTGCCCTGGTAAAATCTGATGATAAGTTATTCCTCCAGTTAGTTTTTGAGGAAGGAAATCATTTTGCACTGTTTTCAGTATGGCATTAGCTTGCATGTAAGTTTGAACACTCTTTAGCAATTGTTAAAAGCAGAAACATATATGAGAACAAGATCAGTAAAGTAATCGGGATCTAACTTCCATACTATTTTATTGCAGAGCATCTTGTAAAAAACATTTTACTGTTGTCCCAGAGAGATGTAAACTTTATTTCCTTTCCATGACAGGTGCCACTAAGTATGCACATGAATAGTTGTTAAACACATTGTACCAACCATGTATTGCAAATAAAGAAATATCTGTACTAATATCTTGCTGTCTGATCGTCTTTTTTATTAAAGTCACATGGTGACAACAATGTACAGTTAACTTATAATTTATGAAGTCTGAAATTATCCCTCAGATAACACGAGATATTTTTATCCAAAAATCTTCAACATATCCTGAACAGACACATCTTTCATCAATTCTACCTGATTTCATCTTGTAACCTACAGAAACTTTGCTTAACCCCCATCTCCAGCACAAATCAAACTCCACTGTCTCCACAAACTGTAATCTATAAATAGTAAGAAAGGCATGGTGGTCCAGCAGATCAAGTTGCCATAAATTTTCCATACGTTCCAAACTTGGTTTTGAGGTTGAATCCAAGATTTGCTGTATAGTCCTTGACTCTTTGGCTCTCTCACTATAAATGGTCATCAACAGGTTTTAGGTCAAATCCCAGACTAACAGTGATTTATTATATGACTCTGGATTTATCAGTACAAGTCACTGGTACACATAATCTGCATCACAACTGGCTATCATTACATAAAACGAACAAATTGAGATATGAAAACTTTCCAGAGTGGAACGAAACCAGTTCACTAACTCAACAGACTGAATCCATCCTCAACAGAATCAACAACATGATGTGAACTACAATACCTCAAGAAACTTCCAATAAATCCAAATCACCAAATCCAACACATGCCCTTTCAAATCCACTGATCCAAGAAACGATCATCCATGGATGCTATAGCTCTCATCCCATTTCACCCTCCTGACTGTCCTATCATCCCCTGACAACCACAAATATACTGGTCTCCATCCATTTGACCACAGACCAAACACTGGACATTACCACACCCAATGAGAATAATCAGTTGAAATAACAGGAAAGTATGGCTCATTGGTTCTTCACTACTTCCACTGACCCTAGAGTAATAGAGTCCTTTGTCAGAAGGGACACATTGTTGCCCATTGATCCAAAAGTGAAGCCTGTGCTGATGGCCATATAGATCCATCACTTGTTATGCAAGACTCCATCAATCACCAACATGGAGCAATCATCACGCCAACCTGTCACATGATTGTCATTTCTAACTAACCACCCTCAAGGACTATAATCTTGTTGCTGCACCGGAAGTATGTCCGAGACTTGTCTGTTCTGAAAGCGTTACCAATCTTGAGAACAATCTGTTCATCTTGTTCCTCTCACACAATTCCGTTCTCTTCCTAACAATCTACCAACACTGAACGATGAATCTGAATATTTCCTGTAGGAGCGGAACATGTCCAATTAAAACATTCTCTGAAAGCTTTAATTATCTCTATGTTCTTGTGCCCATTCCAAGTTCTTCCCAGCATAATTATCTACATGTTTTATGATATTCCAAGTCTCTCAATCAGTTGTTTGGGTTCAGAATAGCACCAGCAGCTTATCCTTGTCTTCAGAGACCACTAATTGGATCAGAAGGCCCGATTTGATGATTTCGCTGATGGCATGTCACACTGCCTCAGCAGCATGTACTGTTCTCCACAACATATAGAACTCAAATTCCAAAGCCACAATTACGTTTTTTTACATGTTTTTGACTTATAACAGAGAACTCATGTCCTGTTCCCAATCTAATTTGAGGGCATCTCTCTAATTAGACAAACTGTTTGTGAAGAGCGAAAGAGTGAGTTCAGTTTTATGCCGCACTCAGCAATATTCCAGCTATCTGGTGGTGGTCTGTAAACAATCAGGTCTGAACCAGCCAATCCAGTGATCAACAGCATGAGCATAGATCTATGCAACTGCTGTTCATGAAGAACCTGAAACAATAGTCTTGCTGACTGAGGTAAAATAGCTCTTTGAGAATTACAATGACACACTGTTATGATTCAACCCCTTTCACTGAAAGAAAAGGCTGTATTTCTGAACTTAAATTAGTACATCCCCATTTCAGTCATACCATGTAGAAAGACTCATGATTTCAAAATTGAAAAGAAAGCATGACTTCCACAGTCAGTTATTTTACTCGCATATAATATTTTCATTACAATTATTTTACTCGCATCTCTGTGTGAAGACCAGATGATACACCTCTGGAAACAATAAAAACAGTGATCATATCGTTGTGGGCAGTTCTCACCTTGACATTTCCGAGTTTTAAGGTATCCACACACAAACATCCAATCAAATTACCTAGCACTCAAGAATATTGCATTTTTTTTTACATCTTTAATTGTTTCAGGAGTCACTTTGTAAAAGCTTTACAAGTCTTGCTGTTTCTTGGCTTAATCTAAAAACTGTAAGTTGGTTCAATCTACTGATCAGTTCACATACTATTTCCCACAAACACAAAGAATATTACATGAAATCCTTTCAGCAAGAAACTTCAGACATACAATCAACATTTTTTAAACATTTTGTTTAACATTGCAAATAATAACTAAACTAAATTTCACCTTTCTGTACAGATTGGTTCTCATGCTATTTCCTGTGTTACATGCTCACAGTGATGTCTTACCACTGGGGAAAAAAATCAGAACTCACCTACATTATGCACAATCCTTTCTACAAATCTGAATGTATTTGGTGAAATATATGCGCTATGCAGAAGAAAATGTTCTGTTTGAATTGCATTAGGTTGTTCTGGAATGCTCTGGTTTGTGTGGGCCATGACATTCTGTCTCATGTTAGGAAAAGTACATATCACCAAGATTACAGTTTTGTTGGAAAACCAATTCAAGGTTCGAAAAGAACGAAAATGTCTTGAATAATGTTTTTTCTTCAATGTGGTAAATATTCACTAAACCAAAAAAAACCCAAACCATATCTTTTTAACGTCTGAATTCAGAAATTCACTCTACTTCCAAATTTGTTTCATATCTCAATGCCAATTATACGACGTCCACACAGAGCCAAAATGCCATTTACAATGCATGGCAAGCAGCCATGTTGATATTTGAACAGGAACAAACACAAGGTAGAAGATCAAAACTGTCGCGATAAGCCCCCCCCCCCCCCCCCCCCCCCACACACACACACACACACACACAAAAAAAAACAAAAAAAAACACAATCTAGAAAATGAAATGAGAAAATTTAAAATCCCATGGTGAAAAAAAGGTAGTCAAAAACATAAAACAAACATTAAAACAAACAAAGTGCAAAAGATTAGATGCACTCAAACAATATGGAAGATTCATTCGAATATTTCCAGGATCGTGTGTCACAACCATGGTGTCTGAGAATAGAGCATGATAACAGTAGCCATTTAGGTTCAACAAATGTTTACCTCCCACTGATGAATTCTTGGACAAAGACAGAAAATGTGCATTACACCACAAAAAGGTCTGCATTGTTGTTTGAAACAAGCTGAGTGATGACATTAAACAAGTCATTTTGTGATGAGTTTGAACAAAGGGTTACAGATTATTAAATGTTACTATGTAATTCTTAAAGTTTTATTATATTTAATAATAAGATGGCAGTTTGTGAATAACTGAGTCTGGAGTGAGTAAGTAGTATTATGCCGCAGACAGCAATCTTTCACATATATGGCAGCAGTCTGTACATAATCGATTCTGGGCCAGACAGTCTAGTGATCAACAGCATGAGCATTGATTTGGGAAAGCAATGACATGTGACAACCAAGTCAGCAAGCCTGACCAACCGATCCCGTTAGTCGCCTCTTACGATAAGCACTGGTTGTTGAAGGCCAGTATTCTAATCTGTACCTTCACAGGTTAAATCTGGACCAGACAATCCAATGACTGACAGCATGTGCTTTGATCCAAGTGATTTGGATATGGTGATGTAAGTGTGAAGCAAGTCAATCCAATCCCATCATCGCCTCCTACATCAAGCATGTGTTACTGAAGACCAATTCTAACCCAAATCCTCACGAGTCATCAGTAGAATGAAGTTGGTGAATCCAATGCATGTTTTTTCATTCTCCTAAGCATCTTGCTACATCCCACTGAGACTCTTAGATGCTGAGGACCAATCTTAACCTGCATCTTCACAGTAATTATCAATGTAACATAACAACATACAGCCAACTATATATGCACTGCACAACGTATTTATAGAAACCTCTTACATTAACATTCTGTTAGTTCTCTGGTACGAAAATAAATGTTCATGTAAACATGAACCCATTTGTCAGATAAAACTGCTTATCACAAACCATATTTTCAATATGTGATATTCGATACCCTTGGTTGGGTGGCCAAGTAATCCTAGTAACATGAAACCATGATGCTGCGCAGTAATTACTGCTGGCACTGGCAGAGGCTCCCTGAAGAGGAACCTGAACTACCTAGCAACCACTGCAGCTACAAGAATACATAGCTTGGAAGACAGATATAACAACCACTGCTGTAGTCTGTCTCAGAGTTCATGAACCACATTATTTTCCCTACTGTCTTGCCCTCCCTGCAATGTAGCCTGTCTCACAGTCCCGGAACCACATTATTTTCCCTACTGCCTAGCCCTCCCTGCAATGTAATCTGTTTCACAGTCCCGGAACCACATTATTTTCCCTACTGCCTAGTCCTCCCTGCAATGTAATCTGTTTCACAGTCCCTGAACCACATTATTTTCCCTACTGCCTAGCCCTCCCTGCAATGTAATCTGTTTCACAGTCCTGGAACCACATTATTTTCCCTACTGCCTAGCCCTCCCTGCAATGTAATCTGTTTCACAGTCCCTGAACCACATTATTTTCCCTACTGCCTAGCCCTCCCTGCAATGTAATCTGTTTCACAGTCCCGGAACCACATTATTTTCCCTACTGCCTAGATCTCCTTGTAATGTAATCTGTTTCACAGTCCCGGAACCACATTATTTTCCCTACTGCCTAGATCTCCTTGTAATGTAATCTGTTTCACAGTCCCTGAACCACATTATTTTCCCTACTGCCTAGCCCTCCCTGCAATGTAATCTGTTTCACAGTCCCGGAACCACATTATTTTCCCTACTGCCTAGATCTCCTTGTAATGTAATCTGTTTCACAGTCCCGGAACCACATTATTTTCCCTACTGCCTAGATCTCCTTGTAATGTAATCTGTTTCACAGTCCCGGAACCACATTATTTTCCCTACTGCCTAGCCCTCCCTGTAATGTAATCTGTTTCACAGTCCTGGAACCACATTATTTTCCCTACTGCCTAGCCCTCCCTGTAATGTAATCTGTTTCACAGTCCTGGAACCACATTATTTTCCCTACTGCCTAGCCCTCCCTGTAATGTAATCTGTTTCACAGTCCCTGAACCACATTATTTTCCCTACTGCCTAGATCTCCTTGTAATGTAATCTGTTTCACAGTCCTGGAACCACATTATTTTCCCTACTGCCTAGTCCTCCCTGCAATGTAGTCTGTCTCACAGTCCTTGAACTGTGTTTAAATTTCCTTACAACCTAGCCCTCCCTGCAATGCTAAAGCCCTAATGAAGCTATACGATGCTGTTACTATCAGTATCGTATATATACTCACTCAAAAAAGAAACGCATATATAGTTTTAAGGTATTTTATATCAATCAATTGAATACATAGTATTGTTCGTAATAATGGACATAATTCAATGAAAATCTGCACAGGGAACGTTGAAATATCCGTCTTATGCACGTAGAAGAAAAAGTCCAATAGGTAGTCACACAGAGGTGCTAGGTGGCATTGAATTCAGTATTTGTTGTGACCCCCATGAGTGTCTAGGACTGCATGACATCGTCTCGACATCAAATGAGTCTGTGGATCTGATTTTGTGGAATGGCAGTCCACTCTGCCCGTAGAGCTGTGGCAAGTTGTCCGAGTGTCTGCGGCTGTGGGTTACACTGTCGTACACATCTGTCGAGAACATCCCACAGATGTTCTATTGGGTTCAAGTCTGGTGACCTGGATGGCCATGGCAACACATTGATGTTCTCATTAGTGAAGAAATCAGTTGAGACACGTGCCATGTGCGGTCTGGCATTATCTTGTTGGAATAGGAAGAATTGCCTTGGACCATCACCAAATCACTCTTTCTAGCATAGGATATGGCTCCCCATATCATCACACTCCCCCTCCTGAATCTGTCCACCTTGGGACACAGACGTTGGCGAAACGTTCATGACAGCATCTATAAACCCTCATCCTTCCATCGCGTCGTTCCAACAGAAATCTCGACTCAACGCTGAACCAGATCCGACGCCAGTTGGCCAAGGTCCAGTTCTGCACATTGTTACACCCCTGTACTCGACGTTGTCGATGACGTTGACGTAGGACAGGGCCAAAATAGGGTCTTAATGCCCTTAGACCTGCTTCTCGAAGCCTGTTCCTGAGCAGGAACTCGGTGTAATCCAGGTTTATTCATGGCGGTACTGGTTGCTGTAGCAGTACGATGACGAAAGTGATGTACCTGGATGTACCGATCTTGGGCTCTGTTGGTCACTCTAGGACGTCCGCTCCCTGGCCTATCTTAGACGGAGTTCTGTTGGCGCCATCTCTCCTAGAGACAAGAAATTGTGCTCTGATGGGCTCCCATGCGGCGGCCAACGGCATGCTTGGATTGTCCTGCTTGAAGAAGTCCTATGGTGATGTTTCGGTTTGCACGGCGTAGTCTCGGCATTTTCATTCACATTGAAAGTGGCGGAAAAGGTGAATGAAGGAGAGACAAGGGTCGACCTTTTATACCCATCAGTGACACGATGTGCATCCCACTTTTCACGTGCAATTCATGCACATTTTGCTTTCGGTGACAATGCATGTGCAAATACAAAAATCATGTTTTTAAATAGGGGTTATGCAGGGTGGGTGCGTTTGGATGAGATGCTTTGATACAAAAACACATACAAAATTACAAATCCATAGAAGATGCTTGGAAAATATCGCCTGCATCAATGCAAGGAAAATTCAAAATTCAAAGTCAGTGATGCATTTCTTTTTTGAGGGAGTATATTTAGGGACTAAGCATTAGTCGACAATTGGTGCAAGAAGAATGCATAGCTTGGATGACAGATAGAGAAACCATTGGTGCTACAAGAACAGTTTGCTTGGTGACAGAGCAACCATTGGTGCTACAAGAACGGTTTACATAGATAACAGATAGAGCAGCCATTGGTGTTACAAAAACAGTTTGCCTGGACAACAGATAGAACAACCACTGTGCTACAAGAACAGTTTGCCTCATAACAAGTCATGATAAGTGAGTGAGTGAGTTTGGTTTAACACCACACTCAGTAATATTCCAGCTATATGGCGGTCTGTAAATACATAATTGAGTCTGGACCAGACAATCTAGTGATCAACAGCTTGGACATCAACCTTTGCAACTGGGATACGACATGTGTCAACCTACTCACAGTGAGCCTGACCACCTGCTCCTGCTAGTCACACACGACAAGCATGGGTTACCGAAGACCATTTCTAACCCAAATCTTCATACATCTAGCAAAACATATTCCCCTGGGTCTAAGACAAAACAGCATTGAATATTACATGAATGTCAAAGTTTTACATAGGGCACTAATTGTAATGTCTTGACCCAGACGAGGTGTTGGTCCATTAACAATGATAGTCTGAGTCCCATTTAAACTCCCGGGCCTTTTTCACAAAGCGATCACAGCTCAACAACTGTCAGACGTCTGTGTCAAAGCATGGAAGTTACGATAGTCGTAGAGCTACAATCATTTCATGAAAAGGAACCCAGAGCCATTACACTCACGGTTAACCATACATAGCATTCAGTCAGTGCCTGCTCATTGCGTACACTTCTGAGGAAATTAAAAACGCAATTTAGCACTTAGGTAATGCACAGGTAAGGTCAAGTGCTTTGAGCATGAGTCTTTTCCACAGAATTGGCTTATTATCATTATCATGGTACATGGCTTCAGGCGATGTAGCAATCTGTCCTGCCTGTCTAGTCACACATTCCCAGCTGGAGACACTGCATTTGAGGTTTGTTGAAATAAAAATGTAATTATTTATTAATACCAAGTGATGAGCGAACTCTCAGGTAACTGCTGGGCATCACTCTTTTAGCAAGCCCACATCAATAATTTGTCCTCTGTTACACAGGGGTGGTGGGGTAGTGGTTAAAGCATTCGCTCTTCCTACCGAAGTCCCTGGTTTGATTCCCCACACAGGTACAAAGTGTGATGTCTATTTCTGGTGTCTCCCAACATGATATTGCTGGAATATTGATAAAACCGGCTAAAATTAAAATCACTCACTTCATTTACACATAAATATATTTACACATTTGCTGGAAAGGCTGAAGGTATTGAAAGATATGTTGTGAGTGTCTTAAACATTTAACTGCACTGTTCAGAAGTAAATTAATGCATGTTTATTGCTGTTTAATGGTGCACTCATCAATATCTTTACTAAGTTTCTAAATAATCAAGTCTGGACCAGACAATCCAGTGATAGATGCTATAGCCAATGCTCCATGCCACTGATGATGACACGGGTCTCTGGGCCTGACTCCTGGATCTATTGACTTGT
Source organism: Haliotis asinina (assembly GCF_037392515.1). NCBI lineage: Eukaryota > Metazoa > Mollusca > Gastropoda > Lepetellida > Haliotidae > Haliotis > Haliotis asinina. The sequence continues at coordinate 16,032,817 of NC_090291.1, forward strand.
TTCCTACAATTCACACGGGCTGCAAGGGAACAAATCCTGCCTTGAATTCCCACAGGCTAATTGTACTGCATTAGAGAACTGACAGAAAAATAGTCTGTTTCAAATGAAAATCCCAGCCTTTCTTCTCCAGCATTGCTAGAAAGTGTGAGAAGAATGTTGAATACAAATGTCTATTGTGTTTTCAAAAGAAGACCACACATGGCTGGGAGTATGGTGAAGATGAAGACTGTATTTGAGCAAATAAAGGAAAGGAACAATTTTCACAAAACTTTATTAGGTCAACAAAACAAGTAACTGAACATGAATCTGTAGGATGACACAAACGCCAGTCGAGTGTGGAAACACCTTTCTCTGACGGCCGACCGTGTCATTACAAGGTCATCCAAGGTCATCCAAGGTCAACAAGGACTTTCATATCATTGACACAAAACCACAGAGATCAGATCAGCTCTCTGGCCATTTATATTTCTGAATAAACTTCTTGAAAACTTGTCAAACATTTCCTCAATACTATCCTGCAAATAACCTTCCTTCACTTTCTACATTATTATCCATCCTTGTCACCATGGAAACATTCTATGGCATGACTGACATCCTTCACTGGAGGCACAAGATAGCAATCATTCACGGCCCAAATTCTGAAGCCTCGTTTCCACTGCTTTGCTTCGTGGAAGGAGGTATAACAAAACTCTCCACCACCTCCCTGGCAAATAGCTTCCTGTTTCACACAATTGCTTGAACTCTCACCGTCTCACAGTTAGAATCTAAACTACTAGCCAAGAGGCATGCTGCTTCTTGTATCAATATCTTCTATTGAGATTTGTACATGCTGCTTCCCTAAAAACTCCTTGTAAGTTTCACAAGCTTAAGACTACACTCTTGGAAACTATTTCTAGTTCACCTGCTGCTACTTGGCTGAAGCTTGTAATGATCAACATTCAAAGGACACTGAAGTTACGTCACAAAACAACAAAGATCAAAGGTAGGGCTCAGGAATTTTCTTTGCAAGTTGCTACATTTCAATAGTTAATCCTCTATCCCATTAGTCCTCGTATGAAGAATCCTCCCTTCCTTTAATCCACCTATGATGAACATGTCATCACATAATTCCTCCCTTTAATGATGAATCTTCCCACCCATGAATCCTGTGAATCTTCCCTGCAATGTCTGATTGTCCATCAAATTAATCCCTCCTACTGCAATGAATCCTCCCTCCCATGCATCCTCCCATTACGATCCTGCCTGCTATGAATCCTCCTTACATGATGGATCCACTCTGTTATGGATCCTCCCTCCCATAATGAAATCTCCATGTTATGATGAATCCTGCCCACAATGAATCCTCCCTACATTAAGGATCCTACCTGCTATGAATCCTCCATACATAAAGGATCCTCCTTGCTATGAATCCTCCCTACATAAAGGATCCTCCTTGCTATGAATCCTTCCTACATAGAGCATCTTCCTTGCTATTAATCCTCCTTACACAAAGGATCCTCCCTGCTGTGAATCCTCCCTACATAAAGGATCCTCCCTGCTATGAATCCTCCCAACATAAAGGATCCTCCTTGCTATGAATCCTCCGTACATAAAGGATCCTCCCTTCTATGAATCCTCCTTACATAAAGCATCTTCCTTGCTATGAATCCTCCGTACATGAAGGATCCTCCCTGCTATGAATCCTCCTTACATAAAGCATCTTCCTTGCTATGAATCCTCCCTACATGAAGGATCCTCCCTGATATGAATCCTCCCTACATAAAGAATCCTCCTTGCTATGAATCATCCCTACATAAAGGATCCTCCCTGCTATGAATCCTTCCTACATAGACAATCTTCCTTGCTATGAAACCTCCTTATACAAAGGATCCTCCCTACATAAAGGATCTTCCTTGATATGAATCCTCCCTACATAAAGGATCCTCCCTGCTATGAATCCTCCTTACATAAAGCATCTTCCTTGCTGTGAATCCTCCCTACATAAAGCATCCTCCCTGCTATGAATCCCTTCCATGGCAGATCCTCAGTCTCAAGAATCCTCACAGCTGTGATAAATCCTCCATCCTGTGAATCTTCAATAATGAATTCTTCATTCCCACTACGGATCATTCCTAACTGGCATATCTACTCCTCACAGGTCACACTGACAATCAGGACACGACGGGCCTTTAGTTGGTAACTCTTGTTGCTTTAAGTGAAAACGTTCTATCTTCTCGGCCGTCATAATTTGGTTGACAAGAGACTGTCAAAGCCTGCCATAAATACCTGCCTCTCATGGTTATCTCCTGCTACCGTGTTCCTTTCACCATTGGATGTCAATCAAATAAGCCACATGTTATTATAATCTCAACTCCCTGAGGATCATACAACTCTCGCAGCCACTAGGACTTACCACACATTGATCAGCAGAGTGAACACAAATTTCATCAACAAACTGGCCACACATTCCACAACAAACTGACCACACATTCAACAACAAACTGGCCACACATTCAACAACAAACTGGCCATGTATCAGTGTGGCAGTAAATAGTGACACTCAGTGCCAGCTAAACTTTAAAGCAATGATTAGGTTCTTATATATGACCAACAATCGAACCTGACACTTTAGTTTTGATGTTTGATAACCATTATCAATATTTCAGTTAGATATTATGAATACATACTTAAATTATTTCCACACAGCCAGAACAAAATTTGGACTCCATCTGGGGCAGTTGCAAGTGCTGAAATAAGGTGAAATGTGATTGGTTGATGCCAAGCAAATTATGCAATAACTGATGTTGGTAGACACCGCCAAGTTGATGATGGATTTTACACTAAAAAAGCCATCTTTGAGATCTAAATGAAATCTAATGTTCTTACTTATTTGAAGAACAAAATCAAAAATGATTGGATTGAGGGTCAATGTAAAAAAATCGAATTTAATCAAGGTCTGGGTGAATCGTTGCAGCCCTAATAATGGCCACATATTGGCAGCAGACAAATCAGAGATACTGCCCTTGTTAGTTGCTTACACGGCAGGCTTAATCATTCAAGAACCTTCACAAATGGAATGTTTCTAAGCTAGGTGTAGCGGTACAAGTGGAACTAAGGGAAAGTCTATCTTAAGTGTAGATGAGATTGCAACACAATTAAAAAATAATGCATGTGGTGTATCTACAATGCTGGTATATGTGCCATATACTGATAAAAACTAAAATATGCAGAATCACAAGCGGCTTTACCAGATTCATTAACTGTTCTAAAAGCATGAAGTTGGACAGCCAATTATATCTTTTGTCGATGCAAAATAAGTTTCAGTGCGCTTTGTGTCACATTATGACTTATCTATGAAGGTGTATTATTATTCCCCAAGAACTGGACTTCATTTGTGTGCAGGTGTATCCAAATATGGTTGGTAAATTATTTGTGAACTAACATTGAAAATATGTCTATGTATTGATGAAGGTGCATCCAAATATGGTTGGTAAATTATTTGTGAACTAACATTGAAAATATGTCTATGTATTGATGAAGGTGTATCCAAATATGGTTGGTAAATTATTTGTGAACTAACATTGAAAATATGTCTATGTATTGATGAAGGTGTATCCAAATATGGTTGGTAAATTATTTGTGAACTAACATTGAAAATATGTCTATGTATTGATGAAGGTGTATCCAAATATGGTTGGTAAATTATTTGTGAACTAACATTGAAAATATGTCTATGTATTGATGAAGGTGTATCCAAATATGGTTGGTAAATTATTTGTGAACTAACATTGAAAATATGTCTATGTATTGATGAAGGTGTATCCAAACATGGTTGGTAAATTCCTTGGGAACTGACATAGAAAATATGTCTATGTATTGATGAAGGTGTATCCAAATATGGTTGGTAAATTATTTGTGAACTAACATTGAAAATATGTCTATGTATTGATGAAGGTGCATCCAAATATGGTTGGTAAATTATTTGTGAACTAACATTGAAAATATGTCTATGTATTGATGAAGGTGTATCCAAATATGGTTGGTAAATTATTTGTGAACTAACATTGAAAATATGTCTATGTATTGATGAAGGTGTATCCAAACATGGTTGGTAAATTCCTTGGGAACTGACATAGAAAATATGTCTATGTATTGATGAAGGTGTATCCAAATATGGTTGGTAAATTATTTGTGAACTAACATTGAAAATATGTCTATGTATTGATGAAGGTGTATCCAAATATGGTTGGTAAATTATTTGTGAACTAACATTGAAAATATGTCTATGTATTGATGAAGGTGTATCCAAATATGGTTGGTAAATTATTTGTGAACTAACATTGAAAATATGTCTATGTATTGATGAAGGTGTATCCAAACATGGTTGGTAAATTCCTTGGGAACTGACATAGAAAATATGTCTATGTATTGATGAAGGTGTATCCAAATATGGTTGGTAAATTATTTGTGAACTAACATTGAAAATATGTCTATGTATTGATGAAGGTGTATCCAAATATGGTTGGTAAATTATTTGTGAACTAACATTGAAAATATGTCTATGTATTGATGAAGGTGTATCCAAATATGGTTGGTAAATTATTTGTGAACTAACATTGAAAATATGTCTATGTATTGATGAAGGTGTATCCAAATATGGTTGGTAAATTCCTAGTGAACTGATATAGAAATTATGTCTACGTAATGATGAAGGTGTATCCAAATATGGTTGGTAAATTCTTCTTGAAATAACATAGAACATATGTCTATGTATTGGTGAAGGTGTATCCAAATATGGTTGGTAAATTCCTAGTGAACTGATATAGAAAATATGTGTACGTAATGACGAAGGTGTATCCAAATATGGTTGGTAAATTCCTAGTGAACTAACATTAAAAATATGTCTACGTATTGATGAAGGTATCTCCCAATGTGTCTGGTATATTCCTAGTGAACTAACATTAAAAATATGTCTACGTACTGATGAAGGTGTATCCCAATGTGTTTGGTAAATTCCTAGTGAACTGACATAGAAAATATGTGTACGTATTAATGAAGGTTTATCCAAATGTGGTCGGTACATTTTCTGCTGAACTAACATTGAAAAAATGTTCATGACTTGATGCAGATGTCACTTTTGGGTGGTGTAATTCTATGTAACAAGATTTATCTACATGTTGAAAAATGTAATAAATGTAAATAAAATTGATTATTGAAACTTAGTAACACAGCGAGTGATTTTTGTATAGTAGCAGGTGTCGGATTTTGGTATCTATCACATCAGAATTCCCAGTAAGCCTTTTCTGATTTTAATTGGAAGAAAAAATCTAAATTTTAATTTATTTTTTAAAATCTGAAATAATAAAATTTGTATTAAAATGTCTATTTTGAAATAATAATACTCTGAATCCGGACAAGCGAACATTGTCAAGCTTGTGTGCTAATGAGCTGTTTACCATGGACACAAATATATCTCTTCATACATACAGCTATCGTGAGACAAACACAGTTACACACATAAGTAAGAAGACATGACTTACCCACTAGATATCCTAGATATTATTTTCTGCGTAAGAGAAGCAGTGGATGAAACACATTCCGTTATCCAGGAGCTTTTCAGCGACATTCTTAATCATTAAACTCACAATCATTTAAGTCTGGATCTACTGCTCGATCATAGAAATGTCACTGGTATATAAAAATATTGTCCATACAGACTGGCGGCTGAGAGCCCACCTGACATCATGGCAACAGCAGAACTTGGACACACAGAAATGTCAAGAAAGCCATGAGTAGCTGTACAACGACAACACGCATTGTGTAACATCGGCCAAACTATGCAACTTCCACAATACTGTTTAGCTTGCATGGCCATGTTTTGGGAGCAGTTTCTAGCCAGATCATGTGGCTCATCTAACGGTAAACCTTGCCCAGAAAGGTATGTCAACATCCAAAGAGGAGGATGGCGAAGATGAAAACACATCAATGTTTAAGTCCGGCAGTCAATAACTGTCAGGAATTGAGTTGTAGCCATCAAAGACAGGTATGATCAATATTTCCTCACAAAGACAAATGCAAGTCATTAAGTCCGGTGGTTGAGCTATATATACCTCATTTGAATCAGATCCGTTTGAATTTGTTTGGCATATGTCCTGGCGTTTTCGAAATTCACTCCAAACAATGGGGTTCAGTTGAAGCAATCCTTTTCTCATGGCCTCTTGCATAGACAACATGCAGTTCACAGAGATCAAAACCTAGAGCTAAATAGGGAACATGTCTCATGTCACAGATGAAAGTGTGACTGAAGTGACAGATTTCTGATGGTTCCAAAACAGTAACTAAGAAAGGAGAAGGCAAACTATTAAGGCTGAAAGATTCTGGAAGCAGCTTTTATAGAGTTTTGGCACAATTTCTTGGATGTGTTTTCCTAACAATTAATGTTATCAGGAAGGGTTGTTGGAGTGGTGATCTATGACATTCATATATATTTTTAACACCCATGTGCAAGCATGAAAACACACACAGACACACACACAGAGACAGAGACAGACACAGACACAGACACTGTCAGACACACAAGTTTCTGAAATTTATATACATATAAACAAGTGATTTCTTTATTTTCATAAGTGGCTATTCGGGCTTGTCAAGTCTAGGGCTGAGCTGCATGAAGCAATCTTAGCACTACAATGATTGTAACTCCCATTCTTCAACATAGACTTAAGATAGTCATACTGCTAAGATTGTTTTGTGCAAGTGGGCCCCGATATTCATGCTTGTTGAAAGTCCTTTATGTACACACGAACTTTCGCCACATAATAGCTCTTAACATCATAATAGCAATAATAACATTCATCATTATATCATCCTAGACCAGATCTCATCTCACCAGAATATTTCTTCCAAGTCTCACTCTTTCACACAAGGAATAACAAAGTTGGTCTCTTTCCATTCCTGACCACTGGAATGAAGGGGTAATCATTTCGGGGACTTAGAAATAGTCCGGACACACACAAGGGTCACTAAAGATGGTAATGAAGTTGATTTGTTGTGGTTAAGTACAGGGGGTGAGGAGATTTGGGTCAGGGGAAATGTGCTGGATGGGGGCTGTCTCATTCAACATACCCTTACACTGATGAGAACACGGTCCTAATCAAGTGGTGGTGAGACTGTCGATAATGTCTTCTGACATATCAGGTTGGTTGGTTTGTTGTTTAACGCTGAACTCAGCAATATTACTGTTACATGGCAGAGGTTTGTAAAGAATTGAGTCTGGACAAGACAATCCAGTGATCAACAGTATGAGAATTGATCTATACAATTGGGACATAATGGCATGTGAGTGAAAACCTGATCCTGTTTGTCGAGTCTTCTGACAAGCATGGATTACTGAAGATCAATTCTAACCCGGATCTTCAAGGGTCAACATATCACACATTGTGAAGTTATGTATATCATGGTAACTCACACTAAGAATTTCACTTGTACTTCTGTGTTAATAGAGTTGAAATGATTCAATCATTTTCAATCCATATGTACCAAATACACTGACTGTATGCAGTCTGGGGGTTTATTCAACACACTGTAAGATGTGAAATACCATCCCTAAAATGAGGAAGTGTTTAGTGTGTGCTCTGAGTGAGAGAATGTGGTTCTATGCCACTTTCAGCAACAATACAGCAATATCACAGCAGGGAGCACCAAAAATGGGCTGCAAACGTATTCATGTGGTGAAACTTGGGTCTTTGGTGCGACGAGTGAGTGCTTTAACCAATAGGTTGCCCCATCGCCCGTCTTATCGTTTCGTCCAATCACTGTTACTGATTTTCAAAAATCTTCCTCATAAAAATAATTTACAAAAAATGTAAGAGAGACACAAGTCTGCCAAAATCTCTCAAAGAACAAAATATACATTATAAATATATCATATTTACAGTACGGAAACGCAAATACTGTCTGTTTCTCAGAAAAAAGATAATATGTAACCTGTGAGCACTATATAAAATCTCCCCTATACTGTGAGCGTTAAGCACTTAATTGCCACCTACTAAAGTCAACCTTCCAACTCACGTGCATTTTGTACCCTTCTGCCAAAGTAACTGTGCCAGTTTAGAATGGTACACAAAGTAGTGATCAAGACTACCAGAAGATTTTAATTTTTGTGGAAGACGGTGAATGTGTGTGAGTTTGTTAGACAACTGCCTTTGTGTGCTCATGAAAAGGTGGCTAATTACTTTGAGGGTGTCCTGAATGGGACTCAACCCAACAAAAGAATGTGCATTTTACTAAGAAAGTGTTATCCCAAACATATCATGTTACAGTAGAGCATTGTTCAAAAACTCATTGCATTGGTGTCGGTTGTCATGAAGGAGTTCAGCTTAAGCTAAACTACTGACATATGGTTGCATTTTTTTTTTTACCAATGGTGTCTAACTCTGAAAATGAGGCATGGGTTCAAATTTTTGTTTTTTAAAAAGCCACTTCCCACAGAGCAAGTGACTTCAAGAAAGTAACTTGTCCTGACTAATTTTCCACTTGCCCTGATTTTATGACACAGCGCTTGATGTTAATGTTTACTGGACTATTTATCGAAGAGTGATAAATTTCAAAGAACGATAGCTCTAAATTATTATTATTGCAAAATCTAATAATTACATTATGAGCACACATGAAATGAAATTCAAGTGTATTTGCAGTTTGAAACTGTAAGTGGATTATCTAGCAGTCCACAGACAAGTATGATACCATTATTCAATTGCCCGAAATGAAAACTGACTTGTCCCGGGCACTGGACGATGGGATTTTTGAACCAGTGTTGAAGGTTCAAATCCCAGGAGTGACTCAACCCAAAAAGGTACTCGGATCGGTACTGAGAAAGTGAAATCCTAGATATAACATAAGTTACATTTGACCCCTTGCTAAATGTAAGATCTGTGGTTATATGTCTGACGACGACCTGTGAAGATCCGTGAATGAACTGATCGTAAATAATTCATGCTTGTTAGAGGTGACTCATGGGATTGGGTGGTCCGGCTCACTGACTTGGCTGACACGTCATCATATCCCAGTTGTGTAGATCCATGTTCATGCTGTTGATCACTGGCCTGGTTCAAACTGATTTTTCAGACCACTGCCATATAGTAGGAACATTGATGAATGGGGCGTTAAACAACAACCCACGAATCAATCATACTATTGACTCACTGGTGACAAAGTTCTTGACAAGGCAACAACTAATGGCTGCCCACATGCATCAACTTACAATGATGTCTCAACTCTTCCCACGTCTCATTTGCAATTTGAGATTAAAATCAACTTTAAACTAAATGCTACACTTTTCTATTTACCATTCCTCAAAGTTAAACTCTGGTGTTACAAATACCTAGTTCTGTCCGGAAGCTCTCTATCCACTCTAATACATTCCTATTAACATATTGCATTCGTGATCCCTCCAGTTTAGCCTGTAAATGTCTCTGACTTTTGGTGCCATTACAGCCAGCCCAAGCTCTGACAGAGGCAGGTGTGGGAGTATCATAGGGGATTAGCATCAGGGCCCACAGGTAGGACCTGGTGGGAGGGGACACAGTCAGAACAGCTGGGATAGCATAGGATGGGGGGTGAGTGGTTTTGGTGGATGGTTAGGTGGCCTGTACAGATGGAACAGCTGGGGTTGTAGGGTGGGGGATGACACAATGGTGTGTGTGTGTCCACGCGTGCATGCATGCATACATATGTGCATGCAGGCATGAATGCATATCTGTAGATTGGCTGTGTAAGCAAAAACAGCTGGAGTTTTAGGGTGGGGGATGACAATGACAATGATACAATGTTGAGGTTTCTCCAGTGGAACACTGAGCATTTAATGATTCATAGATAGGTGACAGGTGAGGTTGGACATTTCAAGGTTTAATTTCAAGGTTACACAAGGCTTGGGTTTCCCAAAAGAGGTGAATTATTCCCATATCCCAATCACACTGCAGAACAAACATAAAAAAAATTCCCATTTGATGTCTCACGGACACACCTGGATGACATTAACGCCTTAAAGATGCCAACAAACACAAAGAACCTTTGTGATGGGAATTGGAAAAACCATCAAAACCACAGCATCCACACTTGTAGACAATACATCATGTAATTATCACTGCATCCCCATCCTGAGTTCAAAAGGATTTAAAATACAATCCACTCACTCATATGCTTTGATGGTCCTCATGGACCTGGTTTTTGTTTTTATAAATGTCAATGAGTACTAACTGAGACATTGTCACAAAAAATTCTGAAAAGGGATTTGTGTTGTGAGACATGCACATTGCATATATTCCTTGCATCATGAAGTCGAGGTGAAAATCAGATTATGTCAGCCATGGTATTATGAGGCTCTGGGGAGAAAAACAACAAAACCACTCTTTTCTTGGCTTTTCTAATTGATTTGCATGCAAATATAACTGAAGTCGATCGACTAGCTCAAATAACTCACAAAGCTATTTCAGTGTGGTGCTACAAAATCACAAACACAAGGGACTTAGCCTAAAACATTTTAAGCTTTAGACTTCAATACAAAAACCAGACATTTTCCGGACAGAAGGGATTTAAGAAACAAATGGATACAGGTGAGGTGGATGCCCTTTGAATGTACAATCAACTACACAATTTTTAATCTTCCTAAACACATATGAGGGGTGTTCAATAAAGATTTCTCTCGACCCACTACTGGTTTTCACATGTGTCTGAAACTTCATGTGAGTAATGACACATATGTGTCTGGGTCATGTGGTAATGCTCATCAGTGAACTATGAAAGCTACATCTTTGACAAGCGTTGTATTGAAAATCTTTGACAAGCGTTGTATTGAAAATCTTTGACAAGCGTTGTATTGAAAATCTTTGACAAGCGTTGTGTTGAAAATTTTGACAAGCATTGTATTGAAAATCTTTGACAAGCGTTGTGTTGAAAATCTTTGACAAGCGTTGTATTGAAAATTTTGACAAGCATTGTATTGAAAATCTTTGACAAACGTTGTGTTGAAAATCTTTGACAAGCATTGTATTGAAAATCTTTGACAAGCATTGTATTGAAAATCTGTGACAAGCATTGTATTGAAAATCTTTTTTGACAAGCGTTGTATTGAAAATCTTTGACAAGCGTTGTATTGAAAATCTTTGACAAGCGTTGTATTGAAAATCTTTGACAAGCGTTGTGTTGAAATTTTTTGACAAGCATTGTATTGAAAATCTTTGACAAGCATTGTATTGAAAATCTTTGACAAGCGTTGTATTGAAAATCTTTGACAAGCATTGTATTGAAAATCTTTGACAAGCATTGTATTGAAAATCTTTGACAAGCGTTGTATTGAAAATCTTTGACATGCGTTGTATTGAAAATCTTTGACAAGCATTGCATTGAAAATCTTTGACAAGCGTTGTATTGAAAATCTTTGACAAGCGTTGTATTGAAGAAAGGTGTGATAATGAAGCCAGCTGAGTACTGAGCAGTTATCAAGCCTTTGTACTTAAAAGGTCGCACACCAAAAGTGACCTTTGATGAAAATTTTTGGAGGATGGCCCATCACATGACAATGACATCACCAGTTTAAATTTGTTTGGAAATCTGTGGAAACTGCTCCCATTCCTGGTCGACCTCATTCAGCCATTGATGAAGACAGTGTCCGTCAAGTGGAGACTGCCAGTTTCAAAAATTGCCATTTAACTGTTAGCCAGTTAACCCATGATGACAGTTGCATAAAATGATGGGAGAAGTATGTAACTGTTGGTGGTTGCTATGTAGAGAAGGACTAATAACTATGCAAGTTTCGTTCCAGTAAGTCCACTACAAGTGGGTCAGAGAAATCTTTAATATACACCCCTTGTTCATCTACATGAACTAATTAACACATCAATCACTGCATGCATTACTGCATATGAATTTTAGCATTAATAAGTTTCTCAATCCCAAATTTGGAAAAAAAAACCAACTTGGCTTCATATTTACCACGAACTTCTCCTTTTTCACGCCATAACACTGGGAATCAGCATTGTGGATCAACACCCTAGCCTTTCAGGTTGTTATCACAATGACAATATAATCTTTTGTCAAGTTTTGACCATTTTGACAGTGGTAATATTTCACAACAATGACCAGTGACATCACTGTCATATGAAATACTGATGAGCAGGGATTTGCCTTGAGTCCTGTATTTGAAGGTCCTTGGGACTCATTCACTTAATTTTCAGGGGTCATGGACAGCAAAATAAGGGTCCAGTACTATGTAGTAATACTGTTGTAGTTCAGTTATTGTTTTGTGCATCATTGTCATCACATAATTAAATGCCAGTGATACTATAATCCTGCAAGTAACACTCTTATTGATAAATTATTGTTACTTCATATAATTTTGACAAAAAGTATTTGAACTTTCTCTGTGTCCCTGTGGATGCGCTAACAAATTTTGTTGTGCCCATTGTCAATTTATTTGTGTATTGGAGGCAGGAATTTTTTCCCATAAATTCCTGAATGCATGTTCTTGCTATTATTTCATTGTGGATATCTCAGTATGATTGATAACACCTAAATTCAAGTAAAAACACTCTACAAATATGATAATGAATGTTAAATTGTAGAGACTGCAAATAAATAACTGAATTCATGAAAGATATGGTTTGATTCACTAATAATGCAAGGGAATCACAACAGTCCTGACATATACCACACCTAAACAAAGGAGACCTCCCAATGTGAATTATGCTCAGATGAACCTGTAGGCCATTTTTGTAATGTTCATGGTGGCTGGAGTCCCTACCAGTCTCAACACACACCATGTAGACGCACAGATGTAGACCAATTAGACCAATACATAAAGGCTAACCACCACTGAACAAGCCCAACAGCAATGCAGACGTTTACGCACACTGTCCAAAGCTCACCTGAGATACTGATAATTATGGATCATAACAAACTGTGTGATTCAGAAAGCCCTTAATTTGTTAGTGTGGACTTTAAAGGGGAATGGCCTCTGACAAACAGGCAGTGTGGCCATGATTGATTCAAACTGTTCAAATATGACTTTGTTCGGTTGCAAACGGAACTTTCCATTGAACAGATTTTCCAACATTCCATTGAACAGTTTTTCAATACTCCATCTATACTGGGACAATGTCCAGGTTCCATCATGGCACAACTGGATTTCATGACTGAAGTTCAAGATCTTTTCACTTCAAATAGTGACATAAATGTTTATTTTACCTCACAGATAAATGTTGCTTTCTGACTGGCAGAGTGCTCGTCTATTATTTTCAGTGTACCCCCCTTACAAGCGAGTAACATGTCTATGTACACCAATCCCGCCTCATTTGGTACTTTGTGGTAGTAATTCTTTATTTCAAATTACATTGAGTCACATATGACATACCAATGTTTTACAATTGCAAATCAATGGACGGGAGATAGCTCTAAATCTGTTTTTCTCGTCTGCAAAATCTAGCAATGGCTACAAAAAGATTTGTACCCATTCTTCTAACAATTCAACATGAACATTCAGGTGTTCGGTAAGATAAATACATTGTTTGGGCTCACAGAACATAAACAAACACTGGGGATACATCAAGCCAAGCCCTCCCCCTCGTGACCAGTGGACAACTTACATGCATTTGTTAAATATAGAGGACCCTCTCATTCTGCTTATACCAGCTTCAACAATCCCCCAAACCCTCATGCCAAATAGTAATTACTTCACCCAGTAAGTGACGATTCATACATCAATGGTAAGTCAAGTGGCTTGTGTTCCATGATCTTGGGTAAGGGAAGAGCAGTTACGAGTGACTGGTGTGGTTCTTGTCAACTCTTAACATGAATACTTAATCCATCTACACCATCATCAACACTGATGAAACTTTGCAATCTGCATCTGTTCCATCCCTCTTCTCCTTTGCAGGTGTTAGCAATAGTCTTAACTACAATGACATCTGCTATCCTGATGAGACTCTATGTCTCGCACTCATGAAGATCCAGATTAGAATTTGTCTTCAGTAAACCATGCTTGTCATAAGAGGCAACTGACAGGGTGGTCTGGCTCGCTGACTGGGTAAAGATTGACACATATCATCATATTCCAGTTGTGCTGACTGATGTTCGTGATGTTGATCACTGGGTTGTCTGGTCAGATCTGATTAATTGCAGACCTCTGCCATAGCTGGAATATTGCTGAGTGTGGCATAAAACTAAGCTCACACACTCAGCGTATAACTACAGGCAGTGTAGTTGCCCATCACTGCTGCTGCTGCTGCTTGAGACAACACAAGTTGCCCACTCTACTAACACCCCTGTCCAGCAAACAATAAGTGTTTTCTAGTAGTACGTTCTGCCATCTTTTCTTTTCCTATCAATGATACAAGGATCCAGACGCCCACACTCATGTCAGAAAGCTCTTCTCTTATCCTACCTGCCTTGCTAACCTTTGTCAGTATGATAGGAAGGTATTGGGTGTCTCAGAAAATCTGATTTCTAGTCTCACTTTATCATCTGCTGGCAGCCAGAGCTGGTGTGTAAAGGACTGGTGGTCTAAATAGAAGACAGAGCTCTAGAATAAGATTTAGCACATGTGGGTACTGTGCCCACTGTGTTTTGTGTTTTGGAGTGGGCATTATGAATGTTGAGTGGGTATTTATTTTCCATTACCCATTGCTTTGAAATATGTGGGTATTTCAGTGATTTTTCTCAGCTTAGTATATGTCATTGAGTATGTTTACTTAGCAGATATCTACAGCCTTATGTCATACCTAATCAAAACCAACTTAAACATAATAGAAATGATTTCATAAAAAAACACTCATTCCATACTTACAGTACAACCTCAACTCCCATACATACAGTATAAGTTGATAGCAATCAATGATTTTTCAATGCCAATCATTTTCAATTTTCAATGCATAATTGGAAATTTTCTATGCATATTTTACCCAGATATGCAGCTTACCTGGGTCTATGAGAAGAAAAGAAAATCCTTTCCACATTCATAAGAAACCGCTGCTTAATCAAAGTCGACTGTACAAGTGACTTATCATGAGCAGATAATTGTTTCAGTGGTATTACAGCTGTACGACGCAACATCATGTTTGTCACTGATTTGAACTGTTCATGTGAAAAATCATAGAATAAAAGTCAAAGTATTAGGGGAATTGGGCTTCATATCCAACCAAATAATAAGCATGTAATAATTTCTTAGAACCAGCATAAGGGCATCCTCGATATCTCCAGGGTATACGTTCCGATAAGTCTCCACTATACCCTGGACGCATCTACGGCTCTGCCCGATAAATTTATTACCTCCCTTTGTTGGCTCTGCCTTCTCACAGTAGCCAATCAGCTAGGCCGCTGTTATAATCGAGCTTGCCAGTGTCAACAAAGGTAGCGGTCGCAACTGAGATGGTTTGCTCGCAGTGTGTCCCAGATTTTAGGGAAATCATACAAACAAATTGACAGGTCCGAAACTTTAAAACAACATATGCAAGAACGCCTTCTACCTCTTCCAGAGAACCCCTGCATGGTTTCTATTGCCAAGTATAATCGGTTAGATAATTAAAAAAACGAAAGTGAGTTGTGATTGGTTCGCTCAACTTCCCAGTGTAGACACCTGATTGGGTCAAAAGACAGTCAAGGGAGGTAATAAATTTATCGGGCAGAGCCGTAGATGCGTCCAGGGTATAGTAGAGACTTATTGGAACGTATACCCTGGAGATATCGAGGATGGCATAAGGGCAATTCTAGAACCACTCTGTCACATGATTGTAAACTGGGTAAAAGATGTAATAAACACATATGGAATGTTGTTGCATGCTAGATGTTTTGAGAAACACAGAGATGATCCCTAATTCATAAATCTACAACATGTATGATGGTTGCCTGAATAATGAAAACTGAGTTTGAAATATCTGCCTGCCCGACCGTCCAGGATGGGTTATTTTCAATAAGGACTGCCAGATTCTAAAATGCACCATTTAGACATGTATATGAAAATATTCATATTTTTGGGTAATAAATCATTATTAATTCACTTGTAAAAAGAAATGGATAACTTCCAATTGGATGATAAACTACTTTGCTTGTCAAACCTAAATAATTTGTGGGCAGGTAAGTTTTGGTCAGGGCTGGCTAGTTTGACATCTAACTGGCAGTGTGGTCTGCCTGAAAGTTTGGGGTGTATGTACCCTGATGAAAACTGTCCCACGCTGTAAAAAAACAAACCGAAAAAATTCTGAACAGTATAAAGTTCATAAAAGGGTAAGTCTATGCCTCATTTTGGTTCAAATTAAGAGCACTAATTATGCACAGAAATAATCTTATATGCCACAGATATGGACTACAAAGGACAATACATTGCAGTTGTTGAGCAAGCCAGTTCCACTATCACAACCGTAGGACCAGTTACCACAAGTCACCACAAATTTAAGCAACTCAAGAACATGTTTACCACCAAACACACTAGAACTCCACAATGAACCCCTCAGTGATACATTCCCTTGATTCTAGGTCCAGTCTGATGGCCACCAAGTCCCTCAAGCGATCTGAAGTAAGTGAAATTGTAGCTAACACATATAAATCTAATTTGAACTGGGACAAATGTAAAAATCAAGATGCACCCCAGAAGAATTCCCATTCCACTCTTAGTCACTTAGCAACAACAGCCCAACAATCAGCCAATAGGATAAGAATAAATCCCTTCTGTCTGAAAACAGATTTGTTCTGGGCCTACAATTTGCCTCGATTTCTTCTTATTTCACCTTCTGCTGGGAAAATCCCCCAAACCTGACTTCTCAGGCCACTGGTAAATTAATGGGCTTGACCAGTGCGGATGGTTTGAGTTTGTGTCACGCGAAGTCACCTATTTGATTACAACTAGAGCCTTGATAGATACTTGATGAACGTAAATCTGAAGCAACTATTCCCAGCCATGCAGTGTCAGGTGGGGATTAGATGAGTTTCTTTGTGACTTAACAGTTCCCAGTTGTCTATGTGTCTGTGACAGGTATGACCCTGGCGCTGGTATTCAGTCCCACAATGCATCCACTTAAAACTGTCTACACTTACACTCATACAGACTGTCAGTATGTCCTTGATTAAATCACCATATTACAATAACTCTCACAACCCCAGGCACAATGATTTCACAAACGAAAAAGTATTAAATTATTGCTGATGGGATGTTAAATTTTAACTTTGTGGCTTCTCTAATTTTTCTTCTGCTTAGGGAAGATCAATGTATTTCTTTTCAGACTTGGTTCTTTAATATGTCAAGAGGAATAAAGCAAAGGATTTTGTTTTGTTCACATACTGTTTAATGCAATCTGGATGAGCTGTGGATGCTTCCTGACAGGATTTGTTTGTTTGTTTGTTTGTTTGTTTGTTTGTTTGTTGTTTAACGCCACACTCAGGAATATTCCAGCCACATGGCAGTGGAATATAAACGATTGAGTCTGGAAGAGACAATCATATAATCAACAGCATTATCATGCATTATCTATGCAATTGGGAAACCATGACATGTCAGCGAGTCTGGCCACCCAATCCCATTAGTTGCCTCTTACAACAAAGTTGCTGAAGACCAATTCTAACCCACGTGTCCCTGTAAGGGGGACATGCTTATCCTGTTCACAATCACTTCATGTATTCATTGATTTTCAGTGATACATTCATATCATTTTCAGTGTCATTCATCATATTTAGATAAGTAAGGTATCTATTTCATCTGATAAATGTCTGGATATTCTTGATATTTATGTTATATATTTTAAAGTTGTCATGAGTCATCTTTTGAAATATAAGTCAAAATGAAATCCAAACATATACTTTTCATCACAGTTTTCACTTTTCTAATCAAGTTCTTTCAATGACAAATATACTTCAGCATCGTTGCTCGAAAACCATGAACACATGTACAAAACTATGCTAAAATCTAGGTTCTAAATGGAAGCCTAAATAGAAGATAAAATTGCATTAACAAACGTATTAAATTATCTTATTAAGTAATCAAAAGCGGACAAATAACCATCTTCTCTTTCTGAAATGGTGGTAACCAAGACTTAATACATATTCCAAATATACATGGGTCTTATTGTTTATTTCAGTCAGGGTTAGTCAGTCTCACAGTGCCTAACAAAATTATTATGCCTTCTGCACAGTTCTCCCTGAAATGCTAAAGCCTTATGTGAAGCAAGTCTAGATTTCTTCAGGTTCTGAATCTCCCATCTTACTGGGGCTCGTTTCAATTTAAAAGATATTACTTGTTTTTATCAAAATCATATATATTGAGAGACAATGCAAAAGTCTGTTTCAGTTTCTGTATGACAGACTAACTTAGTCTGATATATAGATGCAGACTCTGAACAAAGACAAACACGCCAACTTCACAAGATTATTAATATCGAGAGCAATGGGAACCGGGGCAATCTTGCGTCAATAGTTTTGTGAGTTGTGGTTTAGACTAGTCAGATAATAACAGTGTGTTATCAATACAATCTACATATATACATATCTACAGAAAACCTATCAGAAAAACCCACATGTTTACATACAAAGACAATTCAGAATTTCACTGCATTTACAATGGCCAATGCATTCTAGTGCCCAGCACTGATGCCCTCAACACAGCCAGGCATGCACATCCAATACAATTGAAAAAAATGAAAAATGAATTGAAATTACACTGTCCCAAACTGCACCAATATTCATATTTTCACAGACCACAAATATTGGTGCAAGGGACAGCTATTTATATTGATGGATAAACAGGATTGGAAATTTAGCGCATTCTGAAATAAATCTCAAATAACAGGCTTTATTTGCATCTGAGATTGACCGCCTTTGAAATTTGGAGCAACCATGAATAACACTAGCTCAACATTCCACCAAACCAACTCAGGAAGACAATTTCAAGGTGATCCAGCCCTTTGGTCCAGTATGAGTGTATTTGTTACCAGGAACAGCGACCATATTTACGTGCTCCTTGAAAACTTTTTCTAAATCAAATTACCCATAACAAATGAGAACCGTCTTTTTACCTCAACCCGATAACATTTTGAATTCAAAAAGGAAAAAAGACATAAAACGTTTAATGATGGATCGAGACAGATTTCTACATCAAAGCATCCTGCCTTGTTGGTGGTGAATCAACATCAATGGTTTCCTCAGATGATCACATACCGAGATGTTTTTGGGGGCTTTGAATTGTATTTCTGGTATTTGACTTTGCAACCAAGCAGAGAAGTAATGAAGTGAAGTGTTTTATTCCTTGAAATTAATCGTGTAGTTGAACAGAAAACACTCTATGACAGATGATGATAATTTATGAGGTTTGTAAGAATGTATTCAGAGATCTGCCCTATCACATGAATTTGTTGGAAATGACTTTGAGTTTTTTAAGAAGGTTTCATGCTGCTTTTAACAATGTTCCAGAAACACTGTGGCAAGGGACACCAGAAATGGGCTTCACACATTGTATCCACGTGAGGAAGTGAACTCACAAAGCAGAAAGAGGGTATTGAACTATTTTCTCCTGAAATGAGCACCACCAACTTTAGTCAACGTCAAACTTGCTGCCAAGTATTTCATTCAGAAATCCAAATCTACCAAAAGGCACCAGTTCACTAACAGATCTGTGTGCTAAGTTTGGTGAAGAACCACTGAAAGTTTTTTTTTATTATTTTGTTTAGGTGCAAAAATGACAAATTTGCACGGACAGACAGATTCCATGTCAATACCCCAGCAAAACATGTTGTAGGGGAAAAAAAGCTTAGGGAAACAATTTTGCTATGTATGTCTCCAAAGTTTATATGCTCCAAGTAAGCAAACTTGTTCACAACACAACCTGAAACCTGAAACTGACAAGGACAAAAAAGAGTGGTGTGACCTATGTTTGTATTTTATACAAAAAGTACTAATCTGAAAGTTAAGAACTTTGTCTCTTTTGTTTTCAAACATCTTGACTGAACTGTACAATATTTCTTTTTTAAGAAGGCACAGCAGAAAGGTTTTCTGTCATCTACATGTCAAGCTCTCTGGATGTTGTCTTATATCTAGTTATATGTAACAGTGAGTGAGTGAGTGAGTGAGTGAGTGAGTGAGTGGGTGGGTGGGTGGGTGGGTGAGTGAGTGAGTGAGTGAGTGAGTGAGTGAGTGAGTGGCCATTGTTTTTGCTTCCTCTCTGGTTTATCTGAACATCATGACTGTACAGTCTTCTCATTTTCATTAAAACTTCTTATGTAGATTAGATTACATTAGATTAGATGAGATCTTTCAAGTGGTGTGTGACATGTAGCATCAATAATGTTATACCACCTGACATGTTCCTTGATAAATGAAGGCTCTATGCATCAGTCTATGTGAACTTAAAGTCACAGCAGTAAAAGCTTCTGGTCGATTAGTGCTGAAAGAGTTACGTTACAAAATTCATTGTCCTTCCACCTGACAAATTTTTCACAATAACTTGATCCAGTCATTTATCTAAAAAATTCAATCTCATATTTTTGTTTTGACATTTTTCAAGCTTTACTTGTTGTGTAAAGCATAAATACATATCCCACACAGACAGCATACAGAAATGTTTTTTTCACAATTCCTTACAATTCAAGACATGAATTTATTTCACAATGTAAAAAGAACTGCAGACATAAACTACAACTCTCCATCATAACATAAATAAAAAATAACAAAATAATAAAAAAAAGAAGTCTGAATTGAGGCAGAAGCAGAGGAAACTATATTTGAGTTTGATGCTTTTTTTTGTGCGAACATTTCACGTCCCCTTTGCATTTGTCACGTGGTATCTAAGCAACATTAATCCAACAGTGTCTTTCCCTTCCCTTCTTTTCACACCAAAGTACAAGGTTCGATTCCCCATGTGGTGACAATGTGTGAAGCCCATTTCCGGTGTCCCCAGCCTGTGAAGGTCCAGAGTAGAATAGGCCTTCAGCAACCCATTCTTGCCCCAAAAGGCGACTATGCTTGTTGTAAGAGGCAACTAATGGGATTGGGTGGTCAGGCTCACTGACTTGGTTGACACATGTCATCGGTTCCCAATTGCGCAGATTGATGCTAATGCTGTTGATCACTGGATTATCCAGACTTGATTATTTACAGACTGCTGCCATATATGTAGCTGGAACATTGCGGAGTGAGGCATAAACCTAAAATCATTCACTCACTCACTCATTCTGGTGTCCAACTGCCATGATATTGCTGACATATTGCTAAAAGAAACGTAAAACCCAACTCACTCCTTTCGTAATGAAGTGTCCTGCACTCGTAGAATTCCAGCTTTATGACTGTGACATTGCGATCCAGCAAAAAAGTGATTGATATTAATAACAATGCCCTACATCATCTGGGGCATCAGACATACAACCACTGAGCCTGACCGCATGACCCAATTATAGCTGAGATAAGAATTCACTGGAAAGAACCTATTTTAACCAGGTAACATGAAATATGGAGTGAGTGAGTTAAAGTCACATCAGCAGTATTATAACCATATTGTGACAAAAAACTAAACATCAATAAAAACAATCTTAAATGACTTAAATACCTGTCAACAAAGGACAGTAAAACAACTAGAATTTCAAAGATTTACATTAAAAATCACCAAGTAACCATAAAACAAAATTTCTATATATGGCATATCATTAAAACTAGCTACAGATCACCAACAACTCATGGTTGTCACCATGGTACTGGGAAACAAGGATAAGCTGGACTGGCAAACAAAGATAAGTTGGACTGGTAAACAAGGATAAGTTGGACTGGCAAACAAGGATATGTTGGACTGGTGCAGAGGACATGTTTACAAGAAGTAGCCGATGCAAGGTAATGAGCAAAACCCATTTGGTTGTGAAAGGGAGAACAGATGTAGGTTAGGTCTCGTGGAGTATATGATGATGAAATTGATTAAGTGTATAGCTGCCCATGCCTTGCTCATAAGACTGAGATTTTTGTTCACCCATCACACTACACTTTCTCATGGGCTACCTGGGGCCCCTTCACTCACAATGGCAATCGCCAGTGCTAATGTATGCCCAAAGGTCAATTGTCAGGTCGGGGCTCAACTTATCCTTGTTTGCCAATAGTGAGAAGTCAAATTGTTCCATATCTGCCAGTACACAAAACAGCTGCCACATAACATTAGTCATGCTTATGAGTATTTCACATTTATAAAGACACTGAAAATAAAACTTAAAACTAGAATATATTTCTTTGGCAATACTATTTCCAAATCATTGGTAGATGTGGAGAAATGAGTGAAAAGCTGATTCCCTTTTCGAGCTGGGTTCACAAGACAAATGTACACCCTCTGTATTCTTTAATAAGCATATGATACAATGTCCAGTACACAAGAGCAGTACAACTGAAAAAGTAAATCATCACACCTAGTGATGACAATTTGTAGCTTTTACATCTTTACTGACAAAGTAAGTTTTTCTTCTTCATTCACTGAATCAGCACAATGGCACTTTGTACAAGAGAATGTTTCTTGGGATGAAAGTGTAACAGCTACATAAGCCAACACCTTTAAACAGAATGCATTTTCTATTCCATTATTGTACTTATCTCGCCATATATGGTGTGTACTTGTCAAAGACATAAGTTAGTTCTGGTGACCCTTTCTAGTGTGCATTTGTAGATATTGGTCCATGGAATCATACACCCATACAATATCGGCTGAAACCTTGAAACACATGGGATTAGCTCCTACTCACAGAGAGGCCGCGTCCGTATCCCGTCTTTTGTCTGTCTGTCCCTCAGCATCCATCATACAACACTGGTCAGACTACAACATCACCGCTGACCCCAACTTTATATCAGCAACATGACCTTCACCACCACATCATCCAACAGGACACAGTCCTGTAAATTGGGACACCAAAGTTTGGAGACATTCCCAACTTTGGCTATCATGAAATCATACGCTTCTATTCCATACATTCCACATTTATTCATAAGCCAGTATTTATTGGCAATGTCACACCGAAATGGTTTTGTTTTATGCCAAACCCTCTCTACAGAGGCAACACGGCTTGCTCTTTTTCATGTTTATATTCATAGAAGCTGCCCTGTGTTTTCCAAAACAAGTATCTTCAAAGATAAATGAAGTACATGACCTTTGCTTGTCTCACTGGTGGATCTAGGATTTTGAAACAGAATACGAGGTTGGCTGAGGGGTGGGAGACATAATACATCACAGA
This sequence comes from Haliotis asinina, assembly GCF_037392515.1. Lineage (NCBI taxonomy): Eukaryota > Metazoa > Mollusca > Gastropoda > Lepetellida > Haliotidae > Haliotis > Haliotis asinina. Next base: position 16,056,024 of record NC_090291.1, read on the forward strand.
GTACAGTTAACATGTAAAAGGTCTAAAAAAAGATGGTCTACCTCAAGATTAATGCCTTGGCTTGAACATTCTCAGTTTGGATAGAAACAAACAGTTTCACTAATACTAGTTCTTCAGTGAGAAGGAAGATACAGAACCTGAATCTAGACTTGCTTCATTTAGGGCTTTTAGCACTGCAGAATAGGAACAAGTTCAGTGACTGTGAGAGAGACTAGTCTTCAACCACTTTGATAAACTGAGTCTCTAAGGCTTCTAGAGGTTCATTCATCACATATAACTATTATTCAGTATGCTAACATCTACTGCTGCATGGATGCACGTGCTGAACCTTCAGTAACGTTTAATGGACTCCACTACAACAATTTATTAGGGGGATTGTATTAATATATGTCTATCATTGTACAACTGCACTGTTTGCAAAGAAGTATTTTCCTATGACAGATAACTGTAACTTCATGTCCAGGTCATTTATTTACATTTTCTCCTGATATTCAGTGGAGTGATGTCTTGGAAACTTCTACAACATCAAGAGTCCACTCTAAATGATAATATTATCTCTATGCCTCGATCAGGTCAAAGTGTGATAGCTGAGACACTTGTTAGGGCAACAATCCTCACACTATGTTGCAGAGACAGAACTGGACACATTCCTAAAAAGTTTATGAGTAGGTAAAACTGTACTGGAAATATGCCAGAAAGTATGAGTAAAGTTCTAGAAGGAAACACTACTCAAAGTTAGAGGGTAGAGACACAGTAAGGGAAACCTTTTTAAAGTATAAGAGATGGGTAAGTTATCTTCCGAGTATGTGAGTAGAGATAGTTGTGTAGAAAACATTGTTTAAGTTACAATAGTTAATTCTGAGACAACACAACACTGGTACAATGAGTACATCAGTGATGACGGTAACCCTAAATAATTGAGTGACTGACATCATTAGAACAGTTCATCCATCAGCTTAGTGAGTCTGACCACTGATCCCTGTGCTGCCTCTCACCAAGCTGTAATGATAATGTATGGAATAAGACCGAAACCAACCCCGACATGAGGGCTGGCAACTTCAAAAACGATTTAACCACACCGAACCTGTTGATTTTGCTTGGATGAACATTTTAAATTTTTACCAGACCATAGGACTGGCTAGCCGTAAATTTAGACTGTCCGTCAGAAATCTACCCAGTCTCGGGTGGTCAGACAAACCTTATTTCATACATAGGTAACGATAATTTTGAATACTGAATGATCTTACTTGGAGACAACTTCGGGGTCCTGTTGCCTGCTGGATGGCCGACTGAAGAGGTCGCTGGTGGACCACATGGAGTGGGTGCTGAGGAGGCCGGGACTGGGGAGAGGCTGCACCTTGGCCTCGCAGGCCATGTCGTTGATGCTCAATGATGATATCGGCTTGAGCCGCCGGTGCGACAACCCTGAGTCGCGACTCCATGTTGAGGCTAGGCTTGACCGACGAACACCTGTAATAATATTGCCATTGTTAAAATCGACAATAAGTCACATATTGATTATCAAATACATTCTGAAATGATGTAAGGGAGTCATGCAAAAGGAGAGTCCATTTCCATCAAACAGGAAATGTGGTGGAGTCCTCTTTATGTGTGTCCTTCAATGCCCGACATAAACTTGACACACGCAGTAGCTGTAGATCAAATACTCTATCCACTGATTTCTCAAGCACAATCAGTCACCAGCAAGTCAACACAGTTCCAACTGGTCCATGGGCGAACCTTCACAAACCTACATCCACCACTGTTATCAACTGATGGATCAAACAGCTATCCGATCCTGATTTTACTGAAGTTTGTTAAGTATGGGACTACATATTTCAAACAATAACCATCCTAAGGAATGATAACGATATATGGATGAACAACTGACAATGAGAGCAATGTTTCGGCTGTGCACTTCCTGTGTTAACCTAGGCTATGCCGTGTGTTAACCTAGGCTATGCCTTGGTATTATTACTGACTTCCCTATGTCATTGTGGGTGGTAGGGTTGCCTTGTGGTTAAAGCATCCGCTTGTCACACTGAAGACCCGAGTTCGATTCCCCACGTGGGTACAATGTGTGAAGCCCAGTTCTGGTGTCTCCCTTGGTGATTATTGTTGGAGTAATCCTGAAAATGGCATTAAACCATACTCACTCACTCGCTCTATGCCACTGCAGTCCTAATCCCCTCTGTACAGTACAGACATCTCACGCTTGTGTATATGTATCTCTATCCACATTCTGTTCACCACTTACTTGATAACTGTGTAAGAACCTACACCAAAACGACTGACTCTCTCACTGTCATAATGAAGTTGTTCTTCCATACATTGTTATCTTTCCTTGGTGCTCCAACTTCTAAATGCCTCTCAAAGATGAAAGTATCCATCCTGTTTTCTAAACTTGTTCAAAACGTTAAACCTACTGGAGTTTGACAACGGATCAGACATGGCTGAACAACATGGCCGCCCTCCCACAATGGTTCTGGAGAATGTAAATTTAAACAAACGAACTGAGCTTAGAAAACCAATAATGAGACCACAATTCAGAAAATTTAAGAATAATTTATCTGGATACTGCCACGATTTGCCTAATTTCTGTTGCAACATTGATTTAAGAAACGTCTGTACATCTGTACTTCTAATACTCCTCCACAAACTGAGATACTGTCACTGCAGTTACACCTAAGTCACTCACTTCAAAGAGATTCATTTGCATTTTGCTACGATATTGCCAAGATGCCTTATGCTGAGGTCTAAGCACAAGCCATAATGGGAAATAATTCTTTTTAATTGTTGAAAAACAAAATATTGACATGTACATAAGATATCCAGATCTTACCAATTAATGATTTTTGGTCAAAAATAGAGTATGTCGATAGCAAGGTATCGATGGGTCCATGGATTCCTAACCAGCTATGGTGTACATACTGTGAGCTGACCAGTCATTTGGTATGACGCTGCAAGGGCATTGAACTAAGAATTTCACTACCTTCTGTTTTCTAACTGACTTTTGGATTGGTCAGATGAACCAATGGAAGATCAGAGCCAGTGAGTGAATCTAATTTCACACCAGCATTCCAGCAACATCACTGCTGGGGGCACTAGAAATGGACATATTGTTTGTACCCATGTGAGGAATCGAACCCACCTCTTAGATGTGACAAGCGAATACTATAACCACTGGGCTATCCCACCACCCCCTTGAACCAAAGAGACAGAAATAATCACTGTTGCAGCAGGGTAAACTTTACTTAAATATGTCATCACAATAAAATATGTAAATATGTGAAATTACAAACAGATGTAGTTTTAGAAACAATGATCCTATCAACATTAGTGTTATACTTTTCAAAAATTGTATTTTAAAATGTAAGCTTTACAAAATTATGCCACCATTCCATACTATATAGCATGAAGTGAAACAACACTACAGGATCACTAAATGATCCTCTTTAAAAAGGCTTGGCAGGCTAGCCTAATGGTTAAAGTATCTGATCAATAGTGATGAACACCTAGGTTTGATTCCCCAAATGTAACTTCCAGAATATTTAGACCAAAAGAAACATTTTAGTCAATATAACACTACTATAAATTGACGGACCTATGTCCATCCAAATCAACAAGCTTGTTTAAGACAAACTAATGCAGGATCCCATCACTGACAAAATGTCTACCTTTTTCCACATGGATCCACAAACAAAAAGAGAAACCAGTCCTTTACCAAATTTACTGAAACATTGGTGGTTCTCCAAGATCAATGACCAGTATCAATGAAAAGACAACTCCCATAAATTCAGTTCAAAGTCTAGACAAGGAAGAAAGAAACCTTACAATTTCAAGATGACAGAACACACAAATTGTGATCAAGCATTCGGAAGAAAGTATATGTCATCTTGCTGAAATGGTTTAATCTCTATCATCAAAAATGTTCCAAACATGCTTCTCAGATAGACATTCATTCTTACAATAACCAGTTCAATGATATTTACTACTATAAAACTGAAGGAGGGTTCTGATATGGACATCTGAATTTCATGAAGATAAGTAGGGTTTAAGTAGGGTTCTTTGTGATATTTGTCTGTCTTTGTTGCCACTGTTTGGGACATCATCCAAACTTTCATGAATACACTCTCATTTGCTTTAGTAATATTTCTATCATCCTGAATTTTTATCACACTTTTCCTCGACCCCTCATTACTAACAGATCTTTGCATAACAAGTGGCTGACACAATTATGGAGTGTGTGAGTTTTGTTTTATGCCACGTTTAGCAATAGATAACCGATAAATACCATAAAAGTGCTTCACACATTGTACTCATGTGGGGAATCTGAGATTTTGGCATGTTTAAAACGAAAGCTCAAACCATGATGTGACCCCATCCCTGTACAGCTTAAATTTCAGCATAGCAAGATTTCAATAATTTTCAAAATTGATATTTTCCAATATAACTGATACCGTTTACCTTCTTGCCTGACAGATAACCAGTTATTATTTATGCTTGCATGTATACTATTAAGTATAGTTTAGGATAAAAAAAAGTATAGGATATTCATATATTTTTTCTATTTACGATTAAAAATATTTAAGAGATGTATCGAAGTCAATCAATGTTGATAGGATATTACTGAATGTTTTGAGAAGGCATCACTTTCAGCACTTCCTTGCAACCATAGCTATTTGGAATGTAGTCGCTTTTGAAAGATGATTGGTGTATGGCATGTAATTTGCATGTATACAATTTTCATTTTAAAACAAACGACTAGAAACAAACACTAACAAATGTGTGATGCAAGATGAGTGTCAAAATTATTGTTCTAAGTGGTTTCTCAACCATCTTGAAAAAAACCCGTCAAAATCAAGAATGGGACCCCATGCCTGTGTATGGGGCTACTGTGTTGCGGCACATGCATATCATGCGTTGTGTTTAGGGGTGGTAATAGAGGGAATTGGTGGTGCGTTCATTAGATGTCTGTCCTTGAAACGTTTGTTAACGTTTACACTTCCTATCCAAACTGAAAGTTCATTATCTGCTACCTGAAGAGTACATTTAAAATAGACACTGCCTGTGTCAAGTCAAATATCTCATTTCTAATCCTTCACATGCAATCAAATTACTATACATCAAAATATTTAATCCTTCTAATACTCTTCATAAGCATTGCTAGAGCTAAAAATTAATATTGATCATATTCTACAACACTGATAGTTCAAATTTTAATGTCCTGATCTCACTGGCAGATGAAAAAAAATACAAAACTAACACAAGGTATTATCTGTAATCCTTTGAAAGCCTGAAACAGACATTCAGGGTGATACTACTTTAAATGAATGTGAAATCCATAGGTTACATTTCCTTAATCCCAACACTTCAACCCACAGTGGTGTTGATAAGCCCCACCTGGACAGCCAATGGCTTCAAACACTCATAAATAATCTCCCTTCAACATCAAATCAATAATAATAAGTAGATCACCCTCATGCTCCACATCATCCCAAAATTATAAATATTGAACCCAAAATGACTAATATTGTTAGTTCTAAACAGCTTTAAACCAGGTTTATTACCAAATAAAGAAAAATGACACTGACCTCAACCTTATAGTCAATTAATCATGTCAACTAGTGTAACATGGAAGAGAATTTCTGCCAGTTCAGAATTTACTTGTGACATGACTGCGATTAAAGCTAAACAGATGTGGTGACGTTACTTACAGACAACCTTCGTTGCAGTCATTCTAACGGAGATTTACATTCCGGCGGTGCTCCATGCTTCAGCTACTACATGTCGGGGCCTAACCATCCAGGATTGCACTAGCGTTGTCTTCATCTCGCCCCTCCACCATCAACTGTCCAGCACTGATTTTCACTGATCGACTGACTAATCAATTCTATAACTGCCTCTGAACAATCTTGATAGGAACTCCAACCCTTGGCAGCAGTTTTGAGGAAGCATACAATAAGTTGAAAAGATTCCACAGTGATATGGATCTTAAAATAAAACTCAAAGACTGATGGAAAGCAAAATCTCCTCAAGAGGAGGGATCAGTCATCGTTGGTGTCAGTGGCGGAGAAATTTTTATCAAGATCGGTGCCTCCATTTGTCGTCCGTCAGTCTATAGTGCTCATTGATAGCAAGCCTTGGTCGACAAGTTTTAATGACAGTGAACATTGCTTTGCAACATATTTAGTAATGTTTAAACGCACATAGCAGAAAACAATTGATTGCTTCAAGCAAAGAACTTTGGCCATTATGTTGTGTGAGAAGAAGACGAAGCAGACGACACATGGATCCTGTAAAGGGTCCTCACATGCGTGCTTCAACAGCAGTTGTGTGTTATTGTTTCAACATACGACCACTGAAGCAGTTGACCACCACTCCTGAACACTGCAATTATCACTTGCTTTTATAGAAGTGTCTGTGTGGAACTCAAGCAGCTTTTAGCCTGCTAATTGGACAGATCATCAAGAAAACCATAAACATATAATTGGAAAGGATTAACTGATATGGATTTTCATATACAGGGTCCAATCTTCATACACAGTTTTATCAATGTGTGAGGGTGTAATAAGAGCTATACTGTTAACACTAACTCGTATGAATCCTCGCAGTCAAAGCTGCTCTTGATTTTTCCCATCAGCAGAGGGGATCAGCAAAGGGCAGCGGAAGACGACCTTTCTTCAATGCTTTTCATGTGTAAGAGATTAATGTTGATTTGCCAGCTGGATTGTATCGTAAAGGTTGAGGAATACCTTGAGTGCCCTGATGTGTGCTACACTGATATGTAGTTCAGGTTCTAGTCTGAGTGACTGCCTGGTTTGTCTGGGTCGTCATGGATACCAGGTAGGTGACATTTTGTTTTCTGTATCTTTAATGAGTATTTTTTTTTTGGATGATCTAAATGTCACCTCTTTTCACTATGTGTATGGACAATGGTCTGTATGATTCACTGCATGTTCTTTGAGAACTTTATCACAAATTTGTCTTTTAAATTGATATTTTATGTCTGAAACCCTGTTACAGAAAATGGACCCTTACCCTTGGAAGTGAAGGGGCCCAATGGCACTTATGATTAAATGCAAGGATTGTAGGTCTTTTAGGTGAAAACACAAAACACACAGCCACACTCACACGCATATGAATGCACACATGAAGCTGATTTAAGTTAAGTAATTAATGATTCTTTCCCTGAGCAATTTGTGGTGTAGTCATATAAGGATTGAATTAGCAAAAAGTTATAAGAAAAGCTGATGACACATCATTTTCTTATGAAATCAGCTAAATTGTTATAAACGTTGTGAGAATACTGTCCTATTTTATGTTATATGAAGCTTTCATTTAAAGTGTTTAATGGTAAACGCTTTACCTCGTACATTGCATGTATTATCAGGATTAAGGTTAACAAGTCCAAGAAAGGAAATATTGATTTGACCCTTATGAACTGGTCAGTGAGATTCACATTCATGACATGCTGACACTTCTGGTTTGTCCAAAACATAAACTGGCTCCAGAAATCTCTGACTATATCACATCCCCAAAATAAAACTAAGAAAGGTTCTTCATCAGAACTAAGAAAGATGCACTGTTTGAGTTCAGATCTGCTTATCGTATTAAAATACTATTGGTGGTCAGTCACCTATACTGAATCCCGTACTGAAACCATCTGAATTTTGTGTCTTCTGGTATCTAAAAGGTTTAAGGAATTTATCCCAGGTTTATTAGTCAACATCCAAAGCAGTCTGTTGATTCAACTGAGCACAGGTAGCTCACCGTCTAAAGCTCCACAAGCACCCTTGCAGAGTTACACCCTTTGGGTACACTTAAAACCTAGAATCATGGGTTTAAATCCCAGTTTAATGTGCTTGTAGGAAGTCGGGACTATACTCGTGGGTTTCCCCAACATGTTTAGTGTTTCAGATCTGAATCAGCTCCCACTTTCCCATAATAGTCTGGCACACTGTAATACAACCGTAATAGGGTGTTTGGGCAGCCTAGTGGTTAAAGTGTTTGGTTGTCATGCCAAAGGACCAGGTTTGATTCCCTGCTTGGATACAATGTGTGAGGTTAATTCCTGGTATCCCCTATCATTGCTGGAACATTGATACTAAAACTCACTCTCTCATTCACTCACTATAACTGGAATACTGTTCACAGATGTGTTAAAACCCACCCATTGACTGCTAATTAAAACTTGTTGAAATGTTAAGATAAACAATTTCACTGAGCCTGTTTTTTGAGAGGACAATTTCTGACAAAACAATTTCTATTGCATCAAACATAAATAACTAAAGTAATTGGATTGAGAATCGTGTCAAATGTAGGATTTCAATATTTTCAGAAACTGTTTATACTACAAATGTGGTTCGACAGTAGGGAGTAAAATCACTTGTATTCACCATGTGTGCTTATTTGAAATGAAATGAAATAGGTTCTGGAATGAGCTGTGATCAAACATAACATAACATCACAGTGATTTCACTTCATAATTCAAATCACTGAAATTAAAAATTTAAGTTGACATTTAAAATAATTTGAAATGATTATACATCATCTACAAACATATGTTTGCCAAACAAAACTGGAATACAAATGTTCATTGCCATGTTAAATGCTTGCAAGGGTCTTGTTGCACAGAATTTGGAACCTGCAATTCTCTTGCTTAAATCGTTGTGTACAATTACTCCTCTTGAAAAAATCTCATTTCCTTTGACTGCAGTCTCGGCATGGTATTCATCAAGGCTGGTGGGTATTTAATGCATGATAAAATCAATTTGATTACGATTTGATAGCAAACCTGAACTTTAGTGGATCTTTCAACGGACTCTTCTAATTGAGAGGGCTGGATGTTCCATGGAAAGGGGAGATACAAACCACAAGGGGATCTTCCAAATATGTTTGGTTTAAAAGGAAATCCCCCAAATCAAAGCCTGAAACACAGAGTGTTGAACAACAAATCTTCATGCCCTAGAGTCTGAATGGGTGGAATATTAGCATATGAGTGAGTGAGTGAGTGAGTGAGTGAGTGAGTGTCCGTCCCACGCCGAATCTGACTATCTGGATGCATGATAGCATGTTTACTGCTTAGTGAATGAGTGAGTGAGTTGGGTTATGCACTGCTTTTATCAATATTCCCTCTTACAAGAGATATCTATAAATATAGTTAATGACATGCACTGTTCATCATGTTTATACAAGGGGTTATTAGTGAGTGAGTTCTTGGTTTGTTGGGTGAGTGAGTGAGCAGGTTTGTGGATAGTCGAGTGAGTGAGTGAGTGAGTGAGTTAGGCTTGTGGTTGGTTGAGTGAGTGAGCAAGCAAATGAGCATGTTTGTCATTCGTTGGTTGAGCGAGCGGGTTTGTTTGGTCGAGTGAGTGAGTGGATGAGTGAGTGAATGAGTGGATAATAAGTACATATTGTGATACCGTTAGTCTGGAGGCGGTACAGTAGCATTTACTGATGACCTTTACCTATTTAAACTTCACATATAACGTTTCCAATTTCATTAAAGCAGAGAAGAAATGTCTTAAATCTTGTACTTTTTCTCATATCTATTTTATGTCAAGTCCTTTATTTGAAGAAGCTTATTTGATACATTGCCAACCTGAAATGTACATCAACAAACATCACATATTGATAGTGAGTGAGTGGTGATCACCAGCGGTTTGTTCTCTATTATCACTAGTTGTTAAGAGTATTGTGTCATTAACTGTAAGTCATATGACCAGTAGTACCAAGGAGTGTCATTCATTAAATGTGAGGTTGGCACGTCATCTCACGTCGCATTTCATCCCAATGTAGTACCAATGCCATCTTGTCCAAGAATGACCCTGAACTCTACACGTAGTGTGGTTCCTCAGATGGTGAAGCAATGTCCAAGATATGCAACATGGAAATGCTTCACAACTGCCACCAGCCACTGACAATCCCATAAGACATGGTGCCAGCCAGTCTAGTGGTCTGTACTAGCAGTCCATACTAGCCAACCATCCTGCCTCTGGCTCTAAAAACTGCTAGAACAAGTGGCTGATTCCTTCTACTGAACACCCTGTAGCTTCTGATTACTAGGCATCAAGGATCTGTCCCCAAGTTCTTAATCAGGCAGGTTACCCTTACAGATGAAATACAATAATTTGGCTGGTGCAACTAGGCCTCTATCTTAGGTTGCACCTCTTGCAAGTAGGTAAACATCTCATAAATTGATCCCTGCAATGCAACTGTATATTAATACCAACTTGCACCTAGCACAACATAATGCTGTTCAAGAACACAGAAATAAGCTGAAAAACAGTATCGCAAGGGACAGACTTGAAGCAGTGACTAAATGACTGTTGCATTCTGGTTAAGAAATCTTATCTAGATAAAGTCATCTTATCTGACCAAAAATAATTTTGTTCAGCATGTTTGTAATCATCAATCCCATACATAATTTTATAATGAGCAGCAGGTGCTACCTGTTTTTTTCTGGAATGAGGTTACTATGTTTAAAAGGTTCATATGAGGTATTATCAGTATTACCATTATATTCTGTATATACACACTCCACAAATTGTGACCAAAGCTTTGTAATACACCCAACTGTAACTCCTGACTTCAGCTGAACAACAATTAGTGATTATTGACTTAAGATCTGTATCTAACTTTGCACTGTGCCTTTGCTTTAACCAAGGAGGCCATTACACAAATATGAAAACAATTCATCAAATGATTGTAAAATTATTGGTTGAACATATTTTGATGTGGGTCTTTTCTACAAAGTTCAGTGATTTAATATATCCTATAGATAATGAGGGAGAGCCCCAAATCTGTAAACAACACTTTCCAACGTGTTAAATTTTGTTGACAAATATTCCATTTTTTTCAAGTTAACAAAATGTTAATTCATGTAATTTCGTGAGTTCAACTGAAAAAATAGCACCAAACTTTGCACTGTGCCTCCTCTTTACAGAAATTAGTTTGACCAATAATTTGAAGGTTACTGGTTGAACAAATTTTTCAATTTTCAAATTTGATCCAGTTTCATATATTACTGTTATTCTGACAAAAAATCCAATAACATGCCATGATAAAAAATTTACAGTGCATCTCTCCTCCAAACAATGAAAGTGGTCTTCTATTTTGAAAACAATCCAACCAGATGTTTTCAAGATATCAGGTGAAGAAAAACGTCTTTGGGCAAACCAGTGGATAGAATCCTTTGAAGCATACCTATATACCCCAAGATGATTTAGTTGGAGGTAAAATAAAGCTTTCTGGAAATCTCTAAAAGCAGTCTTTTGACAGATTTGGCTATATGTATACATGGAGTGCTGCTACTGCCTCAAAGAGCTGAAGGTGTTGAAATCATCCAAAACATGACAGAGCTGAAGGTGTTGAAATCATCCAAAACATGACAGAGCTGAAAGTGTTGAAATCATCCAAAATATGACAGAGCTGAAGGTGTTGAAATCATCCAAAACATGACAGAGCTGAAGGTGTTGAAATCATCCAAAATATGACAGAGCTGAAGGTGTTGAAATCATCCAAAACATGACAGAGCTGAAGGTGTTGAAATCATCCAAAATATGACAGAGCTGAAGGTGTTGAAATCATCCAAAATATGACAGAGCTGAAGCTGCAGCCACCATCCTAACCATGCAGGAGTTAAGGTGACATAAATGCCCAAACTTTTGAGGATTTCAACTTCTTTCCTCAAGAACCAAAGAAAAACAATTCAGCTGTCTCTGCCTCCGAGCAATTCCCTGAATGAAGCAAATGAGTAGGGACGTTATAGGCCAATTTGTGTTATGCTAGCAGGACCAAGATAAGCCAGGAAATGAAAGTAACTCTAGTCAATGATCTTACACATGCTCTGATGGCTGGGACTCCGGAGATTTGGTAGCGACTCCGGAGATTTGGTAGTTTGTTGTTCTCTAGTACTCGTTTAACATATTCACTGCCAACATGCCATGCCATTAGTCATTAGTCATTGTATTCTATGCAGTGATAGAAACTGTACTGACAAGTATTGGTAACACCCACCTTCCAACAGTTTAAAATTGCCCTTGGGATACTGTGAACAATAGCAAACCAGATTGTGCAAGTGGTATATTGTGTTTAAATTTTTGTGAACACTGGTTTATCAATTTGAACTACTGCCACATGTAATTGTGAACTGTAGTCATCTGAATTGAGTAATTGTTGACTCTTTGAACAAATGTTTGAGACTTTGTCATGACTGTTGTGCCCCTGTCATCATGATTGTCATTGTTACTGTGCTATTGTTTTCTCTATCTGAGCCATTGCCATCCCCACTGTCATGCAATCTCTATTTGAGTTTATGTGATTTGTAATTGAGTCATTTACAACAAAATTGTGGCCTTTTCATGTGTATTTGATCCATTGTGATTTCTGTTTGTGCTGTTTAAATTTCTGTTTGTGCTATTTTTATTTCTGTTTCTGCTGTTTTTATTTCTGTTTGTGCTACAGTCACTTCGATTTGTGCTGTTGTCATATCTATTTGACCAAGTGTCTTTTCTATTTATACTGTCATTTCTCTTTGACCCATTGTCATTTCCATTGTTCTATTGTCATTTCTCTTTGACACATTGTCATTTCCATTGTTCTATTGTCATTTCTATTTGACCCATTGTCATTAATGGACTCATTGTTCTATTGTCATTTCTATTTGACCCATTGTCATTTCCATTGTTCTATTGTCATTTCTATTTGACACATTGTCATTTCCACTGTTCTAATGTCATTTCTATTTGATGCCCTGTCAATTCTGTTTGTTTTATTGCCATTTCTAGTTTTGCTATTATCGTTTCTATTTAGGGATGAAACAGTATAATGCATTCTACTAATACCATGGTATTTTGTCTTCAGTTCGGCATACGATAATGGAATTAAAAAAAAAGGGTTTTCATAGGCTCATTTTACTGACCTTTTTAACCTTTTCTTAAATGTCTAGGAATTTAATCATTTAGTCATTTTCTTTTCTGCATCATTTTGTCAAGTCTGCGTAATAATAATAGCACATATACTGAACCGAATTGAAAAAAGGCCTTTTACCACAATATGTACAGTACCGTGATAAGAGCATACTGTTTCACCCCTATTTCTATTGTCATATACAGGACAAAATAAGTTAGGGATATCATTTTTTCCATGATTGATATTTTATCAGTGTGTCAATATATATATATATATACCCCTAACTATTTCTGTTGTATATACTTGATCCATCGATATTTCACCCAAGGGTATTTCCTTTAGCCACATACGTCAGTGCTCCTGTTTATGGACTGTTAGTGTTGTGGCATCATCTGCCACACTGTACCATTAGCTGACAGTGCCCTATCATGACAATTCACTGATTCCTTACAAGCAGCTATAATGATTACCGTCTAGGATAAAACATGCCAGAGGGTTTTTATGAGATTTGAAATCACGAGGGTAACAAAGGGTTTTAAATCTCAAAAAAAAAATCCAAGTTAACGATTTATCATGCTTACAAACTGACTAAAGATTTACTTCAGATATAATTTCAGTATTTGGTATTCACTGTTGAAATCAACTGGGATGAAACATGTGCAATGCATTTGCTCGGTGTGTGCTACCCGTTCACTGCAAGCACTACTCGTCTTGTGAGCACACATAGTTCTTGCTGACAATCTCATTCTCCACAACGATCCTTCATAGTCTAGTGGATAAAACCACCAAGCTAGAAAGCGAAAGATTGCAGGTGTGAACCAGTTATCTGCACTAGATGTTGCAAGTTATCGATAATGTGATATTTTACAATGCATCCAGGGATAGCAAGACGAAGTTCTATCAATCTTCAAAACAAGTAATAATTCAAAATCAAAGGAGGTTTATGTTACAATTCAAGGGATTGTGTAATAATCTCTGGGATTATGTAACAATCCCCAGGATGATACAGTTCCATGGGATTTATCACATATAATGTGATAGGCAGTATAGTTGCGTGACGTCACTGGAGTTTTGTAACAAAAGTTTCAACGCAAGAGCTCTGTCACACCACAGTAAATCAAACATCGCAAGACATGAAATATTACACAATGTTATTAATGCACATGATCATGCCCTTGGTAACAAAACAAACAGCCATCGAAGATACCAGCATCAGCAGCAGTATCTTCTTTAAGCCTGTTCTGGCGATACAAGACTCTGCCTGCTTCCTGATTCAACACAGCCCTGCATTTCTCCCCATCAACACAAACAAAGGCAGGGGATCATAAACAAGGGAATCCAATATCATCCTAGATAAAACAATACTCCATTACAGTGATGTCGTCACACCAGGGTCCTCGTCAGTCAAATGCCATGCTTTAATTTAAGCCTTAATGCTGTCGAAATATAAGCCAGGAAACGAAACCTTGGATGATTTGTTATTTCCCAAGTTAAAACCATGGTGATATTTCAATCAGTGATGAGATTTATTTCTCCTGATTTATTTTAATACTTTGGCGAACTTGGGTCGAATAACAATAGTATAGTTTGAGGACTCTGCTAGACCGAGTTATCTAAATATACACACACATTATTATACCGATTGATTGTGTTATAAAGGGAGTTAGGGCATCATATGGATTGCAGTTGTATTATACAGTACTAATTGTGTTCTAATAGAAGATTACTGTCATTACATAAATTGGTAAGTGTATACTGAACTGAGAAAGAAACCCAACTGTTCCGTTTTGCCAACTTTTTTTTACACAGAAGACATAAAAATGAACACATAAACTTTATGAGATTTCAGTTTTTCCAAACTTTCTTTTACTGTTCCATAAAATACACACAGCACTATTTGTGCTATATGGGTGTTAATGGTGTTACCATGCTGTGTTATACAGTGCTAATTGTGGTATAGTGCTAATTGTGTTATACAGAGTGATTGCTGTGTTATAAACACAGTTAATATGATCACATAGTGCTCACTATGCAATAGAAAGGGTTACTGATGCTATAAAGAAATTGCTTATGGTATTATAGAGTGATCTTAAATCTTGTATAATGTGAGTGAGTATGATCTTATGCCACTTTTAGCAATATTCCAGCAATATCATTGCGGGGAACACCAGAAATGGGCTTTATGCATTGTACCTATGTGGGCAATCAAACCTGGGTCTTCAGCGAACTTAACCACATGGCCTGCCAACCTTCCAATGTTAAAAGTATTATTCATATCATATAAAGTCTTAACAGTATTATATAGTGTTAATGGTGTTATATAAAGAGTTAATGGTGCTATATAAAGAGTTAATGGTACTATATAAAGTCTTTATGGTGTTACATAAAAAGTTAATGGTATTATATAGTGTCAATGGTGTTATATAAAGAGTTAACAGTGTTAGAAAAAGTGTTTATGGTATAATAGTAAGAGGTACATCTGTTACTCATGTTACACGAAGCATTAATGATGTTGCATTGTTACTATAGTTCTACTGTTATAAACATAGTATTAACAGTGTTGTATTGTGCTATTCATGTTATATAAAATGTTACTTCTGGAGTGCAAATTGTGTACTAAACACAAGAAGGTTTAACAAATTTTGGGGTTGCCAATTACAAGATAATTCAGTTTGTATTAGACTGATTATATTTGAGAAAATTTAACACTGCTTTAGACATTGCAAGCATTTATACAACATGGCAGCTTCCTGAGACAGTGCAGTGCTGCCTTGATGTTCGACTCAGGAATCCATAGCAGTGCAGTGGTGACTCAGTGCTGGCTAAATATGGCTTCATAAGCTTCTTAAAGATTTGAAAAATGAACATTTCAATTCAAATGCTGAACTGGTATTTTCTTCACCCACCAGATTCTGATTATTTTAAATTCAATTACAGTTCGGATGTGTGATTTTGTTTACCCAAACTCATTCTTGTTATTCTCAATTCAATTAGTGTTCTGACATGTGATGGTAACGTAATTTTGAGGTAAAACATCTTCTTCAGCCAGCATGTGACACACCTACATGTGGACTGCCATACTGAATCAGTTGCACTGCTTGAGCATAAGATTGAGAATAAACTACAATATCAAAATGTTTTGATTGAGAACAATGAACAAGACTACATTTTTTTCACATCTGTTGAAAAATAACACATTTCCTCAACAGTTTTACAATGATAATTAATCAGCAAATTTGGAAAAATTTTCTGATGAAGCAGGAAGAGGACAAGCGAGCACATGATGAGATGTTAGTTGTATTTCAAGACAAAGAACTGCAGGTTTGAACAGTGCAGGCTATTTGACTCTAAGACAGAGATTTAATTACATGCAACATCTCTGCATGGTTTTGCTCCTCTGACATTCATCATCCTACTTCCTGAGCATTGTTTTTATGAAAACATGTGACACAGTTCTCCGCACAAAACAAGAAGGTCAGAACCTCAGCAAACATCAGCTTTACCAGGGCAGATAAATCTCAAAGGTTATTAGCATCAAAATGTCATTTCTTCCTGGGGGAAGATTATCATATATCTCCACATGAATATCAGGTGAAGTAAGGATGACACTAAACAGGATCTGAAAATGGATTGAACTACCACGGTGATGGTAATAAGTGCTCTGTTTTTGTCCACCTGTAACCATCTTCTAGAGCAAACTATATGAAATCTATATAGGTGCTTCAATAGAAGACCAAACATGTAGTCCACACAAAGGCGAGAATCTGTGGATGTCAACTTCTTTATTTGAACACAACATGTTGTGGTATATTCTTATGTCTTCATGTGGTGAATGAAAGACTAGGAAACAGAGAACTATTTAAGAAGCAACATTTTGTGTATTTTGGATAGAAAATGGTAGAACAGATGGGGTAAACAATTGCTGCTATTGTCATTTATTGAAAAACCTTGAGTTCATCAAATCTGCTCGGTCTGACAAGTCAAGGCTGTGTATTGAGTGAGTGAGTGAGTGAGTGAGTGAGTCAGTCAGTGAGTCAGTCAGTGAGTGATTGAGAATGGTTTAACACCTTTCTTAGCAATATTTAAGCAATATAATGATGAGGGACACCAGAATTGTACATTATTGTACCCATGTGGGGAATTAAACCCGGGTCTATGGCGTGAAGAGCAAATGCTTTGAACACAAGGCTACCCCACCATCCCATTGTGTTTCGACATCATAAGCATTCCCTATGGCTGTAATGATGCCCCATGCATTGCATTTATTGAGTCTCTGATAGCAATTAATCGATGGTGTTATGAAAAACCATTGATGCATTGATAGTACATGTGAACATTGATAGTTATGCAACTGACTTCTGCTGATTAATGTGCAGCACAAAATACAGAAAATACCAGATGTTCACTTTGATTTAGAGTGCAGACTTGCAGCTTCATTGAGTTTGTGTTTAAACTGTTGACTTGATCTTCGTTTTAAGGCTTTTGTCAGTTACTAAAAGAGAGTAAAAGTACTTCAATTTTGTATTTATTTCATATCAACTGTACATTCATTTTGGCACAATAGTATTGCAATAGCTGGTAGTTATCGCAATAGATGTGTTCCCCTCAATAATCTCAATAAGATTGTCCTTTGTCAATTTTCTTAACGCCTGGAGAGCTTATTATGGTAAATATGGTATTGATGCTTCGCAATTGTTGTCCTGTTGTCGCTACACATGTCGTATGTGGGGAACTAGGTCCTGCAGCAGGGGGTCATCCACATCCTTGGCTGCTAAAAAAACATTGCACAAACATCATGACCTCAAATGACCCTAAGAATCTTCATGATGCGTGAGGTCGCTAACAGCATCACAGGTTGTTTGATCACTCACTGTGTGTCTGTGAACTGACTTACCTGGTTGAAATAAAAAAAGGAGGATCTCTTTTGTTGCATACAAAATGGATCAAGAAGAGCTTTTTCAAAGCAATTTTTGAATGGCTACTGGGTTATAACTGCACTATAGGTGACTGGTGTATAAAAACTCATCCTAGAACTTCACAAAACTGATGAAAAAAATTGGACTTTCAAGGGAGAAATTAAAGATTTGCTCATTTCAACTCCTTGTAGTTTTTAATATTATTTAAGAACCTTTTTGATTGAACCAAACCAAGGCGTTTGTACAACAAACAGACCTGTGTTATTGTCTCTCTTAAATATCATGGCAGATTTAGTCTGGATTTAGTACAAATTTCTGTCATGTGGACAGAAAATTGTATAAAATTACTTAAAATTGAACCTCAAAATGTACAGTGTATCAGTTACTGCACTATTTTCAAAGCAAGTTAAACCCATATCTAAAATTCTGGGTATCACATGGCACTAAGTTGAAATATTTTTTTGCAAAGGTATTTATAAGCAAATTTCAAAGCTACTCAAATCCACATCTAACAATGTGAGGGTTGTAGCCATTCTGGACAAAGCCTTCATATCCACAGAACAAAAGATATCGATAAGTGAATATTTATTCATTGATCCCACTCCCTGGTGATATTAAACAAAAATTAAAACTTTATTGACCATATCCCTACAGTCAATATCAGCTCATCATGACAATACTGGTTCCGGTTGTGTGAGGCACAGGAGCACAACACAAAGTATTTGCTTCAGTGCTCTCTACCTTGAGATCTAGTCCCTATCCAGATGCATTGACATGCCCAAGACAAGCGTGAAGAGCTCACAATTCCTGTGCAAATATATACCTGCACCAAGTTCACATGGACAAACCAGTATGGAAGATGTTTGTTCTGAGGTTCTTGTTATCGGAGCTATTTTCAGCCTCAGACTGTTCCTACCTGTGGGTCCTCTGTATGATATGAAATGCTTCTTCCTGATTGGTCTGCTGGCTGCATTGAGTGTGTGTAATATTGCACTTTATGATCGCATTGGAGACAAATCCATATTGTATGGATTCAGCTATCAGGGTATTTTGTCTAAACAAAATGTCATTTCTGCTGACCTTTTTCAACATTCTGACAGATATATACTACTCAAAAGATGTTAAAGACATCTGATTCTTTCATGTAGCATTAGATGACCTCATGATCATGACAGATTAACTATAGCAATATGAGTGAGTGAGTGAGTGAGTGAGTGAGTGAGTGAGTGAGTGAGTGAGTGAGTGAGTGAGTAAGTTTAGTATAGTTTAATGCTTTTAGCACTATTTACTTTTAACAATTTTCTAGCATACAGCAATAATTATAACTGGGAACCTTTGACTACTTTTGAACAGCATAAACTGACTGGCAAAAGAAAGTATACAAGGTTTTCAAGAGGTCATTATCACTGACTCAGTGTAGCTAGACACACAAACACAATAAAATAGTGTTAACAACAGTTTTACCCAACCTGAGCTGAAAATTGCTCTCTTACTACAGAAACATGTGGCATCAGATATGTACAAGTTCACTGGGGATCCTGACAACCAGTTTTCAAACACATAGAGGACAAGCAGGTACTGAGTTACACATAATAAACATTCACTACTATCACTTTTAGTATCCTGTATGTCCACCCCTTGCACCAATAGAGGCATGTAGCCTCCTTCTAGCTAAAGACGTCAGGCACTGAACAAGGTCATGTAGTATGCGTGACCATTTGTCCTGGAGGGCTTGTGCAAGTTGCTGTCTATTCTGTGGTAGGTTAAAGCATTTCTGCACAGGTCTGCCTACATGGGCTCAAATGGGAACATGTCTGGAGAACATGCTGGTCACTGTAGAACATTCACGTTGTTCTTCTCACTGCCAACGACGAACAGTTTGGGCCCAACGCAATCTGTGACATCTGTGTTCAGGGGTCAACACCAGTCCTTTGAAGAGTCTGTAGGCCTGCTGCCAAAAGACGTCTAGCCACAATGTATCGACTGACATGGTGATCAAGAGATTTCGCCTCTGATGACGTTACCATCAGGAAATGGTTTCTCAGGTGCAACATCCTCGTATGCTGGGCTTCAGCTTGTTTTGTTACCCATGGTCATGGTCCAGTGTCTGGCCCGCCTGCTTGTAATGTTATAGCAGTCTAGTGACAGCAACAGGTGTAGCCGAAGGTTCTTGCAATGATGACCAATGTCAACCCCATCTCGAGCATACCTGTGGCCTCCTCACGCTCAACTGCTGATAGTCGTGGCATATCTATGGTGATCGTTTTCAAATTGCATATGTAACCTGTCTGCATACTAACAAATCATGGTCAATACAACTGACCACGTTGATCTTTTATTCACTGAATTTCACTGGAGGTATCAAACTGCTAAGGTGGGGTGACATATTTCAGTGTGTAATTTGCCCACAATTTTTTGTTTAAATTTGATAAATGGTAATTGGCATATATATTTAAATGGCATACTCCCTTTTGTCTGTTAAGTTTATATTTAAATGTTTTATCCATGAACAATAATGTAAGTGAGTGAGTGAGTGAGTGAGTGAGTGAGTGAGTGAGTGAGAGTGACAGCAACAGGTGTAGCCGAAGGTTCTTGCAATGATGACCAATGTCAACCCCATCTCGAGCATACCTGTGGCCTCCTCACGCTCAACTGCTGATAGTCGTGGCATATCTATGGTGATCGTTTTCAAATTGCATATGTAACCTGTCTGCATACTAACAAATCATGGTCAATACAACTGACCACGTTGATCTTTTATTCACTGAATTTCACTGGAGGTATCAAACTGCTAAGGTGGGGTGACATATTTCAGTGTGTAATTTGCCCACAATTTTTTGTTTAAATTTGATAAATGGTAATTGGCATATATATTTAAATGGCATACTCCCTTTTGTCTGTTAAGTTTATATTTAAATGTTTTATCCATGAACAATAATGTGAGTGAGTGAGTGAGTGAGTGAGTGAGTGAGTGAGTGAGTGAGTGAGTGAGAGTGAGTTCACTTGAGTGCGGTAAGCACTATTCGCTTTCAGAAGTATTCCAACATAGCAGTATGAAATAATTGGGAGCCTTTAACAGGTTTTGAACTGTGTATTTAAATGTTATATTTATGAGCAACAGTTAT
Source organism: Haliotis asinina (assembly GCF_037392515.1). Classification (NCBI taxonomy): domain Eukaryota; kingdom Metazoa; phylum Mollusca; class Gastropoda; order Lepetellida; family Haliotidae; genus Haliotis; species Haliotis asinina. Next base: position 16,076,980 of record NC_090291.1, read on the forward strand.
GTTTCAATACTGGGAAAACCAGGAGAGCATAGTTATCTATATGTCAAGAAACATCTTAGTTTATTGGTACAACCTTTAATCATACCAGTACTAAATGATTGTGTTCTTAGTTCATAAGTACAAACTATGCTTTGTTGCTAAGGTCAACAGAATACATCCTGTTGAATATATTGCTCAAATTTTGATTGGGATATTCAACATCTTTCTATCTGTATATAGAGATGATGTCCAATCAGTGTCAGTTTTGTGAGTGATCATCATCATCATCATCATCATCATCATCATCATCATCATCATCATCATCATCATCACCACCATCATCATCTGACCCATGAAGGTCCAGGGGTAGAATAGGCCTTCAGCAACCCATGCTTGCCATAAAAGGCAACTGATGCTTGTCCTAAGAGGAGACTGATGGGATCAGATGGTCAAGCATGCTGACTTCGTTGACAGGTCCTCGGTTCCCAATTTCACAGATCGATGCTCATGTTGTTGATCACTGGATTGTCTGGTGAAGACTCGATTATTTACAGACCGCCACCATACAGCTGGAATATTGCTGAGTGTGGCATAAAACTAAACTCACTCACTCACTCATCATCATCCACCAACAACCACCATCATCAACAGCATTAGATTAAGGCCTTCCACTTCTGTTTCCAATCCTGCGAAAGATTTATCATGAATCTGATATTTACTTCATCAACATTTCATCCTTGTGTAAGGATTTCAACTGACAACAGTTTAAGACCTTTGCCATATATAAATTGTGATGCATTACGAGGATAAATAAGATTAACCTGAACACAAAAATGATTAATACCTGAGAAAAACATCCAGTTGCCCTTTAGAATGTGAAACACCCCCTCATTCAATTACTCGTTTACTGTAAGCTGTTTAAATGAATTTCTTGTGACAAGTACTCACTCACTGCAGTGTGTTGAGAATCATAATGGACTTCTTGGTATTGTTGACAAAACCTGTTCAGAAGCTGAAGAATCAAAAGAAGGCCTTCCACTTTATGCTTTGTGAGGTTAGGCTTACACAGTCCTCGAGTAGATTTCAACTCTCAATCGGTGAAGTATATACTGTCCTCAGGCAGACTCAGTTCTCATTCAGTGAGGCATAGACTGTTCTCTGTCAGATTGAACTCTCATTCAGTGAGGCAAACACTGTTCTCTGTCAGACTGAACTCTCATTCAGTGAGGCATACACTGTTCTCTGTCAGACTGAACTCTCATTCAGTGAGGCATACACTGTTCTCTGTCAGACTGAACTCTCATTCAGTGAGGCATACACTGTTCTCTGTCAGACTGAACTCTCATTCAGTGAGGCAAACACTGTTCTCTGTCAGACTGAACTCTCATTCAGTGAAGCATACACTGTTCTCTGTCAGACTGAACTCTCATTCAGTGAAGCATACACTGTTCTCTGTCAGACTGAACTCTCATTCAGTGAAGCAAACACTGTTCTCTGTCAGACTGAACTCTCATTCAGTGAGGCATACACTGTCCTCTGTCAGACTGAACTCTCATTCAGTGAGGCAAACAGTGTTCTCTGTCAGACTGAACTCTCATTCAGTGAGGCATACACTGTCTTCTGTCAGACTGAACTCTCATTCAGTGAGATCTATTCAGTTCTGTTAGACTGAACCCTCATGCAATGAGGTATATACAGTTCCATCAGACTGAACCCTCATTTTAATGAGGTATGTACAGTTCTGTTAGGCTGAACTCTCATTCAATAAGGTAAATACTGTCCTTTACCGGCCATAGTTCTCTATCAGACCAAACTAATCATCAAACCTACAGTGACTATTAAAGTTACATTCCACTAGCCTTGACAAGTCTTCACCAGTCAAAAGCTATAGGGCCATTTTAACTCCCCTGTGCCTGAGAGGTGTTGACAAGTGGGAGGACATCACTTTCAGACTTATGTCTTCTGGATTGTTCTTCAAGACTGGCAAAATTGACAGATGATGACCTATACATGATGGAGTCTGCCCAGTGGGGTCACTTACGTATATTGCTCAATCTCTTTTCATGGGACGTATGAGGAATGAAATAAAACAGTCTGGTCAAAGTTATAACGTTGGTCCCATCACACTGCATTGATACATATACTCTGAAGGATCCATAATACATACAGCCATTATGTGCCCATCGTAATAAGTGAGTTAAGTCAACACAACTTCGACCAAATGACAAACTTACGTGAGCTTATTGCATGTTTTACCATGTTTGATATTACCTGTCAGTAACTATGACCTAACGAGTCTGAGGTAATGAAGTCACGTACTTGTCTGAAGCCGCAGCATGGAATCCAATTAGGCCTCTACGACAGAGAGATTTTCAGCCTCCTTAAAGTTTGTATCATCAAATCATAATTGTCGGTACTGACAGTCATGGATCATGTTTCATGTTGTGCTATATGTTGTGATTCATATGGTAAAAACAACACTCTTGGGCCAGAGTGACATCATGCATTTATATCTGGTTTTCTGAAAATGACAGTGGTGGGGTGGCCAAGAGGTTAAAGTGCTTGCTCTTTCTGGTGCTCCTTGATATGATGCTCCTGCTGAAATATTACTGAAAGCAACATAAAACCACTCACTCACTAAAAATGAATTTTCTAGTTTCTGCAATGGAAAATCTTTCCATCTTATTATTTAATGACCAATCTGATACTGTAAGAAATACTTTTGATAAAATGTACTAAACCTCTGTCATACAGGCATAATGTATGCCTAAAACTCAATGAAGTACCATGTACAGACATAAATTTTTCAGTATGCCTAACATATACAAAGTTTAATAGCTGAAAAGTGTAAAATAAAATAAAATTATAAATAAAAAAACCCAAAACACATCGCAAGCTCCCTCACACAAAAAAATATCAGAACTGATTTAAAATTCTTCATGCACATGAAGTGTATGTACACCCCAACCCCTAAGAGTAATCTGAAGCCCCGTGTTAGATTTGTAGGTGTTATTGAATCTAAAATGACCCAAAATATTGTAATTTTAAACCTCTATACAAAGTGCAAATTTCTGGCATTGTATCGTGAAGCATCCACAGATCTGAAAACTATTAATGGTTATCTCCTTAGTGTGCATTTGATGTCCCTCGTAACATCTTAAACATCACTTTAACATCAGTCTCATCACTATAAGGTTGAAACAGCAACAACATCAACATGAAATTGCTATGAGACAATGGCAAATATAATACAAGCTCATAAAATATTATCTGCATGGATGAATATTGCATGAGTTTGGGTATTTCAACAAACTGAACCACCTCAATCTCTATACATCATCTCTCACAAAATTTTAACCTTTACAGAAGAAAGAAAACCCATTTTGTAAAATCGCACTGAGATGAGGAGCTCATTCGACCAATCCACTCAGTAAATGATGTACAGTGTTAAAAAAAGATACCTGACAAAATCTCTCCATGATGAGAATCTTGAAATAGTTAAAAGGTTCTGTGGAAAAACCAATGGTTAAGAGCCATCTTTCCTCACACTCAAATCTCCTCCGAGGTAATCTGAGCTAAATGAGAGGGCCATGTACATACTTTTCAATGCATTGCTAAGCTCAGAATAAAGGTCTCATACTACTGCCATAAATCTACATTAGGCCAAGGTCTTCTGACATGAATCTTCAGCCCTGCAGTTGGAGGATAAAAGTTAAATGAAATGCACCAAAAGTCAATGAATAAAACAGGCTGAACCAGCTTTCACATGGAGTCTTCTTTTATCATAAATGCTCATTGCCCACACTGCCTTATCAAGCTTGTGGTGATTGCAGCATCAGCAGAGTACTGCAAGTAGTCTCACTGCTAAGAGCACAGTGCACCAGTTTTGATGACATCATCATTAATGAGGTCACTTTTGCTTGTCAACCAACATGGCTGCTGTATGTCTGTCACATGAAAACATCTCTCAGCTGTAAAAATCCATTATCAATCTAACAGTTAACCTTGAATATGGCAGTGAGATTGAGTGAGTTGGGCTTTAGCAATATGTCAGCAATATCACAGGGGCACCAGGAATGAGCTTCACACATAATACCCATGTGAGGACTCGAACCTGGGTCTTAAGGGTGATTAGCAAATGTTTTAACCACAAGGCTACATCACCATCCAATCAAATTCTACGTTCCAGGTGAATCAGGTAACATGCATACACAGCTGCAGGTGCCTCGAAATGTTTGTTCCAAAAAAAAGAACCAATAAATAGAAAAAAGCCAAACCAAACCCTTTAAAAACAACTTTTATTTTTACAGAAGACATATCCCCATTTTTGTAATTGGCAGATGAATATGTGAAAGTGGATTTGCAATCACTGCTGAGCAAAACTTTTGTTTCCATCGGTTTGCCGTATGAGAAAATCATTCATTGAGACTGGTCTGGCAGTTGCCAGAATGTGTATCAAACTGTGTCTCATGCACACAAAATGGATTTAGAAACTTTTTTCTCTGAAAAAAGCATTAGCATTATTACAAATTGTATGTCAGATTTTCTACCAGGCTTACATCTCTTATGTCTTGAACACATCCATAAAAACATTTCCTGGACAAGAATTAGGATTAGTACAACCCTCTATGTCTGATTTCCTGTCTGTGTTCTGTCTAGAATGTATAACAACTGTACTTGTCAGTATTGACTCAGTGAACATAAAACCGAAAAACTTTTTTCAACAAGCATTACAGCAATGATTTCCACTTTCAATTAAAATCCTGTGCAAAATTCATTCTGATTTGGTTAAAGTGCTTGTTACACCAAAGACCCCAGTTCAATTCTCTGCATGGAACAGTATGTGAAGCACATTTCTGGTGTCACCCCTACACGATATTGCTGAAATATTGGTAAAAGTAGCATAAAACCCAAGTCACTCACTCACTCATCTACCAGGGTCTGCTGTGTTTCTTGATGAGTTGGCACCTCAACTGTTGCTGGTGCTACTGTCAATCTTTCATGAGTCATATCACAGTCACACAATCAATCAGCTTTGCTTTGTCATGTCAAGCATTTTCAAGTTATTTCGTGTGAATATTGATTATTTCATGACCATTTTATGTTCAGCGGTGCTCTTTTAATTTATGTGTGTAACAAGAACTGATGATCCATCCATGTCATTTCATGTTTAGATAGATGGAAAGTTTGCCTTTATGCTTGGTAATAGTCTTTACAATTTCTGAGGGGGCGGTGGGGTAGCCTCGTGGTTAAAGCATTTATTCACCATGCTGAAGACCCAGGTTCGATTCCCCACATGGGTGAAGCACATTTCTGGCGTTCAAGTGATGTTGCTGGAATATTGCTAAAAGCAGCGTAAAATCATACTAACTCACTCAATACAATTTCTGTATCTCCATGTATGATAATGCATGGATAATTTTAAATAAAGCTGTTTAAGTGTGTCCATTTCAAACAGGGATTACAATTTAATAGTGATACATTCTTGATCTCTAGGAAAGAATAAACTATCTCAAGAAGACAGTTTCCTTCTCCCTAGCCCTACTGCAGACCATCATCCAATGTTTCTGTATCAAACCTTGTCTTTTGTCGTACAATCAGAACAGTTTGCCTTGCTGACAACACTGGCATGCTAAGATAAAGAATTTCAAAACCAGTATATCCTCATTTGGACTGTTCATGACAGGCTCATTCAGGGTTTTACTGTAAAGCTACAGTCCATTTGGATTCAAATGAGAAAGATAAATGTTAGAAATGACTCAAAATAGGGATAAGTGCACAAAACATAAATGAGACACAGGGTCCCATAAACTCTGTATCCAACAGAATCAGAAATCTGACGTTTTTATTGATCACAGGAAAAGTTGTTTAAGAAACCATCCTGTAACATTGTTCTATTTACTCACTTCGTGCAGAGGGGTGACAAATGGCTGGTGGAACACCACCAGCACTCACTTCAGGTGCAACACACCACAGCCTGGTGTGACTGCCAACATGCGATACCTGTTGTTCAGGTGGGAGTTTTCGTGGGCAGACCTATCTACTTTGGTCTGCAGCATCACGAAGCATGAATACATCAAAGTATGATGCATAATGATACCTTGTATAACATCATTTGTTCACCCTAATGGTGGCTCATGGATGGACTGGGTTTTACTGGGCTGTTCTTGCCTTCTTATTCTCCCTGTAGTACACTCTCAGGTGGTCTCCTTTAGAGGGAATTGTCCTGGCAACATCTACCTACTTTGGCCTGTAGCATTAAGATGCATGAAGTATAACTACATCTTGTATAGCATCATTTATTCACTTACAGCTTCTGTGATGTTTCCATCAGGGCCCACATACACAAAGCGATCTTAGTGCTACAGCTATCTTAAGCCTATATTGGAGAATGGGAGTTACAGTCATTGTAGTGTTAAGATCACTTTGTGCAAGTGGGCCCAGGACTTACATCAAGTATGTGATTGTGCCTTCTAGGCACCATCTAACCAACTGATGTCTCAACAAAATATGTCATGTACCTAAACTGAAGAAATTTGTAACAAGCAGTGAATCATCTAATACCACTTGAAATGGTATCACATTCTGCAGTGTGTTTTCTCATGAACTATATACGGTGGTGAGGGAGCCTTGTGGTTAAAGCATTGGCTCAAAGACCCAGGTTCGATTCCCACATGAGTAGAACGTGTAAAGCCCATGTCTGGTTTCCCTTACCATCATATTGCAGGAACACTGAAGTATATAAATCCAGTGCGGTGGATTCAACTTGAATTGTCAAGTTCAAAAAGCATAACTTTCTGTGCAATTAAAGTGCGAATGAAATCTGTTATTTCCAAGTTCAATCTGATATATTTATTAATTAAAAATTTAAAAATAAAAATTTAAGAAAAGAGACATTTTGTTTTTCCGGGTGCAACAGAATATTGGCGCCTCTACAGCCATAAATCCTGGCCAACACTTTCAAGCTAAACTCCATCAAATGGTGACAAGGAAGTTTCCCTAAAGCCCCATTAGCTCAAGCTGATGAAGGTGTTGAGTGCTAATGTATTATCGGCTGTTGCTGGGCCACATGAACCAGATGGGAAATCTTTCACACAGTTCAATAGTTGTGTCAATAAGGTATGTTCATCATGCCAAAGATAAACATTTGGTTTCCCACATGCGAAGTCCATTTCTTGTGTAGGCAATGGTTCCACACTGCTTTTAGCAAGATACCAACAACATGTTTGCAGGGGACACTAAGATCAGTTTTGAAAATAGTACCAATTTTGGCTCTGTGACATTGGAGTGCTTCAGTCAAGCGGCTTCCCCATCACCACCCCAATGCGAGAAACTGTCTGAAAGTTGCCATTAGTGCAACTTTGAACAGATGGACACTTTCTTTAGGTTCTTAAATTTCAAAATTAAAATTATCATACACGGAATACATTAAACTTTTTGTGGAAATGTCTCACTGACCCAGCGGTCCAAACATTTCTCTACTTTGTCTCCAGGCATGTTCCTCAAACAAATGCATTTTCCAAAGGTCATTCTCCTGCTATGATTTTTTCAACTGAATTACGTTTTTGCACATATACCTCTAAGACATCACAATTATGATGTCCACAACAAAATATTTCACTATAACACAACTGCTACCATATGAGGCTCGGAACTCACTCATTACCCATAAAAAAGTGCTATCATAGCGTTTCCAAGATATCTAGGAGAGAATGATGACTTTGCTTTTGTTTGTTTATTGTTTAATGCAACACTTAGCAACATTCCAGTTAAACAATGGCAGTCTGTAAATAACCAACTGATATCATGAGCATCGATCTACGCTTTTAGGAAACCATGACATGCATCAACCAAGTCAGCAAGCCTCATCACTTATATCTATTTCTTGCTTCTCACATGAATGAAGATATCAACACTGGATGACTGAAGATGATTCAGAGTATTAACTCACTACATATTCGTATACCTTAGCATTTCTTAGCAAAAAGTATAAAATATTTCCAAAGCTTCCTTTTATCAAGGACCTGTTAAGCAATCATTGCTGTCTTGCAGAATGGCTGCAAATTGTTTGACACACTGTAAAATCCCTTGTCTAGAAATCAATATAACCAGGAGGCAACAAAGGGAGAAAACTCTTACAGGACTGTTTCCTTTGCTATCAACAAGATGCATCACAGCAGTATGTGGCATTTGTCAAAACAATTACTCATTATGATCGAAGCAGCTGTCATTGTTTAGGACATAAGGAAGAAACCCTGTCTCTTTTATCACTATCAGTCTCACATGCTATCATCACATGTTTTCCATCATATAAAACGGATCCCTACAGTCACTGTTGTTCCTTTAGCTCAAACCTTCTTTAAGTTTTCTCCAAGCATTCATGTGCCTATCACTGACATATTCATCTTCAATATTTTCTGGGCCAGCATTTCTGTAAACCTACACTTGCCCTTCATTATCTATTTTGATTCTCTACACTACCCAGTGAAAATGACATATCACAATACTTCATTGTTGGATGGGATAGCAATATCAACCACATGACAAACTGAGCCATTTATTACAGTGAGAAATAATTCAGAATAATGCTGACAGACATGCAAACGAAAGGTCCCAAAAACATTTTGACTGACTTTAAATACTAATGATGAGACATGACTAAACAAAATTGTTGCCCCAAATTCTGAAGTGTTTGAAGCACAGGTATTGGATCATAATAAGGAATACCAGAGTTTGACAACAGCCAAATCACTACTAACACAAAGTATCAAATAAATTCCCACAGTTCATCATATTCCAGTGGGTAACAAAGAAAATGTTACTTGCTTGTAAGCCAGTCGGACAGTCAAAACACAACAATTATGTGACAGGTAAGATAAGAATGCATATTACTCACAATAATGGCATTAGTATAATATCCATTTTCATGTGACATTGTGAAAATTCTTGTCTTAATGTCGACGATGTGACAGACATCAGTTAACTTACACAGTGCAATTACTCCTGCAACATATAAAACTATGAGTCTAATCACACACACAACAACACACTATGTTAGAGGCAGGTCCACGGACAAGTGTTGCATGAAGTTTGTTACGCATTTCAAATACGGACTATCAGCCATCTGGGTAACCGGAATATTTAGTGTATTATGCAAACAAATGGTAAACATAACACTGTTTTTTTTCTTCAGATATTTCAAATACATCATTGTCTGTATTGTAACACATCCTGTAGAAACCTTGAAAATCAAAGATATGACATTTACAATGTGTAAATGAGGGAGTATCTGCTAATTCTATAGAATCATGCTTAATTACTATCCCATATGACAAAAGTTTTTCAAGTAATCAGATTGTTTCATGCAATGATGTTACACTATCCAATCAATGATAACAGACTTGGCAGCAAGTCTGAAGAGTTAATGGCATGGCTAAAGATATTTTATGAATGCTTCATACTCAGAATGCTTCAGACAGTCATGTTACAATATCCAACAATTGACTTCATCCAGTGTGGAACCAAGTCTGAAGAGTTACTGCCACAGCTAAAGATATTTTATGAATGCTTCATACATTTTGTGTTGCACTTCTTGCATGAAGTATTTCACCTTCAACCCAAATGGTGGCCATCTTGTGCCATACCATGTTGCCATAGTTTGGTCAAACATTTTCATACTTGAATTGTTCTTAATGATATTTTGTGAGTTTATTAATCAGAGTTAGGGGTAGTTAAGTATCTAGGTTCTGCATGGAAGAGGAATAACTTCCACAAAGTATCTTCTGTTGTAGACAATTAGCTTTCCAGCTTGCAACAAAACAAAACATGGATTTGTTCTCCTGATTTATTGCAGTGCAATAATAACAGCCCATTTTACAACTATAATTGCAATAACTAACAAGTTAGGTTTACTGTGGAGTTTAATGGCACTCCATTACTGTAGGATTGTATTTGATACTTAAATTGGTTGTCAAGCACCATACTCAGGATTATTCCAGCTATATTCAGAGAACAACTGATTCTTGGTAACTTGATATCCTCCATGGGCAGTGGGGTAGCCGAGTGCTTAAAATGTTTGTCTGTCATCCTGAAAACCTGAGTTTGATACCCCACGTGGGTACAATGTGAGAAGCCCAACTCTGGTGTCCCCAACCATGATATTGTTTGACTATCGTAAAAAAGTGGCGTAAAACTAAATTCACCCATTCACTCATTTTGATCTTCCTTTAGTTGAGCTGACTGATCCATTTCATTTCATCTAGAGAACAGAAGGTCATAGTTCAACACCGCAAAATCCCCACTGAGACTGACCTGATGTACTGGTGATCTGTTCTGTCCCCAATCCCCATAGAGACTAAATGAGGTATTGGAGACCTGTTGTGCCCTGAAGTCCAATGGAGACTGACATGAGGTACTGGGGACCTACTCTGTCCTTAGTCCCCATAGGGACTGACATGAGGTACTGGGGACCTACTCTGTCCTTAGTCCCCATAGAGACTAACATGAGGTACTGGAGATGTGTTGTGCCCTGAAGTCCAATGGAGACTGACATGAGGTACTGGGGACCTATTCTGTCCTTAGTCCCCATAGAGACTAACATGAGGTACTGGAGACCTGTTGTGCCCTGAAGTCCAATATGGACTGACATGAGGTACTGGGGACCTATTCTGTCCTTAGTACCCATAGAGACTAACATGAGGTACTGGAGACCTGTTGTGCCCCGAAGTCCAATGGAGACTGACATGAGGTACTGGGGACCTACTCTGTCCTTAGTCCCCATAGGGACTGACATGAGGTACTGGGGACCTATTCTGTCCTTAGTTCCCATAGAGACTAACATGAGGTACTGGAGACGTGTTGTGCCCTGAAGTCCAATGGAGACTGACATGAGGTACTTTAGACCTTTTCTGTCCCCAATCCCTGTAGAGACTAACATGAGGTACTGGAGATCTGCTCTGTCCCCAGTCCCCATAGAGACTAACATGAGGTACTGGAGACCTATTCTGTCCTGAATTCCAATGACGTGACATGAGGTGACCTATTCTGTCCTGAGTCCCTATAGAGACTGATATGTGGTACTGGTGACCTATTGTACCCCGTATTCCCATGGAAACAGGCATGGAGTACTGTGACCTTTTCTGTTCTGAATCCCAATACATACCTACTACATAAGTAATCAAATTACCATTTTGATAACCAAGTTCAGAAAAAGATACAGCAACATCACATGTTTTGATATTGTAGGCATCATACCAAACAAACCTATTTTCCAAAGTAGAACAGGAATTTAAGACAAACAACAGCAAGTCACATGGAAGTCCCGATATCTCAAAATTAATACACTAAAGCTGTGCCCATAAATATGATCGTCTGAAAGCTTGGAGCAAATCAATAAGACCCTCATCCATGGGCAGAGCAATCTCCTCACCCTTTGTCTACCTCTCCTTCTGTTCCTGCTCTGGAATCTCTGTCTGATCTGTGCCAGGGGAATTAGTCGAACAATAACTCCACCATTCAGATATACAGGATTTATCAAACATTCAATACTAAGTGCCTTTGCCAGACAAATTGCTATACCATTATTTTGTTGGAAAAAGGAATTGAACATCCTTATTTGTATGAGTGTATTCATTATACTGTAACATCACTTTCTTTGTAATGATGTTAAATGAGGCTGCTTCATCATCATTGGTCCTGTTATTATTCCTGTTATCAGTAAACTATGTTACCTTAACTTAGCCATCACATTAGTTACAACTATCTTATCATGAATTGAGCATTTTTTTCATACTCATATGGGAATTTTTGCTCTCATTTGCTGCAAAGTTAGGGCTGAATAGCAGTACTTGAGCAGTTCAGGAAGCCAGGGTTAGAAGTGTATTTTGTTCATCTTTCAACAATGGTGTCACAGGGCATTCTATTGATGTTAAGGTGTGCCATTTAGAGAATACTTTTTGAAATACTGATATATATAAACAATATTTTATTTGAAATTGGAATGAATAAACTATTTGTATGTGCACAAAATACAAAACATTTCAGGATATTCTATTTTCATCAAAATATATTTATTTATTTCCCTTTGGCACTGGGAATGACGTTTAATGTGATATTGTGAATTTAATCACGCGGCTGGCACTTTAATACCAGGACATTCTACCAATCAGATGTTTAAACCATACCATTACAAGAATATTGCACCCTGAAATAACTTGAAATACTTGCATACGCCTAATATTCCATTATTCCTGTCATAACATTTGAACAGCTGAATGGAATCAGAAGTAATTACATGTTTATCAATCCATGGAATGATGAGATGCACAATGTGATTGACACGCTATGATCTGAACTGGGGTCTGTGTGCTGGCAACATTGGGTCAAGGTCATCCGTTATTGATCGGGACGATGGAGGTTGATATCGCGGATTGTGCCCCTAGGGTCAGGTATTTTGGTTGTCAGGCAACTAAGCTGTGTTTAGTTAAAGGAATCTTCTCAATGTTAATGATTCATTGTCTGGAGAATGTGATGGGGAAGTATGTCTTTAAGTATTTCTTGGAATAATTCTACCCAAGTGTGATTTACAGTCGTCATAAAAAATCAACATCTATTTGTAATTATCATTATAAATGAAATTCATATTTAAAGTAAATGGTGCTGCTCATAGTCAAACATTTGGTTAAATCTGGAAGCAACTGTTTACATGAACCAGGTCTTGAATTAAACACATGGCTTGGGTGAGGAACTTGATAAAAATCAATATGAAGCATGTGTGTAATAATGATTTCACATGTTCTTAAGCACTATGACATAACATGACAGTAGTGCAGGCATACTGCAGAAAGTCTTGCTGATTAAAGCAACAGCACTGAAGATGCAATATGGACACCATTGTTGTCATAATACAGATACCACTAGTGACATAATACAGACACCATTGTTGACATAACCCAGATGACATTGTTGACATAATGCAGACATCACTGTTCACAAAACGCAGATGACATTGTTGACATAATGTAGATGGCACTGTAGACATAATACAGACACCATTGTTGACACAATACAAACACCATTGTTGATCTAATACAGACACCATTGTTGACCTAATATAGACACCATTGTTCACACAATGGTGACACCATTGTTCACATAATGTAGATGCCATTGTTGATCTAATACAGACACCATTGTTGACCTAATATAGACACCATTGTTGACACAATACAGACACCTTTGTTGACATAATATACACACCATTGTTGACATAATATAGACACCATTGTTGACATAATACAGACACCATTGTTGATATAATAATCAAACCATTGTTGACACAATACAGACACCATTGTTCACATAATGCAGATGCCATTGTTGACCTAATACAGACACCATTGTTGACCTAATATAGACACCATTGTTGACATAATACAGACACCTTGTTGACATAATATACACACCATTGTTGACATAATACAGACACCATTGTTCATATAATACAGATGCCATTGTTGACATAATACAGACACCATTGTTAATCTTGTACGGACACAACTGTTGATGATGTACTGATACCAGTGAATGCTGACCTGGTAGGGAAGCCATCACTGCCATAGAACACACACCATTGTTATGTTCTACTTTGTTTCCTTGATAAAGATGCTAATCCTGATAACGGACAAACACCATTGTTGCTGTTAATCAACAACATTGTTGACATTAAAAAGACAATGGCACTGGCATCAGACAGACAACCATTGTTGCTCCGGTACAGACACCATTGTTGACATTTAAATGACAGTAGCATTGGCATCACAGAGACAACCATTCTTTTGTATACACACCAGTGTCAGTATTGAAAAGACTGGTAACTAGTAACACTTGCTAAGATGCCAACACATGTATGTCAGATGTAGTTTTGAGTAACATTGCAGAAAATAATCAATAGTTTTAATCTGCTGATAAAATATGGTGAACTGAAAAGAAATATGTGTTTTGCAAAAGCAGACACTGCAAAAAGATATACCACCAGTGTGATAAATTTATCATATGAGGGGTAGGTTCCTGAAATCACATTTCCTTCTGACATGGCTATCTATGACCTTATAAGCTGGAACACAAACCTTTGGTGTCTGGGGACTCATGGTAGGTGGTTTTGAAAGAGTTAAGATCACACATGAATTTTGTATGTGGGGCTTTCACTTACAGGGGATCATCCAATTCACAATAGAATTAATCTGTTTTATTGCATACGAACTCTTTATGGATTATACGAATAACGTTACAGACATTAGTCCTAGACAACTGTGTTCCAATATATCTACATTTTCATTAAGGTGAGGCACCCTGCTGCCCTTTCTTGTTACAAATATCTGTGTATGGCGCTGATGGTTATCTGTATTTATTCACTTACTGGTTATCACAGCCAGCGGTTAATCCTCATATTAGCTGTTTATATGATAAATCCTATCCATATTACATTGTACTGTCTTCTTTTATAGGCAATATATATATATACAGCTGTCCTATTACACAGATTTCAGGCAAAATATGGTTCTTAGATGTCACTGTCTGAATTGACAAAATATATAACAATACTTTATACAATAATATATATGTTACAGCGAAACTTACAGGTCTGCATTACATATATTGGACTGCATTACATTATGAATAGGAATCGCATATCCACAGTCCAAAGAAAAAAATAAAACACAACTATTCTTGTGTATATTTGTTGTCATCATCGTCATCGTCATCGTCATCATACAACACCAACATCATCATCATCAAACATCACTACCTATGTAACCAATAAACCTTTGTTATGCTTTGCACCTTATCAGTGTCTGGATCAAATACAGACATTGCTTTCAATTCTTGGTCAAGAGTTGACAGCCAGCATTTGGCACATTGGTCAGTTTTGTTTATGGACCATTCAAGGGTAAAATTAATACAGCAGGGGTTAGAATATTCTGTACACATTTACAGGTTTCATATTGCAGTCATTTGAAATACTGATGTCAATGATATAAGCACAGGATGAATAATAACTACTTTATGCTGCATCAGCAGCTTTGCAGCTATTCACGAAAAGGATAAATCTGTAGACAAGAAAGATTCACACTGGATTAAGTGTTTGTCAATCCGCTGGAGAATTTCACTAATATAATTTGTGAACCTCCTTGGACTGGTGTTAATTAAAATTTGGGGCGTCAGATAAGGACAGCCTTTATGGATCTTCTTTGTTCAGGTGATGCAACATTTCAATACAAATTCTTGTATCATTGTTAGTTGCTGAAAGAACCAGTGTAGAAACTTATCACCTGAATACAGAAGTTGTCTAATCCATAAAGTTGGCCCTTCCCAACTTTGTGAACTGTAAACACTACATCATACAACTATTCATGATCAAATTTAGCATTCTAACTACTTATGATCACGAAAGAAGAATATGATCAACAAGATACTTAGTTTGACTGCATGTAAGAAAACTAGATATAATTTTGCAATGTGTGTTAAATGTCTTTGTTGAATTCCAGTCATGACGTCATGGAGCTGATTCTACTTAAGAAAAGCACAATCTACAACACTATCATTTCCAGGATGTTCAACTTATGCTCTAAACTGCATTCAATTCTCAATTTGAAGTCAACATTGATTTAGATCCAAATCCTTTGAATATACCTGGTGTTAATTATTTGAAAAGACATACACGCCAACTTAGTTCCAGATTCACTGATTTAGAAGTTTCAGCACAGATGCTAAGGATAATAAGTCTCACACACAATTAGCAAACATTTTGTACTAATTGGCTACAGTGTAGTTTGACATATTCCTATGACAGACTGTCATAAACCAACAGCAATTAAAACATACAGCTGGTATTGCCATCATTATTTTACAAACTGAATCTAATTATTGCAGAAACTTTAACTTTCAAAAACATTTCAAGTTGTCAGATTTGTGGAAAAAATAATGGATGCATGTTTCTTAAAACTTTGAACATCCTTTAGTACACAGATGCATTCTTAATGTCCCCAACATCCTTAAGTACACACAGATGCATTCTTAAAACCCTCAACAACCTTTGGTGGACATAGATGCATTCTTAAAACCTTCAACATCCTTTGTGCATATACCTACATTCTTAAAACCCTTAATATGCTTTAGTGGACATAGATGCATTCTTAAAACCCTCAACATCCCTTCATGCATATACATCCTCAACCAAACTTGACACAACAACTAGGCCCCGTTAACAGATCAATACATTTTTGAAAAGGTTATGAAATAATCAACCAAGGACATCTTACATAACCTCCATGCCCAAATGATCAAACTGTTAAAAATGTGTCTTACTGCTAAACTTACTATCTCTTTATCTTAGCTCTCCCTCAGCTTTCCCAATAGCCTTATTTGAACATCAAACAACTCCCTTTCTATGACACACATCCAATCACTGCATGGACATTGAAAGCTTTTCGTATTATCGGCAGATTAGACAAAGATCTCAACGCCACCTGCTGTCAGAACGTTACTTCACAAGGTTTTCAGTGCTTATGATCACGATTCCTGCCAATTGTGAACCCTCACTGCACTCAAGCAAAAAGCTTACATGATTTGCCAATAACAAAATCTGCTCACGGAGAATAATAATATTTTCCTTCATTTAAATAATCATTGTGATTTTATAGCATCTTTTATTTATTCTGCACTGTGGAACTAAATCATACCATAGATAAAGTATACAAATTTATCCTGTTACCTGGGTGATGAAACAAACTGGATCACATTATATATTTAGAATATTTATATAGAGTACATCTCTAGGCAACTAGTGCTTGCTCAAGGCGCTGACACATATTTCCCTGGATCCCTGGATGTGAATATCAACTGCCCATCATATTATCAATCTAAACTTCCTGGGGAGTATAAAACTCTCGCTGCCTCTAGGCACACGAAGTTATTTGTAGCTGTCTCGTCCTATCAAGGTACTCATTCACAGCTGGGTGGACTGGGACACGTAGTCACAGTACTTTGTCCAAGTTTACTGAATGTTACTGTACTCGCATCTAGGGGTTTGTACATATTCATTTGGCCACCACCTGGTTATATACCAACGGATTTGTGGGTTCTTTTAAGTGCACAGGGTTGTGTACTGTACACTAGTGGTTGTGACAACATGTAGAGAGTCTGTACATATAGTTGACTCCAAGGTTTTTACACCCGTCACAGGTGGACACTTCAACCTCACTGGATCACTAGCCTGACACTTTAGCCCGCGTGCCCACCGCACGTCCATGCCCTAATTCTCTCACGAACAGAGGTTACTATTACATGTTAATACGCTATTTTTTCCTTTCATGTTGTTGCTGCCATATTCTACAAATGAAATTTATATGTTTTATTTAATTTCAGTCGCAGAAATTGGTGACTCAGGGTCAAAATTAACTTATCTCTTTTACATTTCTATCACATGAAAAAATCCTAAACTATATTACCCTGAATGTTCAAGATTACTGTTTGTCAGCCATACTGAAGGTCTGTGTATAAACTTTTAAACATTTGAAAATTTTCAAAATTAACATGTAATTCAGAATTTCAGAATATAAAAACTCTAAGTGAAATAGTCTTGTGTCCTCACACAAATAATCATAATCAGCTGGTACATTACATGTCCTTTTAGAATGGTACTACAAATGGATATACTAAAAGAAATTCTGTGTTTTTACCCAACAGGTCTTACTGGTTAGATAATGAGAGATGTTTTACTACTCACACGTTGAAGATATCACTGTATAATAATTTAACAAAATTTAACAAAGTTATTACACATTGTGTAATTACAATTACAAATACAATTGTAATTAAAGTTATTACACATTGTGTAATAACATCGTGTGATGCCATACATATGATGTCAAAGTGTTTTACCGTTATGACATCACAATTCTAATACCGCTGTTACAATAGTATTAGA
The DNA here is from genome assembly GCF_037392515.1 of Haliotis asinina. Lineage (NCBI taxonomy): Eukaryota > Metazoa > Mollusca > Gastropoda > Lepetellida > Haliotidae > Haliotis > Haliotis asinina. The sequence goes on from NC_090291.1 coordinate 16,094,945, forward strand.
CCTTGCTTGACTCGTTGAATGCTGAGTGTCACCACACTCGTTGAATTATTAGGAAAGAAGTACTTGGCTTGATATTATTTTGCTAATGTTGGGTGAGTAATTTACAAAATACTAGCCTGTCCCATGCTTTCGCTCCTTAGATACCAAACTATTCACTCATTTCATGAATATGGTATTACACGAGACAGAGTTTAGTACTCTATTTACAGTGCTTTCAGCAATATTCCAGCAATATCACAGCAAGAGACACCAGAAATGGGCTTCAGGCCTTGAACCCATGTGGGGAATTGAACCTGGGCCTTTGATAAGTGGACCCTTTACCACTAGGCTACCTCCTAGCCCCCAGTGGTTAATCAGTCAAGGGGTGCTCAGGATACATACAAAGGAGGAACACTAGCCTGAAAATATCTAAAAACCAAAAAAATAATTCCATACTAAGTTTGTTACTCAGTTTTATTCTTCCATTAACTGGTTATACAAAACCTTCACTACATCTCTGATTTGGGATTTTAATCCACATGTTTGGTTTTATCAAAATCTCATTTCACATTAAATCCAGTGAAACATTAAACAGATACCAGTCGCTGAACATTAAGTACGGCCACCAATATTAGATTATTAATGGCAGGCAATCAACATTAGTGGTCAAAATAACAATACATGAAAGCCACACTCCAAGTCATAAAATAACATTAACATAGCCAAATGGAAATTAATGCTTCAGTTCAACTGTACAATACAGGGCTTGCTATTAAATGCAGATTCCGGATGTCACATATTGAGTACTGTCAGGCTGACTGACATATCTGTTGGCAGATAAAGAGTTAAACTTCTGTTTGCTTCATCATGGTGTAATTGGCATTTTAAAGCTGTCACTCCTGCCAAGGGAGGTAACGTAAGCTGGGTCATGTTTTTGGTGCTGATCACCAAAGCCACTACTCACAACAGAGTAATTTGAGCAGAAGCAATTTTAAAAGAAGAAATTGGTTGTATCCAAATGATTTTAGCTGTATTTCAGACATGTTTTTGATTTTGTGTGAATTCTGATTTTTCACGTTTTATCAGTAGTCATTCAGAGAGGTGAAAACAGCTTGATGTGCCAATAATTGTTGAACATGTTTGTTGGAAAACTAACAGCGGAGAGGCTGAAGTAATAATCAATATGAAACAGTGTCAAAACCTCTCAACAGAAAGGCATTTACTGAATGCTAACAAACGTCAAATTATCAACCTTGGGAAAAAAACTGATCCAAACATTTATTGGATTTGAACGTTTATTTTTGTTACACACATTGTTTCGTAGTCAGTTCTTACTCCTGCTTCAGGTGAAAAGAATAAAACTAAGAAGCTGAAGTTACATATACAGAATTGGATATCCAGAAATCTTTGACTGATGTTCACCACTTCTATACGCCTTTCAAGGAACTTTTGATCTAACAATATTCCCAGGTGTGGCATTAAACAGAAACCAACAAACCTAATAACATAATCTTTGTACAAAAGACAAGCACATCATTAGGCCAAAACTAAATAAAAAAATCATTATTATTGTCTTAGGTTTAGGTGAAAAGAATAAAAGAGAATTATTGCATTAAACAATACAGAATTTTATATAACAAAATCTTATTATGACTCATATTCACCTCTTCAAAATGCCCTTCAAGGAACTCATACAGCAAAAACTGCATTAACCACAGGCAAACAAGTGGATGATAGTATGAACACCACATCATTAGGTTATAACAAATTTATAACAGATTACCTAGCTTTTTTCTTGTAAAATATATTTCTTGTACAGGCAATAACAATGGCATCACCTAAAGATTTATGAATGTATTGTATCCCAGAATAATTGCCCCTTCTTACTTGACTATACACTTCCTTAAAAGTTTATAAAATGTATTCAAAGTTTTTCAGTTCTAAATATCCTTCACATATGCTGACTATCAATCTCTATGGGTCAAAATTGCTCAATTCTTCATGGTCATGTGATGCAGATGTCATGCACATGTGAGTGAACGAGTCTAGTTTTATGACCCTTTAGCAACATTCCAGCAAGATCACAGTGTGAAACAGCAGAAATGAGCTGACCACACACTCCGTAGAAATGCAAGTTAGGGAGTTTAATTTATAGCAACATTCCAGCAACATCACAGTGTGAAACAGCAGAAATGAGCTGACCACACACTCCGTAGAAATGCAAGTTAGGGAGTTTAATTTATAGCAACATTCCAGCAACATCACAGTGTGAAACAGCAGAAATGAGCTGACCACACACTCCGTAGAAATGCAAGTTAGGGAGTTTAATTTATAGCAACATTCCAGCAACATCACAGTGTGAAACAGCAGAAATGAGCTGACCACACACTCCGTAGAAATGCAAGTTAGGGAGTGTAATTTATAGCAACATTCCAGTAACATCACACGTAAGGATGTCAAGAACATAATTTGCTGAGGACACAGTCTAACAAAGAATTATCCACCTGAAGGCAAAGCTTAAAACAATCCTACAAGATGAACCACCAGCTACCTTGTATACACACTGCAGTGCTGTGAGCTCTTGGCTCACGAAAATTCATCCAGAATTCCTTTGAACAGCTGATACCTGACTACCTAGACAGCGCAAATAAACTGATGACATTTAACAAATCAGTTTATTGAGCAAGTAATACAGGAAATGTCTGTAAACAAATACTGATTCTGATTCATTCTCTCTCTGGACTCTTCATGTATTTCATACACTTTCTTCTAAACACATTTCAGAGCAGTTTTGTGTGAATGCATCAATTCACTATTATTTACAGCAACTGTGGGCAGATTACCAATACTGACGCCTTGAAATGAACTTTAGTTGAAAGAGATACATAGGTTACAAATGCCACACTCCAGATGACCAGATGTGCGAGTCAAGGTCTCTTAATATGCTTTGCAGAATAACAACCCTTGAGTATACTAGAGAGTAATAGTCAGTTTAAACCTGAATTTGTTTCTTGGCTTACTTTCTAAATTTCTTGTAAATATTCCAGCAATGTTAAAGAGGGGACACAAGACATGCTGAGTGAGTGAGTGAGTGAGTGAGTGAGGTTAGTTTTGCACATTTTTTTTTCAACAATCCTGCAATATCATGGTGTTGAACACCACAACTTGGCTTCACACACTGTACCTATGTGTGGAATCAAACCGAGTCCTCAGCTTGACGAGTGAATTCTTTAACCACTGGGCAAACATGTCTTTAAACATGTCTTTAAACATGTCAAACCTAAATTGTTCGTTGTCAACATTGTCAAAGGATCAGCATATAAAGAAAATTATTTGGTAAGCACAACACCAGAAACACAATAACAAATCACACTGACAATAAAATAACATGACTGGTACCTAGATTTTTTATAGTTTATTAATGTCTCAGCATATCAAAGAATTTCCTGTTCAAATTACTTGTATTGGAACACAACTTACAGCATCACTCACGTCTCAGGGGCACTCACATCTGCTGCTTTGTAAAGAATAAACTCAAAGGTGAAAAAATGTGCAAAACGCCCACCGCCTTGTGTGTGTATAAAGGCTGGGTAATGGATTCCAAGAGTCATAACACACTATTGTTATTTCTCTCTAGTTCATTGGCTTCTCATTGCAAATGGTGGACACAGTAAATGTCAAGATTGACAGCACACAACATCACTCGATGTTTCTTGTGACACATACCCTTTCATAGTTGGCTGTGTAATGTACAAAATAAATGTTCTCCGAGAGTGCTTCTGAGTTTCTTCTGCCTACCTGGGAATTAAAGTGACATATCTGTAGAACCTGAAGTGACCTATGAAATAAGATGGTTCAAGTCTGAGTTGAAGTTTTAGGAGCTCTTGCTGGGGTAAAATTGAAGTAACTTATAAAAGGAAACCCATCCAAGAGCTGAGTTAGGATAGTGAGTTCAAGTTTTCAGAGATCTTGCTGGGGTCAGTGTGAAGTAACTTACGAAAGCTGGTGACAAGTTAGGATATTGAGGTGATCGAGAAATGTTGCTTCTATCATCCTTCAACATTAAGTAATCTACATAATATATGTTAAATGAAATCAACTCATCTCATACCTGCTGGACCTATGTTGCCCTAAAGCATGAATAATTTTTATATTTTCTTTTATGAACATTCAGGGAGTCTGGGTATCATAATGTACATACTAACAATTGCTTCCTTGCTTGAAGAATGATGGAGGCACCAGACTCCCCAAATGAGCTCACACACTATGAACATTTGGGGAATCAAACCCAAGTCTTTGGCATGGTGAGCCAACACTTTAACCACTAGACTACTGAACTAATCCCCTCAGCCTGAAGAGGTTACTGGACAAGAGAAAGATTGTAGTGATATATAGCAGTGGAAGACATTGAAGACTGGGTTGGCAGAATGTACCAGTGACGGGAATTTAACTCTGCCCTTTGGCATGACAAGTCAACCACTAATCTCCTTTCAGTCCCAAACTGGAAGTGCTATGCCAGACACCTACATGCTCTACATTGACTAGCAGTGTGGTGCAACCTTGTACCATCCATGTCAATGATGGAAAGTCAATGACATGTATCAAACAGCTGTGGAAAACTTTTAACAGGTCGGCAAATGTAGCATATGTTGACAATGATTAATTCAGTTTATGACGCTACTCTGTCCTATATTCAGGTGATCACTGCATTTTAGTCAAAGACCAGAGCTCCAGATAATTTTTCAAGCAATTGGGGTTTTTAGTCCCATGTCAGTTTTTATAGGAGTGCTTGTACTTTTTGAGGAGTAACTAGCTTTTTGAATACTCCCACTAGTTTAAAGAATTGAGTACTTTTACATATTCTTATGCACTTTTGTATACCCAGATTTGTAATTAATTGAGTAGATATGATTTTACTGAGTAAAATACACAAACACACACCTTATCTGAAGCTCTGAAAAGATCATTTATTGCTGCCATAATGTTAAAGATTGGCTATTTTTCATGACTACAGTAGTCCTTAAATTTCATGTCACTGGAATAGATAAGGCAAAGCTTGGGGCAAACATCCATAAGAAACAGATACTGCCATGGTCAAGGGTGACAACTGTGCCTTGTTTTGTGTAAGAAGGATTTTACAAAATGCAATCACTGAAGCTATTTCCTTACTAGGGGCTGGTTCAGTCACCACAGCAATACTCATCAATAAAATTCATTCCAACAGAAATATTGATTAAATTTCCAACACCTGCTGTCACAGAGGACATAGTGCTCTAAACACTGCCAATACTGTTATCACAAGCATATCAGCAGACACTGGAACTGCAAAATGAAACTAATTATACATAAGCAGTTTACATAGATAATAAGACGTGTGGATATGGAGCTCAGTCACCTTGTGGTGGAAATAAACCTCTAAATATCCAGTAATGGATAGTTTGTTAACAGAAAGTGTTTGGAAGCTCTCGGAGTTCATGGCCATGTTTTACTGATTTGTCTCTAGGTCAGGCTTGGGCACTCTAGAGTCAAGTAAATACGTATTCATAAATAAACAGCGAATCTATTCCTTTACAATCTAATTGTTGATTTGCCTGACTTGTATTTCCAATTTTCATTTACAGACAAGAGATATATTGATCTGAGTTACCTTACCCATTTTTCTGTTTTCATGACAAGTCATTGAGTTTATTTGCCAATCGATTATGTTCGCGCTATCTAAACAAGACAAGCTGACAGGAGACTACAACAACCGAGGCATATTTCAGAATAAGACCTATATCACTATTAAGTCACATCAGCAAGATGCAGGTTAGAATTGGTCTTCAGCAAACTATGCTACTTGTAAGAGGCACCTAATTCCGATCAGCTTGCTGACTTGGTTGACATGTGATTTTATCCCAGTTGTGTTGATGTTCATGCTGATCATCGGATTGTCTGGTCCAGACTCAATTGTGTAAGGTACACCAATAATCTCTAAACAATGCATGCATAAAGTGATCTTCAGAAACCCGTGCTTGTCGTAAGAGGCAACTTATGGGATCAGGTGGTCAGGCTCGCTGACTTGGTTGACACAATCATGTCAGCATATTCCAGGTGTATAGATCGATGCTCATGCTGTTGATCACTGGATTGTCTGGTCCAGACCCGATTATTTACAGACAGCTGCCATATCACTGATTGAGGTGTAAAACTAAACCCAATCACTCACTCACTACGAGTGAACAGGGTGTACATATATAAACCTATCTAAGATACATTTCTTCATCAAACATGCACACTGATTACTAAGAATACCCTATTTTCTAGTGGATAGTTTTATAAAAACACCATAACTCTGCTGAGTCTCGTGTAGTGAGTTATACACATAATAATGAAGTTTGGTCAATGTATATCTCTACTTATTTCATATTTTTATTAATATTATATTTATTAATTTTATCATCTCAAATTTCTTTCAATATAGCTTAGATTAAATTCAGCGAAATTGTGTGTGAACATATCAGCAATGCACCATTATTAATGGATAACAACCACTGACATCTTGAAACAAACTTTAGCAGGGAGAATGGATACATTTATCAAAAATGTCTGTGGCCAAGCTTTGACTCTCAATTAGACAACAATTTTATAACAAAGGTACCGAGTCCAATGAAGGGGAAAGCACATTGTACATAGGTGTACACTTAAGTCAAGAATTTACGGTAGTGTCTAGTCCTTGAAGACATGACATCTATAGTATATGGTAAAATATAATATTTCTATTGAGGTCTTCAGCTTTCAAGAGGTGAAATGAGTAGCATCTGCTGAGAAAAGCTGGGAGTGGAATGGGGGAGACTAACAGATAAATAAATAAAATTATCTTCTACAGAAAGATGCAGATTTCAAAGATAATCCAAATGGAGAACAGAGCAAGCTAAATTTCATGGCTGCGAGCTGAAGCAATCTAGACTCACCCAAATATTCTCTCGTTGGCAAGAAGTGTGAATGTTTCATTAAATATAAATGCTCTGGGTTCTGTAAAACAGCTGATTGTGCAATAAACATATAGGAGCATACAGAATTACACGTTAGTGACTGACACGTGATCTCCAACACCTCAGATATTGGACAACCATGCACTGAGGATTTGTGACACTTCAATGACTGTAATCTCAACTATACCTCAAACGATCTACAGCCATACACTGAACCCTATGCTCAGTGTCTGTACTACCAGATATACAGTGTGGCGAGACGACACATGCTGTACGGAGTTTGCCTAACAGGTGTTCAGTTCTCACTTACAGATGACTCTCACAATTTGACAAGCATGCACAGTGATTGAAACTGCACTTGATTTGCTTGCCATGGCAGGGTAGATACTGAAATGGCACATGAAATATTCTCACAGTCACACGGCATACCTAAAATTATATAGACAATACCTACCAAAATTCGTTAAATTGAAAATGAAAAAAAACAACATTACCACATCAAAAGACTGAAAATGTATTCTTGGACCCCATCAAACATTTTATCGTTGGGACTCTCAAGCACACAGGCCATCTTGGATCTCAGTGCCCATGACAAGAAAACCCGGGCCTACATTTTCGAAACTCTTTTAGCATTAAGATAGTCCTAAGGTAATGTTCATGTATGGTACTTATGACAATCTTAGCGCTAAGAGACCTTAGAAAATCTTGGTCCTGTTTTGGATGATATAGTTCCTGAGTTAGATTACGAGTTCACTGGACAAATGAAGCTGAACTACTCCTGCAATCATGATAGTGTAAAGGAAACAGATCTCTAAACTTTAACTGGTCACAAGATGTGTACTGATCTATTAACAGTAACTAGACATTACAAATAAGTTAAATTGGATCAAAAGATACAGGAGCACATATTTTCACAAAGGCACACCTAAGTCATATGTCTGGTGTCCTGTATTGTATCCATACTACTGGTAGTGCTGTGTGTTGACAAGAAAATTGTATTTCTTGGTCCTGTTTTGGGTGATATAGTTCCTGGGTTAGATTATGAGTTCACTGGACAAATGAAGCTGAACTACTCCTGCAATCATGATAATGTAAAGGAAACAGATCTCTAAAGTTTAACTGGTCACAAGATGTGTGTTGATAAGAAAATTGTATCGCAATTTAGTGTGATTCAGATACCTGTATTGCATTGTATTCGACCTTAAGTATCTGACAGTCAGTGACACTAACTGTGCCTGTCGATCCTGTCGGGCCTCTTCAAATTCCCTCTGCCATGGGCTTACTATTTAAAAACAACCAACTCACAGATGGTCTTGAGCTGTTTCACTTCAGTTTGATAGTGCTATATCAGCAAAGTACCATGTCATACTGTAAAATGGACACCCCACTCAGACACAGTCCTTGTGTTATCTCCCCTGAATGCCAAAGCATAAGTCAGGGTAACATAAAGTACCATTGTCTAACATGTTTCACAATGCATGGGATTACACAACCATCCAAGCTGTATTTCCTAGACCTCAATCTCAGTCCTATTGTGCTATGAAAATTTCATGGACTCAGTGCTATCCTCCAATGTGGGTTAATATTTTTTTATCAATGTCATAAATATGGCCTTCAGTAGGTTATAGGATAATGATACTTTCAAATATGATACATCTTGACTTTCAAGCCATTCTCACAACAAACCTGGAATGCTGAAGACCGATTCGAAACCCGGTCTTCAAGGAGTAATTTAGGTAATATAACAGCCAATTCAAGCAGGATCAATGAAATACTCACATACCTGAATCTTTTACATCATCTTGTGGCCTTGCCACAATCTCATATAATTACATGATAATATTTTAACAGATGACAAGATTACCTATTCATAAGATCCAAGCAAAGACAGAATAAGGTGTATCCATGAAAGACAAAACAATTGGAAAATAAAGGTTTACAGGTTAACATTCTTTCAGATATGCTCAATCTTCATTTTGAGTCATTTTGTCAATCTTATCACACAAACTACATGATAATAACGTTTAGGAGGATACACAAATAATTTTAAGGAGGGGCTGGTTTGTGACGTTTCCATACAATCCTGTAACTGAGAGCCAATAATAACTGCATGAATACCAAATTAATAAGCAAGCAAATAATGGTCTCATGGCAGTGATGAAACCCAAAATATCAAGGCTAGGTTACCAGCCTCCAGTTTCCAGTAGCTATGAAAGATGGGAACTAGTAGACTGGTGTTGGAAGAGGTCTGAAGTGAGTATATGACTCTCACAAAGATCCCGGGAACCTTCATGTTTGACTACACCATTGATTACTTTCATCATTACTGACTGCAGAAAGTGTGGGAGGCAGTCATGATCCTATGAACCTATAATGATTTTCATTTTCAGTGGCTCAGTTTAAATATAGATAAGTTCAAATGAGATATTTTGAACTCCTATAATTGACTGACCAATAGGTCTGGTCAGTTTTGTTGGCTACTATGAATGTAAGCAAAGTAGAGGAATAGGATATGAATATAAAAAGAAAAAAAAACCCCAAACCCCCCAAAAACACAGGACACAAAATACCAAGAATGAAATTATTGGGGTTAATTTCCAAAAACAAAGTCTGAGTAAGTGAGTGAGTGAGTTTAGTTTTCAGCAATATTCCAGCAATATCATGGTGTTGAACACCAGAAATAAGCTTCTATCTGGGTAATTGAACCAGGTATGTTGTGACAAGCAGAACATTAGGCTACACCACTGCCCCACAAGAGATCTAATTAGTACATAAGTTACTAGATCATTTTTCAAACAACCAGATGTTTGAAAATTCACATGTCGGTATTCAAAGACCCATGAAGGTCTGGGGTAGAATATGCCTTCAGCAACCCATGCTTGCCATAAAAGGCATCTATGCTATTCATAAGAGGCAACTAACGGGGCTTGCTGACTTGGTTGACACGTCATTGGTTCCCACATGCACAGATTGATGCTGTTGATCACAGGCTTGTCTGGTCTAGACTTGATTGTTTACAGACCGCCATATAGCTGGAATATAGCTGAGTGTGGAATAAAACCAAACTCACTCCCTCCCTCACTCACATATTCCAAAAATATATGACATTTCAAAGTATTAAATTAGCCGTAGCTTGATGTGATTTGGAGAATTTTTCAATTCTTTTGGGGAAGGAATTTTTTCAGGGGACATTTGCAGGAGACATTTGGTGGAATACTGGACTTTTTGCAGGCTAAGATAATCCCTGCTTGATAAATATTTGTTAAACGGTGACCTTACCCCTGTGACTGGCTCGACGCTGGTGTCGACAAGAGTTACTGGGCTTCAGGAGGAGAGGACGCTTGCTGTCACAGTCATCAACGTCGTCAACATCACGTAGCAGGGGACACTCACTCTCACACTCCTCACACTCCTCGTGGAGTGAGAGGACGTCGGCCTCATCGATGTCTGAACACATGCCTATAGTAGCTGGTGGTTTCGTTTCCCGAGAGGCGAGCTGCCATAACTTCTCCGCCACCTTCCAGACCATTGAGGAGGTGCACTTCCCTACTCTACATTAATGGTGGTGGGGAACAACAGCAGACGCAGCACAAGATGAACAGATACACACAGGGTAGATCTATCCCAAAAACGAAGGGCCAGAGTTCAGGCTATCTGCATACAACAGATCCTGTTCCTCATCATAAGCACACACACACCTCCAACACTCACACTGGGTAGATCTATCCCACAATAAACACCCAGAGCTTCAGGCTATCTGCACATAACAAACCCTGTTCCTCATCTGGAACTCCCAACACACACAGTGTAGATCCACTCCCGTGATAAAACTAGGGAAACTTTGGCGACATCACTTGGAAAAAGGATCTGATGAGTCAAAAAGTAGCATATATCACTGTATTGTAGGAATGTTTTCTGAATCACATAAAATGCAGTATGATCTTGTCAGAAATCTATTTAGTTCAAGCAGTTCAAGCCTTCTCAGATCACAAATTGGTGAAAAGTATCGTTACAATATCCAGTGTCAAAATGACTTCCAATCCAACAGGAATAAATTCTGATAACTGACTCCACTGTATACTCCACTGTTATTTCACATTGAGAGACACATCCATGAATTACATATCAGTAGAGACACAAAATATCCATGTTGCACTCAAATATGTATATTTTACACTGTATCCTGAAATCCAATTTCAAATAAACGTAATCCAGTGATGATATTTAGTATTCATCGGAAGATTCAAGGATCAATTGAATCAATCTAAGTCTTCCTTCCACGGGATTTGATGCTTCAGCAATAACAGTGCTTCAACTCTAGCAACATCACATTCTGCACCAGACTGGCTCCGAGCTCTGCTCTACTTGACATGGACGTGATAAAAACGGCCACCATGTCATATATACTCTCAACAGAGCAATGGTGTAGTGTCCGTCTGCTCCGACACTTGTTACCACTTCACACCACTGGTCCTGTCATTGGATCCAACTCTGCAAGTCGGTTACTGCATTCCCGCCATTACAAAGTGGAAATGCGAATCAATTCTGGTGTGAAAACTCCCAGTTGGCAGTTTTCAATCAATCCACAACCGTCCACAGTTAGAGTGGGTTAAGTTTTTAGCTGAAGCATTGTGGAGGTAGCAGATATGTCTGTGACTGTTCATGGCTGCAAACAGCTCATCTTTCAGTCAATATGGACCACCTGTTCAATGCTCAGCAGTAATTGTCCCGTGGAATTAATGTGTGTATACTTATGCAGAATCAATTTCCATTACGAGGAACACTATTTACATACATGCACGTGAACTGGGGGCCATTGTCACTCCATCCAATTCTCTATGTAACAAAACAGTACATTAATGAACGACCTTCCAACAAATAATTTGTCACAGATTATCAAAAGAAATGCTTTTATCAAAAATCAATGTTGCAACCACTTGAGTCACAGACAATGGATTTGTGTATGACATCTGATTGAGTGCAATCAAAAGAACACTTACTATCTATCACAAGCTGGGATCTTGAGAAGATCACTTTCTTGAATCAGCAAAGAAGAATCTGCATGAGTGTCACCATATGTGACTGAACATCCTCAGCTTGAAGCAGAAACCACACCTTTTCTATTTCAAGATTCCAAAGAGATTCCAATTTGACTTTAAAACGAAGGATTTCAAACTAGAGGTAAGTGATTTTCTAATTCATGGACACTGAGTGTGACACCACAGACAGAATCTCAACATACCTCCAGATGATTCTCTCAGTCACCTAAAATCCTTGTTGGAACAGTTCCAGAAACACTTTGCAAAGATCCCTAATATTTCCAGAACCAAACTTTGAAGCTCCTCCTGGTAATGCAGTCTCAGGGGACTCCAGCAGTGAAATGGTTAAAACTATTATCACCGACGGTAATTACAACGGGCCCCTGCACTTGTAAAACCTTAGATTTCGATGATAGCTCAGCAGCAGGAAAACTAACTATGTTCCCTCGTATTAGATATTGACAAAGCCATTAGCTGCTGTTTAGAGTCACATACCCTAACTTTCCTGATATTTAGTTAAAGCTTTGAGGATACAGTTGGAACAATTATGGGTTTATCAATATCTCCTTTTTACAAATAACTGTTTGCAGTACTTGCTCAGCTAATACGCTATTAAACTCAACTTTCATAACTGAAACAGCCAGGAATACCAATGATAGTATCAAAATGGCAGTTGATGGTTTCCAATATCAATGATTTTGTGTTGAATCAATAAAAAACAAAATGCATACTGATTATTTTTCAGAGCAAATGAGGAAAGGTCTGACGTGTAAGACTCCACTTTTACCCTCAATAAGGGACTTCCTGTGAAAACAAATCCATCCTTGACACACACAATGTCTTTAGATTAATCCTAATAAAAGACAAATCCTGAAAACTTCCCCCTAAGTCAAATATGACTGAATGAAATCCTTCAAATTCTTGAATATATTCCAACGATGAGTTATTATCCAGAGTTCAACAGCTCACTATGGAAACAGTGCTTGGATTCTGACTGTTCTTCAAATGTCACAGTGCCTGAGACTTTGTTTACATCAGACAGTTAATGTCTTTGCCACAAACAGTCCAACCAACCCACAATGCTTTCCTGGCAACTTGTTATCAGTACCCATGAAATCGTGATAGGACCTCAGCAGCTACTGCCAATATTTCTCTTACAACATTAGCAAATCTTGGAAGGCGCCAATGTCTCAAAAGTACACGTAATATTGTTGATTCCAGAAGGCCTGTATCTTATCTGACAATTCTGTTTCATGATTCCAGAAGGCTTGTATCTTATCTGACAATTCTGTTTCATGATTCACCGTGAACATAACTATCAACATCTTCAGAACTCCATCATACAAATACCCTTCCTCTCTCCTTCCTGCTGAGAAGGTTAGGCAGAAACATGCAATATTATTCAACAGTGGAGGTATAATCGATTCTCCCTTCAACTATAAAGCAAGTAAAAGCAATGCCAGTCACTTACCTAGTGCAAGTAAATGTTTAAACTCACACCACACTAAAATCTTGCTTTGTTTATGAGCACGATGCTAAGCCATTGTTTAAGGATTTTGTCAATGGTGTCCATCCATAAAGTTTGATTCCTTAACAAGCCAACATTGATTTGTGGACGGCAAGTGTTTGAACAGTATATATCCTGTATCCGTTTCAGGAAGGCTTATTAGCCTTGTACGTTATGTTCGGCGTCTGCATCCGGCACACTGTCCATCCTCATTCAAGATGGACACGGGCACATTATAATTGCACAGTACTCTGCTACCAAGTCCGTCTGTAATATTCAGTCCCTATACTGGGAGTCATTAAATCCTGTATGTCCCAACAGTCAGCAACAGTAGGCTGATCGCTGTAGTGTAACAACTAAAGACGATTTGACCTCTGGCAGAGTTGACCAATCAGATTGAATATTCATCACTGGAGGACCAGTCACTGTTCCCCTCAGATCAATGGCAGATGGACTGACACAGGAGGGACAAGACATGGCGCTGTTTACCTAGTGAGGCTCTCCACTGTCATCACGACACCAAACACAGAAGAGGTGGGGCAATCTGTTACCAATAGCAACTGACACATTTCATAAAATACATATACTGAAAATCATATTTTTCTATTTAAATTCAGCTATTGTTGAAATGAGAACCATTTTCATTTTGAAATAAAACTGCAATATGGCGTATGCATGAAGTTTACAATGGCAATGAAAAAGCATTTAGTTTCCGGTGGCTGGTTGATTAAGTTGTCACTGTGCTATTTGATCATTATCTAATCATCAAACAGTCAGTTAACTGAACATATCTCATTTCCTGGGAATTCTAATCTAGTTTTATACATCGCTGATCATTAAATGATTCAGGTTTTAAACCTTTAGTTTAATGAGGGGTATATGAAGCAGTGAGATGACCTTTTCCTTCAGCCTGCTGTTAGAAATAGACTATTGCATTACATCAAGACTTGAAATGTTAACACACTAATGGAAAAATATAACCATAGTTCATGAAAAAATTATGAAGAAAACATTTCTTCTGAAATAAAATAATACAGTTGTTAATGTATATTCAAGAAGGTATCACCTCTAGTTTAAGATCATATTTTGCGATTTGCACAGTTTTGACTTTGTCAAAGGGAACATGCAAAGAGAGTCAGTGTAGTTTCATGCTGCTTGTAGCAATATTCAAGCAATTATGGATACCAATAGACGTGCTTCACAGATTGTATCCATGTGGGGAACTGAACCAGGTTTTCAGCATGATGAGCAAACACTTAAACCACTACAGGTCATTCCACCCCCTTCCAAACAGCTGCTCTCTAAAACACTGTAAATGTTAACTGTAAATGATAAGTAATGTTTATGCCATGAACATGTCTTGGATTAGAGGGAATGATGACAATGACAGGATTGGAACTAGCCAATAGTGTTTACTCTGCTGGAGTAATCGTAAGTTTGCAGTTTGAACAACATCTCTGTTGGCTGTTTTGAACCATTTGGCTTTCCTCAATGATCTGCTGATGTTTTGCCCTGATTAACACAAATGGGGATCATAGCAGCCACTGTCCTTGGAGTTGTCACGCCAACACTTTTTAGGTTAATGTCTTTCGGTTTCCTGTTACTGGATATGGTTTGGGCAATGGATTTCCTTTGAGGAAACATTGACCAGGTCAATGACCAAATACAGTTCTTAGTCTCAATAACAAAATATTTGAACCACTTGTTCACCCAGTGTAAAGTGATTAGGTTATAACCTAATGTTACACTACTAGCTTATCCTAATGTTCAGCCAGAATAACATGATAAACTTATCCTACTGTTCACCCAGTGTCAAGTGAAGCTATTGACAGAAACTGAATCTGTGTTGAAATTTTACTGCCCCGAAAGAAATGTAATTACATGGAAAGTCAAATGTTTCAAGGTGATTTACAGTCCATTCCACTTTGTGCACTGACGCAGGTTTGGCACCTTCACCTTGTTGTGAACACTGAATGTGAGCAAAAGTCCACAGGAAGTTAAGCCCATATCCAAGGAAGGATTTGATGGAATTCCAGCAGTCATATTCAAGAGGATTCATACATCATCGTAAACATCACTCCTCATCCCAGATGCATTCAATGAATGACAGATCAAGGGGTCGTGTGGGCCAGGATGGTGCACTCACATTGTTCTGACTAATGATTCTGTTGGACATTGTGCCAGAGGTGGTCTGCTCCAATGAAGACGTGTCAAAACTGACCCCCTGGGTTCAAGTCAAACACAAATGCCACTGACTCAGAGATGTGTTTCAACTGTAATATCTCTGTTGTCAGATATGGTGAGGGTTGTAAGGGCTGCTGGCTGGAACAAGAGGTGAGTGGTTTAAATTCACTGATCCAGCCAGTCATTTTCGGTGTTGGAGTGGCGTACAGCCTGAGCTGAAAACATTGCTACATGTGCAAATGGTGTTACTATAGACTTTTAATTGACAAGCAGCATTCCACTGCAAAGAACTGCACTGAGGCATACCAATACCTCTCCATCTGTCATTTTCCTGATGTGTGGAATGTCAAACGTGTGCAGTTGTACAGAACAACGAATAGAGATGCTTCACTGACTTCTGCACTTCATAAAACTACGCAGACTGGAAATGATAAGCATGTTGTTGTCTGGACGTTAGTGTACGTTGCTGGCCATCTATCACAAATATGTCACATCTCTTGAATACTTAGTGAAGTTTTGAACAACTGCTTGGTTGAATTTTGTGAAGTTCTTACCCTGGTTCAAATCCAAAAACTCATGCACAAGTTTACCAATGAAAATTTCCATGTCACAATAACTTCTGTGTCTGTGTATAGTCCCAGAAAATGTTATGAACGTGAAAGTAACAGACAGATGCATATACAGACTTCATCACTGATGCTGACTTCCTGTCAGATGGGTTGAAGAACTACCTGATAAACTGAACCCCACCCTTCACCCATGCAATATGATTGGACTCTTCCAATACCATTTTCATGAGTTGGGTCATACAATGACCCTCATATCAAGTTTGTTTGTTGCTTAACGCCACACTCCAGCATATGTCACTGTCCTGAATAACAGAGTCACTCCATTAAGATCTTACACAAATAACCAAATAATAACTCAAACAGTGGTTAATAAATATGGTCAGGTGCATTGATTGCCATATCATGTAATGGCCAGGTCCTAATTACACCAAGACGATAATAAACAGCCGGTAATGACACCAATCAGTTTCTGACATATTGATTTGAACCGTAATTGAACAACTATCTAATCACACGTGTCGTATCACAAATTAGCAATCTGTCAGTTCTGTATCCAACAGCAGATTGTTGACAGGCTCTCCGCCTCAGGCTTCACTTTGATCCATCCATTCATGGAAAGGTTTTTGAATCATACGTATATATTGATTGGGATACCATGTTTTTACTTATTAGAGATATCTTGGGAATATTGATTTGGGATATCATGTATGTTTTCAATGGGGACATCATGTTTACAAATTTGATTAAGGAAGATGTGGATGTATTACTTGCGGACATCGTGTGTACTGATTAAGGATATCATCTATGTAGTGATTAAGATTATTGGGTGTATTAATTAGAGACATACTTCATGCATTAATGAAGGATATTATGTGGGTTTTTTATGAGGGAAATCATATGTACATATTACGAATATCATCTATGTGTTGATTCGGTTTGATTGGTTTGATTGTTGTTTAACACCCAACTCAGCAATATTCCAATATGGCAACCAAGTCAGCAAGCCTGACCACCGACTAATGAGATGCTAGTCGCCTCTTATGACATACATGGGTTGCTGAAGACCAATTCTAACCCAGATTTTTGTGACGCTATGTACACTGATTAGGGACTAGTGATGTACCTTACACAAGGGCTAAAACATATTGGCAAATGTATCACACACCAGTTATTCTTGCCATTTGGATGATTGTGAACCATGACCTTGACAGGTCTACTTTCATTACATTCATTTATTTTTCAATTTCAATTTCAATTTTTTATGCAGCATATATGTTAAATTTGAAAAAAGAAAGATTACAAACTGAAATCACCTTTATTTTTTTATGACCAAAATTAATTTAGATGTATTTTTGCATAAACCAAATGTAACATATAATTTGAATATGAATCTAATTATCTCTCTCTTTGAACTTTCTAATCACATAAGCATAACATTTACCTTTTGTTATATTATAGTATGTACAGAAACTATGTCACTGACTCCTCTTAGAAAAGTATCATTTAAAAAAATGCATCTTAATACAACAAATATGTTGATTTGTTTGACTGGCATTATTAGAAGCTGAAGAGTAATAGAGGGTAGGATTCTTTATGGATAACAACTTCTTTATCACATATGATGTGACGCTCTTGCTTGACAATGGTATAAGGATCTATACTGAAACGTTGCATCATATGTAATAAAGAAGTTGTTATCCATAAAGAATCCTACCCTCTACAACAAATATGTTGACAAATAAATATGTTGAAGGCCTTACACATCTACTACAGGGGCCAATATAATATCTACTTGTCACGGTAGTGAAGGTAACTTCTTATTTTGAACACAGTCTGAAATAATCTTGCACAATGTGAAAAGTATTCACTTAAAACATAAATCTGATACAAAATTGCAGCTCTTGTACTATGCTGTAAATACACATTCAATTTGAGATCCACATGATGTGCAGCTGCTTTCATGTGACACATAATTCTAGTTTCATGAGTGGATGAAAAACATACTTTCACATTCATGTTTTCAGAACTTTACTCTAAGCATGATGAGGACATGAAAACTTAGTGGACTAGTGTGTGTGAAACAGTACAGAAACATTGATTCCTATTGCTTGGACTATTTATCATGAAATCAGTGTTTTAGCATCAATTTCCGTAGGAATTACAGGCGGAACAGATCTCCAATATCTCATTCTTGTATCCATGATGCATTCCGTGCAGAGGAAGGTCACCTATACCTTGTGCTTGTTAGAATCGAGATAGTGAGTGCAAGAATGAGTGAGTGTTGCGCTTCACATCTTTTTACCAAAATTTCAGCTGTATGACATCGCAATGAGAAATTCTTCATTCTGTCCATATGAGGAATCAAACGTCTGATTCAGTTAATGTTTTAACCACTCATTGCACTGGCAAAATGTCACTTAATAATGTATGTCTTTTTATAATACAGGTACCTGAGGCTCTATATAATTCAGTGTTCATGCTATCAACCACAAGTCTGCCAGACAGGCGGTGTGTTATAGGTGCTATACAATATAACACTTAATGGATTTATTAATGGTGAACTCTGATTAAACTCGAAATGACGATCATTTAGCATCATTGTTACATTCTGAACAAAATCTGCCAGCACAATGAAGTAAAACATATGCTACAAATTTTATACATACTGCCTGTATTCTAGGCAAGCTATTGTGTCAACAGTGTAGCAGTCTATGTATCTGTTGTTTAAGCTTGTGACAAAGCTACAGATTTCAAGAGACAGAGGGGTACCCTAGTGGTTGGAAGTCCTGCTCAGTACACTGAAGGTCTAAGTTTAAATTCCCAAGAGAGTCTAGATAACTAGACAGTACAGGATGCCAGTTACTCATAAGGACAACTTGCAATATTCCCCCTATATGGCAGTGGTCTGTAAATAATCGAGTCTGGACCAGACAATCCAGTGATTAACATAATGAGCATTGATCTGTGGAATTGGGAAATATCATGCATTGAAGAAAGGTAATTACTTAATACTTTGTGATGGAATGCTGCACTCTGCAGTATTCCAGCTATAAGGTGGTAGTCTGTAAATAATCGAGTCTGGACCAGACAATCCAGTGATTAACATAATGAGCATTGATCTGAGGAATTGGGAAATATCATGCCATTAAAGAAAGGTAATTGCTTAATACTTTGTGATAGAATGCTGCACTCTGCAATATTCAAGCTTTAAGGTGGTAGTCTGTAAATTATCGAGTCTGGACCAAACAATTCAGTGATGGATATTATGATGAAAATTCCACAGTCTTCAGAGATGAAAAAAAAAACTACAAATAACTTAAAGCTACTAGTTGTCTTTGAGTGACCGAGTGAGATGGGTTTTATGCAGATTTCAAGAATATCTCATGTGGTGTGGCAAATGCTTTAATGGAAAGCATATCCCACCATCTGAGATTTTCATCCATGGTGATTGAGTTCTGTCAGACATAATGCACACAATTCTCCACATAAAATTGCTGGGCTTTAGGCAGCTAGACCAGCCAAAGTCAGCTAAAAACAGTTACAAGTTATAAACACCATTGTTTTTTGTCAAAAATAGCCACCTAAGTCTGACCCAAATCTGTGACAGTTGATCAAGATATTAGATAACAAATTGCCTTGCAGCATATGACTGTCAGAAATGTGAATTTTTCACAAACTATCTCCCTAAGAACTACTCAGTGGTGGAGAGCCTCGATGCTCCTCTCATGGAGCAGTGGCAAGACACGATGGAGGAGAGATCTCCAAATTAAAGACGATTGTTCCCTAAGAAAATCAATAAACTGGCGCTATGAATCTTCTGATCTTCTACCCTCAACACAACACCCACAAGCCTTAGGCTGTCACTTCAATGCCAGAGCCCTTGTTCACAATCACGCCAGCTCGGCCAACAGATCTCTCATTTTGTAACATATCTGATCCAATAACTGATAAACAAAAGTGACTTATGTGATGTTTCCCTAACAACTCGTTATACCGAAGTGCCAGGAGACCTCCAAGATGCGCTCTCTTCAGCCTCCCTCTGGTCTCCCAAGTAGGTCATCATAGAAGGACATCACGCTCCACCAAATCACTGCCCAGCTAAACAAAAAGTGTGCATAAACATGATGTGAATATAGTGAATGGGTTTATTTATGGAATGCAGATTTAATTGGTATTATTGAAAGTGTTCAGATCGCAAATAAATGAACGAACACAAAACCTGTGAGAGGTATTGTATTTTTTCAAAAGAGTGAAATTTCTTTCACACTTTTAACAATATTCCACCAATATCATGGTAGGTGAATCCAGAAATCGGCATCACATGTTGTTCCCATCAGCAGAATTGAGCCTAGGTCTACTGTGTGAAGAGTGAGCACTTTAACCACTAGCCTACCCCTTCACCTTTCTTGGCAATGCAAGACAAACACCATTCTGATGGAGCAACTGTTAGGTCTAGCTCTGATTTCAATAGTATGTATTGAAATATGAAATGTCCACTTACACCAGGAACATCCTGCAGTGGACCAGGAAATCCCCATTTACACCACGAACATCCAGTAGAAGACCAGGAACATCTAGATGTGGTCCAGGAACATCCTGTAGTGGACCAGAAACATCCTGTAGTGGATCATGAAATGCAAACTTACATCAGGAACGTCCAGTGGTAGACCAGGAAGATCCTATAGTGGAAAATGAAATGCCCACTTTCACCAGGAACATCCTGTAGTAGACCAGGAACATCCCATAGTGGACAATGAAATGCCCACTTACACCAGGAACATCCTGTAGTGGACCATGAAATGTCCATCCTCACTGGAAACATCCTGATGTGCACCACGAAATGCAGACTTACACCAGGAAGATCCTGTTGTAGACCAGGAACATACTGTTGTGGACCAGGAACATCCTGTAGAGGACCAAGAAATGTCCGTCTACACCACTGCCCTATAAGATGCCCACTTACACCAAGAACACCTTAATGTACACCATGAAATGCCTGTTTATATCAGGAATGCTTTACATGCCCATCCTATCACAAAGCAATAATGGAAGGAACTCATGAATCCTCAACTAGATATACTCTTCACCTCCAGTGTGACACATCTGACATCAACCCAGCCAGGTGTGTATCCCAAACACCACCTCACACACATCCATCAACTATCATTGTAAAAGTTAAATTCTACACAGTAAAAAGACCAAGCTAAAATAACCAACAGCAACTTCCAGTCTCGCCGAACTGAAAAAAAAAACACCTCTCATACTAAGGTAATTACCATATCTGAAACATAAAAAACTCTCCTAAGGAGAAACATTCATTTTCCTGTGGAATATAGGAAGCTGTAATTACTATATGGTTGCCAAGTAACAAGCAAATACATCTTCAGTTTTTTTTCCACTTCCACTAATCCATATCTGTCCTCTGCGAAAAAGTTGTGAAGAATCTGAACATGGATTCCAACATACTGGAGAGAACAAGGAAGTTGAAATCTTTTTGTGAACACCATCTTCCCTGACACTACACCTCCTGACTGCTCCAATCTTAAGACACCACTCATACAGAGAACATAATTAATGGTGTATACAACATTTAACACCTCTCTGATAATGACATACAAAATCAACTGGGCCACATTCAAGGCCCAGTGAAAGGACCAATTTTATGATGCCAATGACACACGAAATGCCTGCAAGGGTCTTACAGAAGTAATTTTCGGTGTTGTTAATGACAGCTACATAGAAAATACCTCTGTAAACCTTGAGGATATCAAAGTGAGAGTGTTTCAGGATGAAATGATAAGAAGAGAGTGCTTCCTATCATCTTTCAAATGTCTTGAATGCAATTTGTGCATCTCTTGCTTGTTTGCTTATTCAGAAGAAATAACAGTGACATAGCGTACACAGTCTGGATATCATTTTTCACTCAATAATATGGACAGGCCATTTCACTGATTTCCAAGTAAGTTTGTCAGCATATTGAGAACCCCTGTAGTTTGAATGCAATCAAAAGCAAAGCTTGTCAGATTATTTTGGCTGAAACATGCTTCCAAGTGGCAGATTAAAAAACAATCAAGTGATTATTTTACAGGACCGCCACAGATAATATGATATTACACAATTTGAAATTCAAGTTACAGATAACAAAGCAAAGTATTGCCAAATGTCTAAAAGGGAAGTGAATAGTGAAAATACAACACAAGCACAACTACGCATGGTTTTAGCAGTCATGAATGAATGAGTGAATGAATGAATATATGAATGAATATATGAATGAATGAATGAATAAATAAATAAATAAACCTCTTATAAATGTCTCACGAATACATGTCTTATGAATGAATAACATACAAATATGTGTATTACAATTAAACTTTGTCTTTCAATATTTTACATCAGATGGGTGAGTGACTATTGTTTTATGCCGCTTTACGCAATATTCCAGCAATATCATGGCGGGGGACCCCAGAAGTGGTCTTCACACATTATGACCCTGTTGGCAATCAAACCATGGTCTTCAGCATGACAAGCAAACCCATTCACCAACGGGCTATCCCACCACACCTTATTACAAAGGAAGTGAAGATGAAAGAATTGGGATGCATTGTCATTGCTGCAATATGTCCTGGCAGATATGACATCTTAGACTTTACAGTATCTCTTGTGTATTCCACTGTACGATGATAATTTCAGAGAGACATTTCAATCTATGCATTCACATTATCACAAGCAAGTTTCAACTTTCAATTAAGTATACAACACTCACTTATTAAATGCATTTGATGATTATCAGTCAGCATGAACAACATATGATTACAAACCTCCAGTGACGTCAGTATATTGACTTGCCAAGTTCTCCTTTCATCGAGTAAACCTCTACAAACTTCCAATATATAGCAGCAATACCTGTTTTCGAACCTTCAACTCTTCGCTTACTCGCTTGGCGATTTTATCCACTAGGCTACAAAAGACTGCTGTGAAGAGAATTTTTGTCAGTATGACAAGATGGATAGTGCGGTATGCATGGGAGGGTGTCGACTCTCAGTCACAACCCAGTTCAAAAACTAAGTCCTCACCAATTTCCTCCTGCCCACAAGCTGGAATTTTCGAGGTCGTTTTTGATCTTTTGCATAAAACCCTTTTCCATGGTATTCGATTGATTAACAAAGCACTATTTCATGTCTAAATATACATAACTGGCCAGGCCCAGTACTAAATTCTGATTGACTGATAATAGGTACTTGTCCTCTGAATGCCATGTATTTCACATAGTTAACATTTTGGGGGGAGTTGCTACTTTGGATGAAATAACTTACCAGAATTTAAATCAGTAAAGAAGAAAAATTTTCTCTCTCACTCACTCACTTGGACGCATGCATGCACACCAAAAAAAGAAAAAAAAATGTATACTTGCCAGAAATATTTTTAGATTGTCATTTGACCATTATACACTTCATAACCTGCCAAAAGTGAAATACTTTGTATTTAGATGGAATGTCACTACTTTGACTGGTGATTTTAATTTTTTCCCCCTCCTGTCTATACATTTTTACGGTTTACAAATGTATAAAAACAAGAAATAAAAGTGGTCTGGTCTTCAGACAGTATGCTTTAGGTCTTCCTATACTTACAGCTCAAAAAACAAAAAACAGTACAGAAATTGATTTTACATTTTTATGGTTTAAAAATGTACAAAAACAAGAAATAAAAGTGGTCTGGTCTTCAGACAGTATGCTTTAGGTCTTCCTATATTTACAGCTCAAAAAACAAAAAACAGTACGGAAATTGATTTAACATTTAATTTCTTTGGTGACCTTAATATAGTGATCATATCTGCAGTAAGATGAAGCTATTGTTTCTGAAAACTGCCTGCATCTGTTCAACTAAAAATATCTACTTTTTAAGATGATTTAATGTTTATCAATCCACTTACTATCAGTACTACATTTCCTAACCGGGTCATACAAAAAAACATTCAGCATGTTTCACCTTTCAGAATTGCTTCAAACCATTATGATTAACAACTGAAGCTGAAGTAGTATAATCAATATACAGGGAAGATCAGAGGCCAAGGGGAGATAACTAGGAATGAATCAATTGGTAGATGAGGCTGTCACTGTCTGGAGACAGTTGCAGTGATCTGTGGTTTATTGATCGTAGAGCTTCGTAAGAGTTCAAACTAACAAATGGTTGAAGGGAGATAATACACATGGATCAAGAATGAAGTGCAACCAAATATAAAATCACATGAAAAATTGTTTACTTTGGTTGCTTTAAGAAAAACCAGATTTATGGATGTCAACTTCTTAACTGTGAATAACATGTTTCAGAGTGTGTGCTTGCTCCTTCATCAGGTGTAGGCAGCATGAAGAGGTATATATTCAGAGGCACTAAAAAGAAAACTACAGGCCAGTAATATATAAAAACAACATGGTAATTGACTTGATGGAATAGAACACAAACAAGAAGAGGCGAGTGATACACTAAGACAACATGAGGAGACCAGTGATGCACTAAAACAACATGGAGACCAGTGATGCACAAAAATAACCTGAGGAGACCAGTGATGCACTAAAACAACATGAGAAGACTAGTGATGCACTAAAGGAACATGAGGAGACCAGTGATGCACTAAAATAACCTGGGGAGACCAGTGATGCACTTAAATAACATGAGAAGACCAGTGATGCACTAAAACAACATGAGGAGACCAGTGATGCACTAAAATAACCTGAGGAGACCAGTGATGCACTAAAATAACAATAGAAGACCAGTGATGCACTAAAACAACATGAGGAGACCAGTGATGCACTAAAATAACATGAGGAGACCAGTGATGCACTAAAACAACATGGTTATGATCGGATATAGAATACAATGATACCAAAAACAACACTCCGATACATCATGACAATCACAATAAAAAAGCTCAGACATCCACAAATCTGGCTTTCCTTATGCATTCCACTTCTGAATACAACTCAAAGATTTGGTTGGTTTGTTGATGCACAGCACACAGCAGTATTCTGGCAGTACAGTATGACACGATTCCTGGAAAAAAGGCATTACAAACAAATACTTTGTGGTGGTAATTATTCTGTTATTTTTTGTTAATTCTGTATAGATTCATTATGGGGCCGTTTTGGATACAAAAAGATTTCCTGCGGGATAATAAAGTTATACCTCATCTTACCATTCCATCACATTTGCAAACCTGTGAGTTACACCACCATTTGAAATACCTGCCTGCCAAGTTCTCAAATTAACCTGCCCAATGGTCAGGTTAAAATTAAAATCATTATTATTTTCCAAGTTTCACTTTAATTATAAGTAAATTAGTATTTTAGCTGCAGGTATGTGTTGATCAGGGCTGGAAAGTTTTACATCTGACCAGCCCTGTAGAAATGTTTGGGAGCTTCATACCCTGGTCACACCTCTTAAAACTCTGCACACTCATAACACTGTTTAATCCAGTTCAAAGTTTATCATCTATTATGCTACCTACTATCTATTAAACATGTTACAAATGTAATTTTTTGTACATATTTACCTCTTTTTAGCAAATAATCTTCTATTTTGTTGATTAATATTTCTTCAATAGGAAGTGTTTAACATGTATGCTTCTTTGATTGATTCAATATAGTTTTCAATGTAAGGCTTGAATTAGAAGATGACCTCTCTATAATCTAAGATAATATATTATATTGTATACAGAACTCTCGATAATTTTTCAAGCAATTGGGTATTTACTCCCATGTCTGTTTATGTATGAGTAATTGCATTTTTCGAGGAGTAACTAGCATTTCGTATACTTTTTAAAAAAATTGAGTACTTTTACACAGAGTGTCTTTTCCTTATTGACTAATTAACACTTCTAAATATGTAAACATACATGTTTCTCAACAGACCAAAGTTTTCAGTAATTCTTATATTTCCAAACAGCTGGCAGCCATTTTTGAACTGGCAACATGGAAGTCACGTGACTACTACAGTCAGCTCCAGACAATGGCTATAATAGTGTATGTATATATAGGAAAGACTTATGATTTACTAACGCTGTTGTAGAGTTCAGGCTCCACGATGAATTAACATATACAAGCCAATTTAGTTCACTGAGTTAAGTGCGCAAGGTATTATAGACCTTTTGGGTTTTAAGTCATTCTTCTGCGTTTTTTGTACTCCCAGACTCGTAATTAATTGAGTAAATGTGATTTTTATTGAGTAAAATATGCAAATATGCGCCTTATCTGGAGCTCTGTGTATACATTCAGGCATGATAGTGTTTACTTTCAATAGGAATGCAAGATCCTAATAGACAGAGGCAGCTTTTTCAGAAAGGGAAGATGCACAGTTCATTTTCATCCATTTTCACATTTTCATCCATTTTCACAAGTCTTTTAATTGTCATTTAATAAACGTTCAGGATGCAAGGGGTATACAATGGCTCATCAGTACAACAATTGTTGCAGTGTTGTTGCTTACCTAGCAATTAATAATTCGTGTCCACCTAAGAATCTCCCACATGATATGTATTCAAGACAAACCAAGGCTTTGCTGTAGATTTTATGACACTTCATGCATATGAGGAGCTATCAAGCCTAAGACAAAACTGATGCTTACTGAAATGGTATTTTACAAACCCAGATATCTTACACCATTTGATTTGTTTCCAATACTGTCTGTGCAGATAGTGTAAGACCTAACTAGGAGGTTTGAATAAAGGTGACTTCATTCACATCCAGGAGTGGCTCCAAAGTCTAAATTTTGTTTGACTGCTCATTACAAAACTGGCAAATTATCATTAATCTTTTTGTTTGGTGTAGGAATCATAATGTGCCACAAGTCCATAGGCTGGTTGCAGCAAAGTGTAAGTTTCGTGTAACAAATCTATACGCTCATGGCAAGCAATGCTTAAGGTGGTTGCCACAAATCTCAAAGTTTGTTGTCAAAAATGTGTCAGTTTCCTGTAGCAAATCATGGCAACAAATCTTGCTCATGGTATCAAATCTGAAAGACAAATTTTAAAGATGGCTATCACAAATGTATAAGTTGGTTCAAACATTTTGTGAAGGGTCACTTATTATGACATAATGTTTACTGTCAATCCTACCTGTCCCGTTAGGCACTGTAAGACTGTCCATATCCGTGGACTTGAGGAAGGGGGAGTAACTTCCACGGCGAAGAGGCGGCAGCATGCGCACCGGTTCTGTTGGCTCACTGACCCTGGACGGAGTGGCTGATCTTGACAGCAGGGAGATGTTGTCGAAGGAAAACACGGGATTCTCTACCCCTCCCTTGGATGTTTTTCTCCCATCTTCTTCATCCAAGAGGTTCTCATGAGACCCAAAGGGAACATTGGGATGAGTCACATGGATTTCAGGCATCTTCGGAGATGATGACTTCGGCCTGAACATCTTGCTAGTTGGACGGACAAGGGTTTGGAGTGAAATTCTTGGGTTTATCACCTGTAAAATAGACCAGACACACTGTTCAAAGTGAGAGCCACTCACTCACTATAGCCACGAGATCAGAAGATACTATTCCAAGCTGTGTAGAGCCCAACTCACCTGTGTGGAATCATGGCACTGGGGTGACTGTCACTGACAAATGGGGGTCGAACATCCTCAACAGACTGTCACATTTCTTGGTTGCTCAGGGAATTAATCCCCTGAAACATAACACAACAGACCTTCAGTGACACTGAAGAAACGCTACTAATCTGACACACTTGGAAGAAATTAAATAATGTGTCGGGCAGGCACTGTCCTGATTCCAACAGCAAGACTCAAATCAGGTTTCACTCACATATGATAATTTAAATTTTCTGGTTTCGCAATGTTAGCTTCCAAAGGGCTGATTCCATTACACCTGGAACTTCTAAATACCAAACAAGCTAATTTCATCAACTGTAAAATGAAAGACTTTTCAGTTATGTGTGAAACATGTGATAATTCCTTGAAAATTCAATGTGCACTTGAGGCTAGGCGAATATATACAGGATCACTTGATGAACAATATCAAGCATATTTTGACATAAATATTTTGGGAATTTTGACACGATAAGAGGAGGCGATTTTGTAAGGCTCCACCCTAATTACAGATTGGATGTTTGTCGCTTGCTCAAAATATGCACACCAAAGTCGTATCATCCACAGAAATATACTGCTCTATCAAGTAAACCTATGATTAGAGTGGAGCTGTTAGTAAGAAAAGGAAGCTGACCTACTTTTATGCCGATACCAGACATTACATAAGAAAACCCAAGAGTGAAAACTTGTTAACGGTAAACAGAATATATCAAATATGTCAACATTTGTCCACAAGCTTTCGAGTGCTCTCCCTTTGTCAGTGTATGCTGATAGATTTGATATCAAAATACACCTTCAAACAGGATGTATTGTGCGTCGAAATGAAAGTAACGGTATATGATTACAGTATATATTCCTTTTGTCAAGATTATTGATAACATTGATATAGCAGCAGGGTGGCATTAATGGTAACTATTGTTAGTTTCAACTTGTAATCAATACACTCCTTTGGTCCGTGACAAATGTGATACACCAATAGTTTGATCAATTCTTACACTCTTCACCCCAAGCATGAAGTAAGCTTAATGTAAGATGTTCACAGTGGTGCGACTGCTGTACTAGCTGTGGTAACGCCACTCAGTGTGCTTTTTTATAACTAGAGTACAATGGGTACTTGCATCCCACACCGTGATTTTGCTGGATTATTGCTAAAAGAGGTGTAAAACCACACTCACAATCTTACTTGGATATGGCATCATATTAAACATTATCATAAACAATCAGCAACTTCTTCAAAAAAATTTCGCCAATTAGGAAGCAACATTCCTTAACAAATTCTGAACCTTTGGACAGTAAGAAGCAACTGACAGGATCAGGTGGTAGGCTTGCTGACTTGGTTGACACATTGCATCTTATCACAGTTGTGTAGATTGATGTTCATGTTGTTGATCAATGGACTGATGTGTGTGTGAGAGTGAACGGTTTCTCTATTTTTTTTCTTTTTTCCACTATCTGATTTCGGTGACTTTCCCTCACCCCTGACCATCTGTCTGGCCTTAACAATGACCAAACCAAATCCTTCTGACATGTCGCCACCTGCAGGTATCTCTTGAAGGAAACAAAGTAAATGGTTAGTTGGGTGATGCTGAATGAGTTGTTGAATGGCCTGTCTTTGTAACAGGTGTGTAAAGTTAACGTGGAAAACAGGGATGCTGTTCAGATCTATATTGATCAATGTGTACTGTCAACAGTCACTATCCAGTCTCCCATGGTGCTTAGGTAACAACTACCTTTGTGTATGCATTACAAAAACATGGCCTTCCCATTAGACCAGTCAACCATTAAATAAAACAATAACAATACGCCTTCTAAACGAGCATCGTAAGTACTGGATGTGCTGGAGGGATCGTAACTCATGATCACTGAAAGCAGTCATGGAAAGTGCAGTGTACTACTCCAGCATTTTACTGCCCTTTCCCATGAAGATCCAAGTGAGGATTTGTCTTCAGCAAACTATCCTTCTAACAAGAAGCAACTTATTGGATCAGGCTTGCTGACTTGACATGGAAGTCATTGTATCCCATCTGACTAGATGGCTGCTCATGATATCAGTCCCTGGATTCAAGACTTATTACACAGACAACTGTCATCATGGTGTTGTTTTTCAGGGATTGAAATTACGTTTTTTGAAGTGTGCCTCATGGGCACTGTCATGATAATGTACGTGTCATTTCAGTTTCAGGTGCGCCACAAATTCATGGTCTATTAAACTGAACTTCAAATCATTAAAAGACTTGAAGTGAATGTTAAAGTTGTAACATTCACTGATAAATTATGAGCAATAAAACAATGGTAGGTAGGTATTTTTGTTTGTTTACTGACCTCAAACTTTGAATAGACATTGATCATGAGCTGTTTGTCTGTACATTTATCATTAGTCATTGTTCATAATGTTACTTTAAACCATGAAGAGACAATATGGTGAAAACATGCTTTATTGCACCTTCAAAAACATCAAGTGTGCCATAAAGGCACGCTGGTAAGAATTTAACTGTGCAATTTCAATTTTAGATGTGTCATAAGTGGGATGGCCTTAATTATTTTGATCCCTGTTTTTTGGGTTGTTTTTTTTGTAGCATTAGAAACACAGAAACAAACCATACCCTGTTTTCTGGATACTGATCTCCCATGCAACCAACTTCTACATCTGAAGCTGTAGTTGCTACATGCGGACCTGATTAAGATCAATTTACATGGTATACTGAACATTAAATCTTTTTGGAAGAAAATATTTAAAGAGAAATAAATGTGTGGATCTGAGGTCAGACTTGAATACAGCAACTTATTCTTTTAAAAGACAACAAAATGAATCAGTTGGACATGTTCCACTGTTGGACTTCACTGTACCCTGACTAACAAGAATGGGACATTAATCAATAATTCTATGTCTTTGCGACTCTTCCTTAGGAGTTATCAAAGACTTCTGAGCTGTATCGTGGTTGGTTGGATGGTTTGTTGTTTAATGCAACACTCAGCAATATTCCTGATAAATAGCGGCTGTCTGTAAATAATCAAATCTGAAACACACAATCCAGGGATCAACCACATGATTATCAACCAGGGACATGATGACAGGTGTCAACCAAGTCAGTAAGCCTGACCACCCGATCCTGTTAATTTGCTGAGGACCATTTCTAACCCAGAATTTCATGGGTTTGAACAGCATCTGTACTTTAAAACAGAATGATACAATGCACACCTCAATCCGGTCTGATATACTGGAAATGGTCAGCCACATACAGTGGAAGCTGTCTAAACTGGCACTCAAGAAGAGACTGAAGAAATAATCTGCTTTAAACAATGTGCAGGATTGTAGAGCTGATGATAAATGTACATGCCACGAACGGGACTGAGATTTTACACCGATGTTGACAACTTGCTGGATTGGACAGATGCCAGTTTTGACAGCTATCAGTGTAGTTAAAACATTTGCTGAAGACCTGAGCTTGATTCCCCACATTGTTACTGTATACATAGCCTATATCTGGCCCCCCGCAAAATACTGGGGAATATTGCTAAAAGACATGAAAATCCTACTCACATACTGCAATACCAGCCACACAATATATCAGAGATTGGGTGGACGTTGTTCAGTCTAGTCATCTATTTGGGCAATATTATTGCATGCAGAAAATAATCAAGTCTCGACCCTAAAAACAGTTGACCGAAACCACGACTCATGATCAACAGACTGTGACAAGACGACATGGAATGACATGGGATGACATGACACCCAAATCACCACCACCAGTTAATGCCATTTGGCATGACCACATTGAATGACATGGGATGACATGACACTGATGACACGACACTGACCCAATTTTTTGTGGCTGGCCAATTCTAACCCTATGCCGATTTCAGAGTACATCCTATTTATCAAATCTATGTGAATATCAGTCGATAAGGTTAGAGATCACCTTGTTTGTATGATTATCACACCAATACATTCAAGTGACCATGCATACACTTCATCACTGCCAGGGCAAACTGATCCATATCGTCCTGATTTCATTACATTGTATATTTACACAACTGGCATCCATGACACAGCATGAAGTTAAAAGTGAAGAGCTGCAGCTCCGTTGTCCTCTAATAGTCTGCTTGTAATGCAGACGTCATGAATATCTGTTGGGAAGTGAGGAACAAAAAGAGTGATTTGGGTGAAATATTCCTCTATAATTGTATGTATTGGCATCAGTTTTGCGTTAATTCACAATGGCCAGTGGTGTTTCAGAAGCAACTGCAACACAAAAAGGTGACATATTCAATAAAGCTGTAATTGAGGAGTAGTACATCTAAACTGGTTTTAACTGAATGCCAAAATGCAGTCTCTGAGTTAAGATCCCCATTGGTCACATTAGGTGATCCCTCGACAACCTCAGCAAACTTCTATATCATCTTAATTCAGAAATTTCAATTTTGTACTAATAGAAACCATCACGACCAATATCCCAGTGACGGTCCTCCCTTTACTGTGAAGATATTCCAGTGATGGTCCTCCCTTTACTGTGAAGATATTCCAGTGATGGTTTCCCTTTGCTGTGAAGATATTCCGGTGATGGTCTTCACTTTACTGTGTACATGTTCCGGTACACACACACTTATATATATATCCTAGTGAAGGTCCTCCTTTTACTGTGTACATGTTCTGGTACACACACACTTATATATATATCCCAGTGAAGGTCCTCCCTTTACTGTGTACATGTTCCGGTACACAAACATTTATATATATATCCCAGTGATGGTCCTCCCTTTACTCTGTACATGTTCCGGTACACACACATTTATATATATATCCAGGTGATGGTCCTCCCTTTACTCTGTACATGTTCCGGTACACACACACTTATATATATATCCCAGTGATGGTCCTCCCTTCACTGTATACATGTTCCAGTGCACACACACATATATATCCCGGTGAAGATCTTCCCTTTACTGTGTACATGTTCCGGTGCAAACAGACTTAAATATTCCAGTGATGGTCTTCCCTTCACTGAGTACATGTTCCAGTGCACACAGAACTCAAATATTCCAGTGATGGTCTTCCCTTTTTTGTGTCCATGTACCAGTAAACAAAGAACTCAAATATTCCCATTGATGGTCTTCCCTTCACTGTGTACATGTTCCAGTGCACACAGAACTCAAATATTCCAGTGATGGTCTTCCCTTCACTGTGTACATGTTCCAGTGCACACAAAACTCAAATATTCCAGTGATGGTCTTCCCTTCACTGTGTACATGTTCCAGTGCACACACACCTCAAATATTCCAGTGATGGTCTTCCCTTCACTGTGTACATGTTCCAGTGCACACAGAACTCAAATATTCCAGTGATGGTCTTCCCTTCACTGTGTACATGTTCCAGTGCACACAAAACTCAAATATTCCAGTGATGGTCTTCCCTTCACTGTGTACATGTTCCAGTGCACACAGAACTCAAATATTCCAGTGATGGTCTTCCCTTTTTTGTGTCCATGTACCAGTAAACACAGACCTCAAGTATTCCAATGATGGCCCTCCCGGCACACACAGATCTCAAATATTCCAACATCTCACCTATGTTTATAGTAACTACAATCAGCTATCACAATATTGTTTAGCTCAATGAGAGAGTGAGTTTAGTTTTACACTCCTTTTAGCATTATCGCAGCAATGACATGTCTGGGGACACCAGAAATGGGCTTCACACATTGTACCCACTGATCAGAATCATCAGCAAACACTTTCACCACTAAGCTATCCCACCCTCCCTTTAGCTCAGTGAACAAAGAACATTCTGCCTGCTTTTCATAAATGTCAGCTATTTATAAGCTTTGAATGGCATTAAAGTGTTACACATAAAGGGGAAAATTCATGGATGTCAGCTTCTGTTTGTGGGAAAAATGATGTTTCACACATAATGTTATTATGCCTTCATTCTTGGGTACTAAATGTAATACGTTTGTTCATATAGTGCGCATGTGATTGGGAATTCCATTGTCAACGTGTTTCGCAGCATAATTTGGTGACAAGCTGGGATAAAAACTTTTTACTTCTTCCTGGATCTTGTCTGACACATTCACTTTGTTCAACGATGTAAGAATGGCTTCAAATTTCAGTTAGGGGCTACCTTTAGAATACAGCACCACAAACTTTTAAAACATGTCATAATACTCTTTTACATAACTGTAGGGGAAAAAAATAGAGATTAGAGTTAGGATTAGGGTAACATCCTCGATAGAACTCACGAGAAGTGGTGCTGTATTCTAAACTTGCTCCCTTAGAGTGGCAATTTGGAAGAAGGTAGGTAAAGACAAACTTTGTGGACAACTTCTTTATTTTTTGAGTGTGATATTTCGATTCACTATCTTATGCCACTGTTAAGTTCGTACAATAAGCAGGTGCTTGGAAAGGCAGGTGAATGATTCTGTATCTAAATGTCACACTCACAAAATACAGAAGGTTGGGATCCATAAAGTTTGTCTACACTGAACTGTATTGCCTCATAAAAGTGAAAATGTATGTCATTATTTAATTAAAAAACATACCATTGTAGTTTACCTGTCTATAGCAATAAAAAAAACTGGGGCCATACCCAAGTCCCTTCATCCCTTCATTGTTATAACAGCAGGTACACACGCATATATTATGTTATAAATTTATGCCTTCTCTGAAGACTGAGTGACTGTCAAAACACCGGTCAGTCTCAGCATCCGATGGGTCATCAATGGTCAGTTTCCCCGTCCCAGTATATACACTGCGAGCTGCCAGTGCAAATTTCCAATCCCCATCGGAGTCTGATTTCATTCTCTTCACTCCCAGAACCCGTAACAGCCAATTGAATCAATCAGAATCAATCCTATCACTGTCACTGACAAAAGATGATTTGTTATTAGTGAGAAGAATATAGGTGTGGTCTGACCTGTAAAGATCCAGGTTAGAATTACCCTTCATTAACACATGCTTGTTGACGTGTCACGGTATCCCAGTTCCGTAAATCGATGCTTATGCTGTCCATCACTGGGTTTATGGTTCTGACTCACCTCTTACGACAGGCATGAGTAGCTGAAGACCAATTCTAACCCAGATCTTCAAGCATCAGGGATTTACAATACATGAGGAGTAATGAAAGGGTATATTGTACTGATTAAAAAATTACTTTAATTACATCGACCTTATATTCCTTGACAAACATTGTGCATCCTTCAAGATGCAGTGTATAGTTTTCAGCATTTATTCCATATGTTTATCATACTGGACTAAATTTCCATGTTGTGAAAACCCTGCACCACCAATTTTTTTTTATTTAACAATACAACACTCAACTTGTATGAGAACAGAACAGTAACACAACCATGTAGGAAGTAAACATAGAAATGTCTAACGAGAAAACACAGACATTTCGCGACTCCTGGCATCCAAGCATATTGCAACACAAGAACATTAATCCATTCAGATACAAAAACAGCCCATGATAAACCCTTCCACGAGACATGAGAGTATAATACTGATACTGCCACTTATGAAATATACATCAATCCAACTATACCGCCTAAAGGTGTATGTCACAGTCTATGACAGCCTTCATTAATACAACCCAATCGATAGCCAGGTCCTAGCTCACAAAGACACATAACTAGTGATATTATCAAACATGTTTATGAGTTACATACCAAATTACATTATCTTGTTGCAAATGCCACTCAGTGTTCCAAGATTGTGTTTTTTTCTCTGCTGCCATAGCGATCACATGGTAATGATGGCAGAGAAATCATTAGGCATTTCTCACCACCAGTCATTATATCTCCATGGCCATCTCAATAATTCTCGTCATGTTCCTATTAGAAATACTGATGACTGAATCAAGTTTTAATGTGCTCAGACTGGGCTATATTTCAATGTCTGCCTGTTTGTTAAGCAAAAATATGCTGACTTGCACGTTTAACAGAAATCTAAAAAAAAACCCACACAAATGAATCCTTAAACAACAAGGATAGAGTCTGGGTGTCAAATCTGAACCTTTTATTACACTTGAGAATAAAGCTTGGGTTGTCAAATCAGACCCTTTTGTTAACTTGAATAAAGCTTGGGTTGTCAAA
This sequence comes from Haliotis asinina, assembly GCF_037392515.1. Taxonomy (NCBI): domain Eukaryota; kingdom Metazoa; phylum Mollusca; class Gastropoda; order Lepetellida; family Haliotidae; genus Haliotis; species Haliotis asinina. The sequence goes on from NC_090291.1 coordinate 16,130,869, forward strand.
TCGGATCCTTTTATTAACTTGAATAAAACTTGGGTTGTAAAATCAGACCCTTTTAGTAACTTGAATAAAGCTTGGGTTGTCAATCTGAACCTTTTATTAACCTGAATAAAGCTTGGGTTGTCAAATCCGACCATTTTTATTAACCTGAATAAAGCTTGGGTTGTCAAATCCGACCCTTTTATTAACCTGAATAAAGCTTGGGTTGTCAATCTGAAAATTTTATTAACCTGAATAAAGCTTGAGTTGTCAATCTGAACCTTTTATTAACTTTAATAAAGCTTGGGTTGTCAATCTGAAAATTTTATTAACCTGAATAAAGCTTGGGTTGTCAAATCCGACCCTTTTATTAACCTGAATAAAGCTTAGGTTGTAAAATCAGACCCTTTTGTTAACTTGAATAAAGCTTGGGTTGTCAAATTGGATCCTTTTATTAACCTGAATAAAGCTTGGGTTGTCAAATCTGACCCTTTTATTAACTTGAATAAAGCTTGGGTTGTCAATCTGAACCTTTCCACAACTTCAATAAGTCTTAGTCATCAACCCTTCAACAATTTGAATAGAGCCTGGGTTTGCAAATATGAATCCTTGAACAATTTGAATGGAGCCTTATTTATGTATTATGTACATGTATTGTAAAGCTTTGATAATGTTTCTCTCGTACTTGTGGTGTATCATAGAATAAAAGGGTTTGAGTTGAGTATAAAATCCAGTAATCAAATCTGCACCTTTCAATAACAATATACTGCCCAGGTTACCAAATCTGAACCTTTGAATACCTTTAACTTTCTTGACATTATATATACCACATTTCCTCAAAGTTCTGAAGCATTAATACGAAAATATTGGTGATGGTTTCTTTCCTGAGAGAACTAGATCTGATGAGTTCTAAATGCTGAAACAGTCAAGATGGCCATAACGTTCTATTATAGCTTTGCCTGTACCCCTACCACACTCCAGACATCTCACTGCCAACACATTTGTGATCACGTCAGCTGATGGATACGCAATTTTTTATCTACTTGTGGGCATATGTTACACAACTGAGTGAGTAGCAAGGAGAGGGTGATGGGTCCATGCAGTATAAAGTTGCTGTTGGAAGTCCACAGTGAATCCAAAAATTTGTTAGGTTGGTTAATGAAACAACATTCAATGAAATTACAGAAAACACAAGATTTTGTATAGTTCCTGAAATAGATACCATGTGGGGCGTAGTTCTTGAATGTTTTTAAATTTCTCAAATATCAGCCTTAAAACTTACCGGTTGAAAGAATTGTGTAAATTTTGAATCAGTATTTCAATAAGACTAAGCCCACCACACATTGGATATGTACAAAAGAAAATAATTGGGTATCACACAAACAACCAAAATGGTAGAACAAGCTCATCACATTTGTTTGTTTGTGTTAGCGAGTTTAGATTTTAACAATATTCCAGCAATATCATGGTGGGAGACACCAGAAATGGGCATCACACATTGTGCCCATGTGGGAATTGAACTTGATGAGCAAACGCTTTAACCACTCGACTAACCTACTGCCCCTTGTTTATATTAATTGAGTGCTGCTGACACATACCAACACAGCTCCTGTACCTGTCAAATTCATAATCTAATTTGTTAGTTTCATATCAAGAAAAACCCAACCCACATTCAATAGACTGATAATACTGCTTCCTTGTGTGACATCTTTCACCTTTGATGCCAGCTGTGACAGTCAGACTGAAGTAATTTGAAATACTCCACAGGCAGATACCATATGTCTGTGGCAAAGTTCATCAAGGAAACCTTATAGAAAAATCACCAATAATTACATCTTTGCAATGTTTCCTTCTGAATCAATGTTGTTTTTCCTAATCATTCCTGACTCAGTGCTTACAGGGGAGCATGGGCGTTAAATGTCTTAAAGATCAAAATTCTGATTGAGGAAGTGGGAAGGTAGACACTGTGCAAATTCATTTAAATGGCATGCAGAAGAAATAAACATGAAGGCCAAAATTTATGGATGTCACTCCTCTGATTCAGGAGTAAGAATATGTTCCAAAACATTATGATTCTCAAAATGAAGGGTGAGTTTAGGTTTATGTGGCTCTTTGATAACAGCTCTATCATAGTGGTCTGTGAATCTGAACCAGAGAATTCAGTGATCAACAGCATAAGCATCAATCTATGCAACTGCGATAGGATGTCACGCCAACCAAGTCATCAAGTCTGACCACCCAGTGCTGTTAGCAGCCCCTTATGAAAACCATTGGTAGATCAATCCTAACCCAGATCATCAAAATAAAAAAGCAGACATCCATACATTCTTGCCTTTTATTATATTTCTGTCTATAAATTTGTTTATTGTTTTGCTTACAATACTTTTCAAAACATATTCCAATTATTGTGTGCAGGAGACTTAGTTACAACATGCCATACTTCATTTGTCATGGACCTGAGCCAGATATCAGATTATATGGATAAAATGTTAATGAAGATAATAATAATATCATTATTAATCGATAAACTTTGATCACTGGTATTGTTCTGTCACAGATACAACAAACTGCAGTGTCTCACAGCATCCCAGTGGAGATGAAAACAAACATCACTCACAAAGGTGACCTTCACCTTTATTGAAACTTTTGTTTCTGACTAACTTCACTACTAAATTGTAAGTGATCTTTATAAATGTTCCAGACAAAGAGTTGAACTTATAGACCATCCTGAAGAGAGGAGTGAGTGAGTGAGTGAGTGACCTCTGTAAAGTATTTTGCGTATCACTAACCTGCTGGTTTTATTTCCATTTAAAGCTTTCAATAATTTTACCCTCCATTCTCGAAAACAAATCTCTAGCTACACCAAATAGCACAGCGAGGAAAAGTCAGTCGCTTTCAACAATCAAATTGAAAGCTAAGTAGTTTTAAACAACAGCATATTACAAGCTCAGATTATCACAGGTTTTCTGTGTTAGGGCAAACACTGATGTATGAAGCCCATTTTGTATGTCCCCCACCGTGGTATTGCTGGTATATTGCTAAAAGCTGCATAAAACTAAACTCACTCATTCAGTTGTGTAGATCAACGCTCACGATGATTATCACTGGATTGCCTTGTCCAACAAATCCATCTCCAACTTTTGGTCTTTATGTCTTTAACTTATTTTTCTGTTACATGGAGGTTATTGATTTTGATAATGAATTCGATTTGATATGTAACAAACAGAAAATAATGCATAAGAGAAGCAATCAAAGTTAAGTGAAAACCGGGATTAGACAACGGGATCTTACAAGAACTCTCAACAAGCACTTCACAGCAAATTATCATGACATTTCAAGACATTCAAGGATCTTACAAGAATTGTCAACAGATTTTGGACAGTTTCAGCACCTGGGAAAGTTCCTAATAGTTACATAGAGCCATGGTTATATGTTTTCTGTAACTAGAATGCTAAGCTATTCCATTCAGAGTTACACATCTTCAGAGAATAGCCAAGAATTATCTCCATTCAGAGTTACACATCTTCAGAGACAAAGCAAGAGTCATGTCTTTTCAGAGTTACACATCTTCAGAGAATAACCAAGAATTATCTCCATTCAGAGTTACACACCTTCAGAGACAAAGCAAGAGCCATCTCTAATTAGTTACACATTTTCTGAAATTAACCAAGAGTTTGTCTCTAATCAGTTATATATCCTCAGAAAACAAAGCAAGAATCATCTGAACTCCGCCCTACCTGTACTATCTTTGCCATCTGTCCTTGACATAAGCTGTAGGCCATCATACTGTCAAGCATCCATGACTCTCACATACAAGACACACGAACACACACGTCACAGGGCAGTGGAGTGTGTTTGGTTCCATGGAGCATGGTAACTCTTGGTAAACATCAAGCAGTGTCCATCGCCTATCTACCTGTACAGCTTCTCCCCCAATCAATACCATCTACCCTATAGCAGATCAGTGAACGATGCATCACAGTCCAGTTTACTGCCATCATTCACATCCAGCCATTAGTGACTCTCACAACAAAATCAATGGACAGCCACCTGGTAGGATCATCTGGAATGTTGTTCACGGGTTAAATAACAGCTTGACCTTGTTACATAAACCCTGCAGATGGCTCCTTCAGATCTGGCTCTGCTCACACGTTTGATGGCACCTTGCAGATTAATTTGATACCACTTGAAGATTTGATACCACTCATAGATTTGATTACACTTGTAGATTTGATACCACTGACAGATTGATATCATTCCAAGATAATTTTGATAAAACTTACAGATTTGATACCATGGTCACTTATAGATTTGACACCACTGATAGATTTGATAATAACTCAAAGATTTGATAACAGATTTGAAACCACTCAAAGATTTGATACCACCCAAAGATTTGATAACAGATTTGATACCACTCAGAGATTTGATAATGCATACAGATTTGATACCGCTCAAAAATTTGATACCACTTACAGATTAATTTGATACCAGTCACAGATTTTATACCACTTACAGATTTGATACCACTCAAAGATTTGAAACCACTTACAGATTAATTTGATACCACTCAAAGATCTGATACCCCTTACAGATTTGATACCAGTCACAGATTTGATATCGCTTATAGATTTGATATCACTTATAGATTTGATATCACTCACAGATGTGATACCCCTTAAAGATTTGATACCAGTCACAGATTTGATACCACTTACAGATTTGATACCACCCAAAGATTTGAAACCACTTACAGATTAATTTGATACCACTCAAAGATCTGATACCCCTTACAGATTTGTTACCAGTCACAGATTTGATATCACTTATAGATTTGATATCACTCACAGATCTGATACCCCTTACAGATTTGATACCAGTCACAGATTTGATACCACTTACAGATTTGATACCACCCAAAGATTTGAAACCACTTACAGATTAATTTGATACCACTCAAAGATCTGATACCCCTTACAGATTTGTTACCAGTCACAGATTTGATATCACTTATAGATTTGATATCACTCACAGATCTGATACCCCTTACAGATTTGATACCAGTCACAGATTTGATATCACTCACAGATTGACAACACTCATACTCATGCATTTAATATCACATACAGATGTGATATCACTCATAGATGTTAACCTCTCAAAGAGTTGATACCACAGACAGATTTGATCTAGAGATTTGATACAACTTAGAAGGGTTTCACATCATCCATTGTCTATCTGTATAATCAGCCTCTTCTACCTGTATAATAGCAATATGTTTATTTTCACATCAGGATCCTAAAACTCCATCAATAATCTCCCAGTATTGATCAATCTGAGTATCATCCCTCCTTAAGTATAACAAATACTTTGATCTAATAATATCTCTTGGAGTGCATCTACAAGTATTGATCTATCACCATTATCCCTAGTTTGAAAGTACTGATCTATTAACATTATCCCAAGTATATATCTGAAAGCATTGATCTACTAACATTATCCCTAGTATATAGACCCGTGAAAATCTGAGGTAGAACAGGTCTTCAGCAACCCATGCTCACCATAAAAGGTGACTACGCTTGTCATAAGAGGCAACAAACGCGATCGGGTAGTCAGGCTTGCTGACTTGGTTGACACATGTCATCAGTTTCCAGTTGTACAGATCGGTGCTCATGCTGTTGATCATTGCATTATTGCCATATAGCTTGAACACTGCTGAGTGCTGTTGAAAGCTAAACTCACTCACCCACCTAATACATATTTACAAATATTGATCTACTAATATTAGCACTCACGTACATCGAAAATTACTAACATGTCCGCATTATTCGAACTATATATATACAAGTATTGATCTATATACACACACGCACACGCACGCACACATACGTATATATATATATATATACAAGTACTGATCTCAGTATCTAGCTACAGCTTATGACCTATATATCTGTATTTCATAGCCTCATCGACTGATATTCCAGAGATTTATTTCCAAAACAAACTATGCTTAATGATCCATTTCAATTTTGAAATACACACTTTAAAAGAAAAATTGTAAAACTCATATAAATCAAACTTCCAACTGTGTGAACTGATCACTATAGTCCTCAAGCTCATGATACCCACACTTCAGCATTAAGATAATGAAGGAAATATTTGCTCACCCTCATCAATTTCAGTCTCATAAAAACGTATTTCCGGACATGCTAGAGCACAAAGCCTGGCACAATCAATGCTAGCTGTCTGCCATGTGAGGTTAATCCTCTAATGGTATAGTTCACCTGTGATAAATCAATACATGAGACAATTAATTGGATGTAGGCAACGCTAGTTGACAAAATTATGTGGATGCATTACACAAGACCTTGCAGTACTGGGATCAGCAAGTAGGTCAAGGGGTATCTGTACACACAATGTTGGCAATATACCCCATAGTCACACTGTCCCATGAAGATCTGGGTGAAAATTAGCCTTCAGTAGCCCATACTTGTTGTCAGTGGCAATTAATGGGATCAGGTGGTCAGACTCGCCAACTTTGCCAAAACTTCATCGTATCACAAATGCATTATAAGGTCGATCCTCATGTTGTTGATCACTGGATTCTCTAGTCCATACTTGATTATTTGCAGACCAATGTCATATAGATTGAACATCATTAAGAGCGATGTAAAACAACAAGCCATTAAAGTCACACAGTCCATAGGAGAGGGAAGGTCTAATCAAATTCATCATCATCATCATCATCGGGTGCACTGTGAGCGAGCTCTCTAAAGCGACAGGCTACAAATCGAGTAGGCTTGGAGGTGCCGTGATCGAGCCCACCTGTGATCGGGTGTAAAAAACGTTGGAGTCAACTTTGTGTGCAGAATCTTTCAGTGTTGTCACAACCCTTAGTGTGCAGTACACAACCCTGTGCACTTAAAAGACCCCACGAATCCATTGGTAGATGACCAGATGGTGGCCACAAAGTACTGTGACTATCTGTCCCAATTCACCCAGCTGTGAATGGGTTCTTTGTAAGGACGGGAAAGCCACATTAAGTCGGTGCACCTGGCGCGTCATCATCATTGTCATCGTCATCAAAATCTTTACCACATATGAATAACACAGGCCCATATACATACTGATCTCCTTATTGTAAACAGGTATGAAGGTGTGAATAATAAGAGGAAACAATTTCCTAAAAGAATTCTGGGGTTTCCTAAAAGAATTCTGGGGAAAACATTACTCTCCATCATTTACTGAGATAGAGTTTTGATATTTTCTAAAGCCAATTAAATGAAAAATTCAAATAATATCAGTGATTTTTTTAAAGTAACATGCTGATGTCCATGAGACATTCGTTTCTTTTTAGCCCCAAATAATATTAAGTTGTTGCTGTTCACTGGGTCAGGTATGTTTCCTAATACAAAGGCTCTTTTTGTTGTGGACCATTGGATAGACTACACAAACCACTGCATATTGTTGTAAACAATGACAAAGACTATTGTTTAAATCACTGTAGGAGCTACTCCATGTCTAGTTTTACTGCCTCAACCTTCTCATTAACACTAACAAGGCTCAGGACTGCAAATTGCTGAGGTATAAATAACTATAATCCCAAATATAATATGCCATATAAAGCATAAAGACATATTTTATAAACAGTCCAAAACCTGCAGCTTCCTAAGCCAACCCATGTAAATGTTTTTCATTAAAGAACGGAAAACTTATTGATTTGGACAGCTACCAATTACTGTTTGAGTACTTCTAATCTAATTACACAACTTCCAACACAACCTACAAACATGGTATGCTAGTTAGAAAGTGTTCTCACTTTGGCATCGGTTGCTAGGAGACAGTTTCTGGTATTGGCATTTAGTGGTATATGAAGCAAATTAACTTACTCTTCTGACAAGCTGTGCTAAGTGATGGTGACGTGAAGTCATCAGTCTCAGCTTGGACACAATGCAGCTTTTGATTGCATTAGCTGCTTTCGTCAACAGTTAATTACTTGACAGAGAAACGCTAGTTCCCCTGTCTGTTACAAAAACTTCAGTCATGTCTAGCACTTTTTCCATCAGCTGCACTCAAGAGTGAGTGAGTGAGAGTGAGTGAGTGAACGTGCATGAGGGAACGTGCGTGAAAGTGAGTGAACGTGCGTGAGAGTGAGTGAGTGAACATGCATGAGGGAACGTGCGTGAGTGAGAGTAAGTGAGTGAACGTGTGTGAGAGTGAGTGAATGAATGAGTGGGTGAGTGGGTAAGTCATGAGTTTCAGTTAGTTTGGTGCCACTTTTAACAATATTGCAGCCATACCATGGCAGGGGACACCAGAAATGGGCTTCACATATTGCACCCATGAGGGGAATCAAACCCTGTTCTTTGGTGCTTTAACCCTGAACTCAACAGACTGAACAGAATTTTACTAGATTCAGGCTATGGTCTGTTGATTAAAACTATAGGGTTTCTTTTTCTTACACAACATGCATATGTATCTGAAAATTATGTCAACAAAGTCCCATTAACTCTAAAGCTATCTTTGTACATTTTCCCACTTTTCCTTGGGTAGACATGTTGTATCAATACATATTGTAAACCAAAAGTCACTGTGTTCTGTAATCTGATTGGTTGAAAAACATGATCAAATGGTATTAGATTCCCGGAAACTGCAAGACTATTCACTGCGTATTTACACGTAAACAATTGTTTTGTTGTGTCATCAACAGTGGTGACGTCATTCAAATCATATTGTGACGTAAAGTTAGAATGACGTCACAAATGAACAACTCCAGATGCTACCATGGGAACCAGCTGAAACGGCCAGCTGATGACACTTTACTGCTGTACTCATACTCGATGTAAACGAGTGCAGACAGTAAAACCCCTTTGGTTTACCTTTTTGTTTACAATGTCGATAAACATCATGTGTTGGCCAATTTCTGGGTGTTATTGAGTATTTGAAGCACAGAAATATTTCATTTGAAACCTCCGGCTGACGCCGTCGGTTCCAAATGCATTCCCGTGCTTCAAATACTCAATAACACCCGGAAATTGGCCAACACATGATGTTTATCTCCTAATTAACTGTACGCACTGACTCAGCATTCACCTGATGAAGGAGCAGGAATTAACTGTGAAATGTCATGTAAAGAATATAAAAAAGTTGTTATCTACAAAACATGTACTGTATTCATGGTGTAGCCTAGTGGGTGAAGCACTTGCTTGTCACACTGTTCTGGGTTCTTATCTCACACAAATACAATGTGTCAAACCATTTCTGTTCCCCTGCTGTGATAACAGCGACTTAAACAATTACTCAAAACTAAACGATACATATGCAACAATAAAACCTACATCTCATGGGTATTTCAGTTTTACGGAGATTACATAAGTTATACTGGTAGGCCATGTACCAACAAAAATGAAGTGTGACAATTTCATACTTTACAATAAGGATTTACAGGTAAACACTCACTGTTACAATTTTCCATCAAAGAATAACTGAAAGCATTTATTTGTTAAAATAAGACATTCCATCATAAGAAAGTGTTGTTTTTTGCTGTAGTAAATGGACAAAATTATGTCAGTGTTTGCGTTAACGCAGAAACCTGCGCTTTTCATGCAAAAAAATAATAAATACATGCAAACATTCTTTTGCGTGCATGTTTGGATGCATAGATTCTGATGTGCTTAATGATGAAAAATGCATTAATACAGCTAGATATAAGAAAAGAAATTTTGAAATGATTCTGGATTGTAATGAAAATTTCACAAGCAAACGATTTGGTACATATTTATAATTTGATTTCTGCACGCACTCTTACAAATCCTACCGCGAACACTGGATGTACACTTTTCAAAGTATCACTGCAAATGGACTTTAATCATATGAAAGATATTTCCTGAAACTTAACCTAAATACAGTAACCTACATGATATGAAACATATTCCCTGAAATTAAACCAACCTAGTAATGAGTTTATCATGCACCAATTTCTGAGTGGGTAAACTTCAGAATAAAACATCTAAATAGTTCAAAAACATTCTTTTAGTACACACTGCAATGAGTCCAATGCGTCTGGGATGTATCTGGTGCAGCTAGGTTTCTATCTTAGGTTGCATCTGGTGCAAGTAGGTTAACATCTTTTCATATCGAGCTCTGCATCTGTAAGTGAATAAAGCAATGACCGGCTGGTTCGGACACAAGACTAAAGTCTGAATGGGACAACAGTGTTGAACTGTGGCATGCTACCTCAGCCGGCTAGCACTAATGAAATAACTTTACAAGCAGACACATACATGTGAAAGCATGTTGTTTTTTAATTACATATAAAGTGAACACAACATTTAATCCATTTAACCTCACCTCACCTTTGAAAGTTGTACTTGCATCTAGCATGGTTTTATGTGACTCACAAACATGCAAAAAGTGTGCACAAAATTAGAGAATGGATGCAGAAAACCCCAAATATTGTGTCCGGGAGACCTACAAAAATACCTATAGCACATCAAGAGTTGTTTTTCATGTCTGTTATTTAACCCATCAGTCATGACCACTGTCCACATGATCACTGATTCGTTCCAGCCTCCGAAGTCATTATCTGAACATACATCACACTACACCATGTCAATACTTGACTTAGACCCTCATATTACCAACAACAACACATACAATGTACAATGGGATCCCTTGGACTCTCACTTTTGTAAATCAAGATACAATCCTGAGCCTCTAGGATACCATGACCTCGCTATGATGCAAACCAATGTCACCTAGCAGGCAGGTGCCATGGTGCTTGTCAACCAATCCTAAATTTAATTCAAGGTACATTTTCAATTTGTACTTTTCCTTGAAAAAATTTTTTTCAACTAATAGATGCTATCAAGTCATGCAACAGGACAAAATAAGACAGAGATGACCCATTCAGTTTCAGACAGAGCAGACGTATTACAATGTGGCTCAACACTGTATGCCTAGGCACTACACTGTAACATAAATACATCTCACAAAACAAAACCTACATAAAGACAATGTCAACTTTGAAACCTTCCTATTGAACACTCACCTTAATGAAAACACTATGTCCAACATAAAAGCTTGATGGCAATAAAAACCTTGTCATCCGTTACTAAGGCAACACAGGAAATCAATCCAATGTATATGTTGAAGCCACAGTGATAGTTGGCTAAAACAAACCTCTTGTTTCCATGACAATGCACAGCTTCAGAGAGAGCGTCAGTAACAACAACATTTCGCGGTGGTTAATTAGTCGTGGTCAATATGTACCTTGAGGATGAGCCAGTCACATGTTTCCATTTTACCCTCAGCTCCAAGTCACGTCAGAAACATTGAATCCTCTGTGTCCCTCAGTCACATTGTTATTCTGTAAGTTCCACTGATTCTAACACAAAAAGTAAGCATACAACACGCCTTCTATTCATGGGGCAAAGGCAGAATGCTTTCATTAGGGTCGTTACCAGTGGCTCTCAATACTAATAGCGTCATAAAACCTGATCAGTTTTCTGAAATGACTTGTTTTAAGGCCTCAAGTGTCAGCCCTTACAGGCAAGCTTAAACTGAATATCCACCTGCATAGCCTGACTGCTATTGCAAGAAGCTAGATGGTTCAATCAAATCAATTTCAAATACAAAATATTGATTTCATGGTTGATTTCAGAAGATTTGGTTTCTGTTGCAAAAGAAGAATAAAGCTATTTCAAAGCACTCCTTCTTTCAGTATTCAGTACTGAGGAATTGTTAAGACAATGGGTTTCGCAGATGAAAGTCTTCTGAATTGAAGGACAAATTCTGAGACGATAATGAACCACATTATTGCTGATGTGGGGAAGATATAGGTGGCAGGTTACGAAATCTGTACGTCACACATGTTGTATATAGTAACCTCTTTTTATTAGTGTTGTTTGGATAATTATGACCTCACTGACACCTGAGCTATTATTTCCCATAAAAAAGTTATAAAACTTCATTCATTGAACAGCCCTGAATATGAGGGCTGTTAAAGATGGTCTTAAGCAACTCATGTGGGGTGACTAACGGGATTGGATGGCACATCATTATGTCCGAATTGTGTAGATTGATGGTCCTGCTGTCGATCATTGGATTGTCTGGTCCAATCTTGATTGTTTACACAGTGCCAGTATATAGCTGGAATATTGCTGAGTGGAGTATTAAACAACAAATACACAAAAAACACCCTAACCATTCTTACAACTTTTTATAACTGCATGATGAGAAGGTTTAAACATAAATGTGAAATTCTATGCATCCTGTGTTAATGATTCAGAGAACTTCAGATATTATGTAGTCAAGTTATATCCATTTGATTTTATTTAAAAAGGTGAAATGAAATCAATTATTATTATAAATCAACTATTCCAGCAGATAACCAAACTATGCTGAATGCTCCCTGGGAGCCACCATTGTCTCCTTGTGAGCGTCTTTGTGACGGTTTCTGAAAGTGTCTTTCTGGAAATGAACATACATGACTGCACAACCAGATCACTGAACACTCCCAATACAGATCATCTGAAAACTGTGGCCGTGCAACTTCAGATTTCATGCCCTGAAAAATCCCAAATATGAACACTAATATCTCCTAATGATCAGAATACAAAGCTGTGTATGCATGACATGTGTCCTTTCCTGGTGAGGTGACCTTGATCTTTACATCTATGTTAGATCTGAAAATAATCAAGTCTGGGTCAGACAATCCATTAATTCAATCATGAGCATCAATCTGAGCAAATGGGTCACTATGACATGACCAAGACAAGTTACAGACAAGCGACACATTTAATCTACTTGAAAGTTTCCATTCCTACTGGAATCCCTGCAGGTTCATCATCAGAATTAAAGTCTATCTACCATCCCTAACACCTCTGCATGCTTCTCATTTTACAGTTGTGGCAGTTCATGAACAGACATTATTTGATATGCAAGAGTGAGAAAGCAATATGCAATATCACAGCGAGGGAGGTCCAGAAATCCATTTCACACATTGTACTAATGTTGTGAATCAAATCCGGGTCTTCAGTATGTTGAACAAAGGCTTTAACTGTTATGCCACCCCACCGTCCTCTGTAAAGTATGTGATGTATGACTGATAGCTTCTGAGCTTTACATACAAGTTACTGGGTAACAGTCCAATCATTTGTTGCCAGTCACATGTCACACAGGTACGCCCATCAATTCTTTCAGACAATGATTTTGTAAAATAATTGTAAATAAGCAGGGGTGTCCTTAAAGAACACCCCACACCTGGAAGGTCTTGAAGAACACTCTTCATCTAGAAGTCCTTAAAGACTGTCTATAACATGGAAGGTTCTGAAAAACACTCCTCACCCAGGAGTCCTTGAAGCCCTCACAAGGAAGGTCTTGAAAAACAAACTTCACTTGGAACATGTTTGAAGAACATCCCTCACCTGTGAGTCCTTGAAGACACCCATAACCAGGAAGGTCTTGAAGAACACTCTTCACTTGGGTGTCCTTGAAGAACACCCCCAACCTGGAAGGTCTTGAAGAACAACCCTCACAAGGAAGATCTTCAAAAACAAACTTCACCTGGAACATCTTGGAAGAATTCACCTGGAAGGTCTTGAAGAACACCCTCACCTAGAAGGTCTTAGAAATAACCACTCAACTGGGAGTCCTTGAAGAACACTCTTAACCTGGAAGGTCTTGAAGAACACCCTCACCTAGAAGGTCTTAGAAATAACCACTCAACTGGGAGTCCTTGAAGAACACTCTTAACCTGGAAGGTCTTGAAGAACACCCTCACCTAGAAGGTCTTAGAAATAACCACTCAACTGGGAGTCCTTGAAGAACACTCTTAACCTGGAAGGTCTTGAAGAACACCCTCACCTAGAAGGTCTTAGAAATAACCACTCAACTGGGAGTCCTTGAAGAACACTCTTAACCTGGAAGGTCTTGAAGAACACCCTCACCTAGAAGGTCTTAGAAATAACCACTCATCTGGGAGTCCTTGAAGAACACTCTTAACCTGGAAGGTCCTGAAGAACACCCTCACCTAGAAGGTCTTAGAAATAACCACTCAACTGGGAGTCCTTGAAGAACACTCTTAACCTGGAAGGTCTTGAAGAACACCCCTCACTTGGAAGGTCTTGAACACCACACCTAGAATACCTTGAAGAACACCCCTTGCCTGGATGGCCTGTGAGGTTGACCTATGGCTATTTCAGTAGACCTTCCAAGCAGAAAGAACATGCCTGGATCTCTGGATCTCTGAAACTTACTTACTATGTATGTAAACCTCTATCACATGTAAGTCGTCAGAAACTAAAGATTTTACTAATTCCTTCTGTGCAAGGCTTAGAACATATCAATCACTCCAGGCAAATTAATCAGTAATGCAACGTGAAATCATCATACAGATGCATTTTTTGCTTTTCTGTCTTATGGTTTCTGTTGAAGCCTAATCAACTAACTAATCAAATAATTTCAGCACTAACAAACTAGGAGATGGTTTGTTCGATAAACATTAAAGATATTACAACAATTAATTATACTAAAAATGCCTTTGTTCCTTTCACAAACTAATATGTGAATTTTGAAAGAGATCACCAAAGACAGTCTGCTTGGAGAGTGTCTTGAAAGATGCATGCATGCTCATCACTGTCTCCAAGTTCTTGTCATCTCCGATACACTTGGAATAATCAAATTGTATTCAATGCTCAGAAACTGACAGTGGTGGGGTAACCTTATGGTTAAAGCGTTGGCTTGTCACACCAAGGGTTCGATTCAGCATGTGTTCAATGTGTGAAACCAATTTCTGGTGTCCCTAACCATGATATTACTGGAATATGGCTAAAAGCGGCAAAAACAGTACTCACTCACTGAGAAGTTGTATACCATTCTGATTGCTGGTTTGTTTGTAGCTGTATGATGGCTGTCTGTAGATAATTCTTTATTACTCGCACGTTGAAGATACAGCAGTGTAATATTTCAACAGCAATACAGTTGAACCCGGTTTACTTAGACCCCACATATCCGGAAATCCCACCTTCTGGACGATTTTTATGTGAAATGAAACTTACATTCATTAATTGTACTCACCTAACCAGAACCCGTACTGCTGGACCTGGACAGCAAAAATTTCAAATTATTTCCATAGATTTCCACTGAAAAATGATCCAGTTATCAGGACGGAGAGATCTGTGCAACATGCATGTGTATGTGTCAATACCCTTTACTGCACAACTTTGTGATTTCATTCTTAATCTATCGGAAGACATTTGATGTGAATTGACTAATTAGCCATCAAAACACTAGGGATGCATATAACTCGGGTTGTTCATTAAGATTTGGCAAGTGTGAGGACATCTCATCAGCAAATAAAAACACATGCTAAGTAGGATTACGGTAAACAACATTGTAATTGTACTGTATATAACACTTACAAATTGACCCCTACTACCTGTTGCGATGCAAACTAAAAATAGCCTGCCACATGATCTAAATCATGTGATCCCATCCAGAAGTTTACTTTCTACATACAGCATAAGTTCGACACGATGACATATGTTTTTAGGGCATTTAAAATTAAAAACAAAAGAATATACAATTGGCAAAATGGAGACTTTTTGTCATCAATTTATGTTTTTCATGCAACTTACCATGTGAAGCTCCACACGCTACACGATTATGTATGAGACAACCTGACAAATGGTAACCTGTGTTCCGCTTCCAAATATTATTGGTACACTTATATGTTATGATGATTCACTGTTATTACTATTGACTGCTGATTTATTGATATACGTACATGAAATTTTTTTGCTTTCACTTAATTTTCACGCTTTGCTTGCTTGATCCAGTTAACCGGACATCTCGCTATCCAGACAATTTTCGAGTGAAACCAAAACGTCCAGATAAGCAGGATTCAACTGTATTACACTAGTGTAACACTGCTTGACATATGATGTCAAAATGATTCGAAGCTGTGACGTCACAATGCTAACATCAATGTCGCTATTTTACTAGACCTTGCTTGAATCGCCGAAAGCTGAGAGTCCTCACTCTGCAGGCAATTTTGCCACAGTTTCTGTCAATTTATGTTGGCTAGTATAAAACAGAATACTAAACTCACTTCCTTGAAATACCATGTTTATTGAACTTTCACTCATTTGATACCAAATCATTAACTCGTTCAATAAAAATCATATTACACGAAAGGTCATTTAGTATCCTCTTTGTCTGGACTGGACAATCAAGTCATTAACATCACGAGCAATGATCTCCACAACTGTGTCAACAAAGTCAGCAAGCTTGACCACCCCATGATGTAACTCACTTCTTTCAACAAGTATGGGTTTCTGAAGATCAGTCCTGCTCTACATCACAAAGTTTTACAGCAAACTAAGCATACTAAATAAGGGAGACAACTCTTGAAGGCTTAGAAGGCAGCTCATTACATCAAGAGTTATCTCCCTTGTCTGAGCAGACGGCTTCCTGTGTTGACATGGCAGAATTTACAGCAAGAGAGAAAAGAAAGCTCATTAGTAGGGGCAACTTGAAAAGTGTTGAGAACATCAGAAATGAAATGATTAGCAGAGGAAGTCCTCAGGTATGCAATGAAACAGTTAGGCAGGAATTACAGAGACTTAATTGGGTGAAAAAACGTTGAATTCCCTTGCCGTTGATGAAAGATGCACAAAAGGAAAAACGTTTAAACTGGTGTCGGGCTCATGAAAATCAAGATTGGGATAATGTTTTCTTTTCAGATGAAAGTTCTGTTTGGCTTTTCCCTAATTGTGTGAAAATTTAGACCAAAGATACTGTCAAACCTATCTACCAGCGACCAAAACATAGCCCGAAGTTTCACATGTGGGGTGGCATATCGGCTCGCGGAGTGACGCCATTGTGTGTTTTCACGGGAAACTTGACAAAAGAAAGATACGTTGACATTCTAAATGGTCACCTTCTTCCGACAGCACAAACATTGTACGAAGATGATTGGATTTTCCAGCATGATAATGACCCAAAACACACTGTGCGCTACACAAAACAGTGGTTGTCGGGCGAAAATGTTCAAGTTCTAGACTGGCCCAGTTACAGCCCAGACCTAAACCCAATTGAGAATGTGTGGGTAGTCATGAAGGACAGAATAAACCAAAAGGGACTGAGAAATATTGAAGATACGAAGGCGAGGTGGTCCAATATTGGGATACCCTGTCACACGATTACCTACAAACTTTGATGGGTAGTGTGCCTAGGCGTATTCAGGCATGCATTGCTGAGCGAGGAGGTCTACCAAAGTACTAAAATAAGACTGAGACTGTAAAAGGATGATGTTTTAACATGTTTACTTAAAGGTCACATGCAACCAAAAAATCAAACATAATTAAAACACATTTATCACTTATTCATGACGTATAATATACACTGCTTCTTTTAAAAAAACAAATAAACAAAATTATAAGCGTACAATCGCGATTCAAAAGTGCAATATTTTGT
This sequence comes from Haliotis asinina, assembly GCF_037392515.1. Classification (NCBI taxonomy): domain Eukaryota; kingdom Metazoa; phylum Mollusca; class Gastropoda; order Lepetellida; family Haliotidae; genus Haliotis; species Haliotis asinina. The sequence goes on from NC_090291.1 coordinate 16,148,326, forward strand.
ACTTGGGCTTACTTCGCCCGAAACGAAGCCCACGGGAGACCGAACCCAGTCATAGCTTGTGGATGTGCACTCAAGTGTAACGACGACCTCTGACTGGCTGTTTCATTTGCTGATATGCTGAGGGTTCATTGTGTGTACAGAAAGGTGATCTGTTTGATGGGCATTTTAGAAGTATGGCGAGTCACATGAAAGTAAGATTCTTTATGGACAACAACTTCTTTTTGTGTACTTGATGCGTCGTTTCAGTATGGATTCATATACTGTTGTCAAACAAAATCATACACACTAAAAGAAGTTGTTATCCATGAAGAATGTATATAGAGATGCTGGATTTTGAAAATACATGTTTTCTGAATTTCCGCTCGATCCAATAAAAAATCATGTCAGTAAAGATGGTAAACTACTGCGTGGCCGGAATCTGTCATTCGTCCAAGTACAAAGCAGGACTTGAAACTGACAAGTGTTTGCACCAGTTTCCGTCAGATCCAGTCATCCGAAAAAAGTGAATGTAGTTTTTTGGCAACCCACAGACATAAAAACATGTCATGTGTATCACACGTGCCTAGTTACATAATGTGGCAGACAAGGGACTCGGGTGCACGAGTCATAAATCAACTCATTTTCTTTATGTCGTATAGTCTGATAGGTGTTAAGCTCAAATTGCACGTGGTCAATGATTGAAGCTGTGTACTGCATGTTGTCTTTAGCAGACAGGCAGGCAGACATATAGGTGTGAATAAACCAGACAATGAGCTTTCTCTGTGACAGAGACTGCTTACCACAATCAACAAGTTTTTTTACGTAACGAGTAGATTATTTACTTGTTTGTGTACACAACCGAGATTAGACTACTGCTCACGACCTCAGATGCTGGGCATGCATACTGTTTCAAGCTCCGTGAACCTATTCACTGCGCATGCGTTATGGACGCAGCGCAGCACTTCTGTTGAAACCAGTTTTCCCCCCAGCCCTGGGGGGAATTTAGTGAAACGTTTGAACTCCGATTTCGCGGGCTTTTTTTTCATCGCGTTTTTTTCAACTTTATAGGTTAAATTGGCATTTTTTATTATTTGTTTCGGTAAGTGCATACCTAAAGGTACCAGAATCTGCAAAGTTGTATTTTACGTTGCATGTGACCTTTAAGTAAAACGCCAGAAGTTAATAAACGTAATGAGTTACATGACGCAACATGATTCTCAATAATTTCTGGGAATACTATAAAATGCCTCTCAAAGAACAGTAACAATTATCACCAAAATCCATCTGCAATTTTAAAACTTTAATTTTAATTTAACTGCTATGACAAAAGTTAGAAGGTTACATTTTTCTGTAGTACTAATCATCTTCAACACTGAGACCAATTTTTTTAACCCAATATACCACTTCTCAGAAATAATACTGCAATAGGAATCATTTGAATATTTGCGATATATCGGTATACTGGTAATACCATGCAGCCCTATCCATTACTCATATTCAAATTTTCATTTTCCAAGCATTTGTTCATTTAGCAATGTTTTCTTTGAAAGAATATGTCTTTGTGACTCAACACATCTGGAACTTATGCCATAAAAGAATTAAACAGTGCCACTGGCATACAAATACAAAACATTGTAAAGTCTGGTAGTCATAGAACTACAGAGATTATACACTGCAGATGTTACAGAAATCACAGACTTGACAGTGGTGAAATATCTTCATGACAAATAAATGCAACAGTTAGAGGAAGCACGTTCACATTTCTTCCTGTGCGAGGACCATTTTTTTCTGTAAAGAACGATGTCCGACATCTCTATGTAGATGCAATGCAGGATGGATGTAATCAATCTCTTGAAAGCAAGGCTTGTAACTTGTGCAGTGTAATTTGTCAATCAGGAAGTCATGGCTTCCACACCAGCCAGAACCCTCATTACGACATAATCGATTTGAAAGTCAAATGTCTAACAATGCTGAGGGCTGTGGTTTTTTCCTAAATTGCTGGATCACGTTGTTTGTGTCTCTTGAATACTTGATGCATTGTCTAGGTGTGAATTATAGTGTCAAGACTCTAAAAGTTCACAATTCATCACAATGTGACATGTTTTTTCAACATAATAGAAAAAACCTGTCCAACAGGGATGTCAGGAATCCAAAATGCAAGAAACAAAATTCTGTAGTCCAACAGTCATGACTAGACATGCCAAGGATCCAACAGTCATGACCTGACATGCCATGGGTCCAGAAGTCATTACTAGACATGTCGTGTCAAGGATCCAGAAGTTATTACCAGACACACAAAGGGCATAGGAGCCATGACCAGACATGCCAAGGATCCAGATGTCATGACTAGACATGTCAAGGATCCAACAGTCATGACCTGAGATGCCACGGGTCCAGAAGTCATTACTAGGCATGCCAAGGATCCATCCAGAAGTCGTTACCAAACACTCCAAGGACCAGATATGCCAAGGATCCAGAAGACATACAAAAGATCCAACAGTCATGACTGAAATACCATGGGTCTAGAAGTGATGATCTGACATGCCCAGGATCCAACAGTCATGACCTGACATACCATGGGTCCAGAAGTAATGGCCAGACAGGCCAAGGATCCTGAAGTCATGACCAGACATGCCAAGGATCCAGAAGTCACTACTTGATATGCCAAGGATCAAGAAGTCATGATGTTACGCTTATTACTGTCTTCGAATTTTATTTTACTTTATGGCCTATATGGACTTGTTAAACATATACCAAATCCACACCATCATACAGATTCTGATGAGACACATAAACTTTCTAAGCATGTGATATACATGTGAAATGTCAGAAACCAGACATCAAAATGAACAGCGCTGAATTTAATCAAAGTAAAGGCAATGGCAAATTTAGTTAGAAACTTCATTCTATGAAGCTCTACATACACGATACATACAAATGAGTGCAGAGCCAAGCAGAGAGTATTACGTTCTTGCACAGAGACTGTGGACATTGATACAGTCAAAAACAGTATCTCTGAAAATGACTGGCTTGATAGCTTCCTTTTTCATGATTGATCACAGTGGTGTATGTTACAAGCTGGAAGTATTCAAGCATCCATGGAGACTGAATTCAATTACAATTCAATACTGTTGGTCTTGCATTACATAACTCATAACATTTGACAGCTTGAATGCATTCACAAGAAACATTATGCCAGTCAATTATATTTTTTATAATTCTGTGGGATTGTGCAGTGACACTACATCAATCCTTATCTTCTGAATCAAAAATTTGATCTCTGATGGGAAGTTTCATTATTCGAAGAAGGATAAGTGTTTGTTCTGTAATGATCACTCAGTTTCAAAATAATTACATGGATTTTTTCATAATAAACTTTAAAAAAATTGTCTTCGTAATTCATCTCTAACCAACTCTAATACTGTTTCTATATTTCATGAATCTGACACTGAATGACAAGTAGGGAAACAGGTTTCATTCCTACTCACAACAATCTGTCTAACAATGTATTTAAAAAACTGTGTTATAAATGCATACACATTTCTACATTTAACAACTCTGGGTTTTTTACTGTCTTCAAATCCTTTTATAGCCAATCCCTACTCTCTTTAAACAATGTTGACAACTGAATATGAATGTGCTAAAATATATATACGTCAAACATGAAAGTAAAGAGATATTTTTCATATTTAACATTTAGTGAAATAACCATGAGAATGCAAAATCCTTATTTAGGTTTGGATGCACTTTTTAAAAGAAAAACAAAAAGACATATGAGCAAAAAAGAACAAAAACAGTATATGGATTCAAAAGGCCATCTGAGTTTACAAACGAAAAAAAACAAACCCAAAAATATTTATCATGCGAGTTCTTAACGGTCCTTCCCCAGCAAACATGTGGACAGGAAAAGTTAATATTTTAATTAAGTCTGTCTCAGCGAAGGTATATCATTTCGCTTGAATGTGTGTCACGAGATTAACAGAAGATAATTTCTTCATCTGCATTGCGTGTGAGCTTAGTGTCGTCCGCCGAGTAATGATTCAATGACCGGCGCTCTCTTGATGAGCGTCAATTATTGATTAGGTTTCACAGGTGCAATCAAATGTCGCGGCTTTGCGTTAATCAGTCAAAAGATGTCTTCAGTGCAGGCGTGTGTTATATTAACGTATATTCTCGACACTTACAGCTGACTCACCTGTCACGAGTTACATAACTGTCCTTCTCAAAAGAAATCCGAATTAAGCGCCCCTTTCACTTCCAACATCGTGACACAGATATTGACAGTTGGCCGAGTCCCAGTTTGCCCGAGCCGCGAGATTTGCCGAGGTTTCGTGCCTAGTCACGGTGTAAACAACATGGCGGCGTGGATACAGGTGCCCGTTTGAAAGGCGAAGAAAATAGGATAATTGATTTGTGATTTCACTGGAGAAAGTGTGAAAATATCAATCTCTAAACAATTATGGCGCTCGTCAAGCGGGATGGCAAACCTCAAACGTTTTCGTGGAATGTACGAGATTCAAGAAAAATTCAACACAAACGTAAGCACTGATGCATGCATGCACGAATAACCAGCTAATGCATTACTGCTTTCAGACAATCAGTCATGAATTTTTAAAGAAATATTCTATTATGTTTCGTAGTGAACAGAATTAATCATAATGCATGCACTTGTGACATAAACATTAATGTTTGTAGAAAATAATAGGTATTTTTTTATTTACTTTTAATTCAGTTATTAAAAATATTTTAATTATATGCGTTTTGCTGTTACAGTTCCTGTTATTAAAACACCTCCAGTTATAGACTATGACAAACTAAAGGAATTATGCAACATCAGTGGAATGAAGAACAGGTAAATAAATGTTTCATTATAGGGCCATGACAAACTCATAAGAGAAAGAGTAGCTTCTTAGAAGTAAGTAGCAAATATTATTTTCGTATTTTAAGATGTTTGTGCACATGTTGTGACAGGGTCTACCGAGTGGGGTTGTTTCATCATTGCTGTGAACATCGTCCAGACTGATGAGCACTATCCACAGATATTTCTTTAATAGACATTATTCCTTGTGGTTTTCAGTAAATCATTTTACTGGGGCCAACATCAAGAAAATGGGTTCTGGTTCATGTGATTCCAAGAATTTTACTGAAATCATACCAAGAATTTTACTGAAATCATACCAAGAATTGGCATAAAAGTCTTTATGCTCCCAACAGAACAATCAATCACAGTATGGTGTTTGTCTTGTTGTACTGAAAATGATTTTATACATCATCAGTTTGTATGTATATGGGAAGCAACAATTAGGACTTCACCCTGACCTCAATTTGATTTGATGTCAATTTTGGAATTTAAGTAGGTAATCAAGTATTGAAACGAAATAGTGATAATGGTTGTCAAAACTAGGAGTCAGATACGATTTTCAGTTAATTGAACTAAATTGTTGCAGCCCTATCTGATATAGACTACTCCTGTCACCAATGTTGATACAAATGTAAAGTTTCCTGCCATCTGTCAAGCCCTAACTTCTTGATAGTTTCTCACTTATCTTTTCTATCTTGAGCAGGCCTATTGTCTATTCTCCTGCCTCCTGCCATGTCTCTCTCATTTTTTTAGCAAGCTTGTTTCCTATCCAAAAATGTAGAGGAACCTGAACTTTCAATCTGGATAATAAGTATATGAACCAAACCATTGCAGTCACCATAACCCTGCCTCACTCAGCCCTTCTGTTATAATGAAGGAATGTATATATGATATAAACACAAATATATCAAATGATATCCCATAAAATGACAACTCACCTTCACATTCAGGGACAACGATGAGACGTCAGAGGAAGCACATCGAGAGTTTATGGCCAACTACCGCAAGATGTTTGTCAAACCTCCCAAGAAGTTAGGCTTTCCGATCCACGCTGAGAGAAGAAGGTAAGATGTCTCTGTGCTGTCTGAACATTCAGTTGTCATTTCATGGCTTTTGCTAGGTCATTCCTATAGTCAGTTCTCTGTCCTTTCACCTTTCACCTTGTCTAGAGATAGCTAAAGACATCAACTCAGTAACAGACTGTCCATTTGCACCAACTTGTGACTACAGTTTTGGTGACCCGTGAAGGTCCCAGGGTAGAATAGGCCTTCAGCAACCCATGCTTGCCATAAAACGTGACTATGCTTGTTGTAAGAGGCAAATAACGGGATCGGGTGGTCAGGTTTGCTGACTTGGTTGACCACACATGTCATCGGTTCCCAACTGTGCAGATCAATGCTCATGTTGTTGATCACTGGATTGTCTGGTCCAGATTCGATTATTTACAGACCGCTGCCATATAACTGGAATATTGCGGAGTGCGGCATAAAACTAAACTCACTGATTCACTCACAGTTTTGTTGGCTCTGATTTCACACTATTTAACTCGCCTTTCACATTTTTATATTCACCAGCCAAAATCTGGGTCAGTATTTGTCTCCAGAAACCAATGTTTGTCATACAAGACAATGGTGATTGGTTGGTCAGGCTTGCTGACTTGGTTGCCTCATGATCAAAGGGAAATAACTTTAAAATTGCTAGTGTACTCTGAAACAACAGCACAGGAAAATTCACTTTCCTTGATAATTTTCCCAGATTATTTTCCTGTGTGTTTTAAAGTAAGCAACATATCTATCATTGGAAAGTCAACTCGAGACAGATACAGCAAGATATACAAATTTGCTTGACCGACAGAAAAATCATAAGACTGGGATTTTGGCCAATGGATTATTTCCACACTTGGATCATATCTTAACAATGGAGATGGATGGTTATGCTGTTGGTCACTTGATTGTCTGGTCCAGACTCAAGTATTTATAGCTGGAATATTGCTGAGTGTGATGTTAAACAACAGCAAAGAAAAAAAATATATTTTATTTTTTTCTATTCTCAGTGGTACCCACATCCTCGATATCTCCAGGGTATACGTTCCGATAAGTCTCCACTATGCCCTGGACGCATCTACGGCTCTGCCAGATAAATATATTACCTCCCTTTGCTGGCTCCGCCTTCTCACAGTAGCCAATCAGCTAGGTCGCCGTTATAACCGAGCTTGCCAGTGTCAACAAAGGTAGCGGTCGCAACTGCGAAGGTTTGCCCACAATGCGTCCCTGATTTTAGGGAAATCATACAAACAAATTGACAGGTCCGAAACTTTAAAACAACATATGCAAGAACGCCGTCTAACTCTTCCAGAGAACCTCTGCATGGTTTCTGTTGCCAAGTATTAATCTGTTAGATAATTCAAAAAACGAAAGTGAGTTGTGTTTGGTTTGCTCAACTTCCCAGCGTAGACACCTGACTGGATGAAAAGATAGTCAAGGGAGGTAATATATTTATCTGGCAGAGCCGTAGATGCGTCCAGGGTATAGTGGAGACTTATCGGAACGTATACCCTGGAGATATCGAGGATGCATTTTGAGACCAAACTGATAAAACTGTACGACATATGCTGCCATTTATTTAATCTAACACTCTTCTATGTCATGACTGATTGATGCCATGTTATTTAGATATGCTGGACTTCATTTTTTCAGGGCTATTCAGGTGGCTGTTCTCTCTTAAATATACAATAAGTAATATGTCGATAACTCACTGGGAATCTTTTACTCCTAAGGGGTGGGGGGATAGCCTAGTGGTTAAAGTATTCACCAGTCACACCAAAGGCCAGGTTTCGATTACCCACATTGGTACAATGTTTGAAGCCCCTTTCTGGTGTCCTCCGTGATATTACCGGAATATCGCTAAAAGTGGCATAAAACCACACTCACTATTACTCGTGAATGAATGAATCAGTAGTTGGTTTTAGTTACTGGCCAAAGGCACTACCCCATGCCTTTACACAGGATAGGTGATTTGTAATTCTACCATGACTTCACTAAATACTGGATTGTGATTGGTTAATCAAAGTCATTCACTATGATTCAGAGGTATATAATCATGTTACATACCTCTCATTTTCCAACACATTATGTATTTGTTTAAAATCTGAATAACATGGTTATGGTAGAATGGAGATGAACATATTAAGCTGGAATATCAGAGGTGTATAGCAAAAATATAATACCTCTAAATTTTGTGTTTAAAAGGTAGCATGAGGTTTTAAATACAAAATTTAGAGCTTTTACAATTTCGTTATATACCTCTGATTTTCCAGCACAGTATGTGTATCTCCTAATTATAGAGTTTAATTGGTATTCTCTAAGAATTTTTTTCTTGGATTTATAACCTGGCTTTAGACATTTTAAATTTGTTCAGAAATCTAATAATTCTAAGTGAGGGTGAGGAGGGCAAGGGGAGTTGAGTGTGGCAATTTGGTCTTTGGACTATCAGATTTTGCTAAATTTCTCCACCATGATTATTTTATAGAACATTAATTTATATATCCTCAAAAATATGTAAAATACTCTTACAAGACACCTTGACAGTCTCTCCCTCCCCTGTCCCTGTTATAAATGACAAGTTCCTAAATTCAAATGTACTTAGTTTTGTCTGAAATAAATTTCACTGACATTTTGTTACAGCGCAAATCGGGGTTCAACATTGAGTGTGAGTCACAAAGCTACAAGTAAGTCCCATGAGGAGCTAGGGCTCCACTTTGTCCTTCATTATCAGAATTAGTCCCTTCACGTAAAACATGCCACTTGTTGTTACCCTGCCTTGCCCCATTGGCAAACAAGGATAAGTTGGACTGGCACAGAGACGTAGACAATGCATGGCATTGAGCACACCCACTTGGTTAGTGAAAGGGGGTGCAGACGTAAGGTAGTGCACGTGCAGTGCATGATGATGAAATTGATTCTGTACATAGCTGTACATGCCTGACTCATGAGACTCTCATGTAGTTGGTGTAGCAACTACATTTGATCATGGAAAACCTGGGGAACCTTTGCTGACAATGGCAAGTGCTAGTGGGCTGCACTCACACATGCTAATACAGGTCAGTTGTCAGGTCACAGCTCAACTTATCCTTGTTTGCCAGTACATGTCCAGCAATGAGAAGTTGAATTATCTTACCCTACATTTTGATACATGTCTCTGAGTGGTCACTGCTGGTCGGTGCTCATATACTTTGATTAAAAATGGTGAATTTCTTCCCATACTTTGATGTGCCTTATTCTACATTTAGAAGAAAAATTAGCTGACATAATTATGCTTATAGTGTTGGATTTATTGTTCATTTATTTTGAAAATTGACTAGCACCTGGTGCAAGTTAGTCTTATAACTAGGTTGCACTTTGTAATATTGAGTTGCACCAGTGCATGTAACAAGGCACTACATTGAGCCCTGCGATGTCAGTTTATGATATATACACATCTCAGTTAGCATTCCACACAGAAATTTGTATTTCATCAGAGTTTGTCATCTGGGCCGTGAGTCCACCAATTCTGAATAAAGACTTTATGTCGTCTCGAAACTGAACAACAATCAAAAGCAGTTTACTAAACATAAAAAAAATATATCTGTTTGTTATGCAAGGGAGATCACTCTGGATGTGTTAGTGCTACTGTATATTGTAATAATTGTGACAGTCCCACTTGTACTAATCACTGTATCCTGCTCTTTCTTCAACAGGAAGTGAATCACATGAGAAGAAACCAGTCAAGAAGGAAGTAAAGAGCCGTGCTGAGTCTCACAATGTCAGTGATTATCTCCCCATGTTCCACAAAGAAAGGAAGAGCGAGGACCCGTACGCAATCAGAGTAGCAAACATCAAGACACTGCGCAGGATTCTCAGAAAACTGTATGTGGAGGTATCTCTGTATGCTAAGTTGTTTTACCCCGCACATAGCACTATTCCAGCTATGTGGTGGCAGTCTGTAAATGCTCGAGCCTTGACCAGACAGCCTTGTGGTCAACAGCATGAGCACTGATCAGTGTAAAAGGGATATAATGACGTGTCATCCAAGTCAGTGAGCCCGACCACTGATCCTGTTAGTCGCCTTTCATGACATGCCCTTTCCTAGGATAAGGAGCATGGACATTGCAAATGGTCTTGTATGATGTGTGTACAGAAAACATGACCTGAGTTATCAAAAGTATGAATAACTCAATGATCACATATTCAGATCTGTATGAGATGTCTTGAAATTTGTACTGATATTTTGTTTTGTGAACTGTCAGATCTATGTTTATTAAGGCCAGACCAATTTTATTTCTTGTTTTACAGATCCGCTGGCTGTATTTTTTCAAGAATAAGAAAATAAAAAAAATAATAATAATTTTCCCTGCTCAAACAAATAAAATCCTAATATTTATATGGACTAAAAATGTAAACTTACTAGAAAATACTTTTTAGGTTGATTCTTGGCCCATATTCACTACGTAAATTGCCAGAAGTAAAATACTTTGAGTATTCAGAAGGAACATAACTTTGATTGGATTTTTATTTTTATTTTTTTCCCACCTGCCTTTAGATTTTCAGAGGACAAAAATCTGTAAAACAAGAAATAAAATTGGTCTGGCTTAAGAGAGGTTTTTGGTTTTCCATAATTTCTGACACACAAAAATCAGGTTAATAATTACATGTACTCACAAACATGATCATAAATTTGTTTGCAAGCAAGGTTCTTACAGAAAATAATTATCATGCTGACAAATTGGCCATGTTCTTTTGATCTTTCACATCATTTATTTATGTTCAGTTAAGATTGAGATAAAATCCATTATTTATCTTTCAAATTTTGGACAGTGTATGTTTGTTTTTCAGTCCCTTCGAGAGGACAGCAGCTGACAATGACAAGGTGTTTTCTATTCTGCGAACGTTTCCATTCTTTGCTCAGTGCGTGCCCTTGAATGTTCTTAAGGAGTTATGTGTGGTTGCCCAGCTCGAGGTCTGGAAGGAGGACAACTTCACAAGTGAGAGTTGCTTACTTTCCTGTTTTGGATTAGAACTTGTACTTCAGTTAAGTTAGTTTTGTAGGTAACAAAAGTGAATCAGATGGTCAGTTTCTGACTTTCCAGCAATACTTGTAATTTACCACTGGACTGTTTACAAGGTTATATGATTTACTGTTAGAGAATGTGTGCATGTCTCACTGGCTACAATCTGTATGTGGTGTTAAAGGTTGTGAGCATGTTTCAGTATTTGGCAATTCTGCTCTACACGTGGTGTTGAAGGGTGTGGACATGTTTCAGTATTCAGCAGCTCCGGTCTGCACATGGTGTTGAAGGGTGTGAGCTTGTGGTGTTGAAGGGTGTGAGTATGTTTCAGCATACAGCTACTCGGGGTCTTCACATGGTGTTGAAGGGTGTGAGCATGTTTCAATATACAGCTACTCAGGGTCCTCACATGGTGTTGAAGGGTGTGAGCATGTTTCAGTATACAGCTACTCGGGGTCTGCACATGGTGTTGAAGGGTGTGAGCTTGTGGTGTTGAAGGGTGTGAATGTGTTTCAGTATACAACTACTTGGGGTCTGCACATGGTGTTGAAGGGTGTGAGCATGTGGTGTTGAAGGTTGTGAGTATGTTACAGTATTCTTCTACTCCAGTCTACACATAGTGTTGAAGGGAGTGAGCATGTTGGTTTGAAGGTGTGAGCATGTGCTTTTGAAGGGTGTGAGCACATGGTGTTGAAGAGTGTGAGCATGTTTCAGTGTTTACCAACTCCGGTCTACACATAGTGTTGAAGTGTGTGAGCTGAAGGGTGTGAGCTCATGGGTTGAAGGATGCAAGCACATGGTGTTTCAGTATTCAGCAGCTCTGGTCTGCACATGGTGTTGAAGGGTGTGAGCTGAACTGTGTGAGTTCATGGGTTGAAGGGAATGAGCATGTGGTGTTGAAGGGTGTGAGCACATTTCAGCATTTGACTACTCCGGTCTGCACATGGTGTTGAAGGGTGTGAGCACGTTTCAGCATTTGACTACTCCGGTCTGCACATGGTGTTGAAAGGTGTGAGCACGTTTCAGCATTTGACTACTCCGGTCTGCACATGGTGTTGAAAGGTGTGAGCTTGTTTCAGTATTCGGCAACTCTGGTCTGCACATGGTGTTGAAGGGTTCTGTCCTGCCACTGACGTCACCATATTTAAACATCCACTTCTCCCAGATGGAGTTCCGCTCACCGACACCAATAGAAGAAGAGGTCGATGAGAAGGTATGTTGCATGGCATAGATTTATGTTGTTGATTTTGTGGAGACAGTATCTGTACTAATAATGTGAGAGCAAAAACAATAATGCATGTGTCTGACAACTCATGATTTGGGAAAAGTGATGGAATAAAGTTAGAATTTCACACAAATTAATTTTACTGCATCTGAACTTTGTATTGTTTATGGTTTTTACATGAAAATATTTTTCTTAGCCAGATACAAGCCATATTTCAGTCACTGTTTCAGGACATTTTGCTTGAAGGCAGGAGCTAAACCATTGTTTTTCAAATCACATTTACGTCACAGCAACCTACATATCCAGTGAACAATTCCTTCAAATTTCTGTAACAAACTGTTTTTAAGATATCCTCAGGTCCATCTGAAAACCAGTATGTCCCTAAATGGACTTCCTAGAAGCATCTCCGTAGATACTACGCAAAGAAAGTTGAAGAACACACTGTTACCATACTGAAGTCTGTGATGCCATATGTGCTCCTGTACGTTAATAATCTTTTTGTTCTTGTAACACAGCATTGTCACAAATGTCCCTCACTGTTGTTGTGGATTCATAGCTATAGTTGTGTGTCATGCGTCTCTGTGTTGCAGCTTGAAGTAGGTGAATGTTTTGGTACCTTGGTGAAGATTGAGGACAGATCAGCCAACACGAAGTAAGCAAATTACACCATTGCTCTGGATTATAGATCGTAGAGTTCATACATGCTCTTCATGGACAGAACTAGACATTAATCAGTAGTTTCTGCTGATGTCAAATAGAAGACGGACAGATCAGTAGAGAGATTTTAAACATGACTGACCATTTCTTTCAAAGTTTTAGAAAACAGTAGGTGACTTTGGTGTGACCTTTGTTTGACCTTTATTTGACATTCACTTGATCAGTTCTGTGTTTCATAGTATTTATGCGACCAAACTTATGTTCTTATGTGAAGTGTCTGTGACCAGTCTTGTAAGTCTTTTGTGACCAATGCTGTGTATCTCTTCAACCCATGAAGATCTTAATTAGAATTGATCTTCAGTAACATATGCTTGTCATAAAAGGTGACTATCAGGATCGGTTGGTCAGACCGGCTGACTAGGTTGACATGTCATCTTATCCCAGTTGGACAGATCAATGCTCATGCTGCTGGTCACTGGATTATCTGGTCCTGATTCTATTATTTACAGACCGCTGCCATATAGCTGGAATAACGCTGAGTGTGGTGTAAAATTTTAACATAGCCTCTCTTTCATGACTGAGAACCTGACCTTGATATGACGTGTCTATCTTCAGAGTGCTGAGTGTCAATACAGATGAAACTCCTGTTGAATTATTGAAGATATCAGTGTCCGATTACAACAGGGTCATAGAGGTGAGACAGTAGATGGAAGCGACATCACCAACATGTCCATAGTTCTAACTTGGACCTCACTCGGCTACTGGATACAGATCATTAGATTGATAGAACACGTGCAGGAGAGACCTCACATCATAAAGCTTTTCCAGCTCAGGGACAGCAGAGACCAGTCTGTCATATAAGATACTTTAAAGACAGATGTGTGCAATATCTGGAGAACTGAACACAGGCCTTCTGTGTGATGAGTGATCGCTTAAACCACTTGGCCATGTCAGATGGTGACTAACAATCTAATTCCTCTACGTAAGTAAGAAGCTATATTTGTTGTCTTTTGCAGCAAATTCGTCAGCGAGAGCACACAGAGAAGCTGAACGTCCTTCTGTCAGGAGAGCAGTATGGGGTGTGGCCTCGTCAGCCTCTCATACAAGTAGCTAACCTCATCGAGTGGATGACTTACCCACCAAACACAGGTACTGTATGTGTCAAGGGGCATGTTGATAACAGATATTAAAATCTGTGAGTTAGGTTAGACACCGATTTTGCCTGTAGTCTATTAATATCATGTGAACTTAAAATAGGAGGAAAACCCCAAATTGAAATTGGAGGAACCCATTAGCAGATAAATCAAGAAACATTAGGGAAACCAGGATTTGAACCCACAACCAAGGAACAACAACCCCCAAAAACTAACACATCCTGTATTGACATGTCTACAACTCTGCCACTTTGTTGATGTAGTCCAGTCTGTGCGTGTCAGTACAAAAAGGGTGTTTATGTTGGCTTTGACTGTGTATTCGTACACGGTATAGGCCTTTTGGCTCAAAAGTAGATCGATGAATTGCAATCTAGCTTGAAAACTAATAAACATAGCATACTCAATGAAACGCTGACCATGATTAAAACATCTTACCAACTCTGAAGTTTTTGCAGAAATTTTGTCCTAAAAAAAACCCAAGTTGTTTAACAATCTATCATTAAAATATTGACACAGCTCACTGTTTGTTACGAGGGAGGAGTGCTAGCCAGCTGTGCGAGACAGGACAGGTTAATGAATATATAACTTTCTCGGCACTTGTGCACATTGCTTCTAAATGAACACCTGGCTGTGCCTTTCTCTGCACTCCTCCCTCATAACAAACAGTGAACTTTGTCAGTAATTTAATTATAGTTTTTTAATTAGATTGCAATTCCTCAGTCCGCTTTTGAACCAAACGAACTATAGTCCCATTATGGGCAGGGTCATATTACTGGTGGTTACCCACTCGTAATTTCAAATTTGTAAACTCTGTGAAGAAGAGAAATTCCTTATACAACTTTTCTGCTGAAGGTGGAAACTTTTATAACTTATGCCTATATTTGTCACAAATTTCACAGTTTTCATCCTCTATTTACACTCACTTGTGTCCCACTGAATCAGTACTGAAAGTGGCACAAGGGGCAGCTCACCCAAGGTGCAAGTTCATCTTAACAGTCTTATATTAAACAGCTCATGAAGGTCCATATTAGAATATTGGCCTTCAGTAACCCATACTTGTCACAAGAGGCAAAAAACAGGGTAGGTCAGGTTGCCTGATTGATGCTCATGCTATTGATTGATCACTGGATTGTCTGGTCCGGAGTCGATTATTTTCAGATTGCCACCTTATAGCTAGAATATTGCTGAGGAAGGCATAAAACTAAACTCTTGTATGAAACATGGCTGCACACATCAACCGTATTGTTAATGTAAGTCCTGGTGTCTGTTTTCCAGTGGTTGTGTCAGAGGGGTACAAGTCCCCCTTCATAGGCTTCATCAAGAGTGGGGAGTGCCATGTGCTGCGTCAGGTCGACGTTCTACACACTCTCAGCAACGGACAGAAGGTAATTTCACTCTCAGTATCCCGTCTTGGGAACCAAGGGCAGGTAACTCTAAACACCTCATTCAGATATGAGACAAGGGCGTGCATGACATAACCCAATTACATCACAATGATTGCCACTTAAATTTTCTGTACATTGTTAGTGTTTGGAATTAGTAGTTTGCATGTAAATTCACAGATATGAAAACATGCTTAATTCTGCATTTGAAAATACCAAAGTTATGAATTGTTTTCAGAAACACTATGTCTCCATATGCAACTCTCACTGTTGTGAAACTGCAATGACGTCCTTCTGGAATGTGTTGACATCCTGATAAGCAGATAACAGAAATAAGACAAATACTGTTATCAATTCATCGTCACAATTAATGATCATCAAATTTTAAAAATATGCTGCATGAAATAATATCCATTATGGTCGAAGGATCTGTCTGACTTATGCTGCATTTAACCGCATCAAACCAGATGCTCATCCCACTCTCAAACCCGTGTGTTATTGCAGGAACGAAAAACAAAACAGGTGGTCATGGGAAGACTGAAGCCATCGGATTCATTTGCTGAACTGAGTGTGCTCCTGGATGAGCCAATCACATGCTCCATTGTCACAGCAACAGATATTGAACTGGGCATCATCAAACCAGAGCGGATAGCAGGTGTGTTGCAAAGAGTCCTAGTTGGGTGGATTTGGCTGAGAGCAGAAAGGGTGTGGTACAAGAATAGTTTGGGTTTTAGGTGTGCGGCAAGAAGATGCCTTGGGTAGTAATTGGAGATGAGGAATTACAAAAAATTATGATGAATGATTGTGTAGTATTTCTCCTGTTGCTTGTCTTTAAGTTTCATTTTTGTTTCAGAGCTTGATGAAGTTACAGTACAACTGTTCAAACAGTCAAATACAAGGACATTTGGGGATTTAACCAAGGTAGACATGAGCATTTAGTGATGTAATAGGTAGATAGGATTTGTTGATCTATCCTTGGGAGATATGATCATTCGTTGATCACACCAAGGTATATATGATCATATTTGATTGCACCAAGGTATATATGATCATTCGTTAATCACACCAAGGTATATTTGATCATTTCTTGATCACACCAAGGTATATATGATCATATTTGATCGCACCAAGGTATATACGATCATTTGTTGATTGCACCAAGGTATATTTGATCATTTCTTGATCACACCAAGGTATATATGCTCATTTCTTGATCACACCAAGGTATATATGATCATATTTGATTGCACCAAGGTATATACGATCATTTGTTGTTTGCACCAAGGTATATATGATCACTTGTTGATCGCATCAAGGTATATATGATCATTTGTTGATGGCCCCATGGTATATATGATCAATCATTGATTGCACAGAGGTATAACTGATCATTTAATGATCGCAGGTATATATATGTGATTATTTGTTGATCCCACTATGGTATATGTGATCATTTGTTCATCGCCCCAAGGTATATATGATCATTTGTTGATCGCCCCAAGGTATATATGATCATTTGTTGATCGCCCCAAGGTATATATGATCATTTGTTGATCGCCCCAAGGTATATATGATCAATCATTGATTGCACAGAGGTATAACTGATCATTTAATGATCACAGGTATATATATGTGATTATTTGTTGATCCCACTAAGGTATATATAATCATTTGTTCATCGCCCCAAGGTATATATGATCATTTGTTGATCGCCCCAAGGTATATGATTAATTGGTAATGTAACAATGTGCAGTAGAACATGGAGATGGTTGAATCATTGTTTGCATGTTGCCTTGGTAACCAGTCAGCTTCTGTTTTGCAGAGTGACATTGAGGAAGAATACATACAGCAGGAATTGAAGAGAGAGTGGAACGAGTTCAAACACAGCGTTGTCGTCGATGTAATTAACTCACGTGGTATTAGACCAGGATATGGTCGCTGGACAAAATAAAAGGCCAGAGTCTGCACATGCTTAACAGACAAACTGTGAAATGTCATACAAATTGCTGCTGATATACCTCAGGAATATAGACTCTTTTACCTGTTGGAAGTGCAGGCATACAAAGCCAGTGAAATACTGTGATACAAAATTGAGAAAATCTGTCAGGGGGACCCAGAGATTTGTGGGAGCACTGTGTGATTCTGGAAGAGATGACAAAATCAAGAAGATCTCGGTGTGATAACAATTACAGTGTTCATGGCCAGTTCAAGGATCATCATTTTTTAAAAAGTTTGATCTCTTGAGCAATTAATAAAACCAGTATTCCTTCAGTACTCATAGGCTGTAACAAACTTTGAATAAACCAGACCAAAGGATGTAATTCAATGTAATGAGAATTGCCATACCATGTGTAAATATCTAAATACTACCTGATTGTCTGTCATTAATGGTGATAAGTGTTAAGTTTGTTTCAGTGGGAATGGAAGACATGTTGGATGTTTAGTACCCAAAGATTTGTGTGGAGTGATCTTGTGTGTCAGAACTACTTTCAGTCTGCCTTATTAACACTGTGTACACTTGCCTTACTTCTTGACATATATAGACTTCAGTATCATGTATGTGACTATGCTTGGTTTAACACTGCTTTCAGCAATATTCCAGCACAATCATGGCAGGGAACACTGGAAAATGGGCTTCTCACATTGTATCCATGTGGGGAATCGAACTACTGCTTGACACATATAAGATGAGCCTGTGCAGTAAACACACTTGTGAAAAGTAGGCGGGGCAGGGAATGTGGACAAACACACTTGGTTGCTAGAGGTACATGAGGTAGATCGACTCTCGTGAACTCAATGCCGCTTCTGTTTAACTCGAGTCCAGTAGTATGATATAACAATCAAAAGGAAATTGAACTTTTCAATACCTAGATGACAACGTGTTTCAATCTGCATTCAAATGGAATGTTCTGGAGGGCGTTCCCTTCTTTGCAAACTGGAGTTATTTGTCAGGTCGTGGCTCATCTAATAGTTGTCAAGCAGTAGGTCTTCGTTGTGACAAGCAAATGCATCAACTACAAGGCTACCCTTCTGCACCTATCATGAATCTGAATGTCAACTTTGTTATAAGACAATAAAGACATAGAATTGTTGTACATGTTTAATCCAAAATGTAATGTTTGTTTTCCTACTTCTTGCCTTTGTAATAATATATTTTTGCACATAGGAATCATGGGCCAAACATTTCCTTGCAGTTTGTATTTGTTATTGAGTGGGGACGTACTGAAAATACTTAATTTTTATACAAAAGATCTTAACTTTTCTTGAAACTGTTTTGTGTTATTTCTGCTGTTGTTGTGGCTTTTAAGTTTTCAATATTACCGCCAAATTTATCTGTCGCTTCCACTTGTTACTGAAGGTTCAAAATACTGCAGACGTCATCCTATGTCACACCAATCACATATGTGAGTGAGTGAATGAGTTTAGTTTTATGCCGCACTCAGCAATATTCCAGCCATATGGCGGCGGTCTGTAAATAATCGAGTCTGGACCAGAGCATCGATCTGCGAAATTGGGAACCGATGACATGTGTCAACCATGTCAGCGAGCCCGACCACCTGATCCTGTTAGTCGCCTCTTACGACAAGCATGGGTTGCTGAAGGCATATTCTACCCCAGACCTTC
Source organism: Haliotis asinina (assembly GCF_037392515.1). Lineage (NCBI taxonomy): Eukaryota > Metazoa > Mollusca > Gastropoda > Lepetellida > Haliotidae > Haliotis > Haliotis asinina. The sequence goes on from NC_090291.1 coordinate 16,167,251, forward strand.
ACGGGTCCCAATCACATATGTAAGTACATAGCAAGTGTGTATTTTAAGTGCTTAAGTTATGTCCCTTGATAAGACCAGAATCTGCTTGTCTAGGATCCAATGCAGGCTAACCCAATAATGATCTTGGTATGCCACTATGTGAACTTATGGCTTTCATGGCTATTCTGTTCATGAGAGCGGACCAAGCAGTCTAAAGATCTCATGCTTCAGGGATTCTGAGGATTCAAGGATCCTGCCAGTTAAAACTGCCTTAAAATCTGATGTACTTTGATAGGATCATTCTTAATCTGATATTGTGTCTAGTTTATAGAAAGTGAAATGATCCTGACTATCTCAATCAAGATTATTTCATAGATACAGCCGTGCATGTGCTTGTATATGCTTGCACAAGTTTGGACTATGTACTGGTTTTACACAGAGATGCTGCGGTTTGCCCTGTTCCTCAAAGCTATAAAGACAGTTGTAAGTCGGTGTTAAATTATGGGAGTTGCAATCTCCTTAGGGCTATGATCGTTTGTGAAACGAGGCCCTGCACTTTAACTTGGATACATACACAGTCCTTTTATCTGTGTGTCAGGCAATGCCTTAACAAATACCATCTCATAACATCTTTTGGATGACTGAGTGACTTTTACGCCACTTTTAGCAATACCATGATGGGAACACCAGAAATCGGCTCATTGTTCCCATCTGAGGAAATTGAACCTGGGTCTTCAGCATGACTAGCAAACTGGGCTACTCACCATCCTCTTTCGGTTTGACACAGATGAGGAATAAACCATTAATGCTCCTCCTGCTTAGCAGATGTTCTTAGACCATGGAGGCTGTCAGAATTACATTTAAGAAAGTCTGAGCAATTCAGCAGACTGACTGATCTATGATCACTTTTGGGAATTTGTTGAAGTTTCACAATTGATGATTGGTTCATTATGTGTGAGCAATTATCAAAAAATTGGTAAACATAATTTTGTAGTTTTTCCTCTTTAGAATGAGTGGGTGGAGTTTTACACCGCACTCAGCAGTATTCCAAGCTATATGGCAGCTGTCTGTAAATAATCAAGTCTGGACCAGACAATCTAGACAGCTTGAGCATTGATCTGCACAATTGGGAACAGATGACATTTGTCAACAAAGTCAGTGATAGTCGCTTCTTACGACAAGCACAGTCGTCTTTTCTCGCAAGCATGGGTTGCTGAAAGCCTGTTCTATAATTGATACTTCTTGGGTCTCTGCTTCAGGCTACGATTGCAGATAAATATAAAGAAAAAGACCATTTGATTCTCTAATGTTTCTTGTTATATTTAGAAACTGCACTAATTGCATTTGCTAATTCATGTCCAATATAAAATGACGCAACTTGCCATTTGAAAGTGATGACTGATACATCCTGAACATTATCTTCCCAGAGACTTTAAGAAATATTCAGTCATGACTTTTCAGGAAGTCAAGAGAGTTTTCTATGAATTAAACACATTCTCAAGGCCTCACAACATTCTAGATGAGTTCCATCTTCAAGTATTTCAAACTCGATTACTGTGTTTCCCAAATTGTTTGTGTTCGATTTTGAGAAAATGTGATGAATTACTTCATCGTTTGGCCACTGCAATCAATCTTCAAACATTTCAGTTAATAGGAACACCACTAATGAACCAAATGGAAAAACATGCGCATTACTGGAAACACACAAAAGACAAACAGAAATGCATTTGTTTATTCATATATGATCCAATGAATGAACATTCGCCTGAACAACTGGAAAAATAAATTGCTAGCTGGATAAGAGAGGAGAGGTAGGTCCTTGCCACAAACTTTCAGAGATGTCACAGTTTAAGCCAAGAAGCTAAACATGAATATGAACAATGAAAATTGGAATAATAATAGTTTAGGCAACAACAAGTAATAGCACCGCATTTTACACACATTATATATTTGGGATTAGTTCCCAATACAGTACAGATTCTTGTACTTCTGTTGGGTTGAGTCCTGTTTGGGATTCAAAACCCTCAGAGTCCGGCACCTAATCACCAGCTGGAGCTGTGCAAACTGAACCCAATAGGCCTACTATAAGTGTACTTGCAGGAAATGTTAACGGAACTTCTGAAAGTAAATATTTGCAATATTTATGAAAAATATTTTTTACATATATTTTGAATATTTCACAGTATGTGAATTGTGTTTGAATGAAACTTACACAAAGAAAACATGTCACAATGACGATGATATATACTGAGTCTGCCTTCTGATATGTTTTTATTATGCATATTTTCATCAAAATGCACAACCTGTCAGCCCCAAGGCAGCGTGTTTCATAAAGTTTAACACCTTCCACCATTGTAAACATTCACTGATTCTGGACTAGAAATGTTCAGGTGTGATGGACTCCTGTAGATGTTGCATATCTTGTGGAACATATCCAGGAGACCCAGATGTCCAGGAAAAGGTGATCTTCAAAGGTAATACGAGATGGGTTTCCCGTAGATATTGCAGATCTTGTGAAGCATCTGTGGGGAGACCCGGAGGTCCAGCAAAAGGTGATCTTCAATGGTAATACGAGATGGGTTTCCTGTAGATATTGCAGATCTTGTGCAGCATATCCGGGGAGACCCTGAGGTCCAGCAATGGCTGATGTTCTGGATGAGGATGCATGTCCAGGAAGTCTAAGAGGACCTGTGGCAACAAACTGTCAATCATTTCCTGATGCTGTGTTACCACTGTATCACATAATGAAACCCAAATTCACACCGGCAGGACAGATGTAAAAATACAGTGAGGCTGCGATATGATTCGCATGCAAATAATATGCATGCAATATGATTCATGTCCCAACACACTACTTTGACATAGTTCCCATTTTTAGCATATGAATCACCACCCTGAATCATTTGTTTTCAAATTTTTGACAGCAAAGACAAGATATTGAAGGGAAGAAGAAAGCACTGTGCTGATTCTGCCATTTAATTATACCCAACCAGGAATTAGAAGGGAATCTGTATAAAGTGGTTCTTGAGCATCCACGATATATCCTGGGTATATGTTCCGATGAATCTCCACTACACCCAGGATGCATCTATGGCTCAGTCCCTATGAATTTAACACCTCCCTTGGTTAGCCTTTTAGCCAATCATGTGTTCTACACTGGGAAGTTGAGCATAGCAATCATAACTCACTTTTGCTTTTTAAATCATATAACCAATTAAATCTGGCAACACTAAAGATGCAGAGGTTCACTTAAAGAGGTAGAAGTTCTTGCGTATATTTTTTTAAAGTTTCAGACCTGCCCATTCGTCTGTAGGAGTTCCCCCAAATCTGAGTCGCACTGTGAACATACCTTCGCAGATGTGACCACTATCTCTATTGAAACTGGCAACCTGTAACGGTGGCTTAGCTGATTGGCTACTGTGAGAATGTGGAGCCAGTAAAAAGAGGTAATAATATTCTCGAGCTGAGCCGTAGATTCATCCAGAGTATAGTGGAGACTTATCGGAACGTATACCCTGGAGATATCAAGGATGGTTCTTGAGCAGCTTCTGTTATTATACACAAGAGATTACTATCATGGGGGAAACAACTATTACAACTGCGACAGACTACTGCAACATACTATTGTGATAGCAATTGTCTATAGCAACCGCCTATCGCAATACTACTGCAGTAGTGTTGTTTTTTTTGCTTGAATTGTCTCATCTGAAGTATATATGCTCTATATATGTGAAATTTTTTTGCAACTCTAAGTCCCAACTCATCTCAGAATGCAGGCAGGAAGTTTAACAACCATATCTTTGGGTACTTCATATTTCAGAATGTCTGTCACCTACTGTTGCCACTAGTCAAGTCTGAGTTTCTAAAGATTCTGGTCAAGCATCACCATCTTATACAACAATCTATTCTTCATTCATGTTCAAACCACTGATTTGGGCATAGACTATTATTTGTTCAAGTATCTGAGAAATACGAGGTTGACAGTAACAGCACCTGTGTTGTCAGAACATCCCTGCTTTCACCGATGCCAGACTCCCGCCTGATGTTGGACACCCTCCTGCATGCTGTCCTTCCTGCTTCCCAGGTGCTGCCAACTGATGGACCTACAACGACAGGTGCTGTCATGACATTGGACTCCTGGAACTGGCTTCATGCAATGTGGGGTATTGAATCAGGACTGTTAGCATGATGAGTGTGCACTATAAGCACTAAGCTATCCAATCACATGAATGATAAAACACCACATTAAGCATTAATCCTACATTGTAAACCAAAAGTTACAGTAGTATAGGGAATAGGGGTTCTGGACCACTTTCAAGAAATGTCTCTACAAAGCCGTATTTAGTAAATAAGGCTTTGGTTGGGACCTTAGATCTTGCTACTATTACCCCTACTACAAAAAGGTTGGGTGTCTATGAAACAGTTTACCGTGTATTGGTTGGAGGTAACACTGTGCCGTACGGTACGATCAATAATTCTTCTCTTACAAACCCCCTACCCGGCCCATCCCTCAAGTAGTATAAGTTAGGTTCGTCGGCTTTCATATCCACTTTATCTATGTTGTAAGTTTTGACTGACCATATAGGATCGGTGGCTCGCTTACGGCTATCGCCCTCGTGTTCCCCCGGCTGGTATAGATACCTCACTTTGGCGGCCTATGTCATGTTTATATCGATGAAACAGTTTAACGTGAACCGCCTACGATCTCTTTGGTGTTCATAATAAAGGCTTGCTGGGCTTTTTGTATCCCCTGTTCTATGTACTTTTTTTTCTCGTCCTTGCTGATAGCAGACTTACGAGACTTGGATCGAATATCTTGTTTCATTCCGTTATATTTTTTGAGTTCAGAGAGGATTGAACGAAACTCCTCTTCTGAGATCTTACTATCAGAGAGTGCTGTGGAAATACGCTCACTCACTGTGTTCAGCTTTGCTTCGGCCAGAACCCTGATCTCGTCGTGTTTCAATGCCTTACGATTAAGTCTGCGTGATACTAACTTAAGCGCCAATCCTGCCAACCCTGCCACCCCTGCCGTTATTTCAATACCTAGCACTATAGGTGCAGCCACGATGGTAGCCAACAACCCAACACCTGCCGCCCCTAGTCCCATGCTGGTTGCCATAAGGGTAGTGTCAGCCCCGTCCACGATATTGAAAGCTCTATTATACTTTTTACATAGTGCTTTCCGCGTGTCACGGTCTTGTTCTAGTTGACGTTTCACATCACATAACTGCCTCAAGCGGAACCCATCTACGGTTTCCAGCGTCTTCGCTACTTCCTCTACGACTGGGTACAGACCCATCTATAATATATATTTTGAAAAATATTTTAATTGGGTTTCAGTTAATATTTCACGAATGAATTTGAAGCCTACAAGGGATAGATCATAATTAATGATAATAGGTGTGAAGCCAATAGACTTTTCTGTTGTAATAAAAACCCCAGGGAGGCTTATTAAGCGGTTTATAGGACACCCCGGGTTATTCCGTTGTATAACAATACGGCAATATTGACCTACGTGTTCGTTATACCAGTGTATTGTCAACCCGGGTAAAATTTGGCGTCCTTTCGAGGAGTTTTCCTGGTTAAAATACGTAAAGACGACTTCTATGATGATTGTGTAGAGGTAGTTTATTTGATCAAGATGCTCCTTGGGTAAAAAAAACTTACTGCTAAATGTTAATTTACTTTCTGTGTCAGAACTTAACCCACTTTTTTCTCCAATACGAGAATCTATCGAGACTGTTGCTTTATTTTCCGTAATGAAATCCCCGGGCCAGATACCGTTATTCCTAATCTTAGAGATGTACCCCCACTTTTCTTCTTTTAATGTGATATAAGGTGAGGTGATTGTTAAGTTGAGCAGCCATTTAGGCTCTTTTAAATCTGATAACGACACCCGTCTGTACACGTTGTCTTTGAAGTGCAGGATGTATAATTCATCTTCCTCACCAGGCTGATCGAAGCCCTCCGTGTCTCCTAGGTCGTTAAGCGTAGTGTTGGGACGATGACTGGTCATTATTATACTATTACAATATAATTTCCAACTGGTTTTTTGATAATAATTCAGGGGTTAACTTCATACCCATGAAGTGTATGTTGTCAGGCAGGAAGATCTTGGTTAGTGATATCTTGTTTTCCACGATCACGTTGACCCCCTCCATACTGGTGTCGGCTCCAACACCCACCCGCACGTAAACGTTGCAAACTTGATACTGGTGTCGTTTCACCCACCCGAGTTTGATTCCCTTCACGATCTCGACATCATTCCCCGATGGTTCCCCTAGGTAGACTTTGATGATCAGTGTTGAGTTTGCCGGTAGACTCTCTAGTATCTTGACCACGCCTTCGAATTCAGACACCAACTGCAATGTCACGTTTTGTATGGCCGGTTTACTCGATAGCATGTGGGCTGCCATAGTGTTGACTGGGCTGACGACTACGCTACGTCTGAGTTGGGACATAAGCCACGAGCAGGGTTCCATTGTTCACGACTTTGTTTAGGTGGTTGTCTTTGTTATCCGTAAACACGTAAGGGGAGACGAGTCTAATATTGAGAAACCAGTCGTCGTTATCGGGTAACAACACCCACTTGTTATCTTCGGTGAAGACGAGCATATATGGTTTGTTTTGGACGACGGTAGTGCTCTCAACATCGTCTAAGTCGAACAGTTTACCCCCGAACGATGGGTATATTATCCAATTATTATCACCGGTGTTGACAAGGGCGTACTTAGTGTTGACTGTTGCTCTTGTGGTATCTATCATATCACTTAGGGTTCCACCGGAGGGGATTTCAACGCGTTTGTAAATGTTGTTTTTCAGTTGCAAGGCGTACGATTTACCATCTACTCCGGGAGCGTCGAAACCGCGCGTGTCTCCGAGGTCGGAGATCCCGATATTAACGCATTTTTTCACTCCGGGCCCTTGTGCGCTGGTCATTTTACATGAAGCGTTAAGCTGAGGTATCCTATATTTACAGGATTATGATTTATATCTAACACCGATATTGTCAGCTCAGGTATGTTGCCCTGGGTTAATCTCTTAAAATGCCGTGGTGAAAACGACTCGGTTCTACCGTCGTTGAATTTCTCAGTTTTCACCGGCACTGCTCTCAGTATAGTGGAAGGGTGACCTCCTTGAATGTTGTACGTTGTGCTCACCTGATCGAGATGAATGTACAGCTCTCGGTACGGTACTAGGTCGGGTAACTTCGTGCCTGTGACGGTTGTTGTTGGTTTTATCTCGTCAGGAGACATACCGAGTATCCTCGCTAATGGTCGGCCGAGCCTCAAGGAGGTTCTTCCGTTGTTGATTAACACCACTGTGCCGTTTGAGTCGTTCATCTTGAGTTCGGCTCCCAGGGGTTTGAAGACCTCGTCGTTGAGAGAGCACACGCTGTAGTAGCCGTCAGTTATCTGGCTGCGAGTTCCACTGACGAACAGCTTATTGTTGCTGATATTAATGTTAGTCCATTGCGGTAGGTAGGTGATATCGCAGAGTGCGACTTCGAGTTGACCTGACGTGTTATCGATCGCGTGCGTCAGCTGAACGGCCTCACCGCTCGTTATCCCTGGAAGTGTTATGTACATATTATAATATATAATTTATATATTATAATATGGATTTAGCACACTTGAAAATCGTGGTGAATGCAGATGGTACGGGGTTTAAAACAACCTTTATTAATATCTTTGAAAAATATGTCGTGTCCGTTAATAACGCGCAGGCGGTGGTAAACTGGAATCAAAACCCAATGCAGTTTTGGCAGAACCAACTCAACTTTGCTGTGTGGTGTGCGACGACAGGGTCGGGTGTGACACCAGACTACGGTATAGACGAACTGAGTAAGGCGGTTATTTTGTTTCATATTTATTATCAAACGAGACGAATATTGAAGGAAATAAGTGCTCCTCTTCCCCAAGATAAAGCGTGGAGTATGACGAATAACCCCTATGATAGACGCGCTTATGAACGTATTTGTGGGGAGTTTGAGATTCCAACGAATAAAGACTTTCGCCTTCCTGGTGTGAACCATGGTCTCGGTATAGTTCTCGTGTACTTCTACAGGTCAGGAACATATTATGCCGGTTCTAAAGATGGTTCATACAACCCAAACCGGCATACATTTACAGGCCCCACAACGAATGAAAAGATCCATGTCAGCTGTATAAAGCAAACCAATCCTGATGCAGCCACAGCCTGGACTAAAATGATCTCAAAAACATCGAAAGAATTCACTCGTGCTGGTACAATACGCTTGAACGACTCGATTCGAACGTACGTGTGGGCGCTGTTGGGTGCGCAGTCGATGACGCGTTCCAACATCCTCGGTAAGGGAACTGCTTACGACGCTCAGAAACAGTTCGTTTCCAACGTTGAGGATGCTATAAATTCTCCAGTTGATCTCCCGAGGGCCATCGACCGTTACCAAAACGTGTTAGAATACGCCAGATCGAAAGTCAATTACGTGTTCGGCGTGGGGTTGTACATGGCTCCGAGTGATATGCAACTGAGAATAAAAAAAGTGGTGGGTTATAACAACAAAATAGTCATAGCCACGGCGGACCAAAAGTTGGGTATCAACCCCGATATTAACATCCCCTATATCCCACACATCCCACCACGTGAAACGGGTATAGTTGCGCCGCCCCCGGAGTCTAAAGTTCATGTGCCCCCCACACACTCTCATATTCATGTGGGGGTACCCCCTTATCAGCAGCATATTGATAATAAAACGGCCCTGGTGGTTGGTGGGGTAACTTTGGGACTTATTTGGTTAAAGATTTCTTAGCCGCTACGTACACCAGACCCGCCACGGCGACGATGGCTGCCCACAGGTTTTGACTGAGCCACATGGCAGTTTTAGACAGAGCGCTCAACAACCACGAGACGATGCTACCCAGGATGCCGGGAAGGGCTTCGGCGGCTTTACCAGCCAGTTTAGCTAGGCCTTCCCCGAGTTTTTTTATCCAGTCTTTAACACCACCGCCACTTGGAGTTCCCCCGCCGGCAGGTGTGGGGGTTCCCCCTGTCAGTGACACCACCAGGGTTGATATAATGAAACCCAATGCAGTCAGAATGCTGGCGATGGTGATCCCTTGCTCCCGGAACAATATCCGAATCCTGTTGGCTAAAGTTGTATCCTCGTTCAGTATTCTATCGATTGTTTCCCGAATACGACTGATCTGGGATCGAAGCTGTTCACGATTCGAGGAAGCGGATTCCAATCGTGTACGTCTCTCGTCTTCTAAATCGCGTAGTCGTTCATTGATACGGCGCTTCATATCATCGTTTTCAGTTTCGTTGAGTTTGGTTTTTTCCCTAGCGATGTGCTCGTCGATTTCGTTCAGTTTCCCCATGTTGTTCACGAGTTCTCCACGCACGCGTTTCACGGCTTCGTCTAAGCCGCGCAGTTCCCTTACCGGAAAGTCAAACCCCGGTAACGGTTTGTCCCAGTAGGTGCTCAACAGTTTTTCTATGCTGTCCGAGGCTTCTGTAGCACGCTGTGGTGTCATTTCATCTCTAGTGGTGAGGTGGGATCTGGTAGCTTGCAGATCTTCTTTAACGGCCTTAGGTATTGCACCACCGTAATCATTCATGTTTAGATTTGTACGGATAAATTCGACACCATGGCGGCTGGCTAGAGTTGACAAGGCCAGTGGTTTTTTATTGCTCTTGTTAAAGAGGTCAACCCCTGGGTCAGACTTAAGGCGTAGAACACCCTTTGTATCAATAAAAAAATTCTTATGGTATCGACCCTGTGGTTCAACGTAGTTTTTATCTCTTCTTAAACTTTCGTAATAATCATTTACCGTTGTTTCCAAGAGTTCTTGGTTCAATGGTGAACTAGTAAATGAGGTCTCCTGCTCATCATCGAATGCCTGGGCACTAGCGCCCGGCATCTCCGTCATATCTATGTCTTCATCCATTAGTATTAAAAATATATTTCTTTTATATAACAATGTACGGTAGAAAATTAGATCCTTTCAGAAGATTGAGAGAGCCATTAGGGGCCAGAGCCGTGCGACAGTCGGTGACCATCACCAACAATCCCAGCAAGATAGACCAGAATCAAACTCTGCTGGTTAGATTTCCAAACCTTGGTGAGAATGACCTCATTGTACCAGGCACTGTTCGACTGGCGTTCAATATCACGTTGACCTCCGACAACGACAAACGCGAGCTAGTGCGGAACGTGGGTCGAGCTATCATCAAGAAAACGACCGTCAAGATCAGCGGTAACGAGGTGCTGAGCATCGACGACAGCGACGTGTTTCACTGCTACAAGGATCTCTGGAAAAGCGAGGGAGAACGAGTCAATGATGTGTACCAGGGTATCAGCAAATCAACCCGGGCGCGCATAGGGTATGTCTTCACGCAAGACCAGCAAGACAAGCTATCGGACGGTGAAAAGGCCATCGCTCGAGCATACGGAAATCGATTCTGCGCGCCGCTCGACTTCGAGTTGCTCACGGGACACGCGCCGTTTTACCAGGCCGCGCTGGGTGATAGGCTCGAATACGAGCTCACGTTTAACGACTATAGCAAAGTAGTGCGTACGCCGAACGGTGATGAGGCCAGTTATGCCATAGACAACATCTCTCTGGAGTTTGACATGGTCACTAGCCCGGATCTGGCCAGGCAGGTTCGAAGCCAGTACTCTGGGAAGATGGCTATCCTGTACGATCGCGTACTGAGGCATAGATCAGTCGTGCGAGATAAGAGCGACACTGTGTGGAATATCAGCCTGAACGTGCCGGCGCGATCGATGAAAGGTATCCTGGTCGTCCCAGTGGAGTATTACGATCCATTCCGGAGGGACAGCGAGAAGTTTTTCAACCCCGAGATTGAAAAGGTGGAAGTGACCATCGAGGGCGTGCCCAACCAGCTGTTCAGTCATGGCATGAGACCACACCAGCAGTGGGATGAGATAAAAAAGCTACCAGTGGGGGATTATATAGCAAAGGACCTGGACCTCGGCTCCGTGCAGATCGGTGAATACCTGACCACCAAGTACGCCCTATGGTTGGACATGCGATCCACGGATGATGATAAACTGCACGGTAGCGGGCGCCGTATAGATAACGGCAGCGAAGGGATAACCATCCAGATTACTAAGAAGGCTCAAACCGCTGGTAAGTTGAAATTATATCTGTACGTTATTATGGACGCGCAACTTAATATAGACAATGGGAGATTCGTGCAAGCCATCTACTAGTGGGGGAGACCCCCACACCCCCCGGGTGTACCCACAACTACCCACTGACCCACACTGCGCCATAGTGTGCGGGCAGACTGGCTGTGGGAAGACCGTTTTCGTGTTGGATATGTTGGAGGGTTACTACAAGGATGTGTTCGATAACATCGTTATCATGTGCCCTACTCTGAGCATGAACAAATCGTACGCGCGACCTTGGGTGATGACGGACCCGGACGTACACAAAATCAACCCTGGAACACGCCTGCAGGACTGGTTGAAAGCTCTTCACGAGAAATTTAAAGGGGAACCGACGCTGTTCATACTGGACGACTGCAGCGCTAATCGCGAGATAACAAAAAAGAGAGACATGCTATCGTACCTGGCCTTCTCCAGCCGGCATGCAAATCACAGCGTCTGGGTGCTAACGCAGAAGTTCAACTCGGTGTTGAAAGACCTCAGGGAGCAGACGCGATGGGTGGCCTTATTTCACTGCAAGGACAGGGATTCGTTCAAGGAGTGTTTGAGAGAGAACGATGTGATGAGCAAATTAGAACGGGAACGGGTGAAGAAACAGCTCGCTGAAACTAAACACGCTAAGCTCGTGCTCAAGACCGACCAACCAGTAGCATATAGAGTATGCTAAGCAAAGCTAAGCTAAAGCTAAGCTAAAGCTAAGCAAAAGCTAAGCAAAAGCTAAGCAAAGCTAAGCATATAGCTATGATATTTGAAGTATTTGTCGTGTGCAACTTAACCTTCATTTCTCTGTGTTTTGTCTGTATCGGGTATTATATAGTTAAAACTAAATCTTACTTGTTATATTATAAGATGGAGTGTGAGGAATTGCTCGAACAGTTGGGGGTATCCCCCACGCCGCCGGCAGGCCCCACTGATGATAAGCGAGAGAAACTGGTGGCGTTGGCTGTTGGCGGCAAAGCCAAACATTACTTTGGAGACTACACTCCGGATAAAATTCATAAAATGTCAGCCGAAGAAATCGATAAGCTGTACGCTAGATACGAGTCCCGGCTCGGAGCAGAAATGACAAAGACAATAGGATCGGCTATGACCCAGATATACACCGGTATTGTATCACACTTCCTTCCCATTCCACCAGAGCGCCGACTTTACCTGTGGGAGGACCTAGATAAAGACCCTTTTATCGAACACGCCGTGAGCTCTATCAGCTGCGGGCTGTACCACAAATATGGCATGTTGTTGGCCCCAGTGACGGCGGCGATTATCACGGCAAAACATTGTCAATTTGAGAGAAAAAATAATAATAATAGCATAGATGGATGCTGCACAGGAGGTACCCCCAACAGTGGAGGAGACCCCTTCAGTGAGGGAAGTGACCCCCACAGTAACCAGGCAGAAGAATCCTAAGAGAGTAGCTGCCGGTAAAAAACGGTGGTGTAACCAACATAAAGTGACCAACCCAACCCGACTGTTGTTGGCTGTAGGTGTAACTGCTGCCGTGGTTATAACATGGTTATACGTGGGGGTACCCTCCCACAGTGAGGGAAACTCCCCCACGCCGCCGGCAGGCCCCACTGTCGACCCGCATATCATGTTATAATTTTAATATTTTATATCATATACATAATGTCTGAGGGGAAAACGTTCGTCAACGACGCATACCACGCCACAGTGGTAGCCAGTCTAGCAGTAGGGTACGCTCGGTTGACTAAAATGGTGCTTAAACAACCAACTATCAAGCTAGATTTCAACCTGCAGGATATGGGTATGCTCATAATGAACCTTGGTATGGCGATGGCCACAAAAGACATCCTAGTAAAACAAGGAATAATACCTGATAATATAATGAAATAAATATAGGGATGGCCACGATAGCTATGATGGTCGGTGGGGCGTTAGTGAATGCCCTGGCATTTTCCGGGAGTAATTTCCTCTTCTCGAAACTACGAGATGATCACGCGGCTGAAATACAGGAAGAAAGGAAGCGACACGATCTCGCTACTGAGAAATTACAAAGAGCACAGGACGAGTACGTTAAAAAACGCCTCCAGAGGATCGATTTTATTAACGAACAACTCAAGCGTGAAAACCATGCCATTAAAACATTCAACGATGTCGATGAAGCAATGAAAGAATACTATCTACTAACTGGTAAACAATTGGAACCGCTCAATAAACCCACACTCGCTCAGTACTACACACCATCCAAGGGACAAATGAATCGTGAACTGGGCTTCATAGTGTTGGGTATAGCAGCTACTGCGTTGGTTGCGAAGCAATTAAATTAAAATACCTATATAAGTAAACATGAGACCCACTCCATACCGATGCGAATACATACTTATGGGGAAGACCGAGGCCTGTGGTAGGAAATGCAGGAATCAGGGGTTCTGTTGTTTCCATATGGGAAGTCCTAACTACACGTGTTCTGTGTGTGGTATCGGGGTTAAAGGACATTACTGTCTATGTAAAGCTCACGGAGCGAACGTAGTCAGACATCAACTCATCTACGAGAATAAAAAAGGCTATATAAAAGAACGTAGGCGACTGCTCAAGATAGACGCCAGTGCGTGAAAAGGTTACCTCCCTTTACTGTGAAGCAATTAGACATTGGTTCTCTTAGGTGTAAACACGATGTCTACTGTACGCGAGCTGAAGAGGGTCGCAAAACAGAGAGGTGTGATCGGGTATTCTCGAATGCGGAAGTCAGCATTGTTGAGATTACTAGGTTTAGAAGCCCCTCCTACAGTAAAACAATTAAAAGCTCAAGCAAAACAGCTTGGATACACGGGTTATTCAAACCTGGGGAGAGCCGGGTTAACCGCATTGTTATCACATGCCCCCGTAGCACGTTCCACTGTAAAACAACTGAAAGCCGAGGCACACGATTTGGGTTTAGGCGGGTATTCCCGTATGAGAAAACCACAGCTTGTAGAATTATTACGACAGAATAGAGCTATTGACCTACAGTTCGTGCGCACTGAGCGCACTGTGGGCAACTATTTGAGAGGTTGGCGCATGCACGTTGATAGAAACATAGACATTGCAGATATCAAGCCTCTGATAGCTGATAAGGTCAACCAGGAACTAAATAACCTAGGAAGTATCAAGTTTCAGATCACAGTGAAAATGTCGCTCGATAAGCAGGTTGGGGGCCCCACAGGGGCCACTGAGTATGTTCAGCCTTACTTCCGAGGTCAACAAGAGGTCGCCACACATACAGAGACCATTGATACATCAATCGATACCAGTTTTCAGCAGATACGAGAATACCTAGAACGCTACACACACTTGGGGTCCGGGTGGGTTGTAGATAAAATCGATAATGTCTATCTAGACATAGCCAACTACGTGCCGTTCAGAGGCGGGTCATACCTAGCCTTGCCTCCCTACTATAGGAACAAACATGCTATAGTAAACGTTAAGAATAGAGGAAACGATTGCCTGAGGTTAGCTATCAGGTCAGCCTTATTTCCAGCTGGCACTCATTCAGATAGGCTTTCTAGCTATCCCCAAGATGATGGGCTCAACTGGGATGGTATAGATGAACCCAACCCCATATCCCAGATCACTAAAATAGAAAAACAGAATAATCTGGCTATAAATGTCTTTGGGCACGAAGGTAACACAACAATAGTACACAGGGTCAGCCCGGTGAAGGATCGCCAAGTTATCAATATATTCATGATCCAGCGAGGTGACAAGTATCACTACACATGGATAAAACACTTTAGCAGGCTGTTGTATGACCAATCAGCATACAAAGGAAAGACCCACTTCTGTGAACGATGTCTACATGGCTTCACCCGAGCTGATTTATTAGAATCCCACCGGGATGATTGTCAAGGTGTGGGACAGACGGCCATACGAGTCGACATGCCTAAGGAAGGTGACAATATCCTAAAATTCAATAACCACAAGAACCAAATGTCTGTGCCTTATATTATATATGTCGACTTCGAAGCCTTAGTTGTGGGGGATACCCCCAGTGGTGCCGCCGGCGAGGCTCCCTTCACCCACAAAACACAAGAGCATAAAGCCTGTTCGTTTGGATACATTGTCGTCCGTTGTGACGGGGAAACGAAAGCTCCGGTAGTGTATAGGGGGCCTGACGCGGCTGAAAGGTTTCTAAAGTGTTTGCAGGAGGAAGAAAAAATTATTAGGAATGCATTGTATAAAATCGCTCCCATGCGTCTGACCCGAGTCGACAGGCTAGCCCACGCTAGTAGCACTAACTGTCACGTGTGTGAATCACCACTTAACGGTGATTCGGTGAGAGATCACTGTCACATAACTGGTAAGTATAGAGGCGCCGCTCACAACGCGTGCAACCTCAAGCTTAAAATCAACCCTAAGACAATAAACATCCCCGTTGTCTTTCACAACTTGAGAGGGTACGACTCACACTTGATCATGCAGGCCATCGCGAAAATCGATGGTAATATAACGTGCATCCCCAACAACATGGAGAGATACATCTCCTTCAGCTTAAACGGACTTAGGTTCATTGACTCGTTTCAGTTCCTCCTGTCGTCACTCGACAGTCTGGTCAAGGCCAACAATACCTTCCCTATCACCGATCGATACACAGACGCCGAGACTAGACCCCTGCTTATGAGGAAGGGTGTGTACCCCTATGAGTACATGGATAGTTGGGCTAAGTTCACCGAGACCAGACTACCCCCTATTGACTGCTTTTATAGCAAGCTGAATGAGGCGTCCGTCTCACGAGATGATTACTCGCACGCGACTAACGTATGGAATAAACTGGGTTGTAAGAACCTGGGTGATTATCACGACCTGTACTTGAGGACAGATGTACTGCTGTTAGCCGACGTGTTTGAAACGTTTAGGCGGACATGTTTCAAGCAGTATAAACTCGACCCCGCATGGTATTACACCAGCCCAGGTCTGTCGTGGGACGCCTTTCTTAAAAAGACCGGAGTTAATTTGGAATTGCTCACAGATTACGACATGCACCTATTCATTGAGAAAGGTTTGCGAGGTGGGATTTCCATGGCATCCAAACGATACGCGAAAGCAAATAATCAATACGTGAAAGGTTACGATCCTAACAAACCAACCAATCACATTCTCTACCTCGACGCAAACAACCTGTACGGCTGGGCCATGAGTCAGTATCTACCTACAGGGGGATTCGAATGGGTACCCCACGTTGATGTTATGGGGGTTGCACCAGATTCGAACAAAGGTTATATCCTCGAGGTTGACTTAGAGTATCCCAAGGAATTACACACATCGCACAACAGCTACCCCCTGGCCCCCGAACGTATGAGGGTTAACCCAGACTGGATGTCTGAGTACCAACATAACTTGTCAGGTGGGCGTGTGACAGACGTTGAAAAACTCGTGCCTAACTTAATGAATAAGACCAAGTACATCGTTCACTATCGCAACCTACAGCTGTACCTGTCGTTGGGTATGAGGCTGACCAAAATACACAGGGTGCTCATGTTCGACCAGAGTCCATGGATGGAGCCCTACATCAGAATGAACACAGACCTACGAAAAAAAGCCACCAGTGATTTTGAGAAAAATCTCTACAAGCTCATGAACAACTCGGTGTTTGGTAAGACTATGGAGAACCTGAGGAAACGCGTGACCGTGAAGCTGGTTCGGTCGAGTGAGGAAGACAAGCTCAGGAGATTGATAGCCAGTCCTGCATTCAACCGTAGTAAGATATTCACAGACAACCTGGTTGCCCTACACATGAAGAAAAGCCACATAAAATTCAACCGGCCTGTTTACGTGGGGATGAGCATCCTCGATTTATCCAAACACCTGATGTACGACTTTTACTACAACGAGCTCAAGAAACAGTACGGCGACAGGTGTGAAGTGCTGTACACTGACACGGATTCCCTGCTGATGGAGATTCGAACCGAGGACGTGTACGAGGACATGAAAAAACACCTCGATTTATACGACACCAGCGACTACCCTAAGACCCATGCCATACATAGTACGGTAAATAAAAAGGTCCTAGGTAAGATGAAGGACGAGTGTGCTGGCACGCCCATAGCCGAGTATATAGGTTTGAGACCTAAGATGTACTCCATACTGAAAGCCGACAATAGTGAGATCCGGAAGGCTAAGGGGGTTAAGAAGTATGTGGTGAAACAACACATCAAACACGCCAGATTCAAGGAAGCCCTGTTCAAGACCCGTACCTTTAGACATAAAATGAACACACTTAGAAGTGATGGACATAAGATATACGGACTGACTATAAACAAGACGTCCCTGTCGCCTATGGACACGAAACGTTGGATAGCTATTGATGGGATAAACACATACGCGTATGGACATGAAAAAATTTGAGGCTATTTACTACAGCCCGCGTGGGTACTGGAAAGGAGCTAGCGCAGTAGATAAGCTAGCTAAAATAGCGCGAGTACCCCCGGAGGAAGCCAAAGCGTGGCTTGAAAAACAAGCCCTGTGGCAGATCTATTTGCCGGCACCACGCTACGTGCCTAGAAGGAGGTTCGGTATTAACATACCTAATAGCGTTCACCAGGCAGACCTACTGTTCCTACCCCACGACAAGAGGTACAAGTATGCCTTAACCGTAGTGGACGTAGCCAGTCGTTACAAGGAAGCCGATCCCTTGACCATGAAAGATTCGGCCCAGGTAGCCAGAGGATTCGAACGTATATACAAACGCAGTCCGCTGACGTGGCCAACAGAGCTGCAAGTTGACCCCGGACGGGAGTTCATGGGTGCCGTGTCACAACTGCTAGCCAAACACGATACAAAGGTCAGGCGTGGCACGGCCGGAGCCCATCGCAGCCAAGCCATAGTTGAGAGATTTAATAGGACTTTGGCTGAGCGCTTGTTCGGCTATCAGTATGCTAGGGAGATGGCCACCCCTGGAAAACGATCGACTGAATGGGTCACGAGGTTACCCAAGGTGGTGTCGGCAATCAACCATGAAGTCACCCGTCTCACCGGTAAGAAACCGGCAGACGCTATCAAACTAAAATCAATAGTTGCAGAGTCGGCCGCTCCATTGCGTGGGAAGGAGAAACAGATACCAGATAGGGCCCTAGTGAGGTATCTATACCAGCCGGGGGAACACGAGGGCGATAGCCGTAAGCGAGCCACCGATCCTATATGGTCAGTCAAAACTTACAACATAGATAAAGTGGATATAAAAGCCGACGAACCTAACTTATACTACTTGAGGGGTGGGCCGGGTAGGGGTTTTGTAAGAGAAGAATTATTGATCGTACCGTACGGCACAGTGTTACCTCCAACCAATACACGGTAAACTGTTTCATAGACACCCAACCTTTCTGTAGTAGGGGTAATAGTAGCAAGATCTAAGGTCCCAACCAAAGCCTTATTTACTAAATACGGCTTTGTAGAGACATTTCTTGAAAGTGGTCCAGAACCCCTATTCCCTATACTACTGTTACTATGTTCTGTAATCTGATTGGTTGAAAAACATGATTAAATGGTATTAGATTCCCGGAAACTGAAAGACTATTCACCGCGTATTGACACGTAAACAATTGTTTTGTTGTGTCATCAACAGTGGTGACGTCATTCAAATCATATTGTGACGTAAAGTTAGAATGACGTCACAAATGAGCAGCTCCAGATGCTACCATGAGAACCAGCTGAAACGGCCAGCTGATGACACTTCACTGCTGTGTCCGTATTCGATGTAAACGAGTGCAGATACTAAAACCCCTTTGGTTTACTTTTGTGTTTACAATGTCGATAAATATCACGTGTTGGCCAATTTCCGGTGTTATCGCCTAAATGAAATAGCAGATGTACCATCATGAACATTGGACCAGCTCATCCTTGAATTTATTCCAGAAATATCACATCAAAGTACACTACACCTTCACAATTTGTACCCATGTGTGGAATCAAACCCAGGTCTTCGGTGTGACAAGCAGATGCTTCAACCATTACACTACTCTATTGCCCCTCCTAACAAAGACTCTTTAACTGACCAATCTGGTTAAAGGTTAACAAAAAGCCAAATATCAAATTTTCTACATTAAGCTAAGTTTTCAGACTTCCTCTAGGAGCCAAATCACTCATTGAAAACTTCTCAACATGCATTTGTCCACTATGCCATCGATTTGTCAAAGTTTAAACCACCTCTATGTATTTGCCATAGATTCCCTGCTCACCTCCACAATATGGCACTGCCATACCTTTTATCTGCCTCTTCCTGAGCTTAGAATCCCTTGTATCCTTCTGTGAATGTACTGGAATACTTTCAATGTCAAGATGGTCAGCTATATCAAGTACGCCTCTCTCCTCAACATGATCTTGACTTGCTCCATACAGAGCATGTGTATGTTTTTTGCCCTTATGAGGATGAGTCCCTCTCACTTGTGACTGATGCAATTTGGAAGGACCCTCTCCATGTTTACTTCTAGTTTCACCACCAGGATGCATGGCTTTGTGTTCCTCGCCAGGATGACACTCTCTCTCTCGTGACTTGCAAACACCATCCCCAAGTTCCTCCTGTGTGCCAGTTTCTTCATTATTTTTGCTAGCTCTGCTGAGACTTTCCTGATGCTTGAGACAACATCTTTCATCCTGCCATCCTTTGGGCACATTTCCAATCAAACCATACTTCTCAACTGCTTTTTCAAACATTATTTCAACTTCCCTCCTTTTCTTCTTCTTGCTTGGATTCCTCTCTGAATCCTTGTCCTCAGTGACTTTGTACTTCATCTGACCATGGTCCGGTCTTTGTTCCTCTTCATCTCTGCTAGTCTCAGGAATTTCATTAAGTTTAAGTTTACTCCTCTTCTTGCCCTTCCTGCCAATAACAGACTTCTCATGTCCATGTCTCGCTGTTCCTTTCTCCATATTTTTGTGGGTACATTTTGGCAATATTTTGGTCTGACTTAAAGCATTGCCCTCGGGACCTGGACCAAGAAGTCTGGAGCTCCTCAGCTTCAGTAGTGCCAAACTGCCGTCATCATCTTGTTTTGAGGACCGAGTTCTTCTTGTAGTGATATATTTGTCCACAACCTTAGGACATCCTGGACTGCTTGGATGCTTGTCAGCGGGTTTCTGTGTATCAGTCTTCCCACTCTTCGAGAGAGTCAGCTCTTTGCCAGATCTTGGCTCTGCTGCCCCTGCTGCCTTCCCTTTATGTTCCTCTTCCTCATCTGACACCAGGATGATACAATCATCCTCATTATCACCTTTTGTGCATGAAGGTCCAGCTATCTGGTCACTGTGCACATCCATGTTGACACTCACGTCTACTCCAGTGGTTTCAACACCTGGTGCAGTCTTGTCTCCACCGCTTTTCAATGTATCTTTTGGGCTTTGGTCTTGTGCATTTTGCTTGCTCACATCAGAATCGGTAGAGTATTCCTCAATAATAACTTCAGAGTCAGATTTTACTTCTGACTGATCTTTGTCTGCTTCTTTAGTGGATTGATTCTGCTTGTCAAGTGTAGGTGACTGAACTGATTTTTCTATCATTTGTCCTTTTGAATTTGTGACGGTTTTTCTCCTGTTTCTACTGAAGGAGGTCTCAGGATCTGACATTTTCTGACTAGACTGAAGGAAGTTCTTTTTACATTTAGATCTTGAGACAACAGATGTGGTTGAGGTTTCTGCATCAGTTTCAGGGGTACTCAGTTCCTGCACTGTTTCCATAGTACCCGTATTTCCATCTTTACACAGTCCATGTGACAGTGGGATATGTTCCAAAGAATCAGATTCATCAAAACTTGGATGATCATGAGCAGGTGACTTAGATAGGGATGCAGCTTTGTCTACATATTGTAGACACTGGGATACAGCTTTGTCCAAAGACTGTTCCTTTACAGCTGAAGACTGGGATGCATCTTTATCCAAAGAACGTTTGGCAACAGCTTTGCCAACAACTGAATGTTTCTGACCTTCTTCTTCTTGGACTTCACACTCTACAACACCTGAAGAATGCTGACTTTGAGGGAAATAGAGGGCATTGCCATTCACAATGACACTACCTGATTTATCACCATTGTCTGATTTGTCAAGTCTGCCGTTTCTTGTGACTCTTCTGATTGGTGAAATGAGAAAGTCTGGTGTTGACTTTCTCGCAACACCAGACGTCTGTGTGGAGTGATGGAAGGAAGTGTCATTTATTAAGGAGTCACTGTATCGACTTGAGCAAGCTTCAGTCAGATGTTCAACCGAATCACAATCGTCAGTACAGTCCTTTCTGGAACTTTGATCACTGCTGCTGCTTTTGTTCTTTTCCCCCACAGAATCAGAGCTTAACAAATCCTCGCTGGAAGGCACAAATGGCTGGGATTCAGGGAAGTCAAGATGACTTGATGATGGACGAGGAGAATCTGGATTGGACAAATGAGATTTGGCATCTTCATACATGGAATAAGTGGAGTCATTCACCACATCAAAGGGTTGTGTGGAACCGACCTTGTCAAGATCTGCTGATGGACGTTTCATCAAGGCAGATGGGGCAAAGGAGACTCGTCTCGTATCAGGTTGTGTACTTTTTCCTTGGCTAACAAGTTGTGTGTGTCTGGCCTGTACCTCAGACTGACATTCTTCTGATATCAAATCCATCCTCAAAAAAGGAGACAATTTCCCAGAAGTGTTCCTCTCACTTTGAGTTGAATCAAGGTTGTTTGCTGTTTGATCAGTGATGAGTTCTCTGTCAGCATGTGCACTAATCTGTGAACTCTGTGACCTCATCAAGATCTGTGAGTCTTGAGAGTTCTGAGAATCTTCCGGCAGGGAACAAGAAAACTCCAGTGAGTCTGCACATGGCTTGTGCCAGGCCTGGAAGAACATACATGACAGAATTAATAAGTAAAAGGTATTTATGATGGTATGTCATCTTTGTCCCCCTCAAAAAACTGCCACAAAAACAGAATACTTTGGTGATGCACCAAGGATCCATAAGAATCTCGTATTTGAACCCATAATTAGCAGTTCTTGCTAACATTTTTCATTGCTGTTTAACGCAGCACTCAGCAACATACCAGCTATATGGCGGTGATCCCTAAATAATAGAGTCTGGACCAGACAATCCAGTTATCAACATCGCAATCTATTAAAAAGGGGTATAACTACATGCATCAACCATAGCTCACATATGCTGCTGACTGACATGAGCAAATGTCATGGTAACACCAAGGCAAAGTGCAATAATGAAAGTTGGATTACTCTTACCGTTGGCAGAGTACATAGGGTCACCACATCAATGACACAGATGTCATTTTTATCAGCCATCTTGGATTTGTCAGATGAATCGCTTTTATCAGCCATCCTGGATTTGTCAGATGAATCTCTTTTATCAGCCATCTCAGATTTGTCAGATGAATCACTTTTATCAGCCATTTCAGATGTGTCAGATGAATCGCTTTTATCAGCCATCTTAGATTTGTCAGATGAATCACTTTTATGAGCAGCCTTGGGTGTGTTTGTCGAATTCTTTTGACATCCACTCTTGGACTTGTCAGATGAATCCAAAAACTTCAGGTACTCTTCATTGAATTTTTCTGGTGATCGATCCTCAGTGTTAGTCTCCTGTATCACTTGCTCATTTGTACTTGACTTTCCTTGACTTGCAGATATCTCCTTATCTTGTTCACTTTCATTGTTGATCAAGTATTTACTTATCCCCTCGATAGAGAAGTATCCAGGTCTTGTGTTTGTTGAACTACTTGGTTTAAGGATAGTTTCTTCTTTGGCTGTGGAAGTTTCTTGACCGTCTGCTCTTTTGTTGCTAAATTGCTGACAATCTGCATCAACATTTGCTCGGACATTTTGACTGAAAGAAGCTTCTTTGGCCTGAATCTGACTGTCTGGGAACCTATTTTCATCTGAAGAAACATTTTGTCTTGCTGTACTCTGACTACCTTTAGTACCTAGTGTAATGGTAAGCTTTGATGTTACTGGCTGGAGGAGTTTATTCTTGTCTTGTGTCTTGCTAGAATTTTTACATGCACCAGTGTGGTCCCTCTTCCTAGGAGACTCTGTCAGAGTGGGTTGTGAGAAGCTTGGCCTTGAGGAACTGGAACTACTTGTATCCTGGGAAGGTGGGGGATGGTAGTCTTCTTTCCATTCTGGCAAAACAAGGAAAACTGAACTTAAAAATTGAGTGGGTGACTTTAACACCACTTTTAGCAACATTCCAGCAATATCACAGCTATCATGAAAAATGCAGAGCTCCAAAACAATTTTTCAAGCAATTGGGTATTTACTCAAATGTCTGTTTACGTATGATGAATTGCATTTTTTGAGCCGTAAGTATCATTTTGTAGACTCCCACCAGTTAAAAGAAAAGAATCCTTATTGGTACTTAATTCTTCTAAAGGAATCTCAGTAGTTGCCAGTATTTGTCATATTGCCAAACATTTAACAGCCACTTCTAAATACTCAACATGGAAGTCATGTGACCTTTAGAGTAAACCCCAGACAGTGGCTACAGCTATACAATAGTATATGTTTATATAGGCATCGCCTTCCATTAGCTAGTGCTGTTGTAGAGTTTGGGAAAGACGACAAATCAAAGCCAATTTCATTTATTGAGTAATGTATGCAAGGTATTACAGGTATTAGGTATTATTTAAGTGATTGTTATGCACTTTTTTGTCCTCCCAGATTTCTAACTAATTGAGTAAATGTGATTATTATTGAGTAAAATATGCAAGTACACACCTTATTTGGAGCCCTGAAAATGTATATTTTTTTAACAATGCAACTGCTCAAAATATGATGTAGGGCTTGACTTACAAGATGTTAACCTACTTGCACCTGGGGCAACTTAAGATAAAAACCTAGCTGCACCAGATTCCAGTTAAAATGTCAGAGGTTTTCGTTGCACATAATGTAGTACCCATGAAACATAGCAGACACAGCTGATCCCTGATTACGTGATCTGTGTTAGTGGAAACGTATCTATTTAATAGCAATGTTTTGGTGTCACAGCTGTTCAAGGTTTAGAAGAAAAATTAGCTAACATATCTATGTAATCAGATTTATTGTTCATTTATTTCTCAGAAAAATTAACTTGCACCTGGGTTAAGTTTGACCAATAACTGGGTTGTGCTTTGCAATATTGGGTTGCCCCAGTGCAAATAACAAAGCACCAAATCAAGCCATGAAAAGGACAAATGAACATAAGCATTGAACTAGTGAGTTTTACACCGCTTTTAGCAATAAACCAGCAACATCATGGCGGACTACAAATTGACCACAGTATTGTTTATGTATGAAGTTTAATATCAAAACGGAAAAATGCACACAGTATCAATCTAACATTGAAATAAAATTCATAAACATGCATAAGTTAGTAATGAAGTAGAACCAAAACAACGTATATTCTAATTTTGCAGCATTAAGCCAATTATTCACGTAAACAGCTGCAAGTATCACCAAAAACTAGAAAAATCTACACGATTAAACATTACACAATCTTTCCTTGAGTCCTTGGACCTACCTAGACAAAGAACGATATATTTAGTTTTTCAAGTTTTGTTAAATTTTGCCCTCGTTGCTATTCCAGCCATGTCACGGCCAAGGTAAATTTCAAGCATGGACCAATTACAATCAGAGATCGATATTATGAGCAATGGTTTATACTTTCAGATTTACTGTCACACAAACCAAGTCACCACTCACTGCTGCAGAATTACAACCAGACCACATCAGGGTCCTTTCCTGAACAATGGCAATACCAGCAACACACAAGGCTAGTAAGAAACAAATTGGTTGTGTCTGAATCTGTTCTCCTTTCAGGTGGCAAAACAGGATTTTAAATAGCTAATTTGCTACCTCAAAGAATTAATTTTGAACTCTGAGTTATCTGTCCATACCTTCAAGGCCCTCAAGGATCGCTAACTCTTCAGGGGAGATAATCAAGTCTTCAACTGGCGTTGGTTGTTTCATCTTTGCCAAGGCTGATGCCATAGCCTCACCAGAAAGACCTCTTGTTGACACAGCCTCACCATGTTGACCTCTTGCAGGCAGTGGCTTGCTGGGCCCAGCTTCTGTAATACAGACCACAGCCTAGACTTTTCAAAGCTCTCTCAGAGCTAAGATAGTCGTACGTGGCATACATTAACATTATCTTCCGACTGTTTTAGAGCTATGAGAGCTTCGAAAATCTAGGCCCTGACCCCTTGCATAAAGTGGAAAGGTGGCCATAAGTCCCATAATTTCACATAGATTTATGAGAGTCTCTGAGCTAAAGTCGCGGTGTGCCATAGGGACCAGGTTTACCACTCCATGCTATACAATATTATATGAAAAACTACATCCAAGGTAGCCCTGAAAGATGAAGGTCCTCCATGTGCTAGGTATACCAGATTGGTGAAACCAACAGGCACCAGCAAACATAGCACAATAATGACTGAACTGGGATTCACATGATAAAATGCTTCTTGCACACCATAAGTCTCCAAAGCAATTGCGTCAGCTTAATGAACCGGGCCATGGGCACTCTTGCCAAGAAGGTCATCCTCTTCCACTTTAGTCACCTCTGATTGACTAACTGGTCCTACCTGGTCGACTGATCTTGTCGTCATGGTCGCTGGGATGGAAGCTTCCCTCTGTCTGTGTGTGGTTCTGTGTGTCTGGCTGTCCTATCTCCTCCAGCAGCTGACTCAGTTGACAGGAGCCAGTATATTGAGACTCATCATTGTAGGACTCCATGCCTTTCGTTTCTGCCCTGTAATATAACAGTCTTGAATATCCATCATCAGTAAGAAATCTGAAAAAAAACCAAAAAAAAAAACCCCCAAACCAAACCACCCCCTCAACCAAAAAACCCTTTGTTAAATCTAAGCAAAGGCAGTATTAATAAAATCACCGCATTTAATATTCAGTTAGTTGAATTTGTCAGAGAATTATGGACTGCATGCATAAGAGACAATACCAAAGCACAAATGGCATTATGCCTGGTCATGTCACCAGTCACAGTGATGTCCTGACTGCCATATTTGGATATCTGTGAAATGCTGAGTTATGCTTCACACATTATGGTCACCATACACTGTGGCAGCCATCTTGGATTATTTTGTTGGGGTTTCCATGGTTTTCTCAAATTCCATATTCCTACCAACCAGACTACTGATGAGTCTGCTTGTATCATGATCTAATCTCATCACTATATGACTGATATATTGCGTGGTGACATTAAATCTTAAACGTCTCACTCCTGTTCTAAACAATATGCCTAGATGTGCGCTTCATGTGCCCTAATAAACTTGGCAAAGTCACGGTACACAACTTACATCCACTGGGTCCACTTTTCTTTGACTGCCGCCTGTACTTGTGGATCCGCCATGCTGAAGAAAATAAGAAACGTACGCTCAAAAAACATTTTTCCTTCTTTCCTTGATATTTAACACTGCACTCCAAAAACTAAAAGATGGTGGTCTGTAGATAATAATATCTGATGGTGCTCTTTCGACAATCAATCTTGGACCAAGTGATTAACATTATGTGCATCAACAAAGTCACTGAGCTAGACTACCTGATCCCCACTAGTTGACAAGCATAGGCTGCTGAAGATATAATTATTCGAATGCCTATTGCTTATACAGGGGTTATAAAGTATTTTGAGAAGCCACTTGTCACAGGGCAAGTGACTTGTTCAAAGTTTCCACTTGCCCTGATTTTATGACACAATGCGTGATTTAATGTATACTGGATTATTTATCGAAGAGTGATAATTTAACTCTCTACCAGCTCTACTTTATTATTATTATTATTGCAAACTTTAATAGCTTCATTATCAGCTGATATGAAATGAAATCCAAGATTATTTGCAGTTTGGAACCATAAGTGGAAATCATCTAGTAGTCCACGGCCAAGTAAGATATCATTATTTGATTGCCCAAAATTAAAACTGACTTGTCCCGGCTGTCTGGCGGTGGGATTTTTGAACCTGTGTTATACTTGCCGAATGCATGGTTAACATGGCAACGGTATGGATGAATATGTTCCCAGTGTTATCACGTTAGAGATTTCTTTCTTCAAAACAATATCTTGTGACACTGTTCTTTCTTTATTGCTGGAATGTTGCTCAGTGTGGCATAAAACTAAAGTCACTCACTCAGGTTATCAGCAGTGATAAACATGCTTTCTTGAAAATGCTAAGTGATAAACATGATTTCTTGAAAATACTAAGTGCACAGTAGATTTGACACAGATACCCATGGAAAGGGTATTACAAATCAGGGACCCGTGAAGGTCCCGGGGTAGAATAGGTCAGCAACCCATGCTTGCCACAAAAGGCGACTCTGCTTGTCGTAAGAGGCGACTAAAGGGATCAGGTGGTCAGGCTCTCTTACTTGGTTGACACATGTCATCAGTTCCCACATGCACGGATCGATGCTCATGTTGTTGATCATTGGATTGTCTGGTCCAGACTCAATTATTTACAGACCGCCACCATATAGCTGGAATATTGCTGAGCGCTGCATAAAACTAAACTAACTCACTCACTCACAAATCAGGGGTGAAACGGTACACTCTTACTACAGTATGGTATGTCTTGCTGTACAATGCCTTCGGTTTGGTCCGTTTTGGTTCGGTACATGAGAACTTACTTAATGGTAAATTGAGGCAGCATAACAAAGAAAGACATATACATAAATTTTGACAAAATGATTTGATAACTTAACACCTTTCTAAAAGGTTAGCAAAATGACAGAAAACCAAACATACCAAACTTTTGGACTGCATCACAGTATACTGAACTGAAGGCAAAATACCATGGTTCTACTAGTACAATTTCTACTACTATCACCCCCATTGCAAATCACAACGAACAGAAGCAGGCATACATTCAAAACAAGAACTGCGTGCCATCTACCTCACAGTGATCTGACCTTTGTTCACATAGATCTTTTTTCAGTTACAGGGGCAAACCTCAGCATCTTTATCACACTTAGGGACCGTTCATAACGTATGGCTACATGAGGGTGATGATGATTTGAAGAGGGGGTCATCAAGTTTGTACACCTGTTCTGGCGGGTTGGGGAGGGGAAGAGTAACTGATATTGTACATGACAAGTAAGGGGGTGGGTGTGGGGGGTTGGGTGTCACTTTGTTCTTTGTTCATTAATTTTAGAGGGGTGGGGGGCAGCAACTCCATAAAAATCATCATGACCCCCTCCCCACCAGCAATACATCATGAATGGTCCCTTAAAACCTAATATTTTTCTATTCCTGTCATGTATTTATGGTTGCATGATTCTGAACATTTATACTTGGGGTGAAACGGTCCTCCATGGTATCAGTTGAACTGGGCTTTTCAGTGTAGTTCACTACTTTTATCATACAGTGGATAGTGTTCTCAGCAGAACAAAGGCAACAGATATTTTCGGTATCAGTTTGGGTCATATCTGGATACTGATGCAAAGGTCATATGCAAATTTCAGGGACTACTTTCACAGCGTAAACAAACATATTGTCATGGGTTGGCTGTCGTTTCTGAATTGCCAGCTGTGGTTACAATACTGTCAGTGCTTTGATCCCAGAAAATTCATGCCTGTTTACGATAGATGGAGTAGATAACATAGCAAAGATAGAAATTCATAGGCTTATGACTGTTAGTGTTAGTGTTCGAGAGAGAACACCACAGGAATCCAGTTGCACAATGTCACGTCAAGTGTATTTGTTGTTCAAAAGGTTTATTGAACATTACTGAAGTTCCATTAGAGTTTGTTGTTATTTTAAAATGTAAACTAAGATTTGAGGGTAAGATTCTTTATGGATAACAACTTCTTTATTGCATATGATGCGACATTTCGGTATGGATCCTTATACTGTTGTCAAGCAAGAGTGGAGTAATACATCCCAGAACAGACTTATATACATGGACAGGGATAAAGTAATAACAACACGTAGGTATGAATCAAAGGCAGGGGATTAACAACAACAACAATGGGTGGTAGTACTGATGAGACAATAAGAGGAAGCCAATAGTGGCTGTAGCGGTGACAAAGTATACATGGCTGATAGGGTAATTAGTAATGGTGGCTGGTGAGCTCTAATCTGTTATTTTATGAGTTCATTGTATGCAGTTGGGATGAGATATTCCTGATCTCTGTTGATTGAGGGCTTGTGTCTCCTGATTTGAACTGCTTCTGCCAGTTTTCTTTGGGTGAAGTCCTTGTGGTTTTTGGATAATATCTCTACACTGTCCCAGCATAATTTGATTCATACCTACGTGTTGTTATTACTTTATCCCTGTCCATGTATATAGGTCTGTTCTGTGATGTATTACTCCACGCTTGCTTGACAACGGTATAAGGATCCATACCGAAACGTCGCATCATATGCAATAAAGAAGTTGTTATCCATAAAGAATCTTACCCTCTTATCACTTACCAGCTTCTAGTAATGCCAATCAAACAAACTAAGATTTATTGACAACAATAGGTGCTTTGGGATAAAAACTTCCTGGGAACTAAATGGTCTAACGCAATCAGTGATCAAGAGAAGATTATGTCAATGGGGCTTGTGATGAACCTCAGAAGGAATACAATGTAAATCAAATATTTGTCATGACTTGTCTTTTGGTAAAAAGATGCCATTATCCTTAAAAGCAACAGCAACAAAATATAGCTGATACAGTGACTATTATTTCTTTGAATGAATGAGTTTAATCAATCAAGAAACATATGACCCAGGATTCAAACTCAACCATAGGGAGGTGGTATACCAAAGGGAGGTAATTCTGCAAGTGACCTGTTGCACCTTAGATGACTAAGTCAACACAAAACCACATATCGTCATGTAAGGCCTACATATTGGCTGACATTTACCAATCTCTAGCTGTGTTCTTGCTGTAAAACCCATCATGAACATCTAACAGTGAAAACTTGCCGATGACAAGAACAAATTCACAGTCGGTCTGAAAAAGAATGAAAGAAAGCATTCACCTGATTATGTGCTGCAGAGTTTCCTTTTTTTCGTTTAGCAAAAAATGTGTTAAGCACAAATCACATTACACAAGGCACAATATATCTACATAAATCAAGCTGAAACCTGAAATGCCTGTATTCCTGAACTTGGAAAAGTAGACATTGACAGTTTTCTTGTCTTTGGATATTTAACATCTGTTTGACATTTGCACACTAATGACACGTGAAGATCCAGGGTAGAATAGACCTTCAGCAACCCATGCTTGCCATAAAAGGTGATTATGCTTGTCGTAAGAGGCGATTAATGCGATCGGGTAGCCAGGCTCGTTGGCACATGTCATCGGTTCCCAATTGCAGATTGATGCTCATGCTATAGATCACTGGCTTGTCAGGTCCAGATTCGATTATTTACAGACTACTACCATGTAGCTGGAATATTGCTGGGTGCAGCATAAAACTCAACTCACTCACCCACTCCCTTGATTGTACACTTTTCATCACTGGTGTAACTAGTAGCACTGTTAATCACTCACAATGTGAGTAATAATATTATACAGATGTAGTAGGGACCGTTCGATACACAATTAACAAAAACCATGACATAATATTCAGTCTGAGGTATTGAGCCAGTGGCTAAAGTTGTGGCTAAAGTGAGCTGCATTTACTCTGAAACTTGGTGACAGGTCGTCTCCCCTCCATCAGTTGTAAAGTAAATAGTTTTATACTCACAACATTTGGAGCTGGCACAAACTTGAGATGATAGTCCTTGACAATCAAAATGGCTTGATCCCATTCAGGAGGTGTGCAAGATTCATCACTTTGAAAGACGGAAGAAAATGGAAAGTAAAGAACTTAAAAATACAGCCAGGCAGAATATTGTCTTCACAACAAAAGAACATGCATGATCTTATGATTTTTTTTGTTCACAGCTAGCAATAATCCAGCCAAATGAATGTTCATAAAAGAGGCTGGGCCAGTCAAACCAGAGGCTGATAGCACGAGCATATGAAGACAAGAAGAACTTGGTATGAAGTAGAATATATGATACACTCACATATTCGGTGAATCAAACCATAGACCTTCATGAATACAATTCATTATTCGTGGCTACCAGAACTGAATATGACTGAATATTTATAATTGTACATCTGAGCATATTTTACTTGAGCCCTTATCTAAGTGAGTTATGCCAGAATGGAATAGGTACTGGCACTGCAGTAGTGCAAAGTATGTTCGTTTGCAATGGCTGCACATGGCACTGTGGACTATAACCATTAGTGTGATACATACCTAATTTGAGTGTCATGTCAGATCACTACTTATTACTATGACAAATTAATGGTCAACATGGGTGTTCCATATTGGGCATCAATCACTTAACTACAAAATTACATTTGTGAATAATTATTTGTATTTATTACCCAGTACTCATGACACATATCATATTCACCACATAGTGTATTTGTTGCAATCCCAGTAGCATACTCTAAAAACAGACATGACAGCAAATTTTCCCACAAAGACTTGGGTTAGAATTGGTCTTCAGCAGCCCATCCTAATCGTAAAACAAAAAGGTAACTAAAAGCGATCAGGTGGTCATTGTATCCCATTTGTGTATATCAATGCTCATGATATTGATCACTGGCTGGTTCAAACTCCCTTATATACAGATTGCCGCCATACAGTTGGAACATTGCTGAGTGGGGCAAATCAGCCAATCAAAGACAGCTTATCAGTTGCTTCCATTTAATCTTGATAACTGGATAGTTCACCTTCGCACTGCAGCATTTCATGGTTTCTACAATTAGTCTAAATATTTTTAGATGGACATTCCATTATAAGGACATAACTAGCCAAATGCATACTGTGTTTCCCCTTGGCATAAAAATTTAGCAGTCACTATGACACCTTTGTGTCATGAGTGGGAATCATGGATATGTTTAGGGGAGTCAACTTCAATCAGTGTTTGTTTCCTCTTGGGATAAAAAGACAGGAATCATCATGACTCTATGGTGTCATGAGAGGGAATCATTAACATGTTTTGGGGAGCCAACATTAATCAGAGTTTGTTTGCCCTTGGGGTAAGAAATCCGGAATCATCATGATTCCTTTGTGTCACAAGAAGGAGTCCTGGACATGTTTTGGGGGGTCAAATATGCCGGTTTTCTGTGTCATGGGAAACACTGATGTGTGTTTTGTTGTGTGTGTTTCATGGTTCTGTGAATCTTTTCTGGAGATATCATATATGAAACATGAAACATAATCAACAATTCTCATCCAGAGTAAAACAAGTGATCCTAGAAACTCACTCAAAGTTATAGTTGTCAATGGCCTCTTGTGTGAAAACAGCATTGATGAAGACAGAACAGTCCGATACTTGCTTGACCACGCTTCCATCATCCTGGGGTCCACTGATATGCTAGAAACAGAGTGTCTGAGTTAATATTTAATGTCACATCAGCCATATCGTTACGAATGCTGAAAACAGCGCCAGTGGTTACATTGTCAGGTATGTCTTGCCCAAAATCACACTGGTCAAAGACACTGGAACAATCGACTGACTAAATGGACGTGTAAACCAATCAGTCAAGTGTTTCACTAGTGTCTCATCTAAATCTACTTTGTTCCATTCCTGCTCATACTTTTTGATGGATAGTGTTGCAGCCTGCACAGAAACTTGATGCTTTTGAGGATTCTTGAAGATGCTTTATAATCAGGCTATGAAATATGGCCTTGATTTCTGGCAGGTGAGCTAGATTTACAGACAGACAACCCGGTGATCTGGTCCATATATCTGGGGAAATTCAACATTTCTTAATTGGTGTCTTGGTCTGGCATTGATAAAAACCATTTTGGGCCGGTAACATTTTGAGGTTACCAGCCCTGGTGTCTGGGTGGGGTTGGGGCTTAATTCATACTCAATAAAACTATATAAAACAAAGAGGCACTTGTATTTGAGAAATAGCAAGTCCACACTCTGTAGTACTCATGAAAACCTGGTCCAATTTTTTGGGTCCTT
The DNA here is from genome assembly GCF_037392515.1 of Haliotis asinina. NCBI lineage: Eukaryota > Metazoa > Mollusca > Gastropoda > Lepetellida > Haliotidae > Haliotis > Haliotis asinina. Next base: position 16,200,330 of record NC_090291.1, read on the forward strand.
GTTTTACGCATTCTGGCTTTTTCCACGATGTATTTGAGTGAAAAACAACGACTGGTCCCTTCAGAAGATATTCCCGCGTTGGCGCCATTGGCGAAAAAGGTTGGTCTGCACTGTTCTTTCATAGTTTTCCAACCCATTAAAACATTGCTGAACATTGAAATTTGTTTTATAAATCGATGGCACACTTCATTTTTATCATAAGCACACATCAATCCTCTCCATTATAAAACAAATTTTAACTTAATGTAACCATGGATGCACATTTCAGATAGATTTGTGTGAGGGAGGGGTGTATTGCCAGGGGCAGACAACTCCATGTGTGAATCCAGCTAACAATGTTCGTGTTAACTCATTCATTGAGTAATTTTATTTAACATGCTTGATATATTTTAAAGTTTTCAAATGTGTGTACTTTGATAATTAAACAGGTAGGAAAGCATTATTTATATTTCAAATACCTTGTGCAATTTGTATGTTATTTTCAATAAAAACATTTTGTGGTTGTTCAGCCAGATTTACATGTATTTTCTGTCTGTATCCAGAAGTGACAGCCATAGAACACAAAATTGTGGCTAAGAATAGTAATATTTGAAAACTGACAATATTTTATTGATCTTTTAATTTAAGCAGAATTCAGCATTATTTATTTGTGGATGTCACAGCACTTACATAAACACATGATGTAGATTTAAGCAGAGAGTAAGTATTTTTTGCACATTACAGCATCACAACATACTCACAACATACTCTGATATAATTCAGCATCAGATTTGCTTCGGGTTTGAAACATGGTATCTTTAGCACTGTCTTTTAAAGCACTGTCTAAATTGAATCTTCCACACTGGTGATACAGGTTTAAGATTAGAATATATGAAAACATGTTACAATCTTAAGGTCATCTAAATTGATGCAAAACAAAGGTAGCAGTTCATAATCTTGACTCTCTAACTTGAATCTGTTTCAATAATTTAGCGTTAAGATACTGATTTTGCCAACATTGACATTGTACATCAGTCATGATGTTTAATGAACTGTTTCTTTCTTCTTCTGCAGACCTGAAACATACGTTGATTCGAAGTTCTAGGATGTTCAAAGCAGACATATAATTCCAGATGAAACATTTTTCCTTTGTAAAGCTCAGTGCTGATAGAAAAGACTATTAATATATTTGTGGTTCAACAACATTTACTTAAAATAGTTAGGTATTTGAAATAAATAGGTGGGTTTATTTTTTACAAAAATGGAAATGTGGACATTTCGCAGAGTTGACAGTAGTTGACTTGATCACCTTGTTGATCAAGAGCGGATGGACAGAATTTAATCAGGTAAAGTTTGTTGCAATGCTGATGTATCAACAAACCTTGGAAAAATGGTTTTAAAAATCTGAACCGTTGATCTAAAAATGGTGTGGACTTGCTATGTGAAAGGCACCGAATTCATATGTCACTGAATTGATTGGAGATCCGATGAACTTGTCAAAAGTCAAAAATACGAACCCTGCACACTTTGACAGTCTGTCCTTTAGGGTTTAACGTTTTCCCAAGAACAAGGTCTAAAATCCAGGATTTCTCGTTGGTGGGTTCGGTGGATTTATTCGAAGAGAAACCGAACATTTTGAAACGAAACATTTTGACGGGCTGTATTCAAGCTCCAACTTCCCGCCATCTTGTATGTCACCCTCATGAAAGCGTTTTCAAAATCTTCTGATACTTCTGTTTGTAGTACTGAAAATGGTACTTATTCGTAATACTTATTTTCAAATGTTTAGAGTTGATATTTAATCTGCCATCCTACAAAAGAGACGAAAAGAGCCTATTTACTCATGCGAAGTACTGCATTGAGGGTAACGAAGTTATTCGGAAAATGTCGTCAGTCTCCGTCACGTCCCACGTAAATTGACGGAAGCGACTCTTTGTGTACTACTAGCCTAATAACATATAAACACGTTGCTCAGGAACTCTGAGGTATTACACTTTATGTTGTTTTGATCCTGACAATTTAAGACATAAATAATAGTCAATAAACACGATGTCTTTGTTGAAGCCAATTCTGTTTTATGTCCTATGTATTCTATCGGCGAAAACTACTGAATACAGATAATCTGCTATCTTTAATTGCACAAATAGAGAAAAGTATTATGTGATGAAAGTTTTTGTCATTTATATACAATCACCATAATCTTAAAATTGTGTCTATAATATCTACAGTCATCTGTCGGGACACAATGGGTTCAATAAGAGCTTAAGAACTAAACAATAATATACGAGAAGATGTCATGGGAGCAGAGAAACAACTCGAGTTCATCTTTGAGTTCAATATAAAACATCCAAATACACTAATATAGCGTTCTGTATTTATATTAGGCCCTCTTGCATTACATTGATCGTTTTTAATGTTCTTTGAAGAATTAGGAAGGGAAGGGTTTCAATATGGAATCTGTTGTGCAAATACGGAATTGGACCACATCATCCCCATTGCACCCCTGAATTACTATCCTAAGGTTACAGCAGTATATAATATAATCATAAGCTCACTAGGGAATTCATCTTGGATAACCGACGTCCAAGGTGAGTTTTAAGAATAATATTAGTCGTGACGTTAACCGTATATCGTAGGACAGCCCTACCCCTGACGTCGAGCTGGTTAGTCACTGCATTACTGGATCGTAACTGGGTCATTTGTGGAGAATTTCGGACTTGAATTTCATTAAACCTTGGTGATTTACTGAACGAGTGCCCTGATGTAGGGCTTGCATCTGAATAATGGCGAAAAGTACCAAGTCAGGTGCCAGATTCGAGAATGGGAAAGTAGAAGTGAAAAGCAAGGTAAGGACTAACGAAAACCTGCACAGGTGCGAGTCACCAAAGCCTAAGGGAGGACGGTCGCATGCCTGCCTTCCCGGCATGTCAACAAATATTCAGGTGCTGAATCTTTTCAAATGTTCAGCCTCCGTTAGAGTCGGTAGTTATGTCATAGCATGTGGGACAGTCTTTTATGAATATGTCTTCTAACTTTCTTATATCGCTGACAGAAAGTCGGCGTCGGTTTTGACAGGAATGCTCATTTTAGCTTCGAGGTCAGCAAATTGTCAGGTAACAACAATCTGAACATCGTATGGCATAATGTAAAATAATGTTGTGTTCGCTTTTTGAACTGTGAAAGTACTTGGGCTGATTAATTTCCAGCATATTTGCAAGAACATGCCTATTGTCTGGTAACATCCCATCCACAGATGTTTAGATTGTAAACATGTTTGTTATTTTTTGGTTTGGTAAACATCAGCACAGACTGAAGGTTTGAAGGATGATAAATCCTATCAAATGTGGAAGACCCATTATGACTGATTAATATTAGAAAAATCTTGAGATATATTACTTTCATGATTAGAACAATTTGTATTTTAAGAGGATAAGAGGACAAGAAAGCATGCGACTAAGATCAATAATGCCTTACTAATGGTGTGGTGAATCACTAGACTGGGTGGGACTCTTGAATTGAACCACCCAGTGACAGAAATCATAAGGTGTGGGATGAGACTTGTTACTATTGTTATGATGTATGTGTTTACAGGTAAATAGGTGTGTTTTGTTTGCGATCTGTGGGGATTTCAGGTAGAGAGTAGGTTCCCAACAACCAGTACTGGTCATAAGAGTTCGCTAAAGGCATCAGGTTGTCAGACTTGGTGACAGTGTCAGTAATCTGGTTTAGTCATTACATCTTTATTGTGTTGATCTATATTCATGATATCAATCACTTGACTGTCTAATCCAGGCTCAGTTCTATAGCACATCACACTCATATGTTTGAATAATGCTGAACATGATGTTGAACAAGAAGTACATTTCATTTGATGAGCCTAAGTTAAAGGGACCTTTAGGATCCTTGGTTTTTCATTCTGTTGTAACTCTTTTAACAAATATGTCCTTATGTTCATTCTTAATTTAAATTTTTGATGAGCATTCTTTTGTAGATTTTAAATAAAACAGCTAGCACCAGGAATGAGAGTATCTCTTTCAAACTCTCTGCGTAATCTGATCCTGACCACGTAATGTCTATCAAGTTGCAAGTCAGCAGGTGCGGAGCAATTAGTGACAGGTGATCAGTATCTCACCTGGACACAGTCATATGGGCAGCAAGTGACCTAATTAACCAGATAGTTTATTGAAAGTGTTAACCAGGGCCACATTTTGATAAAAACATTTGAATTGCAAATAAACAAAGAAGTCACAACTATGCAATTAAATCAAGCATGAAAATTACCTATAAGTGCATTAATGTATCCTCATGGAAAGCATTAAGGCAACACATGCAACAGACTAATGCTAAGTCTCTAAATATACATGCCTTTGATAGTAAAAAACTAACCCATATATACTGAAAATGAGATCCAGGGAGACCAGATATTCTGTGGAAATCTATCTTGCTTCATTTAAGGCCTTAGCATTACACAGAGCGCTTGGCAGTAGGGAAAATAATGTCATTCAGAAACTGTGAGACAGACTACACATTCAAGTACACATGTTCCTTAATTCTTTTCCAGGTTTGTTCACAAGGTATGTGTTACATTGTGGGAAAAACTTTGGAAATAAATATAGGAACACTTGTAGTTTCATGTGTTCTTGTTATTTTTTCCATGAGTATATAATTCAGGTTATCAATGACTATTCGCTTGTTTAGGAGAAATAGGCTAAACAGATCCCAGCACTTGTTCACTTAATGATGGTTTCAAGACAAGCAGACATTTCAACACACTGAGCAGCTGGAGTTCCTCTACTTTAATTTGTTACACATGCTTGCATTTGAAAGTGAGCTGTGTAGCTGATCTCAACAAATTTCACCCCTGTAAGTATTAGGCAGGGGCATGCTTGTAGTGAAGATTGTGCACATGTCTAGACAGCCTTTGGATCCCTGCTCTTGTGATGTATGGGACTAATTAATTACCAGTGTTTATGGAGTGTGTAATGACCATAATCTCTGTGGTCTGGTGTTGTATAGACCCAGAGGGCAGGGCAAGGAATAACTCTACCTCCACCATTGTCTGCCTCTGCCCTCAGGGGGTCAGGGCGACCTTGATGTGGAGGGGGAGGTGGTATTGTTCAAGTGTGGTATTTGTGAAGGTGTGTGGCCTCATTGGCCATTCATTGCACTGACATCTTGAAGTATTAATTTATTTTGTTGAATTTGGAATTGGAAACAAAATCTGAGTACGTCATAATGCACTGACTATCTTATTGCTGTTGTAAACAGGGGAAGAATGATGATCATGATAATTATCAGTATAAGATATCTATAATATACCTGTACTTGAGTTTTTACTCAGCCCAAGATTTCTTTAAAATGCTCTTTGTAGCAGGGATTCACAGGAGTCAAGTTCCCCTGTCCTGTATGCATAAACTTTGAAAACGGATGCAATGAAATAGATTAGCGCATCCATGGGGATGCAGAAAAAGTCCAAGTACTTTTTTGTTAAAATATCGATCATGTAGCAGTAAGTATCACTGCGTCTGCTACTGGCTGGGTTATGATATCATTTGCAGTTTAATAACTGTGATGATCATGATACACAATACAATAACAGTGACTGAATTGCAACAATATTATAACATAGTATTAATGATAATATTTAAGTGTAAGGAAACCCGTTTTGTAGTCCAGAAAATCAAGAGCAAGAGTCCCACAAACTCTCAAATACAGGACTCGAAGTAAATCCCAGATGCATTTATGTGTTGCACATGTTGCCAAATGGGGATTTGGTCACTGTAACGAACATGACATTTGATACCATAATAAAGCAGATTCTGTTTATTCTGCTTGCATTAAACTGTTCAAAAGAAAATTTAGGTACAAGTATGCCATGTAACATGACAAGAAAAGAGAATATTCCAGAAAATCAGGGATTGGGAAAGGCAGGGGCCATGGGCTATTTTGCACATTAGAATGCAAAATGTCCCGTTAAAATTTAGAAGTTTTACTATTGATACAAGGGCAGTGGCCCATTCAAAATTCAGGAAAATGGCTAATAATCCTGAAAATGGCCCATTGTCAAGGTTCTCTTTCCCAATCCCTGGAAAGTCTGTGAGTTACCTTTAGTAAAGCAGGAGCTTCATATAATATATCAACAGTAACTACAGCTCTACAAGTTGTTATGTGAGTTTCACTAGAGTCACATTGACTGTTGGGCATGGTGGACAAAAGCCCTGACTTGGTAGCTGGTTTGGAATAAGGTTGGCTCCTGGCAATAAAACAGTCCCATTTTCTTTTGTCAGATAAATTGTAGGCATCTATCTGAAACGTATTCCCTTGTTTTGTATTGTTCAAAACTGGTCCTGTGACCTGATGGTGTCAGCAGAGCTCTTTGAGTTGAGATACTTCTAGCAGATGCTCTCTTTACCAGTGGTTAAGACGGAACTTTTTCTTCTGTGAAGGTACATTTGTCTTCCTCCTCAAATATTCTCAGTGAACTGAATGGCAGTAACAGTTATGGTGTATTAACTGTAAGTGATTTATACATGGTTACAGATGAATGGATGTTCTCAGACTGAAATAACATTAAACATTGGTCTTCTCATCACATACACCAAAATAATTCAGCATCAAAACCTGAATTGTTGCTCACCTGGAGTACAATTATCATATTGTGGAAATAATAAATAATGAATTTTGTGTTATCTTGGAGAAATAATTCATACAAAAATTCATTATTAATTTTGACTCCATGATACAATTAATTTAATGAATGAGTTTCAGCATTATAAGTATCAGTTAGTCTATAGCAATGTTGATCGATGTTTCCATTTTGAAAACAGTCTCTGAAGGGACTGAGAAAGAGAACTTTGACAGTGGGCCATTTTTCTGGAATATTAGCTTTTTTCTGAATTAAGAATGGGCCACTGCCCTTGTGTCAATAGTAAACTTCAAAATTATAATGAATGTGCAAATGACTCATGGCCCCTGCCTTTCCCAATCTGTGCAATCTTCTCCCATGCAGTCTATGATTTGCTCACATGCTAACATTGAAAACTGAATTGTAGGTTGTGGGGCAGTGTGTTATTAGGTCCTTTTGTTGTAAGAGATAATTGATGAGGATCAGACTAGTTCTGTGTGTTATGTTTGGCATTGTATGATCAATCCAGCATTCTTGCTTGTTGTGAAAGCCAATTGTTGGGGATTCATTACACCATTCATATGAGGAAGTGAATCATTGTTAATTAGCATCAGATAGGTTTAGTGTGTTACTATGTGATTGTCTCTGTACTCCATGCTTGTGTTGCGAGACAGTTGATGAGGATCACATGATTTTAGTTTCTTACCAAGCTAATGATTCAGTATCCCATCCTCATTATGAGAGATAGTTGATGAGGGCAAGATAGGTTGATTGTGTGATTGTCTCTGTACTCCATGCTTGTGTTGCGAGACAGTTGATGAGGATCACATGATTTTAGTTTCTTACCAAGCTAATGATTCAGTATCCCATCCTCATTATGAGAGATAGTTGATGAGGGCAAGATAGGTTGATTGTGTGATTGTCTCTGTACTCCATGCTTGTGTTGCAAGACAGTTGATGAGGATCACATGATTTTAGTTTCCTACCAAGCTAATGATTCAGTATCCCATCCTCATTATGAGAGATAGTTGATGATTGCAAGATAGGTTGATTGTGTGATTGTCTTTACTCTGCTTTTCCTCCATGCCATTTAAATGTCACATGGGTTAGCTTTAAGGATAATTTGTTGGCTCATCATGCCAAAGACCTGTGTTTGATTCCCCACATGGACACAATATTTGAAGACTACTTCTGGTGTACCCTGTGATGATATTGCTGCAGTATTGCTAGAAATGACTTGAAACTAAACTCAATCAGTGCCAGTTAAAGGTCACATGCAACCACAAAATCAAACATAATTAGAACACAGTTATCACTTATTCATGATATATAAAATGCATTGGTGATTGTGAAAAAAACAAATAAACAAAATGAAAAGGGTATAATCGCAAATCAAAAGTGCAATATTTTGTACTTGGGTTTACCTCCCTCGAAACGAAGCAGCCACGATATCGAACCCAGTCATGACTGGTGGATGTCCACTCAAGTGTAATGACCCCTTGTTATTGGCCACTGGTTCATTTGCTGATACACTTAGCCGTCTCTTTGTTTATGGCTTATAAGCCCGATAGGTGATAATTTCAAATTGCAAATGGTCAGTAATTGAAGTTCTGCATTGCATACTGTCATTAGGAGACAGGCAGGCAGACATATGGGTGTCAATAAACCAGACATTGAGTTTCCTCTGTGACAGAGTTTGCTTTTCACAATCAACATGTTTTTATGTAACGAGTAGATTATTTACTTGTTTATGTACATTGCACAGCCAAGATTAGACCACTGCTCATAACCTCATACTCCATGCAGGCATACTGTTTCGACCTACTCACTACGTATGCATTATGAGCACAGCACAGCATAGCAATTGAAACCATTTTTCCTCCAACTCCGATTTTGCAGGCTTTTTTTCATAGCATTTTTTTTTCAACTTTTTAGGTTGAATTGTCATTTTTGATGATTTGTTTCGGTAAGTGCATACCAAAAGGTATCAGAATCTGCAAAGTTGTGTTTTATGTTGCATGTGGCCTTTAATGAGCATCAGATGATTTGTTACAGAGCTAATAAATCAGTATTCCATTCTTATATGAGCCAATTGATAAGGATGAGATTGCGTGATGTCCGATAGTTCCCAGTACCCAGTTCTTCTAGTAGGAGTCAATTGAGCATTAGATAGTTTCATGATGTAACCATGGTAATTATCCCTATATATCAATACTTGTAGGAGCTATTTAATGAAGGTCAGATGCTGTGACTTGTCTGATCATGAAGATTATCTGTTATCATACCTGTTTGACATAGATGGCTGTCAGTGCTATCAAGTAGTGTCTGCACTTCCTTCAGTTTACAGGCAGTGATCAGGATATGAATATTGCTTATTGTGGCTGTTAAATGTGAGATTGGTATTGAATCTTAATTGACTCATGTGATAAGAACTTTTGCTCAGTTGAAGTAATGTATCCTATAGTAACAATCCACTGTGATTTATGTGAAACTATGAGCAGAGTAGAGGAGGCTGTGTCATGACCTTAATGTTACACGGTGAAGTTTCAAGAGGTCGCCAGAATCAGATACATATTTTAGAATTGCATGGACCTCATTAATTGCCCTCAATTTATATCACTCTCTTGGTTTCATGAAACTTTTGCTCTTACAACATCAGGCCATAACATTTGTATTTCTTGTTTCACGGATGTTTGTGTTAAGAAAACCTAAAGGCAGGAGTGAAAAAAAAATAATTAGTAAAATCACCCATCAAAGTAAAAAACCCCAAAAGTTTCCATCTTAACTACTCTGGTTTGTTTATTTCAACTAACTATAGGTTGAGGGAGTTCAGGTTTCACACTGATTTCAAGAGTATTTCACTTATATCACATTAACATTAGGATTTTATTTTTTTGACGAGGCAAAATTCTTTTTTCATTTTGTTTTTCTTGAAAAAATATAATTGTTGGATCTGTAAAGCAAGAAATATTATTGGTCTGACCTTATTAACTAATTTGTAACACAAGTAAAGAAATATAGTCTAGATACTTAAATAGATACTTAGAATCTTGTTTTGTCTGTTTCAGTTCGATGCAGAGTTTCGGAGATTCTGTGTGAGTCGTGACCCAGTTAATGGATTTGATGAGTTTCAGTCCCAGGTGGAGAAACTCCATCAGTTGGAAGACATTCCATTTGTGATCAACTACACCGACCCCGTCCATGGAGACCTCCTCCCGATCAACAACGACATCAACTTCTCCAAGGCAGTCACGACAGCAAAGCCACTACTTCGACTTCTGCTGCAACGCAAAGGTAATCACATACATCCTTGATTGATTGGACAAATACACACAATCAGGGTTGATGCAAGAAGTAGAAAGTTTGGCCACAAGTACCTGAGACATGCAAGGGTTCTTTGATGAAGCAGGATGGATGGAACAACCTTTGCTTTGTGCACAACTGCCTCACCCTGTGATGTAGCTTTTTTGGCAACTTTTTTGTGCATATATGAGATGGCAGTACTTTTTATAGAAACGTGTGTTTTACCCGAAGTGTAAACCTTACTATATTTCACTTGTACTCAAGAGTCTGATGTTGCAGTTTCAGTCAGTTTTAGAATGATTGATTTCCCATTTTTCACAACATTGGACTATTGGGAATTTATTAATTATGTCCCCCATATGTTGCTTGTCAATGAAAACTGTTGTCACAGCACAGTTTGGTCTTAGGCTAACAGGTAATCAGACTGCAAATTTCCATGGCTTGGAATGCTGTCATTTTGATTAACAGCATGGTGCACATTATCTGGTGGTTTTGAAACTTTAGTAGGTAGGCAGTGTTGTTCCTATGATATAGTGAGTGAGTTTAGTTTTGTGCCACACTCAGCAATATTCCAGCTTTATGGCAGCGGTCTGTAAACAATCGAGTCTGGACCAGAAAATTCAGTGATCAACAGCATGAGCATCATTCTGTGCAATTGGGACCCGATGACGTGTGTCAACCAAGTCAGCAAGTCTGACCACACGATCCCATTAGTTGCCTCTAATGACAAGCATAGTCACGTTTCGTGGCAAGCATGGATCACTGAAGGCCTATTCTACCCCAGGACCTTCTCGGGTCTCCTATGATAGAGGGGCATTTAGGTAGCTTTGTGGTTAAACTGTTTTCTCGTCGCCCTGAAGACCCAGGTTTGATTCCCCACATGCCACATGGGTACAAGGTGTGAAGCCCATTTCTGGTGTCCCCTGCCATGATATTGCTGGGATATTGCTAAAAAGCTTGAAATCAAACTCACAAACTCCTACGACATCTCAACAACAAAGTTCTGCACAGATTTTGTGCTTCTAGGACAAACAGGTCCCACAGATAGTCAGATCCTAATCCTGGTGGAAATCCAGCATCCTGGTAACTGGCGATCTTTGTCAGCTGAAACTGGTGGATTATGCTTTCACTTGCTCCTTGCTTTGTCAGTATCTGTCAACACATCCAAATTGACAAGCTCTGCTTTGATAAAAAGACTGGGTATAAATTAACAAGCACCCATTCTAAAGAAACTGGCAACTTTATTGTCAGTGGTGTATTTTGCTGAAGCTTCAAATTGTGATGCATTTTGACAGCAATACGGAGGGTGTAGTATAGAAGTATATACAGAGACTATATATAGAGGATTTCTTACATGATACCTGGAAGTTGGCCAGAAACATCAGAGCTGAACAAGTTGCATGTGTTCAGATAATTGTGCTTTTCAGTTTTTCATGATGTTCATGTAGATCCTGTACAATGAAACACAGTGTGCTTGATGTGATAATTTAGCCTGAACTTATTTCCTACCTGTTCCTGAACTTGTATTTATTGATGTATTGTACTCTTTAACATGGACATTACTTGTTAACTAATGTAGCGAGTTGTCAGTTGATTGCAGTTACAAGTAGACTTGCACAAGTTTCTAAGATATTAATTAATAGTTAAAGGGACAATTTCTACAAAATAAAAAATACAGACTTCATCTTTACATGTGCTGTCCACCTAACTTTAAAGGGTACAATTGATCTACGTGGTAAAAGTGTTGGGTCATATAGCAAATGTTGACACTTGTCATGTGCATTCAATTTTCTGGTAGTTCATTCTTCTAGACATGTGTTTTTGGGTAAAAGTGGAGGAAAATTCATGCATGTCTGGTTTTCTTTATATTTGTTCTGTGATAGTTCATGTCAGCATTTATGTTTTCCTTATTGCTGTGATGTTATTTTATTGAAATATAAGCTTAAATTCATAAACATGGTTGGCTTTCTTTATAATTTTTATTGTTTTTCATACATTTTACAGTCTTTTCAGAAAAATAGATAACAATTTGACATCCACGTTAACAGACTATAGACAAAAGGAAATATTGGCAGGGACAATAAATGACATGAATATCCAAAGTCATAAAAAGAAGTTGTGCACATCAAATAAACAGTCTGTGACATGACAACCAAAACTTATAAAAGGTGTTGATATTACACTCCATTAGGGAAGAACATTTAGTTATCATACAGTAGTGCCTTAGTTCATTCTGGAAAACTTGAAAATGTGGCGCTTTCATTTGATATCTGCTTCCAAAGATGATGTTTTTGAAGATAATGATTATAATGCTTAGAGGATCGTTATTTTTGTCAGGAAAACCAAGAAGTGCATGTCTTTTTGGTATTTTAATATTGTTATAAAAATGAAAAAAAATACCATCCCCTGAATAGTCTACCTTGCTATGAGGTTCCTACAGAGCTGTCAGAGTTAAATTGTACTCATAGGTACACAGGACTTATTGGTAAATGAAACATGGCCATCATTGAAACTGTTAAAAAGTTCATGGATAGCTGTTTTTGAAGCACATTTTTTATGACATATCACATTTGGCTTTCAAATTGTTAAAATTCCTAATATTTTGTTGGGTGTTGAGTTTTATCCTGAATTACAACATTTGCTTAAAACATTTTTGTCAGTGAGAGAGATTTCTTATGTGTTAGTTCATCGTCATTGGAATGTGACTTGACCTAGTTACAGCCTGAATAGTCAACTGACCTTATTTACTGTGGAAATACATTGTTTATTAGATCAGTAAGGGAGGTAATCACATCACGATGTAAAACAGGAAATGAAATGAAACAATATTGTTCATATTGTTTTAAACATGCCTGTGTTGATTGAATATTTTCACGATAATATTTTATTGTAAACACAGTCTGAAGAGCAAATAGTTTGTCAATGTGTTGATGCATCACATACAGAGTTTAGTTGTATGTTTTTATTAACAATATAACATCATAAGCACATTTTATTGTTTGTAATTGAACAAGAAGGGTGTTTGTATTTTAAGCTCTCATGAAGTATGTCAGATGTATTTTGCCAAAACTTTCCTAAAAATGTTCAACATTGGTCTCATAAGCATATGATATTTATTTTAGCAGTAGTGAATATCAATTGAATATTCTCCTCATGTCATATGTATCTGTTTGGTACCCTGGTGGTTAAAGCATTCACTTGTCATCCCAAACACCTTGATGTGTTCCTTAAGATGTGTGATGCCGATTTCAGGAACATTTCTACAAGCGGTATAAAACACTAACTACTCACTTACCCATATAACCTACAGTTATGACTGTGTGAAGTCATGTAAGTACTATATATGAAGCCCATTTCTCGAAAATTGTTGGAAGTGATGTAAAACCCTATTGACACGCTCACCCATATAGTCTACAGTGTTGACTATGGGAAGTAAGTTGCACACAGTTGCCCATTTATTTCATAATAGTTGTTATTCCTGTCATTCATTTAGAATCCCAATCTGTCCTACATCATGTCAAGCATATCTATTTTCAATTTAGCAAATCAGTTGACATTAATCACAGTTTTCGATTGGGCCATGTTCTGGGACATTGTAATTCAGAATATCATAAAAATGTTTCTGAGTGTTGGTCCACTTTGCTAACGTGAAGAAAATCTCCTAATGCTATTTTTGTCCAGCCACCAAAACTGGCAAGAAAGGAAGGTAGAAGAGAAAAGATTCATTTCATTGACTAATGTGTGTCCTGAAGCTGTGTGAAAATATGTTACCAAAATATTGTGAAATCAGTTCAGTGGTCATGACATATGAGGATGTAATTTGGGCAGTCGTTGTGAGATATGCGTGAAATATTTGTGTGCTGAACATATAGGTTCTGCTTGAGTGATTACAAGTTTGAAATACCACAGTGCTTGTCACAATGGCACAACACTGGTTTATTATGAGTCAGAAGGCTTAACTGTTACAGAATTTGATTGGGACTCAAATTGGTTTTCACATGGATGATAGACAAATGGATAGGTAGGTTAATTCACATCCCTGTATGTTGTGTTGACGGGAAGCAGGAAATTTCAACAATTGTTATATATGGGCATTATGTGCTGTAGTGTCATGTTTATCTACATCCTTAACACTCGTTGTCATGCCAACATTTTCAGCTAATGTAGATGTTCACTTTTGTACAGTGCCAGGTTTGGACAATGCTGAATATGCCTCCAGTGTTAGGAATATAAATGCATCCTTTACATTCTTGTCATGCCAGTACTTTTAGCTGATGCCCAACTGGATATTTACTAGCCACGGTCTAGCAGGCCGGTGGTTATTTTGCACATTGATTCTGTAACCCGCCCACCCGCCCAATTACCCACACATCCACCCACCCACACCCATGTATTCTGTCGCCTACTCACTCTGTTAACTGGCAGAGTTGTCATGGATTAGATCACTATCATTGACTTACAAGCATTAGTGAATGTCAATGTTCTGACCACTATCACAACCACCTGTTATTGACACAGATTGTAGTTGGAAACATTTTCTGTCGTTGAAGAAGTTCAGCTGTTCTGAATGAATTCCAGTGCGTTTGGACATCAGATTTGTTTATATAAGTCATATTGGTCCGTTCAGTCTGTTACTCAGGCCATGTAATAACATCAGTATTGCTGAGAGACGGTAACACCTCAGTGTGTAGGTAGAAATCATTACAGCATGACTAATAGTGACGGGTTGCATAATTTTTGTTTTGTTGTGTAGAGTGTTTAACATGCCAGGTGATAAAGAGCCAGTTCTACAGTTGAAGTGGTAACGGCACTAGTAACAGCAGTTTTTTGTGACAGAATGAGTTTAATGCTTTGTGTCTGAAAATGTAAATATGGATCGAAAAAACATCAAGTTTTTAATGACGAGGGGTTCGACTTACATGTGATTTTCAGACTCATGGAAAATCTGGTTTTACTTCTGTTAAAGGCCAGAGCGTTATAGTGAGGACAGGATGGAACAGAAGCAATGATGCATTTTGGACTGTAGGTCCAAGGATGGTCTTTATATACATTGAGTCTTTGGGAACAAATATCAATATTGAGTTACAAGTACAATAATAACTCATCAGTTGATACTTTTTTCAGTATATTGATTGAAAGGAAAACAAAAACAAACTGTTTTACCTGTAATGTTTTACTTGACAATACTGATTTTTCTCAACATTCACTGCCTGGCTAGGATGTATTCCATCATATGTCTCTTGCTTTTATACATAACACCAAAAAAAAGGAATTACATTCATGGTTATTGTATTCTAGTGATCACAAATAAGATATTGAATTCATGTTGGGTTAATGGTACACTCACTGAATGTACGAGGGATTTGTAACAGCCCTAAAAATAGTCTGTGACAGTGCTCCCAATAGGACAGACGTGATTATGTTCTTTGACGCAGGTAAGCTGGACAAACACACTGGACATGAATGTAGGGATCGAATTGGCATTACACTTTCTTTAATACTTATCTCTTTTCTCTGAATACTTGTGGGCGTTGTAAACAGTTACCAATAGATTTGGTCCAAGTCATGAATCTTTTCCTTTATTATATTTATCATATTGTGAGTTCATTGTTTTTGATGCAGAGTTATAATTGAGAATAACTCATGGATTGTTTTGATTAATGACTGTAAAGGGAATAATATGGTCGATATTGTCAAGTATACGAAATAACAGTATATTTTCCCTGTGGTTCTATGTTTAAGATGTCATATTTGCATGCTCAGAAATGTTTTAACTGCTACACCAACAGAATGGACAATCTGTAAACCTTACTTCAAACATATCATATGTCTTTGATGTAAATATATTTTATTCAACAAATCAGATTCAGGTTACAATCAGTGTAGTCCGTAATAATCAGTGTACTGGATCAGCCCCAAACTGAAAACACAATAGGACACTGTGGGCTCATATTTTATAGGGTGGTGTCCACGTTGCCAGGGGATCTCCCTGTCCTGCTGGCAAATCTTCCTTAGGATCTGTATAAGCAAACATGGCCGGCAAGAGTCATTCTACTCTGTCCACTTTGATGTTATTACTGACCCGTGTCTCCAGGTCATATTCAACAAGCCAACCTACCTGGCTGTTTGTGGAGAAGATCTGGTCCAAGGGGTCATCTCAAAACCTTTGTTGCTATTTGTTCACTCTGTGTCTTCCATCTCCTCAGATGGAGGATTGTGTTGTCTGTGCAGCTGCTTCGTGTCTTGCTAGGCTTTGTCTTTTCATTTCTGTTTTGCCAAGATGCTTGCTACTTCACAGTAAAAATAGGAGTTTGAGACAGGTCATGGTGTCAGTGATCAGTATTGACTGACAATTTTCTCTGGTGCTGATGGGTTCATTGTTGGTAGCTGTGTACCCCAGGTATTTTTCTGTATACAGAAATGAAACAAGCCAAAATCAGGATACAGAATCGTAAAGGATGAGTCCATTCTGTATTGTGATTTTTATATATAGCTGGAATATTACTGAGTGCAACGTAAAACTAAACTCACTCACTCACTCACTCCACATCAAGCCCTCCCCATAATTTCAACAGTGAGATGCTTTTGAAGCTTCAGTGTTCACTGGTAACAGTGTCAGTGTATGGTATCTGACATACTGCTTTCCTGACAACACCTTCCCAACACCCTACCTTTCGTATACCACATGATCAGTGACAGACTGAGAGAGACACTGAAGAGAAACTGTATTTTTAGGTGGACAGTCACAGGTTTACTGTTTACCTGCTGATGTGGATAAGAATGTCAACTCAGGTTGTCGCATTCCCCGACACTTTACAAACAAAGACAAGCTGTGCAAGTCAGTTTACCTAGCTCTAGTACATGGATAGTCCCAAAAACCTACGGTCAATATTTGGTCTTTTCAATTGGGGAAAACTCATCATAAGATTCTTTGTTTACCCAGTATGAACTAACTTAAATATAAAATTAGCTCGGAACACTTTTGTTTCATTTTTGTTTTGAGACAGTGTTAAATATATTTGATAGGAAGGATTTGCTGACATTTCAGCCCACTCAACCTCTGCTTATGTGATTACAGAATGTATGCTTTTAATCTTATGGAGAATGCCGCACAGTTGGCCATGTGTTACTGCAGTTACGCTATTGTCTGCTGTTAAATTACATGAAAGCCTGGCCACTTACTGGAATGTTTTTAAATACAGTCTTTTGAGGATGTATTTGAATGACGTGTTTGAAGGTGTGCATTTCAGAGGCATGTTGAGAGTATTTTCGTTTCTCAAAGCCTGTCAAGTTAGTGACAAATTACTCAAGGTAATCAATATCTAAGTCAAGGTCGTCAAAGTTGTCACAGTCTTTTTACTGATCTCTACCCAGCTGTCCAGGGTTGTACACATTCAAGCGTGACCCACACAATGACTGATGTGGCATCGGGATGAAGGGAGTCATTCAACTGATGAAGGGAGTCTGTTCAGGCATAACTTTGGTCCTGTGTTATGTACATTTAAAATGAATGGTTTCATATCCAGTTCAAGTCATGAGTGGTCTGTGGTCTATATAGAAGGTCTGGGCTTAGATTTTTAGAGCTCTCTTATAGCTAAGATAGTCGTATGTTGATGTTAATGTATGGCACTTACAACTATCTTAGGGCTAAGAGAGCCTGGAAAATCCAGGCCCTGTTTAGGTGTGAATATTTTGAAGGTTTTGAAAATTATGAACAGTACTTTAGTATGTTGTTTTGTAGTGGTGTATTTGTTTTGTTGTTTATCGTTGCTCTCATCAGTATTCCTATGGCTTGACAGCAGTTTGTAAATAATTGACTTTACAAACCAGTGATTAACATCATGAGCATCTATCTGTGATGTTAGGATACAATGAAATGATTGTGTCGACCAAGTTCGCTAGCTTGAAGCCATGATCCTGTTAGTTGCTTCTTATAACCAGCATTCCAACCTGGATCTTCTTGAATCCATTCAGATATAAGATTACTGTAGTAAGAAAAATGAATTCCCCAATAAGGAGAATCATTGATCAGGATCAGACATCTCCTTTCTGATGTAGTTAGTATTTCGTATTATACCTATTATATACCTATATATTATAGTATACTTATTAATCAGACTGGTGTAATTAACTGGCGTAGAAGCCTCAGTGAAATTGCTTGTGTTTTTCTATGAACTTTCATTCTTCTGTCGGGGGTACATTTGACATGTTCCCCTGAGTTCTGTGTGTAACATAATGTCAGTGAGCATGGTGAGTGATGCATACAGTACTGCCAGAAATGGAACACAAGGACTTGTCCCAAGCTGTGATGGCCGCACTGGGCCACTATGATCATAAAACAGCAGGCATGCTGCCTAAACTACAACATATCACAACTATGGTCAAACAGGATTGAATGGCTAATAGCCCCAAAATGTAATCTGAAGCAAGAAAGAAATATATGGACTGTGTTTATTCAGGTCCATCAGTAGTAGAGTATACTACCCTGTAACTGGAAACTATGTGTAACCTGATTCTGTTGTCCTGTTATTGTTGATATTTGAAACATTGTGACCTTTGCATTGTAAAGAAGTTGAACCATAAAGCATATTTAGTTTGAATGCAGGGTTTTTTAATATTTACTTCCTCAGGTTTCTGTGTCTTTGGGTGACACAAGAAAACCAAGGTGTCAGATTGTAGTCTCTGTAGTTGCTAGGATACTGTCATCATAGTTTTTTTGCTTGGGACTTATTTTCACGCTTTTAGCACAAAAACATTGTGTGCCAATAATCATACCAAGCAAAATATTTATGGTGAAGTCAAGACAAATACAGTCTTTCCATAAATTTTCTGTCGTTTTACCTCACACGATACATCCACTGAATCCCATAATATATGAGTAGGTGGTGTTTTGTTGCGCTAAACTTTTCCGTGATTGGTTGTTGTGATATTGCTGGAATATTGCTAAAAGCAGTGTAGTACACAACTCACCCACTCACTGCACACTTGACAAATGCTTAGTCTCAGAATTTATATAATTAATTTTGATATTGATAGGAACAAATAAACCCATGTAAATTGAAAGGAGCCCCATGGAGACCTGAGATTCTCAACCTGGGAAAAATCAAGACTTGCTTAATTTAGTACTTTATCATTGCAGGTAGGGCTAGGCTTCAGGAAAATAACATGGTTAATGACTGAGAAACATACTATCTGTACACTGACAAACTGTTTTAGATGCATTTTAGAAGTTGCTGAGCTAAAGGTGAAGGAACAAGTTTTATGGATGATCAACATTTTTATTTAAAAATAAAAGATGTTGATCATCCATAAAACTTGTTCCTTCACCTGTACACTGACACCATGGAATAATGTTGACCACTAGTTTGTAAATTATGGATTGATTATTGCAAAATAATGGCTTAAGTGTTGAGTCATTAGGCTGGATCTTTTCTTGATCCATTCACATGAAGATGTGGTTGAGACCCTGAAAAAGCCAAGGAGAAACCTGAGAGAACAGGATGCCTCAGTCTAGTTGCGTTTCCATCTGCATACTGGCAGTGTACATAGCCGTAGCTGTGAGTATACCAGACTGACTTTATCAGTCTGCCATATGGGACACAGGTTATCCTCATTACAAAGCACTTTGTTGTTTACTGACTTCTCAAGTATCAAGACACTCTCCAGCCAAACAAACATGAGTCTGCCCATAATGTAACTGCCTCACTGTCTGTTATTAGTGTGATATTACAATCAACTAAGATTAAAGAAGGCGGTACCGCTTGTGTGTTTATGAATCTGTGTCCCAGTTGTGTAGCACTATTGTGCCATGACGCTGGTGTTTTAAAAATCGGATCTAAATGAACATGTTTCTTGTTGCCTCGACATTTGATTATTTTAATTTTTTTATCTTGATTTTGATTCTAGGTGCACCTTCTGGTAACTGAAATAATGATAAAAATTCTGCGCACAAAGCATTCTGAGCTGATTGACAATCAGACCCAGAAAATAATGAAATGGAAAATATTAATGGTATATTTATCTACAAAACAAATCCAATCGAAATCCAGAACAATACTAAGTTTATGGCCTGGTACTGAGACTATCTAGACTTCAGTACAACTGATATTTAAGTTATTTGTAAGGGTCTGAGGGACAGACAAGGCAGCATAGTCTGTTAAATGGTCTGGTTTTGCTGCTAGTGTCCAGTATTGCCTGGTTCTAACTGGTGACACTGACATTGTCAGTAATTGGCTGACAGCTAGTTTTGTTTTATTTTTATGTGACATGACACATTAACTCAGTCTGCAAACCCTCCCCGTTTGTGGGCGTTATGGAATGTGGAATGTATTGATCATTACAACCGTTATTACAACTTGCTCACAACATCCGTTATTACAATGTGACATATGTTTCTTTTCTCCCCAGGCGCATAATCGTTGGAAAGTGTGTACAGGCATAATGTAGTGTATTCATCAACACACGCTTCGGGGTGGAAAGCTTTGTCCATGGTTGATTGAAATCTGATTACAGAATAGTAAATAGTGGGGTATTTTCCAGTTGTTTGAATACAACAAAGGTGGTAGGAAAATGTTTTCAAAACACATTTCATGTTAGGTTAATAATGCAATTAAGTGCAGCGGCCTTATGTTTGAGCAAATGTTGATCTATTCTACTCAAGTAAATATGTTTGATTATGTTGATACACGCTGACATTGTTCAGGTCTGGTCTGAATGGTTTGATTTTTATCATCAACCAGGGTTTTTTTTTAACATTTTGATTAATAATTCATCATGACCCAATATCCTTGCTGGGCTGTGTTTTTTAAAAAATGGATTCCTTTTTACTTGAAATTTATGGAATCCTATGAAAGAGGTAATTAATGTTTATTCATGATACTTACCGGATGGTGGGGTAGCCTAAAGTTAAAGTATTAAAGTATTCACTTAGTCACACTAAGGACAGCTGAATATTCCTGGAATATTGCTGGTGGCAGGCTCATTCACTCTCTCTCTTACAATGTAGATGGTGTGTGTTAGTTCTGTTGAAAATCACTGAAAGTTTCTTTTCTGAATGCGTAAGTTCAATTACCCACATGGGTACAATTTGTAAAGCCGATTTCTGGTGTCCCTCACTCTGATATTGCTGGAATATTGCTGAAAGCACATAAAACCAAACACACTCATATTTACTGATGAAGGTAATGAGGACTGCACATAGACGGATGAGAATATGAAGTGGTACAGGCAACCCAATCAATCATGATCAGTCAATGAGACATAATTAAAATAACATGAAATGATATCCTATGACCCAAACAAATGGAATGTCTTGACATGTTCCAGTACTGTATTATTCAGTACCTTAGGGTGAATGACATGATGGCCATTTTCTTTCCTTCTAGGGAATACGTACAAATAAATTGTGAAAATTAATTTTTTATTATGCCCCATTGGAAGAGGGTTTAGCTAATGGGCTAGACTGTGTAAATTTGTGCTTATCAGAGCTGTGAGCATTTGGGTGTAAGTTGAAAGTAAAATTAGTATTTATTCATTCATTCATTCATTCATCCACTTTCTCTTATGTCAGTAGGAGAAAAGGAGGATTTATTGGTTGCCTGTGAAGGAAAACTATTCTTGTTATTTTTCAATGCATGGTCAATACAGATCTGATCTGACTCCACTGAAGCTGAATGCTGTTTCTTCTCATATTTCATCCTCCTTCAAACTCTGACCTGAGTGCCTCAATTATTAAGGAAGCCAAATAAACATCATAAACAAAAGAGACAGCTGAAACAATTTGCAAGTTAAGTGGCACATGGGAAAACATGAGAAAAACTCCACTTAGTCTTCCAGCAAGGTATCCCCAAGATGTCAGCTGTTTGTTTAAAGAGTGGTGTTAAGGAAGGGAAGGGGAGGCGGGATATCTATTGTTCCCTCCATGAGAGGAGGCAGACAGACAGAGAGATGGGGTCAGACACAAGAGGATGAGATAAGAGCCCCACCTTGATCTGTCCTAGGGGCAGCTCCAGATAACCTGGTGTGGCTGGTACAGCTTCACAATCATGTCATTAATTAACCACATACTTAACGGATTAATCAGTGGATCATGTGAATGCTTTGTTGATCAGCTTGGTGCTTTGGTGAATCCATTGTGGGATATGTGCAAACACTTTTCAGTGATTGTGGTAGACTAACAACTAGTCTCCAAAATGAACATATTTTACAGATAAAATGTAATGAAAAGGAGCCCTGGGACTTTCTTTGGTTTATGCTGTGAAAACTGAGTTGCCACATTTTCTAGACTTGCATGGTCTTCTTGGATATTACTTCAGGGTCTGTATGACAGACTGTGATTGTGTGTCAGGTAGACTTGCGCAGAGTTTCTGAATAAACATATTTTTCATAGAAAGATATTATTAATTTTGAATTGGAAAGGAACCACAGTGAGATGGGAGATTCAGAACCCGGGGAAATATATTCTTGCTTCACATAGGGCTTCAGCATTGCAGAAAGGGCTGGTCAGAACTGAAAGTATTGAGGTTCAGGGACCATGAGACAGACATAATTTGGGTATTCAGCGGAACCAGTTCAGACTTGTGAAGTTTTAATGATGTGGTAATGAGAGATAAACAAAAGAACAGGTTATTTCTAGCCCTTGGTTAAATATGAACTACAGTTGTTGAACCTGGCCAGAAAATGTCTTTACAAGGTGTTTAATTTGTGCTGATTTGTCTTCTTGGTTTCTGTTGATTTGAAATGTGTTGATTAGGCTAAATATATTTGATGATTAGCTCAGTAATTCTGGAGCTCTTTGTGTGAATGTTAAGGAATTCATGAGTCCTTTCAGTTTTGTGGTTATCAGAGGGTCCTGTAAGTCATTGCACTAAGGCCACATTTACATGTTCACCATATTTTTCAAAATCTCTGTTTTCTTTGATTGTATATTTGTACTGAAATCATTGAAGGTATTTGTATTAATTAAATGCGGACATCCACACAAATGACATCAGTAGGATAGGCCCATGTGTATGGTGTGCTTTTACTAGTGACAGAAGAGAACACATCTGTTGAAATAAAGTTAGTGAATTAGCCAGGTGTTTGGTGATTAAGTTAGCATGTTTGAAAACATAATTCTGTATTTGTTGAGCAACGTGGTCCAACAACCGAATGATCCATCAATTCTATGCTTAGTCTTTCATAGATTCACCTCCTACTTTGTTTACCTAACAGTCCATATGATCTTGTGTTTTTAAGCAAAGATGTTTAGGCAAAGAACGGTAGTAGAGAAGAGATATGTATTTGCCAAGGGTCTGTTATTTAAATAACTTTTTTTTTAGTTTCATTGCCATTTTTTGCTTTTGAGCTCTTAAGTGTGTTGGGCTAGCTTGGAGGGTACAAGACATTCTCCTACTCACATTATTGAAGTAAGTGAATGGCGTGGCTCTGAGCGGGCTATCTTGTAATGATCACCTTTCTCATTTCTGTGACTCATTAGTAGAGCACTGGTAGCCCCTTCGAAATTTACACTCTATATCCTTTGCCTGTTGCATGAAAGAATAAAGTTGTATTGTGGAGGACATTCCACCAGGTGACGCATGCAGTATAATGAGGTATGGAATGGGGAACAATACATCTGAACACTACAAACAAGTCTCTAATACTTTGGAAAATATGGGGTCTGTCATCTCCTTTCTGTTATGTTGAAAAGTCAGTGAGAATAAATATAGAATATTTTTAGTTTTTTTACCTCAACATGGGATCCAGGCAACCCCTAACTTTTAGTTTTAAGGGTCCTTGCAGGTGAGAGCCATGGTTTAGAGAACTTGAATTATTAATCGTGTGGACTGATGAGCGAAATGATGCAAGCAACTGCTCTGAAAGAAACAACCAATCAATTAATGTTTATTGTGCACCTATTCTCTGCATTTGTCTGTACTGGACACATATTTTATGCATTGCATAAACCCTAATTTTAGATACCACATTTTAGTTTGACATTCAAGAGGAATTCAGTCTTTTTAGATGTCATGATTTGGTAGAAAATCTTGACCAATGACGTTGAAAATGTGGGATGATGTTTAGCAAACCATGATGCTAACAGTGTTGTCCTGTATTTCCAGGTGAGAGTTATGGTGAAGCGAATGGCTATGGAACCCTCCCAGTGAAGAGGAGGAATCCTATCTCAAAGTTAATAAAAGAGGAGGCACAGCCCAAACCTAGGATTCATATTGGCATGCCCGAGGACTTCCGGAGAGTGTCTGCCATAATTGATGTGGATATTGTACCTGAAACACTTCGTAGGGTAAAACTGATGAAAAACGGTTCTGATAAACCTCTTGGTTTCTACATTCGTGATGGTACAACTGTGCGGGTTACATCACATGGACTAGAAAAGGTGCCAGGAATATTTATATCGAGGCTGGTTCCTGGCGGACTCGCAGAGAGCACCGGACTACTGGCAGTTAATGACGAAGTTCTAGAAGTGAACGGAATTGAAGTTTCAGGGAAAACTCTTGACCAGGTGACAGACATGATGGTGGCAAATAGTGCAAATTTGATAATTACTGTGAAACCTGTTAATCAGAGAATGACATTAGGGAACCAGCGTGGGGCGCCAGGAAGACATTCCCAGATGTCTTCGACATCACAGCACTCGTATCGCTCCTCCAAATCATTTGACAGTGACACAGTTATTGAACACGATGAAGAAGATGAAGTTCATGATCATCTTAGTAAACCAGAAAAAGAAAAATCGGACAAAGACAGTGCTGTTGTGACATTGTAACAAATGTATTGCATTGGGTGGAGTTTTTTTTTAATGCAACCAGGTTGTGCTTGTACAGTCAAGACACTGTTCCACAAAACAGTCTCAGCACAAAGATGATGCTAGCTTAACTCTTATTGCTAAGATTGGTTTGTGGATTAGGGCCCAGGGCCCCGCTCCTGAAAGCAATCATAGCGCTCAGATGATCATAATTCCCATACGTTAACATAGACTTAAGACTGTCATAGCTCTACGATCAGTTTGTGAAAAGAGGAACAGGGCCCCAATTTCTTCAAGCGGTCATAGCACTACGATTGTCGTAAGTCTATGCTAAAGTACAGGAGATATGATTGTCATAGCGCTAAATTTGCTTTGTGAAACATGTCCTAGGGTGTGCTACAAAGTGATCTTGCATCTAAGGTGATTGTAAGCACCTTACTGTAACATAGGGTAGCCATCATTGTGGCGTTTAGGTTGTATTTTGGAAGGGTGCCTGAATGGAATCTTCATGCTGCAATTATCCAGTTGTGAAATTACTCCAGCTAAATTACATCTATAAAACTATTGCATGGCATATCCACACAGCTACACAATGACATTTTGCGCTCTAAGCAGAAAATTCCAGCAGCTTTCATTCATCACAAGAAGAGAATATGATTATGCTATTGATGTGAAAGCATCAGGAAGTCTTTTGATTCATGTATTTACCTATTGTGGTAAGGCACAGTATCTGCCCGATGTTCCCGGTTGTAATTGGTCTGGTATATTGCAGCATAAAACTATATTCACTTCCTTGCTTCTGTGGAATATTTGTGCATTAAGGTGGATACCATTTTTAACCATCACAAAAAATGTGTGAAAGCCCTAATGAGACACAATTTGCTTAGTCAGCAAATTTCTTAGGGAAATGGGCCTGGTAAATTTTGACATTTGTATTGGAATGAAACTCCAGTTACTTTCGTCATAGTGGAGTGTCCCAGAAGTACTTTTAAGTTTATGGGTACATTTTATTTGTGCTTCCCACAGTTTCTGGTCACTTACTGGTGACATGTGAAGCATGTTTCAGAACAAAAGGCAATGTTCTTTTCTTCCATAAGCTGACACACAGGAGGTTACCTCTATATTTTTACATGTACCTGTCCATAGTAAGTCTGTTAATACAGTTATGAAGATGTTCAAAGTCAGCATAGGCAGTATGACAAACATTTGAGTATGCAAAACTGTCTTTAGTGCAAATATTTGATTTTACTTGGTTAGTTGATTTGTTGTTTAATCCTGCACTCAGCAATATTCCTTCTCATCTATATGGCAGAAGTCTGTAAATAATGGAGTCTGGACCAGACAATCCAGTGATTAACAGCAAGTACTTGAATCTGCTAACCTATCTTTTGCACAAATACTTTAGTATGCTGAACTGCCAGTGTCACAGACATTTGAGTATGCTCAACTGCTTCTGACATTTCGCATCCTTTCCAAACCTGTGGACTAATTTCAGCATTCATATTCAAAATGAACAAGAATTAGAGGCTCTGTTTTAGCTAAAATAGTCAGCATGTGATCAGTGTTAAAGTCATAATAGCTTTAACACAGATAATGTTACCTCACTGCCAGAGTCCACTAAGTCGTCTGATTGTAAAAACTAATATGTCTGTTGCACAGGTTGTGTTTAAGTGCAAAGTATTTTAAACAGTTTATATAAGATGTTATGACAGATTCCTATTTTCTCTAATTTGCACCTTGTTAATGCACCTGGGGACCTGCACGTTCACTCGTATACAACATTCAGTGTTGGTAGCACAGTGTCATTTCAGTGGTTGGTATAGAATACTTCCAGTTACATAAGAGTGTCAGTGTTGTGAACTCCCCCAAAATTTCAGCCAGACAGCTGGTCTGGTTACTCTCGACAGTTAACAGACCAATTGGAAAGTTGTCAGTCCAGAATTTTCTAGATAAAAGATGAGAAGAAGGTGGTAAATAAGAGAATGGAAACTGCTGATTGTTTTTAAATCTGTTTCAATCAAGGTTTCAGTCATCATACTCAAAGTCCGATTTGTCCAAGACCATCAGGCATGCATCTTTTTAAAACTGACCATCTGGTTGCATAAGTGACCGCCACAGACAGGAGGCAGGAGTTTGCAACTCTGAGTGTATGTAAAGGTTTAGGGCTGACCATCGATCTATAGATCCTAGAGAAATAACTTTGAGCAAATACAAGAAAGAAATGAATATATTCGACATCAGTGGTGAGTCTGACATGTTTATGGATAGCTGACACAACAGCTCCTGAACATAGTTTAGAAGAAGCCCTTAGTTGTAACTTAAAACCAAAATGCCATTACAGATGTTTGTGTGATATTGGCAGCACAATTTTTGTATCAGTAAATTTTAATATATCATTTATGCCAGCCCTACAAATGCTCCTCTGCCACATTTGATGAAGTGGGTGATGTTTCCTTTGCTCAAGGTAATTACATCCAGGATGGGATAGATTCACCTTCCTTTCCAGTCTTCAAAAATGTTGTGTGGAGTTATGTGAAGATGGCCAAAAATTGACTTTAGCATGTGAACAAATTTGCTCATCCTCTAGTTGGATACTGGCTAGAATACTGGGTAGAACACATTCTGCATCTATGAGAATTGACCAGTCTTGAATTCTAAACTGAAAGTCTCTGCAATAAGGGGATATGTGTTTGCCAACACTTGCCAGTTGATAAGGACAAGATATGGATTGCTCTGCAGTCACTTTGACCTGGCTGTTCGGTTGGTGGTTGAGTAGCTGAGTATGCCATGTAGCTAGATCACGAGTTTAAATGTCCTGGTAACTGATATATTTGTGCCATTTATGAATGAAACTTTTCACGATCCCTTCAGCCATGCTTGTGTGAAGTTTGTGCCATGAAATAGTAAAGAATTGGTTCATTTGAGCTTATTTTGTTTGCAAGATTTGGCATTTGTGGAGATCAACTAGAAAGTAATCCAAGATTTTATTGTCTTTTTTTGCAAAACATTGAAAATGTAACCTTTTGAAAGTCACTACAGACTACGAACATGAATCAAAATATGAATCAGTACAGAATGAATATGTGAATCTGTACCTTAGCCATCATACATTGACCTGTATTCTGTGCGAATTCTGAATGTAATTTGTGTATCATTGAATCCCCTTCTTATGAGAAATCATATAATGAATGCCCTTAGCTATGAACAACGACTGTTAGTCTGTTTGCTGGTTTCTTCATCAGTCATTTGAAGATATATTGCAATGGTACAGAGGTTCTGCCTATGGGTTTGACCCTGCAGCAAATATTATATTATTACATGCATGTTTTTGAATAACTGGATACTTTATGTATATAAACTTGAACAAGTAATTATGAACAATTGTGAACAATGTGGTGCTTTAGAATTAAAACACTTTTTGCCTTGATTGCTAGGAAAACTTGTTGAAATGGCAGAATCTATTTTTATCACTGAAGTCTTTAATTGTACAGATTCTTTCTATTTGAGCATGTTGAGCATTTTATGCATGGCTGTTTTGTTGATGTCTGGGATGTGTTAAGAGGTGTTATCAATCTCATGGTTTTGAATGTAAATATCTTGCAGTTGCCGCCATCTTCTGCCCTGGCAATGTCCAAGGGAGGTAACTTGGTGTTACTGGCTTATGTCCCTTGGACACAATGCCGTTCTTGTGCCTTTATCAAAAATAGGTATAGACAACTGAACTATTTTCTTAATGGTTTATATCAATGATTTGAGTGACATTGATTAAGTCAGATATGAAAGTGAAGACATGTAGGATAATCGTTCCTAGAAATCATCTTTTCACCATGGACTTGATCAAACAGGGCATTATAACCAGTGTGATTTTACTCTCTAAAAAATTCAGTTAGATGATTTACTAATTAATTGCTATCAGCAGAGATAGTTTTCAGCTAGTAATGTTCATAACGTATTATAATCCTTGAAAACTAGTACTGTTCATAACGTATTATAATGCAGCTGAAAGGAAAGTTTGTTTAATTGCTTGAGGTATATTATTGGTAAAGTCAGACTCTAAAAAATTCAGTTAGATGATTTACTAATTAATTGCTATCAGCAGAGATAGTTTTCAGCTAGTAATGTTCATAACGTATTATAATCCTTGAAAACTAGTAATGTTCATAACGTATTATAATGCAGCTGAAAGGAAAGACTGTTTAATTGCTTGAGGTATATTATTGCTAAAGTCAGACTGGCCATGCATTAATAACAGTATGTTATTCCTTGCTTATTTTCCACTCACTTCATTGGCTGATCTACCAACTCTGCTGTACGTCCCCACAATACTGCATGTCCCCACTATACAGCATGTCCCCACTACACTGCACTCGGGTTAGGTTAATAAGTCACTCTCACATTCCAGGTCTTTCACAAGCTTAAGACATCAAATGTCAGTTTTTATTTTGCTTGTTTGTGGTCATATCTTGCTCTAAGATATGATATTTTAACTTCATTCTAATCTTTGGAAACCTTTTTAATGTTTCTGTTAATGTGTTATAAGGAAAGTTTGGTCACTGACATTGGATTATGGCTTATCAGAGAACATTTTGTGTGCAACAACATTGAAAGTTTTGGTAATGAAACTGCATATTCACTATAACAATGTAATTGGTAGCAGGGCTATGAATTTTATTGTTGATAAAAGAGCACACACTGTCATTGAATAATGTTTCAGTTGAATGACATTTATGCAACAAGTAATCCTGCCTACATTAATCCTGTCCTGTACTCCAGTCTCAGAATGGTGTCTTTCATTGTGCTATGATATTCAGAGGGGTCCCTTTCATCAGCATGGTTGTGTTCTTTGAAGATCACCATTTTAGGAGTAGTGATACATTTCTTGTAAAAATCAGATCAATAGTTATGTTTGTGAATTAATTGTAAGTTTCCACCGTGTATGATCAGAAGAGAATAATTTCATATGGTTGTATATTTATATCACACTTGAGTTAAGGATGCTGGTTCTGATGGATAAGTGCTATATGATGATCACTGGCTTTGGCACACAATGCCTATTTTGCCAATGACATTGTATGGCAGTTGTGAGTTTACGTGTTGCAGCATGGCATTCAGAGATGGACAGGAGGACTTCCAGGCTGGGGAACTGTATCTTCATAGTGGAACTGTATTATGATACAATGTGATCACAGATCAGGTGCCATAAGGATGAATTTACATACTTGTTTTGTGTTCTGTCGAAGCCCAAGCTCATAGCTGAACACTTCTTGCAAGAATTGAATATTCAGCTATGGTGAATTGTAGGATGTGGGTTTCATATTGCACTATTCAGTTATCAGGTACCCATTATTTCTTCAAGGGACCATGAATTGGTTTTATTTTGTCTGTAGATAATTTAGTCTTCTAAGTCAGTTGGTGTCTTACGTTATTCTCTCAGTATCTTCATTTTGAAGGGTAAACGTTCATGTTTACTGGCCAATGATACTACACTGCCTCCACTTCTGTGGTGCTGTCGTGCGTCAGCTTATAATACCAGCAGGACAGGGTAATAATCAGTGGTTTATGATCTACTTTAAACCTCGGTAAGGGACCAAACTCATTATATTCTGGAATGAGCATGCAGATTGTGAAAATTCTCTCAATACTAACAAATGGCAGGCCCAAAGGATCTAAATTCTCAATGAGTGTTTATACGGGTTATTGCCAGATTGTTCAATTCTAACCAGCATGATCAATGTTGCCCTCTCCTGTTCTGTTTTGGGGCAAAAGGAATAGTTTGGTTTTGCTGAAACTATGGTAGAGTGGTCACTCTTATGT
The DNA here is from genome assembly GCF_037392515.1 of Haliotis asinina. Taxonomy (NCBI): domain Eukaryota; kingdom Metazoa; phylum Mollusca; class Gastropoda; order Lepetellida; family Haliotidae; genus Haliotis; species Haliotis asinina. The sequence goes on from NC_090291.1 coordinate 16,230,797, forward strand.
AGAAGATAAGTAGGTGTCAAATCGCTTGAGACAGGTTAACCATTGATGTTTTTATCTTTGCCTAATGATAAGAAGTTTTTGGGGCAAGAGCTGAGCAGTTTATTGGGTAGACTCATATGTTCACATTAACTCCAGTTGCTAACAGTGTTGATGCATGGGTTACAATGAGTGTCTGTTGACCATGACTCTTGTTTATTCAACTTTTACCATTATTGATGCAAGTTCAGTTTTGTATATATTTGTCAAATCAAAACCCACGTGAACATCGGGACAAGCGCTACAATATTTGCCATTCCTTGTTTTTTTTTATCTTCCTGCCTGCTGTATCTAATCTACAAGTGTAAATTTGCTATTCGAGAGCCAGCGACAACATCAACATTGCTGCCGTATCCTGTTTCTGCCCAGCTTGCAAGCAAAACAGCATCATCCATGCTTATTTTTCATTAATGCCATTTCTTTTTAAGAGTTTTTTCTTTATGAATTCAGCTAGTTTTCTGACTTTACTGTCTTCTGTTTTCTGTCTTACTGATTTAAGCTTGAATCAAAACATAAATTATCGTTATTGTATTTGAAGATGTTACTACTATAATCATATAATATTCAATTTATTGTCATATGATAACTGCATATATTCCCCTTCGTTAATTACAGCCAGCGTTTCACTCTATACATGTATCATTGAATGAGGACGTTGTGTAATTAGATATACTTGTCCTGTGCTCAGTTGAATTGAGCTCAAAGGTTGTGAACTATGTTTGTATATATGGTAACTTAAAAAGACAAGTACATTTTAGTCTGTTAACCCTTTTTTTAATTGTGATGGTTTGAAACCATTCTGCTTATTTTTAAGATGAAAAAAACCTGAATCGTTAATCATTCCATCTTTATTTCAGGTGACTTTTTGCATGTGTAATGTTTATATGCAGGGAGATTTTTTTATCCATATTTGTACATAGGATATTTACTACTTGAGCTACGGATAGCCTGTAAGTATGCAGAGTAGCTGTAGACACAACCTGACAACAATGAATAAAATAATAACTGATATAGTGGCTTGTGTTGTATTTTTGCCAGGAGGCCTTGTCTTCGTCTGTCATACAGACACTGAAGCAATATACCCAAGAAAGCCCACGCAGGTCTAGATTACCACAGCTTTGTCTTGGGGCTTCTTTTCATAATATTTCATTTTTTAACTATGAATCTTTTATTTTTAAAATATGTTCATTTCTGAGACTACTTGTTAAGTCTAACATTGTTTGTTGTTTGTCTAGAACGCTGCTATTTCCAGTGTTGGGACCCTGATGTCCCAGTGATCTAACTTTGTGATTCACCAAAGTTGCAAATAAATGCATTATCTTTGTTCCCACATCAAGTCAGCTGGTGGAGTAGCCAAGTGATAAAATCATTTTCTCATCATGCCAAAGACTCGGTTCGATTCCCCACAAGGGAACAATCTATGCAACCCATTTCCAGTTTCATTCCCCATTATATTGCTGGAATAATGTTTAACAAAATGTGAAACAGTACTCAATATCACTCACTCCAACATAAAGTAACAAGCTAGGATACCATGATATCTTTTAAGATCTCCATTCTGTTGTCCCTACCTCAACATTTCGGGAATTATGCAGGTTTCAACCCTAGCTTACTTAACTGCATGGTGGAGAAAGTAGTTGTGAACAGATCGCCTGCAACCAGTGCTGGTCCTTACCTCACGGACTGAATGTTCATATGTAGTGATTTGATTGACCTAGTGATGGACATTGCTCATGGTATCAATCACTGGATTGTATGGTCGACACCTAATGATTGATATACTTCTCAGCGAGACATTACGAAATATACCTTTCATCACTGAAAACAAGACTATGTTTGCAGAGCACAGGTGTTTAGGAAATCACATTGGTTAAAACTTTGTGTTGGGATCAATTGCTAGTGTATCATCCCTTGAGTCCTTGGGGGTAATGACCTCAGTCAGAACTGACACAGTAGACAAACGTCCTTTGGTGGTTTCATGGAACTAAAGTTGCTGTACTCAACCACAGGTATCTGACCAATCTATACAATGAAACAAGCATACATTTATACTGAAAGACGAAAGAAACGTGGCTTTTGAGCTAAACGGACTGTGATGTAAGGTGATAAGTGACTGCGAAATCCCCCCCAAAACAAGCATCGGCAGTATCACAATACTCACATATCGATTATGTTACTCCAAAGAGCTTTGACCGCCATATAGCTGGAATACTGACGAATGTGGCGTTAAACAACACCCAAACCAAGAGTTCTGAGAGGTTGATAAGTTTATTGAAGCGCCTGGCAAATCACTGCAATCGAGGGAGGCTCCGGTTAAATAGTCGATACGAGTACATCTTGTATGCTCTACTGCTTGACAAGTATTAGATGGGCCAGCGCAGTGGACGCGTTTGTGACATGCAGGCGGAGCAAGTAATCTGAATGAATACATTTGGTTGCTCCAGGTAGATTGGCCATAAAGCACGTGCAATACATGCTGACCGTGGCGTGAAATCAATATCGCTACTATTCAACACGTTTCGTAGAGAGATTTAGTTCAGCAAAACACAATCACGACACAATTCGCACGAGGAAACCGAACTTTTCAATATTTAGACGACAACTTGTTTTCGTCTTGTTTCAAATGGAATGTTCTGGAGGGCTTTCCCATATATGCAAATTGGGGTCATTTGTCAGGTCGTGGCTCATCTAATACTTGATAAGCAGTAGTAGGGCTGCTTGTGTATTCTAACATCACTATGGGGGTAATGAAATATGAGTGGTTATACCTTTATAAATGCTGACTACAAACATCCCTAAAGTCAGAGACCCGTGAAGGTCCCTGGGTAGAATGGGCCTTCAGCAACCCATGCTAGCCATAAAAGGAGATTATGCTTGTCCTAAGAGGCGACTGGCGGGATCGGGTGGTCAGGTTCGCTGACTTGGTTGACACATGTCATCGGTTCCCAAATGCGCAGATCGATGCTCATGTTGTTGATCGCTGGATTGTCTGGTCCAGACTCGATTATTTACAGACCGCCGCAACATAGCTGGAGTACTGCTGAGTGCGGCGTAGAACTAAACTCACTCACAGACCCTTAAGCACATGATTTCACGGAAGGCCGGTCAGTGTCTGAAATCATCTTTTCTGTCAGTCACTCATTCACTCACCGTTTGCGCGTCGCGGGGCGTCCAAGGGCTATTGGCATTCTGGAACGATCAACGCGCAGAGGTCAGTTAGTTCCAGTTAAATTCTATGAGCAGACTATTGCACAGGCATCACTAAGCCCAATATGTCAAACTAACGCTTAGACTCAGAAAATAATATGCATGAACTGCGAAATGGAAATCCAAACTGAAAAAAGCCCAAGTCAGATGGGAGATAACTCGAGGCCCAGCGCCGGCTGTTGCGGTATCGCCCGACGGTTTCAAATATATGTGCAGGCCTTCGTTACTTTCTGTAAATTTCTGTCCTTTCAAGCTGGAATCCTCTCCTTCTTTTGTCATTAACGTTCAGACTAGCTATTCACGAAATGTTCTTAGCCCTACGAACTTCTTAAGCCCATTCTTAACACATTGGCTACGATCAAAGTTATGAATTCTTAGGGCCACGAAACGTTTCGAGAATAAGGACCCAGGAATCACCAATGTTCCTTCTTGTCACAGTAACTTACAGTTTCACTTCCTGGTACTTCAGCGCTCAACGCATAGGTATGTTAAAACCAGTCCTTAACAAATACAAACGTCTCTCGATCTGCGCCATGGGATTCGCTAACTGATTTTGTAGAAACTGTGCACAGTGCAATCTGTTCTCTTTTTATCGGTTTGACTTTAAGAATATGGGCCAGCAGATTTCATTCAGGGTCTGCAGATTTTTAAGCCTGCAGGCGGCAGCTGGCATGGATGGCTAAACTAGCATTGCAAACACTGCACTTGGGCATCTGTGATTTGGTATTTTACATGATATGTATAGAGTACCACGTGATGTGCTGTTCCCGCCTGTGATGTGAGTAACTTACATAATGAGTGCGTATTGCGCCATGTGATACACTGTTCAAATTACCGCCTTACTCTAAGAAGTCAGATAACACGTGTAACGAGAGAGAAAGCAGACTGAAATGAATATGAGAAGAGATGAATATGAGAACACACAAACGAGAGTTGTTTTTTCTTCAGTAGTTCACAGTGGGAACAACATCGACATTTTAGTTTAAAAGTTTAATATCTACCAAATAATAAAAAATCCAACTTGTTTCAGTGAAGCTGGGAATCACCATTTTGAACAAACGTTTTGGATAACAACGTTTACATTTCGTGAGGACGGATAACAACACGATTAAAGAAGTTGTTATCCACTAAGCTTGTTCATTATTATTTCTCTTATTGATTTTCTTAACATGCCAATGAGTAATGTAAAGATTTTTTTTCAAAACTCGGAATTTCGGATAATCCTCCAAATGTTCAAAGTGCACCATGCATTAATTCGGAATGGATGATTCTAAATACTACAGACATAGAGAAAGTCCATATTTTTCTAGTTCTATGGAAATACTCACGCAATCACAATTTAGTTATGATCCATTTTCCCTAACAACTGTTTCTTTACTACCCATCAACAGTTTAATTAGACTCATTGAGCGGCCACTTACTTCAGTCAGATCTTGCAAAACATTCCATAGTGTATAGACATGAACTGATGTATTGTCAAACAATTTCGTAGTCATGGTGATTTTCAGTTACGTTTTGTGAATTCTTAACATCCAAAAGCAGCTGTTCACATGAATGACATCTGCAAATACTTTTCAGCAATTCGATGCATGATTCTCGTGCAGTTCACCTGCATAAGGTTTGCAGATGGCTACCCGGTGGTTGTGGAAAAGGCCTCTTTGATGTAGCCATATATGTCAATACAAAACATATCGTGAGTGCTTAAAGTGACAATATGTGTGCGCAAGTCCAGGTGCATGAATATCTCCCAGACAAAGCACGTGAAACAGCATCGCACAGTCGAGCTCACAGGTCGTCGCTATTTTGTCGTCGCTATGTTACACCCTCTCTTTATCGACGGGACTGTTTTCAAGGGAGGTAATTCACCGTCTCTTCCTGTCTCCCGTTTAACATTACAAACGTTCGTAGTCAGTCGACAAACGTTGTGAAGTTTTTCATTAACACATTGTCAGCCCAGCCCACCGCCACTACGTGTAATCACAGCGTATATGTGTTGGTGTTGACAGTACCCGGCTACTATAATGGAAGCGTTGTTAATTAAATTCCTTTCTTAGTACTAGTGTCTGCAAGAAAAAATGGTAAGAATTCTTTGTAATATTGTAATATAAATTATAAAATTTATAAATTGATATATACTAGAATTATTTAAAAAACCCTAACAACGATACAAGAATAGAGGTTTCACAAATACACTGAAAGCCTCAAAATTAAGTACAATTACGATATATAAGGCTGAATCACTTAGTGTTACCTCTGTCAATTTGCGGACGAAAGAATATGGGGAAACGGAAGGGAAAGGGGAAGGGGCAAATGTTCATACCTTTAACATTGGTATTTGAACAATTCCAAATAATATATATGTTAACTCATTCATTTATATAGGTTTGTTTATAATTAGTAATGCTCTATGGTGTTACGATATGCAACATGTTTTTGGATATACTTGCCACTGTGCCATACAGAAAAATGGTTCTTTTAAAAATTTGCTTTTAACTCACACTGTTGTAACTTTTCACGAATTGATTATAAACCTCAGTTTCATTTCATGATTGGAAAGCATATTGCTAGGGTTTGGTGTTGCAAACTGTTCCTCACACCTGTGAAAGTAATTCCTTCTTAGCAGCCATAAGTATGGTATATTGTCTTTGACACAAAACAATCCGACTCCCATGAATGTACGTTCATGAAGGCACATAAACAAAGGGAAGAGGAAGATATTAAGTGTAATATATTCTACAGTTGTTTCACTGGTCTGTAGATTACTAGTTTACAGTAATCACCTAATGTCTTAGAAAAAAAACTATGACCCTATACATGATGGTTTCCCCCAACATTGCAGGTTGTTACTTTGCTTTGTATTTCTTAAACTATAAAAGAAAGGGGGTCAATACACCAAACTAAAACCATACGACGGTCAACTTTGCTATGTTCCAATGTATTATCATTCATCAACAGGCATTCTGTGCATTTTGTTTGTTTCTGGTATCTGCTGTATTATAAACTAATCAACCTTTTCAGAACAAAATGCCACAAATCTTACTTCAATCGTTTAGTGGTGATTCGGCCGCTGTTTCCAACACAACCATATGTACATTCACCCACGGCGGCCATATATAAATATGCGATTGCCCGTTGGGAGACTATTTTTTGTCGATTATTCAGAATATTTGGGGAAGAGATGGAAAGGTATTGTTTACACACGAAATGTAGACGACCATCTCAACATTTCAGAAAAAAATACTACGAGTCGTAGTTCAACCGTTTAGTGGTGATGCGGTCGCTGTTTCCAACACACTTACATGCACATTCGCCCACGGCGACCCTATATAAATATGCGACTGCACAATGGGAGACGATTTTTTGGTGATTTTCAGAATATTTGGGGAAGAGGTATGAAGGTATTGTTTGCACACGAAATGTAGACTAACATCTCAGCAGTTCAGAAAAAAATACGTCGAGTCGTAGTTCAACCGTTTAGTGGTGATGCGGTCGCTGTTTCCAACACACCTACATGCACATTCGCCCACGGCCACCCTATATAAATATGCGACTGCACGTTGGGAGACCATTCTTTGGCGTTTTTTCAGAATATGTGGGGAAGAGATGGAAAGGTATTGTTTGGTGTCTGTGATGCATTATCATTTACAGAACATGATAGATCAGATGTAATGCAATATACAATTTGGAGGTGATGCAATATAAAGCATGATAGGTAAGATGTAATGATATACACAATATGTCATACATGATGTTATGTACAACATGGCTCAATCATCTGGTGTTAATGCCATGATGTTAAGAAGTGTACTTCATGATATATTAGATATAACACTGTATATAGCAGGATGTTATGGATATCGTGACAGTAGAACGTATATATCGGATGCAACCCCACATACCACTGTAAACAACATGTACAGTTTGATCTGTCAAATGTGGCACAATTAACTAAAAAAATAAAATAAAAAGACCCTTTAAAGATATTAAACCTTTCCTACATATAATTTGCTACTTTGGATATACAAACGTCTGCAAGCATGTCTTACGTTAGTGTTTGCGTTTTGCATCTCATCATTCAAACTTAACAATGACATTAGCTGAATTTTGAGTTAAACAGACCGTTCCCTTATTCTCGGGTTATCCATTCTCTACAAGAGTCACGAAACACTTTCAGTCTTCATCTGTCCGAATCGTGACTAACCGGTGTCCATTTTGCGATTCTGAGTAAGCCATGAGTATGCGTTTATTGTTCGCATAGTGATGATGCCGACACGTATCGAAAAGGCATTGTGTCCCAGTGGTGGCATTCGTTACAAGGTAGCGTATGCAAAACATTATCCGTATATTAGTAATAGAAAGCTGCCCAATATGTTTCTCCGAATAATTCTCCTTAAAACTATTTTCTTAATTGCTCCCTCGTTAAAGATTTATTAAAATGAACATAATTCTACCAACGTGTTTAGGAATAAGTTTAAAAGTTATGTTCGCTTACTCCTAATGCGCTTACAATATCATCTACCAATCAAAATGTGTTTAATAACACAGAAAGTACAAGCAGTCCGTCATCCTTTCCTTCACTTCATTATTGTTGTCAGTCTTCTCAATGTCCATAACTTGTCCTCTGCAACCCTTCTTCGTGTACAAACACAACTTGTAGCGGCTCACCTCCACCAACCACCACTGAGAAAAGACAGGCGCCGTAGCAGGAGTAATAAAAAATGCACTCAATTGGACATGAACGTACGATAAGAGAAATCAATGAAGCAATGACAAAAACAAAAGCTTATGGGAGTATATGTTGGTAACAAAGCTTGCCAGCGATTGGTTTACTGGTTTAAAAGGCGGATCTTTAGTGCCCTGCACACATGCTCAAGCTCCATGCAATGATGAACCTTGGCATACTGCAATGAGTTGAACCAATTACGTAATAAATCCTACTTAGGAAAACTAAAACATCTGTAAATGACCGATTTGATAAAGAATACAGAGAACTGAAAACATGAATATAAAAGCTCATTAGTAACCTAAAATAAGAGAAGAAATGAAACCATTCCGTGTGCAAGCAAAAACGCACCGACTATTTTAAAAACAAACAATCAATAATACAAAATAGTATAAATGAACCAAAAAGATTTTGGAATGTGTTAAAAGGTCTCAAATCGAAGCATGAGACGAATAAAACTGATACAGGGCTTAGGTTTGATGACTTCAAAAATTTGTTTTCGTTCGAAAACATAACAGATGGTGAAGTAAATAAAATAAAATAAAAACAGTCCCGTAAACGCTGACGTAAATTCTGAACTCACAGAATCGATACTATACTCATCTATAACCAGGAAAGATATATTGAACAGCATCCATAATGTTAAACTTGAAAAATCCCCAACAATAGACAATATGATACCTGATTTGTTTAAACATTCGGCAAACCGTTTAACTCCATACTTAGCTTTATTATTCTACCTGATATTTGAAAAGGGTAACTTTCCAAATGAATGGTTAGTGGGAATAATACTTCCTTTGCACAAAACTGGCGACATAAACGCCGTTTACTAACTTTAGAGGGGTAACTGCAAAGCAAATACACGCATATGAACTGGAAAACTTTCGTGAGCAGTCAAAGCTGATAGTAAGTTTGGATAAGACAAAAGTAGTGCTATTCAAAAATGGGAGGATTGTAAACTTGAAACTATAAATACAAATATCTTGATGCACATTTCACGTGCACCAGTCAGTTATCCTGGTCATTGCAAACAAACTGTGCAGCAGTGCAGGCACAAAAAATACTCCAAATACTTTTAAATAAATATTCTTTGTGATCTCAGTATGAATTCATTTTTTACACTATTTTATGTAAAAATATATCCAATTCTTTTATATGGGGGAGAAAAAAATGGGAGATTAGATACACTTGAAAAGTTAGAAATGGTACATTCGTATGTCTGTAATAAGTTTTTGAGTGTTAAACCAGAGACCATATAATATATATTATATGGTCTCTGTTTAAACAAAGCACTCCAATGTTAGATTGTCTTCCTGGCCATCATTAATTAGCTCTGATCTTATGCGATGACAATGTGTTTATACTGGTCTTGGATGAGCCAATATAACGAGAGGGAACCTGCATACTGTAAAACCTGGGGTGGGGTGGGGTGGGGTGGGGTGGGGTCTGGGGTCTTGGGTCTTGGGCTGGGGTTTTGGGCTGGGGTGTTGGGCAGGGGTCCGACACATACTATCAGATGGAATTTGTAAACAAAAAGCAAACTCTGTTGTGGGATCTGTCACAAGTCATAATATCAGCCCAGTTCCAGGGACATCTGGGGTCAAGGGAGAATGGCACCGGTCACAGATGCCGGATTTGTCTTACAGGTAGACTTACACAGGCCTCTAAAGAAGTAATAAGTAGTCTTTAAAACAATATGTAAATAACAAACTAACACCCTGGACTGCCTCTTTAAAGGATCAGATTACAATATATCCATGCGCTTAGCATTCAGTCCAGTCTGGGAGCAAGGCTATCTTATCTTTTATGCACAAAATATTTTGAATTTTTATTTTCAGTACAAACATGTAATGAAATCTTTTATGCATTCTAGTGGCATGCCATAAGAGTATTAAAACGGATGTAAAATAAAAGACTAAAGAGAGTAACAATGCAGTTATACATCGTGATGTATCTATTTGTTACCATTCCCTTTTCAAACAAGTAAAGAAGAATCGTAATTGTGACTGTAAAACACTGCATTTTCGTCAAAGTAAACATGTTAAAAATCACAAAGAGCTGTCTCGATACAGTTTAAGATCGAATAACAATACATTAGTAAACACATAAACTAAACTGAAAGAAGTCATAAACACCTGAGTGAAACTTTATTGCACCAATATTGAACAAATAATGAAGCAAAAAAACTTTATGTTATCAATAAACGATAAGGATATCTCAATATTTATTTAAAGTAATGGTCTGTCTCACAGTACCAGAACGGCATTATTTACCCCACTGCCAAGCCCCCCCCTGCAATGCTAAAGCTCCATATGAAACAAAAATATTTATATTCAGACACTAAGCATTTATCTATCAAACTAAGTCCTGATGTACCCCCTTATAATGTGTCATTAAATATAACACTGATGGCTGCTGGTGGTGGAAGTGCTGGTATGAACAGTCTGGGGTGTATGTGGCAGGGAGCGTTCAAGAATGTTCAAGATAACATCCAGAGATGCACCACTGATCAGTGGAGACAGAAGGCCAGTTGGTTCCAGTCCCTCTTAATTTGTTGCCCAAATACATATTACAGTAGGACACTGGTAATAGATTACATTTTATGTCATGGTTGTGTCGAATAATCTGTGGGAAAATAGACAAGTAGATAGACAGACTTTTCCTTCATTAGTCCCTGACAATAGAATTGCATAGCTGAATAATGTCATCGCATATCAGTTGATTTCCTTACATCACTGTGTGTAAAAAGTTGGAACACTCTCAATATACGCACGTACACAAATATAATATACGCACACATGCATGCACACATACATACAGACAATATACATACACATGCATACGAACAATATATGCACAGACACACACACACACATATGCACACACACACACACATGCACACACACACATGCACACACACACACACACACACACACATGCTATGAGCATGCACCTTGTGGATGGATACAGCGCTTTATAAATACTCATTATCATTATATTGCGCATTTGTGTAGCAGGAGAAAATATTACAAAAAAACTGAAGGCGACAACCAGCACTAAAATGTCAGTCCATTATCACAGTAAAATCCTACACTCAGAATTCAAATTCCGTTTAGTGTCCTTCAATAAAACTTAGCATAAGTAGTTAGGAAAATCATATGTTTGAATAAATCACAGATTATACAAATAATAGGAATATATTTGCACATCTATTGTCAACTATTCTTGAATTGATGGCTATATTATGGTGATACAATCACCATATGCTATGGACTTATGATTTGAATATCCTTGGATTAAGGTGATGCAATCCAGCAACTGCTCACAAAACACATTTCCAAGACATGCGCAATGGTCCGTAAGTGAACGAAATGAACATCACGTATACTACTGTTATCTAGCTACAGCTACATAGTCTCTATAAACACAAAATATCACATGCAAGAACATTATGATGTCACCCTTTTCGGCAGAAATTGTCACACATTATGTTGATGGAATCTTCCTGCAAATTATGTCCTTCTGAAACCTTTCGGTCCAGGACAGGCAACGCATGCAGCATTCCACAGAAAGGAACATGGGCAGCAAAGGTGCTTTTGGTTTGAACTATCAAGGACATAAATTCTAAATACCCACAGAAATTTGTACCTAGTCAATCAGTGTTGAAAATATCTGATCATAAAGACACGCACTTACACATCCTAAATGTACTGATTTCAAGCCTCTATGAAAGTAAATCCTTGATACCAGTGTAGTAAATGATCTTGCCAAAAGTCAAGTACAATTACCTATAATAATATATCATTAAAATGGTTTTGGCTTCAAATTGTTGTCATTAGGGACCAACCGAATGCTAATAGAGTACTTTCTTTGAGACTTCTGATATTAAGGAAATACATATAGTCATGTTTTCAAGTATTAATGTTCACAGTGCCAAATGCAATGTTTATCACATTTCAACAAAATTTTATTGTAGTATTTGTTCAGTATGCATTTCCTTGTTTCTTCCTCAGTGTCAGTGTAATCAAACTTGCCAGTAATCATGTAATAGTGAAGGAATACATAAGGAAACAAGCAAAAAGCTGACTCTGTAACGTCATTTTGATGGGAGAACATTTATCGAAACATCATGATTCAGTTGTTGTAAATGAGCTGTTAAATTCTGAAGACATCAATTAGTTCATGTACATTATGAGAATAAACTGTAGGTGCTGTTGAATTTATTCCACTATTGCATTTAGCTACACCTTTTAAACTTAAATATTTAACATCTAACTAATAGTGACACTGGCAGGCTGTGATAAATATCTAGCTGTATCCTGCATAGCTTCGTTTACATGTGTCAACTATTTATTGCCAGCTTCAGACGGAAAACATATGCTATGAACCCAGACTAGTTCACACCTCAACCCAAGACCCCAACCCAAGGCCCAAGGCCCCATACCCCATCCCACCCCACCCCAAGTTTTACAGTATGTCGAGGGGAACCATGGCCACCTACAGTGAGTCATAGGGAAAAGAAAGTATGAAAACGGCGTGATTGTGTGACTTTTCAACTTATACGACCGTGTCCCCACCTACTTTCTCAGTTCCAGAAGATGGCTTAACCGTGACACTTTCCGCATACTCCGGGTTGATGGTTTTCTCCTGTCAAAAGCCATCTGAAAGAAATTAACAATTCTCTCATTTGTTACTGTTTATTATTCGAAAGCATGAAGCTACAAAACCAGCAATGTGATGTGTGGTTACAATACATTTCTTCACCCACGGGATGCTCACTTCTTATGTCATCCCAGTGTGCAGTATCATATCTATATGGGGTCAGCATGGTCGAATGTGCATGTGGGTATGTTAGAAAGAGGGGCCGAATCACCACAGAGGCATTGAACTTACACTCAGTGTATTTTTTCTCAAATCCCAAGATGTCAGTCAACATTTTATGTACAGAACATACCTTTACATCTCCCCCCAAAATATTCTTGAAAATCGCAGAAAACGGCAAAAATACTTGTCATCCCAGCGTGCAGTATCATATTTATATAGGGCCACCGTGGTCCAATGTGCAGATAGGTGTGTTGGAAACAGCGGCCGCATCACCACAAATGCGTTGAAGTAACTCTCAAAGTATTTTTTATGAAATCCCGAGATGTCCGTTTACATTTCATATGCAGACCCTACCTTTCCATCTCCTTCCAAAATACTCTTACAAATCGCACAAAACGGCAAAAATACATGTCATCCCAGCGGCCAGTCTCACATTTATATAGGGCCATCGTTTGCCGTTTTCGGCGTTTTTAAGAATATTTCAGGAGGAGATGGAAAGGTATGGCCTGCATATAACATGTAGATGGACATCTCTATATATTCAGGATATTATTTCTCAAAATGTTTTACAAACGACCGTTAAAAGGGTTCTTCTTGCTTAGGTTTATCAATTCGGACTGGAACAGTAATCGTCTTATGTATCATGATAAAACTGTTCAATGAGAATACTTTTGGCAGTAGTCTTTAACATGTTTGGAGAGAGAATGTCTATATATATAGTATCTAAACGTTAGATGATTTATTATGGCTGAAATTGTACACAGTTGCAATTGTGTATCCTCGTATACTTAGGTGAACAGTGCAAACTCGACATATTAAATTGTCTCCTTGGCCATCATTGATTAGCTCCGATCTTATGTGACGACAATGTGTTTATACTGTTGTTGTTGGGTTGGATGCTTTTAAGGTCACCTTCGCCAGTTGCGTGGTTATGTGACTTGTCAGCTAATGCGATAGTATCTTTGTAAACTGACCCGCTGTCTCCCCTCAAACACATGGCGAATAACCTCCCAGTGCCAGAAGATGGCTTGACGTGCACCATGACACTTTCCGCACACTCCGGGTTGATGGTCTTCCCCGGGCAATAGTCATCTGGAAGCAATTAACAATTTGCTCACATGTCATTTTTTTTTATCCGAAAGCATCAACCTACAAATTCAGCAATGTGACGCAAGGTTAGAATACATCTCTTCACCCACATATTTTAAATAACAAATTTATACTTCTGAAACAAACATTTAATCTACGAGTTTACACCGTACTGAATATCTCCCAATTTGTGCAATTTCGTATCTGTTTAAGCAATTTCAGAACTTCTAATCATAGATTACCCATCGAAACGGGACGATGGTTTCATATTAATCTGGAAAACAGAACATGTAAACATAACGTTATTTGTGACGAATTTCATGTTATGCTATCATGTAGACATCTTCATAACGAAAGTAAGAAGATAGTTCCATCTTAATTTTGGAACAACGCACATATTGACAAATTTATCGACTTATGAAATCAGATTATACCCAACTCCTCTTGAAACTTTCACTGTATACTAAAACTGTTCTTAGTCATTTCTAAATTAAGTATACCTGCTCATATGTCGTTGTATCATACACGATGGTATGATTGGCAGTTAACATCTGCATCATCGCGTAAGCAGTTTATTTAAATGTGGAATAAAGAAAAAAAAACGTTTCATATCATATGGTGCCTTCACATATTTGATTTTAACAACTTTACATTTAGATACGACAGTACGGTTAAGAGTGTACTTTACGTTATGGCTTTTCTGTCAAAATGGAGAAATAGACATGAGCAAATGATAAATATAAGTTTGGGTAGGCACTAGCAATGCCACTAAATGGAAAAGTCTGCAAATTCATGTCATATATATCACGTGGCTACGAGCGAACGTCGTCATTGTATTTCACGTTATCCATATTAAGTTAAAAATTCATTGTCTACATATCGATCGGCTATATACATGAAAATAGGGGGGGGGGGGATTATCAAATATAGGTAGACAATACCTTTCCATCTCTCCCCCAAATATTCTGAAAAATCACCAAAAAATGGCCTCTCATTGTTAATATGCTAATATGGGTGCCAGCTAAACGAATGTGCATATAGTTGTGTTCGAAACGGCGGCCACATCACCAGTAAACGGTTGAAGTAAGACTCGACGTATTTTTTTCTGAAATGCTGAGATGTTCGTCTATATTTCTTTTGCAAACAATACTTTTCCATTTCTTCCCCTAATATTCTGAAAATCGCCAAAAATGGTCTCCCAACGTGCAGTCTCATATTTATATACGGTCGACGTGGGCGAATGTGCATATAGTTGTGTTGGAAACAGCGACCGCATCACCACTAAACGGTTGAAGCAAGACTCGTAGTATTTTTTTCTGAAATGCTGAGTTGCTTGTCTACATTTCTTGTGCAGACAATACCTTTTCATTTCTTCCCCTAATATTCTGAAAATCGCAAAAAATGGTCTTCCAACGTGCAGTCTCATATTTATAAAGGGTGGCCGTGGGCGAATGTCCATCTACTTGTGTTGGAAACAGCGACCGCATCACCAGTAAACGGTCGAAATAAGACTCGACGTATTCTTTTCTGAAATGCTTTGATGTTTCTGTACATTTCGTGTGCAAGGAATGTCTTTCCACCTTTTCCCCTAATATTCTGAAAAATCGCCAAACAATAGTCTCCCAGGGTGTAGTCGCACATTTATAAAGGGTGGTCGTGGGTGAATGTCAATGTAGGTGTGTTGGAAACAGCGAGCGTATCACCACTAAACGGTTGAAGTAAGACTCGTAGTACTTTTTTCTGAAATGCTGAGTTGTTCGTCAAAAATGGTCTCAGAGGGTGCAGTCTCATATTTATAAAGGGTGGCCGTGGGCGAATGTCCATCTACTTGTGTTGGAAACAGCGACCGCATCACCAGTAAACGGTCGAAATAAGACTCGACGTATTCTTTTCTGAAATGCTGTGATGTTTCTGTACATTTCGTGTCCAAGGAATGTCTTTCCACCTTTTCCCCTAATATTTTGAAAAATCGCCAAACAATAGTCTCCCAGGGTGTAGTCGCACATTTATAAAGGGTGGGCGTGGGTGAATGTCAATGTAGGTGTGTTGGAAACAGCGAGCGTATCACCACTAAACGGTTGAAGTAAGACTCGTAGTACTTTTTTCTGAAATGCTGAGTTGTTCGTCAAAAATGGTCTCAGAGGGTGCAGTCTCATATTTATAAAGGGTGTCCGTGGGCGAATGTCCATCTACTTGTGTTGGAAACAGCGACCGCATCACCAGTAAACGGTCGAAATAAGACTCGACGTATTCTTTTCTGAAATGCTGTGATGTTTCTGTACATTTCGTGTGCAAGGAATGTCTTTCCACCTTTTCCCCAAACATTCTGAAAAATTGCCTAAGAAATGGTCTCCCAACGTGCAGTCTCATATTTATAAAGGGTGGCCGTGGGTGAATGTGCATGTAGGTGTGTTGGAAACAGCGAGCGTATCACCACTAAACGGTTGAAGTAAGACTCGTAGTACTTTTTTCTGAAATGCTGAGTTGTTCGTCTACATTTAGAATGACACAATACCTTCCTATCTTTTCCTGTAATATTCTGAAAAATCGTCAAAAATGCTCCCAGAGGGTGCAGTCTCATATTTATATAGCGTCGACGTGGGTGAATGTACATGTAGGTGTGTTGGAAACAGCGACCGCATCACTACTAAACGGTTGAAGTAAGACTCGACGTATTTTTTTCTGAAACGCTGTGATGTTTCTGTACATTTCGTGTGCAAGGAATGCCTTTCCACCATTTCCCCAAATATTTTGAAAAATCGCAAAAACATAGTCTCAGAGGGTGTAGTCTCATATTTATATAGGGTGGCCGTGGGCGAATGTCCATATACTTGTGTTGGAAACAGCGACCGCATCACCAGTAAACGGTCGAAATGAGACTCGACGTATTTTTTTCTGAAATGCTTTGATGTTTCTGTACATTTCGTGTGCAAGGAATGCCTTTCCACCATTTCCCCAAATATTTTGAAAAATCGCAAAAACATAGTCTCAGAGGGTGTAGTCTCATATTTATATAGGGTGGCCGTGGGCGAATGTGCATGTAGATGTGTTGAAAACAGCGAGCGTATCACCACTAAACGGTTGAAGTAAGACTCGCAGTATTTTTTTCCCTCAAATGCTGAGTTGTTTGTCTACATTCAGTGTGCGCACAATACCTTCCTATCTCTTCCACAAATAATCTGAAAAATCGCCAAAAAATGGCCTCCCAACGTGCAGTCTCATATTTATAAAGGGTGGCCGTGGGTGAATGTGCATGTAGGTGTGTTGGAAACAGCGAGCGTATCACCACTAAACGGTTGAAGTAAGACTCGACGTATTTTTTTCTGAAATGCTGAGTTGGTTGTCTACATTTAGTGTGCACACAATACCTTCCTATCTCTTCCCCAAATAATCTAAAAAATCGTCAAAAATGGTCTCAGAGGGTGCAGTCTCATATTTATAAAGGGTGTCCGTGGGCGAATGTGCATGTAGGTGTGTTGGAAACAGCGAGCGTATCACCACTAAACGGTTGAAGTATAACTCGACGTATTTTATTTCTGAAATGCTGAGATGATCGTCTACATTTAGTGTGCACACAATGCCTTTCTAGTTCTTCCCCTAATATTCTGAAAAATCGCCAAAAAATGATCTCCCAACGTGCAGTCTCATGTTTATATAGTGTCGACATGGGCGAATCTGCATTTAGTTGTGTTGGAAACAGCGACCGCAAACATCACTAAACGATTGAAGTAAGATTCGACGTATTTCTTTCTGAAATGCTGAGTTGTTCGTCTGCATTTAGTGTGCACACAATACCTTCCTATCTCTTCCCCAAATATTCTGAAAAATCGTCAAAAATGGTCTCCCAACGTGCAGTCTCATATTTATATACGGTCGACGTGGGCGAATGTGCATATAGTTGTGTTGGAAACAGCGACCGCATCACCACTAAACGGTTGAAGTAAGACTCGTAGTATTTTTTTCTGAAATGCTGAGTTGCTTGTCTACATTTCTTGTGCAGACAATACCTTTTCATTTCTTCCCCTAATATTCTGAAAATCGCAAAAAATGGTCTTCCAACGTGCAGTCTCATATTTATAAAGGGTGGCCGTGGGCGAATGTCCATCTACTTGTGTTGGAAACAGCGACCGCATCACCAGTAAACGGTCGAAATAAGACTCGACGTATTCTTTTCTGAAATGCTTTGATGTTTCTGTACATTTCGTGTGCAAGGAATGTCTTTCCACCTTTTCTCCTAATATTCTGAAAAATCGCCAAACAATAGTCTCCCAGGGTGTAGTCGCACATTTATAAAGGGTGGTCGTGGGTGAATGTCAATGTAGGTGTGTTGGAAACAGCGAGCGTATCACCACTAAACGGTTGAAGTAAGACTCGTAGTACTTTTTTCTGAAATGCTGAGTTGTTCGTCAAAAATGGTCTCAGAGGGTGCAGTCTCATATTTATAAAGGGTGTCCGTGGGCGAATGTCCATCTACTTGTGTTGGAAACAGCGACCGCATCACCAGTAAACGGTCGAAATAAGAGTCGACGTATTCTTTTCTGAAATGCTGTGATGTTTCTGTACATTTCGTGTCCAAGGAATGTCTTTCCACCTTTTCCCCTAATATTCTGAAAAATCGCCAAACAATAGTCTCCCAGGGTGTAGTCGCACATTTATAAAGGGTGGGCGTGGGTGAATGTCAATGTAGGTGTGTTGGAAACAGCGACCGTATCACCACTAAACGGTTGAAGTAAGACTCGTAGTACTTTTTTCTGAAATGCTGAGTTGTTCGTCAAAAATGGTCTCAGAGGGTGCAGTCTCATATTTATAAAGGGTGTCCGTGGGCGAATGTCCATCTACTTGTGTTGGAAACAGCGACCGCATCACCAGTAAACGGTCGAAATAAGACTTGACGTATTCTTTTCTGAAATGCTGTGATGTTTCTGTACATTTCCTGTGCAAGGAATGTCTTTCCACCTTTTCCCCAAACATTCTGAAAAATTGCCTAAGAAATGGTCTCCCAACGTGCAGTCTCATATTTATAAAGGGTGGCCGTGGGTGAATGTGCATGTAGGTGTGTTGGAAACAGCGAGCGTATCACCACTAAACGGTTGAAGTAAGACTCGTAGTACTTTTTTCTGAAATGCTGAGTTGTTCGTCTACATTTAGAATGACACAATACCTTCCTATCTTTTCCTGTAATATTCTGAAAAATCGTCAAAAATGCTCCCAGAGGGTGCAGTCTCATATTTATATAGCGTCGACGTGGGTGAATGTACATGTAGGTGTGTTGGAAACAGCGACCGCATCACTACTAAACGGTTGAAGTAAGACTCGACGTATTTTATTTCTGAAATGCTGAGATGATCGTCTACATTTAGTGTGCACACAATGCCTTTCTAGTTCTTCCCCTAATATTCTGAAAAATCGCCAAAAAATGATCTCCCAACGTGCAGTCTCATGTTTATATAGTGTCGACATGGGCGAATCTGCATTTAGTTGTGTTGGAAACAGCGACCGCAAACATCACTAAACGATTGAAGTAAGATTCGACGTATTTCTTTCTGAAATGCTGAGTTGTTCGTCTGCATTTAGTGTGCACACAATACCTTCCTATCTCTTCCCCAAATATTCTGAAAAATCGTCAAAAATGGTCTCCCAACGTGCAGTCTCATATTTATATACGGTCGACGTGGGCGAATGTGCATATAGTTGTGTTGGAAACAGCGACCGCATCACCACTAAACGGTTGAAGTAAGACTCGTAGTATTTTTTTCTGAAATGCTGAGTTGCTTGTCTACATTTCTTGTGCAGACAATACCTTTTCATTTCTTCCCCTAATATTCTGAAAATCGCAAAAAATGGTCTTCCAACGTGCAGTCTCATATTTATAAAGGGTGGCCGTGGGCGAATGTCCATCTACTTGTGTTGGAAACAGCGACCGCATCACCAGTAAACGGTCGAAATAAGACTCGACGTATTCTTTTCTGAAATGCTTTGATGTTTCTGTACATTTCGTGTGCAAGGAATGTCTTTCCACCTTTTCTCCTAATATTCTGAAAAATCGCCAAACAATAGTCTCCCAGGGTGTAGTCGCACATTTATAAAGGGTGGTCGTGGGTGAATGTCAATGTAGGTGTGTTGGAAACAGCGAGCGTATCACCACTAAACGGTTGAAGTAAGACTCGTAGTACTTTTTTCTGAAATGCTGAGTTGTTCGTCAAAAATGGTCTCAGAGGGTGCAGTCTCATATTTATAAAGGGTGTCCGTGGGCGAATGTCCATCTACTTGTGTTGGAAACAGCGACCGCATCACCAGTAAACGGTCGAAATAAGACTCGACGTATTCTTTTCTGAAATGCTGTGATGTTTCTGTACATTTCGTGTCCAAGGAATGTCTTTCCACCTTTTCCCCTAATATTCTGAAAAATCGCCAAACAATAGTCTCCCAGGGTGTAGTCGCACATTTATAAAGGGTGGGCGTGGGTGAATGTCAATGTAGGTGTGTTGGAAACAGCGACCGTATCACCACTAAACGGTTGAAGTAAGACTCGTAGTACTTTTTTCTGAAATGCTGAGTTGTTCGTCAAAAATGGTCTCAGAGGGTGCAGTCTCATATTTATAAAGGGTGTCCGTGGGCGAATGTCCATCTACTTGTGTTGGAAACAGCGACCGCATCACCAGTAAACGGTCGAAATAAGACTTGACGTATTCTTTTCTGAAATGCTGTGATGTTTCTGTACATTTCCTGTGCAAGGAATGTCTTTCCACCTTTTCCCCAAACATTCTGAAAAATTGCCTAAGAAATGGTCTCCCAACGTGCAGTCTCATATTTATAAAGGGTGGCCGTGGGTGAATGTGCATGTAGGTGTGTTGGAAACAGCGAGCGTATCACCACTAAACGGTTGAAGTAAGACTCGTAGTACTTTTTTCTGAAATGCTGAGTTGTTCGTCTACATTTAGAATAACACAATACCTTCCTATCTTTTCCCGTAATATTCTGAAAAATCGTCAAAAATGCTCCCAGAGGGTGCAGTCTCATATTTATATAGCGTCGACGTGGGTGAATGTACATGTAGGTGTGTTGGAAACAGCGACCGCATCACTACTAAACGGTTGAAGTAAGACTCGACGTATTTTTTTCTGAAACGCTGTGATGTTTCTGTACATTTCGTGTGCAAGGAATGCCTTTCCACCATTTCCCCAAATATTTTGAAAAATCGCAAAAACATAGTCTCAGAGGGTGTAGTCTCATATTTATATAGGGTGGCCGTGGGCGAATGTCCATATACTTGTGTTGGAAACAGCGACCGCATCACCAGTAAACGGTCGAAATGAGACTCGACGTATTTTTTTCTGAAATGCTTTGATGTTTCTGTACATTTCGTGTGCAAGGAATGCCTTTCCACCATTTCCCCAAATATTTTGAAAAATCGCAAAAACATAGTCTCAGAGGGTGTAGTCTCATATTTATATAGGGTGGCCGTGGGCGAATGTGCATGTAGATGTGTTGAAAACAGCGAGCGTATCACCACTAAACGGTTGAAGTAAGACTCGCAGTATTTTTTTCCCTCAAATGCTGAGTTGTTTGTCTACATTCAGTGTGCGCACAATACCTTCCTATCTCTTCCACAAATAATCTGAAAAATCGCCAAAAAATGGCCTCCCAACGTGCAGTCTCATATTTATAAAGGGTGGCCGTGGGTGAATGTGCATGTAGGTGTGTTGGAAACAGCGAGCGTATCACCACTAAACGGTTGAAGTAAGACTCGACGTATTTTTTTCTGAAATGCTGAGTTGGTTGTCTACATTTAGTGTGCACACAATACCTTCCTATCTCTTCCCCAAATAATCTAAAAAATCGTCAAAAATGGTCTCAGAGGGTGCAGTCTCATATTTATAAAGGGTGTCCGTGGGCGAATGTGCATGTAGGTGTGTTGGAAACAGCGAGCGTATCACCACTAAACGGTTGAAGTATAACTCGACGTATTTTATTTCTGAAATGCTGAGATGATCGTCTACATTTAGTGTGCACACAATGCCTTTCTAGTTCTTCCCCTAATATTCTGAAAAATCGCCAAAAAAATGATCTCCCAACGTGCAGTCTCATGTTTATATAGTGTCGACATGTGCGAATCTGCATTTAGTTGTGTTGGAAACAGCGACCGCAAACATCACTAAACGATTGAAGTAAGATTCGACGTATTTCTTTCTGAAATGCTGAGTTGTTCGTCTGCATTTAGTGTGCACACAATACCTTCCTATCTCTTCCCCAAATATTCTGAAAAATCGTCAAAAATGGTCTCCCAACGTGCAGTCGCATATTTATATAGGGTGGCCGTGGGTGAATGTGCATATAGTTGTGTTGGAAACAGCGACCGTATCACCACTAAACGGTTGAAGTAAGACTCGTAGTATTTTTTTCTGAAATGCTGTGTTGTTCGTCTACATTTCTTGTGGGAACAATACCTTCCTATCTCTTCCACAAATAATCTGAAAAATCGCCAAAAAATGGCCTCCCAACGTGCAGTCGCACATTTATAAAGGGTGGCCGTGGGCGAATGTGCATGTAGATGTGCTGGAAACAGTGACCGTATCACCACTAAACGGTTGAAGTAAGACTCGACGTATTCCTTTCTGAAACGCTGTGATGTTTCTGTACATTTCGTGTGCAAGGAATGCCTTTCCACCATTTCCCCAAATATTTTGAAAAATCGCAAAAACATAGTCTCAGAGGGTGTAGTCTCATATTTATATAGGGTGGCCGTGGGCGAATGTCCATATACTTGTGTTGGAAACAGCGACCGCATCACCAGTAAACGGTCGAAATGAGACTCGACGTATTTTTTTCTGAAATGCTTTGATGTTTCTGTACATTTCGTGTGCAAGGAATGCCTTTCCACCATTTCCCCAAATATTTTGAAAAATCGCAAAAACATAGTCTCAGAGGGTGTAGTCTCATATTTATATAGGGTGGCCGTGGGCGAATGTGCATGTAGATGTGTTGAAAACAGCGAGCGTATCACCACTAAACGGTTGAAGTAAGACTCGCAGTATTTTTTTCCCTCAAATGCTGAGTTGTTTGTCTACATTCAGTGTGCGCACAATACCTTCCTATCTCTTCCACAAATAATCTGAAAAATCGCCAAAAAATGGCCTCCCAACGTGCAGTCTCATATTTATAAAGGGTGGCCGTGGGTGAATGTGCATGTAGGTGTGTTGGAAACAGCGAGCGTATCACCACTAAACGGTTGAAGTAAGATTCGACGTATTTTTTTCTGAAATGCTGAGTTGGTTGTCTACATTTAGTGTGCACACAATACCTTCCTATCTCTTCCCCAAATAATCTAAAAAATCGTCAAAAATGGTCTCAGAGGGTGCAGTCTCATATTTATAAAGGGTGTCCGTGGGCGAATGTGCATGTAGGTGTGTTGGAAACAGCGAGCGTATCACCACTAAACGGTTGAAGTATAACTCGACGTATTTTATTTCTGAAATGCTGAGATGATCGTCTACATTTAGTGTGCACACAATGCCTTTCTAGTTCTTCCCCTAATATTCTGAAAAATCGCCAAAAAATGATCTCCCAACGTGCAGTCTCATGTTTATATAGTGTCGACATGGGCGAATCTGCATTTAGTTGTGTTGGAAACAGCGACCGCAAACATCACTAAACGATTGAAGTAAGATTCGACGTATTTCTTTCTGAAATGCTGAGTTGTTCGTCTGCATTTAGTGTGCACACAATACCTTCCTATCTCTTCCCCAAATATTCTGAAAAATCGTCAAAAATGGTCTCCCAACGTGCAGTCGCATATTTATATAGGGTGGCCGTGGGTGAATGTGCATATAGTTGTGTTGGAAACAGCGACCGTATCACCACTAAACGGTTGAAGTAAGACTCGACGTCTTCTTTTCTGAAATGCTGTGATGTTTCTGTACATTTCGTGTGCAAGGAATGTCTTTCCACCTTCTCCCCAAACATTCTGAAAAATTGCCAAAGAAATGGTCTCCCAACGTGCAGTCTCATATTTATAAAGGGTGGCCGTGGGCGAATGTGCATGTAGGTGTGTTGGAAACAGCGAGCGTATCACCACTAAACGGTTGAAGTAAGACTCGTAGTACTTTTTTCTGAAATGCTGAGTTGTTCGTCTACATTTAGAATGACACAATACCTTCCTATCTTTTCCCGTAATATTCTGAAAAATCGTCAAAGATGCTCCCAGAGAGTGCAGTCTCATATTTATATAGCGTCGACGTGGGTGAATGTGCATGTAGGTGTGTTGGAAACAGCGAGCGCATCACCACTAAACGGTTGAAGTAAGACTCGTAGTATTTTTTTCTGAAATGCTGAGTTGGTTGTCTACATTTAGTGTGCACACAATACCTTCCTATCTCTTCCCCAAATAATCTAAAAAATCGTCAAAAATGGTCTCAGAGGGTGCAGTCTCATATTTATAAAGGGTGTCCGTGGGCGAATGTGCATGTAGGTGTGTTGGAAACAGCGAGCGTATCACCACTAAACGGTTGAAGTATAACTCGACGTATTTTATTTCTGAAATGCTGAGATGATCGTCTACATTTAGTGTGCACACAATGCCTTTCTAGTTCTTCCCCTAGTATTCTGAAAAATCGCCAAAAAATGATCTCCCAACGTGCAGTCTCATGTTTATATAGTGTCGACATGGGCGAATCTGCATTTAGTTGTGTTGGAAACAGTGACCGCAAACACCACTAAACGATTGAAGTAAGATTCGACGTATTTCTTTCTGAAATGCTGAGTTGTTCGTCTGCATTTAGTGTGCACACAATACCTTCCTATCTCTTCCCCAAATATTCTGAAAAATCGCCAAAAAAATGATCTCCCAACGTGCAGTCGCATATTTATATAGGGTGGCCGTGGGTGAATGTGCTTGTAGATGTGTTGGAAACAGCGACCGCATCACCACTAAACGGTTGAAGTAAGACTCGTAGTATTTTTTTCTGAAATGCTGAGTTGGTTGTCTACATTTCGTGTGCACACAATACCGTCCTATCTCTTCCCCAAATAATCTAAAAAATCGTCAAAAATGGTCTCAGAGGGTGCAGTCTCATATTTATAAAGGGTGGTCGTGGGTGAATGTCCATATACTTGTGTTGGAAACAGCGACCGCATCACCAGTAAACCGTCAAAGTAAGACTCGTAGTATTTTTTTGTGAAATGCTGAGATGTTTTTGTACATTTCGTGTGCAAGGAATGCCTTTCCACCTTTTCCCCAAATATTCTGAAAATCGAAAAATTTGTCTCACAGGGTGTAGTCGCATATTTATAAAGGGTGGCCGTGGGCGAATCTGCATGTAGATGTGTTGGAAACAGCGACCGTATCACGAGTAAACGGTTGAAGTAAGATTCGTAGTATTTTTTTCTGAAATGCTGAGTTGGTTGTCTACATTTTATATGCAGACAATACCTTTTCATTTCTTCCCCTAATATTCTGAAAAATCGCCAAAAAATGGTCTCCCAACGTGCAGTCGCATATTTATCTAGTGTCGACATGGGCGAATGTACATATAGGTGTGTTGGAAACAGCGGCCGTATCACCACTAAACGGTTGAAGCAAGATTCGTCGTATTTTTTTCTGAAATGATGAGTTGTTTGTCTACATTTAGTATGCACACAATACCTTCCTATCTCTTCCCTAAATATTCTGAAAAATCGTCAAAAATGGTCTCCCAACGTGCAGTCTCATATTTATATAGGGTGGCCGTGGGCGAATGTGCATATAGTTGTGTTGGAAACAGCGACCGCATCACCACTAAACGGTTGAAGTAAGACTCGTAGTATTTTTTTCTGAAATGCTGTGTTGTTCGTCTACATTTCTTGTGCAGACAATACCTTTTCATTTCTTCCCCAAATATTCTGAAAAATCGCCAAACAAATGATCTCCCAACGTGCAGCCGCATATTTATAAAGGGTGGCCGTGGGTGAATGTGCTTGTAGATGTGTTGGAAACAGCGACCGCATCACCACTAAACGGTTGAAGTAAGACTCGTAGTATTTTTTTCTGAAATGCTGAGTTGGTTGTCTACATTTCGTGTGCACACAATACCTTCCTATCTCTTCCCCAAAGAATCTAAA
Organism: Haliotis asinina; assembly: GCF_037392515.1. NCBI lineage: Eukaryota > Metazoa > Mollusca > Gastropoda > Lepetellida > Haliotidae > Haliotis > Haliotis asinina. The sequence goes on from NC_090291.1 coordinate 16,256,772, forward strand.
AAATCGTCAAAAATGGTCTCAGAGGGTGCAGTCTCATATTTATAAAGGGTGGTCGTGGGCGAATGTCCATATACTTGTGTTGGAAACAGCGACCGCATCACCAGTAAACCGTCAAAGTAAGACTCGTAGTATTTTTTTCTGAAATGCTGAGATGTTTCTGTACATTTCGTGTGCAAGGAATGCCTTTCCACCTTTTCCCCAAATATTCTGAAAATCGAAAAATTTGTCTCAGAGGGTGTAGTCGCATATTTATAAAGGGTGGCCGTGGGCGAATATGCATGTAGATGTGTTGGAAACATCGACCGTATCACGAGTAAACGGTTGAAGTAAGATTCGTAGTATTTTGTTCTGAAATGCTGAGTTGTTTGTCTACATTTAGTGTGCACACAATACCTTCCTATCTCTTCCCCAAATATTCTGAAAAATCGCCAAAAAAAGGTCTCCCAACGTGCAGTCGCATATTTATCTAGTGTCGACATGGGCGAATGTACATGTAGGTGTGTTGGAAACAGCGGCCGTATCACCACTAAACGGTTGAAGTAAGACTCGTATACGTAGTATTTTTTTCTGAAATGCTGAGTTGTTCGTTAAAAATGGTCTCAGAGGGTGCAGTCTCATATTTATAAAGGGTGGCCGTGGGCGAATGTCCATATACTTGTGTTGGAAACAGCGAGCGCATCACCAGTAAACGGTCGAAAGGAGACTCGACGTATTTTTTTCTGTAATGCTGTGATGTTTCTGTACATTTCGTGTGCAAGGAATGCCTTTCCACCATTTCCCCAAATATTCTGAAAAATCGCAAAAACATAGTCTCAGAGGGTGTAGTCTCATATTTATATAGGGTGGCCGTGGGCGAATGTGCATGTAGATGTGTTGGAAACAGCGACCGTATCACGAGTAAACGGTTGAAGTAAGATTCGTAGTATTTTGTTCTGAAATGCTGAGTTGTTTGTCTACATTTTATATGCAGACAATACCTTTTCATTTCTTCCCCTAATATTCTGAAAAATCGCCAAAAATGGTCTCCCAACGTGCAGTCGCATATTTATATAGTGTCGACACGAGCGAATGTACATGTAGGTGTGTTGGAAACAGCGGCCGTATCACCACTAAACGGTTGAAGTAAGATTCGACTTATTTTTTTCTGAAATTCTGAGTTGTTTGTCTACATTTCGTTTGCACACAATACCTTCCTATCTCTTCCACAAATAATCTAAAAAATCGTCAAAAATGGTCTCAGAGGGTGCAGTCTCATATTTATAAAGGGTGGCCGTGGGTGAATGTGCATGTAGGTGTGTTGGAAACAGCGAGCGTATCACCACTAAACGGTTGAAGTATAACTCGACGTATTTTATTTCTGAAATGCTGAGATGATCGTCTACATTTAGTGTGCACACAATGCCTTTCTAGTTCTTCCCCTAGTATTCTGAAAAATCGCCAAAAAATGATCTCCCAACGTGCAGTCTCATGTTTATATAGTGTCGACATGGGCGAATCTGCATTTAGTTGTGTTGGAAACAGTGACCGCAAACACCACTAAACGATTGAAGTAAGATTCGACGTATTTCTTTCTGAAATGCTGAGTTGTTCGTCTGCATTTAGTGTGCACACAATACCTTCCTATCTCTTCCCCAAATATTCTGAAAAATCGCCAAAAAAATGATCTCCCAACGTGCAGTCGCATATTTATATAGGGTGGCCGTGGGTGAATGTGCTTGTAGATGTGTTGGAAACAGCGACCGCATCACCGCTAAACGGTTGAAGTAAGACTCGTAGTATTTTTTTCTGAAATGCTGAGTTGGTTGTCTACATTTCGTGTGCACACAATACCGTCCTATCTCTTCCCCAAATAATCTAAAAAATCGTCAAAAATGGTCTCAGTGGGTGCAGTCTCATATTTATAAAGGGTGGTCGTGGGTGAATGTCCATATACTTGTGTTGGAAACAGCGACCGCATCACCAGTAAACCGTCAAAGTAAGACTCGTAGTATTTTTTTGTGAAATGCTGAGATGTTTTTGTACATTTCGTGTGCAAGGAATGCCTTTCCACCTTTTCCCCAAATATTCTGAAAATCGAAAAATTTGTCTCACAGGGTGTAGTCGCATATTTATAAAGGGTGGCCGTGGGCGAATCTGCATGTAGATGTGTTGGAAACAGCGACCGTATCACGAGTAAACGGTTGAAGTAAGATTCGTAGTATTTTTTTCTGAAATGCTGAGTTGTTTGTCTACATTTTATATGCAGACAATACCTTTTCATTTCTTCCCCTAATATTCTGAAAAATCGCCAAAAAATGGTCTCCCAACGTGCAGTCGCATATTTATCTAGTGTCGACATGGGCGAATGTACATATAGGTGTGTTGGAAACAGCGGCCGTATCACCACTAAACGGTTGAAGCAAGATTCGTCGTATTTTTTTCTGAAATGATGAGTTGTTTGTCTACATTTAGTATGCACACAATACCTTCCTATCTCTTCCCCAAATATTCTGAAAAATCGTCAAAAATGGTCTCCCAACGTGCAGTCTCATATTTATATAGGGTGGCCGTGGGCGAATGTGCATATAGTTGTGTTGGAAACAGCGACCGCATCACCACTAAACGGTTGAAGTAAGACTCGTAGTATTTTTTTCTGAAATGCTGTGTTGTTCGTCTACATTTCTTGTGCAGACAATACCTTTTCATTTCTTCCCCAAATATTCTGAAAAATCGCCAAACAAATGATCTCCCAACGTGCAGCCGCATATTTATAAAGGGTGGCCGTGGGTGAATGTGCTTGTAGATGTGTTGGAAACAGCGACCGCATCACCACTAAACGGTTGAAGTAAGACTCGTAGTATTTTTTTCTGAAATGCTGAGTTGGTTGTCTACATTTCGTGTGCACACAATACCTTCCTATCTCTTCCCCAAAGAATCTAAAAAATCGTCAAAAATGGTCTCAGAGGGTGCAGTCTCATATTTATAAAGGGTGGTCGTGGGCGAATGTCCATATACTTGTGTTGGAAACAGCGACCGCATCACCAGTAAACCGTCAAAGTAAGACTCGTAGTATTTTTTTCTGAAATGCTGAGATGTTTCTGTACATTTCGTGTGCAAGGAATGCCTTTCCACCTTTTCCCCAAATATTCTGAAAATCGAAAAATTTGTCTCAGAGGGTGTAGTCGCATATTTATAAAGGGTGGCCGTGGGCGAATATGCATGTAGATGTGTTGGAAACATCGACCGTATCACGAGTAAACGGTTGAAGTAAGATTCGTAGTATTTTGTTCTGAAATGCTGAGTTGTTTGTCTACATTTAGTGTGCACACAATACCTTCCTATCTCTTCCCCAAATATTCTGAAAAATCGCCAAAAAAAGGTCTCCCAACGTGCAGTCGCATATTTATCTAGTGTCGACATGGGCGAATGTACATGTAGGTGTGTTGGAAACAGCGGCCGTATCACCACTAAACGGTTGAAGTAAGACTCGTATGCGTAGTATTTTTTTCTGAAATGCTGAGTTGTTCGTTAAAAATGGTCTCAGAGGGTGCAGTCTCATATTTATAAAGGGTGGCCGTGGGCGAATGTCCATATACTTGTGTTGGAAACAGCGACCGCATCACCAGTAAACGGTCGAAAGGAGACTCGACGTATTTTTTTCTGTAATGCTGTGATGTTTCTGTACATTTCGTGTGCAAGGAATGCCTTTCCACCATTTCCCCAAATATTCTGAAAAATCGCAAAAACATAGTCTCAGAGGGTGTAGTCTCATATTTATATAGGGTGGCCGTGGGCGAATGTGCATGTAGATGTGTTGGAAACAGCGACCGTATCACGAGTAAACGGTTGAAGTAAGATTCGTAGTATTTTGTTCTGAAATGCTGAGTTGTTTGTCTACATTTTATATGCAGACAATACCTTTTCATTTCTTCCCCTAATATTCTGAAAAATCGCCAAAAATGGTCTCCCAACGTGCAGTCGCATATTTATATAGTGTCGACACGAGCGAATGTACATGTAGGTGTGTTGGAAACAGCGGCCGTATCACCACTAAACGGTTGAAGTAAGATTCGACTTATTTTTTTCTGAAATTCTGAGTTGTTTGTCTACATTTCGTTTGCACACAATACCTTCCTATCTCTTCCACAAATAATCTAAAAAATCGTCAAAAATGGTCTCAGAGGGTGCAGTCTCATATTTATAAAGGGTGGCCGTGGGTGAATGTGCATGTAGGTGTGTTGGAAACAGCGAGCGTATCACCACTAAACGGTTGAAGTATAACTCGACGTATTTTATTTCTGAAATGCTGAGATGATCGTCTACATTTAGTGTGCACACAATGCCTTTCTAGTTCTTCCCCTAATATTCTGAAAAATCGCCAAAAAATGATCTCCCAACGTGCAGTCTCATGTTTATATGGTGTCGACATGGGCGAATCTGCATTTAGTTGTGTTGGAAACAGCGACCGCAAACATCACTAAACGATTGAAGTAAGATTCGACGTATTTCTTTCTGAAATGCTGAGTTGTTCGTCTGCATTTAGTGTGCACACAATACCTTCCTATCTCTTCCCCAAATATTCTGAAAAATCGTCAAAAATGGTCTCCCAACGTGCAGTCGCATATTTATATAGGGTGGCCGTGGGCGAATGTGCATATAGTTGTGTTGGAAACAGCGACCGCATCACCACTAAACGGTTGAAGTAAGACTCGTAGTATTTTTTTCTGAAATGCTGAGTTGCTTGTCTACATTTCTTGTGCAGACAATACCTTTTCATTTCTTCCCCAAATAATCTAAAAAATCGTCAAAAATGGTCTCAGAGGGTGCAGTCTCATATTTATAAAGGGTGGCCGTGGGCGAATGTCCATCTACTTGTGTTGGAAACAGCGACCGCATCACCAGTAAACGGTCGAAATAAGACTCGACGTATTTTTTTCTGAAACGCTGTGATGTTTCTGTACATTTCGTGTGCAAGGAATGCCTTTCCACCATTTCCCCAAATATTTTGAAAAATCGCAAAATCATAGTCTCAGAGGGTGTAGTCTCATATTTATATAGGGTGGCCGTGGGCGAATGTCCATATACTTGTGTTGGAAACAGCGAGCGTATCACCAGTAAACGGTCGAAAGGAGACTCGACGTATTTTTTTCTGTAATGCTGTGATGTTTCTGTACATTTCGTGTGCAAGGAATGCCTTTCCACCATTTCCCCAAATATTCTGAAAAATCGCAAAATCATAGTCTCAGAGGGTGTAGTCTCATATTTATATAGGGTGGCCGTGGGCGAATGTGCATGTAGATGTGTTGAAAACAGCGAGCGTATCACCACTAAACGGTTGAAGTAAGACTCGCAGTATTTTTTTCCCTCAAATGCTGAGTTGTTTGTCTACACTCAGTGTGCGCACAATACCTTCCTATCTCTTCCACAAATAATCTGAAAAATCGCCAAAAAATGGCCTCCCAACGTGCAGTCTCATATTTATAAAGGGTGGCCGTGGGTGAATGTGCATGTAGGTGTGTTGGAAACAGCGAGCGTATCACCACTAAACGGTTGAAGTAAGACTCGACGTATTTTTTTCTGAAATGCTGAGTTGGTTGTCTACATTTATTGTGCACACAATACCTTCCTATCTCTTCCCCAAAGAATCTAAAAAATCGTCAAAAATGGTCTCAGAGGGTGCAGTCTCATATTTATAAAGGTTGTCCGTGGGCGAATGTGCATGTAGGTGTGTTGGAAACAGCGAGCGTATCACCACTAAACGTTTGAAGTAAGACTCGACGTATTTTATTTCTGAAATGCTGAGATGATCGTCTACATTTAGTGTGCACACAATGCATTTCTAGTTCTTCCCCTAATATTCTGAAAAATCGCCAAAAAATGATCTCCCAACGTGCAGTCTCATGTTTATATAGTGTCGACATGGGCGAATCTGCATTTAGATGTGTTGGAAACAGCGACCGCAAACATCACCAAACGATTGAAGGAAGATTCGACGTATTTCTTTCTGAAATGCTGAGTTGTTCGTCTGCATTTAAATTGTACACAATACCTTCCTATCTCTTCCCCAAATATTCTGAAAAATCGTCAAAATGGTCTCCCAACGTGCAGTCGCATATCACCACTAAACGGTTGAAGTAAGACTCGTAGTATTTTTTTCTGAAATGCTGAGTTACTTGTCTACATTTCTTGTGCAGACAATACCTTTTCATTTCTTCCCCTAATATTCTGAAAATCGCAAAAAATGGTCTTCCAACGTGCAGTCTCATATTTATAAAGGGTGGCCGTGGGCGAATGTCCATCTACTTGTGTTGGAAACAGCGACCGCATCACCAGTAAACGGTCGAAATAAGACTCGACGTATTTTTTTCTGAAACGCTGTGATGTTTCTGTACATTTCGTGTGCAAGGAATGCCTTTCCACCATTTCCCCAAATATTTTGAAAAATCGCAAAAACACTCTCAGAGGGTGTAGTCTCATATTTATATAGGGTGGCCGTGGGCGAATGTCCATATACTTGTGTTGGAAACAGCGACCGCATCACCAGTAAACGGTCGAAATGAGACTCGACGTATTTTTTTCTGAAATGCTGTGATGTTTCTGTACATTTCGTGTGCAAGGAATGCCTTTCCACCATTTCCCCAAATATTTTGAAAAATCGCAAAAACATAGTCTCAGAGGGTGTAGTCTCATATTTATATAGGGTGGCCGTGGGCGAATGTGCATGTAGATGTGTTGAAAACAGCGAGCGTATCACCACTAAACGGTTGAAGTAAGACTCGTAGTATTTTTTTCTGAAATGCTGAGTTGGTTGTCTACATTTAGTGTGCACACAATACCTTTCTAGTTCTTCCCCTAATATTCTGAAAAATCGCCAAAAAATGATCTCCCAACGTGCAGTCTCATGTTTATATAGTGTCGACATGGGCGAATCTGCATTTAGTTGTGTTGGAAACAGCGACCGCAAACACCACTAAACGATTGAAGCAAGATTCGACGTATTTCTTTCTGAAATGCTGAGTTGTTCGTCTGCATTTCTTGTGCAGACAATACCTTTTCATTTCTTCCCCAAATATTCTGAAAAATCGCCAAAAAAATGATGTCCCAACGTGCAGTCGCACATTTATAAAGGGTGCCCGTGGGTGAATGTGCATATAGTTGTGTTGGAAACAGCGACCGTATCACCACTAAACGGTTGAAGTAAGACTCGTAGTATTTTTTTCTGAAATGCTGTGTTGTTCGTCTACATTTCTTGTGCAGACAATACCTTTTCATTTCTTCCCCAAATATTCTGAAAAATCGCCAAAAAAATGATGTCCCAACGTGCAGTCGCACATTTATAAAGGGTGCCCGTGGGTGAATGTGCTTGTAGATGTGTTGGAAACAGCGACCGCATCACCACTAAACGGTTGAAGTAAGACTCGTAGTATTTTTTTCTAAAATGCTGAGTTGGTTGCCTACATTTCGTGTGCACACAATACCGTCCTATCTCTTCCCCAAAGAATCTAAAAAATCGTCAAAAATGGTCTCAGAGGGTGCAGTCTCATATTTATAAAGGGTGGTCGTGGGCGAATGTCCATATACTTGTGTTGGAAACAGCGACCGCATACACCAGTAAACGGTTGAAGTAAGACTCGACGTATTCTTTTCTGAAATGCTGTGATGTTTCTGTACATTTCGTGTGCAAGGAATGTCTTTCCACCTTTTCCCCAAACATTCTGAAAAATTGCCAAAAAAATGGTCTCCCAACGTGCAGTCTCATATTTATAAATGGTGGCCGTTAGTGAATGTGCATGTAGGTGTGTTGGAAACAGCGACCGTATCACGACTAAACGGTTGAAGTAAGACTCGTAGTTTTTTCTGAAATGCTGAGTTGGTTGTCTACATTTAGTGTGCACACAATACCTTCCTATCTCTTCCCCAAATAATCTAAAAAATCGTCAAAAATGGTCTCAGAGGGTGCAGTCTCATATTTATAAAGGGTGTCCGTGGGCGAATGTGCATGTAGGTGTGTTGGAAACAGCGAGCGTATCACCACTAAACGGTTGAAGTATAACTCGACGTATTTTATTTCTGAAATGCTGAGATGATCGTCTACATTTAGTGTGCACACAATGCCTTTCTAGTTCTTCCCCTAATATTCTGAAAAATCGCCAAAAAATGATCTCCCAACGTGCAGTCTCATGTTTATATAGTGTCGACATGGGCGAATCTGCATTTAGTTGTGTTGGAAACAGCGACCGCAAACACCACTAAACGATTGAAGTAAGATTCGACGTATTTCTTTCTGAAATGCTGAGTTGTTCGTCTGCATTTAAATTGTACACAATACCTTCCTATCTCTTCCCCAAATATTCTGAAAAATCGTCAAAAATGGTCTCCCAACGTGCAGTCGCATATTTATATAGGGTGGGCGTGGGCGAATGTGCATATAGTTGTGTTGGAAACAGCGACCGCATCACCACTAAACGATTGAAGTAAGACTCGTAGTATTTTTTTCTGAAATGCTGAGTTGTTCGTCTACATTTCTTGTGCAGACAATACCTTTTCATTTCTTCCCCAAATATTCTGAAAAATCGCCAAATAAAAAATGATCTCCCAACGTGCAGTCGCATATTTATAAAGGGTGGCCGTGGGTGAATGTGCTTGTAGATGTGTTGGAAACAGCGAGCGTATCACCACTAAACGGTTGAAGTAAGACTCGTAGTATTTGTTTCTGAAATGCTGAGTTGGTTGTCTACATTTAGTGTGCACACAATACCTTCCTATCTCTTCCCCAAAGAATCTAAAAAATCGTCAAAAATGGTCTCAGAGGGTGCAGTCTCATATTTATAAAGGGTGGTCGTGGGTGAATGTCCATATACTTGTGTTGGAAACAGCGACCGCATCACCAGTAAACCGTCAAAGTAAGACTCGTAGTATTTTTTTCTGAAATGCTGAGATGTTTCTGTACATTTCGTGTGCAAGGAATGCCTTTCCACCTTTTCCCCAAATATTCTGAAAAATCGAAAAATTTGTCTCAGAGGGTGTAGTCGCATATTTATAAAGGGTGGCCGTGGGCGAATGTGCATGTAGATGTGTTGGAAACAGCGGCCGTATCACCACTAAACGGTTGAAGTAAGATTCGACTTATATTTTTCTGAAATTCTGAGTTGTTTGTCTACATTTCGTGTGCACACAATACCTTCCTATCTCTTCCCCAAATATTCTGAAAAATCGTCAAAAATGGTCTCCCAACGTGCAGTCGCATATTTATATAGGGTGGCCGTGGGTGAATGTGCATATAGTTGTGTTGGAAACAGCGAGCGTATCACCACTAAACGGTTGAAGTAAGACTCGTAGTATTTTTTTCTGAAATGCTGAGTTGGTTGTCTACATTTAGTGTGCACACAATACCTTCCTATCTCTTCCCCAAAGAATCTGAAAAATCGTGAAAAATGGTCTCAGAGGGTGCAGTCTCATATTTATAAAGGGTGGTCGTGGGTGAATGTCCATATACTTGTGTTGGAAACAGCGACCGCATCACCAGTAAACCGTCAAAGTAAGACTCGTAGTATTTTTTTCTGAAATGCTGAGATGTTTCTGTACATTTCGTGTGCAAGGAATGCCTTTCCACCTTTTCCCCAAATATTCTGAAAAATCGAAAAATTTGTCTCAGAGGGTGTAGTCGCATATTTATAAAGGGTGGCCGTGGGCGAATGTGCATGTAGATGTGTTGGAAACAGCGACCGCATCACGAGTAAACGGTTGAAGTAAGATTCGTAGTATTTTGTTCTGAAATGCTGAGTTGTTTGTCTACATTTTATATGCAGACAATACCTTTTCATTTCTTCCCCTAATATTCTGAAAAATCGCCAAAAAATGGTCTCCCAACGTGCAGTCGCATATTTATATAGTGTCGACACGGGCGAATGTACATGTAGGTGTGTTGGAAACAGCGGCCGTATCACCACTAAACGGTTGAAGTAAGATTCGACTTATATTTTTCTGAAATTCTGAGTTGTTTGTCTACATTTCGTGTGCACACAATACCTTCCTATCTCTTCCCCAAATATTCTGAAAAATCGTCAAAAATGGTCTCCCAACGTGCAGTCGCATATTTATAAAGGGTGGTCGTGGGTGAATGTGCTTGTAGATGTGTTGGAAACAGCGAGCGTATCACCACTAAACGGTTGAAGTAAGACTCGTAGTATTTTTTTCTGAAATGCTGAGTTGGTTGTCTACATTTAGTGTGCACACAATACCTTCCTATCTCTTCCCCAAAGAATCTAAAAAATCGTGAAAAATGGTCTCAGAGGGTGCAGTCTCATATTTATAAAGGGTGGTCGTGGGTGAATGTCCATATACTTGTGTTGGAAACAGCGACCGCATCACCAGTAAACCGTCAAAGTAAGACTCGTAGTATTTTTTTCTGAAATGCTGAGATGTTTCTGTACATTTCGTGTGCAAGGAATGCCTTTCCACCTTTTCCCCAAATATTCTGAAAAATCGAAAAATTTGTCTCAGAGGGTGTAGTCGCATATTTATAAAGGGTGGCCGTGGGCGAATGTGCATGTAGATGTGTTGGAAACAGCGACCGTATCACGAGTAAACGGTTGAAGTAAGATTCGTAGTATTTTGTTCTTAAATGCTGAGTTGTTTGTCTACATTTTATATGCAGACAATACCTTTTCATTTCTTCCCCTATTATTCTGAAAAATCGCCAAAAAATGGTCTCCCAACGTGCAGTCGCATATTTATATAGTGTCGACACCGGCGAATGTACATATAGGTGTGTTGGAAACAGCGGCCGTATCACCACTAAACGGTTGAAGTAAGATTCGACTTATATTTTTCTGAAATTCTGAGTTGTTTGTCTACATTTCGTGTGCACACAATACCTTCCTATCTCTTCCCCAAATATTCTGAAAAATCGTCAAAAATGGTCTCCCAACGTGCAGTCGCATATTTATAAAGGGTGGTCGTGGGTGAATGTGCTTGTAGATGTGTTGGAAACAGCGAGCGTATCACCACTAAACGGTTGAAGTAAGACTCGTAGTATTTTTTTCTGAAATGCTGAGTTGGTTGTCTACATTTAGTGTGCACACAATACCTTCCTATCTCTTCCCCAAAGAATCTAAAAAATCGTCAAAAATGGTCTCAGAGGGTGCAGTCTCATATTTATAAAGGGTGGCCGTGGGCGAATGTGCATGTAGATGTGTTGGAAACAGCGACCGCATCACCAGTAAACCGTCAAAGTAAGACTCGTAGTATTTTTTTCTGAAATGCTGAGATGTTTCTGTACATTTCGTGTGCAAGGAATGCCTTTCCACCTTTTCCCCAAATATTCTGAAAAATCGAAAAATTTGTCTCAGAGGGTGTAGTCGCATATTTATAAAGGGTGGCCGTGGGCGAATGTGCATGTAGATGTGTTGGAAACAGCGACCGCATCACGAGTAAACGGTTGAAGTAAGATTCGTAGTATTTTGTTCTGAAATGCTGAGTTGTTTGTCTACATTTTATATGCAGACAATACCTTTTCATTTCTTCCCCTAATATTCTGAAAAATCGCCAAAAAATGGTCTCCCAACGTGCGGTCGCATATTTATATAGTGTCGACACGAGCGAATGTACATGTAGGTGTGTTGGAAACAGCGGCCGTATCACCACTAAACGGTTGAAGTAAGATTCGACTTATATTTTTCTGAAATTCTGAGTTGTTTGTCTACATTTCGTGTGCACACAATACCTTCCTATCTCTTCCCGAAATATTCTGAAAAATCGTCAAAAATGGTCTCCCAACGTGCAGTCGCATATTTATAAAGGGTGGTCGTGGGTGAATGTGCTTGTAGATGTGTTGGAAACAGCGAGCGTATCACCACTAAACGGTTGAAGTAAGACTCGTAGTATTTTTTTCTGAAATGCTGAGTTGGTTGTCTACATTTAGTGTGCACACAATACCTTCCTATCTCTTCCCCAAAGAATCTAAAAAATCGTGAAAAATGGTCTCAGAGGGTGCAGTCTCATATTTATAAAGGGTGGTCGTGGGTGAATGTCCATATACTTGTGTTGGAAACAGCGACCGCATCACCAGTAAACCGTCAAAGTAAGACTCGTAGTATTTTTTTCTGAAATGCTGAGATGTTTCTGTACATTTCGTGTGCAAGGAATGCCTTTCCACCTTTTCCCCAAATATTCTGAAAAATCGAAAAATTTGTCTCAGAGGGTGTAGTCGCATATTTATAAAGGGTGGCCGTGGGCGAATGTGCATGTAGATGTGTTGGAAACAGCGACCGTATCACGAGTAAACGGTTGAAGTAAGATTCGTAGTATTTTGTTCTGAAATGCTGAGTTGTTTGTCTACATTTTATATGCAGACAATACCTTTTCATTTCTTCCCCTATTATTCTGAAAAATCGCCAAAAAATGGTCTCCCAACGTGCAGTCGCATATTTATATAGTGTCGACACGGGCGAATGTACATATAGGTGTGTTGGAAACAGCGGCCGTATCACCACTAAACGGTTGAAGTAAGATTCGACTTATATTTTTCTGAAATTCTGAGTTGTTTGTCTACATTTCGTGTGCACACAATACCTTCCTATCTCTTCCCCAAATATTCTGAAAAATCGTCAAAAATGGTCTCCCAACGTGCAGTCGCATATTTATAAAGGGTGGCCGTGGGTGAATGTGCTTGTAGATGTGTTGGAAACAGCGAGCGTATCACCACTAAACGGTTGAAGTAAGACTCGTAGTATTTTTTTCTGAAATGCTGAGTTGGTTGTCTACATTTAGTGTGCACACAATACCTTCCTATCTCTTCCCCAAAGAATCTAAAAAATCGTCAAAAATGGTCTCAGAGGGTGCAGTCTCATATTTATAAAGGGTGGTCGTGGGTGAATGTCCATATACTTGTGTTGGAAACAGCGACCGCATCACCAGTAAACCGTCAAAGTAAGACTCGTAGTATTTTTTTCTGAAATGCTGAGATGTTTCTGTACATTTCGTGTGCAAGGAATGCCTTTCCACCTTTTCCCCAAATATTCTGAAAAATCGAAAAATTTGTCTCAGAGGGTGTAGTCGCATATTTATAAAGGGAGGCCGTGGGCGAATGTGCATGTAGATGTGTTGGAAACAGCGACCGTATCACGAGTAAACGGTTGAAGTAAGATTCGTAGTATTTTGTTCTGAAATGCTGAGTTGTTTGTCTACATTTTATATGCAGACAATACCTTTTCATTTCTTCCCCTAATATTCTGAAAAATCGCCAAAAAATGGTCTCCCAACGTGCAGTCGCATATTTATATAGTGTCGACACGGGCGAATGTACATATAGGTGTGTTGGAAACAGCGGCCGTATCACCACTAAACGGTTGAAGTAAGATTCGACTTATTTTTTTCTGAAATTCTGAGTTGTTTGTCTAAATTTCGTGTGCACACAATACCTTCCTATCTCTTCCCTAAATATTCTGAAAAATCGTCAAAAATGGTCTCCCAACGTGCAGTCTCATATTTATATAGGGTGGCCGTGGGCGAATGTGCATATAGCTGTGTTGGAAACAGCGACCGTATCACCACTAAACGGTTGAAGTAAGATTCGTAGTATTTCTTTCTGAAATGCTGTGTTGTTCGTCTACATTTCTTGTGCAGACAATACCTTTTCATTTCTTCCCCAAATAATCTGAAAAATCGCCAAATAAAAAATGATCTCCCAACGTGCAGTCGCATATTTATAAAGGGTGGCCGTGGGTGAATGTGCTTGTAGATGTGTTGGAAACAGCGAGCGTATCACCACTAAACGGTTGAAGTAAGACTCGTAGTATTTTTTTCTGAAATGCTGAGTTGGTTGTCTACATTTAGTGTGCACACAATACCTTCCTATCTCTTCCCCAAAGAATCTAAAAAATCGTGAAAAATGGTCTCAGAGGGTGCAGTCTCATATTTATAAAGGGTGGTCGTGGGTGAATGTCCATATACTTGTGTTGGAAACAGCGACCGCATCACCAGTAAACCGTCAAAGTAAGACTCGTAGTATTTTTTTCTGAAATGCTGAGATGTTTCTGTACATTTCGTGTGCAAGGAATGCCTTTCCACCTTTTCCCCAAATATTCTGAAAAATCGAAAAATTTGTCTCAGAGGGTGTAGTCGCATATTTATAAAGGGTGGCCGTGGGCGAATGTGCATGTAGATGTGTTGGAAACAGCGACCGCATCACGAGTAAACGGTTGAAGTAAGATTCGTAGTATTTTGTTCTGAAATGCTGAGTTGTTTGTCTACATTTTATATGCAGACAATACCTTTTCATTTCTTCCCCTAATATTCTGAAAAATCGCCAAAAAATGGTCTCCCAACGTGCAGTCGCATATTTATATAGTGTCGACACGGGCGAATGTACATATAGGTGTGTTGGAAACAGCGGCCGTATCACCACTAAACGGTTGAAGTAAGATTCGACTTATTTTTTTCTGAAATTCTGAGTTGTTTGTCTACATTTCGTGTGCACACAATACCTTCCTATCTCTTCCCCAAATATTCTGAAAAATCGTCAAAAATGGTCTCCCAACGTGCAGTCTCATATTTATATAGGGTGGGCGTGGGCGAATGTGCATATAGTTGTGTTGGAAACAGCGACCGCATCACCACTAAACGGTTGAAGTAAGATTCGTAGTATTTCTTTCTGAAATGCTGTGTTGTTCGTCTACATTTCTTGTGCAGACAATACCTTTTCATTTCTTCCCCTAATATTCTGAAAAATCGCCAAAAAATGGTCTCCCAACGTTCAGTCGCATATTTATATAGTGTCGACATGGGCGAATGTACATGTAGGTGTGTTGGAAACAGCGGCCGTATCACCAGTAAACGGTCGAAGTAAGACTCGACGGTTTTTTTCTGAAATGCTGAGATATTTCTCTACATTTCGTGTGCAAGGAATGCCTTTCTCCCTTTTCCCCAAATATTCTGAAAAATCCCCCAAAAAATAGTCTCAGAGGGTGTAGTCGCATATTTATAAAGGGTGGCCGTGGGTGAATGTACATGTAGGTGTGTTGGAAACAGCGAGCGTATCACCACTAAACGGTTGAAGTAAGACTCGACGTGTTTTTTTTTCTGAAATGCTGAGATAATCGTCTACATTTCTTGTGCAGACAATGCCTTTCTATTTCTTCCCCTAATATTCTGAAAAATCGCCGAAAAATGGTCTCCCAACGTGCTGTCGAATATTTATATAGTGTCGACATGGGCGAATGTGGATGTAGTTGTGTTGGAAACAGTGACCGCAAACACCACTAAACGGTTGAAGTAAGACTCGTAGTATTTTTTTCTGAAATGCTGTGTTGTTCGTCTACATTTCTTGTGCAAACAATACCTTTCCCCGTAGTATTCTGAAAAATCGCCAAAAAACGGCCTTCCAACGTGCAGTCGCATATTTATAAAGGGTGGTCGTGGGCGAATGTGCATGTAGGTGTGTTGGAAACAGCGACCGCATCACCACTAAACGGCTGAAGGAAGACTCGAAGTATTTTTTCCTGAAATGCTGAGATGTTGGTGTACATTTTGTGTGCAAGGAATGCCTTTCCACCTTTTCCCCAAATTTCTTTTCACCTCTTCCCAAAATACTCTGAAAAATCGTCAAAAAATAGTCTCCCAGGGTGCAGTCGCATAATTATATAGGGCCGCCGTGGGCGAATGTGCATGTAGGTGTGTAGTAATCTACAGACCAGTGAAACAACTTTAGAGTATACTAAACTTAATGTCTTCGTTTTCCCTTTGTTCATGTGCCTTCATGAACGTACATTCATGTGAACCGGATTGTTTTGTGTTAAAGACAAAATACCATACTTATGGCTGCTGAGAAGGAATTACTTTCACAGGTGTGAGGAACAGTTTGCAACACCAAACCCTAGCAATATGCTTTCCAATCATGAAATGAAACTGAGGTTTATAATCAATTTGTGAAAAGTGACAACAGTGTGAGTTAAAAGCAAATTTTTAAAAGAACCATTTTTCTGTATGGCACAGTGGCAAGTATATCCAAAAACATGTTGCATATCATAACAGCATTGAGCATTACTAATTATAAACAAACCTATATAAATGAATGAGTTAACATATATATTATTTGTGTTACAGCTGGGGTAAGGCGCCAAGAATCACATGACTCGCTGTAGGGGAGTGAGGGGTGGTTTATTCAGTTCATATTGGTAATCGTAAGCCCTGGAATGACATAACATTCTTATTAAAATTTGTGCAATACATGATGTTTGGCATAGGCAGCCCAAGCAGTTTACCACGATAAATTCTGTAATCCAACAATGAAGTTATTCAACATAACTGAGCAAGTGAAATAATTACATGATACATTGGTTGTGCCACTAAGGGAAATAATTCATGGTCCAGTAACCTAGTTTGCCCAAGAAACTGTTAAACTTAGCAATATGTACACATATATTGATAGGCAATAAAGTTCACAACTATAAAAACATAGAGTCAGATAAATATTTGATAACCCTTCGTAGATACTGGAAAGCTGTACATAACAAATAGACATATGTGGACAAATGAGAATACATCTTAACCATTTGTGGAATAGAGCCTAGTATGTGATCTTGATAATCTGGACCATGTGTTCACATGTGACCTGCCAAGTGGAAACATCATTTGTCATTGTGACAACACATTCCCCAGAACTTTTGATGATCTCCATTCACATAATGCAAAGAAACCCATTGCATGCATTAACACAGGGAAAGCTGAAGTCAATGGAAGCAGATACCAATCATTCAGAAATATAAAAAAACGCTTTCATCTATATCTCTGCTCTCTACTCACAAAACAAACAATAAACCTATTGCACATATATACATCTAAACAACCGTGAACCATGGTTGTAGAAAAATGAAACAATACTTGCAATACTGTTTGATTTTACACCTGAGCTATAATACAATATGACATGAACTTTGGGCTTAAACATAAGTTATCACCTTTGTCTAGTTTACAACATTACCATATGTAACAAATTACCAAATAACATTTATAATATAATTAAGTTAATGAAGTTATTAAAAAAATCCAATGCACTTGAACTTAGCATCATGTTAAAGTATCAAACTGACCTGTCTGATGAAAACTACAGCTGTATGCCTGGGGGACCTTGTTCCTTGTTGTTGTACTGTGCTATATTGAAGTATTGTTAGATGAGTACCCAGATTGGTGCATAGGAATTATGGGAATTTTTAAAATTAGCCAATTGGGAGCTATAAACTAGGGTCATGTGATACACAATAATCCAAAGTGAGACAATACTCTTGATCCAGCACTTTTCTGAACCACAAATGCAATAGAAACTTTTCAGAAGAATAAAATGCATCTGGAATACTTTCCATACCGTACTAAATGTCAATATGATTGACATATGCATAAAACCACAAACTTTAGAACACTACCACCAACCTTCAATATTTTTAGTGACCTTTTTATGACTTATATAATATTTTTATTCCTATTTTCCTTGTAAAGAATAAAACACTGTAACACCAATTTATATAAGATAGTTATAAAATAGTTCACACTAAACAAACCTAACTGATTCATGAAAAGCATGAAAATATCACTGCTACATTTGGAATTGTTCAAATACCAATGTTAAAGTTATGAACATTTGCCTCTTCCGTTTCCCCATATTCTTTCGTCCGCAAATTGACAGAGGTAACACTAAGTGATTCAACTTTATATATCGTAATTGTACTTAATTTTGAGGCTTTTAGTGTATTTGTGAAACCTCTATTCTAGTATCATTGTTAGGGTTTTTTAAATAATTCTAGTATATATCAATTTATAATTTTTATAATTTATATTACAATATTACAAAGGATTCTTACCATTTTTTCTTGCAGACAATAGTACTAAGAAAGGAATTTAATTAACAACGCTTCCATCATAGTAGCCGGGTACTGTCTATTGGAGTCAGTTTGACTAACGGCAACAAGTTCACACCGGCAACATGTTTATATTCTGTACATGACGCCGGTCACATCTGACCTAGTACAGATAAACAACACCAACACACATACGCTGTGATTACACGTAGTGGCGGTGGAAATATCGGTGGGCTGGGCTGACAATGTGTTAATGAAAAACTTCACAACGTTTGTCGACTGACTACGAACGTTTGTAATGTTAAACGGGAGACAGGAAGAGACGGTGAATTACCTCCCTTGAAAACAGTCCCGTCGATAAAAGTAGCGCATGCTCATGTGCCCTGAGAGGGTGTAACATAGCGACGACAAAATAGCGACGACCTGTGAGCTCGACTGTGCAATGCTGTTCCAGATATAAATCAAGGGAAGATGAGAGGCAAATGACAAAGGCAAGTTTGGAACATTTTGACTAGCATTAAAAATGTGGCAACGTCGAAGTTTAGATAAATTGCGATTAAAAGCGAAAATAGCCTTTTTTCGGCAAACGATGTGAAGAGTAAATAACAGAGAGCGACGTCGCTATGCATCGAGGAGGTGTGTCTCTTTGTGCTTGTTTGCGTTTGTGTCCTAAATACTGTACAGACGGAAACACGAATTAGGAGATAAAGGCATTCTGTTTTCATTTTTGCGGTCCTTTATCTGTTGTTTTAAGACCGGTAAATGAAACAGTGAAACATTTACCGGTCTTAAAACAGCAGATAAAGGACCGCAACAATGAAAACAGAATGCCTTTATCTCCATTCTAGCACGACAGACACGCGTTTGAAATCCGGACACTTTCGCGCGCAAGAGCACAGAGTTGTGATGGGGCGTTTTTCCAGGAATCGATATGGAATCGTCCAACTCAAGAACAGGGTGTGCAATGATTTAGACAAAACATTTGCAAAGTACAAGAACTTTGTTTTTTATGTTCAAAGAACTTCTTTGTGTCTCTTACATATGGATACAATGCTGTCAGTTACATAATGTAGAACCCCTAAACAGTTTTATACAATTATATGCAACCGAAAACTCACCTCACCCCTAGAATACATTACTATAGACTCGCCCATGACCTACAAGTAGGACGACTGTAAAGTAAACTCGCAGCCAACATCGTCAACTTCAACTGCGAAAGATAGCTCCCTTTGATTCTCACACCCCCTGTGCCCAAATCCCAATGTGAGGTCAAACCAAACTTTGCTTTGAAGATCAACAGGATTATCAACGTTTTGCTGGTTACGTATCTTTTCCAAACCCCGCTCCGAAATAGCATGGTGATGTTTGGCATTGTCGAGGCTGTCACATACTAGACGACTCGGCAGACGTTGTATTTACGTTTATTGTGAGTCGTCTGCAGTCGATAACGTAGCACTGTAAGGTAACTGGCGAGATCGACTAGTCGATAACATACATTACACCCCTCTTTGTTTGGAGCTGATAAAGCATGTAGACAACATAACTTACATAACTTAACAGCATAACTTGCATGCAAATGTCTAAAACATCATACAATTCTGACTGGAATACTCAAAATAAACTTAGGCATTTAGAGTTTTTCCTGAGACGTTATATCACCAACGTAATAAATTAAGAGTCACTTTCCTTTGGCACTTATAGCATACACAAATTCACAAATCAGTTTCTCAACTGCAAATGTCACTTTAACAAGAAGTTACAACAACGAGTCAGTCAATCACAGAATTCACAAGTCCAAACGATTTGGCGGTTTGCTGACTCTACCACTCCTAGTGACTACTACTGGCACAGTCTCTGGGGATTTGAGTGGAGTTTTAACATATGTCTGATCTGACACATCAGTCAGACGTGTCTGTGCTGTCACAGGATTCTTTGCAGGAGACACATGTACATTCAAGTTTCTCCGAGCATTGGGTGGAGGTAGGAGCTCATGAGTGGGTGGTCTACAGAGCTTAGTGCCCTGTGTGTAAGCTGTCTCAGTTGAGGGTCTTGGATGACTCCTGTTTCTTCTGTACTTCCGGTTGTTGTGCTCTACGACATAAGATCGTGGATAGGCATGATTAGCAACAACTTTAGCTGGAAGCCACTTGTTGGTACCCGGTAGAGGAGCCATTCTAACGGGATCACCTGGAGAGAGAGCTTTGAGATCAAAACTCTCTTTCTGATTGTGATACCACTTTTATCTCTCCTTCGCCCCCGTTCAGACAAAGAGTGACATCCTTCATGTCATAGGCTTTTAGTAGCAGCAGTTCTCTTGACACAGGCATCTTGTTCCTTGGTCGTCTTCCCATAGACAGTTGAGCAGGTGAGAGTCCACATGACTCCAGTGGTGTCGAGCGATAGTCTAGGAGAACAAGTTGCTTATCATCTGATTCCTTCCAAAGTCTCTTCACTGTCTGGATCGCTCGTTCAACTTCACCATTAGACTGGGGGTAATTGGGTGAAGACGTCACGTGTTGAATATTATAGTCTTCACAAAACTGAGCAAATTCTCTGGAGGAGAATTGAGGACCATTATCAGACCTCAACTTCTCAGGAATTCCATGTCTGCAGATCTGACTTTAGAGAGTTTCTATGGTAGTTCTGCAGCTCATATCTGCAAGTCTGTCAACTTCAATGAATCGTGAGAAGTAATCTACTGTAAGAAGGTACGGTTTGCCTTCAAAGTCAAATATGTCACTTGCTATTTCACACCACGGATAGGCAGGAGTTTTACTTGGCATCAATGTCTCTGACTTCTGTTTGTTCTGGAACTCATTACACTTCACACAGTCTTTGACTAGACTCTCTATCTGGGCAGTCATTCCAGGTCAAAACAAAGCTTCTCGAGCTCGTTGTTTGCATTTCCTGATGCCCAGGTGGGAAGCATGGATTTGCTTCGTCATATCAGCTCTCATGCTGGGACGAACAACAATGCGCATACCTTTGTATACAATTCCGTCCGATATGAAGCGTTCATCTCTCTGGTTCCAGTACTCTCTTAGGCAATGAGGTACTTCATACCTAGTGTCTGGCCAACCTTTCTGAATGATTGAGTGAAGTTCGTTCAACTCATCAGCGGTACACTTCTGAAACTGTTGGTACGTTGTCGGCGCAACTGCAATGTAGTCAACCATATTGACTAATATTGGTCTGTAGATTTGTGCGGCTCAAAGCGTCATCAACAGGAATTTCGTTTCCAGGTCTGTACATTACATTCAGATCATAAGGCTGCAGCTTCAGCAACATGGACTGCAGTCTCATTGGCGCAGCAAGCAGTGGCTTACTGAAAATCGCCTGTAGCGGCTTGTGATCAGTCTCTACAGATACTGGGCGGCCAAAGATGTAGTAATTGAATTTTCTGCAGCTGTGAACAATTGCAAGCATCTCCTGTTCAATTTGGGCATAGCGTTTTTCTGTATCGGTGAGTGCCCTTGAGGAGAAAGCTACTGGATGCCCATCTTGCAGGAGTACTGTTCCCACCGCAAAGCTACTGGCATCACAACTGGTTTCTTGTGGTCAAATCTGGAGCTGAACTACACAGTTCTTTGAGTTTTTCAAAGGATTTCTGTTGTGGCTTTTCCCAAAAGAAGTCAACTTCTTTCTTGATGACCTCACGTAGTGGTGCATCTTCATTGCTGAGACTGGGCAAGAACTTTCCCAGATACTGAGTCATTCCAAGGAAACGTCTCACATCACCTTTTGACTCTGGAACAGGCATCTCTTTAGAGCCCTCACTTTACTTGGATCAGCCTCCAGGCCATCCTGTGTAACAATATGACCAGCATATTTCACTCTGGTCTGTTTTACTTGGCACTTTTCAAAGTTCATCTTCAGATTGAAGTCAGCTGCCCTCTTGGTGACTTCTTTCATGATCCGATCATGATCTGCCTCAGTCTTTCCACCGATCAAAATGTCATCCCATGATAGCCCGTGCACCTACAATTCCGTCCAGCATAGTATCCATAATATGCTTAAATATTTCAGGTGCTGATTTGATTCCGAATGGCAATCTGAGCCATCTAAATCGTCCGATAGGGCTGTTGAATGTGGTTATGAGACTGGACTCATAGTCGAGACAAATCTAGAGAAATCCTGACTTTGCATCAAGAACAGAGAATATCCTGGCTTCAGGAAACGATGACACTACTTCCTCAACTGTGGGTTTTGGATAGTGTTCTCTGCGTATTGCCACATTCAAGTCCTTAGGGTCAAGGCATATCCTCACTTTGTCACCCTTGACCACTGTGACCATAGAGCTCACCCTATCAGTTGGCTCTGTTACTCTGGCTATTTGTCCATTCGCTTCCATTTCATGTAGCTTGGACATGATTTTTTTCCACTAAGGCCTTTGGTTGCTGTCTCGGTCCATGTACTACAGGGGGTACAGTAGGAGTCTTGAGTGACAGCATAGGTTCTCTGAATCAAACCTAGCTCCTCACAGACATCTCCTGACAATAGTGGCTTCTGATCCAGGTGAATGACATAAAATGGAACATTCACTGTTTTGTCCTTGTACACAACAGGCAAGGTAACCTCACCTTCAACTTCAAGTGAATGAAGTGTGTAACTTTTGAAGCATTTGTCAGTCTTCACTAGTGGAAGTTTTAAGCCCATTTCAACATAAGTTTGACATGGCATGAGTGATTTATCTGCCCCTGTGTCAATCTGAACACCCAGTTTTCTACCACAAACACTGACATCTATCCACCATTTCTTATCAGTGGACTCAACAGCATGCACTAAGTGTGAGTATTCATCTGAAGAATAGTCATATTCATCATTTTCTTCAACTTTTGAACATGTTTTTCTGGCTTCACTGCGACATGCTACATTGTCTACCTCATCAAGTCTAGTTGACCAAATAACTTACACTTGGAACATTTGGAACTTTTAGCAGGACATTTCATGAGCAGCTTGATACCCACATCTGCTACAAATGTCCGATTTAGAATGTCTTTCACGTGTTTTGGGTTTCTGTGTCCAATGCCTGTCATGTTTAGGAGCATATGGCTGACTTGTAACATGTTTCCTACCCGCTGTGGGTTGTTTCTTCATGTACACTCTATTTACCTTGGGGTCTTCATCACCAATGGTTGCCACACTTTGTAGTGATGCTTCATACTTCTGACATATCTGAATAGCAGCATCAAGAGTGAGATCGTCACCTTTATCCAGACACTTCTCTCTTACTGAATCATGATAAGCTCGAAGAACAATGGCATCTCGAAGCATTCTATCTGAATCAGTATAGCCACAATCTTTTACTAGAAGCTTCAAATCAGTCACAAAATTGTCGAACCTCTCATTCTGTTCTTGTTTACGCCTGTTGAATATCACTGTTGACCTAATCTGATTCTTCTTAGGTGCTACATATTGGTCATACTTCGTTTTCTGCAGGATTATCACCTTCAGCTGCGGTCCATGTAAATGTTTCATACACTTCTCTTCCCTTGGCACCGATATAAGTCATTAAATAGTTCACTTTCTGTAATTCAGTTTTACCTGACAGAGGCCCGTAGAACGTAAATTGACAATGTTGTTTGAAACTTTTCCATTCACGCTCTAAATCTGCAGCTTCCCAGTTCATCTGAGGCTTATTGCTTTCACTAGTTACCATGTTTACAGTTTATAGACAAGTAAGCGTCGAAGATTTTCACTAGAATCACTTCTACGTGCTCAATGTAGCACAGGCTGGTAATTTCGTGAACAAGCGGTTGAGCGAACTTTTGCTTCTATTTATGATTTCTGAGCATAATAGTTCATAAAAACTTGCCGTTTTGTTCTTTAGAGATCTAGACTCCTTTTTCTGGATCGTCAAACTTCAAATTGTTAGTTCGAAAGTTATAATTGCCCACTTCTGACATCATGTCACATACTCGACGACTCGGCAGACGTTGTATTTACGTTTATTGTGTGTCGTCTGCAGTCGATAACGTAGCACTGTAAGGTAACTGGCGAGATCGCGTACTAGTCGATAACATACATTACAGAGGCCTAACTGCTTTATTTTTCGAAGCATTGCATTAAAGACGGTATTGGCACAGTGAAACTCTCTGTGTTGTAGAATGTTCACGTTCAAGCTGAACGGTGGCTGACGAAGATGTCTGTGAATCGCTGCCCGGATTCCGACATATGAAGACTTTGAGTAAACTTTGCCTTCGCTGTTCCGGACCTCTGCACAGAACTGCTTCAGGACTTTGGTCAACTCTTCCACAGTGAGAGTCTCGAAATCTGGCGATTGTCCATGAAACTAGATTGAATGAAAGGAAAACAAAAATGACTTTATTGATTTATACTGTTATAGTGTCTACTTCAGGACTGCCATTTCCAAATATTTCTAAAGACCCAAAACTATGTATCCAGATGTAGTTATTATTATTCAATCTGCATTCTTAATCTTTATCACTACCGCCGAGTACTTTGTTTTGTCAGCTTCCCTGTTCCTCTTTGCCACTCCCATTAATTACCGTATTTGACATGTATGGCCTTTATTGGTCATCCCCCTTGGCTGTGTCTGTTATCACACCAACTGCAGAAGGAAGTGCTATTGTTTCACTATCTGTCCCTTGTTGAATCTTTGCCAGTCTATTGTTGGTAAAAACTATATGTATGTATGCTCACATCTATACTGGGACGTGAGATGTGAGTGTGTCTTTGCAGGATTATGCCGCTCGCAGGAAAGGCCCTGGGGTTGAGTCCGCTCACCTCATTCATGTATACTTGTTTGTCATGTCTTGTGGAACCAACTAAAGAAGTTTGAACACCTAAACTATGCCTTCGTCTTCATCAACGTATTCATTTGTCTTCGTCAACATAATGCTCTTCATCAAAATCATGAGCTAATTCTCCAGTCATCCTATCCATGAGCCGATCCCCAGTCAACGCACCAACCACATACTACGCGTTGACAATACTGAACGGTGAATTCTGTACTGCAGTACGCGTTATTATAGATGTGGGTTTTGTTTTGTATTGTATTGTTTTTATTTTAATTCGTTTATCATATTTATAGGTCTTACGTTTTAGGATTTTCACACCCCAGATGGTAGTTTGCAAAGTAGACTTGCTTCGGGAATCCAAAACAACAGTCTCCAGTTCGGTGTCGCTTACGGTCTTGAAACGCTTTGAAGCGGGTTCAAGCTTTCCTTCATCTGGGAAAATAATGTTAATGTATTTTAAGTTTATTGCTGTTGCTAATAATAAATTCTCATTTTAATTCATACTGTTTTGTGCTTTGTTTTGTACGACTGTTTTGTAGAGCGGTGTCGGGTATTACCGAACAAGCGGCCGTCACTGAACAAAATTCCAACCCCGCATATAAAGATATTGTGAGGTTCGTTTTGTGTATTTATTTGTGTTACGAGTGATGAAACATCAGGGGAATTACTAACTTAGGCGTGATGTGATGTTAGCAGTTGTGTAATACCCGGCACCGCTCTATGTGGAACCTAGCGTTAATTCAGTGACACTCAATGTGTGCCGAAAGATGTGCCTGTATTCTCTTGTTGAAGAATTTCATTTGTACTGCTTGATTCCAGTAGGTCGTCATCGAACCATTCCGGTTTTAGATCAAATTCCTCTTCTCCGAATATTTCGTAGAAGGTACCAAGGTGAAAATCGCCTATGTCTAATTCAAACGACATGTTTGTTTACAAACAAAAAGGTCAGCGAGTGCTATGTATTCATACGCAGGTGAAGCGGTCGACGTGTAATTAGCGGTCCTTTGATTTAGGTTTAAGCACGGTCACGTGCAGCAGTCCGCCAATCAGAATCGAGTATCTCACAATGTCGTGCTAGAATATAGGATACAAACTATGCAACCACAACTTCACTTTCGCCTGTTATCGTCCAATATTAGGATGAATGATCTCATATCGAAAATAGATTGATTATATCGGGTCCCAAGGGAAGGGATGTAACTCTCTTTTGAAAATAGCATTTTGTACATCGTGTGGTCCGTACAGGTTCGAAAAGAGATTTTTCCGAATCTGAAAAATTAAAAAAATGTTTTGGTTGTTAATCCTTGATGCTATAGAAACAACGTATGGGATATTCCGACTTCGAGATATCCTAACCTTATATATTTCCCCCTGTCCGTAATTAAGTTTAATAATGTTATTTGTTGTGCCATATATTCATATGTACAGATGCATTTTGCAGTTATTTTATTTTAGAATTTTAATCACAAATGTTAAAAAATGTCACCAGAAACATCAATTTATCATTTATCAAAAAATTCTACAACTGCTATACGAAGTCTATTTTGGCCTCTCAACAGTTGACAGGGGCGGTTGGGGAGCCCAGTTGTTAAGGCGTTCGCTCGTCACACCGAAGAACCGGATTCGATTCCCCACATGGACACAATGTGTGAAGCCCCCATCTGGTCTTCCCTGTCGTGATATCGCTGGAATGTTGCTAAAATCCGCGTAAAAACCGCACTGCCGAGAACAGATGATAAAGACAACTACTTATCTTTCAATAATTCTAGTAACAGTGATGAATAACGTTTCGACCCCACCAAACGACAGTATAAACATATACCTTTTCTTAAAGTTTCGCAAAATTACTATTATTACATGTTAAATTTCAGATTATGGATGTTGTAATTCAGATGAATCCGGGTGAGATTTGTATTGTCAATGTAACGCCTGGATAACTGGTGTATAAAGGAATTTTAATGTACACGGTGGCTTACACTTTAGAAGTGACAACACAAATTTTGCGATCGATGATGCTAAAAAAATACATTCAATTTGCTGTCATGTTTCCTGGTCAGTTTCTGGTACAGTACCATGGCAACCGAACGCAACGTGTTTCGCGAATCATTTATGGATAAAACATGCCTTTGTCTACACTATGCAATAAATAATACCAGAAAACAGTCGGACACTTCAGTCCCAAATCACTTAGTCTACAGGCAACATCAACGATCTATTCTTTTAAATTGTTTTACGCCGCAAGTACTGTATCTTTTGTTAAGTGCATTAGCGAGTAAGAAAGCTGCAAAACGTTCACCTACAATTGATTCATTAAACAACCAAAAATGACTCAAAAACTTGGTACTCCTCATGTGGAAGGATTGTCTGGAGCCCTGCGTCAGAAACCAACTACTCTCTCTGCTGAGCCGGTAGAATTGACAAATATTAAGACTGGTTCCTCTAGTATTGATATTGGGTCATACACAGAAACTGTATTAACAATATCTTCTCGGTCAGGGTCTGCTTGATCTAGTCTTGTGTTTATTTTCATAGTTTTCATAGCAGGTTTTGCTATATTGTTTATGTCTGTCTTAACTTGACCTCGTGTTCAGATGAATGTCTTACTTTTAGATATCCTATAGTTTCCCTGTTTTCAAAATGTTTTATTAAGTCGTGTGCTTACACCAATTGTGCTTACACTCGGTATTTTCCTGGCTACGCGTTGGAGTCTGCAGAACCGACATACATACCAGAACCGACATACATAACCGACATGCATATTCAAATAATTAATTATATTAATAATTCTCTCTTCTAAAAGATTGCAGAGCACTTGGCAATATTGGACTTTTTCTTCATATGTCGTTTCCCCGAAAAAGGACTTGGTGTGGTGAAAAGGCATTCGTTTTTTTATCATGTTTACTCATGAAAATTAATTAAGCACCATCTGAATCCGAAGGCAATTTTTCAACTTTTGGTGCGAACGGGAGTTCATACCCAGACATTCCGGAATGCACATGTAAATCACGTGCTTCACACATCGCAAATGCCTTGAGTTAAGCACATGGGGATATAATTCCATAATTGTAGTCTTAGCACAGCACTGATTTAAAGGAATACAATACCAACAATTAACTAATCTCATGACAAGACTTAGACTTTCCGATACACTCAATGACAGGTTATTGGCATACATGACGCAGCGATGTCCTATCGCAGCATCAGTGTTGACTTCGAAAATCTGAGACCAGTACTATGTGAAGGGGGCTGCAGGCTCCTGGTCTGAGATCCACGGGAACGGGTCGTAGGTCAACGTCCGTCGGAAGGTTCTGTAGGTGGCGCTGTAGATAATTTCCAACGAGAAGACAGAGGAGAGAGTGACCAGTCTTCTTACATTCAAGCGAAGCGAGCAAAGACTGGCAATTTACTTCCCGTGCTTCGGTTCGAAAAATATTTTTCATGTCAAAATAAAATATCGCCACCATCAGAGGTATACACCCATTACTTCACTGGGTTGTGCTCTCACAGTTTCAACTCCATGTTGAACAATTACTCACGTGAAATATTTTTTATTCAACATTTCAAGCGCAACTCGTGGTATATAAGACCGTTTCTCGCCTCCATTACTCCTTCCAGTATCCGGTTCAATGAAGTGAAGGAACAGGAAGGTATTATTCCATATGGAATGCTTACAGTTACCTCTCCTGCTTCCTTCGCCCACAAGTGTTTTTATGTAGAATTATGTTACGAAAATTCTAACAATATTCTGACATATAAGACAAATAAACTCCAACAGGTTCATGAAAAGATTAAGCAATAGGGTATTTCTTTTTAATTTCTGCTTATTCTTGTTCCGTCACTCCATTCATTAGGAAGCTGGCAGAGGTATAATGGAGATGAAGGACGACCTGAATACCACGAGTGGCGCTTAAAATGTTGAATAAAACATATTTCACGTGAGTAATTATTAAACATGGGGTAGGAAATCTGAGGGCACAACCAAGTGAGGAAATGGGAGCGTAAATTTGACCATGGAGATATTTTATCTTGACATGAAAAAAATTTTCGATCCGAAGGGAGGCATTCTCTTCCCACAGAGGTTACTTGTCATATATTCCTATGAATCTCTGTTCTAATACGGCCATATTTCGCGGTTCTCATAAAATCCCCAAGCTGCAAAAAATGGCAGCAGATTTTTCTCCCTTTTTTCTGTCCAATCAGAACACGTGTTACATCCACCTAGATTCAACCTGACAAATGCAAGCAATGTGGAGAAACAAGTATGACATGACTAAGTCCTGTCTAGAGGAAACATTTGAGTATCGGGAAGGGGTTCTAGTGTTCACGATGTATCCGGAAATTACCGAGATCTTTCGAACGATCACTTTTGAAACAAGGTCGCTGATTGCACTACTAAATCTGATTGCCTCCAATCACGAGTCTTGAACACTCGCACCATGAGAGGGTCGTATTAGAACAGAGGTTGTAGGAAGATGTGAAAAGTAACAACTGAGGGAAGAGGATGGAAGGAAGGTAGCACGTTGCCAACCTTTGCTCGCTTCGCTCGCATATAAGAAGACTTGTTATATTCTCTGTGCTGCGCAACCCCATTTGCACTACAGTTTGCCTGTGCTTCATGGTAATGGCTACATGGAGTTGTTGATGAACGTTGAGACAATGTCACATTACGTCGGTTATCAGAATGTTGTGACTTTCCGTTTACTCATTACAGTGACGTCCAGCATTTAACACTGTCATTCAATACTGAGACACAGTCACAAGATACTTTAGATCAAAGCACAGCTGACATACGTTTGGATTATTTTGTGTGTGTACGTCTGTGGTATTTCACGGCGTCCATATCTGACAGCACACATCCCAAGTGAAGTACACTCACACGATCACAAGGGTCAAATTCACAAACCTGTCGCAATATGCGGCGTGTATAAACAGCGGCCTCGCACCTGCTTCGGCCCAGCTACACAACCACTACATAACCTGTAGAGAGCAGTGATACACACTACCAACTTTAGACGCTATTAACCGTCGACTAAGTAGATTCACAGTCGTCAATACAAGTATCACAGGTCTCTTTTTATAGGTCTGAAGGATGCCGATATTCCAGACATGCGCAGTGATTCTTGACGGCAAGAAGGAAGTCTACCGTAAGGGGGAGACAGTGACGGGGTCGTTAGTGCTGGACGTCACAGAGGATGTGACAGTGAAGGCGGTCCGAGTTTACCTGTATGGGCAGACGCTGGTCAAGTGGAAAGGGTTCTCATCTGGCAGTCATGAAGGAACCATGAATTACGTCGCCAAAGAAAGATATTTGGGACTTGTTCATACAGTATTTGGCAAGAAAGGTTGCATCAAACTACTCTCTAACCGAGTCTTTCAATAATAAAGCAAAACAAAAGTGTTTGTTAATATTGCTACATTAGCTTACAAAACCCCCAAATACTCTTTCTTACCCGCCCCCCAACCCCAACCCCTGTACACCACCACCTAAATTGTTAATCACGAACTAGACTTCTCACCTTATTTGCAATATCCGTCAGTTCATTATAAACGTAAATTCATATATTTTTGAAGTGCTATCGCTTACCGGGGACAGATACTCACTTGGACCCGTCTCGGGGATCGTTCGTTATTCCATCAATTCCAGTGTCGTCATATCTAGATCTTCTCTCGGAAACAGCAGTAACATCCTCTTGACGTGCATCTGCCCACATTAATAACAAGCTAATCTCACCTCTGACATCCAGAAAACACCACTGGACGAAACCACACCCTGACAGCGGGACGACACAATTACAGGTATGAGTTCAACCTCCCAAAGGAAGGTCTTCCGTCCTCCTTGGAGGTAAAGTATGGTGCCATCAGATACTGGGTCAAGGTTGAGGTGGACAGTCCGGTCCCCAAATTCAACCAGTGTTGGTACCGTGGCATCACCATACTGGACGACATCAATGTCAACGACCCTCAGTATAAGGTAACAGCATGTCAGTGATAAACATGATATAACTTTGTACCTTGTGATTCTTAAGGCGAACAATTCTTTCAAGTAAGCATTAAGGCATAGACCCAGACTCTTTTCCCGAAGCAGAGACCAATTTTGGTGGCATCGTGATATACTTGTAAACATGTCGCAGATAATAACCTACGTCTGTTGTTACTCTTTAGTATGAGCCAGTTGTAACATTCCACACTCAACCAAATGTTATGTTTTTGTTGATAGGCATCGGTACGACGCCAGGCAAAGAAACAGGTTTCCAAGGTCCTTGGTTTAGGAGATGCTGGTACTCTGACCTTGAGAGCTGCCACTGACAGGGGAGCTTACTGCGCAGGAGAAATGATCGCTCTGAATGGTATGCTATGTTCAAACCCCGGGTGACACGTCAAAAGTGGATGAACAATGTTGACACGTTGTGGGTTGTTTTCAAGCTCGTGTTATACTATCAGTTTTGTTTTTCAGTTGTGGCAAAGAACGAGTCAACGAAAGACATGGGGAAACTAAAGGCTCAGCTGCGACAGATAGTTGTCTACACAGCTAACAATGAAACGAAGACACGGGAAAACGTCATCAGGGTTCTGGAGGAAACTCCAGTCATGAAGGTTGGTCAGTCTGACGCTCCTGGACGTGATGTTTGTTAGTTAGGTGTATCAAGATAGGACCTGAAGTAGGAAAGCCGCAACAGTTACGGGATTGTATGTACGTTCCCAACGTTGGCGTAAATCTTGACCACAAAATTATGCTGAGTATCAGGTATCTTCTGTATCAGGAGTATGTACTCATTTATTAGGACCCAAAGCAAGCAGAACGTTGAAGACATTCAGGATAGAAAGAATTGAGGCCATTATATAACACACAGGTCTAAAAGGTTTTGGCTGATACCAAGAACGACCACCACAGGACGAAAACTTTGATCGAGTGTTGAAGTCGAAATTTTAAAATCTTAACATGCTTTTCTATTGTCCAGGGAGAAGAGCGGGTGTGGAACAACCAACTGCTGAAAGTAGACGCCATTCCGCCGTCGACGAAGACCAGGTTCTGTCACATCATCGCCGTCAGCTACTTTATCACAGTAGGTCACTGCCACGGATCATGAGAAGCTTTCTGTATATTCTCAAACCAAAAACACACCCATAATATTAACCATGAAGGACCATAATTTTGATGATATGTTTTCTAACAGATTTCAATCCATCCTTGCTTCATGGTAACGTTAGAAAGCGTATTGTTATCAATAGAGACTACAGTTACACGTAAAGATGGGTGAAGAACCCAACTCCACCTCCACAACAATCTGTTTTTGCTACCTTCTACTATTTGTGTACTGGTTTGCAGCCTGTGTTAGGTTTGAATAGGGTCTGCAAGTTCCGAGGGGCGTTACGTCCTGCACCAAGCCCGTCCTCGTCAACTTGCGATAGGCGAGACAGTGCCCAGCTTACTTCCGGTACCATATTTCCTGTGACAAGTGCATATTCAAGAACCAGATCTGGTTCCACAGATTAGACTTAGAGGACTGGACCAAGTGTACAAACATGTTTGGTCAAAGCTGTTGACAGTCATAACAGTGGGCTAATTTGGGGATGGTTTGATCGGAAATCTTTCCCGGAAACACGGTTCGTTACTATCAAGCGACAATCATGAGACAATTCGAGACAATTGTTTGTCAGAGGAAGTACTAAAGTCTCGGGAACTACCGTGACCTACCCTCGGACCCTATACCATGATTTACCAGGACTGAAAGCTTTGGTGGGTCACAACCATTTATGTGGCTCCACCAAAGTGGTTAAGGTCTAACACCCCCGTTTCCTCAGTTTTACCTTCCACGGGTAACTTCTGTGCCGTGACAGACTTAATACGAACAGCCTGAAATCAACACCTTTTACCCATGAACAATTATGTATGACTTTGACATAGTACAGTGGAATCTGTCTAAACCGGCACTCATAGGGACTGAATAATTATTGTACAAGCCACAGATAGGACTGAGATATTATGTTGGTGTTGACAACTTGCTGGAGTGGACAGAAGCCAGTTTTCACAGCTTCTACTGCAGTCAAATGTAAGTTATATTGTAAATGAGATTGCACTTTCTCAGCGCAGTAAAATTCAAGTACTTCTGGGGATGGGTTCCACCAAGGACTGGCAACCACAATCTCAGAGGGAGGCATCGTATCACCTGCATAAATGTATTCAGCGATCTAATCCAACAAGACAGTGAATGCATTGAGTTTTATTAACCAGGTTCTGGTTGAGGTGCCTTTAGGATTTAACCTTGAGACCACCCTTCCCATCACTATCGGCACCATACCGTACGGCCACACTCCTGCTACTGCTGGAGCTACTGCAGGCCCCAGTACAGGTATGTCTAGTCTGCCTTCCTGGCCCACAAGAATGCCCACTGAAAGCAGTCCTTTAGTATAGAAGAATGATTGGGCAAGGCTTCCCCGAAATTATGAATTGTTCTGGGCTCCATTTGGATCGGATTGTTTTAAATAGATTTCTCGTAGTTCAATAGCAGCCAATGCTCGTGTCCGTCCGTTGATATAAAGACCAGTCCTAATTTACTGTTTCTGGTTGTGTCAGCTTATGACAAAAATGGCGATACTTATTAGTCTATAACGGATTTCTTACAACTAATCTCGTAAAACGTTCTGGTTTGAGTGAGAGTGTGAGTATGAATTTACTCTGCTTTTAGCAATATTCCAGCATTATCACGGCAAGGGACACACAAAATGGCTTCAGGTGTTTTGCCCAAGTATTTGGCGTGACGAACTCATCAATTATCCCTTGTTTGAATAACAACTAGCGAACGTGATATTGAAACTCATTAATACGTACAATCCGGTTGGTCTATATTGTAGATTCATTTCAGAGATTGATGCCTTCAGTGCCATAACCTACACCAAATGCAAACGGGGATTTGAAGTCTGCCGGCAATCGGAAGGGAATTTCGTGAACTACAAGTACACCCCCATGTGTGCCTACGTTCTAAACTACACCTTTCCCCCTCCCTCTAGCCTAGCTGGTGGTGCTGTTGGGAGACGTCCCTCTCGTGGTGCTGAAGGGAAACGCCACGCTGGTGGAGCTGCAGAACCACGCCCTGCTGCTGTGGTCACAGCAGCACAACCCAAGCTGGTTTGTCAAAGCAGGAAGGTGCCGCCAGCATCCATTGTCCAAACTTCATCCATAACTCCAGCCCCTCTTCAACCACCTTCTCAAGTCCCACCTCAAGCCCCACCCCAAGTTTCAGCTCTTCCGATGGAGAAGCCCCCATCCTATGAAGATGCGCTGAAGATGGTAAACCTAGCTGCAACTTCAGAAACAGCTGTAACAGTAAGAAGGAAGAAGCTGGGGAAAAATATTCTCTCACAGCTGCTGATCTGAAGTAAAAAAGTGTGTTATGTGCTCTTTTCGATCGGTACACTTCTTCAGTATAATGTTATCTGCTTTTAGGAGCTCACATTTGCTCAAGTCAAATCATTGTCATTGATTTTAACTTGATTGATATAATTATGCATTTATGCACACTGTCCACATTGATGTTTGTTTCTAGCCTGAGGTGGCAGACAAGCCACATGGGTTACTTTTCCTTCGATTCCCAGACACCAGTGTTCAGGAGTTCAGAGACACCATTGGAAAAGAACACCAGAGTCTTGCGGAGTGTGAGGGAGAAATCATTGCATTTGCGCCACAGGTGACAACAAATTCTGAATCCATGGATGAATCCATGAATATTCCCCTTATACAAGAAGACTCTGAAGGAATACCCTGAAAATATTTGTTCAAAATTCATATCTGACCCGTTAACCCATGCTTGCCATAAAAGGCGACTATGCTTGTCAAAAGAGGCCCCAAACGGGATCGGGTGGTCAGGCTCCCTGACTTGGTTTGACACATGTCATCGGTTTCCTACTGTACAGACCGATGCTCATGCTGTTGATCACTGGATTGTCTGGTCCCGACTCAATTACTTACAGACCGCCGCCATATATCTGGAATATTGCTGAGTCCCCGACTCAATTACAGACCGCCGCCATATATCTGGAATATTGCTGAGTGCGGCGTAAAACTGAAGTCACTCACTAACATCATATCTTTCTGATTGAAGGTGTAGGAGGGTTTGCTAGTAACAAACAAATCATAGATAAAAATATCTTACTTTAGACGAAAACATCATATGCTAAATGCCCTAAAAGATGTGCTATAATATTATAGGTCTTACACGATCATAACGAATGGCTAGCACGAACCTCTGTCGCCATTTTAAAGTTCCCGTCTGTGGAGATGGCAGGTGATTGGTTCAACAAGACACCAGGTGTCGCTGATTCAAAATGGCTGGGAACCTGTGACGCCATTTCTGCAACAATGAAGGAACAGTTCAGGGAAGGTGCGTGAATATTTTATATAAATGCTTCCTTGGTGAAAAAGCATACAATCTCACTTGAAATTAAAATTGGTATATTTAAAACTGCGATCGGCAATATTCCACTTCATCAGGACGAGACTCGTGAAGGTCGAGGGTGGCACAGGCCTTTAGCAACCCATACCAGTCATAAAAGGCGGCTCTGCTTGTTGTAAGAGCCGACAAACGAGATCGGGTGGTCTGGATCTCTGACTTGGTTGACACATGTCATCGGTTCCCAGTTGCGCACATCGATGCTGATGCTGTTGATCACTGGATTGTCTGGTGCAGACTTGATTATTTACAGATCGCCGCCATATAGCTGGAATATTGCCGAGTGCGGCGTAAACCTAAAGTCACTCACTCACTCATCAGGACGGTCTGAAATAGCTGAATCTGGACCAGGCAAGCATGTAACTTAAGCGGCTAGGACGGAGGAGATTGATCTCAAGAGAGAATATAATTTTGCCAGCGTTGTTTAACGTTGTTTCATCATAAATTGCCACGACTACAGCTATAGACAAACCTGTAAACAAGATAACCACCGGAAATATACAATGCCCCCATAGGCATACCTCACGTTACGTCACGGAGGTGCGTCCCTTTGATTGGTTGAAATTACGTTCGTGAGAGAGAATTTTGCTTTGTTATCAAAAAGGCCTATTTAACGTAACTGCATTTCGAAATGAGTAGCTTAAATAACGGGGTTTTACTTATAACGATGTCAGTAAATGATTTATGTATTTGCACCCCCAGGCGTATATGTGATCTTGTGAACATTGTTACATGATAACAGTTCCTTATCAATACACGTTAAATATGTCCGTACCATAATCCGATGTCTTCTTTATTGGCAGCTAACCGCGTCTTTTCAATGACAAGAAGCAGATGCAAGATGCCAGTACGAAAAGCCAAAATCGACAAATACTGCAAACTGTGTCCAAAGAGGCAGCGTCCTTTCAGGTAAGAATCACTGCTCTCAGTGACTAAAACAAGAGAAATCCATCCTTTATTCACTGCACTGTCGTTTCATCTTGTTTTCACGTATCAAAAAATGTTTCAAAATGTTGGTTTTCAAAGGTATGTTGCTTCGGTTATGAACATATTGTGAGACTGAAGTAAAAGCATTCATATTCATAAATCCATACTTAGGATATTATTTGCGATATAAAAAGTTGGGTATTAGGTAGCATGTTCGTAATATAACGTGCGCTATGTCTTTAATATAACGGAGGGGACACCAAAAATGTTTACCCATGTGAGGAATCGAACCCAGGTCTTCTGCACCACGAGCGAACCAAACAACTATGACATCTAGATTGGTTGTTATAGGCTGTTACAGACGGGGGTGATTTTGGTTTCTTCTGCCAAGTTCACAACGTTACGAGGCAGCTGGCTGGAAGACAAAGATTATCTGACGGTGTCTCAGTGGGAGACAATGGATCTTTACTTCGAATACAGATTCAAAAGAAAAACGGGTAACTATGTTTGTGATTAACGTGCAGGAGTCGGAGGATTGATTTTGTTATTAAAAATTATACACTGATCAGGCAGGAATATCTGATAGTGACTCAACATGCAGCAAAACAATATCCTTGTAGGATACCAGTTGTCTTGAACAATCCCGGGACTCATTCATCTCACTAAAGAAGTGATTAAAGCATCTGGTTACAAACATGCCCTCTGTGTTTTCTCAGATTAAAGCATTACATTTATTCTACAGGTCAGTTTAAAGAATGTTATGATTTGCTCGGGGATATAGCTGACGTCCGCCCATCAGTTATTTTCCAATCGGAAGATTTGTCTCTCTTTCAAATGACATCAATACAAACGACTGAGAGATCAGACAGCCCGGGTGTTGAATTCCAGTCACAGAATACTCAAGCTGAAGCTGAAAGCAATGCTTCAGGGGATGTGAACGGGACTTCTGGGAATGTGAAGGAGACTTCTGGGAATGTGAAGGAGGCTTCAGGGAATGTGAACAAGACTTCTGGGAAACGACGGGCAGAGTCTACGAGATCTGAGAGTCCAGCGGTCGAGGTGCAGTCAGAAGATATCGCTAATGGTGAAACCCAAACCCAAAGCGAGGCTTCAGGTGATGGGGAAGATGCTGACGGGGAAGATGAGGAAGAAACTGTGGACACAGGAGCCCCATTAGCTGACTTACTGTGATGTATTGGAAGATTTGCTGCAGGACATGTATGCCTTACAAAAAATACAAAAGTGCAATAACAAAGGACAAAGGAGGTGAATATTTGTTAATTGATTCTGATGTTAATGGAGGGCAGAGACATCTTGGCATTATCCACCAATGGTCCATTGAGAAATCATCGATCTGTCTATAATCAAGAACTTGTTCACCCTGTTGAGCAGACACCATTAGTTGTATCTATTCTGATGGAAGGATTTCAGCGAGATTAGTGTGTTTCTGTTCAGTAAGTAGTGTGCTTCAGACCTGGGCCCCGTTTCACAAAACTCTCGTAAGCCTAAGGTCTCGTAACTTTTCTCGTAGCATTTCCACCTCCTATGTTGCAGTATGCCAGGTACAAATGCTACGAGAAAAGTTACCATACCTTAGGCTTACGAGAGTTTTGTGAAACGGGGCCCTGTTCTTTAAGTGCCTGTTGAGCTGTAATTAGTGTACCTGTGACCTCCGTAATCACAGTGTCTGTGACCTGTAATTAGTGTGCCGGTGGACTGTAATTAGCGTAACCGTCACCTGTAATTAGTGAGCGTCAGACCTGTTGTTAGTGTTCCTGTGACCCCTGTTATTAGAGTACCTTTGACCCCAGTGATTAGTGTGCCTGTGACCTGTGATTGGTTTGCTTGTGACCCCTCTAGTTATGCTGCCCAATACTTTGTGTACCTGGGACCAGTAATTTGTGTGCATGTAACCCATAATGAGTGTGCTTTTAGTGTATTTAGTGTTCCTATGACCCCAGTAATCAGTGTCCCTGTGGACTGTAATTTGCGAGACTGTTATTCGAGTGACTTTAATACTGCCTGTGATTTGTTGCACAGTGGAAGCTGTGAAAACTGGTATCTGTCCTAACCGGCAAGTTGTCAACCCCAGTATAAATTCTCAGTCCTATCCGTGGCTTGTACATTTATCATCACCTCTACAATCCGGCATGTTGTCTAAACCGGACTAATTCTTCAGTCCTTATGAGTGCCGGTTTAGATAGCTTCCACTGTAAATGGGATTGTGATCTTTGATTAATGTGACTGTGATCAGAGGTTAATCTTACTGCCAGGGGTGTTTGGTACAATTGTGATCATATTAATTATTATCTTGTAACGAATG
This sequence comes from Haliotis asinina, assembly GCF_037392515.1. Lineage (NCBI taxonomy): Eukaryota > Metazoa > Mollusca > Gastropoda > Lepetellida > Haliotidae > Haliotis > Haliotis asinina. Next base: position 16,295,062 of record NC_090291.1, read on the forward strand.
GAAACACAACTACTAAGTATTTAAAAAACGAATTCAGAAACCCTGTGAGCTGTTATGGTTTAGTTTCAGTGTAATATAATGACTGGTCATCCTGTGATTATTACTGCTCTTAATAAAACGATCAAGATCCATTAGTTGATTTGTTATTGATAGATGTTATAGGACATGTTAGTCTACAAACCGTACCCAAGAAGAATCTCCGTCAGATTGGTCAGAATATTTTAGCTATTCAACCATTGTGTCCAACTGAGAGTTATCCACGAATCCTTGTCTATCTGATCCAATATCTGCAGGGTACAATACCTACATGACAGTATCGATCTGTTACAGAGTGAACAGATGCAGTGTCTACAGGGTACAATACCTCGATGGCTGTGTCGATCTATTACAGAGTGAACAGATGCAGTGTCTACGGGGTACAATACCTGCATGACTGTGTCGATCTATTACAGAGTGAACAGATACAGTGCCTACGGAACCCACAGAAACCATAAGCTCATTACTTAAACAAAATATCGGGCGATTTTTAGATGAAACGAAACTTTCGAAACAAATTGTTTTCTCCTTGTCGGACCCCGATCTTCCGGTCCAGGACGGATACTTTCCAAACCATTCCTATGGGTTTAGGATTTGGCAGGTGTGAAAAATCTTATCAGTAACAAAAACACGCTCCTTTTGTTGTGAAGAAGCAGAACCAGCAGTAATTGTCTTCCTCGTATTGTGGAGATGCTAAACAACGAAGCCTGTTCTTAAACATAAACAGAAGGATAAAAAGATGAACCATTAGTATTATTTTATAGTATTCATGACTAAACAAGTGATGTTCTGAGGAGTGTAGAGACGACGCAGTCTCCAAACAAGTTCTTTTATAAACCGTAGTTCAGAAGAGAGTGACATGAGAGTCCATGGAGCTCTATCAACCTCGTAGTGCTAACTGGTATGACGAGGAATGGAGGTTCTTGAAACACATTGAATACTCAAACTGGGACAAGTTTAGGAAACCTAGCATCTCTTTCTATTGGACTGAAGTTCGTTTACTGAGAGACTTATATCGCCTTCTATGTCGTCCATAAGAACTGACTATATAATATCATGTAAAGCTGATCAGTTTGTGAAGGGACATGTTTGTGACACTTATAGTCCTTGTAATGATGATGATGTTGACCGCAATAGTATTAGAACAGTGGAATGTCGAAATTATTCAGGCAATTGACAGTCTCATCTGTGCCCAGATTTTCGAAGTTCTCTTAGCGTTAAGATAGTCGTAAGTGCCATTCATTAACATTAACGTACGACTGTCTTAGCGCTAAGACAGCTTCGAAAATCTAGGCCCTGAACTGTAACCTTGTTTTCGTGTATTATATACTGCTATATTTGCTAGTGGTACATATACTCTTCAACAAAAGTAGGGGAACCTGAACGTTGAAGTCTGGTAGAAAGAAAACCCATTGATGAAGGTTGCAATCTTGTGTATGCAGCATCATGTCGCGTTATCACCACATGCAAACACAATGCATGGGAAGCACGTGCACAACGTGGGACCCTCCTGCACGTGCTTGGGGTGTCGTTATGAATCGTGACGTTTCAGGTCGATAAATCACTGTGGACCATTTTTTCCGATAATTTTCTTGCATCTGTGCATGGTCAGGGTTTTCAAGGTCAAATCACACACTACTGACTGAAAATTGTAAAAATGAAATTTTCATGTAATAATCCAGTCACCTGACAAGGGGAGATAACTGAACGAACAGCTTTGCTTTGCATGAAATCCATGTGGTGATGCATTCTCAAAGCATCCATTATTATTGTATCAACATTGATTCAGCCCGATATATCTCCCAATTTCCACAATCGTGCATTGAAAGTACAGTTCCCCTACCTTTTTGAAGAATATATCATAGTGGAATGGCTCAAGGGAATAGTGGCTCCATTACCATTGAGGAAAACATTAGAAGTCAACATTTACAGAGGCATAACACTTAGTGACATTATAAGTAAAACATTTACATTTATTTGGAATAAGAGACTAATACTCCTTTGTTCTGTGTGTGATCAGCTGTCTGAATCACAAGCAGGTTTAAGAACTTGTTATGGCACTCTACCATTTATTGTACTCTGGGTACCAACGGCCCTTTTCATTGCTTGTTTGTTGATTACACAAAAAGACCCCAAAAGCTTTCGACTTCGTTAATGAAAAATTATTATGGTACTATGTATTGAAAAGGACCATTCATGGTAAAATATTTAATGTTCTGTTTGATGTGCATTCCACGAAAAATCAGCTGTAAAATAGTCAATTTGTCAACATCCAAATATTTTGATAACTGAGTGGTGTGAAACAGTGATATTCTCATTATTTGTGGTTGAACCTGAAAATATGTTGTATGATTCCAGTGTTAGGCGTATTTTTGTTAGCCAAGAATTTATGGATATATATTGTTACTATTTTATGCAGATGGCCTTTCCGTGTTTGAGGCGAGTGTTGTTGGTTTTGCAAAGAACCTCGGTGTGCGTCAGCAGTATAGCATTAAATGAGGATGACTGGGATTGTAATATTTAGAAATGGTTGCAAGATGACCAGAACAGAAAAAATGGATGTTTCGACTTAATCAGGTGATCAGATCAACATATTATAATTATCTGGGAATTGTATTTTGTAATAGAGTATGGTGATTTACAGCTATAAATGTTCTTGTTCTGACAGTTTTGGTTTTTGTTTGTCAAATATAAAGTAAATGATGATTACATTTTAAAAGTTAAAGATTCTAATTAACAAAAGTAATGTTCTAACATTTTTGACGGAAGTAAATTATGTAGTTTTAGAGAATATTAACCTCTTGTTAACTGAATATCATTGGTGCGTTATCCCGATATTGGTATTCACTTATGATGTTTAGGTAAAAGGTTTTCCCATATGTGATAACAAAAATATTTTGATAACTTTATTATGGAAGTTTTGTTGTTCAGAAAATCCCATATGTCATTACAGTGATTATTTTGTACTGTTTTGTACATGGGACGTTCTCCTTTATATTAAATAAAGAAATTGAATTCAAATGGGATCGGTTTAAACTTGAATATCAACCTCATTATTAGTCGACCTGCAGGGGGACATGAAGTAAAGAATCGTTCCCGACCTGCAGGCTGACATAAAGTAAAGAATCGTTCCCTACCTGCAGGGAGACAATAAAAGTAAGGAATCGTTCCCGACAGTCAGGGGGATATAAAGTAAAGAATCGTTCCCGACCTGCAGTCCTATGACACATATCAAAACAACAGCGCAAAACAAAGAGAGTGGAAGTCCCTTCCAGTATCGACCCATGAGTCCGGGGTAGAATAGGCCTGCAGCAACCCATGCTTTTCCATAAAAGGCGACTATGCTTGTCGTAAGAGGCGACTAACGGGATCGGGTGGTCGCTGACTTGGACGACACATGCCATTGGTTCCCAGTTGCGCAATCTATGTTGATGCTGTTGATCACTGGATTGTCTGGTCCAGACTCGATTATTTACAAACCGCCGCCATATAGTTGGAATACTGCTGAGTGGGAAACTTACTCACTCTTCCAGTATGATAAACTCTAGGGTGCTGGCCCTAGGACGTTTTGTCCCCTCCTGACAGATTGACACATATAGGAACATGTACTACATACACAAAGAAAACCGTTATTTCGGACAAGGCGTAGGGTGTATTGGTTTGATAAAAGTCGTGGTTTTGTACATGTCACTGACGACTGTGTATTCAGATTTCGTAACCCAGCAAATCATCAGGAGATGATCCACGGGGCTGAACCCTTTTGTGTTCTTTTGACAGCAAGTTGAATCTTGGTTACACTACCTAGGACACACAATGGCTAAAGTTATCAGCATAAGGTACTGGACAGCGTCTTTGGGACGTTGCTAACCTTCCCTTTGATAAGGATGACATCGTTATACCTCACCATTTTCGAACCGTCATTGGCCATTGCAAAACGAGACCAATGAGATATAACCATGTTCCTCAAGGAGCTCCTGTGTGAACAGCATCTGGGACGTTAAGTTTGAGCTAAAGGCCCCTGTTCAAAATCTACTGGAGTGTAAGCAGGCACTTATGAAGATTAATAAAGTATCCCAAACCTCAGATTCTTTTTATTCGCCAGTATAAGGAAAGCGGCAGATGGGATGATATCCGTGCATGGGGTGGCAGGTACTGCTGTGGTAGCCAGTGGTGTGTATACAGCTCACACCTAGAGGACGAAGTCATCAGTATCCTCAGCGATGGCAAAATACTCTATATGAATATGTCTATACTAGTTCATGATAATGTCAAATGTTTTGGTGTGTCTATAGCAAAAAGGAAGGAAAGTATTGAAAGTTTTTAAGTTCTGCTCCAGAAGAAACACTTCTGTCGAAGCCAAGCTTGCTGCCATTGAAAACAAAAAAAGTATTTTATTCAGAATTAAAAACAAAATACCAAAAGGCATCTTGCACTACCAGACCTATCTATGTGACAAGTTTGGTGACGAAATACGGAACAATTCTGCAAGTTTTGCTCCAGAAAAGAGCACAACCACCAAATTCACCAAGTCTAGCTTGTTGCTACGGAAACACACAAAAAAATTATCCATAATTATCGAAAGGCACAAGTGCACCACCCGATCTATATATGTGCAAAGTTCGTGAAGAGGTTTTGAACGCTTTTAAATATCTACTCCAGAAAAACGAGTATGTCTGCACGCACGCACGGACACACGGGCGCACGGACAGAGTCCATTTTAATGCCCCTGCAAAACTTGAGAGATAGGTCACAATCATATTTGTGGCAGTGTCACGGGGACCTCACTTATCACCATTGTGTGATTCTCACTTTTTCTGTGTGTTCCTTTCAGATTGCTTGTAACCAACATTCAGTTTCGGTTTTGTTATCACATTGATGTAGGACAAGGTTTCCAGACCAAGATCCCATGAACCGGGACTCAGGATCGGATCCACAAAGCGATCATAGTTCTACGCCATTCGTAAGTCAATGGCAAACTAAACATTTACGACAGCTCGAAACATTACGAACCCTCACTGGATCAGAACCATGTTGTTTTCACCACTCGTTGTTTTCCTTGTCGAGTTACATCAGGATATGTCAAGTTGCTTGACTTAGGTCAGGGAGTGGTTGGTTGTTAGGAAGTCCAGTTGGATGACTTAGGTCAGGAGTTGGTTGGTAGGCAGGAAGTCCAGCTGGCTGATTTAGGTCAGAGAGTGGTAGTTTGGCTGACAGCAAGTCCAGTTGGTTGACTTAGGTCAGAATTGATGTTGGTTGGTAGGCAGATGGTGCTCTAGAACCATCCAAAGGAGGCTGCAGGCGGCTGGTCTGAGAACACATATTTCCGCCTACACAGGAACGTGTCACATTAGGTCAGCAAGCGCGAATCACTGTCACATTGCGTAGGTTATCAGAACGTAGGGATTTCCCGTTTACTCATAACAGTGACGTCACGCTCAGCATTCGCTAACTGTGTCATTCAATACTGAGACACAGTCACAAGATACTTTAGATCAACGCACAGCTGACACACGTTTGGATCTTTTTTTGTGTGTGTACGTCTGTGGTGTGCCACGGCGTCCATATCTGACAGCACATCCCACGTGAAGTACACTCACACTATCACATGGGTCAAAGTCACAAACCTGTCGCAATCTTACGGTGTGTATAAACACCGGTCTCGCACTTGCTTCGACACACTTACACACCCACTACACAACATCGTGTAGAGCGCTGTGATACACACTACCAACTTCAGACGCCATTTACCTTAGACTAAAATTCATATTCCTCAATACAAGTGTCAAGGATGCCGATATTCCAGACATGCGCAGTGATTCTTGACGGCAAGAAGGAAGTCTATCGGAAGGGGGAGACAGTGACGGGGTCGTTAGTGCTGGACGTCACAGAGGATGTCACCGTGAAGGGAGTCCGAGTTTACCTGTATGGGGAGACGCTGGTCAAGTGGGACGAGTTCTCACCTGGCAGTCTTGGAGGAACCAAGGATTACATCGCCAAAGAAAAATACTTTGGACTTGTTTATACAGTGTTTGGCAAGAAACGTAGGTTTATGAAATTTTATTATGAATAGAAATAAGGTATTTTCTCATCGAGTCTTAGAACAACTTAAAAAATGTAAAGCAACAGTTATTCTTGTACTAGAAAGTAATTCCAAAAGGTAACATATATACAAATAACGTTTAAAAAATTGTATCTTAAGTCCACATCATGCACTATGTTTTTAACTAAAACTAATTATTCAGAAATATTCAGTTTGTTCTTTTGTTTGTTTCAAGAACCTTTGATTTTGATGTCAATTCCTTCAAGTTAAAATACCTTCAATTAAATATTAACCACACTTACATTTATCACTGGCAGGCTGGACAAGATGAACAGTGTGTAATCTGTCACGGGACACTGGAATGTTATTAATATCTATGCCAATATCAGATAACTGCTACAAACAGTGTCTATGAAGTAGGTCAACAGGGACTTGGCTTGTAAACCTATAGCATAGACCTAGGCTAGAAGGTGCACAGGACAACGCAGGAAAAGCAGCCTTGAACAAGATTAGTCTTAACATACCGGGTAATTGTGTCTGTGCACTATATAATTACGATGACCCTAAATAAACCTGTTGATGATACATTTTATCAGGTTTATATAACCACCTGTTTCTGTTTTGCCATTGGATTAAATCAAGTATAGCATGTAGGTTAATATCAGTTGAACCTACCAGTTTGATATTGCCATGTCGCTTAAAATCAGATGCACTGATTGTTGACAAATGTTAGCACTTTCTTCATGAACAGTAAACGGTACATCATTTTGGCTGAGACAAACAGCCCCACCCCCACCTCAACCATTTGAGCACCCCCCAACCAAAAAGAAAAAAAAGCAACAAACAAACAAACAAACAAAAACAAATAAAAAAAATACAATAGATATAATCAGGGATAATTCTGACTTTGGCGTTAAAACATTTCTTCATACCTTGTATCTGTCCATATTAACACCAAAATGATACAACCTCTCTCTACCAGAAAACGCCACAGGACCAAACCACAACCTGACGGCGGGACGACACAATTACAGGTACAAGTTCAACCTCCCAAAGGAAGGCCTTCCGTCCTCCTTCGAGGGAGAGTATGGCGCCATCAGATTCTGGGTCAAGGTTGAGGTGGACAGGCCGTTCCCCAACTTCAACCAGTGTTGGTACCGTGGCATCACCATACTGGACGACATCAATGTCAACGACCCTCAGTATAAGGTAACAGTACATCACCGTATAACTTTGTAGATTTTGAAGTTTACACTTTGTACCTTCTGATGTTTGAGGCGCTTAAGGATTAAGCCATTCCGAACCAGGTTCGCTTCCCGAAGCAGAGACTATGTGTCACGCCCATTTTGGTGTTCCGTGTCTCCATGCAACCGAAATACTCTGTCGGATATAATTGTAGCATTTCACTCTCATAAAATGTTATGTTCTTGGTGACAGTCATCGATACGACGTCAGGCAAAGAAACAGGTTTCCAAGGCCCTTGGTTTAGGAGATGCTGGTACTCTGACCTTAACAGCTGCCACTGACAGGGGAGCTTACTGCGCAGGAGAAAAGGTCGCACTGAAAGGTACACTTTGTTGCAACTCTGGATGATGCATTGAACCTGGAGGAACAATGTTGACACGTTTTTGGGTTGTTTTCCAGCTCGTGTTATACAATCAGTTTTGTGTTTTAGTTGTGGCAAACAATGAGTCAACGAAAGACATGGGGAAACTGAAGGCTCAACTGGAACAGAAAGTTGTCTACACAGCTAAGAATGAAACGAAGACACGGCAAATCGTCATCAGAGTTCTGGAGGGAACTCCAGTCATGAAGGTTGGTCGGACTTAAAGTGATTGTTAGTGAGTTAGGGGTATCATAATAGGAGCTGAAGAAGGAAGGTCGGTTTAAATTCGTTCCCGAGACTGGGGGAAACTGACCACAGAATCGTGCTGACTATCATGAGTGTGTCAGGTATCTCACAGGCACACTGTAGCGCAAGTGGGTTGCGTAGCATAGAGAAATAACCAGTCTCCATACATGCGAGTGAAGCGAGCAAAGGTTGGCAACGTTCTTTCCTCGCTTCGTTTCGAAAACTATATTTCATGTCAAAATAAAATATCGCCACCATCAGAGGTATACATCCATTTCTTCCCTGGGCTGTGCTCTCACATTTCCAACCCCATGTTGAACAATTACTCACGTGAAATATTTTTTATTCAACAGTTAAAGTGCAATTCGTGATATGTCAGACCGTTCTTTGCCTCAGTTCCCCCTTCCAGCTTTCGGTTCAGGGGACACTAGTCATTCTTATCACCGGATGTTATTTGTGACTATTTCCAATAATTTTCATCTCTGTTGAGGAATTTATGGGATCAGTATCAGCAAATGATAAAGACGCCTTTAGACGTTGACGTTTAAGTTTCAAAATCTTAACCTGCCTTCCTGTTGTGCAGGGAGAAGAGCGGGCGTGGAACAACCAATTGCTGGAGGTGGACGCCATTCCACCGTCGACGAAGATCAGGTCCTGTCTCATCATCGCCGTCAGCTACTACATCAAGGTAGGTCACTGCTACAGATAAGGCTGCCTACATCATTAGAAGCTTTCTGTATATTCTGAAAACAGAAATATCTCAGTAATATTTGGTATGAAGGACCATCAGTTAGGTGATGTGTTTTCTGACAGATTTCAATCCGTCCGTCCCTCCTCATGGTAACATTAAAAAAACAATAGTGACATAAAATAAGAAATCCATGTCCACAGTGTTACCTTCCACAAGAAACTGCTAAACGAATCCAAACCCTTCACCTATGAATACTTATGATTGTTACGGTTCAGAATTTGACGTGGCAAATGAAGTGAGAAATCCCCTGTGAACCAGCAACAAAAACAAGTCGAAAAAACATTCAAATTTTGTATTATTTGGCAAAGACAGCAAATTATACAAGGTCAATTTCACAATACTGATTTCAAATGCAATACAAATGAGACAAAATGTAAGGCAATGGGTCCCAAAATATATAGCAAACTCACCAAAGTCTTAGTGCAAGAGAGAAACAGTTATGCAGAATGTAACACAGCGAGCGTTCTGACAGCAGTTTCAGGCGTTGGCGGATATTGATGATGTAAACTCCAGTGAATGAATGTGTCTCCCCTCTCCAACAAGGCCACTAGCCTTTATATATATATATATATTCAGCCATTTCCCGAAAGTTGGAGCACATAGGACCTTCGCCACGCACGTGGAATGCCCTCAAACAGTGTCCCGGAAGTCGGCAAATAGAAAATCAAGGGCAGATACGGAAAACCTGTTGCCAAAATCCTGAAAATGCTGACCATCTATTATAAGAAATGTGATCCGTCATAATTATTATTCGAAACACTAAACGTTGTGGCCCAATAATAATTATTACTTAATTAATAACAAAATATACAGAAAATACACACTCGTAACAATATTGTGATTTGGATTACACCTTCTCAGCACAGTACATGTGGAGGATGAGTTCAAGTCAGTATTATAACCCACAGTCTTAGAGCGAGTCACCTATTCACCAGCACAATATCAGTTGTAAGCCGGTCAGCCAACGTGGCGTACTTTACTGAGAATGTGTAATTCCTGTGTTACCATGCACTATTATACACTTAGGACCCAAAATACTGTAAATACATTTTGTTTTGTGAACCAGGTTCTGGTTGAGGTACCTTTGGGATTTAACCTTGAGACAACCCTTCCCATCACTATTGGCACCATACCGTACGGCCACACTCCTGCTGCTGCTGGAGCTACTGCAGGCCCCAGTACAGGTATGTCTAGTCTGCCTCCCAGATCCCCAAGAATGCTCATTAAGAAAGAACTCCTTCTAAGTCTAGAGTGACTGTTCAAGTCTAGATTATCTCAGTGCTAAGCATGAAATTGAGACTTTTTTTGGCTACGTTAATATTTTATTTGTTAAGATATACGTCTTCCCAGACACAAAGACGAGTCCCAATTTATCCATGTTTGAGTTGGTCCATAATGGATAATATTTTCTTACAACTAATCTTGTAAAACCTTTTTTCTTAGAATGGGTGTGTGATTAAGATTTTAGCACTGTTATAGTACCATGGCGGATGACACAAGAAAGAGTTTGACAGACTATATCCATGTGATGTATCGAACAAGGTCCTTGGTACAACAAAGTCTTGAACAAATAGGCTTTACCACATCTCCCAAACAGGTTTAAGTGAAAACGTAGGATTTTTAGGGAAAGTGACATTGACACATATACCATCCGATTGGTCTACATTGTAGATTCATTTCAGAGATTGATGCCTCCAGTGCCATAACCTACACCAAATGCAACCGGGGATTTCAAGTCTGCCGGAAATCAGAAGGGAATTTTGTGAATTACAATTACATCCCCATGTGTGCCTACGTGGTAAATTACACGTTTCCCCCTCCCACACGCCCTACTGCTGCTGCTGCTCCTTCAAGAACTGCTGCTGCTGCTGCTTCTTCAAGATCAAGTCCTGCTGCTGCTCCCGCAGGACCACGCCCTGCTGCTGCTGCTCCTTCAAGACCAAGTCCTACAGCTACTCCTTCAAGACCAAGTCCTGCTGCTGCCACAAATACACAACCTAAACCGGTTTCTCAAAGCGAGAAGGTTCCTCCAGCAACCTTTGTCCAAGCACCATCTCTTGGTCCTCACCAAGCTCCTTCCCAAGTTACTCCATATGTCCCTCCACAAGCACCATTTCAAGCTTCTGCTCCTCCGATGGAACTGCCCCCGTCCTATGAAGATGTGCTGAGGATGGACAACCCAGCTGCTACTACAGAAACAGCTGTAACAGTAAGTAGGCAGTAGCTGGGGAAAAGTATTCTCTCACTGTTGCTGATCTGAAGTAAAAAATGTGTTATGTTCCCTTTTCAAACTGGACACTCCTTAAGCATAATTCTATCTTTTCAGGAGCTCGAACAGTTTGAAATAAATCCATTGTTACTAATGTATATAAAGTTTTGTTTTCTGTATTTAGGCAGTATTTTCAAAATTAACTTTGTTTTATAAATTTATGGTTACATATTTGTCTGCTTTTTCAAGCCTGAGATGGCAGATAAGCCGTATGGGGTGCTTTTCCTTCGATTCCCAGACACCCGTGTTGAGGAGTTCAGAGACACCATTGGGAGAGAACACCAGAGTCTTGCAGAGTGTGAGGGCGAAATCATAGCATTTGCGCCACAGGTGATTAAACATGTTATCCACGAATGGAAATTCGTCCTTGAAATTATTTGAAGCACTATCATCTCTCAGCAGCACAGGACCAACAATCTAAATAGGTTCAGGATTAAGATTTCAGTGCATCACCATCTCAAAGAACAACGGGAATGCATGGCTGTTTAGATAATGTATATCTTGTTTGCATGAATGAGTTTGGTTTTACGTTGCTCTGGATAGTGTTCCAGTGTCAAAGCAGTCAGAACTTAGTGCTGACGCTTGATAGTCCAAGCTGTCTGTTAGGCGCTAGAAGGTTGTGGTCATGAGATAACAAGAACACATTTACACTACGTGAACAGAGGCAGTTTTGTTAACAAAGCCACTTGCCTGAGGAGAGACCACATGTATCACATGTGCTTTGCTGTGGGGCAGTCCAAGAAACTCTCAGAAACTCTTTAAGTTGCCAAACACAGTCATCCATCCATGGGTTGTCTGCGCCCAACATTGTTTAACTTCATCTGATTTTTAACTTGAACACACACCACCACATATGGTTCGGATAGAAAATATATGAGGATGTGCCAGTAACAATTTAATGATTGATTAAATTAATTTGCCGCATATAGCATGCCGATATCCTAAATGTTTTTCTTAAATATTGAAGACCCTTCACGAACCTAACGAATGGCCAGCACGCACCTCTGTCGCCATTTTGAAGTTCCCATCTGAGGAGGTGGCAGCTGATTGGTTCAACAAGACTGATCCAAGATGGCTGGGAACCTGTGACGCCATTGTTTTAACAATGAAGGAACAGTTCAGAGAAGGTGTGTTGACTTTTTTATATATAAATTATGCCTCTCTGATGAAGAAGTATAGAACCTCACTTGAAAATTAGAATGAGTATGTTTAAAACTGCGATCGGCAATATTCCACTTTATCAGGATGGTCTGAAAATACTCAAATGTGGACCAAGCAAACACGTGGATTAAGCGGTTGGGTGAAGGAGATTGGTCTCAGGGGTGTGTCCATTGTTTCCTGCCTCCCCATCATATATGGCTACTCTCCTAATAATATACAAATAGAAAATGGAGCTGTGTGGCGTAGTGTTTTGCATTTTTTCACCACCCCTCTTCTCTCTTAACCTCATCGTCTAACAGCCTAACTGTTAGTCATCAATAGTCTCGAAATATTTCAGTACCATAATCTAATGCCATCTTTATTGTCAGCTAACCACGTCTTTTCAATGACATCTATCAAGTACAAGTTGCCATTGCAAAAAGCCAAAGTCAACAGATACACCAAACTAGCTCTTAAGACGGTGCGTCCTTTAAGGTATGTTTCAAACATGTACAACATGAAATTGTGGAATGTTTTGTGCATGTTTAGCCCGAAAGATATATTGCCTTAGAGACGAACATATTTTGAGTTTTATAGACGAGCCATTTTGCAGTCAGGAGAGGTTGTCATATTTATATTGTCTCTGTTGATGTCAGACCTTGTACATGTAATAATATCACTATTTGAAAATACACCGAAAATGCTTGGATACATTATGTATATAAGAATGAAGATTTCTATGGATATCAACTGATGAAGGAGTAAGCATTAACTACGAAACGTTGTGTTCTCATAATAAAAAAAGTTGATATCCATAAAAATCTTCATTCTTATGTATTTCACTTCTAAATGCCCTTCAAAGACTTACATTATGTATAGTCTGAACTGTCAAAGGGTAATATTATTAAACTCGGTGTACCTCCAATTACGATATAAATTAGTGAGTTGGGAAGTGCTATCTCTGTAATATTACAACGGGGTACATGAAGTACAATGGGCTTCAGATAGTGTATCCACGTGAGGATCAAATCTGGGTCTTCAGTGGCATTAACAAACGTGTTAACCTCCAAACAACTATGACATCTAATGACATCGATTGGTTGTTACAGGCTGTTACAGAAGGGGGTGATTTTGGTTTCTTCTCCCAAGTTCACACCATTACGAGGCAGCTGGGTGGAAGACAAAATGCACGTCACAGTATCCCAGTGGGAGACAATGGATCTTTACTTCGACTACAGAAACAAGATCAAAACTGGTAAATATGTTTCTGATTAACCTCCAGGAGCTGCAGAACTCAATTTGGTGATAAGTTGTCATCGGAGCAAGAACGTTTCTTTGTACTATGCCTTGAGTCTAAAATACATGTCTCTATTTAGTATGATAACTGCGATACTTTATTGATTGTTAAAATAGAAATCAATATTCATGTTAGTAATTTTATTGCACCGATCAGGCAGGAATATGAGGAAAGGCCAAGTCCGTCTAGTGCTGTTGTCAAAGGCACCCCTGATCACATTATGTGTCTACTCTTACGTTCACAGGTCCCTACAAGGAATGCTACAATTTGCTCAGGGAAATAGCTGACGTGCGACCACCAGTTATTTTCCAATCGGAAGATTTGTCTCTCTTTCAAATGACATCAATACAAACGGCTGAGAGATCTGACAGCCCACGTGTTGAATTCCAGTCACAGAATACTCAAGCTGAAGCTGAAAGCAATGCTTCAGGGGAAGTGAACGAGGCTTCAGGGGATGTGAACGAGACTTCAGGTCAACGACGGGCAGAGTCTACAAGATCTGAGAGCCCAGCGGTCGAGGTGCAGTCAGAAGATATTGATAACACTGAAAGCCAAACCCAAAGCGAGGCTTCAGGTGATGGGGGAGATACTGACGGGGAAGATGAGGAAGAAACTGTGGACACAAGAGCCCCAATAGCTGTCTTACAGTAAAGTGTTCAAAGCCTTTAAAACATTCAAATGTGCACTTGCACATGGATGGGAACAGTCAGTCAGTCGATTTGTATTACCAGAGGTAAATATGTTGTTTCTGAACCGGATGTTCTGGGTTTAGTCCAGCATTCCAACTTATGTATAATAATGGTCGATTTGGTAGAGATTACTTTTGACAAAAGCCCCTGTAAAGCTAACAAAATAAAAGTTAATAGATAAACCTTCTCAGAGGCCTTTGTCAAAGGTGATCTCGTACCTTTGTCATATACACTACTTCCAGGGTTCTGACATGATGTTACATGTGTCCAAGGAACGTTAGTGCATGACACTGCATCAATTGTGCTTCTGACATGTAAATTATACGACTGTCACTTGTAATTAGTCCGATTGTGACCCCCATGTAATCACCGTGACTGTCACCTGTAAATAATGTGACTGCTACCTGTAATTAGTTTGACTAAGAATCCAGTAGACAGCGTGACTATAGATAAAAATAAATGTCACCTGTTATTTGTGTGACCTTGACTCCTGTAATTAGTGTGACTGTTTCCTGCAAATAGTGTGACATTCACCTGTAATTGGCCTGACTGTTACGCGTAAATCATGTGAACATCACTTGTCATTTGTCTGACTGGGACTCCTGTAATTATCGTGACTGCAAACAATGTCACGGTAACCTGTTCTTTGTGTGACCGTGACCAACTATTATCGTGACTGTTACCTGTAATTATCCTGGCAGTTTTCTGTGATTTCTGTACCTGTAATACATGGGCCTGTGACGTGTAATTTGTGACTGTGATCAAAGATTAATGTAACTCTCATTGGAGATGAGTGTTATTGTCATTGAAGGTTATTGGGATTATCATTGACCAATTTTACTGCTAGTGTAGGAAATAGTTTTCAAATCTTGCTTACCAGTTGGGCTAGCTATATCGGAAATTTATACGCCAAAACTTTATTTACTAGTCCAAACTTTTCATGTAGGAACTAAACAAAAGATTACAAAACGGCAAATTACCATCCAATTTCAGGTCATCATCTTGCATCTCATAAAAGTGTATCGTAACTTAAGAAGGAGAGTGATGTATTAATACATCACCCCATGAAAATTCACGAGCCAGTCTGTCTATGTACAGGCCCGAAGGGATGTCTACTAGCCACAGGCTAGTGGGCAAGTGGCTATATCGCACACTGGTAACTGTGTGCAGTTGTGAGCATTAGATTATCACGAAACATGGAGCAAACATGACCTAATTGTCATACCAATTGTTTCAATTGCGCAGATCGAAGCTCATGTTGTGATCACTGGATTGTCTGGTCCAGACTCGATTATTTACAGACCGCCGCCATATAGCTGTAATATTGCTGAGTGTGGCATAGAACGTAACTCACTCACTTACTCACCAATTGTTTAAAAAACGAACACATGTAAAAGATATTCTGTATGGAGTCCAGATTCATGTATTTTTAAACATAACTGATGATAAAGAAATGTATTGATTATTCCCCTTCCTAATAAAATTATACAGACACATTAACTTGTTTGTTTTTGATGGATATTGTGGCACATAATAGGGAACAGTCCAATGCCTAAAGGAGTGAGTGAGTGAGTTAATATTTAATGTCACATCGGCAATATCTCAGCCATATCGTGACGAGTCCTAAAGGAATCTCAATGTGATTAATCCAAGCAGTTAAGTTAAACATAATTAAAAACATAATTAAAACACAATTATCATATATTCATGACATATAATACACATTGCTGCTTGTAAGAAACCAAATAAGCAAAATTATAAGCTTGCAGTCGCGATTCAAAAGTGCAATATTTTGTACTTGGGCTTACTTCCCTCGAAACGAAGCCCTCGGGAGACCGAACCCAGTCATAGCGGGTGGAAGTGTAACGACGGCTTCCGACTGGCTTGTTCATTTGCTGATACGCTGAGGGCTCTTTGTGTGTACAGAAAGCTGATCTGTTTGATGAGCATTTTAGAAGTATGGCGAGTCAAAAGAAAGTGAGATTCTTTATGGGTAACAACTTCTTTTATGGTACTTGATGCGTCGTTTCAGTATGGATTCATATATCGTTGTCAAACAAAATCATATGCACTAGAGGAAGAAGTTGTACGTATATAGAGATGTTGGATTTTGTAAATACATGTTCTCTGAATTTGCGTTCGATCCAACCAAAAATCATGTCAGTAGAGATTGTGAACTACTGCGTGGCTGGAAACTGCCAATCTTCCAAGTACAAAGCAGGACTTGAAACTGGCAAGAGTTTGCACCAGTTTCTGTCAGATCCAGTCATCAGAGAAAAATGGATGTAGTTTGTTTGCAACCCACAGACATAAAAACATGTCATGTGTACAAGTATCACACCTGCCTAAATACATAATGCGGCAGAGACAGGACTCGGGTGCACGAGTCATAAATCAGTTCATTTTGTTTATGGCCTGTGGCCTGCTAGGTGTCAAGTTCAAATTGCATGTGACATTCAGCTTTCTCTGAACTAAGATTAGGCTACTGCTCACGAATTCATACTCCGGGCAAGCATTTTGTTTCAAGCTTCGCGAACCTATTCACTGCGCATGCGTTATGGGCGAAGCGCAGCACAGCTGTTGAAACCACTTTCCCCCCAGCGCTGGTGGAACTTTAGTGAATTGTTTGAACTCTGATTTCGCGGGCTTTTTTTCAACTTTATAGGTTGAATTGGCATTTTTGATGATTTGTTTCTCTAAGTGCATACCGAAAGGTATCAGAATCCGCAAAGTTGTGTTTTACGTTGCATGTGACCTTTAAACAACCATGTTTTCTAATCTGACGACTGAAAAATTGTCTATTGACTGACTATTTGTCCAGCACACCTGTCAAGAATATGTCAAGCAAGTTACTGAGATTAGTTTTACGGCGCACTCACAATATTTTAAATATATGACGCTTTTCTGAAAATAGTCGAGTCTGGACCAAACAACCCAGTGATAAAATGTCATGAGCATCGTTCTACGGAATTGAGAAAAGAAGACATTTGTCAACTAAGCCAGCGAACCTGACCATCCAACCCTGTTGGTCGCCTCTTACGACAAGCATGTGTTACTGAAGCCCAATTCTAACCAAGATCGACAAGTGAGTGAGTGAGTGAGTGAGTGAGTGAGTGAGTGAGTGAGTGAGTGAGTTTTACCCTTCACTCAGCAATATTCCAGCTATATGATGGCGGTCTGCAAATACTCTAGTGTGGACCGGACGTAGTCGCCTTTTATTGCAAGCATGCGTTGCTGAAGGCCTGTTCTTCCCCGGACATTGGTCACATAACAAGTAAGCTAATGGATCTTCATAGTTTTATTACAAACTCCCAGTTTTAACACAAAGTACAGGAAACATTCACGCCTTTCACAGATCACTGACACAGAATTTAAAGGACACAGTCACACATTTTACAGATCACAGATCACAGACACAGACTTTAAAGGAAACAGTCACGCTTTCTACAGGTGACAGTAACAGGGTTTAGAGGTAACAGTTACGTTGTCGTAGGTGACACTCACGCTACTAATTGGTCCGGGGGAACACTAATTACAGGGGTGACAATAATACTATTAGCAGGTCACAGTCACATGATTGACAGGTAACAGCCAGGCTTTTTACAGGTAACTGTCACGCTTACTACATTTAACAGGTACACTAATTACATGTCAGAAGCACACTAACAGTGAAAGAGACTAACACTGGGCATACTGTTTATCATATCAGAAACAGGAAGTCACGGTCAAACAAGGACAGTGACAAACAAGCTGCAGGTCACAGTCACATCAATTACAGGTCACAGTCAAACGATGTACAGGTAACCATCACCCTATTTAAGGTAACACAATAATTAATCACAGTCACACTATTTGCAGTAATACACACTAACACGCCTTGCTCACAGTGTAATAAACCAATCTCTAGTTTAAAAAATTAAAAATGACCCTCTTATATACTTCCATCAGCACAGAATGTGTATTACCAAGAGGTTTCTTGTCAATAGGGTGAACGAATTACCAAGTGACCATTACTATACATAAGTCTCAGTCCTCCCTGAACGTCAGGTTGAGCAAACAATATATTCACCCCGGGTAATACATGATGACTCCATGACCCTTCCCACAAATGCCTTTTGCAATTGCTCTTTAACATTTCTAATGTCTCTCTTATGTCTGGAATGTATGCATCGTTCGTAGAGAAACAGACATGTGATACTTGTCTTTGTTGTGACGAATGAGAGATAACTGGGTCGGCTGTGCAGGTTGATAACGTCTTATGGAGGTGTGTTATTGTCTCCAGTATTACATACAATGCATTGCGACATGCATATGATAGTTGATCGATCAGGTGACTGTAGGTATGTTGTGAGTGAGCGCCAGTATCCTCCCGTGGAGATATACAAGATATACTATCACGATAACAAAGCATATGTTACTTCTGACCACTTTCTAATTGGCATTGAGAAATCACATCTCGATAACGCTGCAACATACGACCCTACTTCGTGAGTATCATAAACGAGCTTTGATGGTAGTAATTACATACATAATCGTAACAGTCAACGGAAGTAACCAGATGACTGTATGTTCAATAAGCTCTTATGTAGAATAACACACACAATGCAATGACGTCATTACTGTCACCTTGAACAGTGAGTAGGAGGGCAATATGTGTTGTCTCAATAGTTTGCGCATGTGTGTGTGTGTTGTTTTGTAAATGTGTACTTCTGAACACGGCTGAACTTCACCTCTTTGTATATATTGAACAGCAAAAGAGATGCATTTGTAGAATAAGTGAAAAGTCAAAGAAAAGTTAAGAGTTCATGTTTATGCCCTCTATTTAAAAACTTGACTCCCCGTTTTGCGTTCCCTCTGTTTCCTCTGCTGTTCAGTATATGTTACAATAGGAGAAAACTCTGCAATGTGCAGTTATTAAAAATGACCCTCTGTTTTGACGTATATCCCGTGTACACACAGGAACCCGATATCGCACTGTTGGTTAAACATAGACCATAGATATACACTCACGTCGAATATATTAATAGAGTCAAAGAGCAGCAGCTGCCATACTGGATTGTCGTGCAGACATCGACTCATTGGCTGAAATGTACGCCAAGAATTCGGTGACATTCGAAACTATGCAAACGTACCTCTCAGTTATACATGTCCACACACATCCTTCCTGATTTCCACGACACAACATTCATTTTGTTAACTTTAATACGTCCTCAAACTCGAAAATCAAACCAAAACACCTCTGAGGTCAACGTTATCCCGCACTCGCAGCCTTTGGAGTGATTCCGTAGGTCCGCTGAACGTAAGTAATTTTTCAATTATGTCAGCATTTCTATTAAAGTACTCATAACAGTGACGTCACGCTCAGCATTCGCTAACTGTGTCATTCAATACTGAGACCCTGTTACTTTAGATCAACGCACAGCTGACACACGTTTGGATCTTTTTGTGTGTGTGTACGTCTGTGGTATGCCACGGCGTCCATATCTGACAGCACATCCCACGTGAAATACACTCACACTATCACATGGGTCAAAGTCACAAACCTGTCGCAATCTTACGGTGTGTATAAACACCGGTCTCGCACTTGCTTCGACACACTTACACACCCACTACACAACATCGTGTAGAGCGCTGTGATACACACTACCAACTTCAGACGCCATTAACCTTGGACTAAAATTCGCATTCCTCAATACAAGTGTCAAGGATGCCGATATTCCAGACATGCGCAGTGATTCTTGACGGCAAGAAGGAAGTCTATCGGAAGGGGGAGACAGTGACGGGGTCGTTAGTGCTGGACGTCACAGAGGATGTCACCGTGAAGGGAGTCCGAGTTTACCTGTATGGGGAGACGCTGGTCAAGTGGGACGAGTTCTCACCTGGCAGTCTTGGAGGAACCAAGGATTACATCGCCAAAGAAAAATACTTTGGACTTGTTTATACAGTGTTTGGCAAGAAACGTAGGTTTATGAAATTTTATTATGCATAGAAATAAGGTATTTTCTCATCGAGTCTTAGAACAACTTAAAAAATGTAAAGTAACAGTTGTTCTTGTACTAGAAAGTAATTTCAAAAGGTAACATATATACAAATAACGTTTAAAAAATTGTATCTTAAGTCCACATCATGCACTATGTTTTAACTAAAACTAATTATTCAGAAATATTCAGTTTATTCTTTTGTTTGTTTCAAGAACCTTTGATTTTGATGTCAATTCCTTCAAGGATATAAATTAAAATACATTTAATTTAAATATTAACCACACTTACATTTATCACTGGCAGGCTGGGCACAAGATGAACAGTGTGTAATCTGTCACGGGACATTGGAATGTTATTAAAATCTATGCCAATATCAGATAACTGCTACAAACAGTATCTATGAAGTAGGTCAACAGGGACTTGGCTTGTAAACCTATAGCATAGACCTAAGCTAGAAGGTGCACAGGACAACACAGGAAAAGCAGCCTTGAACAAGAATAGTCTTAACATACCGGGTAATTGTATCTGTGCACTATATAATTACGATGACCCTAAATACACCTGTTGATGATGCATTTTATCAGGTTTATATAACCACCTGTTTCTGTTTTGCCATTGGATTAAATCAAGTATAGCATGTAGGTTAATATCAGTTGCACCTACCAGTTTGATATTGCCATGTCGCTTAAAATCAGATGCACTGATTGTTGACAAATGTTAGCACTTTATTCATGAACAGTAAACGGTACATCATTTTGGCTGAGACAAACAGCCCCATCCCCACCTCAACCATTTGAGCACCCCCCAACCAAAAAGAAAAAAAAGCAACAAACAAACAAACAAACAAAAACAAATAAAAAATACAATAGATATAATCAGGGATAATTCTGACTTTGGCGTTAAAACATTTCTTCATACCTTGCATCTGTCCATATTAACACCAAAATGATACAACCTCTCTCTACCAGAAAACGCCACTGGACCAAACCACACCCTGACGGCGGGACGACACAATTACAGGTACAAGTTCAACCTCCCAAAGGAAGGCCTTCCGTCCTCCTTCGAGGGAGAGTATGGCGCCATCAGATTCTGGGTCAAGGTTGAGGTGGACAGGCCGTTCCCCAACTTCAACCAGTGTTGGTACCGTGGCATCACCATACTGGACGACATCAATGTCAACGACCCTCAGTATAAGGTAACAGTACATCACCGTATAACTATGTAGCTTACACTTTGTACCTTCTGATGTTTGAGGCGCTTAAGGATTAAGCCATTCTGTAACTCGTGCCATAGAACCAGGTTCGCTTCCCGAAGCAGAGACTATGTGTCACGCCCATTTTGGTGTTCCGTGTCTCCATGCAACCGAAATACTCTGTCGGATATAATTGTAGCATTTCACTCTCATAAAATGTTATGTTCTTGGTGACAGTCATCGGTACGACGTCAGGCAAAGAAACAGGTTTCCAAGGCCCTTGGTTTAGGAGATGCTGGTACTCTGACCTTAACAGCTGCCACTGACAGGGGAGCTTACTGCGCAGGAGAAAAGGTCGCACTGAAAGGTACACTTTGTTGCAACTCTGAATGATACGTTGAACCTGGAGGAACAATGTTGACACGTTTTGGGGTTGTTTTCAAGCTCGCGTTATACAATCAGTTTTGTGTTTCAGTTGTGGCAAACAATGAGTCAACGAAAGACATGGGGAAACTGAAGGCTCAACTGGAGCAGAAAGTTGTCTACACAGCTAACAATGAAACGAAGACACGGCAAATCGTCATCAGGGTTCTGGAGGGAACTCCAGTCACGAAGGTTGGTCGGGCTTAAAGTGATTGTTAGTGAGTTAGTGGTATCACAATAGGAGCTGAAGAAGGAAAGTCGGCTTAAATACGTTCCCGAGACTGGGGGAAACTGACCACAGAATGGTGCTGACTATCATGAGTGTGTCAGGTATCTCACAGGCAAACTGTAGCGCAAATGGGTCGCGTAGCATAGAGAAATAATCAGTCTTCATACATGCGAGCGAAGCGAGCGAAGGTTGGCAACGTTCTTTCCTCGCTTCGGTTCGAAAATTATATTTAATGTCAAAATAAAATATCGCCACCATCAAATGTATACACCCATTTCTTCACTGGGCTGTGCTCTCACATTTCCAACCCCATGTTGAACAATTACTCACGTGAAATTTTTTTTTTTCAACAGTTAAAGCGCAATTAGTGGTATGTCAGACCGTTCTTTGCCTCAGTTCCCCCTTCCAGCTTTCGGTTCAGGGGACACTAGTCATTCTTATCACCGGATGTTATTTATTTCCTATAATTTTCATCTCTGTTGAGGAATTTATGGGATCAGTATCAGCAAATGATAAAGACGCCTTAAGACGTTGACGTTTAAGTTTCAAAATCTGAAGCTGCCTTCCTGTTGTGCAGGGAGAAGAGCGGGCGTGGAACAACCAACTGCTGGAGGTGGACGCCATTCCACCATCGACGAAGACCAGGTCCTGTCACATCATCGCCGTCAGCTACTACATCAAGGTAGGTCACTGCTACAGATCAAGCTGCCTACATCATTAGAAGCTTTCTATATATTCTCAAAACAGAAATATCTCAGTAATATTTGCTATGAAGGACCATAAGTTAGGTGATGTGTTTTCTGAAAGATTTCAATCCATCCGTCCCTCCTCATGGTAACATTAAAAATAAAATAGTGACATAAAATAAGAAATCCATGTCCACAGTGTTACCTTCAACAAGAAACTGCTAAACTAATCCAAACCATTCACCATTCTTAGTGCAAGAGAGAACCAGTTATGCAGAATGTAACACAGCGAGCGTTCTAACAGCAGTTTCAGGCGTTGGCAGATATTGATGATGTAAACTCCAGTGAATGAGCGAGTCACCTATTCACCAGCACAATATCTGTTGTAACCCAGTCAGCCAACGTGGCGTACTTTACTGAGAATGTGTAATTCTTGTGTTAACATGTACTATTATACACTTAGGACCCAGAATACTGTAAATACATTTTGTTTTGTAAACCAGGTTCTGGTTGAGGTACCTTTGGGATTTAACCTTGAGACCACCCTTCCCATCACTATCGGCACCATACCGTACGGCCACACTCCTGCTACTGCTGGAGCTACTGCAGGCCCCAGTACAGGTATGTCTAGTCTGCCTCCCAGACCCACAAGAATGCTCATTAAGAAAGAACTCCTTCTAAGTCTAGAGTGACTGTTCAAGTCCAGATTATCTCAGCGCTAAGCATGAAATTGAGACTTTTTTTAGGCTACGTTAATATTTTATTTGTAAACATATACGTCTTTCCAGACAAAAAGACGAGTCCCAATTTATCCATGTTTCAGATAATATTATCTTACAACTAATCTTGTAAAAACCTCTTTTTTAGAATGGGTGTGTGATTAAGATTTTAACACTGTTATAGTACCATGGCGGATGACACAAGAAAGAGTTTGACAGACTGTATCCATGTGATGTATCGAAAAAGTCCTTGGTACAACAAAGTCTTGAACAGATAGGCTTTACCACATCTCCCAAACAGGTTTAAGTGAAAACGTAGGATTTTTAGGGAAAGTGACATTGACATATATACCATCCGATTGGTCTATATTGAAGATTCCTTTCAGAGATTGATGCCTCCAGTGCCATAACCTACACCAAATGCAACCGGGGATTTCAAGTCTGCCGGAAATCAGAAGGGAATTTTGTGAATTACAATTACATCCCCATGTGTGCCTACGTTGTAAATTACACGTTTCCCCCTCCAACACGCCCTACTGCTGCTGCTGCTCCTTCAAGACCTGCTGCTGCTTCTTCAAGACCAAGTCCTGCTGCTGCTCCCGCAGGACCACGGCCTGCTGCTGCTGCTCCTTCAAGACCAAGTCCTACAGCTACTCCCTCAAGACCAAGCCCTGCTGCTGCCACAAATACTCAACCTAAACCGGTTTCTCAAAGCGAGAAGGTTCCTCCAGCAACCTTTGTCCAAGCACCATCTCTTGGTCCTTACCAAGCTCCTTCCCAAGTTACTTCATATGTCCCCCCGCAAGCACCACTTCAAGCTACTGCTCCTCCGATGGAACTACCCCCGTCCTATGAAGATGTGCTGAGGATGGACAACCCAGCTGCTACTACAGAAACAGCTGTAACAGTAAGTAGGCAGTAGCTGGGGAAAAGTATTCTCTCACTGTTGCTGTTCTGAAGTAAAAAATGTGTTATGTTCCCTTTTCAAACGGGACACTCCTTAAGCATAATTCTATCTTTTCAGGAGCTTAAACTGAAATTTCAGTTTGAAATGAATCCATTGTTACTAATGTATATAAAGTTTTGTTCTCTATACTTTGGCATTATTTTCAAAATGAACTTTGTTTTATAAATTTATGGGTACATATTTGTCTGCCTTTCTAGCCTGAGATGGCAGATAAGCCGTATGGGGTGCTTTTCCTTCGATTCCCAGACACCCGTGTTGAGGAGTTCAGAGACACCATTGGGAGAGAACACCAGAGTCTTGCAGAGTGTGAGGGCGAAATCATAGCATTTGCGCCACAGGTGATTAAACATGTTATCCACGAATGGAAGTTCTTCCTTGAAATTATTTGAAGCACTATCATCTCTCAACAGCACAGGACCAACAATCTAAATAGGTTCAGGATTAAGATTTCAGTGCATCACCATCTCAAAGAACAACGGGAATGCATGGCTGTTTAGATACTGTATATCTTGTTTGCATCAATGAGTTTGGTTTTACGTTGCTCTGGATAGTGTTCCAGTGTCAATGCAGTCAGAACTTAGTGCTGACGCTGGATAATCCAAGCTGTCTGTTAGGCGCTAGAAGGTTGTGGTCATGGGATAACAAGAACACATTTATACTACGTGAACAGAGGCAGTTTTGTTAACAAAGCCACTTACCTGAGGAGAGACCACATGTATCACATGTGCTTTGCTGTGGGGCAGTCCAAAAAAATCTCAGGATTAATGTTGCCAAACACAGTCATCCATCCATGGGCTGTCTGCGCCCAACATTGTTTAACTTCATCTGATTTTTAACTTCAACACACACCACCACATATGGTTCGGATAGAAAATATATGAGGATGTGCCAGTAACAATTTAATTATTGATTAAATTATTTTGCCTCATATAGCATGTCGATATCCTAAAAGTTTTTCTTAAATATTGAAGACCCTTCACGAACCTAACGAATGGCCAGCACGCACCTCTGTCGCCATTTTGAAGTTCCCATCTGAGGAGGTGGCAGCTGATTGGTTCAACAAGACTGATCCAAGATGGCTGGGAACCTGTGACGCCATTGTTTTAACAATGAAGGAACAGTTCAGAGAAGGTGTGTTGACATTTTTATATATAAATTATGCCTCTCTGATGAAGAAGTATAGAACCTCACTTGAAAAGTACTGCGATCGGCAATATTCCACTTTATCAGGATGGTCTGAAAATACTCGAATGTGGACCAAGCAAACACGTGGATTAAGCAGTTGGGTGAAGGAGAATGGTCTCAGGGGTGTCCTGCCTTCCCATCATATATGGCTACTCTCCTAATAATATACAAATAGAAAATGGAGCTGTGTGGCGTAGTGTTTTGTAGTTTTTCACCACCCCTCTTCTCTCTTAACCTCATCGTCTAACAGCCTAACTGTTAGTCATCAATAGTCTCGAAATATTTCAGTACCATAATCTAATACCATCTTTATTGTCAGCTAACCACGTCTTTTCAATGACATCTATCAAGTACAAGTTGCCATTGCAAAAAGCCAAAGTCAACAGATACACCAAACTAGCTCTTAAGACGGTGCGTCCTTTAAGGTATGTTTTATAACCTGTTTCATACATGTACAACATCAAATTGCGGAATGTTTTGTGCATGTTTAGCCTGAAAGATATATTGCCTTAGAGACGAACATATTTTGAGTCTTAAAGACAAGCCGTTTTGCAGTCAGTGCTATCCCTGTAATATTACAATGGGGTACATGAAGTACAATGGGCTTCAGATAGTGTATTCACTGAGGAATCAAATCTGGGTCTTCAGTGGCATTAACAAACGTGTTAACCTCCGAACAACTATGACATCTATTGAAATCGATTGGTTGCTACAGGCTGTTACAGAAGGGGGTTGTTTTGGTTTCTTCTTCCAAGTTCACACCATTACGAGGCAGCTGGGTGGAAGACAAAACGCACGTCACAGTATCCCAGTGGGAGACAATGGACCTTTACTTCGAATTCAGAAACAAAAACAAAACTGGTAAATATGTTTGTGATTAACCTCCAGGAGCTGCAGAACTGAATTTGGTGATAAGTTGTCATCGGAGCAAGAGCGTTTCTTTGTACTATGCCTTGAGTCTAAAATACACGTCTCTATTTAGTATGGTAACTGCGATACTTTATTTGATTGTTAAAAAGAAATCAATATTCATGTTAGTAATTTTATTGCACCGATCAGGCAGGAATATCAGGAAAGGCCAAGTCCGTCTAGTGTTGTTGTCAAAAGCACTCCTGATCACACTATGTGTCTACTCTTACGTTTAGACATTGCATTTCGTTCACAGCTCCCTACAAGGAATGCTACGATTTACTCAGGGAAATGGCTGACGTCCGGCCATCAGTTATTTTCCAATCGGAAGATTTGTCTCTCTTTCAAATGACATCAATACAAACGGCTGAGAGATCTGACAGCCCAAGTGTTGAATTCCAGTCACAGAATACTCAAGCTGAAGCTGAAAGCAATGCTTCAGGGGAAGTGAATGAGGCTTCGCAGAATGTGAACGAGACTTCAGGAGAACGACGGGCAGAGTCTACAAGATCTGAGAGTCCAGCGGTCGAGGTGCAGTCAGAAGATATCGATAACACTGAAAGCCAAACCCAAAGTGAGTCTTCAAGTCATGGGGAAGATGCTGACGGGGAAGATGAGGAAGAAACTGTGGACACAAAAGCCCCAGTAGCTGACTTACAGTAAAGATTTTCTGTATGGAGTCCAGATTAATGTATTTTTAAACATAACTGATGATAAAGAAATTTATTGATTATTCCTCTTCCTAATAAAACTATACAGATACATTAATTTGTTTGTTTCTGATGTATATTGTGGCACATAATAGGGAACAGTCCAGTGCCTAAAGGAGTGAGTGAGTGAGTTATTATTTAACGTCACATCGGCAATATCTCAGCCATATCGTGACGAGTCCTTCAGGAATCTGTGTGATTAATCCAAGCAGTTAAGTTAAACATAATTAAAAACATAATTAAAACACAATTATCATATATTCATGACATATAATACACATTGCTGCTTGTAAGAAACCAAATAAACAAAATTATAAGCTTGCAGTCGCGATTCAATAGTGCAATATTTTGTATTTGGGCTTACTTCCCTCGAAACGAAGCCCTCGGGAGACCGAACCCAGTCATAGCGGGTGGAAGTGTAACGACGGCTTCCGACTGGCTTGTTCATTTGCTGATACGCTGAGGGCTCATTGTGTGTACAGAAAGCTGATCTGTTTGATGAGCATTTTAGAAGTATGGTGAGTCATAAGAAAGTGAGATTCTTTATGGGTAACAACTTCTTTTATTGTACTTGATGCGTCGTTTCAGTATGGATTCATATATCGTTGTCAAACAAAATCATATGCACTAGAAGAAGAAGTTGTACGTATATAGAGATGTTGGATTTTGTAAATACATGTTCTCTGAATTTGCGTTCGATCCAATCAAAAATCATCTCAGTAGAGATTGTGAACTACTGCGTGGCTGGAAACTGCCAATCTTCCAAGTACAAAGCAGGACTTGAAACTGGCAAGAGTTTGCACCAGTTTCTGTCAGATCCAGTCATCAGAGAAAAATGGATGTAGTTTGTTTGCAACCCACAGACATAAAAACATGTCATGTGTACAAGTATCACACCTGCCTAAATACATAATGCGGCAGAGACAGGACTCGGGTGCACGAGTCATAAATCAGTTCATTTTGTTTATGGCCTGTGGCCTGATAGATGTCAAGTTCAAATTGCACGTGACATTCAGCTTTCTCTGAACTAAGATTAGGCTACTGCTCACGAATTCATACTCAGGGCAAGCATTTTGTTTCAAGCTTCGCGAACCTATTCACTGCGCATGCGTTATGGCCTAGCGCAGCACAGCTGTTGAAACCACTTTCCCCCCAGCGCTGGTGGAACTTTAGTGAATTGTTTGAACTCTGATTTCGCGGGCTTTTTTATCGCGTTTTATCCAACTTTATAGGTTGAATTGGCATTTTTGATGATTTGTTTCTCTAAGTGCATACCGAAAGGTATCAGAATCCGCAAAGTTGTGTTTTACGTTGCATGTGACCTTTAAACAACCATGTTTTCTAATCTGACGACTGAAAAATTGTCTATTGATTGACTATTTGTCGAGCACACCTGTCAAGAATATGTCAAGCAAGTTACTGAGTTTAGTTTTACGGCGCACTCACAATATTTTAACTATATGACGCTTTTCTGAAAATAGTCGAGTCTGGACCAAACAACCCAGTGATAAAATGTCATGAGCATCGTTCTACGGAATTGAGAAAAGAAGACATGTGTCAACCAAGCCAGCGAACCTGACCATCCAACCCTGTTGGTCGCCTCTTACGACAAGCATGTGTTACTGAAGCCCAATTCTAACCAAGATCGACAAGTGAGTGAGTGAGTGAGTGAGTGAGTGAGTGAGTTTTACCCTTCACTCAGCAATATTCCAGCTATATGACGGCGGTCTGCAAATACTCTAGTGTGGACCAGACATAGTCGCCTTTTATTGCAAGCATGCGTTGCTGAAGGCCTGTTCTACCCCGGACATTGGTCACATAACAAGTAAGCTAATGGATCTTCATAGTTTTATTACAAATTCCCAGTTTTAACACAAAGTACAGGAAACATTCACGCCTTTCACAGATCACTGACACAGAATTTAAAGGACACAGTCACACATTTTACAGATCACAGATCACAGACACAGACTTTAAAGGAAACAGTCACGCTTTCTACAGGTGACAGTAACAGGGTTTAGAGGTAACAGTTACGTTGTCGTAGGTGACACTCACGCTACTAATTGGTCCGGGGGAACACTAATTACAGGGGTGACAATAATACTATTAGCAGGTCACAGTCACATGATTGACAGGTAACAGCCAGACTTTTTACAGGTAACTGTCACGCTTATTACATTTAACAGGTACACTAATTACATGTCAGAAGCACACTAACAGTGAAAGAGACTAACACTGGGCATACTGTTTATCATATCAGAAACAGGAAGTCACGGTCAAACAAGGACAGTGACAAACAAGCTGCAGGTCACAGTCACATCAATTACAGGTCACAGTCAAACGATGTACAGGTAACCATCACCCTATTTAAGGTAACACAATAATTAATCACAGTCACACTATTTGCAGTAATACACACTAACACGCCTTGCTCACAGTGTAATAAACCAATCTCTAGTTTAAAAAATTAAAAATGACCCTCTTATATACTTCCATCAGCACAGAATGTGTATTACCAAGAGGTTTCTTGTCAATAGGGTGAACGAATTACCAAGTGACCATTACTATACATAAGTCTCAGTCCTCCCTGAACGTCAGGTTGAGCAAACAATATATTCACCCCGGGTAATACATGATGACTCCATGACCCTTCCCACAAATGCCTTTTGCAATTGCTCTTTAACATTTCTAATGTCTCTCTTATGTCTGGAATGTATGCATCGTTCGTAGAGAAACAGACATGTGATACTTGTCTTTGTTGTGACGAATGAGAGATAACTGGGTCGGCTGTGCAGGTTGATAACGTCTTATGGAGGTGTGTTATTGTCTCCAGTATTACATACAATGCATTGCGACATGCATATGATAGTTGATCGATCAGGTGACTGTAGGTATGTTGTGAGTGAGCGCCAGTATCCTCCCGTGGAGATATACAAGATATACTATCACGATAACAAAGCATATGTTACTTCGGACCACTTTCTAATTGGCATTGTGAAATCACATCTCGATAACGCTGCAACATACGACCCTACTTCGTGAGTATCATAAACGAGCTTTCATAGTAGTAATTACATACATAATCGTAACAGTCAACGGAATTAACCAGATGACTGTATGTTCAATAAGCTTTTATGTAGAATAGCACACACAATGCAATGACGTCATTACTTTCACCTTGAACAGTGAGTAGAAGGGCAATATGTGTTGTCTCAATAGTTTGCGCATGTGTGTGTGTGTTTTTTGTTGTAAATGTGTACTTCTGAACACGGCTGAACTTCACCTCTTTGTATATATTGAACAGCAAAAGAGATGCATTTGTAGAACAAATGAAAAGTCAAAGAAAAGTTAAGAGTTCAGGTTTATGCCCTCTATTTAAAAACTTGACGCCCCGTTTTGCGTTCCCTCTGTTTCCTCTGCTGCTCAGTAGACCCTCTGTTTTGACGTATATCCCGTGTACACACAGGAACCCGATATCGCACTGTTCCTTAAACATAGACCATAGATCTACACGCACGTCACATATTAATAGAGTAAAGGAGCAGCAGTTGCCATACTGGATTGTCGAGTCGACATCGACTCGCTCCGATTTCAGGGTGAAATGTACGCCAAGAATTCGGTGACATTCGAAACTATGCACACGTACCTCTCAATTATACATGTCCCCACATACCCTTCCTGATTTCCACGACACAACACCCATTTTGGTAACTTTAATACGTCCTCAAACTCGAAAATGAAACGTTATTGATCACTGGTCTCATTCCTTAGTCGCCATTGTGTTGCCATGCAAACGTGACAATACGTCACGATGTCTTGTATGGCGCACAGCAAATATTTCAGCTGTGGGATGGAAGCCTGCCAAAAATCGGACCAGATTCAGTCAGTAAAGTGAAAATTTTGTTTTCCATAGGGAGAAGTGTGTTCACGAATGCATGTATCGTGCAAAGTTCAGTCATCTGGTAATTTCCGTTGACAATTACGACGCAAATATACGTCTAACAGATCAATGAGCGCTCACGGAGATACATTCCCGTACTGGGGGCGTAAATTAGAGCGTTGTGGTGATCTACTGTCATATGCATGTTGCAATGTACTGTATATAAAACAGGGAGCAATAACATCTCCTTATCACATACCACACTGCACATAACGCTGTGCTCAGTGGAGTAACAAGAACTACCTATATAATAGCTTATCAATCTAAACCTTTGACACCGTGGTTTCTAACTCGTCTCCAGAAATATATTGTTTGTTACAGTTCGTTTTCTCTGGGGCTGAAAGATGGCGCTATTCAAGACATGCTCAGTGATTCTTGACGGCAAGAAGGAAGTGTACCGAAAGGGGGAGACAGTGACGGGGTCTTTAGAGCTGGACGTGAGACGGAACGTTACGTTGAAAGGAGTCCGTGTTTACTTGTGTGGGGCCACTCTGGTCATGTGGAACGGGTTCGGCACTCAACAAAAGGACTCTGAAAAATATTTCGAAGAGTTTTGTACCGTATTTGGAATGGAAGGTAAGGTTATGAAACTTCACAAACTTGCAATAAAGTAAAACCTGGAGGAACCATTTCCCAACGGAAAAACTTAATCAGTTAACTCAGGGGACAGCCCGATATTGCCTTTGTGTCCTGGAATTTGCACTTTGGGACAGGCATTGTGGTTCCATGTAAAATTTGCTGTCAGTGTTCTCAGTCCCATCCGTGGTTTGTACATTTATCATCAGCTCTATAATCCGGTACATTGTCTAATTCGGATCACTTCTTCAGCCCCAGGGAGTGCCTGTTTAAACAGCTTCCACAGTATTCTCTTTACGTTTCCAGATACGAGTTAAAATTAATCTTCATCATCGAGTCAGAAGCGACCAAGTGCGTGGGACACTCAGACCCACTGATTTG
Source organism: Haliotis asinina (assembly GCF_037392515.1). Lineage (NCBI taxonomy): Eukaryota > Metazoa > Mollusca > Gastropoda > Lepetellida > Haliotidae > Haliotis > Haliotis asinina. The sequence continues at coordinate 16,327,034 of NC_090291.1, forward strand.
GTTAAGTGAGTGAGTGAGTTTAGTGCGGAATGAGAAATTATAGCGAATGTATCCATACAGACTTTTCAGACTGTGATGTCGAACCTCATCGAACCTTTTTTTGAGTAGCATGGTAATGTGTGAAAGATAATCACATTTGAAAAAATATGCAACCACACTGACAGTTGATTGTTGTATAGATGTCGAAATAGTTCCATTTTTATAACGTCAGATACCTGCGTCACCTCATTTCCCGGAAGTCAAAGACCGCGTACCCGTGGGAATCGGTATGACACATCACACCATCACATCACGCCATTCATTTGGACCAATCACCGTACAGTATCGAACTCACTCAGCCGCTCCAATGACCTAATTAAACACCTGGCTCACACCCCGCCGTGAGAACCGGTATGACACATCACGCCATGGCATCACCCCATTGATTTGGACCAATCAGCAAGTATCAATACTTACTGGTCTACAAACCAGTTTCAACCGGTTTTCATTTGAACTCCGCTGACAATAATCACTTGACTTGTCTTTACACCATGTTTACATGTTTACATACTCAATCACCTTTTCTGTCGCATATCTCAAAGTGTGTGACGTTGAGGCATGTGGTCATATGATATCTCCTCATATTGTTCTCTCACATGTTATATTTTCTGCCTGCTGTGTTTTGTTTGGATCCATACATATTCAGAGATGAAGCGTACATAGATGTTAATAGTTCGCCGGCTTAAGGACACATTTGCCATACTACATATGAATCAGAATGACTTACCGTTATGTCATGATTACTTTCTTTATGCGCATTATGGTATCCTGACGGGGAATGCCAGCATGTGTGTTCCATACTAAACCATGTGTATCCAAACCTCACATGTTTGTGGCTGTATGGAATGAATCAACCACCAACGCGCATGAGATGAAAATACACATCTGTGTATCTCTCAGTCACCGCCGCATATTAGCGCCAAGAAGTCTTGGGTAGGCTGGCACAAGTCTCTAATACGTTTTATCAGAAACCGTTCATGCACTGCCCAGCTCTAGACTAAGCAGACAGTATTGCCATATAATTACGAGATTCAACGAGTTTAACCTTTAGGGTCGGCTTAAAGCAATGCTAGGCTGCATTTAAACATGTGGTGACCCACATTGCTCTAGCGAGGAGGAGCTATCATGTTTCTGTCAACTGTTACACTGGCGACAGACAGCACTGAGGGTATGCGTACGAGGCCGCTCGCAGTGTTACTAGGATGGAATTATGAATTTGCTCTGGCTAAATAGGATTGAATGAATGCCTCATGATAAGACGTTTTAAAACAAACACAAATGAATAACTTGAATATACTCATATAGTGATGGGGACGGTGGGGTAGCCTAGTGGTTACAGCGTTCGCTCGTCACGCCGAAGACCCGGGTTCGATTCCCTATATGGGTACAATGTATGAGGCCCATTTTCTGGTGTCCCCCGCCGTGATATCGCTGGGATATTGCTAAAAACGGCGTAAAACCAAACTCACTCACTCATTCATATAGTGATGTATAGCTTTTGTTCTAACTTTGCTGCTGTGTACGTGCGCTTCCTTAGACTTCCACCAGGAAATGGTTTGTCGGACAACGCATTGGTGTAAATAGTTGCAGACTCAATGGGCAACTCCATGGGGAGCATCCACTTGGCACACACCTTGTGACTAAAGGTGGGTACCACTCATTAAGAAACAACAAAACGATAGACTGTTTTCATGGTTTATTAGCTCCGTTTTAAAATGAGAAAACTATGGGATAGGAGCACGCCCAATAGTCTATAGTACATGTCATTGTCCTTCATCATCTTCGCTCTCTGTCTCAGATAGGGTGTCTGTATCATCATCATCCTCAGTCAACCCCTCCACCCAAGCCTCGTATTTGAACAATTTGGAAAACACATCATCATACATATTATTGCCATCTTTTACTTCTGTTAATAGTCCTTGTGTCTTTGGGCCCCACTGCATATGATACAGATAAGTAATAAAGCGAGCATACGTCTCCTTAAACGCGATCCAGGTTACTATTTTCAGTCTGGTTTGGATTACGTCCTCGCTAAAACCTCTCTTCGTCTACAGCTGGCGTTTCTCATCCAGTACATCTCATCATCATCATCATCATCATCATCATCATCATCATCATCATCATCATCCTGTTCCATTTCAGGACATTGCTTGTCGTGTAAATGTTGTTGTAAGTTATGGTTACTGCTAAACACTTGACCACAATAGTCACATTCTGACAGAGGACGTGGTCTCTTCACATCCTCCTCCCATTTTCTTTTCACTCGGGGTATTCCAGGAGGGCCCCCATTGGACTTTTCGGGACACCAGTTTTGCCTGTGTTTTTGCAAACCAGAAGGATCTTGCAACATGAGTCCGCAGTCATCACAAGATGACATTATACAAGGGCTGCCATCGTTTGTAGAGCCATGAAATACGTTCGGGATAAGGTTTAATGTTCAATCTTTTTAGAAGCTGCTTCACCAAGTAGGTTTTTCCACAGGAGGTCGGCCCAGAAACAATCATGCTAAACGGGTGTAAGAGTCTAAATTCTTCCTGGGTATACTTTCCGATGAATGTGGTTGCACTGGTGGTGGCAATTGCGGCTGCTGCTGCTGCTGCTGCTGCTGCTGCTGCTTGAGATCCTCTCCAGAAGTTTTGTTCGAATATGGCGGGACAAGCCATGAGCCCAAACATATTGTTTGGAGCATACGGACAGGAATGCATGTTCACACGGCCACAGTCCTACTACAAATGACACATTTACCCTTTTGTCTCTATTTAGAAATCTATTTCCATTTTCTTTCTTGACACTGCTTCCGTGGTAGTTTCCCCTGGCTGGATGAACCTTTGCCTTTCCCTCTTCAACTTTACTTTTGCCTGTTCTACCACTTGTTGAGTTGGGGTCACGAAATTAATCTTAGGTTGTTGTTCTGAGGTTTCTTTTGGTTGTTCTTTCTTAATCTCTGGATCGTACAGTTCTAAAAAGCGATCCACAGACATCACGGCAGATTTTTCTCCTCCACGCATGATGGAATGATAAGGATCTCCTTTCCCTTCAGCCCTGAGCATGTACAATCGGGTCCATTTTTCGGCATCGGGTACAAAGAGTTTGTATCGTGGATTATTCATGACGAAATACCAAAACGGGAGCGACTTGAGGTGATGTGTCACTGTCACTGGTCCACGACTAAATGAAGCAAGATTGTCTGTTCTCTGTTCATGTCTAAGATGTCTTGTCGAATTTCCTCAACATCTTGAAATGGCCATCATTCTAGAAAACAGGTTTCTGTTTGATCTCAATGAGTAAACCTCTATTTATACACAGACAAGAGATATACCCTTATACTCATTTATTTTCCATCAGTAGACAGTATTTACATAACAAATCCACACGACTACCCCAACGGGCCATCTCTGTCTGAGGGACTCACACCAGAGTCAGATAGGGACAGTCTGGAAACCACTTTTCATGTTCGACCCAGGGATCATCATCGCCTTCCCAGTTCTTGAGAATGACACCACATTGATAACACTTAAAAATCTGTTTTCATGAAACCGTTGGCACCACTTCATTCAGAATGAAGTCGGAGGATGATTGTTCTGAAACAAAAGAATAAAAAACCAACACGAATCACCGACTCTGTAACTGGCTTCGCGCTCTCCATGCTTAGGGGGTCTAAGACACCCTTCTTAGTCTTAAGACTTGTAGACCTTAGACTTCTAGGCGACTTCTACACAGGCCAAAGTGTGACTCAGTAAGTAAACCGTACTTACAAGGAGTCCCTTTCTTCCTGATAGGTGGTGTCATCAGTCTTGAGGGTTCCTTTCAATTGCTGTGTGCTGCTTGTTGTGGTGTTTCGTGCTGTTGCTGCTATTGATAGGGTCTCCAGTATCTCCTGTTCATTGTTTCTGTTCACACAGCGATTTCAGATGGAGTGTCACTGTCACTGGTCCAGTGATAAATGACGCTAAATGACCGTTTCTGTCCTTTTAAAGGCAGAGCGTGGTTTCGACTCATGGTCATCTGGGTTATGAGCCCAGTGCGCTTCCACTGCGCCACTCTGCTGTACTTGCATCTGCCTTTTTTGTTAGGACATCCCGGTGAGTAGCTTCCATTTTCAAGAGGGAGAGAGAGATACCTGGATGTCGTCTGAGTATTCAGGGACGAAGTGATGCCTAATCCAAATGAGAGGGGTTTATGTATTTCACTGTCAAACCGGATGAAACCAGTTCATCTATTTGTATGGTTGGTAGGCGTCTGACCTAAAAATACACCTATGGTTGTGAGGACCGCTCAAGGTCGTGGTGAAAAATATAAGGTTAGTGTTTTCCAAGGTCACGGTGAGGTCACGCAGGTGTTTGATGACGTCATGAAAATGAGACTATTTCTCCATCTATAGAACAGTTGATAGATTCCATTAATATAATCGTAGACCAGAGATGCCTGTTTGTGTTTATCGTAATGTGGATGGCCACTCTGACAGGGCGTCATAAATAGAGGTTATTACATGGGCATGTTAGTCATACGTTTTATACGAAACGAGTGTGAAATTTTGTATTGCCCTAGCGTTTGACGGCAAAATGTAATTTTGCAGGAGTTTCGTATACTATGACACACGTGCTCGAGTTATTTCTTTAGTGTCCATTTTATTCATGTACATTTGTGCAGTAAAACACGATAAACAATACGGGTGGCTGTAGGAGCGTTGAAGGGATAAGGGGTTAAAGGTTTGTTAAAAGTAGTAGTGGTGGTGGGGGATAGTGGAGGTAGTAATGGTGGAAGGCGAAAGGGGGCGGTTGTTGGTGTAGCTGGTATATGAGTAAGTGGGTGTAGTTGACTAGGGGGTGAGAGAGTGTGCTGTTGTGTAAATACTGAACCGTTATGTAAATGTAAATGAATGTGTTGTTAAAGATCACATATACTCCCTGGCGATACAAATACATAAACCATTTACTGACATCGTTACAAATGAAACCCCGTTATTAAAACTACTCATTTCGACATTTAATTGCCTTAAATCGACCTATTTGAAAACAGTGCACAATTTTCTTCCCGCGAAAGAAAGTTCAAACAATCAGAGGGGCGAGTTTCCGTGACGTAATGTGAGGTATACCTATATGGGTTGGTGTAGTATTCATCTACATTTCCGTGAGGTAGACGATCTTGTTTATAGGTTTGTCCAAACCGGCAATCGTGACAACTGTTTTAAAAATGAAAGCTCTGTTTTCACAATCTACTGCCATTTAATTTAATTTAATTTTGCTTATTTCCCGAGATACAACGTATTTTCATAGACGATTCCGCTTGTTGTCATAATGGTTAGAAATCGTTCTGTTACAAGCAGTGTCATGCAAAGTCTCTTTTGTCATGATTCAAAAACATATTCAACTACAAGTAGGATCTGAAAACAAACCGTAATCTAATTGATTCTCTTCAGACCATTTTTTTAAAAGTGGTGTCTGAGAATAAATGCTATTTAGGATTGTTTCCACAGAGTTACAAAATCTAACCTACTGTCTACTGGTAGTAAAATGTGTATGTGATAGATGGACTAAAGGATGTTGCATGACATTGCATATAACATAACATTTCACTCGAGGTGAGAGTATGATACTACTTACAATATTATTGTTACTTCGACCATAACCTCGCTTAAGAGGAAGATATCGTTATGTTACAAGTGTCATGCAAAATCCCTTTGGTCAGCAATCATTTACTACAACTAGTAAGTAGTTTTATTTTTCTTTTCACTCGATGAAAACAGATCTAAATAGCATCTTCTAGTATGGGGGTAGGTGTTTCTTGGTGTTTTGGAAGTGTGATGGATAGTTGATTGAGCGACTAGTTTCAGAGAAGTGGGCAGCAACTGCGTTGGCTTGTATTTGTTTGTGGGCAGGTTCGGGAGGTTTTATTGAGTTATATTTATGTATTTTCTCTCAATTTTGTTCCACATTTTCTGAGAGTTTTGATATATGTTGAGGACAGATATCTTGTGAGTTGGTTGTTGTTAAGGGTGATCAGCTGCAGGTTCCTGTCTAGCCAGTTTGAATGGCGGGGAGTATGAAGAGTGAGTGAGTGATTGAGTTTAGTTTTACGCCGCACTCCGCAATGTTCCACCTATATAGCGTTGGTCTGTAGATAATCGAGTCTGGACCAGACAATCCGGTGTTCAACAACATGAGCATCGATCTGCGCAATCGGGAACTGATGGCATGTGTCAACCAAGTCTAACCTCCCGTTAGTCGCCTCTGACGACAAGCATAGTCGCCTTTTATGGCAAGCATGGGTTGCTAAGGCCTATTCTACCCCGGGACCTTCACGGGTCGGGAGTATGAAGAGGAGTATATAAACACATATGAGGCACTATAAAGAAAACATATTTAACAACTTTGAGGAATGGTAATGGTGGGGAAAGGAATGCAATGTATAGCCCCTGAATATATGTCACAATAGGCTAACCTGTTGCTGACTATGGTATCAAACAGTACTCGCTTCCTAGTCCTTGTATCTGTCCATATTGATAACAAAGTAGTATTACCTCTATCGCCTAGAAAATGCCACTGGATCAAACCACATCCTGACAGCGGGACAACACAATTACAGGTTCAATTTCAAAATCCCAAGGAAAAACCTTCCGTCCTCCTTCGAGGGCAAGTGTGGCGCCATCAGATACTGGGTCCAGGTTGAGATCGTGATGACGTTCCCGAACGTCAACCAGTGGAGGTACCACGGCATCACCATACTTGACGACATCAACGTCAACCACTCTGAGTATCAGGTACAATTATATGGATGCTGAACATAGTGCCTTTTGAAGTTTCTACTTTTGAGGTGCCGATTGGAAGCTCGTTAACTAAAAGCGGAGGACCTCAAACAGTTTCATGTCAGCGAAAGTGAAGTAGTTTCTATGTCACGTTGAAGACTTTGCGTGAAAACTGTAGCAGAAACAATATCAAACCATGTTTCTCGTAGTTCTGTTCATTTATTTAAACCTGCCCACATTCAACCTACATGTTATTGTTTTTATTTCCAGGCATCAGTGGAATGCCAGGCACAGAAACAGGTTTTTAAGACTCTTGGTTTTGGAGATGCTGGTTCTCTGACCTTGACTGCTGTAACTGACAGGGGAGCTTACTGCGCAGGAGAAACGATCGCACTGAAAGGTACACATTGTTCTAACAAAGCTGGAGGAACTATGTTGACAATTTGTATGTTTAAATCCATAATAAATAATGAGTCTTGTGCTCCAGTTGTGGTGAAGAACGAGTCAACGAGGGATCTAGGGAAGCTGAAAGCTCAGTTGGAGCAGAAAGTTGTCTACAAAGCCAAAAATGAGTTTTCCAAAAGCAAAATAAGGACAGAGCACAACGTAATCAGGGTTCTGGATGGGACTCCAGTCATGAAGGTTGGCCAACCAGATGCAAAATACCGCGTTCATTGTAACTATTACTTCACAAATATGTATTCACAATATATGCATTTCTGTATTTAAAATAACATCCATTCTATGGTCAAAGTATTCAGGTTTTAAGGGTAGTGTTTTGCACACGGTTGAAGTCATAATGTCTTGCTGATGATCTGTTTCTATAACGGTTTCCAACCTTTGCCATTTACGCTCAGTGAAATCAGTTGGGGCAGACGTTCGAGATACGTTATGTTTTGGCTTTGCTTATTCCAAGCATAGTAGGTGATTGTCATCTGATATTTCATTAATCCACGACAAAATCAAAACCTTTCTTCTGTCCAGGGAGAGGATAGGGTGTGGAAAGACCAACTTTTGGTCGACTTCGACCAAGGCCACATCCTGTCGCATCATTGCCGTCAGTTACTTTATCAAGGTAGGAAGAACTTTCATCAAGGTTTCTATATTTTAGCCAATGTCCTGTGTATTCCTAATTATTGAAAATTGAAAACACTTTTGGCCATAAAGTTCATAAGGTATCTCAGTTCTCAGTCCGTAGTTGCACCATGAACATGTTGGTATATTGTGCTATGAGATACATTGTCACAAATCGCAGCACTTACGTGTGAACCTAAAACCAGATGACCCAGGAGTGTAACAAATGCCTCAGTACAAACGCCACAATGATCTATGGTGTCACAATGTTATGTGTCTCTGGTCCATGCTAGGATGTGTGAGATTCGAACACCTGATTTGTATCGACATTCTTAGATTTAACATCACCGACGTGCTTATCTTTGTCAATTGTGCTACTTCGTATTCGCCAACTCAGGCTGATAAAGTCATAACAACTATTTCAAACAATTTAAGTACGAACTCATAAACCTTGTCACAGCAATGCAGTTTATATATTGACTTTTTCAACAGGTACTGGTGGAGGTGTTTTTGGGTCAGAACATTGAAATCGCTTTACCTATCACTATTGGCACCATTCCGTACGGCCACGCCCCTGCTGCTGGGGTAACGGTATGGGGAGCTACTGCTGGCACCAGCACGGGTACGTCTGACTAAGGCTCCATGAAAATGCTTACGACCTTGGATGTTCCGGTTTGAATTAACCTTCAGCAACCGATATTTGTCGTAACATACAACTAACTGGATCGTGTGTGTGAGGCTCGCTGAATTGTCATTATATCCCAGTTACGTAGATCAAGAGGATGATGTTAATCACTGGATTATCTGGTCCAAAGTATTGGTTGACAGACCGCTGGCGTACAGCTGAAATATTGCTGAGCTCGTAAAAACAGAAGAAACGAACACACAAAAAATGTGTTTACAAATTTGGGTTTGGTCGTGAGCGTTAAGTACTTGGACTTGTCAGATGAAATCACATAATACGTGACGTCATCAAATAGTTGTAGAGTTTGGAAGATACAAGATATATGATATACTATATATGTTCAAAGGAATGCTCAGGTGAGTAAAGTGTTTAACGTAACAGTATTCCAGTGTGAACTGAAAAAGGTGTCACAGGTATTGGACTGACAAGTTTAGTATATTATTTTGGGATTTGAGCAACCAATTACTGGTTTCCTATGGGTCCAAGGGACGAAGTTCTCTATAGTGAATTATTGTATCCCATAGGAAGTATTTTCAAAGTTAATGGTACTTATAATTTTGCCATTATAACAGAAAGAATACACATCATCGTTCGATTCTGGAATCTACAAAACTGTCCACGTGTATGGGTCAGTGACGAATCACGCATTCTGCTTCAGTGCTATGACGGACGTGTACATGTTTATCAACGTTGAAATGAACGTTTCGCCCAGGTTCACTGATATGGTGGACCAGTGTTATTATGTTTTGAGACATATCCTACAATCAGAATATAACTTTGTGCGCCTTCAAGGCAATTGAACTGTTGTTCGGTACAGAGACGGAACCTCAAGGGTGTTTATGGTTCCGATGATTGTCCGGCAACTGGAGTTATTCCAGCAAGATAATGCTAGGCCTCACACAACCCATGCCAGTATTTGGTAGCATCAGACTGAGGACATCACAGTGCTTCCCTGGCCTTCCAAATCGTCCGACCTCCACCCCATCAATGATTTGTGGGATGACCTCAGTCAACGCGTAGTGAACGTCAACCGACGCGTTAGATCAGCTAGATCAGTTAGATCGAGGGCATTGCAAGAGTAATGAGCTTGAAGTCCAGAAAGTCGAATTCAAAGACGTATTCAGTCCATGCCATGCCGTGACTACGAAGAACAAAATTTTGGGGTTCATGGAGACAATGGCAGATGTTAATGAGAAAGACCAACTGGAAACGGACGCATTCATCCTTTGAACTCTCTATAAACTATACATGATAAAGGACATTTGGTCAGTAAAGTTTGACTGCAAGTAATCAAGAATTACATGTGTTATCTTACTTTATACATATGCGTTTCTTTTGGGGTAGAGTATATAACAGTTACACTACTTATACAGCACTTATACAGTACAGTGGGGAAGTCTGTAGAAGGTAGCCCTGGCCTGTGATAGTTGCAAGATAGTGATAGATGACATCAAATATGAGCCATTCGTAAGTCACAGCTTGTCCCAAAGCGCTATGACAACAGTATTCAACAAAAGAACATCTGAGATAGGTCAGAACCACCCACCTGGAGCCCAGACACCAAGAAAACAACACCCATCAGGCAAATACTCAACTGTCATAGGAGCACAAACACTTAATAACACAGAAAAAGATTAGGAAAAGTTCCCTTCCTGATCTGAAAATCCTGTCAGCAAAGCGATTAATGGCTATGCCATCACTAACCTAGCAGCATAATCTAAATTTGTTCGTGCTTTGCTGGTGTCTGCTGTGACTAAAATGTATCATCCGGTTGTTTATCATTGTGGATTCATTTCAGAGGTCGGTGTCTCCAGTTCCACAGCCTACATCAAATGCAACCGGGGATTCTATTCCTGCATAACGGATGACGAGTTTTCCAACTTCAAATACGTCCCCATGTGTTCTTACAACACTTTCAGCACTGTCCATAGTTCCTGATGATGATGTTGAGTCAAACAAACATTATGGCCCTGATGTTGGTACAGATGGTGATCCTGGTGGTGGTCCTGGTGGTGGTCCTGAAGGTGGTCCTGATGGTAGTGCAGCATTAGAAAATGCATAATCCACTACGCCGACATGACTGAGCAGGAGAGTACCAACTCGTATTGACCAGATGAAAGATCATTGTATAGATCTGAAGTTTCCAATTGGATGATTTGAAGGCAGACCCGTGAAGGTTTCGGGGTAGAGTAGGCCTTCAGCAACCCATGCTTGCCATAAAAGGCGACTATGCTTGTCGTAAGAGGCGACTAACGGGATCGGGTGGTCAGGCTTGCTGACTTGGTTGACACATGTCATCGGTTCCCAATGGCGCAGATTGATGCTCATGTTGTTGGTCACTGGATTGTCTGGTCTAGACTATTTCGATTATTTACAGACCGCCGCCATATAACTGGAATATTGCTGAGTGCGGCTTAAAACTAATCTCACTCACTCACTCGATTTGAAGGCAAATGTTTTAATGACTGAAAACAACATGCTCAGGAAGTATTATCTTTACGCAGTATTCCAGTATCATCGCAAATACTGAACAGTGATTATTATTACTATTTTGATTTTCCTGTTCATCTGATAAATAATTCGTATCAGGGAAAGAGCTAGTTCTGGTCTGACCAAAGGCCAGGAAAATATCGACAAAAGCCAAATGGGGAGTTGATGTCGATATCACAATATTAAATGTTAAAAACCGTCATATAAATGGAGACAAAGTCAAGGTTGTCAAAGTATGTGAATCATTTAAAATACCACCCTTCCGAGTTGTATCTGAAGTTTTTTTTCTCGGTCGAGCAAAATTGATATAACATGCATTTACAACGGATGTTTAATGAAAGAATCTAGGCTAACGAAACAGTAAATAGTATACCACGAAGGAGGTCAAGTCCAGTTTACCACATATCATCAAAGGTTTGTGTGTCAAAGGATAAATTGGGTGAACGTATTAAAGCCATGTAGTGAAAATACTGCGCACTCCATTTTGAAAATTAAAGTACATTTTCATCTATTCTTGTTGATTTATACATTTTTTGAAATTGTGGATTTCAGTTTCATTATGAAGAAAATGCAGCTATAGATTCATCCAATTTATTTGGAATGTAAGATTTGTAAGTATGATAATGTCAATATTTCACATGATGAACGCTAGATTTTGTACCTTTGTCTATGACTCTCTGGATCATGTTCCACACCTAAGTCACAGGTGCCCGTGAATTTATCTTTGATACAACTTACTTTATTGCTTAAACGTATGTCCAACCTTAGCGCTGATTAATTTTACGCTATTTAAATTATGAACTGTCGGATGTCGGCGAAAGTATTTTTCTGACTTCTTCCTAATTCTTCTTCTCGAGTGTTTGTAATGGTCGGTAAACCACAGTTTAAGAATGTGTTATTTAGCAGGGGACCTTGTCACTGTTTTATCAGATAGCCCGAGAAAAATGGATGGCATAGGCGGATCCAGAGAGGGGAGCTAACACGCATACACACACACGCACGCGCGCACACACACACACACACACACACACACACCTTTTGTCGTGAAAACGGGTGAAAATGAACTGTGCATCTTACTCAAAAATGCCCTGAATAGGATTCAGAGCATTGACAAACAAGTTCGAATCCAGTTTGTCAGTAGAAAGCATTTGAAATAATAGCCAGATGACCTAAATCCTGTCTTGATGCAAGAGGATCATCAGTCGGGGTTATAGCTGAAAGTGTTGTGATATATCATTGTAAAGTAACTTAAATAATGTTTATCTGTTAGTGAAAGATCGGTGCAGAATATGCCAAACATACCGTGTCAATGTGCAAACATAGGTCTGATCCATCATTATACTGCATAAATAATTATTTGAAATATAATCATCAAGACGTTTACCTTTGTTGTTAGTATTGGTACTTCCCCCTTAGGGATTAGATCCATTGAGGTCGCCCATGATGGTATTAGTTAGCTGACGATCGTACTGCTCAAGATGGAGAAATGCACAGGGAACAAAGCGTAAAGGTTGTTTGCAAAGTCGGACGGAAACAGTTTTGTGATTGCTTTTGATAGAAAAAGGACACTCTCCCACCAAAATATGAGAGCCACCAGTAGCTTATCACATGGAGGTGAAAACCATCCGGGAGAATTGTTATGGTAAATATCAGTTGCATCTGTACGTAACTTTGTTTTTGTACGTCACTTCTAAAATAAAAGCTGATGGTCTGAAATGTCGTAATAATAAATAACATTGTTTCTACGTCCTCTGCAATTCCTATGTAAAAACTTTATAGTGCTGCTCATGGGGGTTCAGCCAGGGATCTTGGACATGTGGAACTTCTACTTCGTGTGAGTGAGTTTGTCAGAGAGTGTGCGCGCTAGCGAGCGGGTTGGTGATTGATTGAGTAGGTGATTGGGTTAGTGAGTGAGTTTACCACAAATTGGTGGTTGTTTGGTTGTTCTTTTTAATAAGAGTCTTCAGTCTTAAATATATTGATATGCCTACCTGAAGTTATATGGGAGTACGTTTTAGCTATTTCTACAAAGCGAGTTCCGTGGTATTCTTTAGTATTCTTATATTGGTCAGATATGGCCTAACATATACTCCAATATGAATCCGGACAAACACCATGACTGGATACCAATCGGCACAATTTGACTTGTACAATCCTAAGACGTAAGGAAAGAGTGAGTGAGTGAGTGAACGGATATGATTTTACGCAGCTTTTAGTAATTTAAAAGTTTCAGCAATATCACTGCCTATTGGTTTTGATGGTCTATAGACCAATACCGTCCCAGACAATCCTGTATCTGATTTGATTTTGGTTTGTGCTAAAGTCGTGGCACCCAGACAGGTGGAATAATCCATTCGATCTATTCCAATTCAGAGTGAGCTGAGAAAGTGAACAAGCTATTTTCATGAATGACAAATGACAGTTTGAACTGGTCTGGTTCTTTGCAAACAAATAAATGTTTATACTGTTTCGTGTTTTAGGCGTTTGTGGCTTGGTAGGGGTGCCCTCATTACTACTATTAATAATACCCAGTCTGAAAATCCCCCCAATAACTAAACCAAACAAACAAATAATATAGAAAAAGAAAAAAATTACCATAATCATAAAAAAAATGAATAAATAAAAAGTAAATAAGGAAAATAACAAATAACATACAAAATAAATCAATTACTAAACCAATAAACTAAACAGCATATTATGAAGGATGGGTATACACTGCACATACATGAAAAAAAGAATGCGAGGATGCAAGCAAGGCCCAAATCTCTTTCCCGCGAGCGGTTGCTTCATTTAATCAGTCATGTCGTAATACACCTGTCAGTCATGTTGATTTCATCAATCAGTATTCGGGTGTATAAGATATGTGATAAACGAACTTTCAGTTGAAGTACGCTTCAATATAGGGGGCGTATGTCATGGTGTTATCACAACGGTATCGCATTACTATCTCCAGCACACCGAGAGATGTCGCTATAGTCACCTGGTCTGCAATCCTATATGTGACTCAGGTTGTTGCATATGAGACCAGCGGCCAAAACACTCACTTCATTGTGTCCTCTGTGAAATACGCCACCGACACAACGCATTACCGACCCGAAGACATTCCTCCGTTTTCTGTTGGTCACCGCCGGGTTATATAGTCTAAAAAGTCGTTTCTCCAAGACCAGAGATGTCGACATTCAGGACATGCGCAGTGCTTCTAGACGGAGGGAAGGAAGTGTACCGTCCAGGGGAGGCCGTGACGGGGGAATTAGTGCTCGAAGTTACAGAGAATGTCACAGTGAAAGGGGTCCGAGTTTATCTGTATGGAGAGGCGCTGGTCAAGTGGGACGAGTACTCTAGTACCCTTGGGGGAACTAGGGACTATGTTGCCAGGGAGAAATATATTGGACGCGTATTTACAGTATTTGGCAAAGGACGTAAGTTCAAGACAGTTTACAATTGTAGAAAAAGGAAGTTTCGTGACTTTTATTATTTTTATGAAAAACTGGGTATCCTTTTACGCAGCAGTATTGCAATATCCTCGCTGGAGACACCAAAATTGGGTTTCACTCATTGTACCCATGTGGGGAATCAAACCTTCATCTTCGGCGTGACGAGTTAAAGCTTTAGCCTCTTGGCTAGCCCCGAAACAATAATGAAATCAATGTATCAGTGTTATCAATCTTTACAATGTTTAGATCAGGATGTAATATACTTGGTATTCAGTTAATGAGAAATGGTCTGGCTAGTGTTAATTATGTAAGCATTGTAAAGCTATGGCAGACGAAGTACGTGTTATATGTACTGTTAGTGAAATTTGCCTCTTTGACCCATATTGTATACATATCAGGTAACGCATCTGTACTGTGTATTATTTTGTACTGCAGGTCGCCGCTAAAACGGCTTAAAATTAACCTCACTCACCCACTCAGTCTTTGGCCTGATATTAAAATGTACAACATGTATATTGATAACAGGTGATATTTGAGCTGATATCAAGCTGCTTCAGTGGAAAGCTAATCTCTTAAGTAGGACAATACCTACTGTATAGGAAGCGACCTGTAAGTGGTATGGACTTTAAACCAAGTGTCTGTATTCGTGAGCTGAATAGGTACAGAGATATCCCAGATGGTAGAGAGCTGTCAAGATAATGTACACGACTTTTAGCAGAAACTTCTTATGGACGTGGAAAGAGTTTTGTCGTTTCTAATCCAGATGAGCTCTCACGAGTTTATGAAAATGCTGTAGGGAAGGCAGATAAATGTGTGAAAGCTAAACGACATTACGTGAGAATCAGGCAGAAGGATCATTAGCCATGACAGTTAGTTCTGCTACGTTAACAATGACAACAGGGAGAACCTGATACCTACACCCAGATCATTAATCGTTGCTGGCTCTTAAGATATGATAATTAAGAATCCCTAATATTAACGCTGTTTTTATTCAGATTATCTAATAATAACAATGCATCATTACAAGTCTCTGATTGGGGACGATTGGTCAAAGAATTCGCTCGTCACGCCGAAGCAATATTTGCTAGTTTTGGCATATGACTGGGTCTATCTGAAGCTGCAGATACTTAAAAAAAACTTAACGACCCGCGAAGGTGCTGGGGTAGAATAGGCCTTCAGCGACCCATGCTTGCCATAAAAGGCGACTATGCTTGTCGTCAGAGGCGACTAACGGGATCGGGTGGTCAGGCTTGCTGACTTGGTTGACACATGTCATCGGTTCTCAATTGCGCAGATAGATGCTCATGTTGTTGATCACTGGATTGTCTGGTCCAGACTCGATTATTTACAGACCGCCGCCATATAGCTGGAATATTGCTGGTGCGGCGTAAAACTAAACTCACTCACTAAAGGCTACTCTACCTATAATCAACTCATTTCATAATTTTTCAACTTTTCTCATAATCCTACTGAAGTCCAACTGTCGTAGGTTAACAAGTGTATTGGATAAACCCAAGGTTTCCGACGTACGATAGTTAGCCACTAAACATTTGTTGTTTTACGCCGCACTCACCAATATTCCAGCTATATTACAGCGGTCTGTAAGTGATCGAGTCTAGACCAGACACTCCAGTAATCAACAGCGCAACTGGAATAGGAATCCATGAGTTCACCAAGTCAGCGAGTCTGACCACCTCATCTCATTAGTCGCCTCTTATGTCATGCGTTGGTTACTGAAGAACAATTCTAAACCGGATCTTCACGGGGGAAACTTTGTTGACTGCCACATCAGTGGTGATAGTGATTTGTGTTCATGCCGTTCTCTCTGTCTCCCAGAAAACGTTGCTGGACCAAACCACACCCTGACAGCTGGACAACACCATTACAGGTATAAGTTCATCCTCCCAAAGGAAGGGCTACCGTCCTCCTTCGAGGGCGAGTTTGGTGCCATCAGATACTGGGTCAAGGTTGAGGTGGAAAGGCCGTTCCCCAATTTCGACAAGTGCTGGTACACCGGTATCACCGTTTTGGACGACATCAACGTCAACAACTATAAGGTACAACAATGCTCAACACGGTAAAAGTGATAAAGTTCTGGTACATCATCGATCATTCAATAAATGACGTCTTAGAAATATTTGGGCGGTGGGGTAGGCAAGTGGTTAAAGCGTTTGGTCGTCACACCGAAAACCCAGGTTCTATTCCCCACATGAGTACAATGTTAAACCTATTTCTGGTGTGCCGCCATATAGCTGGAATATTGCGGATGCGGCGTAAAACTAAACTCACTCACTATTTCTGGTGTCCTCGTCGTGATATTGTTGGAATACTGCTAAAGGCGGCGTAAAACTAAACTCACTCACTCACTAACTTAGAAATACTTGGGTTCATGACTTCTTCTGACTGTTCTCAAGTGAATGTTGAGATCAGTTGAGTCTGTACAGTTTTAGCACTATGTCTGTGTAGAAATGTACTTCATACATTAAAGCCATGTAAGAAATTGGTGTTCAGTGAGGAGAGTGAACAGTTTAATCGCAGCTCACCCAACCTCCTTTTTCAAATAAAATAATAAATAATAGATATAATATTATACACAGGCCTCGATTCTCTATTTGAATGTTCAGCGAATAGTTAGTCCTTTTGTTCTGGTCTTAAGGATTGCTTCATTGGAAAGAAATCTAAAACAATACTCCCTTACAAGTGGTTCTAGTGATAGCTCTTATTTTTCCCCCCAAAGCTTTATGATCAGTGTGCGAAACAGTGTCCAAATTTGGCTAGCCAGTTGGGCTGGCTACATCTGAAAGGTATTAGCCCACAAAATATTTCAATAGCCCGTAGTTTAAATATAGAAACTGAGAACAGATTACAAAAATAGAGAATAAGATATTGTCGGCATGACACGGATTTCATCATTAAGCTGCTAATAATGATGAACATTCTTATCAGGCCATAATCGTGCAGGAATTTTAAGTGTATTTTAACCTAACAAGTCGGAGAGAGTGACAAACTGATTACAAACTATTTACAAACTGAACCCATGAAAATTCACTCATTAGTCGGACCAGTGGAGATTTACTGGTCAGAATGGATTTTTACTCGTCATGGGCTAGCGGACCGGTTGCTATTTCGCACACTGTTTGGGATAGTCAACCTAAAGCTGTGTGTTTTTTGTCCAAGGCAAAAATCCGACGAGCAGTAGTAAAACAACTATCCAAGGCTTTGGGAATCGGAAATGCTGGTTCTCTGAGCTTGAACGCCGAAATAGACAGGGGAGCTTACTGCGCAGGGGAAAAGGTCGCTCTGAAAGGTACACTATGCTCTTGGTGACACGCCCACAACGAAGGAACTATATTGATTTCTTCTGTTTTTTCCTAAACTCACAGCATACTGAACAGCA
The DNA here is from genome assembly GCF_037392515.1 of Haliotis asinina. Taxonomy (NCBI): domain Eukaryota; kingdom Metazoa; phylum Mollusca; class Gastropoda; order Lepetellida; family Haliotidae; genus Haliotis; species Haliotis asinina. The sequence continues at coordinate 16,344,898 of NC_090291.1, forward strand.
AAATATACGCAATTTTGAAAGAGAAACAGAAAAAATGAAATGTCATAAAGATAAGCGTTCATATTTATGTGCTTTCTCTACAAAAATGTTAAAGAGTCAGAATTGCGTTTCTTTTGCTTCTCAGTATATATGACCAATCGTGTGTTTCAGTTGTGGTAAAAAACGAGTCTACGAAGGACCTGGGGAAACTGAAGGCACAATTGGAGCAGAAAATCGTCTTCACTGCGCACAACGAGACCAAAAATATCCACAACATCATCAGAATCTTGGAATCGTCTCCTATAAAGAAGGTTGGTCATAACCCAAAGCATAGGTGTTGTTACCGTATCGCGGGCCCGATCTGAGCCTCGTTACATAAAGATATCGTAATACTGCGACTGTCGAACCTCCTATACTGAACTTCCTATACTGTACGATGGGCGCGGTGGGCGAGCTGGCTAAAGCGCCAGGATAGTGATCCAGCAAGGTTGAGGTGTCGGGAACGAGCCCACCTGTGACCGGAGGTAAACACCTTGGAGTTACCTTTGTGTGCAGACTCTTTGTCACAGCCCCTAGTGTACAGTACAGCCCCTAGTGTACAGTACACAACCCTGTGCATTTAAAAGAACGCACGAATCCGTTGGTATATTACCAGATGGTGGCTACATGAGTACGTGCATACACCTAGTTGTGGGCACAGCAATGTGCAGTAAACTTGGACAAAGTACTGTGACTATGTGTCCTAGTCCACCCAGCTGTGAATTGGGTACCTCATTAGGATGAGAGAGTCACAATAAACTCGGTGCGACTAGTGGCAGCAAGAGTTGCATACTCCCCAGTGAGTTGAGATTGATAATACGATGTGACGCTGATACGGACATCCCATTTTCACTATACAACGCCGTGGTATTGCTGGAGTATTGCTAAAAGCGGCGTAAAACTAACTCACTCACTCACTAACTCACTCACTCACACCAGTCTAAAATGAGGCTTGCTGTACTCTCGAAGACTAAAGAGCATTTGATAACCACAAGCAAGGGTCCGAGAAAAACATAGTGTTGATATTATATAATTACGATATGATCACATGCTGATCGCCATTGTATAGGACCCGCGAAGATCCGGATTAGCACTGGTTGCGGAGAAAACACGCGTTACTATTACGATTGTTCTGTGGACCCTTTAAAGTATCTGTCCTGTTACAGGGAGAGGAGCGAGTGTGGGATAACCAGCTGCTGGATGTAGACGCCATTCCACCATCGACGAAGATGAGGTCCTGTCACGTGATTGAAGTCAGATACTTTATCCGGGTAGGTGACACTGAGCGCTAGGACAACAGAGTTTTGTGAAGCGTAGGCAATATTGCTCTGAAACCCAAAATCCCAGCAAACAAATTCACAGTGTCACAACGTTATCCTGAGGACTCCCACTCTGGTACGTCATTTGTACGTCGATACAAGGTTAAAGTCATTTGATGTTGGAGTATTTTGCGTTGTCTTTTCGTTCTATTTAAAGTCAATAGTTGAATAACTTTTCCGGTAGCAAGAATCCTCCTTCGTCAATTTGCATGTTGCTTTGGTGATGTTTATTCTGAAGCTGTAACTAAATAATGAAGAAATAACATCAAAGTGAACAGTTTCACAAAACGTTGGTAGAACCTTGTAAGGAGGCCAAAGCATGACGTTTCCTCAATGTAAATTTGCAAATTTTGTTATTACGTTGTAACATAACGTTATAAAATGACAAGATTCTAATCTTGTGACCAGTGCTTTGCCAGCTGACCATCAGGGTCTGCAGGCTTTAAAATCTACAGGCCCTAAATGAAATCCGTAAGCAATTTTGTTAAAGTAAAAACAATAAAAGCAAAACAGACAGTTTCGCACTGTTTCTACAAAACCAACTAGCGAAGCGTATGGTGCTGATAGATAGACATTCCCATGCGCAAAGCGCTGAAATACAAGTAAGTAGCGCTGAAATACCAGGAAGTAGCGCTGAAATACCAGGAAGTAGCGCTGAAATACCAGGAAGTAGCGCTGAAATACCGGGAGGTAGCGCTGAAATACCAGGAAGTAGCGCTGAAATACCAGGAAGTAGCTCTGAAATACCGGGAAGTGAATCTGCAAGTTATCGTAACATGATGGATCATGAATGATTCCAGAACATTAATAACGAAAAAATATCATTGGAAAGATTCCAGTTGAAAAAAGAAAACTGACAGATAATTCATTGAAGGCCAAAAGGGCCTGCAAATGTTTGAAACTGATACAATGATAACCGCCGCTGGGCCTCCGGGCCGGCGATTATTTCGAACGCTGGAACTTGACATTACAAACCTACAACCTGCCCCCAACGTTATACGTTAGCTGGGATATGTTAATACAATCTACTGGCAGCACTTTCTGCGTTTCGTAACGGTAAATAGTATCCAGTCAGTCATATTTGCCAGTTGCTCTGAAATTTATCACTCACTCCAGAGAGGTTGCTAAGCAAAGAACATAGTCTGCTTCTCCCTTCACCAGGTCCTGGTAGAGGTGCCTTTCGGATTAGACCTTGAGACCACAATGCCCGTCACTATCAGCACCATACCTTACGGCCACACCCCAGCGTCTGTGAGAAGGGCTGCAACTGGCGGTGCCACTCGTAAGTCTCACTGTGAAGATTATTTAACGTGAATGCAAGCGTATGTTTTAATAATGGACTCTTCTCAAATGAACTGCTTTGTCAGCAGAACGGGGTAACAATTCGTTCTGAGGGCCATGTTCTCATCATTTCTCACCTGGTATGGTCACTGTTTGATCCTGATTTGAACATAGCTGGAACGGCACAATTAATTCTGCATATATAGAACCAGTTTTACTAGCACCCACGTACTGTAGACTGGATTTGAAGCTCATAAACATTTGGATGATCTCCATATACTAGTCAGTATCTTTGGAGGTCATAATACTCGTACCAATCGAAACGTTAACCTCAGTATAATCTTTATAATCTGGAACGAAATTATTGCAGTGTCATCAGTTTGATTAAATCTGAAGGACAAGGTCATTCCTGGCATCACCAACCTTTGGTGCCATTGTGACTAGGGAACTTAACAGTGTGAATCAAACCTACATAATTTCTACAAGATCATGGCCACAACAGATGTGATATTGAAAGAAGGATCTGGCCAGGGTAACAGAATGCATTCGAGTAAATACGATAGTAAAATAGCTGAAATTTGGTCTTTTGTGTATAGTTTACCGACACACATCAATACTGCAGATACATGATGGTGGCTTACAAAGAAAGACAATCCAGTGATTGCCACTGTGAACGTTGAACTACATTAATGGGAGAGGTGACGTGTGTGAACCGCGTCCACGATCTTGATCCCTCAGGCAAGCATGGCTTTCCTGAACACCAGCTCAGGTCATATGATGGACTGACAGTCTATTCCATTTTGTTTATTGAGGCATCTGGAGGTATCAAGCTTTCTATAGTTGATATGATGTGTCATTGACCCAGATTACACCCGGACGTTTCTTACTGTGGATTCATTTCAGAGGCTGGTTCATCCACGGTTCTGTGTTATCAAGGCATCTGGTGGTATCAGGCTCTCTTTATAAAATTGTAGTTTATATGACGTGTCATTAACCCAGATGTTCCATATCCTCATTTCAGAGGCTAGTCCTTCCACAACTTTACGCTACACCAAATGTGTCCGCGGAGTGGACATTTTTGACAAATCAGAAGGGCATTTTGTGAGCTTTCTCTACACACCGATGTGTCCGTATGTCATCAATTACACCTTCCCCCCTCCACAACCTGCCGCCGCAGCAGCTGCACAACCACGTGCTGCTGCTCAACCACGTGCTGCTGCTAACACCGCCGCACAGGCAAAGACTGCAACTAGGGCCCCACTCAACCCTTCTGCTCCTCCGATGCCCCCCTCCTATGACGATGTGGTGAAGATGGACAATCCAGATCCCACCGTAAGTAAGACTCATGGAATGAAAGTGATACAGAAATGTATTTTCAAACTATGCCCTCGCCATGCATCGTTCCGTCATGGAAACACATCTTCTACATTGACAGGATCAACATAAAATTAATTCCGATAATTTTCGTCGGGCCGAAAATGGTTTTACATCAATCAATATTCGATTGAATATCACCAGAAGGCCTCTGTTCGCTATATTTAAATCATGCCAACCTGTAAATGATCACCCCCCAACACTCTCAAAGTTATCTTGACCACAAGTGTTCGGTCCGGCTTGTTTGGGGCCGTCGAAAGCACCTTAAAGCTCACACATGTATCTTAAACACATAGATATGTATTATATCTACCTTAGGATGTTACAAAACCCCACATAATTGATCCGATAAAGTTAAACCCTTGTTTCTCTCCATTCCCAAAAAAGCCTCTATCAAAAGAGTGCAGTCTCTGTTTGGTCTAAGCTCATCACAGGCAATGAAGTCCTGCACTACTCTCCTGGAAGACATGAAGTTAGGATGGCCGACATAGGTCAGTCTATTCTCATCACAAAGGTGTTTCAGTTTTTCGGTCAGGGTGTAAGCCTCCGTGTTGAGGGCATCATGATTTCTGCGGCCTTGTCTCCATCTATTCCGGTATCTTGGGGTGACTCCAGAAAGAAGTACCACAGCAGTGTAACTTGCTAAAAGTACACAACACATTATACAAAACATCTGAAAAATCGAATTTTAACTAAGAACAATAACGTCCTTTGGACTTTTGACCCTACTTTGCAGTCGCTCTTTTAGAGGTAAATGTCAGCGTAAGTTGTTATGCGTACAAACGTGTCATGTATTCAAATGTGAGATTGAGCTCGACACATTTTTAAAAGAGTGCATGAAGCTAGATGACAAACCGTGGGTTTTGTTTCCTTACTATGTATGCCAGGCTATTTCGAGAAATCATCCAAGACTTGCCTCGACGGCATGTGCGCGAGGCCATTGATCCCCACGTGCACATGCACGTGCACGATGATGATGGAGAAACAGGGTTAACTTAAAACTCACATCAGAAATGACGCGATTTGGGCAGTCACCACACCACGTCTTTTTGCATGCGATATCCTTTACATGGGTATATTGGGTATGGGTATATAACACGGGTATGGATATAATAATCCTAATTCTGTGCAAGATCGTAATTCTTCAACGGTTTTGAAAAGAGAGCTTCACTTTGAGCAACGTGTTTACCTCAAATACAATGCTTTGGAACTCTATATCGTAAAATATAGGTAGATACAACACTAGTCTATGAATCTGGACACTTTTCAAGATACCTATGTGAGGTTTAAGTTGTCTTTGACAGCCCGGGCCATGTCTGGCCGAACAGTGACTTAACATCTTTGACCGCGACTTTTTTGAGAATAGCTTTACTACGGGACTCTCGTTATGTAGTCATTTGTTTCGTGTATATATATAACAATCAAGCTATACATTTGTGAAGACTGGGAGTGTATTTATCCAGATGTGTACATTTCGTTGTAATATTCTGAGATTATTTACCAATTTTAGTGTTTTTAGCAATACCAGGTGGAAGTGTGACCCGAATTTTCTTGCCCCGCGTTTTAGGCCACCCCATCTTTGCATAATGTGTTACTGTAATTGTGTGTATCATGAGTGAGTTAGTAAAACGTTTACGTTGCCTCTGCAATATTGTCCCCATTCATTGGTGCCTTTCCCGTTAAGACCAAGTAACAAGTACGTCTGGATACATTCCAACTTTATCGTTGAATCAACATACTAAAATGCACTTCAGGGTTGGAATTGAATTGAATCGAATATCAAGTATTCTGAGCGGAAGGTTACAGCCATTGTCTCTCACATTGGGTATGTCCTTCAATTTGCAGCCAGAGAAGGTCGACAAGCCCTATGGCTTGCTACTGATTCGCTTCCCAGATGGCCATGTAACGGACTTCAGACATCTTATTGAAAGACAAAAGAAGAGTCTTGCAGCGAGTGAGGGAGAACTCATTGCATTTGCACAACAGGTGATCTAAAAACCGTCTTCCTTTATAATTCTATATTAAAGCATCAAAGCCACTGGCATGTCCACTGACATCTCTGCCCAAAGCAGGTCGACTGTTAGTCCGATAGTTGTTCTCTACACGACCTGTGGAATCAGTCACAAACACAATGGCACACTTCATTGAGTGCCTGAAAATTACGGGAACATACACTAATCAAGTCAAGATAGTGAAGAACAAAAGGTTGGACTTAATTTTAACCAAATTATCAATTGCCGAGAGGCTGTTATTGTGCCTTAAAGTATAAGAAGGTTCCTATTGTATGTTTCGTATATTTTATTTTTACTTTATGTATATAACCATTGGAAACTGTGGTGAGTTTTTTGTCGCTTGTAGCAATATTCAAGTAATATCACGGAGGGGAACACCAAAACTGGGCTTCACATATTGTACGCATGTGAGGAATCGAACCCGGATCTTCGGCGTGACGAGCGAATGCTTTCAACATTTGGCCATTCCACCGCCGAAGAGTTATTCATCTTACATGAAGGCCCGTGTTACATGAAGTAACCCGTGTTGACTTAGCTGACATCTTATTCCAACTACGAAGAATTCTGTAATTCATGATGTTGACCACCGGATTTTCTGGTCCAGACTCAATTACAGTGGACGCTGTCATAACCGGCATCTGCCCAATGCGGCACGTTGTCAACACCGGCACAAAGTCTCGTCCGTGACTTGCACATTCATGATCAGTTCTGCAATCCGGTACATTGTCTAAACTGGATTATTTACTTAGTCACAAAGAGTGCCGGTTTAGAGAGCTTCCACTGTGCTTACAAATCCTGGACTATTTTAGACTGTAGCCTAAAACAATAAACAGATAAACAATTGGCTAATTATCTAAAAGACAAATAACGGCAAAATATGGTTTGTTTACAGGTCATTCATGACCCCGACATGTGGCCAGCACGAACCTCTATCGCCATTTTGAAGTTCCCGTCTGTCGAAGTGGCAGCTGATTGGTTCAATAAGACACCAGGGGTCGCTGATCTATGTTGGATGAAAACATGTGACGCCGTTGTTGCAGTAATGTGCGAAAAGTTCAAAGCAGGTGAAGTAGATGAAATAGAAACATCATGCTAGCTGACAGAATAATGACCGAACAGTACGGGGAAGATTATTAGCGCTTAAGCTAATATTATATTCAACAGATTCCAAAACAATGTGTGTTATGTTAGCGGTGATATAGCGTTATTGTCAAGGAAACGGACGTGTAACTTCAAATTGTATAATTTCAAGAGAAACCAAACCATATATGAAAATGAAAGAGAACCTATGGTAGAAACCACAGTTCCATTTTGGAACTGTTCTGATCTACTTACTGGAACGTTTCTTCTGTGGTGAGCTATTCTTAAAATAGTCACTGAAATGTACATATATGGGAGTCAATCAATGTGGATATGATAATAATGAATGTTTTGAAAGTGCATCACCACTTGCGTTTCCTTATGACCATAGTTGCTAGTACAGTTATCACTCCTGAGAAATGATTAGTGTATGGCGCGAACTTTGTATGATTTTCATCGTCAAACAAAGCAAAACAGCGACAAAGAGGCACTATCAGCTGAGTGATTCAAGAAGATTGTAAAAATAAATGGTCAACACAGTGATTTATCGACTCTATTGAAAACTGTCGAAAACAATTGATGACACCTACGCACGTTGTGCCCCTGCATCCCATGTGTTGTGTTTAGGGTTGGTGATATAGAGAATGGTGGTGCGTTCTGTGTTTGAAAAGTGGGCTTACGCTTATACTGTCTGTCCATACTGAAAGACTATATGTATTAAGATGAATGAATATGGATTTTGTTTGTGTTAGCAACACTACAGCAATATGAGGCCACGCGATAGCCTCACTCACTTTGACTCCTATGTACCTCCACCCCCCTCCCAATGTTGATACGCTAATGAAAGCACTATCTATCCAGAATGATAGTGAATACAGGTTTTAAATTCACAAATACATGTAAATTATACAAGAATGTGTCAACGAAGGACAGTGAAAGCAACTAGAATATCACAGTATTAATCTCTAAAAGTAGGACAATACATTATAAAAATGGGCTGTAGATCGCCAACACATTGAGGTAGATCACCATACTAGGAACTTTTGCTTCCTGCATGGAACTTAGCTGGACTGAGACAATCCACATCACATATTAGCGTTCGTAGACAAATGAATAATGAAATGTTAGTTTTAATTTAGTTAACTGCTTTACAATTTACACAACGTTAATCAAAATTCTTTTAAAAAACCCAGAAAAATATCACCACCACCATCAACAGCAACAACAAACAGAAAAAACACTAAACCCCTGTTGCTTTTTAAAAGGCAATAACTATATGATAATTTACACTGTAAAAGGTCCATTAATGTTTTATACTGTGTATCTGGCTGTCTCATTTGCTCCAATGATTTCCAAGGTTTGGTTACATTCAACAGATAAATAACAGTTTAAAGATAAACACAACGAAACCAAGTACCAGACGTCTGTCGAGTGCTTTTTTGGGTTTTTTTTGTGCTTCAAATAACAACGATTATCCTATTTTTGTAGTCATCACCTCCAGTATCAACGTTCAAGGTTATTTCCCAAATGTATCACTAAAGTTTCTTGTGAGTTTTGTGACACTTTATGACATTTAAATGAAACGCCCATGTGATTTCCTTTCGCAGCGAACCGCGTCTTCTGGATGTCATCATCGTACATGAGGCCATCACCATCAAAGGCTGAGTTGGCCAAGTTTTTCAAACTGTATAAGGAAACATTACGAAAAGTCAGGTGGGTTCTCTTATTTGTCATATTTAACTGACGTCACGTCCACCCCGTGGCAATTGCCATCACTGAAATTTATGACATCTAATCAATTCTTACCACAGCGTCGTTAACGGGAGTTCAAACCTTTTTCCTGTTTGTTTTTAATTTTCATTATGCCACAAACTCCTTCATAGAAAGCTTTCCATTAACACTACAGTATTTATATCGCTCAAGATATTGTCAAAAGTGGAATTGTTTTCTTAAGTGGAGGATATTGTTGTGCACCAAGTAAAAATATCTAAAGGTATTTGTACAGGTTTCTTCTATGCAAAAATTCTCATATTTGTCATATCGAATCATAATTCAATATAATGTAGAATGACTACATATTTTCGCGCTGGTCTGTCTACGGTAACTAACTAACTAACCAACCAACCAACCAACCAACCAACCAACCAACCAACTCGCACGACTAATGATAATGAGCCTCATATTTACAACTCAGATTTCGGAAGTAATGTTTATTGTTTTACGCTAAAAAGGTTACTTTTGTAGGATATGGAAGACAGGGGTGAACATCGCAGCTACCTACAAGTTCACAACACTAAGAGGCAAATGGGTGGAAGACAAGTACAGCATCGGTCTGACACAGTGGCAGAGTATGGATCTACTGTACCAGTATAAAAGCGAACGAGAACAAGGTCAATACATATTAGGATTAAGCTCCCGGGTATAGTGACATGTGTTGATATTAGCATGTGTGTAGTTCCATTATTTAATCTCAATATCACGATACCATAGCAGCTGAGAAAAGAATTATTACAGAATAGTGTCACCCTACAAAACACACATTTTGTTGCACTGGCAGGAACAGATGCATGGGCATACATACCAACACGTACACATTGATATTAAAAGCTTCTGATACCATATTCAGGAAGTGAGCGAGGGTAGATGGATATGCCAATATTAACCACACAACCAAATCCTTCGTCAGATATCTTTGGCACTTTATGGTTTATGGATAGATGGATTTACGCAGTTTACGCAGTTGAGATATGATGACTTGCGTCAACCAAGTCAACGAGCCTGACAATCTCAGAACCCAATCCCGTTAGTCAGCAAGTCAACGAGCTTGGGTTGATGACTTCAATTCTGAACCAGTTTTGTTGGCGTATGGACAATATGACCATACACATTTCAAACAATGATTTTAGGTTTCGAACTTGAAAATTTAGATGAACACATAACTATTCTATTTTTAGTTAGCTTATAAAATGATGAGCTTCTGAACAACTGGTCAAATATTGTGGAGAATGGCAAACCTCTTATCATGTATGTGTTTGTGCTCACCTGTATTCTAACATGAGTAAAACATTTGAATTTGTCCACAGGTCGCAATAAAGAGTGCTATGATAAACTACTCGATATGTTCGACGTGAAAGAAGGCATTGTATTTCAATCAGAGGACTTGTCCCTCTTTCATCAGACATTCAAGCAGTCGGAAAAGCGATCTGAGAGTCGCGACGTCGAAACTCATTTGGGAAATGCCGCTAGTGCCAAGGACTCTACTCAAAAGGATGCCGCAGGAGGCGGAAATGATGAGGCTGCAGAGCCACTACCTGAGGAAGAGGTTGAGGCAGAGGCTGAGCTGGAGGCTGAGGAAGAGGTTGAGGCAGAGGCTGAGGCAGAGGCTGAGGCAGAGGCTGAGGCAGAGGCAGAGGCTGAGGCAGAGGCGGTAGATGTGGAAGTAGATGCGGAGAAAGAGGCTGAGGATGAAGCTGTGGATGAGGTCGATATTGAGGATGCGGCTGAAGAGGAAACAAAGAAAGCTGCATCTCAAAGTTCAGCCACAGCTGCTGCTACTTGCTTGCAGAATACAGATAGTGGTGTATCTCTTGCTCAGAGGGAGGTTCCAGGTTGTGGAAACGATGTTGTAAAAGAATGCTAGGAATAAGCAATTAGTAAATAATATGCGCGAGAGCTAAATTATTTCTGGTGCTGTGACTTCAAACTTTTATAAGCTCTGTGTAAACCGTGGTTTGAAGTACATTGAAGGTTTCATGGATTGTTAACACCCTCAGGTTCTTATGTACAACTTTATTATATTTAGATTTATCGAGACTAAATTGAATTAGAAACCAAACATTGTGACGCTTCTTTGTAAGACTGGAAATAATTATTTTCGGTTCGTACATGTGACCAGTGTCTACTTCACTGGCTAACTAGTTTGCCAATTATTCGTTGTTAATGAGGGACAGAGCCCTGAAGTACACCTTTAGATATCTGAAATATTTCAGAAAAATCGTCATAGTATATATAGGATTGTGTTTTGTACCTGTTAATATACTCTACAGCAAAACTTTAGAAACGATAATCATAGAAATAAATGTCATGAATAATATCGTTTTCTAGGAACCGAAACAAATGCTTTCCAAAACGCTGTAAACGTACGATATAATCTACCACCTTGATAACTGTTTATGGTGTATGTAGAACACACACATTTTTATTGTAGAATAACTTTCACGAAAACTGGCTTGTTGTGTTCACGAATTCTTTTATCCGTGACGAAATCTGTTGGTTTGGAGTTGATGTATGTAGTTTGTTGAGGAAGCTCATAAATGTGATGTACATGTTTCTGCATGCGTTGACCAATTCTTTCATCTACAGCGAACTCGTTGTGAGACAATTGTCATATATGTATCGTTGAAGACCAACGGACAGTTTTCTACAAGTGGGTTTCCATTGTTGTTACATGATCGTTATTGTCTGTTTTTTTTCAAATGTTCAGTAATTATATGGCCTATATGGCCTATGTTGTCTACCTTTGATCCAATATTTCACAGTTTACACAATGACTGTCTTCTCTGCCCACATTCATCCGCAATCGAGAACCTGGAAGAGTTTATAATTAAGACTTCACCGGGTAGTGATCACGACCCTGTCAACAGAGCACATCATGCGCATTTCCAGACTTCCATATATTCTCGTGTCCATTTCTGTTTGTTGTTCAACGCTGCGCTTAGCAATATGGCTGCTCTACGACAGCAGTGTGTAAATAATCAAATCTGGACAAGACAACCCGATCCGATGACATCAACCAAAGTCAGCGAGTCTGACCACACGATCCCTTTAGACGTCTCTTTCAACAAGCTTGGGGTGCTGAAGACCAATTCGAATCGACGGGTAAACAGAAACGTATATTCACGGGTACGAAACAGTAACTTTTGAATGACATTTCAGCGTATTCCATAGACAGATGTTCATGATGTTGATCACTGGATTGTTTGGCTCAGACTCGACTATTTACAGACCGAATCCATATAGCTCGAATATTTAGTGCAACGTTAAAGAACGAACACACTTTCTTCTGTTGCTCGCTCTGGTTCATCCTTTTGTGCTTTGAGTTTATTACTAGGATCCTCCTAGAGTTGAGTGAAGTGATCGATTTCTGTAAGGGGATAAAGAGATTTTAACCTGAGGTTTTCTCGACTACCATGTGCCTCGAGTTTATCAAGATTCTCAGTTTCCTGTTGTGGAATGTGATCCATTCCTGTCATTGGATGCCACTGAATATGAGGTGATCCTCTCTAATGTAGGCTTCCATCTCATCAACATCCTCATTTTCCTGGGATGTGATCCATTCCTGTGATTTGATGCCATAGATTTTAAGGTGATCTCGTCTAATTAATGTAGGCTTCCGAATTATCAAGATCCTCCGTTTCCTGTTGTTTTATGTGATCCATTCCTGTGACTGAATGGCACAGAATATGTGATGATCCTCTCTAATGTAGGCCTCCATCAAGATCAAGTTTGTTGTTGTGGAATGTGATTCATTCCTGTGTTTAGATGTCATGGCCTCTTGACTGAGTTTAAATTACAATGTTTTAAAAGTATATCTTGACTTGAAACTGTTATCAAAAGTAAATCAAAAGATATTTATCTGCTAACATAGATGTCAACAATTGAAACCTCTTTCAAAGCAAACCCCGTATCGCATTTTCAAAAATCCATCTCTCAAATTTGAACCATACCTCAATTTTCTGCATTACAATAACTTGATAAAATTTCGAACTTTCAGTCATTTCCTTCCACTCGAGACAAACAGATGACGACGAATCCCGGTAAATGATAGAAAGTGCACTTTGTGTAACCTGAATCTTACCTGATATTGATGCTGAATTTCATTATTTTTTTGTATGTCTCAAATTACAATTAGAAAGAGAAAAATATATTCAGAAGTATTATTATGTCAGACCAAATATGTATGAAATGATTACCCTCTTTAACACCCTCTTTTTTTAAAAAGGTTTTATTGAAGAAATAATTTCATTAACGTAATATGTAAGTTCTCTCAATGTACATTGTATCTAGCATACCGTTTGTATATATGCTGAAGTTTTCAGCGTGAGTGAATAAAGTTCATTTCAGTTCAGAGATGTCCAATGTAGGTTTCCATCTAATCAAGATTCTCAGTTTCCTGTGTGGGATGTGATCCACTTTTGTGATTGGATACCATAGACTTAAGGTGATCTCGTTTAATGAGTGCATTCAGATAATGAAGATCTTAAGTGGTGTGGTGCGTTTCATCTTTCTGATACCCATCTATTTCAAGATCGACTTGCTGTTTTGCCAACCCCAAAATATCCTCTTTTATTACTCTCCCATACTGTAGTGTAATATTTTTAAGACAATATTGTAAACCAAAAGTCACTGTGTTCCGTAATCTGATTGGTTGAAAAACATGATCAAATGGTATTCGATTCCCGGAAACGGCAAGACTATTCGCTGCGTATTGACACGTAGAAACATCGCAAACACTTGTTTTGTTGTGTCATTCAAATCATATTTTGACGTAAAGTCAGAATGACGTCACACATGAGCAGCTCCAGATGCTACCATGGGAACCAGTTGAAACGGTCAGCTGATAAAACTTCACTGATGTACACGTACTCGATATAAACGAGTACTGACAGTAAAACCCTCTGGTTTACCTTTTTGTTTACAATGTCGATAAACATCATGTGTAGGCCAGTTTCCAGGTGTTATTGAGTATTTACACGGAAGGTCGTTTAGTATCCTCTATTAATTACACCATGTGATCCTGTGATGTGTCAATAGCTTCAAAGTTATCGCCTCCGGAGGCGAGTTTATAACAACTGTTTGTTTATGTTTACATCGTTGCTAAGAAACTGGTTAAGTAATTGTCCGTACAAGTCAATGACTTGACGTTTGTAAACGCTGTTCATCAAATTGGTATATAATACCAACTTATTTAATGTAATTTCACATAATTATAGATGCATATACATCGTTTGGGGGTAAATATTCGATCGGTGCAATGTAATACAACTGGTGATGTATGATATATACATGATCCCCTTACACCTACTTATTAAAGCGTTCTGCTCTGTCTCGTTGATGTGCATCAGAAATACAAGGCAATCAGGAAGGCGACTGAGTATGATTTTGCGTCGCATTTAGCATTATTCCAGCAATATCATGTCGGTGTACAACACCACTGGTCTTCCCACATTTTTTTCAGGTCATTTTGTTCAATAAGATATCTCCACCGATAAAGGAGCGACAAAGGAAACATGTTATAACTGTGATCACAAAAAAAAAACAAGCATACCTGCATAGCTAGGTTGGTACGCTGATTCAATACCATTCAGGCATAAAACAATATTTCGATATTCAGTAATAGATCATTTATTCTTTATTACGACATCAAGCATGGTTACGAAAAACATTGTTTGTGTAGAAAACACACACACACACACACCAAAAATCAATAACCAGTCACAAATTTGCAGATAGTTCAGTTCCAGATAAGGACATTTATACCTCACAATCATTGACATGTTCATTGCTATGACCCCAAACTACCGATGGATTCTGTTCAAAGTAATACCAGCTTGGTATTCTCTTTCGTCGACGTCACATAAATGGATGTGTCAGCTGCTTGTCCAACTCTTCAACTCAAATGGCACGTCTTAACATTTTGACTGTGCAATGTAAAATAGACATGACAATAATTGCTTTCTTCAAAGTGTGTTTGACAACACCCATTAGCAACTGACAAAACATAATTACACTTCTCATTTATTACTTTACATCTTCCAAAAGTAGTTTCAACGCACAGACATAACTACAGCAGGAAATGGTAGGTTTCAAGACACTAAACAATCTACACATATAAATACAAGGACGAAAGAACACATGGCATGTCATATCTTTTACATGATATCCAGACTTTGGGAAATCCTTGTTAGATCAATTCGATGACACATTACAGAAACAACCATGTATATCCCCAGTGAAGGTTTCCTTCATTACAAATATCTTCTACCAATCGCCCCGATATATGTGACCCTAACCAGTGTTTACATGAGCCTGTGAAATGCTGGAGACCAAGAAATATTACTCTCCTTAAAATTCTTAGCAATCACCACAGTAAAAGAATCACAAGCTGTTCACCTGGAATACAGTTGCGTTGGACTGCATTCTGTGTAATCATGTGTCTTGCCCTTTACTCAGATACTATTCTTACTTTCATAACCATATCCCGTGCATCATAATCGACCATGTCACACGAGGTATCAGAATATGAGTCTTGAATAGCAAAGGCGAGTAATTTGACTGAACGTTGAAAAAAAATGCAACTAGAGAGACTGGGGAATGATGAATATTATTTGGGAAAAAAATAAAGTACGGGAGCATGATTGTAGAGAAATACTTCCCCCTGGTGTTTGTGTCTCAGACATTAGAATACAGAGTGTCTTGAACCGTTTGCTAACATTAATAGACTATATTAGACCATACAATATCCAAGCAGCTATGTTTGTTTAGCTATGCTGCGGAATATTTAGATGTCGTGACTTGCATGAAACATTCTTGACAGGAAATTCTTCATGTTTTGAGTCTAAACAAAGAAAACCAGAATGCTGAGACCCCACCATAGAAGGAAAAACACGAAGAACATCATGTCCAAAGTATTTGTGCCAGTAATGTCATTTATGGTCTGAGGTGTACTGGCACTGGCAGATGTAACTTTTCTGTGTCGAAAACAAGATCCTGCTTTGATATAGCTGCCCTTTTTGATGATGACCAGTGTGGTTATGATGGCCAGACAACTCTGAGTGAGAACTAGAATCAGATACACAGCCATTCTTGACAGGGATCCCGACTTGGGCATCACATCAATGATGAAGACCAGAAACACAGAATAAGACATGCATACAGTGATGAGGTACGACATCCTTTCCCCTGAGTCGATTGGGAGTAGGAATGAACATGCGTTCAGGAGAGACAACAAACACATGGGAAACAAAATGGTGGTCACGTAGAAAGTTGACTGACGTTGCATGTACAGCGTGAAAAAAACTACACCAGAACTTTTTTCCGATGATGCATTCAATATTATCCATTCAGACGATGTTTCAATCCTGGAGGACATATGCATCGCTACAGATGGTTTAACTTGACACAATAAAGGAGCTAAAATAAGCATCTGACATCTCTGACTATCAAATGGAAACATTGTGCTGTCAACTTTGCAAGTAGTTTTATACGTACTCACAAATTGCTGGCTAACACTTCCGTCATCATACACCGCCAATGGATAATCACCTTCAAGAATGGACCTTGAGTCTGCACTGTTGGGTATGAGAGGTTTGGGTGTCCAGACATCGGATGGAGAGAGAATAACCATTGAAATACCACCGTAGTCGTCACTATTCCATGTCAAATTAGGATCTTCCCAATCTGACTGAAACAATGCAGAAAATGTCACAACAGAGTTAGCAAAGTCAAGTCCCATAATTGAAAACGGATGAAATGTCAGAGATATGTTGAGAAATCTGAAATCTTTGGTCGTGGGTAATATCTCCGGCGAATAGTTTGTGAGTAGTTTGTATCTCAGGTCTTGGTGTATCTCTCTTATGATGGTGACACTCAGTGGGAGATTCATGATCAACACCAGTACAGTCAAGGCTGTGGCAGAATTATGCATGACGGAGTAGCTGCGTCTGTCAGTCCAGCACGAAATGAAGGAACGACGGTCAACACTTTGAACTTATACGCTATAAATGTCCATTTTGTTTGTACCGGATCAATAAAGCAGTTTAGTTTCGTGATCGTTACTAATGTACTTACGATGTCGGTGTTTTCATCACTATGTTTAATATTTGATCAATTAAAAGCACTCGCCTCTCACTCGTCAGTGATTTACGCATGTCAAGTATTGTGCATACATGCATATCAATTCTTCGTGTCTTTTTTCAAATCATTCTATATACTGGCAATTGATGTCAAAGTCCCTTTATCTATAGACGGCCATGGTCATGTTTAAAATATTTCTGAATATGTAAACTGGTATGGAAACACAGGCGTCTGACATTTGCGCAAAATTAGTGATGTACACGAAAGGAAATAGTGTTACAAAACATTGTTGGAATACTTGACGTTATCACTACATTGTCAAGCAAATCTGGGAGAAGGTATCCACCTATCAACGACTCATGGTGTCGCTTCACAGTACAAAGGCGTCATCACTGATTGAAGGGGGTTGTGAGATTATTTGATGAGCATCTGCGTCTTCTTTCACGGGCAAACCTTCACGGGCAAATTGGCTTCAAATCTGACAAATTTTGAAATTGTACAGGTATATGTACGTTCAGGTCATGAATCCAATCAATGGCAATTACAAACGGAAATCAATATTAGTGGTTTCCATTTGGTTGTGTGGAGGCTGACCAGCATTCAGTTCTCATTAATCAGACCATTAAGCATTTTAAGTACAGAACATACATGCATATCTGTGTGTTGGCGATTGTATGCGATGTTTTTTGTACCAATTATAGCATATGTAGTTAATAAATATTAAAGCATTAATGTTTCATGATGGTGAAGTCACGTTTGGATCATTTCACTGGGGAGGTCACCACTATGAAGTCACGAGTTTCGTCAAGCCCATGAAAATCCGGATTAGTAGTAGTCAGAATTTCTGTGATGTGCCTAATCAACTACTCGCTTCATCTGAGTTCACCTCTGTTCAAACCACTTGATTCATGCGCAACGTCTAAAAGGGACAGTTTATGAGGGTCTGACTTTTTTCATTCCACTGTCAGTAGTCATTACCGGTATTCATGCTTATTGACACAGTAAATCGTATAGTCTTTTACTCATATTCGATCTTCCCTTTCTCTGAATCAACCATTTTTGTTTGTGAATCATTTCTGACTTAACACCAGTGCGTTGGAGAATGTTATAAGATAATATCAGAAGGCAACTGACCGATGCGTCAAGACTCGATTTGTATTTCGTTTTCGAATACCAAACTATGTCTAAATAAATAATTGAGAAGTCTTCAGTTTACCTCTCGGAGAAGTTTCATTTCATTAATTTCATCGGATTTTCATCAAGATTAAACTAAACAAAACCAGAGGCATGGCAAATCATATCCCTTTGTAAACATCGTCAATATCTGTATAGTTTCCTTTCGACGTGATATATCAGTTTTTTTTATGTTCATGGTATCACTGATAAGTGTATATTGCTCAGTTTAGCAGGGGTGCAACCAAGCAAATGTTGTCAAACGGTGGTGTTGTACATCGGTTATTCTTTCAACAATATGTACTTACAATTAATTAAAATTTTCTCTTTACATACCAACGGTCGCATGGCTTCTGCCAAAACGTGTAATTTGTTCTGTAACGATGATTTCATGGTGTGACCATTTGAATCATATTCGAAAATTAAACAGTAGAAGCACGACACAGAAGATTTAACCTTTATTACAACATTATTTTACAGACCGGTTTATTTTATTATGATCACTCCGAGGGGATATTCAAGGTCCTTAATTAGCATTCAAGTATGTCTTGCCTACCACTGTCCTACCATATCTAAGGGACACTGGATGAGTTATTGAATAAAACATTCACGTCGAATACCCGGATTTGATTCCCCACAAGGATACAATATTCAGGGCCACTTTCTGGTGTTTCCCCGCCTTGATGTTGCTGGGATATTGTTAAAAGCGTAAAACTAAATCCACTCGCTCACTACCGTATATAAAAGAAAGCACAAAGCCATTGTTTTCATTTGACACGTTAAGATATGGTGAGTTCTTGCTGACTCTTGTATTGTCTCAGATTGATGATACATAGTACAGGTCATATGTAACACAGTTTGATGTAAAGATAAAGAATGGTTTCCTCCATATCCACTTGTACGGTTATCCCAAAAAGAGCTAAAACACATCAATGTACATTTATATTGGAATAGGGCAAAACAAATGACAACAAGCATGTTCCATACTGTTGTGATTTGTTTAGGAATTATGAAGTCCTTATCAGAGACATACTGGATATAAACTTCATAACAAATGCTAAATGAACAAAGTATTCATTTTTACGCTGAAGAAAAAGTCTTCGTTGTTATCTAAAAGCCCCAAACAGCTATTCTAATTGTACAACCCACAACGTATGAATGCAGTAAACCATGAAATATATGACCCACGAATTCAATGCTAGTTACAGGGTCTAGTCTAAAAGAGGAAATAAATGCAAGCTCAGGAATCGGTATTGATGAAATATGACAGCCTGAATCTTTGATGTTGTTCATTTTCTTTCCACACTTGTTATTTACCAAATAACCTGAAATGAGCTTGCTTAGAAATGAATGGAAATGAACGGACAATGCTTTGATTACGCTGCCATGTTTCATCACGTGACTGCTTGCTACTACTTTGTTTTATGGCAACACTATAAACGTTGCAATTCCAAGCACATGTTTTTGCGATATTAATAACTGACAACATACAGGTAATACATTTACGACTAAAAGCTTCAATTTCAGCCATAAATACACTGAAAATTATAGATGGACAATGATCAAAATGCGAGAGTACTGTTTAATATTTATACAATATACTGTTGATTTAGGAGATAAACATCGCCGTCGGTTCCAAATACATTCCCGTGCTTCAAATACTCAATAACACCCGGAAATTGGCCAACACATGATGTTTATCGACATTGTAAACACAAAAGTAAACCAAAGGGGTTTTAGTGTCTGCACTCGTTTACATCGAATACGGACACAGCAGTGAAGTGTCATCAGCTGGCCGGTTCAGCTGGTTCTCATGGTAGCATCTGGAGTTGCTCATTTGTGACGTCATTCTAACTTTACGTCACAATATGATTTGAATGACGTCACCACTGTTGATAGTCTTTTAGTTTCCGGGAATCTAATACCATTTAATCATGTTTTTCAACCAATCAGATTACAGAACACTGTAACTTTTGGTTCTTGAATTAATTTCTATTTTGGTATAGGCACACACACACCACAGTCACATCTAAAAGATGTGCGTAGAAAACGACCTTTATTATTTGTGTTGGAAGTACGTACACCATCTTGCCTAAATATTTTTTGTAATTGAAAATGAATGGAATACAGTTGCTTCACTCATCCAACATCACTGGTGGAAACATTGCGTTTGTTTTTCGACGAATGTAATGTCTCAGTTTGACTGACAATCAATGCATATAAGTTGTAGAATGAATGACTTCGCGTGTTTGTTATGGAATGGAAACAAGTTCAGTCACAACATGACGTAACTGAGAGGTCATCGGTTATTCAAGCAAATCGTTAGAATCTCAGGTCAATTCGTTACGACACAGGTCAACGCGATACGACACCCGTGTGAAGAACGAGAATAGTATGCAACTACCTATACGTTGACCACGTCGGTAATGAAATGTGTTTATGCCACTACACGAACGTGAGACAGTAAAACATCCTGACTTGATCTGGCGTCTTCTGGGTTTGATGTTCTAGTTATACAAAGAAAATCAGAATGCTGAGACCCCACCACAAGAGGAAAAATACAAAGAACTTCATGTCTAAAGTACGTGTATCCGTTGTGGGATTTGTGGTGTGGGCTGTGTCAGAAGTGATCATTGACGTTTTTGTTTTAATACAGCAGCACTTCCGGTTAATGACCAGTGTGGATAATATGGCCAGACAACTCTGACTGAAAACTAGAATCAGATACACAGCCATTCTTGACAAGGATCCCGACTTGGGCATCACATCAATGGTGAAGACCAGAAACACAGAATAAGACATGCATATAGTGACGAGGTACGACATCCTTTCCCCTGAGTCGATTGGCAGAAGGAATGAGCAGGCGTTCAGGAAAGACAACAGACACATGGGAAACAATATAGCGGTGACGTAGAAAGTTGACTGACGTTGCATGTGCAGCGTAAAGTACATTGCATCTTGCATCATTTCAGATGATGTATTTACAATGTGCCACTCAGATGGGGTTTCTATCCAAGTAATCATGGACTCCAGAACTTGTGGTATAATATGGCACAAAACAGGAGCTAAAATAATCATACGACAGTTTTGATTATCAAATGGAAACATTGTGATGTCCACATTGCATGTAGTTTGATACGTACTTACAAATCCGTGGGAAACACGTCCGTCATTAAACACAACCAAAGGATTATCACCTTCAAGAAGTGATCTCGAATCTACGCTGTTGAGTATGAGAGGCCTTGGTGTCCAGATATCAGTTGGGGAGAGAATAATCAATTCAATACCGTCGTAGTTGCTCTTATCCCATTTCAAATCAGGATCCATCCACTCTGATACAACAAATGCAGAGAATGTCAGAACAGAGTTAGCAAAGTCAAGGCTTAGAACGGAAAATGGCTGAAATGCCAGCGTTATGTTTAGAAGTTCAAAGTCTTTTGTCGTTGGTAATATCTCGGGTGAATAATTCGTCAGTAGTCTGCCTCTCAGGTGTTGATGTGTTGATCTGTTTAAGGTGACACTCAAGGGAAGATTCATGATCACCACCAATACAGTTACGACTCTGGCAGAAATGTGCATGACGGACTGGCTGTGTCTGACTTGTCACTCCTGAAAGACTGAACTGACTGCAGGTTGTTCGGAACTGCAATGGGTATAGTCATCAATATGATGTCATGTGACGAACGTGTGTTATCAATATCCCGTAAACATTACAAGTACACTAATTTACTTGAACGATCCCACGTTAATTACTGTTTATCAATATAATACAAATACAGTGGAATCACAAAAATCTTATGTATTGGCGAGTGTTTGTTTTCCTCCAGATTACACAATATATATTCAATATGCAAGTGTTTGAAGAGAATAATCTTACATATTACTCGTAAATAGGATGATCTCACCGAGTCGCTTTACCATTTATGGATTGCTGTGAACCAATTCTAACCCGGATCCTTAAAGGTGATATGTTTCACAACTTCCACAAATCCTATTCTTTTTTATAAGCCCTGGGGTCTTTAATCTGGTCTGTAGAAATATTATAGTACAGAATATATGAAAATGTATGAGACAACGGGATAGAACACAACACGTATCCTCTATACTTAATATCATTACCTATAATGTTCAAGAGAGACATTCAGTTAAAATATGGATACACATCTCTCGACTATTGACATGTCTAAATGACATTCTCGTTGCTGAATATATTTTGATCGTGATACGAGTCAGACATACGTTTTGACGATCACAGCTGGTGAGTTTCCACTATCTGATAAAAAAGGGCAGTAGTTCAAGGCCTATTAACAAACTGGCACTTGTGTGGGAAAGGAAGGGTTGATGCTGCTTGTCCTATATCGAGATGCTGCTTGTCCTGTATCGAATTTTCCAATCACTGCCATGAAATGAAAAGGAATGTACATTCACCTTTAATGTTTTGACTAATTTCACCAAGAGAATAAAACTGCGCTTTTAAATATTGTCCAAAAACCAGATTGTGTAGAAACGTATGAGTTGATCAATGCTTAGAGTAGCGTGTTCGTGTCACGTTAGAGTCAGAGACAGCTCTTGTTATTGGCATCCCTGGAGCACCCAGGTCATGTTGACCAGTCGCTGAAACATAGTTAGGGTGACACTTGGTGTTAAATCTGGAGCACCAAATGAAGAACCCTCCAGTCACCAATTACGTCTGCGTCCTTATACAAAAATCGTTGCTTTCTAATGAACACTGATTGATATTGCATTGAATGACAATAAGTAAATAACAATGTCATCAAGGATACCTTTCATCCCAAATGTTAAACAGCATCATGAAGTCAATCCTAAAGCTAATTAGGAACATCGCCATCAGTACAAGCACTAATGGGGAAAGACCAATCACTTCTGGTCACAGGGTACGGAATTAATATCTTTGCAATAAGTAACATGCGACTCATTGATGGACCCTTGCCTGAAAATGCAAACAAAAGCATGGAGAGAAATCTTGCTGGTGCCATGATGAATCCCTGTATTTACCAATTTCATGTTGTCACGAATCACATTCCATTACCTCGATGTAAATTGCTCGACCCGGAGTGTTTCAGGAAGGCTCACTAGGTCTGAGATTACATTAATTATTGAAACATCCACGTGTTGCACATGCCTGTTTAGTTCTAGATTGCAACAATCATACAGTAATATGTACACAAACAAGAAGGAAATATCATAAAATTACCACACTAAAAGTAAAGCAAACAAGAATTGCAAGTATTTCCATAAACGGAAAAACAGACAAGAAACGACCTACATTTCCCGTATTGGTTTATAATACAAAGGGCAGTTGTGTTTTTCTTCTTTGTGATGTTTTGAAAGTTTGGTCGTTTTTTGGTCGCTGCACTCTGCAATATTCCAGTTCTTTTACCGGTGGAAGAAAACATCACAAAACGTTACTTGTTGAAAAGATCTATCGATAAAAATGATGTGCTTTTGATAATGATGCCACGGACTAAATGTAGAGGTAATGTACCTGCACATCATTAACACAATTTCTTGCTCTGTATGTGGGTGAACGTTAAGAAATGTTGAAATCCGGTAATTAGAAAATCACTCATCAATTCGTTCTGCACAATGACAAACGATCATACCATTCTTTTATGCTGACAACTGACCATGGCAATCATTTCCTTATGGAACCAACATGATGCCATCACGTACGTTCAGGGAAAAGGTCTGGCTGATAAAGATGTTGTTAGAAAAATATTTTCATAATGAACAGGTTTCATCGATCCTTGCAAGACAGGAATTCCCAAACTTGAATTCAAACAAGATAGTAACCAAACAGAAACAATGTGTTGAAAGTCCATTTACACGGCACTCTAAGATGACACTGTTCGCTATTTTTGGGTCTTAAGCTACATAAGACTTAATGGATTTAATGGGGGCTGATGTTGACGTTATATATTTTGGGGTGTCTGCTGTTTGTCCGACTCTACGGCATGTTTTGGAACCAATTTGATTGTTTAATGCATAGGCACATTCCGCCCATCGAATACTGCCGTGGTCATGTGGGTATTCGAGTTGAAAAGACATTTACAAAAACCGTTTTCGGGGTATTCCATTTCAGTATTATCCATCCCATACCATGCATTAAATTATACACAACCAGTGAAAGGTTGCTACCACACAAGCACAGGCAACATCATATCGCAACAACTAACAACTCTCAGTACCCACTAAAACAACAGTAGATTTCATTCAATGAACATCAAAAACTGATTCATCTTTGACAAGCTTTTTTGTTTGTTTTTGTTTGTTTGTGTGTGCGCGGGCTTGTGTGTGTAATTCTCTCTCTCTCTCTCTCTCTCTCTGTGTGTGTGTGTGTGTGTGTGTGTGTGTGTGTGTTTGTGTGTGTAATCAGTGTTTTGATTGATGGGATACCGACAAAATGCACCCCAGCGAAAACGCTCCCGCACCATCCCCCCACCCTCCCCTTCCCCCCAAATCGAGAAAACGGCCAACGAGATGACGTTATTTTTGAATGTTAAATAGCTTAGTTGTAATTATAACAAGTTAACCCAATCGGTTCTCAGTGGCGTGCCTTGTTGGTAAATGATAACAAAATGTGAAATATTTTGGAGCTTAATAGTGGTAACGTTGATGGTTGGTTTGTTGTTTAACACCGCAATCAGTAGTATTCCATCCACTTGAAGGTGGTCTGTACTTACTCATGCCTGCCAAAGAGATCAACATCATGAGCATTGATCTACGCAACAGGGGCATGATGACACGTGTCAGCCAAGTCAGCGAACCCTACCACCCGTTCCCCTTCGTCGCTTCATACGACAAACATGTGGTCACTGGAAACGAATTTATAATAGTGGCAATGTCAAAACGTTTGGAAAAGTCGAGCCGACATGGAAATGCTCAGATTTTGCTTTCTCACAAATAACATCTAGCGAAAGAGTCCTCTTTGTATGTAATCCTAATCAGTGTTTCAGTGAGACCTTCTGTGCCACTCTCATGAAGTAGTGTATAATCATATAGCCAAGTGTGGAATTCTCAGTGATTTTTCCTGAAAGATATAAAGTGAAACCGCAGGAACATCAATGTTAGGAAAAATCCCATAGCTTTTTCACTTAAAAGCCATTGAGGATTGTGCATATAAGAGTTATCTAAAAATATAAATACCATGAACGCAGTGTCTTGTATCATTTGCAGACTAACTGTGAAGCTTTTCTGTCGGTTTGTATAGCTTTCCCATGGTATGTGGTGATGCCGCAAATCGTATTGGGTTTGTCCTTAGATCATCTAAAGCAGTATGACTTGCGCCGGCTTTACAGAGCGTGACGGCCTGTTGATACAAAGACAACCAGAATGAGAATACGACGAACACCATGTCTAAAGTGTCAACACTAGTAATTTGTGGTCCGAGATGTTTCAATTTTTTCAGTGGCAAAATCAAGGTCTTCCTCGACCACAGACACTGTTGGTGATGAGTGAGAACGAGGACTTGGGGTGGCTTGTACCAAACAGAATGTTGTATTTATACAAAGAAAACCAGAACGCTGAGACCCCACCACAAGAGGAAAAATACGAAGAACATCATGTCTGAAGGATGTGTACCAGTGGTGGCAACTGTAGCATTACATGCATTGGGACCGGAAGCTGATATTTTTCTTTGACGAAAACAAGGTCCTCTTTTTAGGCAGATGCCCTTGTTGATGACGACCAGTGTGCTTATGATAGCGAGACAACTTTGAGTGAGGACTAATATCAGATACACGGCCATTCTTGACAGGGATCCCGACTTGGGCATCACATCAATGATGAAGACCAAGAACACAGAATAAGACATGCAGATGGAGATGAGATAGGACATCCTTTCTCCTGAGTCGACTGGCAGTAGGAATGAACAGGCGTTCAGGAGAGACAACAGACACATGGGAAACAAAATGGTACTCACATAGAAAGTTGATTCACGTTTCACGAGTAGGGTGAAGTGTATTGACCCTGATGTTTCCGACGATGCATTTACAATTTGCCATTCCGATGAAGTTTCCATCCCAGAAGGCATACTCGTGAATATATATGGTATAACACGACACATGATGCGAGGCTCCAAGACAATCCGACATCTCTGACTATCAAATGGAAACATTGTGCTATCAACATTGCAGGTGGTTTGGTAGGTACTCACGATCTTCTGGAAAACATATCCGTCATTAGACACCACCAATGGATTATCACCTTCAAGTAGCGACTTGGAGTCTACACTGTTGGATATGAGAGGCTTTGGTGTCCAGATATCAGAAGGAGAGGGGAAAATCCTTTGCAGTCCATCATAGTTGTCAACATTCCATCTCAAATCGGGATCAATCCAGGTCATAGTAAACATTGCCGAAAATGTTACAACAGCGTTAGCAAAGTCAAGTCCCAAAACAGACAATGGCTGAAATACCATCGATATGTTGAGCGGGTCGAGACCATTTGTCGTTGGTAATATCTCTGGCGAATAGTTTGTGAGTAGTTTGCTTCGTAAGTCTTGGTGTATCATTCGACTGAGAGATACACTCAGTGGAAGATTTGTTATTGCCACCAACAGGGTTACAACTGGTACAGAACTATGCATGGTAGAGTAGTTTCACTGTAGGTTGGTTGGAAGAGGATTTACTGTGTTCTATGATGTGAAATGACGAATATATACTGCAAACATTCTATTGATTACAGAAAAGTCTATAATATTATCGCTGTGCGTTGATCATTAACCCTCATTTTCATTCTAATGAGTGGTGCTTAATGAGGTAGAAGTATTTGTTTTTCAGTCACGAATCATTTAAGCAATTCAAACAGCGCCAGTGTATGTTCTCAATGGTCAGTACCTAATAGATATATTTTCACCGATGAGTGTTTGTTGTCGATATATAAAACATAGAGTCAATAGATGTCAGAGCATTTGACTGTAGTTACCGCCCAAGGAACATCTGAAGTATTGCACAGTGCTGTAGCTAATTCGAATGCTGAGTCAACATTATTTAATATGTGATAGTAAGAAGTTGATAATTTGCAACTTTGTAACAAAAGGAAATCCGGGTATGGATCGTCAGTTGATTGTTCTTAAACACAGTCTAAAACATCTTTTTTAAGAACACTTGACATAAGTTCTGATTCAATAATTGCTTTATATATGGGATCTGTCAGATCTGATTGTGCTGTCCTTTGCGGGTCGGAGTTTATACACTCTTGGTATCCTATGATGTCGGCATCAGTGTTAACTTTATATCGTCACTGTGTCCTTCTGGTGTGAATTTCTTTAACTTACGTACTCACAATAGCTTTCTGACTTACATTATTACCACAGGAAGCGCGTTATCATCAGCCCTCTTTACTTGTGAGATATCATTTGATCATAGAAACATACATAAATCTGTCGTCAGGCAATTTCTAATATCTCACTGAGTGAAATTATAAAATATATGCCAACTAATATAATGTCTCGTAATATGTGCATGAATGCACATGAATCCATAACAGGTCAGACTTGTAAATTGATATAATATAGTTTAAGGATCCCTTAATACACATGGCTAACTAGCTCCTGATGTGACGTAAGAACATCTTACAAAGTACAATGATACGCATAGCATTTCCAACTAGGTCTCCTTAATTAAGTATCCTAAATGTGAGGTTTTTATCACCTAACATGGGACCATCAGAAGCTTGTTCTAAGCACAGCGTTGAGGTGTCACTTGCATATCAGGTATTTTTGCGATTGTGTCGAATCCCTGGAGATGTAGGCTTAGATATATTTTAGGTTCCAAGACCCAAAACTTTCAAAGTACAGTTTCAACATAACAAATTTGTAAATGTAGCATTTTTGTTATTTTAAGTTTCGGCTGAATTTTCCAACACTTTCCTGATTTTAGTTTTTGTTTTGCCTGAACGTGGTTAAATGACGTGTGCCAATTAATAACACACATTTAGAATCGTCATAGCAGAGTCGTGCAGCACGATTACTTCCATGTAAAGTAAAACATGTACTTGCAATTTACACAATTAGGTAAAGATCTCAGTATTTTGCAATGAGAACACACCATACCGTGATTAGAGGCATGCACAACAAGGACATTTGGCAGCTGCAGCGAAATACGCCAGGCGGATAGGAACAATTTGTATGAACAACCCGATGACACCAGAAACGCAACTTCTTTCAGTGGGTGCATATAATTATGACTGGTGGCATGAATGAACTCTGTGACAGAGTTGGGAAGGGGTGGAATGTCGATATCTCTGCTGTTCGTGGTCAAATCAAATGGTGTAGGTACTGGATCATGGGTCAAAAACTGTATAACAGATGTGTTGCAATGAAACCTGGGAGTGCCACGATTCCCAAAGCACGGACACCTTCTTTTCACAAGAATTTCATCACGCGTCAGATAGTGTTGTGCTTCTGTTATCGTTAGGCACTTGGGGACAATAAAAGGAGA
This sequence comes from Haliotis asinina, assembly GCF_037392515.1. Classification (NCBI taxonomy): domain Eukaryota; kingdom Metazoa; phylum Mollusca; class Gastropoda; order Lepetellida; family Haliotidae; genus Haliotis; species Haliotis asinina. Next base: position 16,373,473 of record NC_090291.1, read on the forward strand.
TTTCGGCGTATACTGAGCCAGGGATGGGTGACGCTAACATCTTATCATAGGTAGCAATGATTGACTGTCCCTTTCGTAAGGCCAAGGACTATATGCCAGTTTACTGTGTGTTTACAGACACTTTAAGGTATTCGAATCAAAGTTGGCAGAAGATGTAGGTGAGCAGCAGCGAGAGGTATCCCAGAGAAACAATTCTTATCCGAACACATATACATGTTGAATATGTTGAATCACATTTCTTAGCACTTGGGAAAAATTAAACGCCCAAATAATTAGAACACAGCGTTGATACTGGCGGTGGCTTGTTACTCGCAGAGTACAAAACAATCGTCACCGTACATGTTTCCCTAAAAGACGTTTGTCAAGGACAGCATGAATCACACCAAAACTCGTCTTAATATTTCATTCAGCTATTTTGGGGAGTATATCTGAAAGAGGAGCTACTCGAGGGCTCTCTGAAAACAATTTGCTGACCTTTCGTCAAAAATATGCAAAACTAATTCAGATAGCATACATGTACACAAGAGAGTGTTTAGTTGTAAACCTAAATCCTCTTTGATATCGTCTCTCACGAAACTGTTTTACATTCTTGTTTTAACTGTCAGTGGAAACAAATTATTGAAAAGCTGTCAAAGAATATCCTATTGTGTCTGACAGCATGTGGCAATAAATTCTTGACACAGTTTTATGCACATAAACTTGGCGGACTGAACATTCAAGAAGGTTTGGAATAGGACTGTTTCCAGAAGGATGACTAGATACATCTGTAACGTTTCTTGATTATTTGGAAATCGATTTTTCAAATTAGGCATATGACCTACGGACCGCTTGACAGAAGCATGTCAGCGAGATAGATGGAAAAGCCATATTTGATTATTTTGGGTCTGCCACTACTGGCTCTGAATTGAAGCGGACGTACCCATAAACATGATATGGCGCTCTGTTGTACCTTGAACTAACTGCAGCTATACGACGTGCTTGTCCTCGCCCAGGATTGAAGTCCTGATTGGGAGCATTCAGTCTCGGTAGTTTCTCAGTTCCAGTTTCCAAAGGACAAATATACGGCTTTGACCTTTTATAGTCATTAGTACTGTGCCAGATTTCCACGTGCATTCTGCTTCCAACTTCAGTGCCCTGACATTTATGGAAGGTTTTAAGAGCCGGCCGGATAAAGCTATACACGTTTAAGAAAAGGTTTTGGCACTGCCGAAATTAAAGAACATCGTTTTTTCTTTCGAATTGAATGCTTCATGAATGAAAACTCGTGGTCTATTATTTCTTTACGGATGTATATCCTAAAGCATGTGTTCATGATGACTATTTACATGGTGATACTAGGTGTTCAAAGGCGAGCCTCTCCATGGTCTCTGTAGCACGTCATAAATATACAATGACAAGTCGTACACATTTCGTAAATCGTTTTATTATCCATACAGTGAAACATTACCGAGTACATAAAAATCATATGTTCCACACGTGTAATAAACCCTAAAACGAATTTCATTGGTCAGCTATCCGACCATGACCCATATGACCCCATTTTTATTCATAACTTTTTACTACAAATTTACTACGAATGTTCAGTCTCCCTACTACGAGAACAAACCAATGCTATCAAATACAAGACTTTACAAACAAAATAATTTTCAGACACCGTGTTTATTGAAGTACAAACTTCATGAATTATCTTTTTACATTAGCTAAGTTAACACAATCGCAGACGACAACAAGATGGCTTCTCCTGTCCCAGTCAACAGTCTCGTTCAGATAGATAACCAGCTAAAGGGTCGTGTTATCAGTGTTACACAGCCTCTGAATTCCCTTGACGCGTTCGTTGTGCAAACTGCCAATGGTGTTAAAGAAGTTCCAAGATACAGAAGTAGGAAGTTACCAGAGACTGTAACTTCAGCGCATTGTGAAGCAAACAGTGACATACATCTACCCATGCAAGTACTCAGTGATCTCCCTAATGACAATTTCTTTGATGAGGCTAAAGTCGAAAGATTTCGCGATGTTTTTGACATTGAAATATAAAACGAAAACACTCCTTAAAAGACGAAATATGACCTTACTATCTTGAATTCGTACGTCTTCCATGCACAATGAACACAGACAAATTTATGACATCCCTCCCACTGAGCTGAACAAAATTTTATCAAAGTTTTTCATGAGTGCCAGAAAAGTTAATGGTGAGGAGTATCAACCAGCTACATTACGTGGCATGCTCGTCAGTTTTGACATACATTTAAAACATGCCAATTATAGCAGGTCCATAGCGACTGATCCCGTTTTGGGACAAATGAAAACGGTACTCATGTCAAAACAAAGACAGTTAAAGAGGGATGGAAAGGGTAACTTACCAAATAAATTTGAGGCCTTGATAGATGACGAAGTAAACTAATTGCAGTTGGGTGGTGACAATCCCGAATCCATAGTAAACGCTTTGTGGTGGCAAAACACAATCTACTTCAGGATGCGGTCTTGTACACCCCACCGCAATTTATTCTTGGGTGACAGTTCACTTAAGACCGACACTGATGGAAAGGAATATCTTGAGATGTGTGAGAGGCAAACGAAGACATGCACTGGGGCCGATCCAAGAAATGCGCGAGTCCTTCCTCCTCGGGCGTGGGCCAATGACGAAAATACACGCAGATGTCCGGTTGTCATGTACAAACTGTACAAATGTCTTAGACCGTCGGATCACAGCAATTCCGACACACCTTATTATCTCGCCACAGCTTGTAAGTGTGGACCGCTTCCTGGTCAACTATGGTTTCAGTGACAGCCCATAGGTAAAAATAAAATCGGTTCGTTGATGAAAAGGATGATAAGTGGAGCACACATCACTGGCAGAATTTGCAGGACAACAACGTAGCTCCATATATATGCAAGTATGCTCCGCATATCATGCAAGTGTCTGGACATAAAAATGTACAGAGTGTGAATTATTCACACCTTTCTGATGCACAACACAGGGAAGTGGGAAATCTGTTGTCTTCAACCAGAAATCAACCTGCCATGCTTCCATGCTCGCTTCGCGCGTCTTCAGTCGTTCCGTCATGTGTGGTGCGAATTATCATGCATGTATAGTAAAAGGCCAACGGACACTTTTCCATCAGTTTCCATTGTTTGAATTATATCATTACATGATCACTCTTGTTTGTTTTTTCTAAATGTTCAGCAATTTTATGGCCTATACATTTCGTCTGCCTTTCAACCACTATTTCACAGTTTACTCAATGACTTCCCTGTCCACAATCATCCGCAATCGAGAACCTGGAAGAGTTTATAATTAACACTTCACTGGGTAGTGATCACGACCCTGTCAACAGTGCTCATCATGCGTATTTCCAGACTTCCATGTTGAATCTGTTTTTGTTTTCTTGTTCGTCACTGCGCTTAACAATATTTTAGCTATATGACAGCAGGATGTAAATAATCAAATCTGGACCAGACAATCCATTGATCAACTGCATGAGCATCGATCCAATGATATCAACCAAAGTCAGCGAGTCTGACCATCCGATCCCGTTAGACGTCTCTTTGAACAAGCTTGGGTTCCTGAAGACCAATTCGAACCCGGGTAGTGTAATTTTCTGCATTACAATAACTTGATAAAATTTCGAACTTTCAGTAATTTCCTTCCACTCAGACAAACAGATTACGACAAATCCCGGTAAATGATAGAAAGTGCACTTTGTGTAACCTGAATCTTATCTGATATTGATGCTGAATTTCATTATTTTTTTGTATGTCTCAAATTACAATTAGAAAGACAAAAATATATTCAGAAGTATTATTATGTCAGACCAAATATGTATGAAATGATTACCCTCTTTGACACCAATAAGCTAGGAACTTTTTCTCTCAATGTACATTGCATCTAGCATACCGTTTGTATACATGCTGAAGTTTTCAGCGTGAGTGAATAAAGTGCATTTCAGTTGAGAGATGTCCAATGTAGGTTTCCATCTAATCAAGATTCTCAGTTTCCCGTGTAGGATGTGATCCACTTTTGTGATTGGATACCATAGACTTAAGGTGATCTTGTTTAATGAGTGCATTCAGATAATGAAGATCTTAACTGGTGTGGTGCGTTTCATCTTTCTTATACCCATCTATTTCAAGATCGACTTGCTGTTTTACCAACCCCAAAACATCCTCTTTTATTACCCTCCCGTGGGAGATACTGTAGTGTAATATTTTTACGACAATATTTTAAACCAAAAGTCACTGTGTGCCGTAATCTGATTGGTTGAAAAACATGATCAAATGGTATTCGAAACCCGGAAACGGCAAGACTATTCGCTGCGTATTGACACGTAGAAACATCGCAAACTCTTGTTTTGTTTTGTCATCCGCAGCGGTGACGTCATTCAAATCATATTGTGACGTAAAGTCAGAATGACGTCACAAATGAACTGCTCCAGATGCTACCATGGGAACCAGCTGAAACGGCTAGCTGATAACACTTCACTGATGTACAAGTATTCCACACAAACGAGTGCAGACAGTAAAACCCTCTGGTTTACCTTTTTGTTTACAATGTTGATTAACATCATGTGTAGGCCAATTTTCAGGTGTTATTGGGTATTTACACGGAGGGTCGTTTAGTATCCTCTAGTAATTACACCATGTGATCCTGTGATGTGTCAATAGCTTCAAAGTTATCGCCTCCGGAGGCGAGTTTATAACAACTGTTTGTTTATGTTTACATCGTTGCTAAGAAACTGGTTAAGTAATTGTCGGTACAAGTCAATGACTTGACGTTTGTAAACACTGTTCATCAAATTGGTATATAAAACCAACTTATTTAATGTAATTTCACATAATTATAGATGCATATACATCGTTTTGGGGGTAAATATTCGATCGGTACAATGTAATACAACTGTGATATGTTATATATACATGCTCCCCTTACACCTACTTATTAAAGCGTTCTGGTCTGTCTCGTTGATGTGCATCAGAAATACAAGACAATCAGGAAGGCGAGTGAGTATGAGTTTGCGTCGCATTTAGCATAATTCCAGCAATATCACGTCGGTGTACAGCACCACTTGTCTTCCCACATTTTTTCCAAGGTATTTTGTTCAATAAGATATCACCACCGACAAAGGAGCGACAAAGGAAACATGTTATAACTGCGATCACAAAATAACCAAAAAACAAGCATACTTGCATAGCTAGGTTGGTACGCTGATTCAATACCATTCAGGCATAAAACAATATTTCGATATTCAGTAATTGTTGACTTTCAGAGGAGAAACGAAACATAGATCATTTATTCTTTATTACGACATCAAGCATGGTTACGAAAAACATTGTTTGTGTAGAAAACACACACACACCAAAAATCAATAACCAGTCACAAATTTGCATATAGTTCAGTTCCAGATAAGGACATTTATACCTCACAATCATTGACATGTCCATTGCTACACCCCAACCTACCGATGGATTCTGTTCAAAGTAATACGAGCTTGGTATTCTCTTTCGTCGATGTCACATAAATGGATGTGTCAGCTGTTTGTCCAACTCTACAACTCAAATGGCACGTCTTAACATTTTGACTGTGCAATGTAAAATAGACATGACAGTTATTGCAATGCAATAATTACTTTCTTCAAAGTATGTTCGACAGCAGTCATTAACAACTGACAAAACATGACTACACTTCTCATTTTTACTTTGCATCTTCCAAAAGTAGTTTCAACACAAAGCCATAACTACAGCAGGAAATGGTAGGTTTCAAGACACTAATGTAACCTAAACAATCTAAATATATAAATACAAGGACGAAAGAACGCATGGCATGTCATATCTTTGACATGATATCCAGACTTTGGGAAATCCTTGTTAGATCAATTCGGTGACACATTACAGAAACAACCATGTATATCCCCAGTGAAGGTTTCCTTCATTACAAATATCTTCTCCCAGTCGCCCCGATATCTGTGACCCTAACCAGTGTTTACATGAGCCTGTGAAATGCTGGAGACCAAGAAATATTACTCTCCTTAAAATTCTTAGCAATCACCACAGTAAAAGAATCACAAGCTGTTCACCTGGAATACAGTTGCGTTGGACAGCATTCCGTGTAATCATGTGTCTTGCCCTTTAATCAGATACTATTCATACTTTCATAACCATATCGCGTGCATCATAATCGACCATGGGCAAATGTCAAATGAGGTATCAGAATGTGAGTCTTGAATAATAAAGGCGAGTCATTTGATTGAACGTTGTCATTTATAGTAGCAAGTGTGTCCCCACCAAAAAACAAATGCAACTAGAGAGACTGGGGAATGATGAATAACATTTGGGAAAAAGACCCTGAAAAATACGGGAGCATGAGGAATACTTCCCCCCTGGTGTTTGTGTCTCAGACATTAGAATACAGAGTGTCTTGAACCGTTTGCTAACATTGATAGACTATATTAGACCATACGATATCCAAGCAGCTATGTTTGTTTAGCTATGCTGCGGAATACTTCGATGGCATGACTTGCATCGAATGGCATCAAACATTCTTGACAGGAACTTCTTCATGTTCTGAGGCTAAACAAAGAAAACCAGAATGCTGAGACCCCACCATAGAAGGAAAAACACGAAGAACATCATGTCCAAAGTATTTGTGCCATTAATGTCATTTATGGTCTGAGGTGTACTGGAACTGGAAGATGTAACTTTTCTGTGTCGAAAGCAAGATCCTGCTTTGATACAGCTGCGCTTTTTGAGGATGAACATTGTGGTTATGATGGCCAGACAACTCTGAGTGAGAACTAGAATCAGATACACAGCCATTCTTGACAGGGATCCTGACTTGGGCATCACATCAATGATGAAGACCAGAAACACAGAATAAGACATGCATATTGTGATGAGGTACGACATCCTTTCCCCTGAGTCGATTGGGAGTAGGAATGAACATGCATTCAGGAGAGACAACAGACACATGGGAAACAAAATGGTGGTCACGTAGAAGGTTGACTGACGATGCATGTACAGCGTGAAAAAAAACAATACCAGAACTTTTTTCCGATGATGCACTCAATATTATCCATTCAGACGATGTTTCTATCCAGGAGGACATATGCATCGCTACAGATGGTATAACCTGACACAATGAAGGAGTTAAAATAATCATCTGACATCTCTGACTATCAAATGGAAACACTGTGCTGTCAATTTTGCAAGTAGTTTTATACGTACTCACAAATTGCTGGCTAACACGTCCGTCATCATACACCGCCAATGGATTATCACCTTCAAGAATGGACCTGGAGTCTGCACTGTTGGGTATGAGAGGTTTGGGTGTCCAGACATCGGTTGGAGAGAGAATAACCATTGAAACACCACCGTAGTCGTTACTATTCCATGTCAAATTAGGATCCTCCCAATCTGACTGAAACAATGCAGAAAATGTCACAACAGAGTTAGCAAAGTCAAGTCCCATAATTGAAAACGGATGAAATGTCAGAGATATGTTGAGAAATCTGAAATCTTTGGTCGTGGGTAATATCTCCGGCGAATAGTTTGTGAGTAGTTTGTGTCTCAGGTCTTGGTGTATCTCTCTTATGATGGTGACACTCAGTGGGAGATTCATGATCAACACCAGTACAGTCAAGGCTGTGGCAGAAATCTGCATGACGGACTAGCTGCCTCTGTCAGTCCAGCACGAAATGAAGGAACGACGGTCCACACTTTGAACTCATACGCTATAAATGCCCACTGTGCTTGTTAGGATCAATAAAGCAGTTAAGTTTCGTGAATGTTTCTAATGTACTTACGATGTCGGTGTTTTCATCACTCTGTTTAATATTTGATCAATTAAAAGCACTCGCCTCTCACTCGTCAGTGATTTACGCATGTGAAGTACTGTGCATACATATCAATTCTTCGGGGTTTTTTTTCAAATCATACTATATACTGGCAATTGATGTCAAAATCCCTTTATCTATAGCCGGCCATGGTCATGTTTAAAATATTTCTGAATATGTACATTGGTATAAAAACGCGTGCGTCTGACATTTACGCAAAATTAGTGAGGTACACGAAAGATGTTACCAAACATTGTTCCAAGACTTGACGTTATCACTACATTGTCAAGCAAATCTGGGAGAAGGTATCCACCTATTAACGACCCATCAATGGTGTCGCTTCACAGTACAAAGGCGTCATCACTGATTGAAGGGGGTTGTGAGATTATTTGATGAGGATCTGTGTCTTCTTTCACAGGCAAACCTTCACGGGCAAATTGGCTTCAAATCTGACAAATTTTGAAATTGTACAGGTATATGTACGTTCAGGTCATGAATCCAATCAATGGCAATTACAAACGGAAATCAATATTAGTGGTTTCCATTTGGTTGTGTGGAGACTGACCAGCATTCAGTTCTCATTAATCAGACCATTAAGCATTTCAAGTACAGAACATAAACTCATGGGCAAAAGAAACTTATCACTTTAAAATTTCCATTTACGCTTCTAAACAAAACTGAACTAGGTAAAACATACTGAGAAAACATTCGCTAAAACACATTTTTAAGCTGAGTAGCAAGCAAAAAACCCGAGATATTGTGATTTTCGTGAAAGCACGAAAAACAGTGAAAAAGGTTTTTTGAGTGTAACCAAAAGTTCTCGTGCACATTGGTTGCATAAATACAGCTGTTCGACAGTGCAATCATGCATTATCAAAAAGCATATCAAAGTTATGCCACGACTGTCATCGGAGCAACGCAATAGGGCCATCGGTATGGCCCATATGGGGGCGTCACAACGTCAGATTGCCAGAACATTCCACTGCAGCCAGGCAACAATCAGCAACCTCCTGAGACGTTTTCAGCAGACAGGTCAGACCACTGACCGTCCAAGATCAGGTAGACCAAGGGTTACGACGCCCGCCGAAGACCGCCATATCCGTACGATACACCTACGGAACAGATTCGTCACAGCGACGTCAACGGCGACCACAGCCTTGGGACACCGCATCAGCAGACGAACCGTACTAAGACGTCTCCGTGCTGCTGGTATCAGAGCTCGCCGTCCATTCCGTGGAATGCCCTTGACCCGCCAACATTGTCAACGTCGGCTGCAGTGGGCACGAACAGTACGTCGGTGGCAGCGACGTGACTGGCAGAGAGTGCTCTTCACTGATGAAAGTCGTTTCAACTTGTACAGAAATGATGGCCGAGCCCGTGTATACCGACGTAGAGGTGAGCGATTGGCGAGGAACTGCATTCAAGAGGTGCACCCATTTGGAGGAGGTGGTATCATGGTGTGGGGTGGGATTTGTGCTGATCAGAGGACACAGCTTGTCATCCTGCATGGAAATCTGACAGCCCAAAGGTATAGGGACGAAGTCTTGAGGCCAGTTGTTTTGCCCTTTGTGCGTCAACAGCCAAGAGGTGTTCTTTTGCAACAGGACAATGCACGTCCGCATACTGCCAGAATCGTTGAAGATTACCTCAACAACGCCAACATCAACGTTTTGCCCTGGCCAGCACGTTCCCCAGACATGAATCCCATTGAACACCTCTGGGATCATCTCGACAGACAGCTAAGACAACGACAGCAACCACCAGCAAATCGCCAACAATTGGAGCAAGTTCTCTTGGAACTGTGGCAGAGGATTCCTCCTGACGTCATCAGGCGTTTGACGACATCAATGCGGAGACGTGTACTAGCGTGCATTGATTCAAGGGGTGGACACACTAGGTACTGTGCTCAGACACTTCCAAGATTCAGTTTTCCACACACTCTGTGAATGCAATCCTCTGTGTAAACTTTCACGTCCACCCCATGTGTCATCTACCTCACTTCCTGCATGCATGAACATTGACAGGGCATCAACAAATACAGTTTTTGCTGTGTAAATGGCTTATCTTTCTTATATAAACATTCTTTCTGACATTTTTTTGTTTTTGTCGTTTTTAACACAAATAATGTCGGGTGATAAGTTTCTTTTGCCCATGAGTTTACATGCATATCTGTGTGTTGGCGATTGTATGCGATGTTTTTTTCACCAATTATAGCATATGTAGTCAATAAATATTAAAGCATTAATGTTTCTTGAAGGTGAAGTCACGTTTTAATCACTGGGGACGTCACTACTATGAAGTCACGAGTTTCGTCAAATCCATGAAAATCCGGATTAGAAGTAGTCAGAATTTCTGTGATGTGCCTAATCAACTACTCGCTTCATCCGAGTTCACCTCTGTTTAAATCACTTGATTCATGCGCAACGTCTAAAAGGGACAGTTTATGAGCGTCTGACTGTTTTTTCATTCCACTGGCAGCAGTCATTACCGGTATTCATGCTTATTGACACAATAAATAGTAGATTCTTTTACTCAAATCCGACCTTCCCTTTCTCTGAATCAACCATTTTTGTTTGTGAATCATTTTTGACTTAACACCAGTGCGATGGAGAATGTTATAAGATAATATCAGAAGGCAACTGACAGATGCGTCTGGACTCGATTTGCATTTTGTTTCCGAATACCAAACTATGCCTGAACAAATAATTCAGAAGTCTTACGTTTACCTTTCGGAGAATTTTCATTTCATTAATTTCATCGGATTTTTATCAAGATTAAACTAAACAAAACTAGAGGCAATGCAAATGTCTTGTGTCATATCAAATATGATGAGTCTGTCAACTCGTGACCCAAAGAGCGTCATATTTTCGACAATTTTAATTGTTTATAGTAATTGCGCATGAGGAACTATGCAAGACTGTCTTAGACTTGATATTTCTTAACTAAACTTTTGCTTTAAAAGAAATACAGAGATATTTGAACCCTGAAGTTCTTGTGATAGCAAATCCGAATTTATATGTAAAGTTCAGAAAACATCTGCCCCAGTTACTGTTACCATAATTATCTAGTAAAAGTAAAAGTACTGCAAAAGTATCTTACGGCTTCTGTCAAGATAGCAAAAGACGAGTTCTCCCACATCCATCACACACACCTACCCCCACCACCACTCAGTTTGTTGCTCTTCAACCACAGGCAAACTGTAGCGCAAATGGTGTTGTTCGGCAGTGAGGAAATGACCAGTCTTCGTACATGCGCGCGAGGCGAGCAAAGGTTGGCAACATACTTCCCTCGCTTTGGTTCAAAATATATTTTTCATGTCAAAATTAACCATCGCCACCATCAAAGGTATACATCCGTTTCTTCACTGGGTTGTCCTCTCACATTTCAAACCCCATGTTGAACAATTACTGAAATGAAATATTTTTAATTCAACATTTTAAGCGCATCTCGTGGTATATCAGATCGTCATATTCTCTATGCTGCGTAACCCCATTTGCGTTACAGTTTGCCTGTGCTTCGACGGACTTGTAACAACCACTTACAAAGTCTTGTATTTTTTCTACAGGTTTACTATTTTAACACCCCAAATCTCATACCCAAAGGTTAAGATTGGAACAACAATAGAGAGACTAAATTAGATGTCTACACGTCATGACACCAATTTGTTTGACAAAGTGATACGTGGGCATAAGAGTTTCATTATCACGAGTACTGAAAGAAAATCGTGCTTTACTCCAAATATGCCACGGAGCAAAAACTTCATGGGCCCCAAATACGCATGAAAGGAGAATACCTAAATTTGTTCACCGTTTAGATACCATTCCTCATACATACATTAGAGGTTTATTTAGAATAGTTTTATATCAGTTAAACTAAACATATTTTCACAGAATGTGTCGATGGAAAAGATATATCTCGTACGTCCTTGCTGTTTCCTGTGCGTCACGTTTTAGATCAGTTGTTAGCATTGTGTCTTCCTGGTGCGGTTAGTTTCCTTTGAACAGAAAATGATCTCTTAAAAAGTGACCGCTATCCTCTAAAACCTCCAAGGTCTGTTCCTAAAAACAATAGTCAGTTAAGGCTCTGTGTCTGTCCCTTTTAAACTAACAAGGTGGTTGCAGCTGTACAGCTGTAAATCAACTTCCACATACTGTTCCAGCATGGTAAGCTGTGATATTTTGGTGTTCTGGGTGATATAAGATCGTCGATGCTGGTTAGATGTAACTGAGTGAAGTCATTTGCTGGTATGTCGGGGGCAAGACATTTAAGTTTACCTATAGACGCTTTGGAGAAAAGTTTGTTGTACATGTACGTGTATTTGGCTGGAACGTTATTTTAACGTGATTTTATCATTTGACTTTGTGATTTAGTTGATGTATTACATCCATGCTGGATTGAAACTTATTGTCTGATAGCTAGCTATTGAACTATGTTTGATCATCGATATACATGAAGCCTCACCATATGTATACCCGTGTAAAATACGCGCAAAATACTTGCTTGGTTGTCTATAAATATTTGGGGTTCTTTAATATAATTATTAACAAACCTTAGTGGAATCGAAATACTCTTAACGTTTTGATATCTACATACAAACCTATCAGTAGATGTTATGCGTCAGATTGAACACTGACAGCTACATGGCAAGCTATAGTGACGTATGATGGACACATCCTTCAAAGCCATCGCGCGCACTGACCGTCTATTGTCTGGCGACCGTAGTTGCATCGCCGGACAAGATATAGTTATGTAACAATACAGCAGAGACGCATCGCCAGTCACGATTTAAATTCAAGACAATGTATCGTTGATTCATTAAGGTATCAATCAAAGTCAAACACAGGAGGACGATTACTATAAAAGTGAAGCATCTTCACTGGTCAGTACACAACACCACTGACAGTAAACCGCTTGACTGTAATCGGTCATGTATTCATAAGACTGTTAATTCATATGCCTTGCCTTGCCATGTATTTCTGTTTTATATATGTCATGCACTGATATTATTGTCAATCCATATGCCATGTATTTCTGTTTATCAATTGTATCCAATTCTGTAATACACAACACCGCTGACAGTAAACTGCTTGACTGTAATCGTTCCTTTTCTTCTTATTAAGGTATAATCAAGTTCCCAAACACGGGCTAAAAGCTTGATTATATATGTCTTGGCCAAATGTTTGGTTTGTCAACCCCAGCAGAAATTCTGATTTCATGATTTCCCTCCACAGCAAAGAGGGGAACTGGTATCCTTATCAAACTGTTTTACCCAAAATAATACAGGTATCCATTGGCACATTTGCGGCACCCTGCAATATATGGTAAACTCAGTGGAAGTAGAAACTTCAGACGGAACAGATCAATCAAACAAACACGATGACTCAAACATGTTACGTGTGGCAATGTTTACGGTTTCGATGAGAAGACCAGTTCAAGGACAGTAATGACAAAGGTCAAGACATTTTTTTAAACCATGCCTAAGTCGATGTATATTGGCAATGAGGGATTTTATGTGCTTGATGAAATATGTAGTTATTTTAGTCTTTGAACTTATTGATTCAACATCATATATGATATGCCATATGTATAGCATGTACATCATATGTATACGGCTGGGATTAATAAATAGTAGTGCTAGATTTCTAAATTCACAAATGACGGAGTACATTTGAACAGGAAGGTTGTCCTAGGCTGTGAAACAGTTTCTGCGAATATGCAGATAATTTAGAGTCATATCCCTTTGTAAACAGCGTCAATATCTGTATGGTTTCCTTGTGAGGTTCTGTAGAATGTCTCCAGCGATGTGATATATCAGTGCTTTATGTTCATGGTATCACTGATAAGTGTATATTGCTCAGTTTATCAGGGTTGCAACCAAGCAAATGTTGTCAAACAGTGGTGTTGTACATCGGTTATTCTTTTAACAATATGTACTTACAATTAATTAAATTTTTCTCTTTACATACCAACGGTCGGATAGCTTCTGCCAAAACGTGTAATTTGTGCTGTAGCGACGATTTCATGGTGTGACCATTTGAATTATTTTCAAAAATAAAACAGCGGAAGCACGACACAGAAGATTTAACCTTTATTACAACATTATTTTACAGACCTGTTTCTTTTATTATGATAAAGGGGGAGGGGATATTCAAGATAATTAATTAGTATTCAAATATATTGTGCCGACCACTGTCCTACCATATCTAAGGGACAGTGGGTGAGTTATTGAATAAAGCATTCACGTCGAATACCCGGGTTTGATTCCCCACAAGGATACAATATTCAGGGCCACTTTCTGGTGTTTCCCCCGCCTTGATGGTGCTGGGATATTGTTAAAAGCGTAAAACTAAATCCACTCGCTCACTACCGTATATGAAAGAAAGCACAAAGCCATTGTTTTCATTTGACACGTTAAGATATGGTGAGTTCTTGCTGACTCTTGTATTGTCTCAGATTGATGATACATAGTACAGGTCATATGTAACACAGTTTGATGTAAAGATAAAGAATGGTTTCCTCCATATCCACTTTTACAGTTATCCTCCAAAAGAGCTCAAACTCATCAATGTACATTTATATTGGAATAGGGCAAAACACATGACAACAAGCATGTTCCATACAGTTGTGATTTGTTTAGGAATTATGAATTCCTTATCAGACACATACTGAATATAAACTTCAAAACAAATGTTAAATGAACAAAGTATTCATTTTTACGCTCAAGAAAAAGTCGTCGTTGTCACGAATTTAATGCTAGTTACAGGGTCTAGTCTAAAAGAGGAAATAAATGCAAGCTCAGGTATCGGTATTGATGAAACATGACAGCCTGAATCTTTGATGTTGTTCATTTTCCTTGCACACTTGTTATTTTCCGAATAACCTGAAATGAGCTGGCTTAGCAATGAATGGAAATGGGCTGACAATGTTTTGATTACGTCGCCATGTTTCATGACGTGACTGCTTGCTACTACTTTGTCTTATGGCAACACTATAAACGTTGCAATTCCAAACACATGTTTTTACGATATTAATAACTGACAACATACAAGTAATACATTTACGACTAAAAGCTTCAATTTCAGCCATAAATACACTGAAAATTATAGATGGACAATGATCAAAATGCAGGAGTACTGTTTAATATTTATACAATATACTGTATTCATAATACACCACTCCTAGATTTACTATTCATTAGTATATGAGCACGCTTACATATTAATATGCTTGATTCTTGAATATATTTCTATTTTGGTATAGGCACACACACACCACAGTCACATCTAAAAGATAAATACATGTGCGAAGAAAACGACCTATATTATTTGTGTTGGAAGTATGTACACCATCTTGACTAAATAACTTTTGTAATTGAAAATGAATGGAATACATTGTAATTACAAATGTGTGTCTTTCCGTAGTGACATCTAATTGATCATCTTCACTTGACATATCTACTTCACTTTCTTTTCTGCTGCTCAAACTTGTTTAAACCTAACAGTTATATTCATAATTGGTATGTAATGTGACCGAGTGTGGTATTTTATTTATTACCCACGTTTTACATACACTAAATTGACACAATGGCATATTTTTGTTATTTTTATGGTTCCAAACCGAAACCGGTTTCAGAAAAAACGTTGCGGAAGAATGTTGTACTGTTTTACACTTTTGCATGACGTCACACTGAACGGACGTCCCTACGTCTGCTCCCTTGGTAACCAACGCCACGATGCATGTCAGCTGGTATTGCTTCGAGCCTCCTTTCACAATAAACTACCCCGTAGCACCCCTTTTCTGGGTTTGCAGTTGCTTCACTCATCCAACATCACTGGTGGAAACATTGCCTTTGTTTTTCGACGAATGTAATGTCTCAGTTTGACTGACAATGCATATAAGTTGTAGAATGAATGAATTCACGTGTTTGTTATGGAATGCAAACAAGTTCAGTCACAACATGAAGTAACTGAGAGGTCATTGGTTATTCAATCAAATCGTTAGAATCTCAGGTCAATTCTTTACGACACAGGTCAACGCGATACGACACCCGTGTGAAGAACGAGAATAGTATGCAACTACCTATATGTTGACCACGTCGGTAATGAAATGTGTTTATGCCACTACACGAACGTGACACAGTAAAACATCCTGACTTGATCTGGCGTCTTCTGGGTTTGATGTTCTAGTTATACAAAGAAAATCAGAATGCTGAGACCCCACCACAGGAGGAAAAATATAAAGAACTTCATGTCTAAAGTACGTGTATCCGTTGTGGGATTTGTGATGTGGGCTGTGTCAGAAGTGATCATTGACGTTTTTGTTTTAATGCAGCAGCACTTCTGGTTAATGACCATTGTGGATAATATGGCCAGACAACTCTGACTGAAAACTAGAATCAGATACACAGCCATTCTTGACAGGGATCCCGACTTGGGCATCACATCAATGATGAAGACCAAGAACACAGAATAAGACATGCAGATGGAGATGAGATAGGACATCCTTTCCCCTGAGTCGATTGGCAGAAGGAATGAGCAGGCGTTCAGGAGAGACAACAGACACATGGGAAACAAGATAGCGGTGACGTAGAAAGTTGACTGACGTTGCATGTGCAGCGTAAAGTACATTGCATCTTGCATCATTTCAGATGATGTATTTACAATGTGCCACTCAGATGGGGTTTCTATCCAAGTAATCATGAACTCCAGAACTTGTGGTATAATATGGCACAAAACAGGAGCTAAAATAATCATACGACAGTTTTGATTATCAAATGGAAACATTGTGCTATCAACATTGCATGTAGTTTGATACGTACTTACAAATCCGTGGGAAACACGTCCGTCATTAAACACCACCAAAGGATTATCACCTTCAAGAAGTGATCTCGAATCTACGCTGTTGAGTATGAGAGGCCTTGGTGTCCAGATATCAGTTGGGGAGAGAATAATCAATTCAATACCGTCGTAGTTGCTCTTATCCCATTTCAAATCAGGATCCATCCACTCTGATACAACAAATGCAGAGAATGTCAGAACAGAGTTAGCAAAGTCAAGGCTTAGAACGGAAAATGGCTGAAATGTTAGCGTTATGTTTAGAAGTTCAAAGTCTTTTGTCGTTGGTAATATCTCGGGTGAATAATTCGTCAGTAGTTTGCTTCTCAGGTGTTGATGTGTTGATCTGTTTAAGGAGACACTCAATGGCAGATTCATGATCACCACCAATACAGTTACGACTCTGGCAGAAATGTGCATGACGGACGATCTGTATCTGGCTTGTCACTCCTAAAAGACTGAATTGACTGCAGGTTGTTCGGAACTGCAATGGGTATAGTCATCAATATGATGTCATGTGACGAACGTGTGTTATCAATATCCCGTAAACATTACAAGTACACTAATTTACTTGAACGATTCCACCTTAATTACTGTTAATCAATATAATACAAATGCAGTGTAATCACAGATATCAATTTTTGGCGAGTATTTGTTTTCCTCCAAATTACATAACATATATTCAATATGCAAGTGTTTGAAGTGTATAATCTTGCATATTACTTGTAAATAGGATGATCTCACCGAGTCGCCTTATCATTTATGGATTGCAGTGGACCGGTTCTAACCCAGATCCTTAAAGGTGATATGTTTCACAACTTACATAAATGCTAAGCCTTGTCTATAAGACTTGGTTGGGGTCTTTAATCTGGTCTGTAGATATATTATGGTACAGAATACATGAAAATGTATGAGACATGATTACACAACATGTGTCATCTATACTTTATATCATTATCTTCAATGTCCAAGAGAGGCATTCAGTTAAAATATGGATACACATCTCTCGAATATTGACATTCTTGTCTGAATGACATTCTCGTTGCTGAATATATTTTGATCATGATACCAGTCAGACATACGCTTTGACGATCACAGCTGTTGAGTTTCCACTATCTGTTAAAAAAGGGCAGTAGTTCTAGGCCTATTAACAAACTGGCACTTGTGTGGAAAAGGAAGGATTGATGCTGCTTGTCCTATATCGCGATGTTGCTTGTCCTATATCGCGATGCTGCTTGTCCTATATCAAATTTTCCAATCACTGCCATGAAATGAAAAGGAATGTACATTCACCTTTAATGTTTTTGACTAATTTCACCAAGAAAATAAAACTGCGCTTTTAAATAAGGTCCAAAAACCGGTTTGTGTAGAAACGTATGAGTTGATCAATGCTTAGAGTAAGGAGTTGGTGTCACGTCAGAGTCAGAGACAGCCCTTGTTATTAGCATCCCTGGAGCACCCAGGTCATGTTGACCAGTCGCTGAAACATAGTTAGGGTGACACTTGGTGTTAAATCTGGAGCACCAAATGAAAAACCCTCCAGTCACCAATTACGTTTGCGTCCTTATACAAAAATCGTTGCTTTCTAATGAACACTGATTGATATTGCATTGAATGACAATAAGTAAATAACAATGTCATCAAGGATACCTTTCATCCCAAATGTTAAACAGCATCATGAAGTCAATCCGAAAGCTAATTAGGAACATCGCCATCAGTACAAGCACTAATGGGGAAAGACCAATCACTTCTGGTCACAGGGTACGGAATTAATATCCTTGCAATAAGTAAAATGCGACTCATTGATGGACCCTTGCCTGAAAATGCAAACAAACGTATGGAGAGAAATCTTGCTGGTACCATGATGAATGCCTGTATTTACCAATTTCATGTTGTCATGAATCACATTCCATTACCTCGATGTAAATTGCTCGACCCGGAGTGTTTCAGGAAGGCTCACTAGGTCTGAGATTACATTAATTTATTGAAACATCCACATGTTGCACATGCCTGTTTAGTTCTAGATTGCAACAATCATACAGTAATATGTACACAAACAAGGAGGAAATATAAAATTACCACAAAGCAAACAAGAATTGCAAGTATTTCCATAAACGGAAAAACAGACATGAAACGGCCTACATTTCCCGTATTGGTTTATAATACAAATGGCAGTTGTGTTTTTTCTTCTTTGTGATGTTTTGAAAGTTTGGTCTTTTTTTTTGTCGCTGCACTCTGCAATATTCCAGTTCTTTTACCGGTGGAAGAAAACATCACAAAACGTTACGTGTTGAAAAGATCTATCGATAAAAATGATGTGCTTTTGATAATGATGCCACGGACTAAATGTAGAGGTAATGTACCTGCACATCATTAACACAATTTCTTCCTCTGTATGTGGGTGAACGCTAAGACATGTTGAAATCCGGTAATTAGAAAATCACTCATCAATTCGTTCTGCACAATGACAAACGATCATACCATTCTTTTATGCTGACAACTGACCATGGCGATCATTTCCTTATGGAACCAACATGATGCCATCACGTACGTTCAAGGAAAAGGTCTGGCTGATAAAGATGTTGTTAGAAAAATATTTTCATAATGAACAGGTTTCATCGATCCTTGCAAGACAGGAATTCCCAAACTTGAATTCAAACAAGATAGTAACCAAACAGAAACAATGTGTTGAAAGTCCATTTACACGGCACTCTAAGATGACACTGTTCGCTATTTTGGGTCTTAAGCTACATAAGACTTAATGGATTTAATGGGGGCTGATGTTGACGTTATATATGTTTGGGGTGTCTGCTGTTTGTCCGACTCTACGGCATGTTTTGGAACCAATTTGATTGTATAATGCACAGGCACATTCCGCCCATCGAATACTGTCGTGGTCATGTGGGTATTCGAGTTGAAAAGACATTTACAAAAGCTGTTTTCGGGGTATTCCATGTCAGTATTATCCATCCCATACCATGCATTAAATTATACACAACCAGTGAAAGGTTGCTACCACACAAGCACAGGCAACATCATATCGCAACAACTAACAACTCTCAGTACCCACTAAAACAACAGTAGATTTCATTCAATGAACATCAAAAACTGATTCATCTTTGACAAGCTTTTTTGTTTGTTTTTGTTTGTTTGTGTGTGCGCGGGCTTGTGTGTGTAATTCTCTCTCTCTCTCTGTGTGTGTGTGTGTGTGTATGTGTGTGTATTTGTGTGTTTGTGTGTGTAATCAGTGTTTTGATTGATGGGATACCGAGAAAATGCACCCCAGCGAAAACGCTCCCGCACCATCCCCCCACCCTCCCCTTCCCCCAAAATCGAGAAAACGGCCAACGAGATGACGTTATTTTTGAATGTTAAATAGCTTAGTTGTAATTATAACAAGTTAACCCAATCAGTTCTCAGTGGCGTGCCTTGTTGGTAAATGATAACAAAATGTGAAATATTTTGGAGCTTAATAGTTGTAACGTTGATGTTTGGTTTGTTGTTTAACACCGCAATCAGTAGTATTCCATCCACTTAAAGGTGGTCTGTATTTACTCATGCCTGCCAATGAGATCAACATCATGAGCATTGATCTACGCAACTGGGGCATGATGACACGTGTCAGCCAAGTCAGCAAACCCTAACACCCGTTCCCCTTCGTCGCTTCATACGACAAACATGTGGTCACTGGAAACGAATTTATAATAGTGGCAATGTCAAAACGTTTGGAAAAGTCGAACCGACATGGAAATGCTCAGATTTTGCTTTCTCACAAATAACATCTAGCGAAAGAGTCCTCTTTGTATGTAATCCTAATCAGTGTTTCAGTGAGACCTTCTGTGCTACTCTGATGAAGTAGTGTATAATCATATAGCCAAGTGTGGAATTCTCAGTGATTTTTCCTGAAAGATATAAAGTGAAACCGCAGGAACATCAATGTTAGGAAAAATCCCATAGCCTTTTCACTTAAAAGCCATTGAGGATTGTGCATATAAGAGTTATCTAAAAATATAAATACCATGAACGCAGTGTCTTGTATCATTTGCAGACTAACTGTGAAGCTTTTCTGTCGGTTTGTATAGCTTTCCCATGGTATGTGGTGATGCCGCAAATCGTATTGGGTTTGTCCTTAGATCATCTAAAGCAGTATGACTTGCGCCGGCTTTACAGAGCATGACGGCCTGTTGATACAAAGACAACCAGAATGAGAATACGACGAACACCATGTCTAAAGTGTGAACACTAGTAATTTGTGGTCCGAGATGTTTCAATTTTTTCAGTGGCAAAATCAAGGTCTTCCTCGACCACAGACACTGTTGGTGATGAGTGAGAACGAGGACTTGGGGTGGCTTGTACCAAACAGAATGTTGTATTTATACAAAGAAAACCAGAACGCTGATACCCCACCACAAGAGGAAAAATACGAAGAACATCATGTCTGAAGGATGTGTACCAGTGGTGGCAACTGTAGCATTACATGCATTGGGACCGGAGGCTGATATTTTTCTTTGACGAAAACAAGGTCCTCTTTTTAGGCAGATGCCCTTGTTGATGACGACCAGTGTGCTTATGATAGCGAGACAACTTTGAGTGAGGACTAATATCAGATACACGGCCATTCTTGACAGGGATCCCGACTTGGGCATCACATCAATGATGAAGACCAAGAACACAGAATAAGACATGCAGATGGAGATGAGATAGGACATCCTTTCTCCTGAGTCGACTGGCAGTAGGAATGAACAGGCGTTCAGGAGAGACAACAGACACATGGGAAACAAAATGGTTGTCACATAGAAAGTTGATTCACGTTTCACGAGTAGGGTGAAGTGTATTGACCCTGATGTTTCCGACGATGCATTTACAATTTGCCATTCCGATGAAGTTTCCATCCCAGAGGGCATACTCGTGAATATATATGGTATAACACGACACATGATGCGAGGCTCCAAGACAATCCGACATCTCTGACTATCAAATGGAAACATTGTGCTATCAACATTGCAGGTGGTTTGGTAGGTACTCACGATCTTCTGGAAAACATATCCGTCATTAGACACCACCAATGGATTATCACCTTCAAGTAGCGACTTGGAGTCTACACTGTTGGATATGAGAGGCTTTGGTGTCCAGATATCGGAAGGAGAGGGGAAAATCATTTGAAGTCCATCATAGTTGTCAACATGCCATCTCAAGTCGGGATCAATCCAGGTCATAGTAAACATTGCCGAAAATGTTACAACAGCGTTAGCAAAGTCAAGTCCCAAAACAGACAATGGCTGAAATATCATCGATATGTTGAGCGGGTCGAAACCATTTGTCGTTGGTAATATCTCTGGCGAATAGTTTGTGAGTAGTTTGCTTCGTAAGTCTTGGTGTATCATTCGACTGAGAGATACACTCAGTGGAAGATTCGTTATTGCCACCAACAGGGTTACAACTGGTACAGAACTATGCATGGTAGAGTAGTTTCATTGTAGGTTGGTTGGAAGAGGATATACTGTGTTCTATGATGTGAAATGACGAATATATACTGCAAACATTCTATTGATTACAGAAAAGTCTATAATATTATCGCTATGCGTTGATCATTAACCCTCATTTTCATTCTAATGAGTGGTGCTTAATGAGGTAGAAGTATTTGTTTTTCAGTCACGAATCATTTAAGCAATTCAAACAACGCCAGTGTATGTTCTCAATGGTCAGTACCTAATAGATATATTTTCACCGATGAGTGTTTGTTTTCGATATATAAAACATAGAGTCAATAGATGTCAGAGCATTTGACTGTAGTTACCGCCCAAGGAACATCTGAAGTATTGCACAATGCTGTAGCTAATTCGAATGCTGAGTCAACATTATTTAATATGTGATAGTAAGAAGTTGATAATTTGCAACTTTGTAACAAAAGGAAATCCGGGTATGGATCGTCAGTTGATTGTTCTTAAACACAGTCTAAAACATCTTTTTTAAGAACACTTGACATAAGTTCTGATTCAATAATTGCTTTATATATGGGATCTGTCAGATCTGATTGTGCTGTCCTTTGCGGGTCGGAGTTTATACACTCTTGGTATCCTATGATGTCGGCATCAGTGTTAACTTTATATCGTCACTGTGTCCTTCTGGTGTGAATTTCTTTAACTTACGTACTCACAATAGCTTTCTGACTTACATTATTACCACAGGAAGAGCGTTATCATCAACCCTCTATTTTAGATAATTTAATATTAGACAATTTCTAATATCTCACTTAGTGAAATTATAAAATATATGCCAACTAATATAATGTCTCGTAATATGTGCATGAATGCACATGAATCCATAACAGGTCAGACTTGTAAAATGATATAATATAGTTTAAGGATCCCTTAATACACATGGCTAACTAGCTCCTGATGTGACGTAAGAACATCTTACAAAGTACAATGATACGCATAGCATTTCCAACTAGGTCTCCTTAATTAAGTATCCTAAATGTGAGGTTTTTATCACCTAACATGGGACCATCAGAAGCTTGTTCTAAGCACAGCGTTGAGGTGTCACTTGCATATCAGGTATTTTTGCGATTGTGTCGAATCCCTGGAGATGTAGGCTTAGATATATTTTAGGTTCCAAGACCCAAAACTTTCAAAGTACAGTTTCAACATAACAAATTTGTAAATGTAGCATTTTTGTTATTTTAAGTTTCGGCTGAATTTTCCAACACTTTCCTGATTTTAGTTTTTGTTTTGCCTGAACACGGTTAAATGACGTGTGCCAATTAATAACACACATTTAGAATCGTCATAGCAGAGTCGTGCAACACGATTACTTCCATGTAAAATATATCATGTACTTGCAGTTTACACAATTAGGTAAAGATCTCAGTATTTTGCAATGAAAACACACCTTACCTTGGTTAAAGGCATGCACAACAGGCGGATAGGCAAAAATATGTATGAACAACCCGATGACACCAGAAACGCAAATTCTTTCAGCGGGTGCATATAATTATGACTGGTAGCATGAATGAACTCTGTGACAGAGTTGGGAAGGGGTGGAATGTCGATATCCCTGCTGTTCGTGGTCAAATCAAATGGTGTAGGTACTGGATCATGGGTCAAATACTGTATAACAGATGTGTTGCAATGAAACCTGGGAGTGCCACGATTTCCAAAGCACGGACACCTTCTTTTCACAAAGATTTCATCACGCATCAGATAGTGTTGTGCTCCTGTTATCGTTAGGCACTTGGGGACTATAAAAGGAGACTTCGGCGTATACTGAGCCAGGGATGGGTGACACTAACATCTTATCATAGGTAGCAATGATTAATGTGCCTTTCGTAAGGCCAGGTAAGTACTATATGTCAGTTTACTGTGTGTTTATAGACACTTTAAGGTATTCGAATCAAAGTTGGCAGAAGATGTGGGTGAGCAGCAGCGAGAGGTATCCCACAGAAACAATTCTTATCCGAACACATATACATGTTGAATATGTTGAATCACATTTCTTAGCACTTGAGAAAAATTAAACGCCCAAATAATTAGAACACGGCGTTGATACTGGCGGTGGCTTGTTACTCGCAGAGAACAAAACAATCGTCACCGTACATGTTTCCCTAAAAGACGTTTGTCAAGGACAGCATGAATCACACCAAAACTCGTCTTAATATGTCATTCAGCTATTTTGGGGAGTATATCTGAAAAAGGGGATACTCGAGGGCTCTCTGACAACAATTTGCTGACTTTTCGTCAAAAAATATGCCAAAATAATTCAGATAGCATACATGTACACAAGAGAGTGTTTAGTTGTAAACCTAAATCCTCGATGATATTGTCTCTCACGAAACTGTTTTACATTTTTGTTTTAACTGTCAGTGGAAACAAATTATTGAAAAGCTGTCAAAGAATACCCTATTGTGTCTGACAGTATGTGGCAATAAATTCTTGCCACAGTTTTATGCACATAAACGTGGCGGACTGAACATTCAAGAAGGTTTGGAATAGGACTGTTTCCAGATGGATGACTAGAGAGGTACCTAATACATCTGTAACGTTTCTTGATTGTTTGGAAATCAATTTTTTCAAACTAGGCATATGACCTACGGACCCCTAGACAGAAGCATATCAGCGAGATAGATGGAAAACCGATATTTGATTATTCTGGGTCCGCCACTACTGGCTCTGAATTGAAGCGGACGTACCCATAACATGATTATGGCGCTCTGTGTACCTTAAACGAACTGCAGCTGTACGACGTGCTTGTCCTCGCCCTGGATCGAAGTCCTGATTGGGAGCATTCAATCTCGGTAGTTTCTTATTTCCAATTAATGGACAAATATACGGCTTTGACCTTTTATAGTCATTACTAATGTACCAGATTTTGCACGTGCATTCTACTACCAACTTCAGTGCCCTGACATTTATGGAAGGTTTTAAGAGCCGACCGGATAAAGCTATACACGTTTAAGAAAAGGTTTTGGCACTGCCAAAATTAAAGAACATCGTTCGGTCAAACCTAATTTCTTTCGAACTGAATGTTTCATGAATGAAAACTCGTGGTCTATTATTTCTTTACGGATGTATATCCTAAAGCATGTGCTCATGGTGACTATTTACATGGTGATACCAGGTGTTCAAAGGCGAGCCTCTCCATGGTCTCTGTAGCACGTCATAAATATACAATGACAAGTCCTACACATGTCGTAAATCGTTTTATTATCCATACAGTGAAACATAACCGAGTACACAAAAATCATATACTGCACATGTGTAATAAACCCTAAAACGAATTTCATTGGTCAGTTATCCGACCATGAGCTCAATGACCCCATTGGAATGTGGACTACTTTTTTCATTCATAACTTTTTAATCCAAATCTACTTCGATTGTTCAGTATCGCTACTACGAGAACAAACCAATGAAATGCTATCAAATACAAAACGTTACAAACAAACTCATTTTCAGACACCGTGTTTATTGATATGAGATTTCATGAAAAGTACAAACTTCAGGCGTAAAATTTAATTATCTTTTTACATTAGCTAAGTTAACACAATCGCAGACGACAACAAGATGGCTTCTAATATCCCAATCATCAGTCTCACAAAGACACAAATACAATCATATCGTCAACTGTACCTGGGATTACACTAATCTCACGTCAAATATCAAGTATCATGCGAAATAGATGATCAAAGTACAAACGCAATGCAGGTACTTCAAATGCATTTGTCTGGAAAAGGAAACACTATTACTGCATGTATGTTCCATAAATCGGCAAAGTATTTGAACACGACCACAAACAGACTGATCAGTAGTCTGTATTAATATTGCATATATCTCACAATAACGTTATATCTTATTGAGAATACATTGCATGTCTTATACGGAGTCTTGAATAACTCAAGGAACACTGAATTCACTTCACTGAAAGAAGCATCTTACGAGATCAAGCTAGGCAATATGAAAATATACTGAACATGAAAAAAAACCCCAACAGGTACAGAAATTCCTCCATTTTTGCAATTGTAAGAAATACAGTAGCTCAGAATTCACATAACATATACACAGTGTTTGGAACCGTTCACCAATTGTAAGAGGAAATTGCACTGTATAGTTCCATCCGTTGGTGTGTTAAGCTATGCCGTGAAAATCTCTCCATGTGCCAGTTGGACAGAAGGGTGTATTCTTGAATGAAACTTCTTTTGGGGTCACCTGTGACAATCCGGGTCGGAAGTGGCACCCGGTAGCGATGCTTGTCGTAAGAGGCGACTAACGGGATCGCGTCGTCAGCTTCGTTGACTTAGCTGACACATGCCATTGCACCTTAACTGTGTAGATCGATTCTCCAAAGGCATTTAAAAGTTGGTGTAGTGATACAAGACAAATATTATGGATATCAACTTCTTGAATTTATTTCTCACGGCGTTTCGGGGCTTGTTGACCTGAACAGTAACGTTTAACTGTTAACTCTGATGGTGACGTAATAATGCCAGTTCTCTCAATTATCTCAACAACTCTGCTATGTAAACATACTCTTGTCCTCATATTTAAAACTCCCACCCATGTACAAACAATAATTTCTACGTACTGCTATTGGTATTACATTACATTTTATACATCTGTACATTTGTAAGTTAATCCAACAATATTTTATATATTCATAATAACGCGTATTGATTCTATTAGCCCTCTTGGCTAAAACCATTCACTTCCACTTGCATAATGTTGTCATTGTGACGTCACGAGTATTGTGACGTTACGGGCAGCGTTAATAACTGAGCCTTACTGCTCAGTTCAAACTGATGGTGGGGTAGAACAAGCCCCGACACGTCGTGAGAAATATATTCAAAAAGTTGTTATCCATAAGATGTGTCCTGTATTGTGTAGATTGATGATTATGCTGCTGATTACTGGATTTCTGATCCAGGCTCCATTATTTAGAGACCACCGCAATATGACTGGAATATTGTTGCGTGAGGCGTAAGACAACAACAACCAACTGGGTCAGACTCAAGCCGACGTCAGACTCAAGAGCATGGTGTTCTATTCATACAAAGAAAACAAGAATGCTCAGACCCCACCACAGGAGAAAGAATATGAAGAACATCATGTTTAAGGTATTTGTTCCAGTAGAGTCATCTGTAGACTTAGATGGGTTGGGATAGGTTGTTGATATTTTTCTTTGGCAGAAAAAAGGTCCCCTTTTTCTACAGGCGCCCATGTTGATGACGACCAGTGTGGTTATGATGGCCAGACAACTCTGACTGAGAACTAGAATCAGGTACACGGCCATTCTTGACAGGGATCCCGACTTGGGCATCACATCAATGATGAAGACCAAGAACACAGAATAAGACATGCAGATGGAGATGAGATAGGACATCCTTTCTCCTGAGTCGATTGGCAGTAGGAATGAGCAGGCGTTCAGGAGAGACAACAGACACATGGGAAACAAAATGGTGGTCACATAGAAAGTTGATTCACGTTTCACGTGTAAAGTAAAATATGTTGAACGTGAGACTGTTTCAGATGATGCGTTTACAATATGCCATTCAGATGAAGTTTGTATCCCAGTAGGCATTTTCATCCATACAGATGGTATAATATTGGATAAAATGGGAGACTCTAAAATAATCTGACATCTCTGACTGTCAAATGGAAACATTGTGCTATCAACACTGCAGGTGGTTTGGTAGGTACTCACGATCGTTTGTCCAACCTCTCCATAATTAAACACCACCAACGGATTATCACCTACAAGAAGCGACCTGGAGTCTAGCTGTTGGATATGAGAGGCTTTGGTGTCCAGATATCGGTGGGAGAGAGAACAATCGCCTTGAGGCCGCCATGGTTGTCAACATTCCATGTCAAATCGGGATCAATCCAGTATAGAGCAAACAAGGCCGAAAATGTTACAACCGAGTTAGCAAAGTCAAGTCCCATGAGAGAGAATGGCTGAAATATCATCGATATGTTGAGATGCTCGAAACCGTTGGTTGTTGGTAATATCTCTGGGGAATAGTTTGTGAGTAGTTTGTGTCGTAACTCTTGGTGTATCGCTCTGTTGATAGTTACACTCAGTGGGAAATTTGTAATCACCATCAACAGAGTCATGACTGGTACAGAAATATGCATGACGGAAAAGCTACAGTCTTGAGGTGGCACTGCGATCAGTTACACTATTACTGGTGTAGAAACGCATTTACTTTACTTAACACTGATGTGGTGAATTTATACTGAGTATCCTATTGATTGTATAAATTAAACAACTGTGATCACCTCGTGTTAATAACTTTTCACCAAGAACAGCATTTTTCCTTCGGCTATATGCTGTTTGATCTGTTAAAAGTGTTTGTCTTTCACTCATGAGTCATTTAATTTACTATGCCGGTAGTCGTTTCCTCAGCAATAGCTATATCTGACGAGAATATGTTTTCTAATACAGCGTCAAGCCTATGGCTGATATCAGTTGTTGCTTAACGGTAAGTTTACTGAAGTGTATGACCTATTGATCTCCCACCATCATCATTTCAATTACATTGGTTGTTACTTGAACAGATATGCTGTTCTCTTCCGTCTTGGTGTGACAGTGATGAACGTTTTAGCGGCGAAGGAAGGTGTCCCTCAATTATTGACTTCTCGCACTCCCTCTCCATATTTCGAACACTGTCCTCCAGTTGAGCCTCTTAGCTATATAGCTGTGACAGACTACGTTCACGTTTACCAGAGTGGCCTGCGAGCCGATCCTTTGAGTCACATTCACAGGCATGTTGATTTCGCCTGACGAGGAAAAGTGTAGAAATTTACTTGCAAGATCCCATGTTAATCACGATCAATCAAAATCAATATTCTCAATTTGGTTGCGTGATGACTGAGCAACATATAGTATTTCAACTACAAGGGGAAATTTGTCGTACTTCCCGACATTCTCGGTACACAGAGTCACCCGGCTACATTTCTCAACTTACAAGCTGGTACATCAATTGTACTTAATGCCCCAAATATTTTATACCATCTGTATGTAATACTGTAGGAGACACTCAAACGTTTACCTCATTTGATGAAAATTTTACACTAATGTCAATACAGGACATGATGGGGACTCGAGATCAGATGGACATAATCTATTAGCCATGCGATCTAAATATTTAACACGGCCACAGAATTTACTCTGAAACACAGATTGGTTCATTTGCCGATAAAACATTAGGGAGGGTGTTTGTGTGTGTGAGAGAGAAACAGAGAGAGACAGACAGAGAAAGGGTACCCGATTACAAGAACCCTCAAACCCCTATTTTACACATATGCTAACTGCGGCGGGATATATTTGGCATCACTTGAAAACCATTTAATAGTTGGAAAACATGAATCCATTATTATTCGCTTGTTATGGATACACTAATCTTTCATCGGGTGAACGTAATGTCTCAAAACTTTCCTGACCGGCATCGTTACACAACACAATAAATGACAATACTGACAAACGTATTTCATCAAATGCATTTGGTTACCAAGCTTGGGCATATGGTGGCCAAGCTCTGGCGAAGAAAATTCGAAACGAGAGACTTTAACGGTGCAATGTAAAAATGGGCAATAGATTGCCAAAACTGAAGATAGATCACCATACTAGGACCATGAGATGGGTATGAACCAATTTGACCGTTTGGGGGGTAATGCTACAAGAGCTAACATGATATACAAACAATGACATTGAATAAACAGATGGCAACTGATGCAGATATATATCGTTGCGACTTATTTTACGACGCTTTTACTTTGAACTTTGAAACACACACACACACACACACACACACAAACACACACACACACAAAATCAAAAAAAAATCGCGGAGTAAAACACTGTCTTGAAGGAATATCGATGAAAGAAGACTGCCTTATTTTTTGCTCTCTATGTAGATTCCGTTTCTTATAGCTACAGAGGAGAAGACTGAAATACGTGGCCCATTGAGACTGGTTTCTTACCAGTTAAACAAAAACTGCTTCCAAAGTATTTATGGAATAAGAAGCTACACGTCCTGGCTGTTCCTCCCGTGCGTCACAATTTTCCTGATCAGTTGTTAGCATCTCATGTCCCTGAAACAATTAAATTCCTGTTCTCTTAAATAGTCACCTCGATCCTGTTTCAGCATGATGAGCTGTTGATTGTTGATGTTCTGTATGTTTGTCATGTTACTGATGTTACTTAGATGTAACTGTATGAAGGTCAGTATTAAGTCAACGTATTAGTGAGAGAGTGTGTTAAACATTAAAGTCACTTTGGCAATGTTTCAGCCATATCGTGAAGAAAACAATATATAGATTAACAATAATGAAAGATAAATAATATAATCCTGTCAACAAAGGACAGTATAATGACTAGAATATCACAGATATACATGTAAAACTAGTAATAAATTCTAAAATATTTAGCTCTAGGGGACAACGCAATATAAAAATAGGCTATAGATCGTCAATAACTGAAGGTAGATGACCATACTTACAGTACCTTTGCTACCTGTATGGACCCTACACCATCCCCTCAGCTACTGGCGATTGTAAGAAACGTTAGCCAGGAGGACAATACTTTAACAATACTTTGAGGGTACAGCCACTAACGGCTCAAGTTAGGTCAACGTACTAACGTATAATATGTATTGAAGACATCAGCATGACGTATGGCCATATTGTGTACAGTAGGTTTACAGAGCAGTGTTTTATGTTTATAATCATCGCAAGGGGGTATTGCTAGGCCTTGTCATTCATGTGTATTGTGCGTACCACTTTCCTACCATATCTAAGGGGCAGTGTGGGAGCCTATAAAATGAGGCGTTCGTTCGTCATGTTCGAATCTCCATAAGAGTACAATGTGTAAAGTCCATTTCTGGTGACCCCGCGTTGATATTGCTGGAGTATTGCCACAAGTGGCGTAAAACCCACTCACGCGCTATCATATCTGAAAGGAGGGACAAAGAACGTAATTTTTTTCATTTGACACGATATGGTGAGTTCTTTGCTAGTTTAGATGTAAAGATAAAGACGGGTTAACTCCAGGTCCCTGTGGACTTTTATTCAAGTTACACAATGTAGATGACATATTTGAATAGGACAAAACACAAAAGAAAGAAGTAACATGTTTCATACTTCTGTGACTCCTTCAGAAATTATGAATGCATTAAAAGAGTTAATATTATACAGAATATAAACTTTTTAACATATTTTAAATGAACAGAGAAATTTTATTCATTTATACTCAAGAAAAAGTTATTTAATTTTATTCGTATGTGAAAGACACCAAGCAACTGTTCTAATTCCATAACACACAATATTGTAATCCCAACCTCGACAAAGCTCGGCTGTGACGTCACAGTGGAAAGCTGCATGTCTTTTCACGTTGTTTAGAGTGGATTCATGTACATAAAAGTGGAGTGATGTTTCCGTTATTCCCGGTGTGTGGTGGACGTGAGATCGCTTATCTTTTCGTGGGAATGTCAGAGTCAACCCCCAAATAGATACCAAACCTCATTTCTTCAATATTCCAATCCTAAAGACAAATGTAGCAATCAGGAAAATATTTCAATTATATCAGAAATGGTAAAAACTCACAATAAGGTACATTGCATACACCTTTTCAAAAGTGAAGTCAGCAGAATTCATGTAAGTAAAGAAGTCAAGTTTGGTATAAAGATATATACTGTGATATATGTTTTGCCAACGGAATTACTTTTTTAAAGATGAGTTACAAGAGCGGAAATAGTGTTTACAGGTTTTATTGGATAAACATTGTCTCGCTGGAAATGTGTTTATCATCGACCATTTGTAATTGGTTGGAGGAGAATTTGTGTTTTTCAAACGAAAATGCTGTTATACAGAAAAACAAAATGAACAAGGTGTACATTCCACATTAAATAAGGTGTGATAGATATACACATACGTTTATAAGATTAACAGCGTCAATTATATTTCAATTATGGAAATGAGCGTGTGTGTGAATGTTATCTTATCTTATGTTATGTTATGCTATGCTATGTTATGCTATGCTATGCTATGCTATGCTATGCTATGCTATGCTATGCTATGCTATGCTATGCTATGCTATGCTATGCTATGCTATGCTATGCTATGTTTGTGTAATATAAGGTAGTCACTGATGTAATGATGGATGTTTTGGTCAAGACTATGGAAGTGCTTATTGCAAGCTTAATGCCAGCCAAGGAGATATGTCGGTCAAATATATGTTACAACAAATCCAACAATACAAGCAGTACTGTCATGTGTAGTTAAACTGTCTTGAGCTGAATTACTAGATTGAAATTTATCTATGTGATAATCTAGTTCTTTTATGCCTTTCGTTGACAGATTATTAGTCTTTCAAAAATCATGAGAAAGAAAAGCGAGCGCAGCATCTAATGCTACTACGTTTGCACTAACACACACCCAGACCTACTATTCTTTAGAGTATAGGCATGCTTTCCTAAAAATGTATAAACAAATGCTCGCTTCGTGAATTACTTTCCATGAAGGCATATGTACACAAACCCCCTGTTACACCTTAAACATAAGTACATGTGTGACGAAAACTTTCGTAGGAGATTAGTCCTGTTGGACGTAGGACACAAAATTATAACATCTAGCCTAAATACATTTGGAAATCAAAAATGAATGTTATGTCTAAATTTGTGTCTTTCTGGAGTGATCTCACACATCTACTTCACTTTCGGTTCTGCTATCAACACCTGTTTACACGTAATATGAGTATGTGCAAATGTATGAAGTCATTGTGTGAAATTTCAATTTTTATACTGGTGTCATTGTCCAGTGATGCCGCGAAGAATGTTAGTTATCTAGTGAAAACGGTATTGGTGCAGTGCGTCAGTTCCCTAGTGTAACTTTGCTCTGTAACTCTCGATTAGGTTTTTATGTCTTCACTATAACTGCTGACTTTATAAACTTTTTCAGTTTGGCCGATATTGAAAATATCTCGAAAGGTAAGTTTTAGTTTCACGTAGTCTTCACGGTTTGTACTCTAAAAGGCATCCTCAGTGAGTAGAAATCCAGTCACTGTCGTAATGAAGTTGTTATATTGCACTGCTCCAATGAATAAGTTATCAGGTAATTTATTGACAAAATGTGTTTGATGAAAAGTGTCTAAACATGTCACTTCTGATGTACGTTTGTAGTAAACGTACGTTTGTAGTAAACGTACAACTGATGACAACTATTAGGTAATGTTAGATATATAAAATGAAATATATTGCACTTTTGAATAATATCCCAAAATCAATTTCTGAAGAAACTCATGAGTTGTCCAATGATTAGAGTAACGAGCTCGTGTCTCGTCAGAGTCAGTGACAACCCTTGTTACTGGCATCAGTGGAGCACACAGGCCACTCGCACTTGGTGTTGAATCTAGAGGAACAAACCAGGAACCCTTCAGTCACCAATTATGTTTGCATCCGTATACAAGGGAGTTTGACTGACTGGAAATGCATTTCGCTAAGACGGGTAATCGTTTTGTCTCTTGTCTAACCACCTACGCATTACATGATAATATCGAAATGTTTGTTCCATGTGTTTGTTCCATACCGTTCTTCTCATTAGTTTTGTTCCATTATTTAAGAACTTATTTCAGTGATCAGAGGGTTTTATACAACTGCGCTGGTGTGTTTGGCAATAAGTAAAAAGCAATGTCACCAAAGATACTCTTCATCCGAAACGTGGTATTGTAAACAGCATAATGACTTTAATCCTAAAACTAAAATTCATTTTATGCTTTTTATTTGCTGCAGGAAGTAAAACGATGTCTTTGGACCCTCTAGGTAAGCATCTTAGAATATACCTTAAAAGTCTCGAAACCTGGACAGTCTCAGGGTACTTGAATAGTCCTCAATATTGATGAGAAAATTTACTGTGTTTTCTCACATTTAACCCAAATTAGGATTCGAACACAACATTTTCTGGTGAAAGCTAAACTAAACTGATAATGTTCTGTTAAACAGAACTGAATTGCATTAAACCTTTGTTCAACCTTTGGTACAACGTATTTGGTACAAGGAACCAATGTTAGTCAAATGTCAATGAGTTAATATTTAACGTCACATCGGCAGTATTTCAGCCATATAAGTGTATTGTAGAAAAACCTGTCGTCAAAGGACAGTAAAACAACTGGGATATCACAATCACGTTAATACTAGTGTGGAAAGGTAAAATTAATAGCACAATTTGGAAATACAATATAAAACCTGGTATGGAATCAATGTCTTTGCAATAAGTGAAATGCGAGTCATCGATGGACCTTTCTCTGAAAATGCAAACAAATGTATGGAGAGAAATCTAACTGGTACCGGTGCCATGATGAATACCTGTAAATACCAACATGCATCACATTCCATTACCTCGATGTAAAGTGCTGGACCAGGGGTGTTTCAGGAAAGCTCCCTAGGTCTGAGATTACATTAATTATTGAAAGATGTACATGTTGCATATGCCTGTTTAGTTCTAGACTGCAACAATCATACGGTAATATGTACACAAACAAGACGGAAATATCATAAAAATATCTCACTAAAAGCTAAGCAAACAAGTATTGCAAGTATTTCCTTAAACCGAAACTATCTGTTGTTTGTCCAGATCTGAAACGTGTTTTGGGACAGATTTGGTTGTACAATGCACAGGCAACTAAGAATATGACTTCTTTAACATACACGGCTTTAAAAAACTGTATATTTCATACTATGAACATCACGGCAACATATAACACTCAGTGGTCATTAAACCAATGCCATACATCATTCAATGAACATCACAGCAATTAGCAACTCTCAATGGACACTAAAACAAGAGTGTATTGAATGAACATCAAAACTGATATCTCTCTAAAAGTTTTGTTGTAATGTTTTGTGTGTAATTCTAATCAGTGTCTTCATGGCCTTATTTTGTAATGTTAAATTGCTTGGATGCAGTGGTAACGTTGCTGGTTAGTTTGCTGTATTCACTGCTTATATTATCCATCCCATGCTATGAATAAAATTATACAGAATCTTGAAACGGTCAATAACTGGTAAAGCGGTTTGAATTTCTCAACTGTAGCTGCCACACAACCAGACTACATCGTATCACAGCTCACAGCACAGCAGTATTTCAGCTACATGGAGGTGGTCTGTATACATTCATGCCTGGTACAATCCAGTGATCAACATCATGAGCATGGATCTACGCAACTGATACAAGATGACACGTGTCAGCCAAGTCAGCGTACCTGACCACTCGTTTCCGTCCGTCGCTTCATACGACAAACATGCGGTCACTGGAGACGAATTCTAATAGTGGTAACGTCAAAACGTTTGGAAAAGTCGAGCCAGCATAGAAATGCTCAGATTTTGCTTCCTCACAAATAACTTCTATCGAAAGAATCTTCTTTGTACGTAATCCTAATCGGCCGTTTAATGAGACCTTCTGTGCCGCTAGCGAGAGTCAATCATATCTGGCTAACTATTGTATAATTACATTCTGTAGCCAAGTGTGGGATCCTCACTGATATCCGCGGAAAGATATAACTCGAAATCACAGGAACATCAATAAAAAGGTATTAAGGGTTATGAATATTTAACACATCGCTAAGGGTTTTTCTTGTACATGTACCATTAAATTTTGTTGACCAGTTGTAGTGACTCTCTGTCGGTTTGTATAGCTTTTCCATGGGATCTTGTGATACTGCACCTCGGACTGGATTGTATGTCCTATTTGTACAGGTATGACTGGCACCGGCAAAGAAAAGCAGAAGAAAATACGAAGAACACTATGTCTAAAGTATGGACACTAGTAATGTAATTTGTGGTCCGATATTTCTTTTCTTGTGGCGAAAACAAGGTCTTCCTCTTACACAGTCACTGTTGTTGATGGATGAGGACGAGGAATTGTACCAAGCAAACATAATGTTGTATTTATACAAAGAAAACCAGAACGCTGATACCCCACCACAAGAGGAAAAATACGAAGAACATCATGTCTAAAGGATGTGTACCAGTGGTGGCAACTGTAGCAATACATGCATTGGGGCCGGAAGCTGATATTTTTCTTTGACGGAAACAAAATCCTGTTTTTAGGCAGATGCCCTTGTTGATGACGACCAGTGTGCTTATGATGGCGAGACAACTTTGAGTGAGGACTAATATCAGATACACGGCCATTCTTGAAAGCGATCCCGACTTGGGCATCACATCAATGATGAAGACCAAGAACACAGAATAAGACATGCATATTGAGATGAGATAGGACATCCTTTCTCCTGAGTCGATTGGCAGTAGGAATGAACAGGCGTTCAGGAGAGAAAACAAACACATGGGGAACAAAATGGTTGTCACATAGAAGGTTGATTCACGTTTCACGAGTAGGGTAAAGTATATTGACCCTGATGTTTCCGACGATGCATTTACAATTTGCCATTCTGATGAAGTTTCCATCCCAGAAGGCATACTCGTGAATATACAGTATGGTTCAAAATTATTGAGAATAGCTAAAGCATTTCATATTATTAAACGAGAACAAATCAGATAAAATTGAATGTATTGTGAAAGTGAACTGACCTTTTCATGTTGTGTAGGTAACAATTTAATATTTTATCAAGTCTCCTTGAGCTTCACGGCACAGTCTAAGACGGGTAGGCATACTTCCTATCAGAGAGGTTAGTGTCTCGTGAGTTATGCTGTCCCAGTATCGGACCACTTCTCTCTTCATGTCTTCAATTTTTGTCAACCCCTTTTGATTCACACATTCCTTCATCATCCCCCAAATGTTCTCAATGGGATTTAAGTCAGGACTATATGCAGGAAATGGTAATGCAGTCACATTTTTCTCCTGAAACCACTGCTTGGCATGTTTTGCGGTGTGTTTAGGATCATTATCTTGCTGCAAAATCCAGTCATTTCCATAAAACACATGTGCACTTGGAAGGAGAAAATTATCTAATATGTTAGTGTAGCGTTGACTTGTCAGATTTCCCTCAAACACACACAGCGGGATCGTTCCTAATAAGGGTATCCCTCCCCATAGATGAAACTTTGGGCTGTATTTATGCCGTCGATACAACGGTGCTGACGCAGACTTTGTCCATATTTTCACATTATCGGGATATACCCATATTGAGCTTTCATCAGTAAAAATCACATTTTCCCAGTCAAAGTTTTCATGTGCCAAACACCACTCAACACGCCTGTCTTTATGTTCTTGTTTCATGAGAGGAGAAGGAATTCCAGTCTTTTTCTCCCATCCAAGATCAATCACATTTCTTCTAACTGTAGATTTTGATACAACTGTTGATCCCCTTTCTATCATTTCATACCTGATGTTGGAGATGCTTGCCCTTTGCTTTTTAGACGCTAAAATTCCCAGCCGGACGCGATCTGAGAAGTCCAATTTTCTGGGTCTCCCTGCTCCTTTCTGGTGCCCAAAATCCTTTCCCTCTTTAAAATTCTTCCTAATCCTATACACAGTAGAAAGGGGAGTTCCTGTTCTCTCTGCCAGTGTATTTACATCATCAATTCCTTGATTACACAACTCAAAAATCAACCTTCTTTTATCTTCAGCAGACATTGTTGACAGTGCTGAGGAAAATGACGTCTGCTACAAATTCAGGGGAGGTAACTCTAATTGTACTATACTCAGTAGGCCAAGATGAGTAACCTCCCTTATACCATTACTTAGTTTTAAGTATCAGTGAATCAGTTGAGGTGTTAGGATAGCTCAAAGTAAGAAGAAAAATTCTCAATAATTATGAACCAGACTATATATGGTATAACACGACACATGATGCGAGGCTCCAAGACAA
Organism: Haliotis asinina; assembly: GCF_037392515.1. Lineage (NCBI taxonomy): Eukaryota > Metazoa > Mollusca > Gastropoda > Lepetellida > Haliotidae > Haliotis > Haliotis asinina. Next base: position 16,411,445 of record NC_090291.1, read on the forward strand.
TCCGACATCTCTGACTATCAAAGGGAAACATTGTGCTATCAACATTGCAAGTAGTTTGGTAGGTACTCACGATCTTCTGGGAAACATATCCTTCATTAGACACCATCAATGGATTATCACCTTCAAGTAGCGACTTGGAGTCTACACTGTTGGATATGAGAGGCTTTGGTGTCCAGATATCGGAAGGAGAGGGGAAAATCATTTGAAGTCCATCATAGCTGTCAACATTCCATCTCAAATCCGGATCCACCCAGGTCATAGTAAACATTGCCGAAAATGTTACAACAGAGTTAGCAAAGTCCAGTCCCAGAACAGACAATGGCTGAAATACCATCGATATGTTGAGAGGGTCGAAACCATTTGTCGTTGGTAATATCTCCGGCGAATAGTTTGTGAGTAGTTTGTTTCGTAAGTCTTGGTGTGTGGCTCGATTGATAGTTACACTCAGTGGAAGATTCGTTATTGCCACCAACAGGGTTACAACCGGTACAGAACTATGCATGGCAGAGTAGTTTCGCAGTAGGTTGGTCGGAAACGGATTTACTGTGTTCAGGATTATGATGTGAAATGACGAATATATACTGCAAACATTCTATTGATTAAAGAAAGGCATATAATATGTTCGCTATGCATTAAACAATAACCCTCGTTTTCGTTCGGAGATTTGATGCTTCATGAGGCAGAAATATTTGTTTTTCACTCACGAGTCTTTTAAGCTTTTCAAACAACGCCAACGTATGTTCTCAATGCTCAGTGCTTAATAGATATAATTTCACCGGTGAGTATTTGTTTTCTATACATAAAACAGAGTGTAAATAGATGTCAGAGCATTTGACTGTAGTTACCGCCCTAGGAACATTCAAAATATTGCACAGTGCTATAGCTAATTCGAATGCTGAGTCAACATTATTTAATATTTCATAATAAGAAGTTGATAATTTGCAACTTTGTAACGAAGGAAAATCCGCGTATGTATGAATTGTATGCGGATTTTTCTTAAACACGGTCTAAAACATCTTTTGAAGAACACGTGCCGTACGTTCTAATTCTATAATTGGTTAATACACGAGATCTATCAGCTATTGTGCTGTTCTTTGCGGGTCGGAGTTTATACACTCTTGATATCTTTTGATGTCGGCATCAGTGTTAACGTTATCTCTTCACTAAAATGCCTCTGGTGTGAATTTCGGTGTGAATTTCTTCAGCTTACGTACTCACAACATTATATTCGCTTAAATTGCTTAACCACAGGAAGCTCACCAAAGCTGCTTACTTCTGAGATATTAACTGAAGATAGAAACATATGTATTTCGCTCTAGCTTGCTCTCATCAGGCAATTTATATTATCTCACTGTGTGAAATTTTGAAAATATATGCCAACGATGTACATAAATGTACATGAATCCATAACAGGATACACTTGTAAAATGACATTTAGTTTAGGGATCCCTTAATACACATGGCCAACCAGCTCCCGATGTGACTTAAAGCTCCTGTGTGATGGATGCAGCACCGCCTCTAGGCATTACAGTTATGCCTAAGAACATCTTACTATGTAGAAAGATACGCATTGCATTTTCAACTGGTTAAAAATATGCTTAGGTATCTGTACCAACTGAGTTCCGTAGATGCACAGGTGTCATAATGTTGGGCTTTTTATCACCTAACACGGGACCATCAAAATTTCCTTATAAGCACAACGTTGAGGCGTCACTGGCACATCAGGACTTTCTGCAATTCTGTCGAATCCTTGGTGATGTAGACTTAAAACTGTATTTGGTTCCAAGACCACACACAGCGCAAAAAACATCAGATATACTTCAGATATCGGAGATATATTCCCACAATAGTTACAGTCACATTAGCACGCAGCTCTTCACAGCAGATGGGCTAGAGACACATACAAATGGGCGTGATCAATAACCATATATTATGACATATTCACATTAGTTGCACAAATTTTACAATTTTACTGATGTTGCATTTTCCCTTTTCTACTTCTTGTTGTTCTCACTGACACACCAAAGTGATCACTGTAAATGAAACATCATGTGACAATAGAATAATTTTGCGCACCGGCGTAAAATATATTAAATGTTAAAGGTCACATGCAACGTAAAACACAACTTTGCAGATTCTGGTACCTTTCGGTATGCACTTACCGAAACCAATCATAAATAATGCCAATTCAACCTAAAAAGTTGCGATGAAAAAAAAAAGCCCGTGAAATCAGAGTTTCACTAAATTCACCCCAGCGCTGGGGGAAAAACTGGTTTCAACAGCTGTGCTGCACTGCGTCCAAAACGCATGCGCAGTGAATAGGTTCGTGGAGCTTGAAACAGTATGCATGTCCAGCGTCTGAGGTCGTGAGCAGTGGTATAATCATGGTTGTGTACACAAACAAGTAAATAATCTACTCGTTACGTAAAACAACTTGTTGATTGTGGTAAGCAGTCTCTGTCAGAGAGAAAGCTCAGTGTCTGGTTTATTCACACTATATGTCTGTCTGCCTGTCTGCAAAAGACACCATGCAATACACAGCTTCAATTATTGACCGCGTGCAATTTGAACTTAACACCTATCAGACTATACGACATAAGAAAATAAGTTGATTTATGACTCGTGCACCCGAGTCCCGTGTCTGCCACATTATGTAATTAGGCACGTGTGATACACATGACATGTTTTTATGTCTGTGGGTTGCAAACAAACAACATTCATTTTTTTCGGATGACTGGATCTGACGGAAACTGGTGCAAACTCTTGTCAGTTTCAAGTCCTGCTTTGTACTTTTACGAATGACAGATTCCAGCCACGCAGTAGTTTACCATCTCTACTGACATGATTTTTTAATGGATCGAGCGCAAATTCAGAGAACATCTATTTTCCAAACCCAACATCTCTATATACATTCTTCATGGATAACGACTTCTTTTCGTGTATATGATTTTGTTTGCCAACGGTATATGAATCCATACTGAAACGACGCTTCAAGGACACAAAAAGAAGTTGTTATCCATAAAGAATCTTACTTTCTTGTGACTGGCTATACTTCTAAAATGCCCATCAAACAGATCATCTTTCTGTACAAACAATGAACCCTCAGCATATCAGCAAATGAAACAGCCAAACGGAAGCCGTCGTTACACTTGAGTGCATATCCACAAGCTATGACTGGGTTTGGTCTCCCGAGGGCTTCGTTTCGGGGGTAGTAAGCCCAAGTACAAAATATTGCACTTCTGAATCGCGACTACAAGCTTATAATTGTGTTTATTTGGTTTTTTTAAAAGCAGCAGTGTATATTATATGTCATGAATAAGTGATAAATGTGTTTTAATTATGTTTGATTTTTTGGTTGCATGTGACCTTTAAGGGGAAACCAAAGTTTAAAAGTAATGTACATACATGTGCCTTAGTGTATAACTGATGCAGCATTTGTAGATCTTACTGTCAGATGGAAACGTTTGAAACCTTTCAGTCTGTAGTTTTTAATATCAAATCAGAATCTATCAATTTCGATTTCAACACAGTAATAATAAGGTTACCAAGTACAGTAATGGAAAATTGCTGAAATGCCAAATGTGAAATGACTAACCTCAGGTGATATTGCTTTTTATGTTCCATGGCAATTCACGATAACCACCTGTAGATTGTCATCTGGTAGACACATATGCATGATAGAATAGTTCCATCTGTGATTTGCCTCCTACCTACCTACCTACCTACCTACCTACCTACCTACCTACCTACCTACCTACCTACCTACCTACCTACCTACCTACCTACCTACCTACCTACCTACCTACCTACCTACCTACATCCGGTGTAGAATAGGCCTTTAGCAACATGGACACGTTTGCACACACTCGCACCCAAACATACACGATTCATCACAACTATTTTTATATTTATCCCATCAAATACGCAAGTTCGGTATATACGTGTTTAAGCACAGTGGAACGATAACCATCTAAACACTTCTTTTCCGTAGAGACGGAAACATTAGCGACCACACAGAAAAATAAACCATCTTAACGGAATGTTTGGAACCTTCTGCCTTATGATAGATATGAGTTTAGTTACTTTACTGGCTGAAGACGCTTAAATGATGTGTGCCAATTAATAACACATTTGGAATCGTCATTGAACAATCGTACATGAGCTATGTAAAGTATACCATAGACTTGCAATTTAGAGAATTAGGTAAATATCAAAACTATTTTGCAATAAGAACACACTATACCTTGCTTAAAGGCATGCACGACTAGGACGCAGTGACATACGCAGGAGGATAAGCAACGACCAGAACAACCAGAAAAGCAATTGTTTTACCAGGCGCATATAATTATGTTATCGTTAGAAACTTCGGAGCAATAAAAAACGATTTCGGAGTATACTGAGACAGATGGAAGCCGCGGATGGGTGACCCTAACATTTAATCATAGGCGGCAATGATTAATGTGCTTTCGTAAGACTATATGTCAGTTTACTGTGTGTTTACAGATGCTTTAAGGTGAAACATATCCTTCATAACATTTCTTTCGTACAGTTTTCGAAGCCTGCCGCATAAAGCTAGATGTGTTGAAGAAAAGGTTTAAGCACTGCTAAAATTAAGGAACATCGTTCAGTCAAAACTGTTTTTCTTTTGAATTGATTGTTTCATGAATGAGAACACGTGGTCGATTATTTCTTTACGGGTGTGTTTCCGAATGCATTTGCTCATGATGACTATTCATGTGGTGATACCAAGGTGAGCCTCTCCATGGTTCCTCTAGCGTGTCATAAACATACAATGACAAGTCAGTTGGTCCTACTCATGCAAAACGTTTTGGGCACTGAGAACTTGCATGTGGAACAAATTTAGATGAAGCCGTTTGACGCTCGTTGAAATCATAGATGTAAAGGCATACTCAATAAAGCCATAGAGTGTACTCTTTCACGTGAGCAGAGTAGAGCCATAAAGTGGTGCTTTGCACTGAACTGGGACAGTCAAACATGGTTCCAGGACACGTTTTAAGGATAACACCTTCCTGCTCCTTCATCACGGGGATGCAGAGAAAGATAAAACATATTTAAACAAAACAAGGTTGGAGAATGTACAAATATAACAATACAATGATAAAATCAAGAATGGAGCATTGTGTAATCAAAGAATGGGGGCGTTGGTTTGTAAAGATAACTATGTGATGACTATGTCAGATAGATTGGATTTATGTACAAATTCACCTTGAAAACAGAAACAAAACACACCACCAGCTAGCCTCTCCGGAAACTCGAAACGATGGGTGAAGAATGAAAAAAGGAAAGCGTTTGTGCAAAGATTGTTTTACAATACACTCGGGTTTATTTGAACTGACTTGAGTCAGCGCTTTTGACCTTTCAGGGGTTATAGCTCATTAATTATTCTTTAATTTTGTTTAAATTCTTTCGCGTTTTGTGTGAAATAGTTTGGAATCGTTCAAGGTACAAAGGAAAGACGTGGATCAGATGTATTGAAATACATAGTAGAAATATAACACATTAACCTTTATTACAACATCAATGTGGTTGCCATGAAACACTTCGTTACTCTTGGAATCTCACCATGAAGACAATCATACAGTCATTTGGAAACGCAGCATCTAGTGGTCTAAGTTAAAAGTAATGCATCGATGTGACTCGCCTGAATGGGACACGACTTTGTCAAAATAAACAGCACTTGCCATGCGGAAAACCGCCAACTCTAATGTGGACAAGCCATTCACTTCAGTCATCGGGTATGAAATTTACAATTACCTTCACAATAAATGAAATGCAACTCGGCTATGGTCACTTGGTTGAAAATGGTATGAATTTGTCCAGAGAAACAGTAATTGCCATGCTTGAACACAAGCAGTTTCCAACACCATGCTGCCATGCACCATATTCCATCAACTCGATGACCACAGAAGTAGTTTTAAGTCAAGGAACCCTACTTTTGAGATTACCTAAAGACAGCTACATTGATGCATATATATCTAGATTGCTGTCATCATACGACAGAACTTCCAGTCACTGTTGTTGGACGAAACTCGTTCAGTGTCAGTGGCAGTGGCACCAACAGCCAGTGACATAATGCTATACAAGACACACACATAATATTTACTACCTGTAAGTATGTGCATATAGGACACAAACACAACTATTTCTTCAATTGTACCTTGGTTTTGCCCGACACTAGTAGTCTTGAATAACTCAAGGAATACTGAGTTCATTGTTTTAAAGCTATTTTACTGGTGAGAAAAGGATTGGGTACAAGTTATACACCTTAGAACACCTTCTCCGTAGTATTTACATAATAGTATCCACATTCATTATACAAGATGGACAGACAAGAACAGAAAGATGAGAAAGACTGGGACAATTCCAATAATTAAGAAAATCTTTTTGATTGACAAATATATGTTTGAGCAATTTTAAGTATGTTTTGATTGGAATGATCCGCTAGATCTGCATTGCCACGTAACAGTAACTGAGAGTTTATAGTAACATTGGAAACACTGCGTAAATACGTCGTCATGGTAGATCTCTGTTGACTATATATATGACAGTCAAAAAGGTAATGATAAGAATTTTCACAAACATATCCACAAGAACATTTTGGATTATCTATTATACCAACACGGAATAGCTCGTAATTCAGTTGACTACACATGTAACGTAGTTTTGTAAGGGTGATATTAGTGATTCTCGGTCCAAAATCAAAGTATTGGGGAGCTGTGTTTTGTGTTACAAGAATATTTGATTTAAAAGAATTCGGTGACACGCTTTTTCTAACTTCCACTGGAAGTTCATTGCACATTATAATTGTGGATGGAAAATACGAATTATACGAAAACATGATGTGTATATTTGGGTAAACCTGTTACAATTCTTGCTGCTTCTAATTGCAGTTGTTCTAATCTATTTGCTAGGTATTGAGCACACCCATCCCATACCTCACAAGCATATTTGATATGAGGTCTTATGAACATTACATAAATTCTATTCAGTACACAGCGCGGTGATAAAAAATTGAGTTTACGTAGAGAGGATATCATTAGTTTTTACAATATTATTAACACGTGAAATCTGGACAATATTTTACCAATATTTTATAACGGTAAGTGTTATTGAAAACTGAAAATTTACAGACCAACTGAGCACATTCCGCAATGTTAAACCTGTCAAGGGTCACAATGATAACGAGCATCGGACTTAATCCGTGTCCAGTGTCTCTAAAGCTAACAGAGCCAAGGTGCAATGCATGTATCTGTCTCTACGACTGTTTGTAGTTCACACTGGTCAAATCACGTGCGTGCCACGTATGCCCTTGTGGCATACTCATGACTGGTCATCGATGCCTTGGTCTATCCATATGACATAATCTGAAGTTCACAATAACAACATTATCTTGAGTTTTATCTGAACGTGATTATCTGTGATAGCTGGAATAGGTATATAATACGGATGACAGTCACAAATTAGGGGTGGCTGTCTAGTAAATGTTATCTGTTGTATTACGTTGTGCATATTATGCTGTTTTGTAACTATGTACTATGTAGATTGTAAAAACGCCCTCTGGCTTGATGTATGGAATATTTAACGATGACATTACGTTGTATACGTTTGAATGTGTGTCGTTATTAATATAGTGTGTTAAACGAATCTGTGTATGATGTTTATATTCTTTAAAAGCTGATTGATAACTATGATTGTACCCACCATATTGTCGAATGATTGTGTAACAAATGATCCTGTGCCTTTGGCGTAATAAACCCCTTGTTTATTCACTCGGGTTCTCGTGTTATGTGTAGGTGTGTTGGTATAGTTACACCTCCTAGCTGCCAAGCGAGCTGATTCCCCAAACTTGCGATTTAACAATATTATCAATGTGGTCAGACCATTTACAATGTTTTGAAAATGTTAATCCCAAATGTTTATGATTATCAACGGTTTTGACCCGAACTCGTTGAAATAGAGATTGAGTGCCTCAATATTCTTATGCAAGGTGTGCCACCTGTGAACAGCCACCTCCTCCTGTTGGGTGCTGGGTAACGCTAAGACCTGTTCAAATCCCCGTGTGGACCCGGGTCAACTAGGTCCATAGCACCCCATTGCTGGTCGCAACTAGCGACCGAACTGGGCAACCTGTTTGCCGTGGGTTGCGTCCCGTGTCGTTGGAGGACGGTAGTATGGTGGTTGAGGGCAGTGGGAGCCTGCGACCGTGTTCCTTTTGCCTAACACACCACTTTGGCCCTTACTTCACCTAGACGTGTGGTAGAATCGGCCCGATTCTATCAATCGGCTGGTCACACCGTGCCCTGCGCATGGACGTTATTTTTGAGAAAGGTTTAGAACAATTTCGACCATTTTCACTTTGTATGTTCTAACCATGTTATGTACTTACATTGCCTAGAGTCCTTTGCCAGAAGGCGGGGGCTCATGGGCCAATCTGGTAGGACATACTTTTTTAAAGATATATTCTTGCTTGAGTATAACCTCCTGGTATCCTTGGTGTCGCCTGTTGGAGGTTCACAGACATAAGGCATCGTCCATGTAGACACTCTGTGGTGGGTGAGGAGCTAGGAGGATGAATTCTATCCAATATAACCATGGCACCCCCACAAAAAAAAAAAAACAACAAAAACTTCACACGAATCTGATGATTCGTGCTCTTCGGATAACGATGTTATAACACTTCAAATCTTGATCATTGGGCACGGATCATTGGGCTTAGCTGGAGACATAAAGGAGGTCAAAAAGATAGAATGTAAGAAACAGATCCAGTCTCAAATTTTACTCCTTACCAAATCACTGGCAAATCTTCCTGTTGAGATTTCACCTCATAGAACCTTAAACAACAGTAAAGGCATTGTACGCGACGTTGGACGATGCCTATCAGACATGAATGTGTATGACATTGTTTCAGAACTTCACTCACTAGTAGTAACTGATGTAAAGCGATTCACATCCAGAAAAGACAATGAAGTCACGAACACCAATACGTATTTGTTTACCTTTGGTGTCCCAACACGCCCGGATTCACTCAAAGCAGGCTATTGCAATTTCAGGGTAGATGCTTTTATACCAAATTCCCTTAGATGCTACTCTTGTGAAAAATATGGACATGGCTCTAAATCTTGCCGAAACCCAGCTGCCTGTCATAGATGTGGTGACTGTCCAACTTGGAAGGTACAATCTAAAATTTTAGGCATCAAGCATGAACGTAACATATATTTCCTTGATGCAAAGAAACTTGTTCTTGCCCCAAAATCACCAGGGCCATCATATGCTGCTGCTGTTTCTACGTCCACTCTAACTTCTAGCACAGATTCTAGAGCCATTTCGTGCAATTCCGTTGGCTTGCAGACTGACTACACTTGGACTGACTCCTCTGCTCCTACTTTACTGCCTCCACCTATCCAGATTCAAGCCGGTCAGAGGACACCTGCTTCACAGACAATTAACTCCTGTTTCCAGAGATAAGAACATTAACGCCAATGTTAATTATTCGAAGAAAAAAACGCAATCTGATCGTGTTCCTAAAGCACAGAAAAACACCACTTTTCTGTGTAACAAGTTTGGGGTACTAGAGGACATGGACGTGTCACCTCTTCAAAACACACGCTCCCGGAGTCATTCTCCAAAGAAAAAAGATCGTGAGCGGTCTCCCATAACTCCACCTTAAATGACCACCAATCCAGTAATACAATGGAATTGTAGAGGTCTTAGGAATAATGATTTACAACTCTTAATTCAAGATTTTCAACCATCGGCCATCTGTTTACAAGAGACATACTACAAAAACACTGATACATTTGACGTAAGAGGCTATACTTCTTATAATGTCTTTTCTCCTCCTGGGCCTAAAGCGATTGCAGGTTCAACTATCTTATTAAAAAAATGGCATCATACATAGTCATGTGCATCTAAATACTTTGCTTCAAGCTTTAGCACTCTGTGTAACTTTGCACATTGCGTTTACATTGTGTTCACTGTACCTTCCACCATCTGCTTGTATACAACAGTCTGAACTTCAAGATCTCTATAACCAACTCCCCAAGCCCCGCATTATTATGGGTGATTTAAACGGACACAACCCCCTTTGGGGTGGTGCTCAGACGAATACTAAGGGGAAACTATTAGAAGATTTCATTTCTAACAATAGCTTATGTATACTTAATGAGGGCTCAAACACCTATTTACATCCCGGCACAGGAACTTACTCTGCCATTGATTTAGCAATTACAGATTCAGCATTATTAAACAAATTTGAATGGTCTGTCCACGAGGATCTCTGTGGAAGTGACCACTTCCCTACCATTGTGAAAACTGTGACTCCTTCAGATGTTCCTCCTACTACAAGAAGGAACTTTTCCAAGGCCAACTGGTCTTTAATTCAACTGTTTGCTTCTAATTTTCCTTCAGCATGGCGTGATGCTATAATTGTGCCCATTCCTAAACCTGGACGTGATCACACTGATCCTTCCAATTATAGGCCGATTTCATTAACTAGCTGCGTTTGCAAGACCATCGAACGCATGATAAATAATCGACTTGTTCTGTACTTGGAAACAAATAACTCAATAACAGATATTCAATGTGGTTTCCGTAAAAACAGAAGTACTATTGATCATTTAGTGCGTTTAGAATCGTTTGTGAACAATGCCATCATTAATAAGCAGCATGCAGTGTCGATATTTTTCGATTTAGAAAAAGCATACGACACAACCTGGAAACACGGGATTTTAAGAGACTTACATGGCTTTGGATTGTGAGGCTGCTTGCCCCAATTTATATCCAACTTTCTAAATGACAGGCAATTTCAAGTCCGCGTGGGTTCTACCCTGTCTGATCATTACAGTCAGGATCAGGGTGTTCCACAAGGCAGTATTTTGTCTGTCACTTTATTTAGTATTAAAATAAACATTCTTTCAACAGTTTTAACAGATTCAATCAATGGTTCCCTTTTCGTGGATGACTTTAATATTTCTTGTCGTGGCAAAAACATGCGAACCTTTGAGAGACAGTTACAAATCTGTCTCAACAAAATTCATAAATGGTGCCTTGAGAACGGGTTTAAATTTTCTCAATCTAAAACCAACTGGATTCACTTCTGCCGAAAATACAAACCTCATAAACCACCACGGCTCCATTGTCTATGGTGGAGCCTGTAAAAGCAACCTCAAAATACTTGATTCTATCCATCATGAAGGTCTAAGGCTTTGTCTTGGATCATTCCGAACTTCTCCTGTTGACAGTCTATACGCTGAAGCAGATGAACCTTCTCTTGACCACCGTCGTATTAAATTATCTTTACAGTATCTCGCTAAACTGTCTTCAAACAAGTCCAACCTTGCATATAACTGTGTCTTCAATCCCTTGTACGGGGAGTTGTACAATAAGAAGTCTTCTCTTGTTCCACCTCTTGGACTAAAAGTGAAACCTTTTCTTTCTGCTGCTGGCATTGAGCAAGAAAATATAGCTCCTTCTCGCTTGTTTTCTTCTCCTCCGTGGCAACTGGTTAGACCACAAGTTGACCTTACATTCAATAAATATGAAAAATCAGAAACCAATGAATCACAATACAAACAGGAATATAATCAATTAAAAGATAACTATAGTACTTATAAATCCTTATTTACAGATTGGTCCAAGGATGGTGGCGCGGTTGCTTGTGCCACTGTCATTGGATCCAGAACAATTATATCTTCTAGATTACCAAATAACAGTTCCATTTTTACAGCAGAGGCACATGCCGCATTAACAGCCCTAAACTATATTAAAAACCACCCTAAATATAAACAATATATCATTTATTCAGACTCTCTTTCATGCCTCCAGGCTATTAAAAATTTATCTTCTCAACATCCACTTTTAGCTGACATCGTTGAATTCTAAAATGATCTTGCTACTGGCCAATGCGACATCGTCTTCTGTTGGTTACCCAGCCATGTTGGAATCTCTGGTAACACAATGGCCGATCTTGCTGCCAAGGCAGCTCTCCACAAATCTGTGACACCGCTTCTGCTCCCCTATTCTGATTATAAAGCCGCTATAAGATCATATATCCGAGATCTAATGCAAAAGAAGTTGGGCACCCAAGTAGGTATCAATAAATTACATGCTATAAAGCCCTATATCGGTTATACCAACTTGGGATGTCAGTGCAGATTTGAAGAGGTGATTATGCGACGATGTGGCATTGGCCATACGCGATATACTCACGAATACTTGTTAAAAGGTGAGGATCCTTAGTTTTGTATCCCTTGTGATGAAAGAATCACGGTCAAGCATGTCCTGCTTGACTGTCTTGATTTTGCCATCACAAGGAATAAATATTTCGATGTGGAAACTGTAAAGGATCGTTTGTATAATGTTAATCATCATTTAATAATTGAATTTGTAAAGGAAATAGAATTGCTACATAAATTTTGAATATGTATAGTACATAGATAATATATATTTTAAACATGGTATTGTAAAATAGCAACTGCGATCGTTAGTGGCTGTACCCTCAAAGGGGGTTGAAGTAGCGTAAAATTATTGTCCTCCCAAAAGTGTACGTAAGTCCCAACAACTTTCAAAGTCAATTTTGCTCAGCCATACTTTTTAGTCGTAGAAACTTTTGTTCTGGTTAAATCTTCCTATCATCGCCAGTGGCTGTAGGTATGGTGTAAATCTAGCCAGGGTCCATGCAGGTAGCAAAGGTACTGTAAGTCCCCATGGACCCTCGCATGGTGATCTACTTTCAGCTGTTGGTGACGTATATAGCCCGTGTTTTACCTTGTCTTGTCCAAATAGTTATATCAGTTTTACCGTTCCACACTAGTTTTACCCGTAAGTGTGATATTCTAGTTGTTTTACTGTCCCTTGACGACAGGGTTTTTATAATATAGACATATCCCATTTCAATTTCAAACTTGTTCTCGTCACCATATGGCTGTAATATTACCGATGTGACGTTAAATATTAACTCACTCACTCATTATGCAAGGTGAAAATAACTGCCTCAGTTTTATCAGGATTGTATGCAATAAGCCACCGCTTTGTCCAAGCCCGCAGCCTTTCCAAGTTTGAATTCAGCTCTATTTCAATGAATAGATGATCATGAGAAGATAAGCTTAGCGACGAATGATCAGCAAATAATCGTGTCAAGCAGTCATCAGCAATGCCATTGCCATAAACAAGAAATAAGAAAGGATCGAGGACTGATCCTTGAGGGACACCAGCTTGTAAATACCTCGGCTTGGATAGGGCTCCATTTACAAAGAAACTTTGTGAACGATTACTTATGTAATCAGCTAGCCAGTTTAACAATGAACCATGAATTCCGTACTTTTCTAATTTCAGCAATAGACCTTTATGCCAGGCACGATCAAAAGCTTTAGAGACATCACAAAACAACATACAGTAGTGTTTTTTTTATCATCTAAGGCCTCACGTATTTGGTCAGAAATTTCAATTTATTGATGGGCAATTGAATGACCAGACTGAAATCCTGATTGGTACTTATATAATAACTGATTTATATGAAAATACTTGTACAGATGTTTGAACATCACTCTCTCAAACACCTTGCTCACACAAATGATCAAGGATATAGGTCGACAGTTAGAAGCCATTGAGCGGTCGCCCTTTTCAAATGAGGGCATTACATTTGCTACTTTCCACACACTTGGATATATATTAGTCTTTAATGATTGATTGAATAACATGCATAGTGGGATACTTACTGAATGTACTACATTTTTAAGAAGCTTATGACTAATTCTGTTCGGGCCAGAAGCTTTTTTAAGATGTAAACATTTGATTATATCACACACTTCATTTACATAAATAGGTACACATTCTGAAATAGAATCAGTGCGTTTGTCAGAGAATGGCATATCAGTGTTTACTTCGTTAATACTAGCTATAGACTGAAAATACTGATTAAGTTTCTTTGCTTTCTGCATATCAGTGAATAAAGTTGGATTTTCATCTGCATCATTTTGTTATAGACGGAATACCAGTGACGGATCCCGAATCTTTAATCAAGAACCGAAGTAATTTCCAATACAAATGAAGTAAAAAAATCGTTTATAAGACCGACATAAAATGAATCCTTTGCATAACATTTCATATTATTTACTTTGTTTCGTTGTTTATTTTTAGCCAGGATATCTACTGGACGTTTGTTTTCTTGGCCTTTCTTCTCAGTCTATTTCTTTTTCTACATTCCCTTTGAAGTTCTGAATTAAACCAAGGTTTATCAGTTGGTCGAATGGTGACCGTTTGGAATGCACAATGAAATAAAGCGGGTGAGGTGTTTGTAAAACTGTGCACAGGCTTCATTAACATTCCTGCAGCAACTAAATATGTATTTCTAGTTTGTATCATTAATCATAGCATTGAGTTGCTCATAGTCATCCCTTTCATAGCATGGCCCTGGCGGACCGGGTGACATCAATAGGGGATACATACATGTGTAAGTGTGACATACGCACGAAAAGCAATGCAGCTCTGAAACTGTGCTTTGATACTGTGATGGAGTAAGGATACTGAGGAGAAATAACAGATTTGGTACAGATAATGAGAAAGTTGGAAACAGAAAAGGTAAGGCTATATACAATGAAATTTACACACAGAAAATAAGACAACAGAATGTATAGCGACTAAATGTGAATTTCAAATTTACTTACATTTTACAAATTTACAACCCACGAACATCTTTGAATAGCACACATCACAAGAACAAAGCTAGAACACGGTTACTTCATGTACTGATCGAGGTCTGACTCGTCGTGAATTACACGGGTACGTCCTTCGGTCTCTTTCTTTAGTTCTCTGGCTAGCTTGTATAGGTGACTTCTGTGTCCTCGTTGATGTGCACGTTACGCCGTATATCGAGAAGTTTCCTCCTGTTGGTTATCACTTTGTTTCTGTCATAGTAGTTCACAAACTTGACAATAATGTCCCTGTGCTTGTCCTTAAATTTTCTCCCCACTGGCACCTGTATATGTCAGAAGGAGATAAGGTCTGGTGTAGTCCTCTCAATACATCCATGGTGATGTTATCGGTGTTCATGCCCTCCTCGTCAATGTCCGCCGGTAGCCCGCTGATCCTGAAGGATCCTGACTGTATTGCTCTAGTACGTCCGTTTTCATCCTTAGCTCTGTCCTCAGTTCTTCGGTCGCCTTCTTCATAGGTTCGATATGTTCCCTCAGTACAACCTCAACGACGTCCTTTGCCACTGACATGAACGCCTGTTTGAATTTCTCCTGAAGTTGGGGTAACATCAACGCACTTGTCAACTTACTTGTCAGGACATCTTGAGAGGCCTCGTTGATGAACTTGAATAGGATCGATGGGTAGGAGATACTGTGTTCTGTGTCGTCCTGAACGGACGCAGCCGAGTCTGAGTGTTGAGATGGCGGGACGTTTGAACTCTTAATGATAGCGGCTTCTGATCATTTGGGGTTAGGCTGAGGGGTGCTAGTCTCGAACGAAAACACACCTGTCTGTTTTTGGTGTTTTCGGCAGTAGTGAGTCTAGTGGGGATGCTGATGGTTTCCTCTTCTCACTTAGGCTCCTCGCCGTTTTGGCCCTTGCCACTCTGGACCCTTGCCGCCTTTTGTCTGTCCTTAGAAGGCATAATTCAGCTCAAGAGATTCTCTTCCGTTTTCGTATATGCTACTAAAATCACTTTCAAGACTTTTAAGCGATATCTAGTTCTTACATACTAGTGAGATGCGTAAATGATCCACTCCAGTCGAGAGCTATCCAATATCCAACACTTGTTACAATAACCGACAACAATTGGGTCACACCCAAGCCTACGTTTGCAGATCACGGTGTTCTATTCATACAAAGAAAACAAGAACGCTCAGACCCCACCACAGAAGAAAGAATACGAAGAACATCATGTCTAAGGTATTCGTTCCAGTAGAGTCAGTTGTACTTTTTGATGGGTTGGGATAGGACGTTGATATTATTGTTTGGCCAAAACAAGATTCCCCTTTTCTGCAGGCGCCCTTGCTGATGACCATCAGTGTGGTTATGATGGCGAGACAACTCTGACTGAGAACTAGAATCAGGTACACGGCCATTCTTGACAGGGATCCCGACTTTGGCATCACATCAATGATGAAGACCAGAAACACGGAATACGACATGCATATAGTGATGAGGTACGACATCCTTTCCCCTGAGTCGAGTGGTAGCAGGAATGAACATGCGTTCAGGAGAGACAATAGACACATGGGAAACAAAATGGTTGTCACGTAGAAGGTTGATTCGCGTTTCACGTGTAAAGAAAAATATGTTGAACGTGAGACTGTTTCAGATGATGCGTTTACAATATGCCATTCAGATGATGTTTGTATCCCAGTAGGCATTTTCATCCATACAGATGGTATAATATTGGATAAAATGGGAGACTCAAAAATAATCTGACATCTCTGACTGTCAAATGGAAACATTGTGCTATCAACATTGCAGGTGGTTTGGTAGGTACTCACGATCTTCTGTCGAACCCTTCCGTCATTAGACACCACCAACGGATTATCACCTTCAAGAAGCGACCTGGAGTCTACACTGTTTGATATGAGAGGCTTTGGTGTCCAGATATCGGTGGGAGAGAGAACGATAGCAATGAGGCCGTCATGGTTGTCAATATTCCATGACAAATCGGGATCAGTCCAGTATAGAGCAAACAATGCCGAAAATGTTACAACCGAGTTAGCAAAGTCAAGTCCCATGAGAGAGAATGGCTGAAATACCATCGATATGTTGAGATGCTCGAAACCATTGGTCGTTGGTAATATCTCCGGCGAATAGTTTGTGAGTAGTTTGTGTCGTAACTCTTGGTGTATCGCTCTGTTGATAGTTACACTCAGTGGGAAATTTGTAATCACCACCAACAGAGTCATGACTGGTACAGAAATATGCATGATGGAGAAGCTACAGCCTGAGGTGGCACTGCGGAGCGATCAGTTACACTATTACTGCTGTGGAAACGCATTTACTTTACTTAACACTCTGATGTGGTGCATTTATACTGAGTATTCTATTGATTGTATAAGTTAAACAACTGTGATCACCTCGTGTTAATAACTTTTCACCAAGACCAGTATTTTTCATTCGGCTATATGCTATTTGATCTGTTAAAAGTGTTTGTCTTTCACTTATGAGTCATTTAATTTACTATGCCGGTAGTCGTTAATAGCTATAGCAATAGCTATATCTGACGAGAATATGTTTTCTAATACAGCGTCAAGCCTATTGGCTGATATCAGGTGTTACTTAAAGGTTAGTTTACTGAAGTGTATGACCTATTGATCTCCCAGCATCTTTATTTCAATCACATTGGTTGTTACTTGAACAGATATGCTGTTCTCTGCCTTCTTGGTGTGACAGTGATGAACGTTTTAGCGGCGAAGGAAGGTGTCTCTCAATTACTGACTTCTCGCACTCCCTCTCCATATTTCGAACACTGTCCTCCAGTTGAGCCTCTTAGCTGTGACAGACTACGTCCACAGTCATTTATATTGTACCACTGATACCACTGTATCTCAAGGTTATATGTTGTCTGCTTAAATATCAGTAGTAAACATATGTTCTGTTAAGAAGCGACAATTTCGATTTCTATGAGCTTCGCCCACCACTGCGCCTTGTCGGAATTTTCAAAAATTATTTCTTCTTCACTAGATCGTAAAATGAACACGTTTTATAGGCGGACGTTTATGTAGCCGTCTCTTTATTGTTTTATATATAATTCATGTTTTCCTGTATCATGTTTACCAGAGTGGCCTGCGAGCCGATCCTATGCGTCACATTCACAGGCATGTTGATTTTGCCTGACGGTTTGGTCACATTTTGTTCACTGAATAGGCACTGGAATAGGTGCGTGTGGTACCGAGTTCAGTCAGTGAGAGGACGAGTAATGTGCCATTACTATGGGCAACACTAAGATGCCAGATGGCGAACATATATTGTAAACATCCCCTTTTATCTTAACAGGAAAAGTGTACAAATTTACTTAATAGTTGGAAAAGAAGAATACATTATTATACGCTTGTTATGAATAACAACGTTTTAGTCTTTGTCACGGGGTTTCAGAGGTAATTCTTGCCCCTTTATCAGATGGACGCATAAGTTTAGTTCTACGCTGTTTTTAGCAATATTGCCGCAATATCAGGGCTGGCGACACTAATCTTTCATCGAGTGAACGTAATGTCTCCACAATTTCGGTGCAATGTGAAAATGGGCAATAGATTGCCAAAACTGAATATAGATCACCATACTACGTCCATGAGATGGGTATGAACCAATTTGACCGTTTGATGGGTAATGTTACAAGAGCTAACATGATATACAAACGATGACATTGAATAAACAGATGGCAACTGATGCAGATATATATCGTTGCGACTTATTTTACAACTTTTCTACTTTGAACTCAGAAATAATGAAGTTCTCTCACATTCCCGGACTATCAACCATACAGCCCGTTGTTCTTCGATCGACTTGTAACAAACACATACAAAGTTCAACGTGTATGCTTTCAACATTTTTACTATTTTTAACACCCAATATCTCAAACTTTTAAGCTAAAACTAGAACAACAACTGTGACTGAATTAGACTTTCAAATGTCATGATCAACTGCATTGACAAAGTGATATGCTGGCCGTGGTGCTTTTTGTACCGACTACTGAAATAAAATTGTGCTTATTTACCACATACACACAAACACGCACACACACACACACACACACGCACACACACGCGCACACACACACACACACACACACAAACTAAGTACTAAGTCAACGTACTAGTGAGAGAGTGTTTTAAACATTAAAGTCACTTTGGCAATATTTCAGCCATATCGTGACGAAAACAATATATAGATTAACAATAATGAAAGATAAATAATATAATCCTGTCAACAAAGGACAGTATAATGACTAGAATATCACAGATATACATGTAAAACTAGTAATAAATTCTAAAATATATAGCTCTAGGGGACAACGCAATATAAAAATAGGCTATAGATCGTCAATGACCATACTTACAGTACCTTTGCTACCTGCATGGACCCTACACCATCCCCTCAGCTACTGGCGATTGTAAGAAACGTTAGCCAGGAGGACAATACTTTAACAATACTTTGAGGGTACAGCCACTAACGGCTCAAGTTAGGTCAACGTACTAACGTATAATATGTATTGAAGACATCAGCATCACGTATGGCCATATTGTGTACAGTAGGTTTACAGAGCAGTGTTTTATGTTTATAATCATCGCAAGGGGGTATTGCTAGGCCTTGTCATTCATGTGTATTGTGCGTACCACTTTCCTACCATATCTAAGGGGCAGTGTGGGAGCCTATAAAATGAGGCGTTCGTTCGTCATGTTCGAATTTCCACAAGAGTACAATGTGTAAAGTCCATTTCTGGTGACCCCGCGTTGATATTGCTGGAGTATTGCCACAAGCGGCGTAAAACCCACTCACGCGCTACCATATCTGAAAGGAAGGACAAAGAACGTAATTTTTTTCATTTGACACGATATGGTGAGTTCTTTGCTAGTTTAGATGTAAAGATAAAGACGGGTTAACTCCAGGTCCCTGTGGACTTTTATTCAAGTTTCACAATGTAGATAACATATTTGAATAGGACAAAACAGAAAAGAAAGAAGTAACATGTTTCATACTTCTGTGACTCCTTCAGAAATTATGAATGCATTAAAAGAGTTAATATTATACAGAATATAAACCTTTTAACATATTTTAAATGAACAGAGAAATTTTATTCATTTATACTCAAGAAAAAGTTATTTAATTTTATTCGTATGTGAAAGACACCAAGCAACTGTTCTAATTCCATAACACACAATATTGCAATCCCAACCTCGACAAAGCTCGGCTGTGACGTCACAGTGGAAAGCTGCATGTCTTTTCACGTTGTTTAGAGTGGATTCATGTACATAAAAGTGGAGTGATGTTTCCGTTATTCACGGTGTGTGGTGGACGTGAGATCGCTTATCTTTTCGTGGGAATGTCAGAGTCAACCCCCAAATAGATACCAAACCTCATTTCTTCAATATTCCAATCCTAAAGACAAATGTAGCAATCAGGAAAATATTTCAATTATATCAGAAATGGTAAAAACTCACAATAAGGTACATTGCATACACCTTTTCGAAAGTGAAGTCAGCAGAATTCATGTAAGTAAAGAAGTCAAGTTTGGTATAAAGATATATACTGTGATATATTTTTTGCCTACGGAATTACTTTTTTAAAGATGAGTTACAAGAGCGGAAATAGTGTTTACAGGTTTTATTGGATAAACATTGTCTCGCTGGAAATGTGTTTATCATCGACCATTTGTAATTGGTTGGAGGAGAATTTGTGTTTTTCAAACGAAAATGCTGTTATACAGAAAAACAAAATGAACAAGGTGTACATTCCACATTAAATAAGGTGTGATAGATATACACATACGTTTATAAGATTAACAGCGTCAATTATATTTCAATTATGGAAATAAGCGCGTGTGTGTGAATGTTATGTTATGCTATGCTATGCTATGCTATGCTATGCTATGCTATGCTATGCTATGCTATGCTATGCTATGCTATGCTATGCTATGCTATGTTATGTTATGTTTGTGTAATATAAGGTAGTCACTAATGATGGATGTTTTGGTCAAGACTATGGAAGTGCTTATTGCAAGCTTAATGCCAGCCAAGGAGATATGTCGGTCAAATATATGTTACAACAAATCCAACAATACAAGCAGTACTGTCATGTGTAGTTAAACTGTCTTGAGCTGAATTACTAGATTGAAATTTATCTATGTGATAATCTAGTTCTTTTATTGCCTTTCGTTGACAGATTATTAGTCTTTCAAAAATCATGAGAAAGAAAAGCGAGCGCAGCATCTAATGCTACTACGTGTGCACTAACACACACCCAGATCTACTCTTCTTTAGAATATAGGCATGCTTTCCTAAAAATGTATAAACAAATGCTCGCTTCGTGAATTACTTTCCATGAAGGCATATGTACACAAACCCCCTGTTACACCTTAAACATAAGTACATGTGTGACGAAAACTTTCGTCGGAGATTAGTCCTGTTGGACGTAGGACACAAAATTATAACATCTGGCCTAAATACATTTGGAAATCGAAAATGAATGTTATGTCTAAATTTGTGTCTTTCTGGAGTGATCTCACACATCTACTTCACTTTCGGTTCTGCTATCAACACCTGTTTACACGTAATATGAGTATGTGCAAATGTATGAAGTCATTGTGTGAAATTTCAATTTTTATACTGGTGTCTTTGTCCAGTGATGCCACGAAGAATGTTAGTTATCTACTGAAAACGGTATTGGTGCAGTGCGTAAGTTCCCTAGTGTAACTTTGCTCTGTAACTCTCGATTAGGTTTTTATGTCTTCAATATAACTGCTGACTTTATAAACTTTTTCAGTTTGGTCGATATTGAAAATATCTCGAAAGGTAAGTTTTAGTTTCACGTAGTCTTCACGGTTTGTACATCCTCAATGAGTAGAAATCTAGTCACTGTCGTAATGAAGTTGTTATATTGCACTGCTCCAATGAATAAGTTATCAGGTAATTTATTGACAAAATGTGTTTGATGAAAAGTGTCTAAACATGTCACTTTTGATGTACGTTTGTAGTAAACGTACAACTGATGACAACTATTAGGTAATGTAAGATATATAAAATAAAATATTTTGGACTTTTGAATAATATCCCAAAATCAATTTGAGAAGAAACTCATGAGTTGTCCAATGATTAGAGTAACGAGTTCGTGTCACGTCAGAGTCAGTGACAGCCCTTGTTACTGGCATCAGTGGAGCACATACGCCACTCGCACTTGGTGTTGAATCCAGAACAACAAACCAGGAACCCTTCAGTCACCAATTATGTTTGCATCCGTATACAAGGGAGTTCATTCTAACGAACATTGACTGACTGATTGGAAATGTATTTCGCTAAGACGGGTAATCGTTTTGTCTCTTGTCTAACCACCTACGCATTACATGATAATATCGAAATGTTTGTTCCATGTGTTTGTTCCATGACGTTCTTCTCATTAGTTTTGTTCCATTATTAAAGAACTTATTTCAGTGATCAGTGGGTTTTATACAACTGCGCTGGTGTGTTTGGCAATAAGTAAATAACAATGTCACCAAAGTTACTTTTCATCCGAAACGTGGTATTTTAAACAGCATTATGACTTTAATCCTAAAACTAAAATTCATTTTATGCTTTTTATTTGCCGCAGGAAGTAAAACGATGTCTTTGGACCCTCTAGGTAAGCATCTTAGAATATACCTTAAAAGTCTCGAAACCTGGAATGTCTCAGGGTACTTGAATATTCCTCAATATTGAAGAGAAAATTTACTGTGTTTTTTCACATTTAACCCGAATTAGGATTCGAACAGAATGTTTTCTGGTGAAAGCTAAACTAAACTGATAACGTTCTGTTAAACAGAACTGAATTGCATTAAACCTTTGTTCAACCTTTGTTACATCGTAATTGGTACAAGGAACCAATGTTAGTCAAGTGTCAATGAGTTAATATTTCACGTCACATCGGCAGTATTTCACCCATATCGTGACGAGAACATGTTTGACATTAAAATGGAAATAAGTGTATTGTAGAAAAACCTGTCGTCAAAGGACAGTAAAACAACTGGGATATCACAATCACGTTAATACTAGTGTGGAAAGGTACAATTAATAGCACAATTTGGAAATACAATATAAAACCGGGTATGGAATCAATGTCTTTGCAATAAGTAAAATGCGAGTCATCGATGGACCCTTCTCTGAAAATGCAAACAAATGTATGGGTGAGTGAGTTAATATTTAACGTCACATCGGCAATATCTCAGCCATATCGTGACGAGAACGTTTAATACTGAAGTGAAATATATGGATACTATAAAAACCTGTCAACGAGGGACAGTAAAACAACTAGAATATCACAAATATGATTAAAACTAGTGTGGAAAGTTAAAATTTACATCACTATTCGGACAATACAATATAAAATCAGGCTATAGATTGCCAACAACTGAAGGTAGATCACCATACTAGGGACCATGGGGACTTACAGTACCTTTGCTACCTGCACCGACCCTAGTTGGATTTGCATCATCCCCCCAGCTGTTAGCAATTTAGTCATATCTAGCCAAAAATTAAAAATACATATATACTACGATTAAAAACAGTGGAAGTCTAAACGTACAGGAAATGTTTTGGGACTTACGTACCCTCTCAGGAGGACAATAATTTTACGGTACTTTAACCCCCTTTGAGGGTACAGCCACTAACAATTCTAGTTACTAATCTAAACTACCATGAATTAAAATACAGCTATCTACAGAACATAATAATCAAAATTCAAAGATGAAATCAATTTCTTTTAAAAATCCAAGAATTAAATGAGAACTTACGGTGTTAAAAAGATCCTTAATTGTTTTTACATTGAAATATTTATCCCTTATGATGGATAATTCAACACAGTCAAGCAAGATATGCTTGACTGTGGTTCTCTCATCACAAGGGATGCAAAACGGAGGATCCTCACCTTTCAATAGGTATGAATGAGTATATCTAGTATGGCCAATACGACATCGCCGCATGATTACCTCTTCAAATCTGGACTGACAACCCAAGTAGCAATAACCAATATACGGTTTTATTTCATGTAGTTTATTTATACCTACTTGGGTGTCCCACTTCTTCTGCATTAGATCACGGATGTAAGTTCTAATGCTAGATTTATAATCGCTGTATGGAATATGAAGTGGTGTCACAGATTTGTTGAGTGCTGCCTTGGCAGCAAGATCGGCCATTGCGTTACCGGAAATGCCTACATGGCTGGGTAACCAACAGAAGACGATGTCGTATTGGCCAGTAGCAAGATTATTATACAGTTCAATAATTTCAATTAAAAGTGGATGTTTACAAGAAATATTTTTAATAGCCTGAAGGCAAGAAAGAGAGTCGGAATATATTATATACTGTTTACGTTTCGGGTGTCTTTCAATATATTTAAGAGCTGTTAATATGGCATTAGCTTCTGCTGTAAAAATAGAGCTGCAATCTGGTAATCTAGAAGATATTGTTCTGGATCCAATGACAGTGGCACAAGCCACTGCGCCACCATCCTTGGACCCATCTGTAAATAAGAATATATAATTGTTATATTTATGTTTTAATTATTGTTTATACTGTAATTCATTCGTTTCTGATTTTTTAAAAGTCGTTAATGTTAGGTCAACTTGTGGCCTAACCAACTGCCAAGGAGGAGAAGAAAGAAGACGGAAAGGAGCTATATTATCCAGCCCAATGCTGGCAGCAGAAATAAGTGGTTTTATTCTTAAACCAATAGGCGGAACAAGAGAAGATTTCTTTTTGTATAAATCCTCATACACGGGATTGAAAACACAGTTATATGCAGGGTTTGACTCATTTGAATATAGTTTTGTTACATACTGTAAAGCTAATTTTATACGTCGCTGCTCAAGAGATGGTTCATCAGCCTCGACATACAGGCTGTCAACAGGTGAAGTTCTAAAGGAGCCAAGACAAAGTCTTAGGCCTTGATGATGGACTGAATCTAATAGTTTTAAGTTGCTTTCGCAGGTTCCACCATAGACGATGGAGCCACAATCAAGTTTAGAACGCACGAGAGATCGATATAGATGGAGAAGAGTAGCTTGATCCCCTCCCCATTTAGAATTTGAAACCACTTTCAACAAGTCAAGTGCTTTCAGGCATTTAGTTTTAAGTGATTTAATATGAGGTAAAAACGGTAATTGTGAGTCAAAAATGAGACCCAAGAACTTAGCTTCCTTCACAACTTCAATTGGTGTGCCATCTAGAGACAGATCAGGGTCTTTATGTGGTTTGTATTTACGACAAAAATGTATGCAGTTAGTTTTGGATTTCGAAAATTTAAAGCCGTTTTCCAGACACCATTTATTTATCTTGTTTAAACACAACTGCAATTGTCGTTCAATGGTATGCATATTTTTACCACGACAAGAAATATTAAAATCATCCACAAATAATGATCCATCAATTGAATCGTTTAAAACTTTTGATAAACTGTTGATCTTGATGCTAAAAAGTGTGACAGACAAAATACTGCCTTGTGGAACACCCTGATCCTGATTGTAATGATCAGACAGGGTAGAATCCACACGGACCTGAAATTGTCTGTTATTTAAAAAGTTGGCAATAAATTTAGGCAAACGACCTCGCAACCCGAAGTCATGTAAA
Organism: Haliotis asinina; assembly: GCF_037392515.1. Taxonomy (NCBI): domain Eukaryota; kingdom Metazoa; phylum Mollusca; class Gastropoda; order Lepetellida; family Haliotidae; genus Haliotis; species Haliotis asinina. The sequence goes on from NC_090291.1 coordinate 16,436,764, forward strand.
TCTCTTAAAATGCCATATTTCCAAGTAGTGTCATATGCCTTCTCAAGATAAAAAAAGATAGACACAGCGTGTTGGTTGTTTATTAGTGCGTTTTTAACAAATGATTCCAGTCGCACGAGGTGATCAACAGTACTTCTGTTTTTACGGAAACCACATTGTATATCTGTTATGAGATTATTTGTTTCCAAGTATCAAACAAGTCGATTATTTATCATGCGTTCCATGGTCTTGCAAACACAGCTAGTTAATGAAATCGGACGATAATTGGATGGATCCGTATGATCACGTCCAGGTTTAGGTATTGGTACTACTATGGCGTCACGCCATGAGGGAGGAAAGTCACCCGATGTCCAAATATGATCAAAAATATTCAGGAGAGTTTCTAGGCAGGATTCTGGTAAATGTTTCAGGAGTTGATAATGTATGTTATCAGCTCCTGTAGCAGTGTCATGAGCTTGATCAAGAGCAGTATGGAGTTCATGAATAGAAAAAGTTTCATTATAATCTTCCCCATTATCAGAATTGAAATTAATAGTTTTCTTTTCTTGTTGTTTTTGATATTGCTGGAATTTTGATACATAATTTGAAGAGGAAGAATGTTTAGCAAGGGTTTCACCTAGTTTATTAGCAATATCTGATTTATCAGTAAGCAATTGATCTCCCTGTTTAAGATGATGGACACTAAATTTAGTACCTTTACCTTTGATTTTCTGGACCATGTTCCATACCTTGGACATGGGTGTCCGAGAATTTATTTTGGATACATAATTTTGCCAAGATTGACGTTTGTTCTGTTTAAAAGTACGCCGTGCTTTAGCATTTAAAATCTTAAATTTATTTAAATTATGCACCATAGGATGGCGACGGAAATAATGTTCTGCTTTTTTCCTTGCCTTCCTAGCTTGTTTGCACTCATCGTTGAACCATGGTTTTCTTATGTGTGGAACTACAGAGGACTTTGGTATACATTCATCAGCTATGGAATTCAGTTCATCAGAACAGCATTTAATAGCGTCGGGAACGTCAATAAAACTTTCCGGTGTAAGTTTCTCCGTACACAGTGTTTCATATAAAGCCCAGTTAGCCTTTTTAAAATTTCGTCTTGATGATGGAGGAACATCGCTTTTAATATAGTAGGAAAATGGTCACTTCCACAGAGGTCATCGTGGACTGACCATTCGAATTCATTTAATAGTTCGGAATTTGTCAATGACAAGTCAAGAGCAGAATAAGTCCCTGTCCCAGGGTGTAAATATGTGTTGGAACCATCATTATAAATACATAAATCATTGTCAGAACAAAAGTCCTCCAACACCTTACCTTTAGTGTTTATATTTACACTACCCCAGAGTGGGTTGTGCCCATTTAAATCTCCCATTACAATACAGGGCTTCGGGAGTTGGTCATAGAGAGCTTGCAGATCAGTTTTGGCAAACGTTGAAGACGGGGCGAAATATAGAGCGAGCATAGCGTAAACGCTACATGTAAAGTAAGTCTCACAGCAACAGCCTGCATATTAGTATTTAGTGAAACAGGGTTTTGAATAACGTTTTGTCTGACTAGACTGGATGATCCGCCAGTGGCCTTATCACCCGGAGGGGAAAAACAATGACATGCATTAAAATGACGAAGGTCAAATATATCTGTTTGTTTTAAATATGTCTCTTGGAGACATAACGCTGAAGGTGTAAAATCTTGGACTAATAGCTGTAATTCATGTAAATTAGTCCTCAATCCTCTGCAGTTCCACTGTACAATATTATTAGAATAAACTATCTTTTGGGGGGATTTATTGGGGATCTACCCCGCACATTTTTGGAGGGCGACAAGCTATGTGCCCTAGAATGGACGTTTTCAGAAACGTCCATGTCCTCGAGAGACCCATATTTGTTAAACAATTGTATTTTGTTCTGTGACCCTTTAGGAGCTCTGCCACTTAGTTTTTTCATAGGATCTGGCCTGTTAGGTTTAGTTTTAACAGTTTCTGAAGATTTTGGAGTTGATTGAGAAGACTCGTGATCAGAGGATGCTACTGATTGGATTTGAGACGAAAGTGACTCTGGCGTTTGAGTAGATATTGCAGGTGAAAAAATCAGAGGAGCTTCTGATGTTATCCAAGTCAAGTCAGTTTGACAGCTTGCGGTTGATTTTGTACTTGCTTCCGACGATGTTTTAGTAATGGAAGCATAGCTTTCTTTAGGTTCAGAACTTTGGACCAGTTTTTGGCATCTGCAAAACTAATGTTTCGGGTGAATTTTAGTTTGTTGATCTCCATGTGATACTTCCAGACAGGACATTCTTTGGAAAACGATGAATGGGCACCAGTGCAGTTCGTACATTTCTTAACGTTACTGTCACAATCTTCCGTTGTATGTGTCTTTTCACCACAGTGAGCACAAACAACAGACAATGTGCAGTTATTAACCCCATGGCCGAACTTTTGGCATTTGAAACATCGAAGAGGGTTTGGAATGTACATTTCAACGTTGATGTTACAGTATCCTGCTTTCAATGATTTTGGAACATTTGGAGAAGAGAAAGAAAACAAATATGTATTTGTGTTGACAGTAGCATCATTTCTACGGGTTGTAAAACGTTTGACAAAAAGGACACCTTGCTCCTTCATCTCTGAGGCGATGTCAAGTTCTGACATGTCAGCAAACAAACGTTCACGGTCCCTGACAATTCCTTTGCTCGTGTTAAGTGTTTTGTGAGCCGAGATTGTAACTGGAATACCGACAAAAGATTTAGTACTCATAAGATTGGTGGCTTGCTGACTTTTTGCACACTCAACCAGAAGGGCACCGGAACGTAATCGCCTAATGTTTTTAACATCACCAGCGACGCCTTGTATACCTTTAGCTACGGCAAAAGGATTCAACTTTAAAGGGGTCTTGTCAACAGTCTCAACAACAAGAAAACGTGGCCAGTAATCAATTGAGTTGGGCAGTCTGTGGTCAGTTTCAATGGGATCAGTATCAAGTTGACGTTTGCTCTTTTTTTGAGGGGTTTCGTAAGCCATGTTTAGTTAGTTAGATTTCATCATCTGAGCTCCCCACCCACCACGGAGTATCACAAGGACAATGCTGAATGCAAGTGGGTCTCCGACTTGCAGCACCAAGGATACTCAGATGATATACTCTAGCGGAAGAATTAAAAATAACTAATCCACCAGATTGGCCCATGAGCCATCGCCTTCTGGCATAAGACTCTAGGCAAAGTTCATACGATCATAATTCAGAATAAAAAAGTTACAAATCAACAGTAGTGCCAAGACCGAATTTCAAAACAATTCCAAATATCAAAATTGTGCAATGACACAGACACAGTCCATGCACAGGGCTTGGCATGACCAGCCGATTGGTTGAATCGGGCCCATTCAACCACCCGTCTAGGTGAAGTAAGGGCCGAAGTGGTGTGTTGGGCAAATGGAACGCAGTTAAAAGCCCAACTGCCCTCAACCACCAGGATCCCGTCCTCCACCGACACGGGACGCAACCCACGGCAAACAGGTTGCCCAATTTAGTCGCCTCTTACGACAAGCAATGGGGTGCTGTGGACACATTCTGTCCCGGGTCCACACGGGAGACAAATGTATGGAGAGAAATCTAACTGGCACCGGTGCCATGATGAATACCTGTAAATACCAACATCCATCACACTCCATCACCTCGATGTAAAGTGCTGGACCAGGAGTGTTTGAGGAAAGCTCCCTAGGTCTGACATTACATTAATTATTGAAACATGTACATGTTGCATATGCCTGTTTAGTTCTAGACTGCAACAATCATACAGTAATATGTACACAAACAAGAAAGAAATATCATAAACATACCCCACTAAAAGCTAAGCAAACAAGTATTGCAAGTATTTCCTTAAACCGAAACTTAAACTATCTGTTGTTTGTCCAAATCTGAAACGTGTTTTGGGACAAATTTGGTTGTACAATGCACAGGCAAATAAGAATATGACTTCTTTAACATACACGGCTTTATAAAACAGTATACTTCATACAATGAACATCACGGCAACATATAACACTCAGTAGCCATTAAACCAATACCATACATCATTCAATGAACATCACAGCAATTAGCAACTCTCAATGGACACTAAAACAAGAGTGTATTTTATTGAATGAACATCAAAACTGATTTCTCTCTACAAGTTTTGTTGTAATGTTTTGTGTGTAATTCTAATCAGTGTCTTCATGGCCTTATTTTTTAATGTTAAATTGCTTGGATGCAGTGGTACCGTTGCTTGTTAGTTTGCTGTATTCACTGCTTATATTATCCATCCCATGCTATGAATAAAATTATACAGAATCTTGAAACGATCATTAACAGGTTACAGTAAAGCGGTTTGAATTTCTCAACTGTAGCTGCCTCACAACCAGACTACATCGCATCACAGGTCACAGCACAGCAGTATTTCAGCTACATGGAGGTGGTCTGTATACATTCATCCCTGGTACAATCCAGTGATCAACATCATGAGCATGGATCTACGCAACTGATACACGATGACACGTGTCAGTCAAGTCAGCGTACCTGACCACTCGTTTCCGTCCGTCGCTTCATCCGACAAACATGCGGTCACTGGAGACGAATTCTAATAGTGGTAACGTCAAAACGTTTGGAAAAGTCGAGCCAGCATAGAAATGCTCAGATTTTGCTTCCTCACAAATAACTTCTATCGAAAGAATCTTCTTTGTACGTAATCCTAATCGGTCGTTTAATGAGACCTTCTGTGCCGCTACCGAGAGTCAATCATTTCTGGCGAACTATTGTATAATTACATTCTGTAGCCAAGTGTAGGATCCTCACTGATATCCGCGGAAAGATATAACTCGAAATCACAGGAACATCAATAAAAAGGCACAAAGGGTTATGAATATTTAAAATATCACTAAGGGTTTTTCTTGTACATGCATCATTAAATTTTGTTGACCGGTTGTAATGCCTCTCTGTCGGTTTGTATAGGTTTTCCATGTGATCTTGTGATACTGCACCTCGGACTGGATTGTATGTCCTATTTGTACAGGTATGACTGGCAGAAAAGAAAAGCAGAAGAAAATACGAAGAACACCATGTCTAAAGTATGGACACTAGTAATGTAATTTGTGGTCCGATATTTCTTTTCTTGTGGCGAAAACAAGGTCTTCCTCTTACACAGTCACTGTTGTTGATGAATCAGAACGAGGACTTGGGGTGGCTTCTACCAAACAAACATAATGTTGTATTTATACAAAGAAAACCAGAACGCTGATACCCCACCACAAGAGGAAAAATACGAAGAACATCATGTCTAAAGGATGTGTACCAGTGGTGGCAACTGTAGCATTACATGCATTGGGACCGGAAGCTGATGTTTTTCTTTGACGAAAACAAGGTCCTCTTTTTAGGCAGATGCCCTTGTTGATGACGACCAGTGTGGTTATGATGGCGAGACAGCTTTGAGTGAGGACTAAAATCAGATACACGGCCATTCTTGACAGGGATCCCGACTTGGGCATCACATCAATGATGAAGACCAAGAACACAGAATAAGACATGCAGATGGAGATGAGATAGGATATCCTTTCTCCTGAGTCGATTGGCAGTAGGAATGAACAGGCGTTCAGGAGAGACAACAAACACATGGGAAACAAAATGGTTGTCACATAGAAGGTTGATTCACGCTTCACGAGTAGGGTAAAGTATATTGACCCTGATGTTTCCGACGATGCATTTACAATTTGCCATTCTGATGAAGTTTCTATCCCAGAAGACATACTCGTGAATATATATGGTATAACACGACACATGATGCGAGGCTCCAAGACAATCCGACATCTCTGACTATCAAATGGAAACATTGTGCTATCAACATTGCAAGTAGTTTGGTAGGTACTCACGATCTTCTGGGAAACATATCCTTCATTAGACACCATCAATGGATTATCACCTTCAAGTAGCGACTTGGAGTCTACACTGTTAGATATGAGAGGCTTTGGTGTCCAGATATCGGAAGGAGAGGGGACAATCATTTGAAGTCCATCATAGCTGTCAACATTCCATCTCAAATCCGGATCCACCCAGGTCATAGTAAACATTGCCGAAAATGTTACAACAGAGTTAGCAAAGTCAAGTCCCAGAACAGACAATGGCTGAAATATCATCGATATGTTGAGAGGGTCGAAACCATTTGTCGTTGGTAATATCTCCGGCGAATAGTTTGTGAGTAGTTTGTTTCGTAAGTCTTGGTGTGTGGCTCGATTGATAGTTACACTCAGTGGAAGATTCGTTATTGCCACCAACAGGGTTACAACCGGTACAGAACTATGCATGGCAGAGTAGTTTCACAGTAGGTTGGTCGGAAACGGGTTTACTGTGTTCAGGATTATGATGTGAAATGACGAATATATAAACATTCTATTGCTTAAAGAAAGGCATATAATATGTTCGCTATGCATTAAACAATAACCCTCGTTTTCGTTCGGAGATTTGATGCTTCATGAGGTAGAAATATTTGTTTTTCACTCACGAGTCTTTTAAGCTTTTCAAACAACGCCAACGTATGTTCTCAATGCTCAGTGCTTAATAGATATAATTTCACCTGTGAGTATTTGTTTGCTATATATAAAACAGAGTGTAAATAGATGCCAGAGCATTAGGATGTAGTTACCGCCCTAGGGGCATTCAAAGTATTGCACAGTGTTGTAGCTAATTGGAATCTTGAGTCAACATTATCGAATTTTTAATAATAATATGTTGATAATTCGCAACAATGGGAAATCCGCGTATGAATTGTATGCGGATTTTTCTCAAACACAGTCTAAAACATCTTTTGAAGAACACGTGTCATAAGTTCTGATTTAATAATTGGTTAATACATGAGATCTGTCAGCTATTGTGCTGTTTTTTGCGGGTGGGAGTTTATACACTCTTGATATCTTTTGATGTCGGCATCAGTGTTAACGTTATCTCTTCACTAAAATGCCTCTGGTGTGAATTTTGGTGTGAATTTCTTCAGCTTACGTACTCACAACATTATATTCGCTTAAATTGCTTAACCACAGGAAGCTCACCAAAGCTGCTTACTTCTGAGATATTAACTGAAGATAGAAACATATGTATTTCGCTCTAGCTTGCTCTCATCAGGCAATTTATATTATCTCACTGTGTGAAATTCTGAAAATATATGCCAACTATGTGCATAAATGTAGATGAATCCATAACAGGATACACTTGTAAAATGACATATAGTTTAGGGATCCCTTAATACACATGGCCAACTAGCTCCCGATGTGACTTAAAGCTCCTGTGTGATGGATGCAGCACCGCCTCTAGGCATTACAGTTATGCCTAGGAACATCTTACTATGTAGAAAGATACGCATTGCATTTTCAACTGGTTAAGAATATGCTTAGGTATCTGTACCAACTGAGTTCCGTAGATGCACAGGTGTCATAATGTGGGGTTTTTATCACCTAACATGGGACCATCAAAAATTCCTTATAAGCACAATGTTGAGGCGTCACTGGCACATCATGACTTTCTGCAATTCTGTCGAATCCTTGGTGATGTAGACTTAAAACTGTATTTGATTCCAAGACCACACATCGCGCAAAATACTTCAGATATACTTCAGATATCGGAGATATATTCCCACAGTAGTTGCAGTCACATTAGCACTCAGCTCTTCACAGCAGATGGGCAAGAGACACATACAAATGGGCGTGATCAATAACCATATATTATGACATATTCACATTAGTTGCACAAATTTTACAATTTTACTGATGTTGCATTTTCCCTTTTCTACTTCTTGTTGTTCTCACTGACACACCAAAGTGATCACTGTAAATGAAACATCATGTGACAATAGAATAATTTTGCGCACAGGCGTAAAATATATTAAATGTTAAAGGTCACATGCAACGTAAAACACAACTTTGCAGATTCTGGTACCTTTCGGTATGCACTTACCGAAACAAATCATAAATAATGCCAATTCAACCTAAAAAGTTGCGAAAAAAACGCGATGAAAAAAAAAAGCCCGTGAAATCAGAGTTTCACTAAATTCACCCCAGCGCTGGGGGAAAAACTGGTTTCAACAGCTGTGCTGCACTGCGTCCATAACGCATGCGCAGTGAATAGGTTCGTGGAGCTTGAAACAGTATGCATGCCCAGCGTCTGAGGTCGTGAGCAGTGGTATAATCATGGTTGTGTACACAAACAAGTAAATAATCTACTCGTTACGTAAAACAACTTGTTGATTGTGGTAAGCAGTCTCTGTCAGAGAGAAAGCTCAGTGTCTGGTTTATTCACACTATATGTCTGTCTGCCTGTCTGCAAAAGACACCATGCAATACACAGCTTCAATTATTGACCACGTGCAATTTGAACTTAACACCTATCAGACTATACGACATAAGAAAATAAGTTGATTTATGACTCTTGCACCCGAGCCCCGTGTCTGCCACATTATGTAATTAGGCACGTGTGATACACATGACATGTTTTTATGTCTGTGGGTTGCAAACAAACAACATTCATTTTCTTCGGATGACTGGATCTGACGGAAACTGGTGCAAACTCTTGTCAGTTTCAAGTCCTGCTTTGTACTTTTACGAATGACAGATTCCAGCCACGCAGTAGTTTACCATCTCTACTGACATGATTTTTTAATGGATCGAGCGCAAATTCAGAGAACATCTATTTTCCAAACCCAACATCTCTATATACATTCTTCATGGATAACGACTTCTTTTCGTGTATATGATTTTGTTTGCCAACGGTATATGAATCCATACTGAAACGACGCTTCAAGGACACAAAAAGAAGTTGTTATCCATAAAGAATCTTACTTTCTTGTGACTGGCTATACTTCTAAAATGCCCATCAAACAGATCATCTTTCTGTACAAACAATGAACCCTCAGCATATCAGCAAATGAAACAGCCAAACGGAAGCCGTCGTTACACTTGAGTGCATATCCACAAGCTATGACTGGGTTTGGTCTCCCGAGGGCTTCGTTTCGGGGGTAGTAAGCCCAAGTACAAAATATTGCACTTCTGAATCGCGACTACAAGCTTATAATTGTGTTTATTTGTTTTTTTTAAAGCAGCAGTGTATATTATATGTCATGAATAAGTGATAAATGTGTTTTAATTATGTCTGAATTTTTGGTTGCATGTGACCTTTAAGGGGAAACCAAAGTTTAAAAGTAATGTACATACATGTGCCTTAGTGTATAACTGATGCAGCATTTGTAGATCTTACTGTCAGATGGAAACGTTTGAAACCTTTCAGTCTGTAGTTTTTAATATCAAATCAGAATCTATCAAAGTCGATTTTAACACAGTAATAATAAGGTTACTAAGTACAGTAATGGAAAATTGCTGAAATGCCAAATGTGAAATGACCAACCTCAGGTGATATTGCTTTTTATGTTCCATGGCAATTCACGATAACCGCCTGTAGATTGTCATCTGGTAGACACATATGCATGATAGAATAGTTCCATCTGTGATTTGCCTCCTACCTACCTACCTACCTACCTACCTACCTACCTACCTACCTACCTACCTACCTACCTACCTACCTACCTACCTACCTACCTACCTACCTACCTACCTACCTACCTACCTACCTACCTACATCCGGTGTAGAATAGGCCTTTAGCAACATGGACACGTTTGCACACACTCGCACCCAAACATACACGATTCATCACAACTATTTTTATATTTATCCCATCAAATACGCAAGTTCGGTATATACGTGTTTAAGCACAGTGGAACGATAACCATCTAAACACTTCTTTTCCGTAGAGACGGAAACATTAGCGACCACACAGAAAAATAAACCATCTTAACGGAATGTTTGGAACCTTCTGCCTTATGATAGATATGAGTTTAGTTACTTTACTGGCTGAAGACGCTTAAATGATGTGTGCCAATTAATAACACATTCGGAATCGTCATAGAGCAATCGTACATGAGCTATGTACAGTATACCATAGACTTGCAATTTAGAGAATTAGGTAAATATCAAAACTATTTTGCAATAAGAACACACCATACCTTGCTTAAAGGCATGCACGACTAGGACGCAGTGACATACGCCAGGAGGATAAGCAACGACCAGAACAACCAGAAAAGTAATTGTTTTACCAGGCGCATATAATTATGTTATCGTTAGAAACTTCGGGGCAATAAAAGACGATTTCGGCGTATACTGAGACAGATGGAAGCCGCGGATGGGTGACCCTAACATTTTATCATAGGCGGCAATGATTAATGTGCCTTTCGTAAGACTATATGTCAGTTTACTGTGTGTTTACAGATGCTTTAAGGTGAAACATATGTTTCATAAGATTTCTTTCGTACAGTTTTCGAAGCCTGCCGCATAAAGCTATATGTGTTGAAGAAAAGGTTTAAGCACTGCTAAAATTAAGGAACATCGTTCAGTCAAAACTGTTTTTCTTTTGAATTGATTGTTTCATGAATGAGAACACGTGGTCGATTATTTCTTTACGGGTGTGTTTCCGAATGCATATACTCATGATGACTATTCATGTGGTGATACCAAGGTGAGCCTCTCCATGGTTCCTCTAGCGTGTCATAAACATACAATGACAAGTCAGTTGGTCCTACTCATGCAAAACGTTTTGGGCACTGAGAACTTGCATGTGGAACAAATTTAGATGAAGCCGTTTGACGCTCGTTGAAATCATAGATGTAAAGGCATACTCAATAAAGCCATAGAGTGTACTCTTTCACGTGAGCAGAGTAGAGCCATAAAGTGGTGCTTTGCACTGAACTGGGACAGTCAAACATGGTTCCAGGACACGTTTTAAGGATAACACCTTCGTGTTCCTTCATCAGGGGGATGCAGAGTAAGATAGATAATGTTCAAACAAAACAAGGTTGGAAAATGTACAAATATAACAATACAATGATAAAATCAAGAATGGAGCATTGTGTAATCAAAGATTGGGGGTGTTGGTTTGTAAAGATAACTATGTGATGACTATGTCAGATAGATTGGATTTATGTACAAATTCACCTTGAAAACAGAAACAAAACACACCACCAGCTAGCCTCTCCGGAAACTCGAAACGATGGGTGAAGAATGAAAAGAAAGGAAAGCGTTTGTGCAAATATTGTTTTACAATACACTCGGGTTTATTTGAACTGACCTGAGTCAGCGCTTTTGACCTTTCAGGGCTTATAGCTCATTAATTATTCTTTAATTTTGTTTAAATTCTTTCGCGTTTTGTGTGAAATAGTTTGGAATCGTTCAAGGTACAAAGGAAAGACGTGGATCAGATGTATTGAAATACATAGTAGAAATATAACACATTAACCTTTATTACAACATCAATGTGGTTGCCATGAAACACTTCGTTACTCTTGGAATCTCACCATGAAGACAATCATACAGTCATTTGGAAACGCAGCATCTAGTGGTCTAAGTTAAAAGTAATGCATCGATGTGACTCGCCTGAATGGGACACGACTTTGTCAAAATAAACAGCACTTGCCATGCGGAAAACCGCCAACTCTAATGTGAACAAGCGATTCACTTCAGACATCGGGTATGAAATTAACAATTACCTTCACAATAAATGAAATGCAACTCGGCTATGGTCACTTGGTTGAAACTGGTATGAATTTGTCCAGAGAAACAGTAATTGCCATGCTTGAACACCAGCAGTTTCCAACACCATGCTGCCATGCACTACATTCCATCAACTCGATGACCACAGAAGTAGTTTTACGTCAAGGTACCCTACTTTTGAGATTAAATAAAGACAGATACATTGATGCATATATCTAGATTGCTGCCATCATATGACAGAACTTCCAGTCACTGTTGTTGGACGAATCTCGTTTAGTGTCAGTGTTGTAGGCACCAACAGTCAGTGACCTAATGCTATATATGACATACACATAATATTTACTACCTGTATGTGCATATAGGACACAAACACAACCATTTCTTCAATTGTACCTTGGTTTTGCCCGACACTAGTAGTCTTGAATAACTCAAGGAATACTGAGTTCATTGTTTTAAAGCTATTTTACTGGTGAGAAAAGGATTGGGTACAAGTTATACAACTTAGAACACCTTCTCCGTAGTATTTACATAATACTATTCACATTCATTATACAAGATGGACAGACAAGAACAGAAAGATGAGAAAGACTGCGACAATTCCAATAATTAAGAAAATCTTTTTGATTGACAAATATATGTTTGAACAATTTTAAATATGTTTTGATTGGAATGATCCGCCAGATCTGCATTGCCACGTAGCAGTAACTCAGAGTTTATAGTAACATTGGAAACACTGCGTAAATACGTCATCATGGTAGATAGTTGACAGTCAAAAAGGTAATGACAAGAATTTTCACAAACATATCCACAAGAACATTTTGGATTATCTATTATACCAACACGGAATGGATCGTAATTCAGTTGACTACACATGTAACGTAGTTTTGTAAGGGTGATATTAGTGATTCTCGGTCCAAAATCAAAGTATTGGGAGCTGTGTTTTGTGTTACAACAATATTTGATTTAAAAGAATTCAGTGACACGCTTTTTCTAACTTCAACTGGAAATTCATTGCACATTCTAATTGTGGATGGAAAATACGAATTATACGAAAACTTTAACATGATGTGTATATTTGGGTAAACCTGTTACAGTTCTTGCTGCTTCTAATTGCAGTTGTTCTAATCTATTTGCTAGGTATTGAGCACACCCATCCCATACCTCACAAGCATATTTGAGATGAGGTCTTATGACTGGTCATCGATGCCTTGGTCTATCCATATGACATAATCTGAAGTTCACAATAACAACATTATCTTGAGTTTTATCTGAACGTGATTATCTGTGATAGCTGGAATAGGTATATAATACGGATGACAGTCACAAATTAGGGGTGGCTGTCTAGTAAATGTTATCTGTTGTATTACGTTGTGCATATTATGCTGTTTTGTAACTATGTACTATGTAGATTGTAAAAAAACGCCCTCTGGCGTGATGTATGGAATATTTAACGATGACATTACGTTGTATACGTTTGAATGTGTGTCGTTATTGATATAGTGTGTTAAACGAATCTGTGTATGATGTTTATATTCTTTTGAAAGCTGATTGATAACTGTGATTGTACCGACACTATTGTCGAATGATTGTGTAACAAATGATCCTGTGACTGTGGCGTAATAAACCCCTTGTTTATTCACTCGTGTTATGTGTGGGTGTGTTGGTATAGTTACACCTCCTGGCTGCCAAGCGAGCTGATTCCCCAAACTCGCGATTTAACAATATTATCAATGTGGTCAGACCATTTACAATGTTTTGAAAATGTTAATCCCAAATGTTTATGATTATCAACGGTTTTGACACGAACTCGTTGAAGTAGAGATTGAGTGCCTCAATATTCTTATGCAAGGTGAGGCACCCGTGAACATCCACCTCCTCGTGTTGGGTGCTGGGTAACGCTAAGAGCTGTTCAAATCCCCGTGTGGACCCGGGTCAACTAGGTCCATAGCACCCCATTGCTGGTCGCAAGGAGCGACCGAACTGGGCAACCTGTTTGCCGTGGGTTGCATCCCGTGTCGGCGGAGGACGGTAGTCTGGTGGTTGAGGGCAGTGGGAGCCTGCGACCGTGTTCCTTTCGCCTAACACACCACTTTGGCCCTTACTTCACCTAGACGGGTGGTAGAATCGGCTCGAGTCTATCAATCGGCTGGTCACTCCATGCCCTGCGCATGGACGTTAATTTTGATAACTGAGAAAAGTTTAGAACACTTTCGACCATTTTCACTTTGTATGTTCTAACCATGTCATATACTTACATTGCCTAGAGTCCTTTGCCAGAAGGCGGTGGCTCATGGGCCAATCTGGTAGGACATATGTTTTTAAAGATATATTCCTGCTTGAGTATACCCTCCTGGTATCCTTGGTGTCGTCTGTTGGAGGTCCACAGGCATAAGGCATCGTCCATGTAGTGGGTGAGGAGCTAGAAGGATGAATTCTATCCAATATAACCATGGCACCCCCAACAAAAAATCAACAAAAACTTCACACGAATCTGACGATTCGTGCTCTTCAGATGACGATGTTATAACACTTCAAAACAAATCTTGATCATTGGGCACGGTTTCTCGTTCTCGTTATGTCTTCTCCGATGGTAGTCCTCTCAAGTTAAACCCCTTTTGCCATTGCTAAGGGCATTGAAGGCTTAGCTGGAGACATAAAGGAGGTCAAAAAGATAAAATGTAAGAAACAGATCCAGTCTCAAATTTTACTCCTTACCAAATCACTGGCAAATGTTCCTGTTGAGATTTCACCTCATAGAACCTTAAACAACAGTAAAAGCATTGTACGCGACGTTGGACGATGCCTATCAGACATGAATGTGTATGACATTGTTTGTATTTGAAACCACTATCCATCACGAAGGTCTAAGGCTTTGTCTTGGATCATTCCGAACTTTTCCTGTTGACAGTCTATACGCTGAAGCAGATGAACCTTCTCTTGACCACCGTCGTATTAAATTATCTTTACAGTATCTCGCTAAACTGTCTTCAAATAAGTCCAACCTTGCATATAACTATGTCTTCAATCCCTTGTACGTGGATTTGTACAATAAGAAGTCTTCTCTTGTTCCACCTCTTGGACTAAGAGTGAAACCTTTTCTTTCTGCTGCTGGCATTGAGCTAGAAAATAAAGCTTCTTTTCGCTTGTTTTCTTCTCCTCCGTGGCAACTGGTTAGACCACAAGTTGACCTTACATTAAATAAATATGAAAAATCAGAAACTAATGAATTACAATACAAACAGGAATATAATCAATTAAAAGATAAGTATAGTACGTATAAATCCTTGTTTACAGATGGGTCCAAGGATGGTGGCGCAGTGGCTTGTGCCACTGTCATTGGATCCAGAACAATTATATCTTCTAGATTACCAAATAACAGATCCATTTTCATAGCAGAGGCACATACCTAGCACCCTAAGTATAAGCAATATATCATTTATTCAGACTCTCTTTCATGCCTCCAGGCCATTAAAAATGTATCTTCTCAACATCCACTTTTAGCTGACATCGCTGAATTGTATAATGATCTTGCTACTGGCCAATGCGATATCGTCTTCTGTTGGTTACCCAGCCATGTTGGAATCTCTGGTAACACAATGGCCGATCTTGCTGCCACGGCAGCTCTCCACAAATCTGTGACACCGCTTCTGCTCCCTCATTCTGATTATAAAGGCGTTATAAGATCATACATCCGAGATATAATGCAAAAGAAGTGGGGCACCCAAGTAGGTAGCAATAAATTACATGCTATAAAGCCCTATATCGGTTATACCTACTTGGGTTGTCAGTCCAGATTTGAAGAGGTGATTATGCGACGATGTCGCATTGGCCATACGCGATATACTCACAAATACTTGTTAAAAGGTGAGGATCCTCCGTTTTGTATCCCTTGTAATGAAAGAATCACGGTCAAGCATGTCCTGCTTGACTGTCTTGATTTTGCCATCACAGGGGATAAATATTTCGATGTGAAAACTGTAAAGGATCGTTTTTATAATGTTAAGCATCATTTATTAATTGAATTTTTAAAGCAAATAGAATTGCTACATAAATTTTGAATATGTATTGTACATAGATAATATATATTTTAAACATGGTATTGTAAAATAGCAACTGCGATCGTTAGTGGCTGTACCCTCAAAGGGGTTGAAGTAGCGTAAAATTGTTGTTCTCCCAAAAGTGTACGTAAGTCCCAACAGCTTTCAAAGTCAATTTTGCTCAGCCATACTTTTTAGTCGTAGTATTTTTGTTCTTTTAAATTCTGGTTAAATCTTCCTATCATTGCCAGTGGCTGTAGGGATGGTGTAAATCCAGCCAGGGTCCATGCAGGTAGAAAAGGTACTGTAAGTCCCCATGGACCCTGGCATGGTGATCTATCTTCAGCTGCTGGTGACGTATATAGCCCGTGTTTTACCTTGTCTTGTCCAAATAGTTATATCAGTTTTACCGTTCCACACTAGTTTTACCCGTAACTGTGATATTCTAGTTGTTTTACTGTCCCTTGACGACAGTTTTTTTTTTATAATATAGACATATCCCATTTCAATTTCAAACTTGTTCTAGTCACCATATGGCTGAAATATTACCGATGTGACGTTAAATATTAACTCACTCGTTCACTCATTATGCAAGATGAAAATAATTGCCTCAGTTTTATCAGGATTATAATGTTATAAGCCACCGCTTTGCCCAAGCCAGTGGCCTTCCCACGTTTGAATTCAGTTCTATTTCAATGAATAGATGATCATGAGAAGATAAGCCTAACGAAGAATTATCAGCAAATAATCGTGTCAAGCAGCCTGTCATCAGCAATGTTATTGGCATAAACAAGAAATAAGAAAGGATCGAGGACTGATCCTTGAGGGACACCGGCTTGTAAATACCTCGGGTTGGATAGGGCTCCATTTACAAAGAAACTTTGTGAACGATTACTTATGTCATCAGCTGGCCAGTTTAACAAAGAACCATGAATTCCGTACCTTTCTAATTTCAACAATAGACCTTTATGCCAGGCACGATCACAATCTTTAGAGACATCACAAAAAAAACTACACAGTAGTGTTTTTTATCATCTAGGGCCTCACATATTTGGTCATAAATTTCAATTAATTGATGGACAGTTGAATGACCAGACTGAAATCCTGATTGGTACTTATAGAATAACTGATTTACATGAAAATACCTGTACAGATGTTTGATCATCACTCTCTCAAACACCTTGCCCACACAACTGATCAGGGATATAGGTCGATAGTTAGAGACCATTGAGCGGTCGCCCTTTTTAAATAAGGGCATTACATTTGCTACTTTCCACACACTTGGATATATAATAGTCTTTAATGATTGATTGCATAACATGCATAGTGGGATACTTATTGAATGTACTACATTTTCAAGAAACTTATGACTAATTCTGTCCGGGCCAGAAGCCTTTTTAAGATGTAAAAAATTGATTATATCTTTATCTACATTCCCTTCGAAGTTCTGATTTAAACCAAGGTTTTTCAGTTGGTCAAATGGTGACCGTTTTAGAAGGAATGCACAATGAAATAAAGTGGGTGAGATGTTTGTGAAACTGTGCACAGGCGTCATTAACATTCCTGCAGCAACTAAATATGTATTTCCAATTTGTCCCATTAATCATCGCATTGACTTGCTCATAGTCACCTCTTTCATAACATAGCCCTGGATTTAACTCTACTTCGCCTGCAAGCTGAATTAACAATAGCAGATGTAATACTACATTGATATTGACAACTTGTGACTGTAACAGACAAAGAACAACTAAAACACAGCTTGATTTACATAGGGTTGTTAAGATAGTATACATACAGGAGAGTTCAGGGAGAAAAACCTTTCTGAACGATTTACCACTCATGTTGAAAAACTCATGTTTTACATTTGTACGCAACTCGGACACAACTGAGGACACCGATCGCCAGAAGATGTTGCATTACGTTATTACCCATTGTTTAAACAGACTGGTACATAGAATGTGGCCACAGTGTGACTGGCGGACCGGTTGTCATCAATAGGGGATACATACATGTGTAAGTATGACATACGCATGAAGAGCAATGCAGCTCTAAGACGGTGCTTAGATACTATGATGGAGTAAGGATACTGAGGAGAAATAACAGATTTGGTACAGATAATGAGAAAGTTGGAAACAGAAAAGGTAAGGCTATATACAATGAAATTTACACACACAAAATAAGATAACAGAATGTATAGCGACTAAATGTGAATTTCATATTTACTTACATTTTACATATTTACAATCCACGAACATCTTTGAATAGCACACATCACAAGAACAAAGCTAGAACACGGTTACTTCATACACACATCACAAGAACAAAGCTAGAACACGGTTACTTCATGTACTGATCGAGTTCTGACTCGTCGTGAATTACACGGGTACGTCCTTCGGTCTGTTCGAGAATATACAAACGTCCATCCCTTGTCCACGTTGACTCGATTCGTCCCTGTTTCTTTAGTTCTCTGGCTAGCTTGTATAGGTGACTTCCGTGTCTAGTTAAGTCCTCGTTGATGTGCACGTTATTTCCTCCTGTTGGTTATCACTTTGTTTCTGTCATAGTAGTTCACAAACTTGACAATAATGTCCCTGTGCTTGTCTGGCACCTGTATATGTCAGAAGGAGATAGGGTCTGATGTAGTCCTCTCAATACATCCATGGTGATGTTCTCGGTGTTCATGCCCTCCTCGTCAATGTCCGCCGGTAGCCCGCTGATCCTGAGGGATCCTGACTGTATTGCTCTAGTACATCCGTTTTCATCCTTAGCTCTGTCCTCAGTCCTTCGGTCGCCTTCTTCATAGGTTCGATATGTTCCCTCAGTACAACCTCAACGACGTCATTTGCTACTGACATGAACGCCTGTTTGAATTTCTCCTGAAGTTGGGGTAACATCAACGCACTTGTCAACTTACTTGTCAGGACATCTTGTGAGGCCTTGTTGATGAACTTTAATAGGGTCGATGAGTAGGAGATACTGTGTTCTGTGTCGTCCTGAACGGACGAGATGGCGGGACGTTTGAACTCTTAATGGTAGCGGCTTCTGATCCTTTAGGGTTAGGCTGAGGGGTGCTAGTCTCGAAGGAAAACACACCTTCTAGCGTTGTCTGTTTTTGATGTTTTCGGTAGTAGTGAGTCTAGTGGGGATGCTGATGGTTTGCTCTTATCACTTAGGCTCCTCGCCGTCTTGACCCCTGCCGCTCTGGACCCTTGTCGCCTTTTTCTGTCCTTAGAAGGCATAATTCAGCTCAAGAGATTCTCTTCCGTTTTCGTATATGCTACGAAATCACTTACAAGACTTTTAAGCGATATGTAGTTCTTGCATACTCAGTGAGATGCGTAAATGATCCACTCCAGTCGAGAGCTATCCCACATGCGACCGGTCGCTTCCGCCATCTTGAATAAACTGATCATGAGTTCATTTCATTGAGAACGCCATCTGACGAGGGTAAGCTATGCTATATGAAAACATGCTATATATGAAAAAAAATCCAGGTACATAGCCGTTGAGAAATACCTCCATTTTTGCAATTGTAAGAAATACAAATAGTTTAGACTTCACATAACACATACACAGTATCTGGAACTGTTGTGAGAGGATGTTGCACTGTATCGTCCCATCCGTTGGTTGGTCAAGCTATGCCGTGAGAATCTCTTCATGCGCCAATTGGACAGGAAGGTGTATTCTTGAATGGAACTGCTTTTGGGGTCACCCTTGAAGATCCGGGTCAGAAGTGGCCTCCAGTAGCGATGCTTGTTGTAAGAGGCGACTAACGGGATCGGGTGGTCAGCTTTGTTGACTTAGTTGACACATCCCATTGCATCCCAACTGTGTAGAACGGTGATTATTCAGCTGATTGCTGGATTTTCGGGTCCGGGCTCGATTACTTACAGACCGCCGCCGTATAGTTGGAATATTGTTGAGTGCAGCGTTAAAAACATCACCAACCAACAACAATTGTTACAATAACCAACAACAATTTGGTCAGACCCAAGCCGACGTTTGCAGAGCACGGTGTTCTATTCATACAAAGAAAACAAGAATGCTCAGACCCCACCAAAGGAGAAAGAATACGAAGAACATCATGTCTAAGGTATTCGTTCCAGTAGAGTCAGTTGTAGTTTTGGATGGGTTGGGATAGGACGTTGATATTATTGTTTGGCCAAAACAAGATTCCCCTTTTCTGCAGGCGCCCTTGCTGATGACCACCAGTGTGGTTATGATGGCGAGACAACTCTGAATGAGAACTAGAATCAGGTACACGGCCATTCTTGACAGGGATCCTGACTTTGGCATCACATCAATGATGAAGACCAGAAACACAGAATAAGACATGCATATGGAGATAAGATAAGACATCCTTTCTCCTGAGTCAGCGGGTAACAGGAATGAGCAGGCGTTTAGGAGAGACAGAAGACACATAGGGAGCAAAATGGTGGTTACGTAGAAAGTTGATTCACGTTTCACGAGTAGAGCAAAGTATGTAGAACTTGAGACTGTGTCAGATGATGCATTAACAATATGCCATTCAGATGAAGTTTGTATCCCAGAAGGCATATCCACCCATACCGAAGGTCTGATATGGCTCAAAATAGGAGTCTCGAAAATAATTTGACATCTCTGACTATCAAAGGGAAACATTGTGCTATCAACATTGCAAGTGGTTTGGTAGGTGCTCACGATCTTCTGGAAAACGTATCCGTGATTAGACACCACCAAAGGATTATCACCTTCAAGAAGCGACTTGGAGTCTACACTGTTGGATATGAGAAGCTTAGGTGTCCAGATATCGGTGGGAGGGAGAAACATCAAACGAAGTCCGTCATGGTTGTCAGCATTCCATGTCAAATCAGGATCAACCCATTCTATAAGAAACATCGCCGAAAATGTTACAACCGAGTTAGCAAAGTCAAGTCCCAGAACGGAAAATGGGCGAAATGACAGAGATATGTTGAGGTCCTCGAAACCATTGGTCGTTGGTAATATCTCCGGCGAATAGTTTGTGAGTAGTTTGCTTCGTAGGTCTTGGTGTATCGTTCTGTTGATAGATACACTCAGTGGAAGATCCGTGACCAACACCAACAGAGCTACGACAGAAACATGCATCACGGAGTAGCTTCAGCTTTGTGATGGTACTGCAGAGCTGTCAGTGTAGGATCTCTGAAAACGCGTTTACTTTATTCAACGCTCATATGTCAGATGCTGATTTTATACTAAGAGTATTGTATTGATTTGAAAAGCTATATAGCCGTTTAATCATGGATAGTGTTATTCATACGGCTTTATGATGTTTGATCAGTTAAAAGTATTTGTGCTTCACTTATGACTCATTCAAGACCTTTCAAACGGCACCAGACAGAATGCACAGAGATTACATTTAGTTAACATTTTATTCTTTCGGATAAAACGATGTTGATATTTTGCATTTAATAATTCATTAGTCACAGAGATAGATGTTGCTGGTACATTTTTATGAACAATACTGCTTGTATTATTGATGCTATATACAGATAAATAAACTACTAAAAAGAAATGCATAGGTAGTATTTTTCCATGTAATCATTTCTTTCCATCGTTGCATCGAGACAGCGTGTTTGAAATCATAACGAAATGAAAAGGCGAATAGACGACATTATAAGTGGGCGCGGTGGGCAAGATGTCTAAGGCGCCAGACAACTAATCCAGCGAGCTTGGAGGTGCCGGGATGTGGCCGGGTGTAAAAAAGACCTTGGGGTCAACTTTGTGTGCAGACTCTTTCAGTCTTGTCACAACCCCTAGTGTGCAGTACACAACCGTGCGGATTTACAACAACCCACGAATCGATTGGTAGATGACCAGTTGGTGGCCAAACGAATTGGGTACAGCAACGTGCAGTAAACATGGACAAAGTACTGTGACTATGTGTCCCGGCCCACCCAGCTGTGAATGGGTACCTTGTAAGGATGGGAAAGCCACATTAACTCGGTGCACCTGGTAAGGCTGCTAGATTTGTATGATACCCAGGGAGTTGAGATTGAAAATACGACGTGTCGTTGTAATGGACATCCAGTGAAAAAAGCCCCCTTGAGCAGTCGAACTATTTGGAAATCGGCGCTATACAAATATCTACTTGTTGTACATCCTTGTTCACTGGTCACGAGGGGACCATGGGTTGAAGTGCCCTCGATGTTTGTTTATGTTCCCTGTTGAGTACCTTAACCCATGGTCCCCGAGGGAGCAGTGAACAACGTATTTATCTTACCGAAAATCTCAGTGTTAATTTTTAACTGTTTGAAGCATGGGTATCGGATCGTACCCTTTAGCAAACCTGTGTGAATCAAACGATTCGAATCTTACATCTCTTGCGTCTTAGTAGAGTCACCGCGATGTAATTCCCCTTCTTAATATTCAAAGGGACTACATTTGAATGTTTTATCAAAATTATTTATTGGATCGATTTCCATTCGCAAAACATCGATAATTTCCATGCATCATACGTCATATAATGTTATTCGAGATATAAAAAGTAAATACGACAATGTAAGGAATGAGTTGCTATTGGCAACGGGATGTATTGCAATGCACCTCGCTAGTGCATGGGGTACGTTGAAAATAATAGAAGACCGCTCAGCCAATCAGGCAGCGACAATTATGTGTGAGGTAAGATAACGATCAATCTACCAGACATATATCAACTACTATTTTCTCATGGGCTCGATTCCTAGTAATCGTGGTAAAGATAAACAAAATATATCCAATCGCTATTTCTAAAGCAATTTCTCGAATAATGCGAAATAGAATATTTTTTCATTGTTGAGCAAACAACTGAATAAGTCGTTGTAATCAACAACATACAAACACGTGTTGCAAAAAATATCATTAGCATATTTTTGATAACATATACCAAAATATCGTATTCAGTAAGTCGTTAGTCCATGAGTTTTATCTTGTCTGGGTACATTTGGATGAACAAAGTTGCTTGTTATTAATTGATAGTGCATAATGAGCGATATTGTTTGCGGTCATATCCTCAGAAGCTGCAGTCCTTTAAAAATACTGTGCCGTGACAACAACCATGCAGGTAGACGAAGTATCTCGCACTGTGGGTACCGATGACCAAGGTATGGTGAGCTAACATTTTTTGTGTGTATGTGGTTATCTGCAGCTGTTGTTCATGTTTGAAGTGTATTATTCGGTGATAGTATATTCATTTCCATACTCACAGCATAGATTTAACTAAAACGTTTTATCGTCGTGTTATTGTATTGTGCATCACGAGCTTTACGCAAGGTAAATATTATTGTTTGT
Organism: Haliotis asinina; assembly: GCF_037392515.1. NCBI lineage: Eukaryota > Metazoa > Mollusca > Gastropoda > Lepetellida > Haliotidae > Haliotis > Haliotis asinina. The sequence goes on from NC_090291.1 coordinate 16,459,697, forward strand.
CAATTTCAATGTCAATTTTATCCCGTCACGATGTATGCAAAATGCTTCGTGTGAACTAAAATTTTGACTCACTCACATCGTCATACTGATATATAGAATAATCCATTAACTCGACGAACATTTCTGAACCACAGGAAGTACTAGACTTCAATGCTCCCTTCCTCTGAATTGATACTTTACGAGAAAAAAATACGTATTTGCTTCTATTTGGTTTCGCCAGACTTAGATCCCATTGCCTCAGTGGCTGACACACGTCAGTTGTCACTGATGTGAGTGACACAACTAATATATATAGTTCCTGGTTTCTTGCATAAATGTCCACGAATACACGACAGTAGTCAAGTACGAGTATCATAGAAGTACAGAGATTTATTGTGGAGTTGTGTAAATCTGTATTTCATGGTGATATCTGAAAAATTCTAGATTACTACTTACTTTTGTTGGTATAGTTATGTTTTGATATATGGTTAAACAGGAGTGATCTTGATGACCATTAAGAGCGATTTGAATGGCAGACAATATATCTGACCTACTAGGAGATTAGTTGTGAGTGTTAGGGGACTATGGACAACGTCCTGCTTGACAAGGATTGAAGACCCTCCAGTGGAATGTCACCCGAAAGAATAATAAGCAACAAACTGACGTAAATTAAAAGTATCTGTCTGTTTCAGATAGGTTTCCTGAAGACAGAAAGCTGATGGAGCAAAGTCTTGGACTAATAGCTATAACTCATTAACACTGGTCCTTAATCCTCTGCAGTTCCACTGTATTATATTTTTGGAATGGACTATCTTTTAGGTGTGATAATTGGGGATCTACCCCGCCCCTTTTTAGTGGCAGGCAAGCTATGTGCCCTGGAATGGGGGTGCTCGGACACGTCCATGTCCTCAAGTGAACTATATTTATTATAGAGTTGAACATGATTGTCTGATCCCTTTGATACTCTGCTACTTTGAAGGTTTTTAGTTTGAATCTGACATTGGTTTCGGGTTGTTTTCATGGCCTGTTGAACCTTTGCTGTTGATTGTGATGGTGATTTGTCCTGTGGTATAAATGCTTCATTCTGAGACTCTGTTGGATTTACGAAGAAATAATAACAGTTGTTTGAGTGGATTGTTCTGTGGATTAGTTTGCACCCATGTGAAATCTGTTTGACAGGTTACTGAGGTAGTTAGGACTTGATGTTGTATCAGACAGCGTTGTGGAGACTGATGCGTAGGTTTTGGACTGTTCTGGGGTTTGTACGAGTCTTTTAGCTTCTGCAAAACTGATGTTTTTAGTGAATTTTATCTTATTAATCTCCATCTGCTGTTTCAACATCAGGCAGTCCTTAAGGGGAAATACATCAGGCAGTCCTTAGAGGAAGATACGTGTTTTCCAACGTATTGGGCGCACTTTTTTCAATTGCTGTGACAATCTTCTGTCACATTCGTCTTCTCACTGCAGTCAGCGCATGTAACAGACAATGTGCAAGTGTTCATACCGTGGCCAAACTTCTGGCATTTGAAACAGCTGAGAGGGTTTGGAATGTATATATCAACCCTGATATTGCAATATCCCTCCATTATTGCTTGAGGAGCAGTTGGAAAGGAAAACGAAAACAAATATGTGTTTGTCTGGGAGATTTCTGACAAAACGTGATAAACCGTTTTACAAATGTAACGCCTTGATCTTTCATTTCTGTGACTGTCAGGGAGCAATCGATCCCCATCCCCTTCAATACCTTTGCCGGTGTTAAGAGTTCGATGCGCAGAAACTGAAACGGGTATACCAAGCTGACACATGATGCAAGGGAAAGGAGGTTGAATGCTTGTTGTCGTTTGCTACATTCGTTTAACAAAGCACCAGAACGTAAACGTTTAATGTGTTCCATGTCTCCTGCAATGAGACTGCAAACGGATTTAATTTCAGAGGCATTTTATCAATAGTCTCAATCACTATAAACCGTGGCTAGTAATCGATGGACTGTGAAGGTCGCAGTTTATGATCTTTGTCAAGTGGGCGTTTAGTTTTTTTTGAGGGAGTTAACAATTGGTTCTCTTACTTGATATACTCCAGCAGAAAGATTTAGCAAGTGATCAGTCCATCAGATTGGCCCATGAGTCACCGCCTTCTGGCACCAGCATCTAGGCAATTTCTCAAACTGGAAAATTCGCATTACACAATATATACTCAAAACCAAACTATGTCAGTAGTGTGTTCAGTAAATCCAAGTCAAATAGTTATAGAGCAATGAAATTTAGTGCTCAGGGTTCGGCATGACCAGCCGATATGGTTGAACCGGGCCCATTCAACCACCCGTCTAGGTGAAGTCAGAGTCGAAATGGTGTGTTGGGCACAGTTCCTGGAACCAGTGCCCTCAACCGACAGGATCCCGTACTCCACCGATACAGGACCGCAACCCACGGCAAAGGGTTGGTAGACCAAATATTCCCCCCCGGTTTCACAACGAGGGCTTGATCGGCACTGAGCGTTAACCAGCACCCACCACGAGGAGGTTCACGGGTGCCACGGAGTATCATAAAGACAATGCTATACACAAGTTGATCTCCGATTTGCAGCATCGATATGCTGGGATGATATACTCTAGCAGAAGGGTTAAACAAGTAATCAGTCCAGTAACTCTTAGCGTTACCCTGCACCCACATCGAGCAAGTGGCTCGCCACGGCTGCCACACCCCTGTAAGACATTAGATGAGTCAACTTACAATACAATACGGTGTCGTGGGGTTGGTTTAGTACATGGAAATGTTAGTGCTTTCTCTTTTTTACCAACTTTTTAACCAATCCTTGTTTTCATTTGTTTCTTTAAACTGTGCACTTCCATCCATCTTGCACGTGACATTACACATTGAATTATCATCTGGCGATGTTACTTACATAGGACAATTACATTGTTACGTTCAGGAACATGCAGAGTTACAAGCTAATATTTATGCATTTGATTTAAAAATAAATATTGTGGAATCTGTGTTTAATGATATTCAAGCACATTTAAATACTTTATCTTTGCCACGTACATCCTACATATTAGCCATTTGTCAATGGTGTCTTTCCCTGTATATATAGTATATGGCGTGTCCATGGCCGTCTCCCTTGTCGGTTTAGACGTGTCAAGACAATTCCGTGAAAGGCTCGTATCCCAGCCATACCAAGTCTTCGAAGGACTGTTTGTCTGTCGCAAATCTGTTCCGAATGTAGTGGTCTTCGGCTGGTGTTGTGATTTTTGGACTTCCCGTTCTTGACCTTTCACAACTCAGGTACAATATCTCTACATATTGTAGCTCACAGTAATTAATAGCAAAAGGACAATAGAGGCACAACAATGGACATAATGCACAACCGTATTACGGTGCGGATCTGTTGTAAGTCAGTTAGTGCATGTATGCGCTGAAAATTGTTGTAAAAAACGCAGAAGTATTCGTAAGGGCAATGGGAGCCATTTTCTTGAACTTAATGCAAATCTTTCATTGTTGTAGCTTCATGCTAGTGACAGTGTTTAAATTCCGCAACAAAGAAACCGCGACAATGGGACAGTTGGATGAAATGTCACGTTGTAGCATTGTCACGCTTTATCTAATGCAAATTTTTTATGTATTTCCAAACCAAATTGCGACATGCGGCAAAGCTTTTATTAGTTACTGCGGAATTTAAACATCATGACAAGCATGAGGTATGTTGGTTAAGGATCGTTAGTTAAATGGATGGATGTCTGGAAATCGGCCAATTTGATGAACATTATAAGTCAACATCAGTATGCTTCATTTTCACTTAAGAGGCCATAGGCCTACAGTAGATTGAATATACTGACTTATTAGGCAGTAGAGAGGACGTTTCTCCTTTGTTGAAAGGCATGATACAGAAACATTGACAACTTTTCCAGTTGTTCCTTACTAGAATAGGTTAACAGAGATATAAATTTATTAATATTGAGATGTACAAAGTAATATTTCTTAATATACTTATTTCACAAAGTATGGTAGGCTGGGCAGACACAAAGGAATGATATTCATCTTCAATTAGATTCGAATAACACATTTTACGTATTCTATCGTCTCTTTTTATTACAACATGTCTACCCGTTTCTATTAACAAATCATGGAAGGAGCAACGAACTTTTGCAAGCGTGATTCTATATTTCCGAACATTCAAGGATGACAAGAAGGTTTCATTGTATATAGATTACTTAAACATTCTGTAATAAAAACATTTATTTGACACAGATAATTGATCAAGTCAAGTGTGGAGATATATGTCTTGTAACCTTTGTTTAAAGGATATGTGAAAATTTGGATGCGAGTCTATGCACTGTTCAAGCCATATATTGCCGAAACCAGTAGAAAGTAGTAAATGTTTAACATCTGTAACCCAATTCTGTTTTCCATTTCTATCGTACAATATCATCCTGCTGTAACATTTTTGGGTAATCTGTAAGATGGCATGTGTAAGATTTTTAACCAATATTTTACTACTTTAATTTTTGATTCAACATGTACTGGAAATCTTCCACATTCAGCACAAACCATAATATTCGAAGTAGTAACTTTCACACCGAGGAATCTTTTAGGTGCATACAGATGTACTTTTTCTAACGCCTCAAATGTTTGGAGTCCCCAAACTTCAAACCGTATAAAAGCATGGGACTAATCTTAGCGTCGAAATCGATTTAAAAAATGATTTGTGTGACAAGCCTCCTAAAATAATAATGTATCCATTGGTACCAAGTAATACTTTCTTTGCTTTCAGCGATGCATTTGTGACATGTAAGGACCACGATAGGTGGTTTGAGAAATAAACTCCTAGGTATTTATAAGATATAGTTGTTTCTAGTATTTCGCCTTTATAATACCATTTCTCTTTTGCGGCAAGTTTACCTCCGTTCTAAAAACGTCTATTTTAGTTTTGTCTCTTTTTACGGTTAGTTTCCATTCATTGCAGTATTTTTCTAATTCATATATTTCTGCTTGTCATCCGCGGATAGTGCTAGAGAAAAGTATGATATCATCAACAAATAATAGAAGATATAGGTGTACTATGGCGGGATGTAGCTGGATACCATTTGAACAGTTTTCATGGATCTGCATTGCTAGTTCATTGATAAAAAAAGAAAATAAAAATGGGCTCAAGACACAACCTTGTCTTACTCCTATGTGGCTCTCAGTTTCAGATATTTCATTATTGTTGCTCACACACATCTTTACGTCATCATGGATACTTCTTAAACGTTTACTCAATTTATTGCTTAAAGAATGATTATCTAGAAGATCCCATACCTTTTCTCTGTGAACAGAATCGAAAGCCTTTGCAAAATCTACAAAGAGAACATAAAATTTGGTACCTTTCATATTTAAGTATTTCTGTATAAGTGAGTGTAAAACAAATATGTTGTCAGTAGTAGTATATCGTTTTTCTAAAACCAGCTTGGGATTCAGTTATCGTATCAAGGCATTCTGCCCAGAATTCTAAACGTTTATTTATGATCGCTGTGAGTATTTTGCTGAAGATACTTAGAAGAGTAATGCCTCCAAAATTTCCAGTTTGATTTTTATCCCCATGCTTGTGAATAGGTACAATGATACCAATTGGCCATGAATGTGGAACAAAACATTCTCATGGATAACGTTACACAGTAATTCAAGATACTGGAGTAGAATGTCTGATGAGTGTCAGAAAAATTCGAATATGGTATCATCTATTCCTGGTGATTTTTTCAGCTTCAACTGCCTAATGCTATTTGGAATTTTTTCTCTAGATTTTGGAGCGTCGAGTATGTCATTAGTCATCGATTTTCCTATATAACTTTATATATATTGATCATTATTTTTATCACACTGGTTGGCTGTGTAGTTGTTCGTGGTATCATTTATTTCAGATGCAGAAAACAATTCTTTAAAATAAGAATACCATTCGTTGACCTCAATGTCGTTTGTATGTATAACGTCCCAATTCAATTGTTTCAGAGAAAACCAGAACTGTCTAGAATTGTTAATGCTATTTTCTAATTGATGTTGTTTCAGTTTCAAATATTCACCTCGGTTTTGTTTACAAAGTGCATTATAGGTATTCCTAGTGTAATGGCAATCCTCTAAAGCTCGAGCATCCTTAAATTTACGGAACCTATTTATATATTTGCATCTTTCTTTTTTCAGTTTATCACACTCTGCATCACGCCAAGTTTGAGCTCTGTTTCTTCTGTTACCACTTCGGTTTTTCACATCTGAGGCAGCAGTACAAAGTGCTTGTACAATTAGATCTATGCTTTTGTCAATATTTGTAAACACGAAATCTGCTGACTGTTTCAGTAACTCTTGAGTACTTTCTAAGAACATATTTCTCTAAAGAGTTCAAGTTTACCATTATCCTAAACAAATCTATATGACGATTTCTCAGTTGTATGATACGTGTGAAGTGCACGTAACTTCATAGTGAAAGGAAGATGGTCAGATTCAGAGCGAGAGGGGATTGCAAAGTCAAACACACTATCAAAAATTGATGTTGTCATATTATCTACTACACTTGTTCCGTTAAAACCAATAAATGTAGGCTCACCTTTTTCTGAATAGGATCCCCATCGTCCATTGTTGAGAACTGAACATAGGTCTAACAAGCCCTTGCCACACGCATTTACAGTTTGGTAAGTAGAAAATCATTTAATACTGAAACAATCTGAAAGGAAATCCCACATTGAGTGGTCTTGTCCTTCTGTGTGTTCGATGATATCATCCACAATGTACGAGCATTGAAATCCCCTCCGCACAAAATATGTACATCTGACTGTTTGATAAAATATCTAATAACCTATCTTGGAAAAGACTTATGCCATTTCTGCAGTGTAGACCAGGTTTGTTGTAGAACGTGGATCCCTCTGGGTGGATATATGTACAAGAGTGCAGTAAATCTATACTAAGACCAAAAACTCTTTTATCGAATAGAATGAATATTGCATTTTCTGTTATTTTTTAAGATAAAATGAATTCTTTTAACTGTTTTCTCACCATGACAAATGTTCCACCCAACACCCAAAAGTCGCGCACTCGATTGTATCTTCTCTGCTTTTTATTGTATATTTCATAGCATGGAAATGTATCGGCTAAGTCAATATCAGATGTCCATGTTTCACATAGACCAGTGATATCAAATGTGTTAATCTAACTGACGAAATATATGTCACTTAACTTTCGGTAAATACCTGCTATGTTCCAAAACAAAAAGTCAACAAATTCACGCGTTAATATCCGAGTGTCAGTGTTAATGTCAGTGTCAGTATCTCTGTGCTGAGGCGTAAAATCACCGAGACCCTGGCCGGCTACTTATCTGCTCAGTCCCCTGTTATGGGGTTAAGAGCTAGACCTTAGCATACGCTCTCTCCGATCCCCTGATGGTGATCTTCTGGACTCAGGGTTCCTGCTTCTATCTTCCATGCTCGAATCTTCTTTGGGCTTTTCAAGTATCTTGCTAAATTATTTCCTCATTTCCTCTTGCCCCTTTTTAGTTGTCTTGATATCTGCTCGTAATTCGTTTAAATCATCTTTTATTGATTTTACGTCCTCTTTAACAGTGTGTATATCACTTGATATTCTTTTCTCTGATTCCCTAATTTCCCAAATAATAGATTTCCTCATCTCTTCCAGTTCCCTAGTTCCAGGCCCAAGGTTAAGCTCAACGTCGCCAGCTCTATGAATCATTGATAGTACACAGGTGGTCAGAGACATGTACCCTTCATAATTGGTCGGTTTTCGTACTGTCAACAAACAGCATGTTGGTGAAACATTCTCACAAATCTCACCTGGGGGACACAGGGTGGGTGGCGGAGTCATGTGTGCCATGGAGCCATATGTTCTATCCAAGCTGATGTAAGGGTGCCTAGAGAGGTTTCAGTTAATAGCACAACACACAACACAATTCGGTATGCGTCAGCCATACCCGGCGTCCAGTGTGACCGGGGAGTGTAGTGACGAAGATTGTCCAGCTGCCTACAACCCCTTGGATGCAAGAAAGTCCCTATTCTCGCCCTCCAGACTTCAATGGTGATTACTATTGTGTTTGTATAATACATATTTTGCAGTATACAAGTAATAGTATATCAAATTTCGTTCACTTATATCAGAGATCAAACTGACACGTCTCTCCTTGCCAAGGGAGACAAATTATTATGATTGAATAGGTCTAAATTTGAAACGATACAGGTACATGGGTATCACTGGGTACGGTATACTTCTGACCGCAAATATCGAATTATCTGTGTTCTGAGAATCATGGCATGTATAGGATTAATTATATGTGATTCAAATATAAGTGAAAAACAGATTTCACCACTGTAAATTCAGTAAGGTAAACAGGTTAATTAAACCACGAGCTGAGATTAATGTGATGAACTCGTTCAGTGTGAGTTCGAATTCACTACAGCTGATACGACCCCTCTACTGTCAAAAGAGTATAACATTTCTGCACATACGTGCACTAATCGACTTGAATCGGAAAGGGCGACATTGTGACATAATCACTCTGTCACGTTGCCGCGCAGTTTTAGGACTTTTCGGATCTTGCACTTTGGATGAATCGAAAATTATTTTTAAAACGTGTGACACAGGAACAAATGGCCGCTTTGCAGCATCGTCGCGCTTAATTTTGCGTCAACAATTTGACAACTCGACTTTGTTCCTTCTAGGATTCCATACTTAACAGGTGAGATTGCATAACCCAAGTTCAAGGTGTAAGTTCAAATCCATAAAGAGCGCCTTATATTTTCGTGACCCATAAGAACCAAAAACACGTTATAAGAAAAAGCCTGATATATTAGAAATAATATAGAGATAGATAACTACGGAATCCGAGAAGGGACATTCTCGCGTTGTCGCATTGTCGCGTTGTCACCCTCTCAACCATGAGGAAAAGTTAACCAAAGCGGGACAATGTGACAACGTGACAACTTGACAACTTGACAACTTGACATTTCGCCTATTTGTCGCATTGTCGTGATGTCGCGTGTTGCGTTTTCAATAATATTTTTCTTTTCTCCCAAACTGCGACACGCGACATAGCGACAATTTTCTAGTGAAGACGTTGAGCGTGATGGTGATAGAAGAGCCTCCGTGCCCCATGTATACACGTGGAAAGAAGTATTGCAACACCCTCATTCTTTCATACTGAAATAGTCATGATACCAAAGGAATAGGTCTAAGACTCAATTTAAGCTACCAAATATATTGACACTCAGGGAATAATTAAAAAGGAAATGTAAACGAAAACGAACCAAACGCCGTAGTTTATGACTTATTTTCTGATTCTGATGAGTGTAGTTGTATGACAACAAGTTCGGTCATCTTAAAGATTCTGGCATACATTCCTCAGCAAGTCACATACGTATCAAACATAGTGAACAGTGTCAATACATGGTGTAACGCCTTTCAACTGTAATAACGTCCACAAACTTTGACGTTGTGATATTGCGTTTGATTCTTGCTTGAGGGCAATGTCATGATCATTTACTGGACCACCTCTCAGGGGTATTCGACAAGCCATAAAGTCCCAAACATGTCCCAGGGGATTGACATCTTGACTCCTACGGAGCGTGGAGTTTCTACTGAGTTCCGATGTACGAAATCACCAACGGTGCCAGTACGATGTGGGCTTCTATTGTCATGCACTAAGACTGGCCATGTGTTCAAGGGGTTGTCAACAAAATGGAAATCTTTGAGGAGATGTCAGTTGAGGAGGGAGTCATGTTTGCTTTTCAAAATGTAATCTATTGATTTCCCAAGTCACTGCGCTGTAATGGCAGTTTACGTAAAATTCACAAAACATTATTATGATATGGATATATAACTATATGGCATACTCGATGAGATTTTCCCCTCTCTTCTGTATACAAGTTGTTCTAATGTACTACTCTGATTACGGGGGTACATTAATGTAGGTTATCACGTGAGTGTTTTGGGATGGTTAATATTCCGCTGTAGGAATAACATACATGGGATTTAGCGAGCCTAACAATCAGTTAACCGAGTCGTCCCTGCGCACATTCCCCGGGATTTGATGGCATCCGACGTTTGAACAATGTATAAAAGAAGACAGTACAGACAAGGTATAAACATCAGTTGAGAGTGAGGTGGTTCCATAAATCACAGGGGTTCGACTTCAGTTTAGCGTGTATCAGTGGAAATGTCCTGCTACTGGATAATGTTTTAGACTCACGACCAAACGTACAAATGAAAGCTGTTCAGTATTTATTGTTTTTCAATTGGTTTTCTAAAATGAGCGCCTTATCTGATTACATCCATCAATGTGGACATAACAGTAACATAAGATAATAACAAAAGTCTGTGCGATGTGATCTGGTAATGTTGATAGCCTTTTATATTGTAAGTTTTGGTTTGTTGATATTATAATACGCCCGTGTGCTGATGTATTTTTGTTGTAATGTTGGACTTGTCCTATGTGTTTTCGGTGGGTACGTTAGTTGGAAGGACGTACGTTATTTCGGTGGACAAATACAGTTCTTCTCGAGTTCACAACTTTCAAAAACAAAACAACAAAACAAAACAAGCACAACTGGACCAGCTGTGCGGATTACGCTTTTATTGTGATCATTTCCAATAGCAAAGTCTGGAACATAAACACCAACATTGTTGCCGCCTAATGTGTGTCTAAATTTTTCATCTTGTTAAAATTTGAGATTTGAACACGGTCAAAGGTACCTGAAGCCCGACACGTAACACCAGAGATAAAAAAGCCCCACTTTTTTAGAAAGAAAACCCCTCTGGAACCGTGTTCCCTCAACGTATGCAACACCTATTCTACTGGAGGGTTTACAGTAGTAGATACGCATCATACATTGTCACAGATTGTAAGAACAGTTAAACATCCACATCAGTGATAGTAGCCCTGATGCAGGAGAGTCCCCGATCCACTTCTGTCCATGGAATGTCTTCTTGGTAGTCGTCCTGCCTCTGGGGAACTTCAGGGTCCATTTCCGTCCCAAGTACGAGAGCATCCACGTAAGGTAACATGCTTTACATTATTGGTACTAACTGTGTGTATTAATGCAAAATGTCTGCCTTCGCGAGAAAAAAGTTCAAATATTAAACTCTAGTTGTAACTTTACAGTAGACGTCATGGTAAACAAGGATGCTTTGCTTTTTATGTTTTCTTCAAAAGATTGTTTGAAAGAAACAGTTGCTTGGGTAAGCGACGGTTCTACTGAAAAAGGCAAATAACACTTTACATGATTTATGCTATGACTGCGTGAGTGTAGTTTTTACACCGCTTTTAGCAATATTCCGCTATATCACAGCGGGAAACAACAATTATCGTTTTCACACATCGTGCCCATTTAGGAAATTGAATTAGGATTGTTTGGAGCGTCATGAGCGAACGCTTTAACCAGTCGGTTATTCGCAACGGATTTCTCTGTCTATGCGTATCTTGTTTTGGATAGTATATCATAACGATAACAGCTCATTTATATGGCGTTTTCCCAATATCAATTTCAAAGCTAACCAAAAGTGTCTTTGAGGTGTCGGATGGTTAAGTGATATCTCATCCTACCTGGTATCCACCCACTGCTGGCTGACAGAGGCAGATCTCGAACAAATTCATCAGCGTCGGACAGGACTGTACCATGAAACTGTGTCAGGAGCCACACTATCGAACACAGTGACCCATTCGACAACGTCACCTGATGTTTCTGCCGATGTGATCTGAATTTTAACAATATTTCGGTTTTTTACAGCCTATCAGCTTGATATCGGCGAAATGTCCTAAGTGATTTATGTGTATAGTGCTGGGATTCGAAGGATCATAGGTATCTGGAGTGACTTGCTGCTGAAAGCAGCCCAACTGTCGTTTCGAGCACTGCTTCATAGTTAAAAACCATTGGAGGTACCAAGAAGACCAAGCAAAGTGTGGAAAAGAGTATAACTATTCCTGCGCATGCGTACCACAATGCGCACCGGTAATCGAAAAGGGCGACAACTCGACAATGCGACAATGCGACATTTCCATTTCCAATATTATTCAAAACGTGACAAGCGACATCACGACAATGCGACAGATGGGCGAAATGTCGCGTCGTTGCATTGTCACAATGTCACGCTTTGGTTAATTTTTGTCTCATTTTGCTGAGAGGGCGACAACGCGACAATGTCCCTTCTCGGATTCCATAGATGACACAGAACGTTTACAGTGACAACCATATATACTGAACGGCAAAAGAAAAATGACAAAAACCACAACTTACGAAAGCAAGCATTCATGTTTATGTCCTCTATTTAAAAACTTGAGAAAAAATAGTTAAGCTTCTTTTGCTCTTCCGTATATATGAAGTATATAACACAGATGATGTATACATTGCATGCATACACTTTTGAGATACTAAAACAGTTTTGTTGTCTTATTTATGCAGATAAACTGGAACATGGCTGTATGGATTACAAAAAAATATATGTCAGCGAAATTCAAGAATTGCCAACGTCAGCTGAATACTCGTACATGTTGCAGTACCTCACGATAGGAGTGCTTTACGCATGATTCATAACCTGAGTATAGATATTATCTAAGATTATCAATAAGATTCGAATATTATTGCAAGGTTGAAGAACCATATATATGTAACAAAATAATGTTCACAGTACGAATTCAAGCATTAAACCAGGTATATCATGAATGTCATACAGGTAACAGCACTTGAAAAGGCCGTTCCTCAAAGAAGTAAACTTAATGTAGATGAGGAACTTCCGCATTCCAAAGTTTAGTACAGGTCCAGAGGGGTTTGATATCGTTCCTAAACAACCCAAAATGTTAACGAGATAGAATTCACGTACCTTCTTTTCTGATTTTTCAACTGTATCTTTAGTGTTTGATATTTCAGCTGATAATAGAATTGCCATATATTTTCTTTTCTTGTGTTGTTCTTTAAGTAAACAATGCTCGCATCGTTGTCTAAAGTTCAGATTTGGAGGCGTCTTGGATACAATTATACAAAGACTCCAATAAGAACTCCAATTCTGCTGCTATGTAAATATGACGACCATTTGGGGAAAAGGAAAAAGATCACACAATGCCAGTTGTAGCAAAATACATGATGCATGTGTGTTGTATTGCATTGCGCGTATTGTGTGTGTGTGTGTGCGTGCGCGCGCGTGTGTGTGTAAAGTGAGTGAGTATGGCTTAACGCCGCATTTAGCAATATTCCAGCAATATCACGGCGGGAGACATTAGTGATCGGCTTCAGACATTGTACCCATACAGGGAATCCGCGCCTCTGGCTTTAACCTTTAGGTCACATCACTACCCCGCGTGTGTAAGCAGTCATGTGATCAATAAAACGTCATGAAGAATGCTTATAAATGTGAAGTATGTATTTTCAGCAAATGCTGAAGTATGTATTTTGGCAGCTAACATTTATGTGTGGTGCACTTATACCATTACATCGATATACAGCCATTTTACGACACAAAATGAAAATAACTGTGTAATTATTAAAGTTGAGTGTTTGTTGATACTGAATGTAAGTAAACAACAAAATGTATAAAGAATGGAAACACTCACATCAGTAAATGTACATTGCATGTTCCAAAATGTGTAAAAATCACAAACGGAATATCTTTCAAAACAGAAGCATGTCACAAAAAGTGTTTATCATCAGGCAATATGTGAAAGACAGATGAGATGGATACAGTTTGTTAAAAGACGTGGAAAACATTTTGTCAGACGCTTGCAAAATAATGTATCTTACCATGACGTTATAGCTGACCATATGCACAAACATCAGTTTTGAATTGTTTGTCAAAATTGATAGGACGTGTCATTGTCGAGCTCAATCTGCTGCTTTGCCAAGCTTTGCCACGACTCATATGAGATAGTAGGGCCTCTTTGAGGGCAAATCTAAGCCGGCGTCAGAGAATGATGTCCCATTTAGACAAAGAAAATCAGAATGCTGAAACCCCAACACAGGACAAAAACTACAAAGGACATCACATCTAAACTATGTGTAGAAGCAGTGTCATTTGTCGTCTGAGATGTGTTGGGGCTTGAGGTGGATATTTTCCTTTGACGAAAACAAGGGCATCTCTGTATGCAGGTGTTCTTGTTGATGACCACCAGCGTGGTTATGATTGCCAGACAGCTCTGAGTGAGAACTAGAATCAGGTACATGGCCATTCTTGACAGGGATCCTGACTTCGGCATAACATCAATGATGAAGACCAGAAACACAGAATAGGACATACATATGGAGATAAGATAGGATATCCTTTCCCCTGAGTCAATAGGCAGTAGGAATGAACATGCGTTCAGGAGAGACAACAGACACATGGGAAACAAAATGGTGGTCACGTAGAAGGTTGATTCCCGTTTCACGAGCAGAGTAAAGGATGTTGAATGGGAGTCTGTTTCCGATGATGCGTTTACAATGTGCCACTCGGATGAAGTTTGCATCCGCGAAGAATTCATATTCATCCATACAGATGGTCTAAACGTACACAAAATGAGAGGCTCAAAAATAATCTGACATCTCTGACTGTCAAAAGGAAACATTGTACTATCAACATTGCAAGTTGTATGGTAGGTACTCACAATCTTCTGGTGAACAAGTCCGTCGTTATACACCACCAAAGGATTATTACCTTCAAGAAGTGACTTTGAGTCTACACTGTTGGATATGAGAGGCTTTGGTGTCCAGATATCGGTGGGAGAGAGAACAATCCCTTTAAGGCCGCTATAGTTGTCATTGTACCATGTCAAATCAGAATCGATCCAGTCTATAATAAATGTTGCCGAAAATGTCAAAACAGAGTTAGCAAAGTCAAGTCCCAGAACAGAGTTTGGTTCAAATGTCAGATATATGTTGAGACGCTCAAAACCGTTGGTTGTTGGTAATATCTCCGGCGAATAGTTCGTGAGTAGTTTGTTTCGTAAGCCTTGGTGTATCGTTCGATTGATAGTTTCACTCAGTGGAAGATTCGTGATCACAATCACAAGAATTAGAACTGGCACAGAACTATGCATGGCAGAGTAACCTCAGCTCTAAGATGTCACTACCACTTCGACTGTTGGTTGTCTTGAATTGAAAGTAGACGAATGGTGGCGAATTTATACTGCATATACCCTATTGGTTACACAAAAAGGTTAAATACAGGTAAACTACAAGCTATGATTGCATATCATTGATAATCAATAGCATTTTTTCCATTTGGATGTGTAATGTTTGTTAAGATAAAATCATTTGCTTTTCTCTCGGAAGCCACAATTTAGCATTTCAAATACCGCCATACACAATGCTGAGTACATGAAAGTATAAATTTACTGTTATGCATAGGAACATTTAACAGAGTGCCTGTCAACTATTCTCTTCTTATATAAGGTGATGTGTTATGAATTCTCCTGTTTCAGTATTTCAACGCTGGTTGCGTGTGCCAATTAAATCCCCTGCATGCACAACTCTGTACATATGATCTCGTTTTGCGGACTTAACTTGCGTAGATCAGTAGGTGTTATCACTAAGCTATGATTTTACTGGTATGTCAGTTACACCGTCTGTTGAATCCTTTATAGATGTAGACTTATGAGGACTGTTCTCGGGGCAGGCCATTTCTACCTTTTCGTGATAATATCATTTTGAACACAGTAACACAATGAACTCTCAACTTGATATATTGTGGCAGACACCACATTTTGTTTATTTGTAAACAGACATCAGTTGTAGAAGAGCAAGACACACGTGCACGTACGCACGGACGCATGAATGCACACACATACACACACACACTAAGAGACATATCTGGATGACAAAAGCATCTGGTGTGTTCAAACATTTATATTGCACGGTGTTACATGTATTTGTTTACGCCGATAATAAGGTTTCAGACATCAACATAATTTCAAACTATAAGCAAGTGAACTGGGAAATGGCCAGTCATATAATATACGACCGTATATGAACTCGATACAACTACTGCTGATACACGTTTCGTTAAGTATGCTACACGAGCGGGATGAGTTAAACATGCCATGTACATACACTGCAACACTTTCACATGCAAATATGAACAACCAAATACAATAACAATCGTTCATAGTACCATTTTAATCGTTAAAGACATGTATAGAACATAAATGTAAAAACACCTGAAAACTGCTTTCCTAAAAAAAAGTAAGAACAATGTAAATACAGATGACGAAAAGTAACTTGTAACAGGTGACAAGATAATTCTGGAAACCCCAAAGTCAAGAAGTTCTCCGCACTGTGGACTCTTTCTGACTACGAATATGGCAATATTCAGCATGCAATTATCAAGGATATAAGGCTCGGTGGGGGTAGCCTAGTGGTTAAAGCGTTCGCTCGTCACGCCGCGGACCCGGGTTCGATTCCTCGCATGGGTACAATGTGTGAAACTGTTCAATGTACAAGGGTTTGTGTTGTTAACAAAAGTCTGTCTTAATTGTCAAAACTGCCATTGCAGGAGCAGAGGAATTTAGTACAGTTCTAATGTGCTACACAAAATTACCCAAATGTTCAGGAGGTAGAACGCATAGTTTGCTCTGATTTGTCACACAGTATCTCCCGTGTTTTTTATATTCATACTAACCATCCAATTAACACATATTTCAATGTGTTGCTTAGGAAAAGGATAACGAGTCTGAGAAATAGTGCCTGTTCTAGCCGCATGGCACGCAGCGACATACTGACGACACGACTCGATGTATGTGTTGTTCTGTGTATTAATAAATAAGACCTGGTTTAGCAATCCATGTTTGTCGAAAGATGCGACTAACTGGACAGGGTGGTCAAGCTGTATGACTTAGCTGACACAGGTCCTTGTATCCCAGTGATGGATGCTCTTGCTATTGATCACTGGATTACGTAATCCAGACTCGATTACTTCCATACAGCCGCCATACAGCAGAAATATTGTTCACTGCAGTGTCTAATAAGAAACAAATTACGATACATAACAATGAATACAGAGATAGAAATGTGATCCGTGTCACACCATGAAGAGTCCGTCAAAAGGTGATGTGGTTATCAGTGACCAAGATATTGTTTCTTGATTTAAACCATGAACTGTGTTGCATGATTACGTCACCAACGATATGTCCATATTATGGACATAAACGTAAGTAGCTTTCTGGTGATTAAAGATAAGTGTTTCTTGTGAATGTATGTCACAATTAAACAGATTTGATTGTTCTAATGGTACACTGAAAATGTTTAAAGAAGGTAAACCCACATAGGATATGAGTAGATGTCCAATACATGTTTCAAAAATAGGCCTAACTCCTAAACGGATTACAAAACCACTAAAACCTGGTATTAGTGACGATCAAATAGGAATATGAGATTTCAACAGTCAACTGTCTCCACTGCAAGTCAAGAGGTTCTCTACAATAAGTAGGGTAGCCCCGTAAGATCGACCTTTGAGTCGAAGTGAAAATCCTTCGATGTTGTGACAACAGTATCGTTTTAAGGAATTAATACACTGGCATTCTACATATGTGAAATGTGTTCACTCAGGAATTGACATGTGGCAGGTTAGCGAATGAGTGTTGACTACAAGAGTGTTACTCAATTTCTTACGTAAACTTGCACGCAGTAAGAAAGCTGGAAATGACAGTTTTCTTCATCACTTCCACGACTTTAGGTATGGCAAATGCACAATTCCATTACAAGTTTCTTCCTACTTTTCACTGTGGAAGATGTACAATGGTATCATGGACATTGTGCATAAGAAGAAAGGGAAGAAAGGATCTCGAAGAGATGCATTCAGAAAGACTACATATCTCAACAGAGAATGGTGTATATGAGGCTGACAATGAAAAGACATTTTCATCGGGTTAATACATAGAAGATACTAAACGACCTTTTTATTAAACGAGTTACTGAATCTTTAACGAGTTTAATAGAAACGATATTTCACGGAAGCGAGTTTAGTATTCTGTTTATTACTCGCCAACATAAATTGACAGAAACTGCCGTGAAATTCCCTACAGTGTGATCACTCTCAGCTTTCCGCGAGTCAAGCAAGGGCTAGTAAAATTGCGACATCGGCATTAGCATTGTGACGTCACAACTTTGAACCATTTTGACGTCATACGTCAAGCGGTATTACACTAGAGCCATATTCCCGTAAAAATATTACACTGCAGTATCTTCAACGGGTGAGCAATAAAGTACACTTCTATTCTAATGTCGGTTTGCCCTGCCCACCCCCGACCCCACAGATTCGTCGATTTGTACTGCTGAATATACAGTCGAATTTACAAGTATGTCAAAAGTAACGGTTAAAAATGCATACATAATAAATATAAATTAACCAGGACTACTGATTCAAATATCTTGTTGCAGATATAGAAAACATATATGAATACGTACAGACATTACTATATCAGGTCAAAACGAGTCGCAAATATGCACGTATACATATACACGTCTATTGTATAGATATAGTTCGATATGTACCAGCAAGCCACACCAATAAACAACTTTCAGACATATATTTTGAAACAAAACCACATTGTTAAATTGCAAATAGCTTTACACTAAATAATTGAATGTGTGATATTAGTAGGTATTTTAGCATTACCATACAATAAATAAGTGTTACCCTTTTTACATTAGTGCTCGACGGCTGATGCACGAAACTCGAGTTCACTAATGGGGTCAAGGACATAAGCTATACATGCTATACGCATTCTATTTAATGCATGCAAACACACAGTGTAGCACATCAAAGGTACCTGCGTAGTCATACGACCTTAACCTACGACGCCATCAAAAGTGATAGGATTTCTTTAATTAATATTGCATGAGTCTCGCCATTACGCTATGTTTGATCATATCCTGCGATTGACAACTGCCTAACTGGTGTGTTGACCATATTTGATTTAATGCCTTATCTGCACTCACGGACAACTCAGGAGTTCTAAAGGCGAGTCACGTGAATATTTGTTGAAAAATACCCCCAGTTTCTAACGCGTATTAAAAAAAAACCCCAGTACCTTACCATTGTCAACACTTCCAATACCACACGCATAATGTCCTCCGTGGTTTGTCAAAAGTGACAGGACAGTGTACAGTTGCCATGATGCCATTTCTTGATGTGTCACGACTCATGTGAGATAGCAGGGCCTCTATTGGGATTATACCCAGGTCTGCTTTAGAGAATGATGTCCTATTTAGACAAAGAAAATCAGAATGCAGAGACCCCACCACAGGGGAAAACAAATGAAGAAAATCATGTCCACAGTATATTTTTTACACGAGGCGTCGTTTGTTGCTTGCGATTTGTAGGGGCAGGAAGTTGATATTTGTCTGCGGCGATAACAAGGTCCATGTTTCATCCAGGCGCCGTATGATGGCCAGACAACTCTGGATGAGAACGAGAATCAGATTCAGATACACAGCCATTCTTGACAGGGATCCTGACTTGG
The DNA here is from genome assembly GCF_037392515.1 of Haliotis asinina. Taxonomy (NCBI): domain Eukaryota; kingdom Metazoa; phylum Mollusca; class Gastropoda; order Lepetellida; family Haliotidae; genus Haliotis; species Haliotis asinina. The sequence goes on from NC_090291.1 coordinate 16,479,125, forward strand.
GCATCACATCAATGGTGAAGACCAGAAGCACAGAATAGGACATACCTATAGTATTCATCCATACGGATGGCGTAACACGACATAAAAGAAGAGGTTCAAAAGTAATCCGGCATCTCTGACTATCAAATGGAAACATTGTGTTATCAACATTGCAAGTGGTGTGATAAGTACTCAAGATCTTCTGGGTAATTCGTCCTTCATGAGACACTTCCAAAGGATTACTTTCTTCAAGAAACGACTCGGAGTCTACACTGTTAGATATGAGAGGCTTTGGTGTCCAGATGTCGGAAGCAGAGAGATAAATCACACCAAGGCCGTTATAGTTGTCAATGTTCCATGTCAAATCAGGATCAGTCCGTTCTGCAAGAAACGATGCCGAAAATGTCAAAACAGAATTTGCAAAGTCAAGTCCCAGAACTGATAATGGCTGAAATCTCAGCGATATGTTCAGACGATCAAAACCAGTGGTCGTTGGTAATATCTCAGACAAATAGTTTGTGAGAAGTTTGCTTCGTAAACCTTGGTATGTCGCTCGATCAATAGCTAAAGTCAGTGGAAGATTCGTGATCCCTACCAACAGAATCACGACTGTTACAGAAATATGCATGACAGAGTAGCTGCAGGTGTGTTACTGCATCACTACTTCGACTGTACGTTGTCTGGAAACGCGTTTTTTATGTTCAAGACTTAATGCCCGGAGATGAATTTATACTGCGAGTATGCTACTGATTGTGTAAGAAAATAAATCATGAACACCTCGTGTTAATAACTTTTAATCAATCGCAGTATTTTTATAAAGCTTTATGGTGTGTGATTAGTTAAAAGTATTTGTGTTTCACTAAATAGTCTTATAAAACCTTTCAAATAGTGCAATACACAATTTGAAGTACATATTCATTTTGCTGATAGGTGTTTTTTTCCAAACAATTGCAGGCGATAGGCAGGAAAGCATCAGCGTTGCCCTAGGTCACTATTTCTCAATAATGGAGGGGAAATGCTGTCTCCACCATGTTTCTCTAAAACGTCCTTAACAAATGTTATCATAATGGTTGGATAATGGCGCCACCGTGTTGAGCATCTACCATGCATATACAGTCCAAGAACATATAAATTATTTCTGTTTCAGCTATGTTAATAGGTCTGTTTGAAATGTTTGTTAACATCGCTAATAACAAACTTTGGAAACAAAAACAAAACAGTTTGGAATATATATACCTGTAAATTTGTACTTTACGACTTTGATAGTGGTCAAAAGTTCCATTTTCTCCAGATTCTTTCGCAAATACATTGTTTTTAGACAAATTAATTTGTATTAATGTCACGTCGTCAGTTTTGAGGAAATATCCGTGACTAAGTTTCAGCTTGACGTGTACATGCGAAGAACAAAGCAGAACTTTACCCATTCACTATGGATAAATACAATGTAGGTTTACAGTAATGGAATTTGTCTTAATTTTGGGTTCAGAATATCACTCTACATAGAATATATCAATGCATGCATCAGTTGCATGCGTAATTAATAAGAATGAAATTAGGGAATTGTGCTTTTTCACATTGAGTTACAGTTAGAATACAACGTATGTCAGAGTGAGTGAGTGAGCTAGTATTTCACGTCACGGAGCTATGTCCAAAGTATGCCAGAAAGGAAAAGAAAAATCATATTCAAAGCATGTGTGTGGTCAATGGTAGCTTACTGCTTGATTTGCCAGAAAATCTCCGTTACTGAAATGTTCGTTATCGGGAGTTATAAATTTAGACTGACGAAAATCTTGACGCTTAAGAAGCACAACACCATAAATACCTCTGCCGTTCTAACATAACAATCCAAATCCCGGGACTGCATCGAATCTCCGACCACACAATGCATAATTGGCTAAAGGAAGCCAGACATTTTGGCAGGAGACCAGTTCAACGTCACGTCATTCTTTTCATCAACGTCAAAGATTGAACTTTGATGAATGACAATGCTCAGCTTCATGTTGCATGAGTTTGACAGGATTCCCTCCAACAAACAATGTCCAGGTGATATTTTGGTGTTGTCATTCTCCCGATTTGTCCCTCATTTAACATCTATGGGATACTCTTCATCGACGCTTGCACCAGCGTAACCAGTGTGGTTATGATGGCCAGACAACTCTTCCTGAGAACTAGAATCAGGTACACAGCCATTCTTGACAGAGATCCTGACTTCGGCATCACATCAATGGTGAAGACCAGAAACACAGAATAGGACATACCTATAGTGATTAGGTACGAAATCCTTTCTCCCGTGTCGATTGGCAGTAAGAAAGAACAGACGTTAAGGAGAGACAGCAGGTACATGGGAAACAGAATGGTGGTCACGTAGAAAGTTGATTCCCGTTTCAGGTGTAGAGTAAAGGCTATTGAACGTGAGTCTGTTTCAGATGATGCGTTTACAATTTTGCCATTCAGATGAAGTTTGTATCCCAGAATTAATATTCATCCATACAGATGGTATAACACGACATAAAAGAAGAGATTCAAAAGTAATCCGGCACCAGCGTAATTCGTCACCTCAGAAACTACAAGAACTTCAGGTAGAGCATGAACGCGCTCCTTAAGACAACATTTGGCATCTCCTTTCTTCTAAGGGTCACCACTACGAAGCTGTTATCGATGCTCGTGATGGTCACACCAGATACTGACATTTTACTCTGGCCAAGTGGCTCCAGTAGCCCACTGTGGTTTTACCAAACATTATCTGGAGAATGGAAACTTGTAAAGTGGTCATCTTACTGTGGTTGAGCTTAGTGTCATTTTTGAATCGGTTATATGCAAATCCCGCTAATAGGCATGCCAAGTTTATTTATTTGAAGTGTAATTTACAGGCGATTGCAAAACACATATCTCCAGCGCTCCCAACTAACATGGTATGACATCAATAAAAAGACGTACAAAAACAGTATATAGTCCGATTACGCTGCTGAATGATATCAGTTAAAAAGTAAAAGACCGTTTAACAATTCATGGAGGACAGTGAATAAAGTAATGAGGTTAGATTAACCATGTCTACTGATTGAAATATCATGGTGCACATATAGACCACATACATAAGTGCGCACAATCGTACATACGCCAATATCATATATATGCCCACGTCTGATCGGTCTATGCAAATATACACTTGTATTGTGCAGACAGTTCTACATATACCGGCATATCCCAGAAACAAGGTTCAGAGTGAGTGAGTGAGTGAGTGAGTTAAAATTTATTGTCACATCGGCAACATTTCAGCCATATCGTGACGAGAACAGTTAAGTATTAAGTAATAAGGGGCCGCTGAGCATCGTGTACAGCAGAGACGAGCTCATGTCACTACAGTCAGCATTGATTACAGCCAAGGTGAAAACAATGCATGTCTTGAACTGCATACCGGACCTGTGTAATCTGAAAAGGAAAAGAGGTCAGAGAGCTGGAAGGAATATAAAAGACATATTCCTGTGATACAAACAGCAACCAGACGTAACCGTAATGAACAAAACTATGCCAATTCTAAAAATCTTACCCATATAGTTCCAACCAAATCTGATGTTCATGCAATTAGTAGTGTGTCTTACATCAGCACAAATGTTCAATCAACACGTACCAAATCAAAAAAGACAACTTCAAGTGAGGTAAATCAATCAAATTTAAAAATCATACCGTTGACCAAAAGCAGCACAGAGCAAGTGAATGTGTTTTCCTTTCCTTGTGTCCAGTGAATTGCAGATCAGTCAAAAACAAAGCTTTGTCAATTAGCGATTGGATGTCAGACCGTAACATCAACATCCTAGCTCTCGCAGAGACATAGCTTGGAACCAGGATTGATACACATGTGATCAGAGAATTGGTACCAAATGGATACAGTATTACTCACGCCCCTCGTAAAGACAAGCCAGGAGGAGGCGTTGCTATCATACATAAAAGTGAACTTCACGTAATGAAGATGAATGTTTGTGCACATGAAGGTGCTACACACTTTGAACACATTGAGTGTTCTGTGGCAGCAGGTGACATCCACTTCATTCTGTCTGTAAATTATCGCCCTCCACCATCCAGGGTAAATGGCCTTAGAAACAGCACATTCTTCGTAGAGCGGGCGGAATATCTTAATCTGTTGAATGTCATTTCCCAGGAAATAATTATTACTGGCGACTTAAACTTTCACTTGGATGACTTTTCCAATTCTGAGTTCCACAGTCTAATGGACGCTCGTGGTCTTGAACAGCATATTACTGGACCCACACATATCCATGGCCACACACTAGATGTGTTGATTACCAGACACAACAGTCCTTTAGACCGATCCAGTCTGTCAATCAAAGCTGGCGCATGCGTCGATTTCGGCCAATCAGCAGGGCGGGTGCGCATTGTGGATTTGACAGACTTATTTCCGGGGTCAAACGAAGCCTCCGAAGCGATGTGCTTCGAATTATGCCACTCACACGCGCAATATCTATTATACATTGCTGCGATTTGATGAGTACCTTCAACAGAACCATTTTGGTGAAGACAAAAACAATGAGTTGGATCAAGCAATGCGATAGGCCTAACGATCAGTTAATTGTCGGCACCATCGTTCTCGAAACCTACATCTGCTCGAAGTTGAGAATTTGCATGAATTTCCAGACTTTGGCACATGTGTAAAACCATTACCAATTAGAGGACAACAACTAACAGTTTAAGGCTTCGCAAGTATTATAAACACTGATGTCTTTTGTAACTACAACACTGCTTAACGCCGCATTTAGCAATATTCCAGCAATATCACGGCGGGAGACATTAGTGATCGGCTTCAGACATTGTACCCATACAGGGAATCCGCGCCTCTGGCTTTAACCTTTAGGTCACATCACTACCCCGCGTGTGTAAGCAGTCATGTGATCAATAAAACGTCATGAAGAATGCTTATAAATGTGAAGTATGTATTTTCAGCAAATGCTGAAGTATGTATTTTGGCAGCTAACATTTATGTGTGGTGCACTTATACCATTACATCGATATACAGCCATTTTACGACACAAAATGAAAATAACTGTGTAATTATTAAAGTTGAGTGTTTGTTGATACTGAATGTAAGTAAACAACAAAATGTATAAAGAATGGAAACACTCACATCAGTAAATGTACATTGCATGTTCCAAAATGTGTAAAAATCACAAACGGAATATCTTTCAAAACAGAAGCATGTCACAAAAAGTGTTTATCATCAGGCAATATGTGAAAGACAGATGAGATGGATACAGTTTGTTAAAAGACGTGGAAAACATTTTGTCAGACGCTTGCAAAATAATGTATCTTACCATGACGTTATAGCTGACCATATGCACAAACATCAGTTTTGAATTGTTTGTCAAAATTGATAGGACGTGTCATTGTCGAGCTCAATCTGCTGCTTTGCCAAGCTTTGCCACGACTCATATGAGATAGTAGGGCCTCTTTGAGGGCAAATCTAAGCCGGCGTCAGAGAATGATGTCCCATTTAGACAAAGAAAATCAGAATGCTGAAACCCCAACACAGGACAAAAACTACAAAGGACATCACATCTAAACTATGTGTAGAAGCAGTGTCATTTGTCGTCTGAGATGTGTTGGGGCTTGAGGTGGATATTTTCCTTTGACGAAAACAAGGGCATCTCTGTATGCAGGTGTTCTTGTTGATGACCACCAGCGTGGTTATGATTGCCAGACAGCTCTGAGTGAGAACTAGAATCAGGTACATGGCCATTCTTGACAGGGATCCTGACTTCGGCATAACATCAATGATGAAGACCAGAAACACAGAATAGGACATACATATGGAGATAAGATAGGATATCCTTTCCCCTGAGTCAATAGGCAGTAGGAATGAACATGCGTTCAGGAGAGACAACAGACACATGGGAAACAAAATGGTGGTCACGTAGAAGGTTGATTCCCGTTTCACGAGCAGAGTAAAGGATGTTGAATGGGAGTCTGTTTCCGATGATGCGTTTACAATGTGCCACTCGGATGAAGTTTGCATCCGCGAAGAATTCATATTCATCCATACAGATGGTCTAAACGTACACAAAATGAGAGGCTCAAAAATAATCTGACATCTCTGACTGTCAAAAGGAAACATTGTACTATCAACATTGCAAGTTGTATGGTAGGTACTCACAATCTTCTGGTGAACAAGTCCGTCGTTATACACCACCAAAGGATTATTACCTTCAAGAAGTGACTTTGAGTCTACACTGTTGGATATGAGAGGCTTTGGTGTCCAGATATCGGTGGGAGAGAGAACAATCCCTTTAAGGCCGCTATAGTTGTCATTGTACCATGTCAAATCAGAATCGATCCAGTCTATAATAAATGTTGCCGAAAATGTCAAAACAGAGTTAGCAAAGTCAAGTCCCAGAACAGAGTTTGGTTCAAATGTCAGATATATGTTGAGACGCTCAAAACCGTTGGTTGTTGGTAATATCTCCGGCGAATAGTTCGTGAGTAGTTTGTTTCGTAAGCCTTGGTGTATCGTTCGATTGATAGTTTCACTCAGTGGAAGATTCGTGATCACAATCACAAGAATTAGAACTGGCACAGAACTATGCATGGCAGAGTAACCTCAGCTCTAAGATGTCACTACCACTTCGACTGTTGGTTGTCTTGAATTGAAAGTAGACGAATGGTGGCGAATTTATACTGCATATACCCTATTGGTTACACAAAAAGGTTAAATACAGGTAAACTACAAGCTATGATTGCATATCATTGATAATCAATAGCATTTTTTCCATTTGGATGTGTAATGTTTGTTAAGATAAAATCATTTGCTTTTCTCTCGGAAGCCACAATTTAGCATTTCAAATACCGCCATACACAATGCTGAGTACATGAAAGTATAAATTTACTGTTATGCATAGGAACATTTAACAGAGTGCCTGTCAACTATTCTCTTCTTATATAAGGTGATGTGTTATGAATTCTCCTGTTTCAGTATTTCAACGCTGGTTGCGTGTGCCAATTAAATCCCCTGCATGCACAACTCTGTACATATGATCTCGTTTTGCGGACTTAACTTGCGTAGATCAGTAGGTGTTATCACTAAGCTATGATTTTACTGGTATGTCAGTTACACCGTCTGTTGAATCCTTTATAGATGTAGACTTATGAGGACTGTTCTCGGGGCAGGCCATTTCTACCTTTTCGTGATAATATCATTTTGAACACAGTAACACAATGAACTCTCAACTTGATATATTGTGGCAGACACCACATTTTGTTTATTTGTAAACAGACATCAGTTGTAGAAGAGCAAGACACACGTGCACGTACGCACGGACGCATGAATGCACACACATACACACACACACTAAGAGACATATCTGGATGACAAAAGCATCTGGTGTGTTCAAACATTTATATTGCACGGTGTTACATGTATTTGTTTACGCCGATAATAAGGTTTCAGACATCAACATAATTTCAAACTATAAGCAAGTGAACTGGGAAATGGCCAGTCATATAATATACGACCGTATATGAACTCGATACAACTACTGCTGATACACGTTTCGTTAAGTATGCTACACGAGCGGGATGAGTTAAACATGCCATGTACATACACTGCAACACTTTCACATGCAAATATGAACAACCAAATACAATAACAATCGTTCATAGTACCATTTTAATCGTTAAAGACATGTATAGAACATAAATGTAAAAACACCTGAAAACTGCTTTCCTAAAAAAAAGTAAGAACAATGTAAATACAGATGACGAAAAGTAACTTGTAACAGGTGACAAGATAATTCTGGAAACCCCAAAGTCAAGAAGTTCTCCGCACTGTGGACTCTTTCTGACTACGAATATGGCAATATTCAGCATGCAATTATCAAGGATATAAGGCTCGGTGGGGGTAGCCTAGTGGTTAAAGCGTTCGCTCGTCACGCCGCGGACCCGGGTTCGATTCCTCGCATGGGTACAATGTGTGAAACTGTTCAATGTACAAGGGTTTGTGTTGTTAACAAAAGTCTGTCTTAATTGTCAAAACTGCCATTGCAGGAGCAGAGGAATTTAGTACAGTTCTAATGTGCTACACAAAATTACCCAAATGTTCAGGAGGTAGAACGCATAGTTTGCTCTGATTTGTCACACAGTATCTCCCGTGTTTTTTATATTCATACTAACCATCCAATTAACACATATTTCAATGTGTTGCTTAGGAAAAGGATAACGAGTCTGAGAAATAGTGCCTGTTCTAGCCGCATGGCACGCAGCGACATACTGACGACACGACTCGATGTATGTGTTGTTCTGTGTATTAATAAATAAGACCTGGTTTAGCAATCCATGTTTGTCGAAAGATGCGACTAACTGGACAGGGTGGTCAAGCTGTATGACTTAGCTGACACAGGTCCTTGTATCCCAGTGATGGATGCTCTTGCTATTGATCACTGGATTACGTAATCCAGACTCGATTACTTCCATACAGCCGCCATACAGCAGAAATATTGTTCACTGCAGTGTCTAATAAGAAACAAATTACGATACATAACAATGAATACAGAGATAGAAATGTGATCCGTGTCACACCATGAAGAGTCCGTCAAAAGGTGATGTGGTTATCAGTGACCAAGATATTGTTTCTTGATTTAAACCATGAACTGTGTTGCATGATTACGTCACCAACGATATGTCCATATTATGGACATAAACGTAAGTAGCTTTCTGGTGATTAAAGATAAGTGTTTCTTGTGAATGTATGTCACAATTAAACAGATTTGATTGTTCTAATGGTACACTGAAAATGTTTAAAGAAGGTAAACCCACATAGGATATGAGTAGATGTCCAATACATGTTTCAAAAATAGGCCTAACTCCTAAACGGATTACAAAACCACTAAAACCTGGTATTAGTGACGATCAAATAGGAATATGAGATTTCAACAGTCAACTGTCTCCACTGCAAGTCAAGAGGTTCTCTACAATAAGTAGGGTAGCCCCGTAAGATCGACCTTTGAGTCGAAGTGAAAATCCTTCGATGTTGTGACAACAGTATCGTTTTAAGGAATTAATACACTGGCATTCTACATATGTGAAATGTGTTCACTCAGGAATTGACATGTGGCAGGTTAGCGAATGAGTGTTGACGACAAGAGTGTTACTCAATTTCTTACGTAAACTTGCACGCAGTAAGAAAGCTGGAAATGACAGTTTTCTTCATCACTTCCACGACTTTAGGTATGGCAAATGCACAATTCCATTACAAGTTTCTTCCTACTTTTCACTGTGGAAGATGTACAATGGTATCATGGACATTGTGCATAAGAAGAAAGGGAAGAAAGGATCTCGAAGAGATGCATTCAGAAAGACTACATATCTCAACAGAGAATGGTGTATATGAGGCTGACAATGAAAAGACATTTTCATCGGGTTAATACATAGAAGATACTAAACGACCTTTTTATTAAACGAGTTACTGAATCTTTAACGAGTTTAATAGAAACGATATTTCACGGAAGCGAGTTTAGTATTCTGTTTATTACTCGCCAACATAAATTGACAGAAACTGCCGTGAAATTCCCTACAGTGTGATCACTCTCAGCTTTCCGCGAGTCAAGCAAGGGCTAGTAAAATTGCGACATCGGCATTAGCATTGTGACGTCACAACTTTGAACCATTTTGACGTCATACGTCAAGCGGTATTACACTAGAGCCATATTCCCGTAAAAATATTACACTGCAGTATCTTCAACGGGTGAGCAATAAAGTACACTTCTATTCTAATGTCGGTTTGCCCTGCCCACCCCCGACCCCACAGATTCGTCGATTTGTACTGCTGAATATACAGTCGAATTTACAAGTATGTCAAAAGTAACGGTTAAAAATGCATACATAATAAATATAAATTAACCAGGACTACTGATTCAAATATCTTGTTGCAGATATAGAAAACATATATGAATACGTACAGACATTACTATATCAGGTCAAAACGAGTCGCAAATATGCACGTATACATATACACGTCTATTGTATAGATATAGTTCGATATGTACCAGCAAGCCACACCAATAAACAACTTTCAGACATATATTTTGAAACAAAACCACATTGTTAAATTGCAAATAGCTTTACACTAAATAATTGAATGTGTGATATTAGTAGGTATTTTAGCATTACCATACAATAAATAAGTGTTACCCTTTTTACATTAGTGCTCGACGGCTGATGCACGAAACTCGAGTTCACTAATGGGGTCAAGGACATAAGCTATACATGCTATACGCATTCTATTTAATGCATGCAAACACACAGTGTAGCACATCAAAGGTACCTGCGTAGTCATACGACCTTAACCTACGACGCCATCAAAAGTGATAGGATTTCTTTAATTAATATTGCATGAGTCTCGCCATTACGCTATGTTTGATCATATCCTGCGATTGACAACTGCCTAACTGGTGTGTTGACCATATTTGATTTAATGCCTTATCTGCACTCACGGACAACTCAGGAGTTCTAAAGGCGAGTCACGTGAATATTTGTTGAAAAATACCCCCAGTTTCTAACGCGTATTAAAAAAAAACCCCAGTACCTTACCATTGTCAACACTTCCAATACCACACGCATAATGTCCTCCGTGGTTTGTCAAAAGTGACAGGACAGTGTACAGTTGCCATGATGCCATTTCTTGATGTGTCACGACTCATGTGAGATAGCAGGGCCTCTATTGGGATTATACCCAGGTCTGCTTTAGAGAATGATGTCCTATTTAGACAAAGAAAATCAGAATGCAGAGACCCCACCACAGGGGAAAACAAATGAAGAAAATCATGTCCACAGTATATTTTTTACACGAGGCGTCGTTTGTTGCTTGCGATTTGTAGGGGCAGGAAGTTGATATTTGTCTGCGGCGATAACAAGGTCCATGTTTCATCCAGGCGCCGTATGATGGCCAGACAACTCTGGATGAGAACGAGAATCAGATTCAGATACACAGCCATTCTTGACAGGGATCCTGACTTGGGCATCACATCAATGGTGAAGACCAGAAGCACAGAATAGGACATACCTATAGTATTCATCCATACGGATGGCGTAACACGACATAAAAGAAGAGGTTCAAAAGTAATCCGGCATCTCTGACTATCAAATGGAAACATTGTGTTATCAACATTGCAAGTGGTGTGATAAGTACTCAAGATCTTCTGGGTAATTCGTCCTTCATGAGACACTTCCAAAGGATTACTTTCTTCAAGAAACGACTCGGAGTCTACACTGTTAGATATGAGAGGCTTTGGTGTCCAGATGTCGGAAGCAGAGAGATAAATCACACCAAGGCCGTTATAGTTGTCAATGTTCCATGTCAAATCAGGATCAGTCCGTTCTGCAAGAAACGATGCCGAAAATGTCAAAACAGAATTTGCAAAGTCAAGTCCCAGAACTGATAATGGCTGAAATCTCAGCGATATGTTCAGACGATCAAAACCAGTGGTCGTTGGTAATATCTCAGACAAATAGTTTGTGAGAAGTTTGCTTCGTAAACCTTGGTATGTCGCTCGATCAATAGCTAAAGTCAGTGGAAGATTCGTGATCCCTACCAACAGAATCACGACTGTTACAGAAATATGCATGACAGAGTAGCTGCAGGTGTGTTACTGCATCACTACTTCGACTGTACGTTGTCTGGAAACGCGTTTTTTATGTTCAAGACTTAATGCCCGGAGATGAATTTATACTGCGAGTATGCTACTGATTGTGTAAGAAAATAAATCATGAACACCTCGTGTTAATAACTTTTAATCAATCGCAGTATTTTTATAAAGCTTTATGGTGTGTGATTAGTTAAAAGTATTTGTGTTTCACTAAATAGTCTTATAAAACCTTTCAAATAGTGCAATACACAATTTGAAGTACATATTCATTTTGCTGATAGGTGTTTTTTTCCAAACAATTGCAGGCGATAGGCAGGAAAGCATCAGCGTTGCCCTAGGTCACTATTTCTCAATAATGGAGGGGAAATGCTGTCTCCACCATGTTTCTCTAAAACGTCCTTAACAAATGTTATCATAATGGTTGGATAATGGCGCCACCGTGTTGAGCATCTACCATGCATATACAGTCCAAGAACATATAAATTATTTCTGTTTCAGCTATGTTAATAGGTCTGTTTGAAATGTTTGTTAACATCGCTAATAACAAACTTTGGAAACAAAAACAAAACAGTTTGGAATATATATACCTGTAAATTTGTACTTTACGACTTTGATAGTGGTCAAAAGTTCCATTTTCTCCAGATTCTTTCGCAAATACATTGTTTTTAGACAAATTAATTTGTATTAATGTCACGTCGTCAGTTTTGAGGAAATATCCGTGACTAAGTTTCAGCTTGACGTGTACATGCGAAGAACAAAGCAGAACTTTACCCATTCACTATGGATAAATACAATGTAGGTTTACAGTAATGGAATTTGTCTTAATTTTGGGTTCAGAATATCACTCTACATAGAATATATCAATGCATGCATCAGTTGCATGCGTAATTAATAAGAATGAAATTAGGGAATTGTGCTTTTTCACATTGAGTTACAGTTAGAATACAACGTATGTCAGAGTGAGTGAGTGAGCTAGTATTTCACGTCACGGAGCTATGTCCAAAGTATGCCAGAAAGGAAAAGAAAAATCATATTCAAAGCATGTGTGTGGTCAATGGTAGCTTACTGCTTGATTTGCCAGAAAATCTCCGTTACTGAAATGTTCGTTATCGGGAGTTATAAATTTAGACTGACGAAAATCTTGACGCTTAAGAAGCACAACACCATAAATACCTCTGCCGTTCTAACATAACAATCCAAATCCCGGGACTGCATCGAATCTCCGACCACACAATGCATAATTGGCTAAAGGAAGCCAGACATTTTGGCGGAGACCAGTTCAACGTCACGTCATTCTTTTCATCAACGTCAAAGATTGAACTTTGATGAATGACAATGCTCAGCTTCATGTTGCATGAGTTTGACAGGATTCCCTCCAACAAACAATGTCCAGGTGATATTTTGGTGTTGTCATTCTCCCGATTTGTCCCTCATTTAACATCTATGGGATACTCTTCATCGACGCTTGCACCAGCGTAACCAGTGTGGTTATGATGGCCAGACAACTCTTCCTGAGAACTAGAATCAGGTACACAGCCATTCTTGACAGAGATCCTGACTTCGGCATCACATCAATGGTGAAGACCAGAAACACAGAATAGGACATACCTATAGTGATTAGGTACGAAATCCTTTCTCCCGTGTCGATTGGCAGTAAGAAAGAACAGACGTTAAGGAGAGACAGCAGGTACATGGGAAACAGAATGGTGGTCACGTAGAAAGTTGATTCCCGTTTCAGGTGTAGAGTAAAGGCTATTGAACGTGAGTCTGTTTCAGATGATGCGTTTACAATTTTGCCATTCAGATGAAGTTTGTATCCCAGAATTAATATTCATCCATACAGATGGTATAACACGACATAAAAGAAGAGATTCAAAAGTAATCCGGCACCAGCGTAATTCGTCACCTCAGAAACTACAAGAACTTCAGGTAGAGCATGAACGCGCTCCTTAAGACAACATTTGGCATCTCCTTTCTTCTAAGGGTCACCACTACGAAGCTGTTATCGATGCTCGTGATGGTCACACCAGATACTGACATTTTACTCTGGCCAAGTGGCTCCAGTAGCCCACTGTGGTTTTACCAAACATTATCTGGAGAATGGAAACTTGTAAAGTGGTCATCTTACTGTGGTTGAGCTTAGTGTCATTTTTGAATCGGTTATATGCAAATCCCGCTAATAGGCATGCCAAGTTTATTTATTTGAAGTGTAATTTACAGGCGATTGCAAAACACATATCTCCAGCGCTCCCAACTAACATGGTATGACATCAATAAAAAGACGTACAAAAACAGTATATAGTCCGATTACGCTGCTGAATGATATCAGTTAAAAAGTAAAAGACCGTTTAACAATTCATGGAGGACAGTGAATAAAGTAATGAGGTTAGATTAACCATGTCTACTGATTGAAATATCATGGTGCACATATAGACCACATACATAAGTGCGCACAATCGTACATACGCCAATATCATATATATGCCCACGTCTGATCGGTCTATGCAAATATACACTTGTATTGTGCAGACAGTTCTACATATACCGGCATATCCCAGAAACAAGGTTCAGAGTGAGTGAGTGAGTGAGTGAGTTAAAATTTATTGTCACATCGGCAACATTTCAGCCATATCGTGACGAGAACAGTTAAGTATTAAGTAATAAGGGGCCGCTGAGCATCGTGTACAGCAGAGACGAGCTCATGTCACTACAGTCAGCATTGATTACAGCCAAGGTGAAAACAATGCATGTCTTGAACTGCATACCGGACCTGTGTAATCTGAAAAGGAAAAGAGGTCAGAGAGCTGGAAGGAATATAAAAGACATATTCCTGTGATACAAACAGCAACCAGACGTAACCGTAATGAACAAAACTATGCCAATTCTAAAAATCTTACCCATATAGTTCCAACCAAATCTGATGTTCATGCAATTAGTAGTGTGTCTTACATCAGCACAAATGTTCAATCAACACGTACCAAATCAAAAAAGACAACTTCAAGTGAGGTAAATCAATCAAATTTAAAAATCATACCGTTGACCAAAAGCAGCACAGAGCAAGTGAATGTGTTTTCCTTTCCTTGTGTCCAGTGAATTGCAGATCAGTCAAAAACAAAGCTTTGTCAATTAGCGATTGGATGTCAGACCGTAACATCAACATCCTAGCTCTCGCAGAGACATAGCTTGGAACCAGGATTGATACACATGTGATCAGAGAATTGGTACCAAATGGATACAGTATTACTCACGCCCCTCGTAAAGACAAGCCAGGAGGAGGCGTTGCTATCATACATAAAAGTGAACTTCACGTAATGAAGATGAATGTTTGTGCACATGAAGGTGCTACACACTTTGAACACATTGAGTGTTCTGTGGCAGCAGGTGACATCCACTTCATTCTGTCTGTAAATTATCGCCCTCCACCATCCAGGGTAAATGGCCTTAGAAACAGCACATTCTTCGTAGAGCGGGCGGAATATCTTAATCTGTTGAATGTCATTTCCCAGGAAATAATTATTACTGGCGACTTAAACTTTCACTTGGATGACTTTTCCAATTCTGAGTTCCACAGTCTAATGGACGCTCGTGGTCTTGAACAGCATATTACTGGACCCACACATATCCATGGCCACACACTAGATGTGTTGATTACCAGACACAACAGTCCTTTAGACCGATCCAGTCTGTCAATCAAAGCTGGCGCATGCGTCGATTTCGGCCAATCAGCAGGGCGGGTGCGCATTGTGGATTTGACAGACTTATTTCCGGGGTCAAACGAAGCCTCCGAAGCGATGTGCTTCGAATTATGCCACTCACACGCGCAATATCTATTATACATTGCTGCGATTTGATGAGTACCTTCAACAGAACCATTTTGGTGAAGACAAAAACAATGAGTTGGATCAAGCAATGCGATAGGCCTAACGATCAGTTAATTGTCGGCACCATCGTTCTCGAAACCTACATCTGCTCGAAGTTGAGAATTTGCATGAATTTCCAGACTTTGGCACATGTGTAAAACCATTACCAATTAGAGGACAACAACTAACAGTTTAAGGCTTCGCAAGTATTATAAACACTGATGTCTTTTGTAACTACAACACTGTTTTTGCTTAACAGTTTAGTCAATACTGGGCATTGATTTGGTAGACCATAAAGCTGACACGAGAAAGGCGAGATGGCCGTGACACAATGTAAACAGCGATCTAATTTCGACAGCGACAGCGATCTAATTTCGGTTAGGGACGACCAAAATTGCAAAACATGTTACATTAAAGTACACTGTGATGGATATGGTTGCCTGCGATCTTACATATTCTTAAATGTGTCACAAATTTTATGATGTTGTCAAGTTGCAAAAACACAATCTGAAGGGCCATTGTGCAGTACACTATCTGTTAATAGCGCAAAATATTTGTATAATTTTTTTAATCAAAGGGACAGTGTAAGCAGATGGCTATCACGCAATATCCAAAATATGAAAAGCATTTCAAATGAGAAACCATGCCTTATATATTTTGGAATTTCTATAAAGAGATGTGGGTCGAGACGAAAACTATGCGAGAAGAATAGTGACTTTGCAGATCTGGAATATTGCAGGGAATTGAATGAAATTGTATTTCTTAACTAAGACAATATTATTTGTTTTTAAATTTTGTTACAATATAATTTTTTTTTCCATGCAGGAGAGGTACATTGCTACAACTGTCATTTTTATTACTTCACTGGAAATGATAGCAAGAGATCTTTTAAGAATCTTGCATCCTTTAGTAAACGTAAAATAATGCTATAATCAATTATGAATAATTATACCTAACTGACATATTAGATTCATGTGGTTTGAAAGCAGAACCTGGCATGCTTAGACAACACTATCGTATCATGGCAGAGCAATAAGGTGGCACTAACTTAGTTTCTTGGCTCCTGCTTTACGATGTTTTTTTTTTTTTTTTTTTTTTTGTTTTTTAACAGAATACCTTACAAGCTCACAGTTGTCTATTCATGTAACTGGAATGAATATTGAAACATACATTTAACCCAGATTTTATGTAATGCTTCTTAGAAAGCACCAGCTTTTGGGGAGGTTACCAATGTTTCATGACTGAGCCAAAGTGTTGTTTATTAAGATACATGGTTATTTGGAAAATTAGCTTCATATTAAATTGCACACTGGTTTGCAGGATGTGAATGCTTTAGGGCATTTTCCTAAACTTTGTTAAGACTTTTACCACATTTTGAAACAACTTTAATATGTTTTTGATGACATTAATAAGTACTCCAGGAAAGAAAATAGATCAGATTTCGTGTTATGTCCTCTAGTGATATGGTGTCTGATATAATAAAACAAAGATTACTATCATCATTGTTTAAGAAGCAATGATGTCCAGATGTAATTTTATTGACAAAGGCTTTGAACTTTTGAGATATTCTTTGCACCTTATGTCCATTAGTAATTATCTCTGAAGAAACCTAGTTAATTGTTTTGGTAATTGTGGATCCTCTGTTCAGAGATTTCCAGAGATTGTTTCTGGAAGATGGGTCAGTGTACAGGTGCAGAGTGTATCTTGGATCTTCTTTGTGTTATAGTGGTGTTATATACCTGAGCATAAAATCTGGCAGTTCATTCAGTCCAGTAGTGTCGACGTTTATAAATTAGGATTCCACAACAAAGTACACACAGAAAAATAAATTGAAGAGGAGGATTAAAAAAATATATTTCCATATATTCGGTGTCATTTTAGGATGGTGTACAGATTTGAAGAGGGAAATTTTACTGAGATTTGCTGAAGATTAGCTGCGTCTGGGTATGTTCAGATACATGGAAATATTTTTTCTGCTTCAAAGGTATAAACTCATGATTTCACATAAATGATTGAACTAAATTTGAACATCGGATAAAAGATCGAACTGAAGGCTCCTCGCGCAGTGTTGACAATCTCTTTATAGATACAGAAACGATCTGCAGCTTGAACATGTGGTTGTGTTCACGGTTATTATAAAATTACCATGGGAATCTAGAAATAAATAAAAAACAACAACATGCTTCAGTTTCACGTCCCTGCTAGTATCTTAGACGGACGTGAAGTGCCAGAGAGATTAATCATTTCGAAAGAAAATACGATTCCTACATGCAGCCGCTGGCCGAGGCATCGGGCATGTAACTCATTTTCACTCGCTAATTACAGTCTGTCAAATACGATATATTAAATAATATACGCAAAACTTTCCTCTTTGAAGAGTACGGATACCAAAGTACCACAAGCAGAATTCATCAACACCGTTCTCAATGTACATACGTTTCGCCGGCGGTGACGCCATTGTCAGAGGTTGTGCCCCTAAACGTCCAAAAACGGAGTGGGCGGGTCTTATCGGCCCGGACTGGATCGGTCTATTCTACAAAGTGATCCTGTGGTAGTCTATCCTGGATTCTGTGACAAATATGGTAATTCAGCTGATCATTTTGCAGTAACCTGTGATCTCCGCTGTCAAACCTGGGCTACTGAGACAGTCATGTACTTCCCGTAGATACAGAGCGATATCCATCCAGGAGTTTCTCATAGATGTGGAATCCAGTGAATCCCTACAGCTCACAAACGGTTCTCTGGATGAACTTCTGAGTGCCTACAACAACGGTTTTCAAACTCTGATTGATAAACATGCTCCCGCACTGACCAAGG
Source organism: Haliotis asinina (assembly GCF_037392515.1). Lineage (NCBI taxonomy): Eukaryota > Metazoa > Mollusca > Gastropoda > Lepetellida > Haliotidae > Haliotis > Haliotis asinina. Next base: position 16,497,426 of record NC_090291.1, read on the forward strand.
TCATAACACTGAGGTCCAACTCTCCATAGTATAGTAACGAGCTCCGTGAATTAAAGCGCCAGCGACGGAAAGCAGAGAGACTCTAGCAGAGGTCTAAGTTTGTTGTACACCATCTGTTGTTTAGGGGTATGTGTCATATCACAAGCTACTTGTAAAGACCAAGAGTGAGTACTTTTGCAATAAGATCATCGAATGTGACTCTGACTATAAACAACTTTTCAAAGTCAGCAAAACGTTGATGGGACACACAGGCGGAGTTGTCCTGCCTAGTTGCTCATCTGACAAGATACTCACTGATAGGTTCAAGGACTTTTTTACTGACAAAGTGGAAACTATCAGGAACGGTATTCAGTCTGATTCTTCGAATCGTTCTACTTTGAGTGCCGATGCAGAATTCCAAGGAGAATGTTTGCCTAATTTCTCACCTTCTACAGAATCAGAAATTCGAAACGTCGTCATGAAAGCTCCCTCCAAGTGATGTGAATTGGACCCAGTTCCAACTCACCTTCTGAAGCTATGCTTGGACAAGGTGCTGCCATTGATCAGGACCATTGTCAACATGTCCCTCAAGGAGTCACGTGTCCCACAGCATTTCAAGCAAGCCCTGGTGAGACCACTGCTAAAGAAAGCTGGCCTGGACAAGGAGGTGTTCAAGAGCTACAGACCTGTCTCCAGTTTGTGCTTTATCTCCAAAATCTTAGAGAAGGTTGTGTTTTCTCGCCTAAGTCAACATCCTCAACCCAATAACCTCCAGGACAAACTTCAGTCTGCCTACAGATCAGGTCATTCAACGGAAACTGCCCTCCTGTGTGTGCATCATGACACCATCAAAGCTCTAGACAACAAAACTGCAGTTGCAATGGTGTTGATTGATCAGTCATCAGCATTCGATCTCATATATCACGTCGTACTATTACAAAGACTACAGTACAGCTATGGTGTGACCGGAGAAGCATTATCATGGGTTCAGTCCTATATGTTAAACAGAACATAGAGTGTGGCAATAATATCTACAGTGTCTCAGTGTGCGGACATTCATTTAGGTGTACCCTAGGGCTCCGTTTTGGGGCCTATTTTGTACTGTCTATATTCAAGGCCGATAAGCAACATTTGTCAGCAACATGATCTCTCCCACGTGGTTTATGCGGATGATCAACAGATGTACAGAGTGGTTCAACCAGGGACTTTTTGAACTCCCACTTCGAGAACATTGGAAGCCTGTGTGTCAGATGTCATGGACTGGACAAGCAATAATATGCTTAAAGTCAATCAGGAAAAAACTGAATTTATTATTTTCAGTTCCAAGAATTCTAAAGCTGACACCTAATGGATGCTCTTGCTGTTGATCACTGGATTACCTAATCCAGACTCGATTACTTCCATACAGCCGCCATATAACAGAAATATTGTTCACTGCAGTATCTAATAAGAAACAAATTACGATACATAGCAATGAATACAGAGATAGAAATGTGATCCGTGTCACACCATGAAGAGTCCGTCAAAAGGTGAAGTGGTTATCAGTGACCAAGATATTGTTTCTTAGCAACTGCTTGATTTAAACCATGAACGGTGTTGCATGATTACGTCACCAACGATATGTCCATATTATGGCCATAAACGTAAGTAGCTTTCTGATGATTAAAGTTAAGTGTTTGTTGTGAATGCATGTCACAATTAAACAGATTTGATTGTTCTAATGGTACAATGAAAATGTTTAGAGAAGGTAAACTCGCATAGGATATGAGTAGATGTCCAATACATGTTTCAAAAAGAGGCCTAACTCCTAAACGGAATACACATATAATCTCAGCTTCAATCTCAGCCTAAACAAAGTGAGTGGCTTTAGTTTTATGCCACAATATTCCAGCTATTTGGTGACGGACTGTAAATAATCGAGTCTGGACCAGACAATCCAGTGATCAACATGACCATCGATCTGCGCAATTAAAACTGATGACATGTGTCAACCAAGTCAGCGAGCCTGACCACCCAATCCCGTTAGTCGCCTCTTACGACAATCAGTCATCTTTTATAGCAAGCATGGGTTGCTGAAGGTCTATTCTAACCCGGGTAGACCTTCACGGGTCAGCCTAAACAAAACTTAAACAGAACATGAATGTTTAAAGTTTAAATATATTTAAATCTTGGGAATGGTGTATTGAAGAGCATTTTACATCGCATGTAGATGCGATCTTTAATATTTGCTACGATGCGATGTTTTGCAGTTATGCAGGCACTGGCAAAACACGTACGCCTCCAGCGCTCCCAATTCACTTGGTCTGACAATGTAAATATGTACAAAACACTAAAAACTGGTATTAATGGCGACTACATAGGAATATGAGATTTCAACAGTCAACTGTCTCCACTGCAAGTCAAGAGGTTCTCTACAATAAATAAGCCCCGTAAGATCGACCTTTGGGTGCAAATCCTTCGATGTTGTGACAACAGTATCGTTTTCAGGAATTAATACACTGGCATTCTACAAATGTGAAATGTGATCACTCAGGAATAACAAATAGCGAATGAGTGTTGACTACTAGAGAGTTACTTAATTTCTTACGTAAACTTGCACGCAGTAAGAACGCTGGAAATGACAGTTTTCTTCATTACTTCCACAACTTTAGGTACGGCAAATGCACAATTCCATTACAAGTTTCTTCCTACTTTTCACTGTGGAAGATACCGATGTACAAATGGTATCATGTACATTGTGCATAAGAAGAAAGGGAAGAAAGGATCTCGAAGAGATGCATTCAGAAAGACAGCACATCTCCACAGAGGATGATATATATGAAGCTGATAATAAAAGGACATTTTCATCGGGTTAATACAATACACTTCTATTCTGCTGTCGGTTCGCCCTGTCCACCCCCGACCCCACAGATTCGTCCATTTGTACCGCTGAATATACAGTCGAATTTACAAGCATGTCAAAAGTAACCGTTAACAGTGCTTACATAATAAATATAAATTAATCAGAACTACGGATTCAAATATCTTGTTGCAAATATAGAAGACATATATAAATACGTACAGACATTACTATATCAGGTCAAAACGAGTCGCAAATGTGCACGTATACATATACACGTCTATTGTACAGATATAGTTGGATATGCACCAGCAAGCAACACCAATAAACAACTTTCAGACATATATTTTGAAACAAAACCACATTGTTAAATTGCAAATAGTTTTACACTAAATAATTGAATGTTTGATATTAGTGGGTATTTTAGCATTACCGAACAATACTTAAGTCTTACCCTTTTATATTATATCGACGGCTGATGCACGAAACTCGAGTTCACTAATTCACTATACACATTCTATTTAACGCATGCAAACACACAGTGTAGCACATCAAAGGTACCTGCGTAGTCATACGACCTTAACCTACGACGCCATCAAAAGTGACAGGATTTCTTTGATTAATATTGCATGAGTCTCGCCATTACGCTATGTTTAATCATATCCTGCGATTGACAACTGCCTAACTGGTGTGTTGACCATATTTGATTCACTGTCTTATCTGCACTCACGGACAACTCAGGAGTTCTAAAGGCGAGTCACGTGAATATTTGTTGAAAAATACCCCCAGTTGCTAACGCGTATTAAAAAAAACCCCCAGTACCTTACCATTGTCAACACGTCCAATACCACACGCATAATGTCCTCCGTGGTTTGTCAAAAGTGACAGGACAGTGTACAGTTGCCATGATGCCATTTCTTGATGTGTCACGACTCATGTGAGATAGCAGGGCCTCCATTGGGATTATACCCAGGCCGGCTTTTGAGAATGATGTCCTATTTAGACAAAGAAAATCAGAATGCAGAGACCCCACCACAGGAGAAAACAAATGAAGAAAATCATGTCCACAGTATATTTTTTACACGAGGCGTCATTTGTTGCTTGCGATGTGTTGAGGCAGGAAGTTGATATTTGTCTGTGGCGATAACAAGGTCCATGTTTCATCCAGGCGCCCGTGTTGATGATGACCAGTGTGGTTATGATGGCCAGACAACTCTGGATGAGAACGAGAATCAGATACACAGCCATTCTTGACAGGGATCCTGACTTGGGCATCACATCAATGGTGAAGACCAGGAACACAGAATAGGACATACCTATAGTGATTAGGTACGACATCCTTTCTCCCGAGTCGATTGGCAGTAAGAATGAACAGACGTTAAGGAGAGACAATTGACACATGGGAAAGAGAATGGTGGTCACGTAGAAAGTTGATTCCCGTTTCAGGTGTAGAGTAAAGTATATTGAACGTGAGTCTGTTTCAGATGATGCGTTTACAATTTGCCATTCAGATGAAGTTTGTATCCCAAAATTAATTTTCATCCATACGGATGGTATAACACGACATAAATGAAGATGTTCAAAATTAATGCGGCATCTCTGACTATCAAATGGAAACATTGTGCTATCAACATTACAAGTTATGTGATAAGTACTCAAGATCTTCTGGGTAATTCGTCCCTCATGAGACACCTCCACAGGATTACTTGCTTCAAGAAACGACTCGGAGTCTACACTGTTAGATATGAGAGGCTTTGGAGTCCAGATATCGGAAGGAGAGAGATAAATCACATCAAGGCCGTTATAGTTGTCAGTATTCCATGTCAAATCAGGATCAATCCATTCTGCAAGAAATGATGCCGAAAATGTCAAAACAGAATTTGCAAAGTCAAGTCCCAGAACAGATAATGGCTGAAATCTCAGCGATATGTTCAGACGATCAAAACCAGTGGTCGTTGGTAATATCTCAGACGAATAGTTTGTGAGAAGTTTGCTTCGTAAACCTTGGTATGTCGCTCGATCAATAGCTAAAGTGAATGGAAGATTCGTGACCCCTACCAACAGAATCACGACTGTTACAGAAATATGCATGACAGAGTAGCTACAGGTGTGTTACTGCATCACTACTTCGACTATACGTTGTCTGGAAACGCGTTTCCTATGTTCAAGACTTAATGCCCGGAGATGAATTTATACTGCGAGTATGCTATTGATTGTGTAAGAAAATATACCATGAACACCTCGTGTTAATAACTTTTAATCAATCGCAGTATTTTCATACAGCTTTGTTGTGTGTGATTAGTTAAAAGTATTTGTGTTTCACTAAATAGTCTTATAAAACCTTTCAAACAGTGCAATACACAATTTGAAGTACATAATTATTCATTTTGTCGATGTGTGTTTTTCTTCAAACAAATGTACACGATAGGCAGGAACGCATCAGCGTTGCCCAAGGTCACTATTTCTCAATAATGGGGTGCAAATGCTGTCTCCACCATGTTTCAGTAAAACGACCTTAGGAAATGTTATTAGGAAATGGATAATGGCGCCACCCTGTTGAGCATCTATCATACATATACAGTCCAACAACATATAAAATATTTCTGTTTCAGCTATGTTAATAGGTCTGTTGGAAATGTTTGTTACCATCGCTAATAACAAAACTATACTTTGCATTTAAACTTTTTGCATTTTGGAATATATATACCTGTAAATTTGTACTTTACGACTTTGATAGTGGTCAATAGTTTCATTTTCTCCAAATTGTTACGCAAATACATTGTTTTTAGACAAATTAATTTGCATTAATGTCATGTCGTCAGTTTTGAGGAAATGTCCGTGACTAAGTTTCAGCTTGACGTGTACATGCGAAGAACAAAGCAGAATTTTACCCATTCACTAAATATAAATATCATTGTGAATAAACACAATTTATGTTTACAGTAATGGTACTTGTCTTAATTTGGGACTCAGAATATCACTCTACATAGAATATATCAATGCATACATCGGTAGCATGCGTAATTAATAAGAGTGAAATTAGGGAATTGTGCTTTTTCACATTGAGTTACATTTAGAATACAGAGTATACCAGAGTGCGTGAGTGAGTGAGCTAGCATTTCACGCTATGTCCAAAGTATGCCAGAAAGGAAAAGAAAAATCATATTCAAAGCATGTGTGTGGTCAGTGGTAGCTTACTGCTTGATTTGCCAGAAAATCTCCGTTACTGAAATGTTCGTTATCGGGAGTTTGCTTTCACACAGTTTGGTCAGTTTGTTTTATAATGCACGGTTTGTCTATCTGGAAAGAACACTGTTTCAATGTTAAGGAAACATGTACTCCCGGGATTTGTAATACAGTCGTGGATGGTTTAATACTGCACTTAGCTGTATTCCAGATATAAGACGTCAGTTTGTGAATAATGGAGTCTGGACTAGATAGTCCAGTGAGTGCAGCATCAGCATCGATCTACACATGTGGGATGCGATCACACGTGGGACCTGAGTCCGATAATCTGACAATTAAATCCCATGCATGCACAAGTCTTCACATACGATCTGCTTTTTGTGGACATAACGCGGCTGTGCCGAACAACATTTAACAAAAACAATATCGGTCACCTATTCTCTTCTTTGAAAGAAAGCACTAGGTATAACGAATGATATGTCATGTATTTTCAAGTGGTATTGCTTAAGTATCGGTATTTCAACGTTAGCTGTGTGGTGAAAATTATATCCTATGCATGGAAAACTCTCTACATACGATGTACGTTTTGCGGGTTTAGCTTGCATAGATCAGTAGGTTTAATCACTAAGCTAAGCTTTCACTTGTAAATCACATTCCCGTTGAACCTATTAGCGATATAGACCTAAGTCTACTAGTTTAGATGGGCATTTCTACTTTGCTGCAAGAAGCTGGTGTCATGTCGAATATAGTAACACAATGATACATTATTTCTCAAAATAGTATCTGAAGTATCCCAGAGACGGACATCATGCAGTATGCATTTGACTGATAGAAGACAATGGCCTGGTACTTTCTTCTAGACAGAATACACAATATTATCTAACAATCGTCATTTGTCATTCAATTTAGTACATTTTAACTCTCAGCTTGATACACTGTGGTAAACACCACTTCTCACACTCAACAGTTCATTTACTTTATTGTTGACACCCGTGAAGATTCGAGGTGGAATAGGTCTTCAGCAAACCACGCTTGCCACAAGAGGCGGCAATGCTTGTCGAGGGAGGCGATCGGGTGGTCAGACTCCTTGACGTGGTTGATGTAATTATGTCATTGGTTTCGAATTGCGCAGGTCGATGCTCATGCTATTGATCACTGGGATGTCGGGTCCGGACCCGATTTGTTACAGACAGCCGCCATATAACTGGAACATTGCGTAAAATTAACCTCACTCAGTAACTCTATCGTTGGTGTGGTGACCATATCGACATAATTCAATAGAGCTAAAGAGTGGTAGTGTATGAATTCCTTGAGTCAGGGCGTAATTTTATAGTTGAGTATTGTATACAATACAAAACATTATATTATACTTCCGTTTTACATGTGCATCGAATTGAACATCGAATTTACAATATACGTTGTTTGTTTACCTACCATTCCTCATATGGTAATCCTAATAAATTTAGACAGACGAAAATCTTGACGCTTATGACGCACAATACCACAAAAGCCGTGCTAACATAACAATCCAAATCCCGGGACTGCATCGAATCTCCGATGGTCCCACCAGATACTGACATTTTACTCTGCCCAAGTGGCTTTAATAGCCCACTGTGGTTTTACCAAACATTATCTGGAGAATGGAAACTTGTAAAGTGGTGATTTTAGTTGATTTTAGTGATTTTTTGGTTGAGCTTTGATGTCATGTTTGAATCGCTTATATGCAAATCCCGCTGAAAGGCATGCCAAGTTTCTTTTTTTGAAGAGTAATTTACAGGTGATTGCAAAACACATATCTCCAGCGCTCCCAACTAACATGGTATGACATCAATAAAAAGACGTACAAAAACAGTATATAGTCCGATTACGCTGCTGAATGATAACAATTAAAAAGCAAAAGAACGTTTCACAATTAACTGAGGACAGTGAAGAAAGTAATGAGGTTAGATTAACCATGTCTACTGATTGAAATACCATGGTGCACATATAGAACACATACATAAGTGCGCACAATCGTACATACGCCAATATCGTGCATACGTCCACGTCAAATCGGTGCATTTATGCAAATATACACTTGTGTTGTGCAGACAGTTCTACATATACCGGCATATCCCACCAATAAGGTTCAGAGTGAGTCAGTCAGTGAGTCAGTCAGTCAGTCAGTCAGTCAGTGAGTCAGTCAGTGAGTCAGTGAGTCAGTCAGTGAGTCAGTCAGTGAGTCAGTGAGTCAGACAGTGAGTCAGTGAGTCAGACAGTGAGTCAGTCAGTGAGTCAGTGAGTCAGTCAGTGAGTCAGTCAGTGAGTCTGTGAGTCAGGCAGTGAGTCAGGCAGTGAGTCAGTGAGTGAGTTAAAATTTATTGTCACATCGGCAACATTTCAGCCATATCGTGACGAGAACAATTAAGTACAGACTTTGTTAAAGCCTGTTGACGAGGGAAAGTAAAACCAAATAGGATATCACGGTAACAAGAAATAAAACTAGCATACATCTTTAAAATTGGATTGCAAATGAAGACATTACAATATAAAAGAAGGCTGAATATCGCCAATAACGGATGGTAGATCACCACTCTAGTGACCATGGGGACTTACAATACTTTGGCTACCTGCATAGACCCTAGCTGGATCTATACCATCTCTCCAGCCATTGTCGGTTGTACTGATATTTAGCCATAATAAAACAAACAAATATTCTATTACGATTAAAAAGGCGTCTAGAGGTAAAACGACTTTGGGGACTTACGTACCCTCTGAGGAGGACAGTGACGTTCAGACTGATGTAATTGTAACGACAACACATTGTTCAGTTTGAAATCCTTCCTCTGTAAACAATAGCATATTTGATATCTGTAGCTCATTTTGATTACTATACAGTACTCAACGGTTGAGACACGGACGTCGCTGACTGTCAGTGTTGAAGGAACAATGGGGTGGAGGAGAGAATCTATACATGCTATACTTAAGAAGTACAGCTGGTTCTACCACCATGTACATGTATAGTGTAATGAAGCACACTTTCGCCCTGAACTATAATATTATTATAGTTAGAACTACAGATATAATATTATCATAGTTAAAGCACGAGGATGCTTGCGTCCGAGTGCGTTAACGTTGTAATAATCCTGGGCGAAAGTGTGCTTTATTACACTATACATGGTGGTAGAGCGAACTGTATTTCTTTTCTAAGATGCCGTATTTAATAATTTCTAAGCCTAATTTCGATTAATCTATCGCAGAAAACAAACGACGGTGTCGGTGACCTAAATTCAGAATCCTCGCACAGGGCTACCTGACGCGCTGTTCTTTTGATGTGTCAGCCCCCCACGTTAAGACAATCGTTACTAGAAAAACAAATGATGAACAGTTTGGTGACGGTTTATGTTCGGGTTAAATATCTTCTCCAGATCATTTTAATTACATCTGTGATTCTCTTAAACCATACAAGGCAGTATGACCGTCACATTTCTACTACCAACGAAAGTTTAGATCTGTACATTCTGCCGAAGCTGACTAGTCATGCGACATTCCACTATTGCATTGTGGGTATGTAAACATTGCAAACATTACCATGTCACTGTAAAATTTTGAGTCGAACTGTGAGACATTTTATCCGTCGGAAAACATAAAGTAATGTTTCCACCAGTGGTGTCAGCTGTGTGATGCAACTGCAAACCAAGAAACGGGATGCGACGAAGCAATTAACTGTGGGAGTCTGTACGAGGCAATGGCAACTGACATCTATCGTGACGTCAGTTAAATTGTGACGTAGTGCCAAAAAGTTCAATTACGAGAGGGCAGACTGGAATGGCGCAGAGACGCCAACACATTGTGACGTAATGCAAAAAGTGCACATTATCGTCTGATAAAGTATTGTCGGCGCCTTTGATCTTTCATCGAAGCATCTTAGAAACATTGTTTTTAATGTATTGAGACACATATTAAAGCACATCGAATGTATCTGCGTAGTCATGTGACCCACAGACGGACAACAATATCTTTAATGTTACAATTACTATTTTTTTTAAATACCTCCTGATTATAATACGCATTTTATGCACATGCTAAGATAACTAAAGGTCTAAAGGCGGGTGGCATGCATATTTGTTGAGAAATATCTCCAGTTTGCGACACGTATTTTAAGAAATGCAATACCTTACCGTTGCTAACACTTCAAACATCACATGCTCAGTGACACGTATCATTGTATAGTCTAATCTGTTTTTCAAGCTTTGAAAGGGGAATCGCTTTCTTGATGGATAGTGGCAAATATTCTTGAATGGAACGACTTATGGCCAGTCTCAAGCCGACTTCTACAGAGCATAATGTTCTATTTATGCAAAGAAAACCAGAATGCTGAGACCCCACCACAGAAGAAAAAACCCGAAGAACATCATGTCCAAAGAATGAGTACCAGTAGGGCGATGTGTCGCTAGGGGTGTCTGGGGGTAGGAAGTTGATACTTGTTTGTGGCGAAAGCAAGGTCCTCTTGTGATGCAGGCGCCCGTGTTGATGATGATCAGTGTAGCTATGATGGAGAGACAACTCTGAGTGAGACATACAGTGAGGTACACAGCCATTCTTGACAGGGATCCTGACTTGGGCACCACATCAATGATGAAGACCAGAAACACAGAGTATGACATGCATATGGAGATAAGATAAGACATCCTTTCTCCTGAGTCGACTGGCAGTAGGAATGAACAGGCGTTCAGCAGTGACAGCAGACACATTGGGAACAAAATGGTGGTCACGTAGAAAGTTGGTTGACGTTTCACGTGTAGAGTAAAGTATAATTAACGTGGGCCTGTTTCCGACGATGCGTTTACAATTTGCCATTCAGATGAAGTTGGTATCCCAGAAGGCGTATCCGGCCATACCGATGGTATAACACGACACAAAATGCGAGGCTCGAAAATAACCCGACATCTCTGACTATCAAATGGAAACATTGTGCTATCAACATTGCAAGTGGTTTTGTAGGTACTCGCGATCTTCTGGAAAATATGGCCGTCATAGGACACCATCAAAGGATTATTGTCTTCAAGAAGTGACTTTGAGTCTACACTATTGGATAGGAGAGGCTTTGGTGTCCAGATATCGGTGGGAGAAAGAAAAATCATTTGAAGTCCATCATAGTTGTCCGTAATCCATGTCAAATCGGGATCAACCCAGTGCATGTTAAACGATGCCGAAAATGTCAAAACAGAGTTAGCAAAGTCAAGTCCAAGAACAGATAATGGCTGAAATATCAGAGATATATTAAGAGACTCGAAACCAATGGACGTTGGTAATATCTCTGACGAATAGTTTGGGAGAAGTTTGCTTCGTAAGTTTTGGTGTAGCGTTCGATTGATAGTTACCCTCAGTGGAAGATTTGTAATCACCGCAAACGCAGTCACGACTAATACAGAAATTTGCATATCGTCAGCTGTGAGATGTCACTTTTGCCTCGACTGTATGTTGTGTGGAAACGCATGTGCTGAACACTAATATCAGATGGCGAATATATACTCCAAGTGCCATATTGATTATAGACAAAGACAAATAAACTGATATACAATATGAGATAAAAAAAAGCTGTGATCACCTCATGTTAAGCACAATTAATCAATAGCTGCCTTTTCCCTTTGACTGTGTGATGTTTGCTATCATAAAAGGATTTGGTCTTCTTTCAAACACACCATAGTATGGATCCATGTTTATCACGTTAAAAATATATATTATACAGATACTAAGTTATCACTCTTAATGAATGACTTTGCGTTATTTCATATAGTGATGATTTCATACGTGACTGACAATAGTTAATAGTATCTGTCTGTTAAAACAGTGTAGAAATAAGCCCAAAACTCAGCCCGAAATCAAAGCTAGTAACTTCAAAATTTACCACTCCAAAATGGATTTAATGAGACCAGACAATCTAAAGAAAATAACTCATGTTCTGGTTACAATGAATAGTAATGAACGCATTGCTTCGAGTTTGCAGAACTCCACGCAACGATAGGTGTCGCTGTTTTAGTTAATATTATGTTTTAATATCCACGCAGTTTACGCTACGATCGTTTAGGGTTCACACAGCAACTGTAAAGCCTTAAGTTAAAAAAAAACAAGTGTCATTAGAAGATGACATATCACTCGGGTCCCAGATATTTGAAAGAAGAAGACTAAGTTCGAATCCTTTCCATGAAAATATTGAAAACTATGAATACCAGATATCGGTAAGCAGCACAAGGCACCACTTTAGGGTCTGCCTTACATATATGCCAAGTTTTGCTGAAAGGTATTAAGGATGAAAAAAAAAGATAGAAAGGTATGGTGAATATACTCAAATATATAGAACATGTTATCTTACATTTTCACCAGACCAGTCAGGCAAACATTGCGATCGTCTCCAGCGACTTATGTCTCATACTGGTAAATAGATGCGGCTTCTTCCTTTGACGTTATTCCATGTTATTGTGTTGTGTATTATCATCGGACATCTATGCTAACCACACAGAGAAACTGCATTGTCAACATATTTTCCCAGTTAATAAGTACGATAACAATGCCAAAGGTACATTTTAACTTTAATGGAGGGATCATGAGACCATAACAAGTCTGGTGAATTTCAGTTGAAAAGTCAATCACAATGACATCACGAGTCCACAGGCTGGACAGGGGCCAAACAACCAAGTCACAAGCTCAGTAACGGGTATGTCCACTATCGGCATTGAGAACAGCAGTGCAAGGAAGGGTTGTGGGATGTCACGCCAAATTCTCTTAAGTTATGTTGCAAGGTCAAGGACGTTATCTGGCGGATGAGGAAGACGGCATAGACGTCGGTCCATCTCGTCCCAAACATGCTCTGTCGGGGAGAGATCAGGTGAATTTGCAGGCCAAGGCAGTAAGTCAGCGGTGTGGTGTTGCAGGAAATCCATAGCAACCCTTGCCGTATGAGGGCGGGCATTGTCCTGTTGGAATGTTAACCCAGGGCCATGACGTTGCAGATAAGCAATTGCCACAGGTCGAAGAATCTGATCCCTGTAGCCCACACCAGTTACGTTGCCCTGAACAATCACCAAAGGAATTCTTTGGCGTGCTGTTATTCCACCCCAAATCATCATGGCCTGTGCATAACGTTCTCATGCTATGCGTTTCAATGGCCGTTCAATTTTTTGAACGATCGCAAGGGCAGGGGTTGAGTTTTCCAAAGTGACAATATTGTATAGCATTCATTTCCTTTGTTTCTCTTTCCGGGAATGCACGTGCAACAAGGTATTGTACGTCTCAAGGGCAAAGCCACTGACGTCACGGAAAATGGCACGTGCATCCAGGTTGCATACATGTCACAATTTAAATCCTTATGTGTCTACAAAATTTTGATAAATTTAGATTTTAAATTTTTGTATGCACAGTTTCTTTATGTGCCTAGTATATTTTCGCGATAGTTTATGCTGTCGCCATCGGGATTATGAACAGCTACTGGCATTTGACATTATATATTTTATTACATAGATTATATATATTCAGTTGGCTGATGTTTAATCTTGATTTCTGTCACAAGCGATGTTACATATAATCACCACACATCCAATATGATCCTCGTTTAACTCCGACAGTGAAGCAGTTCTCTATTATCGTGGTACTGCTATTTTCTTAATATAGCTGGCGGTTCAAGCAGATGAGACTGTGAAACGTTTACGCAGACAAGTAACTAATTGATATCGTTTTATTATATAAAATTATCTAGGAATGTCATTCACATTAGTAATAGCATTATGTTTTTAAACAAAACATCTGAATATTCATTTGGATAGAAGTTAACAAAAACGTAAGAAAATATTTTGCCGCCTTAAGGCGTACCATTCAATTTGGTGCCATGTGCAGAGTGAAGATGCATAATACGTCGCTTCCTGTTATATCTTTTGCATGGATAATATGCTAAAGATCTTCTAGTTGTCGCGGGATTACACTTGATGGAGTGTCTCGATTAATGCTAGATGCAATGGCAGTAGGGGTCTCACTTGTTCAAAATTTTTCCAGAAGTTACTGAAATGATAAATACTTCAATATATCTACGATTAGACATGAAATTCCAATAAAATAATTGCCATTTTCACGAGTGGTGAATTAATTTTACGTAATTTGCAAGTGTAAACAGTGAATGAGTGAAAACATTACCGTCACAGGGGCAAAATTTCAATCGTATAGTGAAGAGAACAAACGCAGCATATATTGTAAATACCAGTCAGGAAGAACAGTAAAATAATAGCAATGTATACCATTATTCAATTCTAAGAACTAATCATTTCCAGTTCTACTGGTTGACAAATATTAGATGAGCCACGACTTCACAAATGTCCTTAATTTGCATGTATGGGAACGCATTCCGGGACATTCCATTTGAAACAAGAGGGAAACAGGTTGTCGTCTAAACATTGAAAAGTTCAATTTCCTCGTGCGAATCGTGTTTTGATTGTTATATCACACTACTGGACACGTGTTAAACAGAAGCGGCATTGAGCGCACACACGGTCAGCGTGTATTGCACGTGCTTAATCCCCGATCTACCTCATGTACCTCTAGCAACCAAGTGTATTCGTCTACATTCCCTGCCCCGCCTACTTGTCACAGACGCGTTTACTGCGCAGGCTTATCTAATACGCGTCAACCAGTAAAACTCATTATGACATGTATTAACATTAAAACACGGGCTATCGACAACCAACAACTAAAAGCTAAGCCTTTTTTACTGGGATGCAAGCATAAACACCCGATGAGATGAGGAATCTTGCCAGAGTGCCAGCAGCATCAGTTGGTAAGAGAAGGCGGATGGCGTCAAGGTTCCAATCAGACGAAAGTGACAGGACCAACACACAAGTGACGTCGATAAGGGGCGTGCTGTTTCTGTTTCACGTGCCGCGATAATAGTGAGTCCGCTATAAAACACAGTCACAGTAAACAGGATGTCATTAATATGTGAACATGGACTTACACCCGTAGCCTTAATTCCACCAGTTACAACCCATATACATCATCTCCACAGAAAAACACGGCAGCTCAGTTATCAGTTCAACATCCACATAACTGAAAAAAGGCTACGTTTTGTTCATACCCTGGTCAGGCTTTATTCATTCTTGGAACAGATTTGCTCTCAAAATTCTCAGTCATTCATGTAACGGTGGTAACTGGTATGAATAATCAACATGAAGAAACTCCTACAACGATGAACAAATTTTCAAAAAATCAACTTTTGAGGAGGTTACCACTATTTGAAGACTGAGTGGAGTTTTTTTAGATGTTTGTTTTGGACAAACTGTTCCAAGTTTCTTGGTGTATTTGGGAAATGAGCTTTATATGAAATTGAACACTGGTAGGCAGGTGAAAGCTTCACGACATCTGTGTTTTCCTAAACTGTTGTTGAGACAAGATTTCAAAGAAACTTTTATATATTTTCATGACACGAGCAACTATCTCAGAAAAGGACATACACTGACCCAAAAAAGAAACGCATAGCTGAAATCTCATTTTTAAAGTAGATTTTTTCGGAAAATATGGAATGGAATGACAATTAATGTAAATATTAAGTGTTTTTATAGTCAATATAACCAAAACAGACAAACAAACACAACCTCTGGTGATTATTCGCCACACCACAGCACCTTGAAAACGCTTTGTATAATCTGCACGTGGGAAAATCTGAAAGCATTATGCACGTGCAAATGCAGGATCTCAATCTTGATTATGATGGCTATAAAAGGGGACAGGTCCTGTTGCGATTCATTCTTCGAATTTCTTTCTATGCGACGCGAAAAATGCCAAGGTTAAATGAAGAAAACAGAAATAGAGCCATTGGACGTCTGGAAGCTGGGGAAAGTCAGTCATCAGTTGCCAGACGTCTGAATGTGAGGCAGAGCACGATTTCCCGTCTCTGGCAACGATACACGCAACACAACTCGACCAGAGACCGTCCAAGGAGTGGGAGACCAAGGGTGACAACTCCAGCACAAGACCAAGTGCTTCATCTGCGTAATCGGGCCGTCACTGCTACGTATACCGCTGATCACGTTCCTGGGCTGCGTAGAGTCTCTCCACAAACCATCAGGAATCGCCTAAGAGAGCATGGAATTCGACCTATGCGACCTCATGCAGGACCTGTTCTGCATCCCCATCACCGTCGTGCACGTCTTCAGTGGTGCAGGAACGTTCGGGCATGGAACCTCTTGAATTGGAGGAGGATCTGGTTCAGCGATGAGTCACTTTTTCTGCGGTACAGACATGATGGAAGGATGCGTGTTTACAGACGTCGAAATGAGAGATATGCTCGACAGTGCGTTCGTGAGGTCAACAGACACGGTGGTGGAGGTGTAATGATGTGGGGAGGCATATCTATGAACGGCAGGACACAGTTGGTGCATGTGCAAGGGAATCTCAATGCTGTACGCTACCGGGATGAAATTCTGAACCGTCATGTTGTTCCTACAATTGACGCTAGAAGGGAAATTTTCCAGCACGACAATGCAAGACCGCACACAGCACGCATTACCACGGATTTCCTTGCCAACAACAACATTACAGTTCTTCCATGGCCCTCAAAATCGCCGGATTTGAACCCAATTGAACATTTATGGGACCAATTGGGTAAACGGTTACGACGTCGACAGCCGCAGCCACAGACACGTCTACAGTTGGTGAATGCGTTGCGAGATGAGTGGAGAAGAATCCCACAAAGGCGGATACGACGTCTTATACAGTCAATGCCCAGGCGATGCAGAGCAGTGATTGATGCCCGTGGTGGTCACACCAGATACTGACTTTCTCACTATGCCATGGAAAATAGAGACGCTTAATACCACTGTGAATGATTGTATATGTCTTGACACACATTTGTTAATACCCGTGTGAATTATCATTGCTCAAGTTCCATTACTTTTTGTGCAATTTAAGTTAATAAATCATCTCTCATAACATTGGATTTTCACCTATGCGTTTCTTTTTTGGGCCAGTGTAGATCAAAATTAGTGTTATGTCTTGTATGGATGTGGTCTCAGATCTATTAAAACAAAGATTATCATTGTTTTAGAAGCAACAATGTCAATATGTAATTTCAAGCGTTGAATTTAGGAAGCATTCTTTGCACCTTATGTACCTTCGTAGTTAGCAGTTAAATATCTCTCTGAAGAAAAATTTATGTACTAGTATATTTTGTGTAACATTCTATTTCAATCCTAGTTAATTGTTTGGATGCCTGTGGATAGTCTGTTCAAAGATTTTCACAGGTGGGGCCAGATTGGCCAGTGTACAGGTGTAAACTGTATCTTGGACTTCTTTGTGTTCTAGCGCTGTGACATACCTGTACAGAAACGCTTGCACTTTTTGAAGCCCAGTACAGTGGATGTTTGTATGTAAAATTCCAGAACAGATTACTCATAAATGAGAGAGGATGATACGGACCACTATATATCAAGTGTTATCTTAGGATGGTGTACAGCTTTTGCTGCAGATTAGTTGCTGAATATTTGCTTCTGGGTATATCCAGACAAATCCATAGAAACATACTGTTCACAAGCCCAATCACCGTTTCTAGACTCCCGCATAAGATCAAATAAATTATGCTCTGACTGATTTGTTTACATTAATATATACAAACAAACCAAGTGCACGAAGTAGTAGACGGGAAATATTTTCCTGCTTAGTTCACTGAAAGGTATTATAGCTAAAATGCATAGAATTCTCATTAACACGCCCGCAATGAGCGGGCCACTGTAACTTGATAATACCCGCAAAATGCTTGACGACGGGCCATTATCAAGCCCTATTGTTAGGTGATGTCATAAGTAGCTGAGCTGTGAAGTTCAATCACCTACGGCTCGTTTGAACTTCGGTTCTTCATTGACGATTTATCTGGCCCACATTTGTCACATGTACCGTCGATTGTAGTTAGCAGTAAATGCTTCTAAACCGATGCTGTTATTTTTATTCTTATTTTATGAAAAATTCTATTCATTTTAGCCATAATAACGGTAACGCTGTTTTCAGGACATTATCATTCGTCGGGCAGTTAAAGACCTCAGGCTTCTGAAAGTGATAATGCCCTGAAAAATAGCGTTACCTTTATAGAAATCCATGTTTTCAGATTATTAATTTAACTCAACTTGAACAACCGATAAATAAATAAAGACGCACTGTTGACAATTTTGTTTATGGATACCGAAACAATCTACAACTTGAGCATGATTTTGTGTTCACGGTTTTCATAAAATTACAATGGGAAGATAGACCCAAACAACATAATTCAGTTACCCTTTCCCTGCTAATATGTTAGACGGATGCCGTCAAAGGCGACTATGCTTGTCGTAAGAGGAGAGTAACGGGATCGGGTGTTCAGGCTCCCTGACTTGGTTGACACGAGTCATCGGTTCCCAATTGCGCAGATCGACGTCTATGCTGTCGATCACTGGATTGTCTGGTCCAGACGCGAATATTTACAGACCGCCTCACAGCTGGAATATTGCTGAAAGCGGCGTAAAACTCAACTCACTCACTCTTAGACGGACGTGAAATGCCAGATAGACAACTTAGTTCCAAAGAACATACGTTTTCCACTGGCCGAGACTATTTTTCATCGAGTGTTTAACTCATTTTCACAATCTGTCAACTAAAATATATTAAAAATACAATACGCTTTCCTCTTCACAAACGACGGGCAGCACAGTACCACACGCAGAATTCATCCACACCGTTCTCAATCACGTACGTTTCGTCGGTGGTGACGCCACTGTGATTAGTCACTGGTTATCCTCCTTAACGTTAAAAAAGAAGTGGGCGGGGCTTATCGACCCTGACTGGAACCGACTATTTTAATGACATTCTTTTGTTGATACAAGACATTAAGCCATCAGCATCATTTCTCCAGGAGACATCTTAAACATACTGAAGCTATTAACTTACGACAGTGCAGGTGTTATACCGCATTTTCTTCACAGGGAACAAAGCGACTGGAGGATCCAGTGTCCTGGTCAGATAGGACAGGATTCATAGCGCTGTTAAGCTGAATACTAATCTTCAAGCTGTTGCTACCCGGATTGCGTCTACTGTCTGATCCTGATAGTAATGATACTGTCTGATCCTGATATTAATGATACTGTCTGATCCTGATAGTAATGATACTGTCTGATCCTGATATTAATGATACTGTCTGATCCTGATAGTAATGATACTGTCTGATCCTGATAGTAATGATACTGTCTGATCCTAATAGTAATGATACTGTCTGATCCTGATAGTAATGATCAGAAAGGGTTATACCCACTCACACTTGGCAGTGTGTGTCTGTTAAAAACTGGTATAAGTAGAGTTAAACAACCTCTCAAGCCAATGTCATGTAAGTCCTTCAAAATGCCATGGCGCCAGAAACGCTTTCTTGGGATCTAAGAATACTGACACTTTAGTTATTATAGCGTGTTTAACAAAGGAATCTAAACGTATCAAGTACTGAGTGGTACTTTGGGTTTTCCTGAGACGACACGGAACATTTGACATAAGGTCATTGGTTTCAAGATGCCAATCAAGTTAATCTATTCTTTTCCATTCGACTTTACAAACATAACTCATGAAAAAGACTGGCCTGTAATTAGACAGGATCAGTATGGTGGTCCAGGCTTGGATATAGGGTGATGGTGAGTTAAGTTTTACGCCCCACTCGGCAATATTGCAGCCTTATGGTGGCGGTCTGTAAATAATCGGGACTGGAGCAGACAATCCAGTGACCAACAACATGAGCATCGATCTGCGCAATTCTGAACCGATGACATGTGTCAACCAAGTCAGCGGGCCTGACCACCCGATCCTATTAGTCGCCTCTTACGACAAGCATAATCGCCTTTCATGGCAAGCATGGGATGCTGAAGGCCTATTCTACCCCGGACCTTCACGGGTCCTTGGATACAGGGACTACAGTGGCATTACATGTCGAAGCTGGGGACGTTCCTGTAGTCGATATTGTATCAAAAATATTTAGAAGTGTTTCCACTGTTTTGTATATTATCAGCCAATGCATCCTCGATTTCTTCTGGGTATGTCATTCCGATAAAACTCCACTACACCCTGAATCACAAGAAATCGAGCCCATGAATCAGTCTCAATTGGTAGACTGATCCTCATTTTCTAAACGTCTCTGTATTTCATTTCTGAATGAATCAGTGATTGAAGTGACACGGAAAGGAAAACATTCAGCATCCCTGCTGCTCACCCACGATGGAGAATTTAATATCTCCAAGATATTAACACCAGCATACGTGGATGTTATACTTCAAGAAAGACACGAATAAATGTATTTGTGTACTAAATTACTTTCCAAGCTGGTTCAGTCCAAAGCGGAAATCTAGAGACACTCAGAATTCAGCGGCCAACATCACCACATCGGCCCTTGAGCCACCGCCTTATGGCATAGGACTCTATACAGTTGCTCTCTCTCTCTCTCTCTCTCTCTCTCTCTCTCTCTGTGTGTGTGTGTGTGTGTGTGTGTGTCTGTCTGTCTGTCTCTCTCTCTCTCTCTCTCTCTCTCTCACACACACACACACAGAGAGAGAGAGAGAGAGAGGGGAGAGAGAGTATTTATACAGCCAAGACCAAATGTCGAAGTGGTGTATTGGGCAAAGAAACGCTGTTCCTAGCACAGTGCCCTCAACCACCAGAATCCCTTCCCGCGGGGGCTTTGTAGCTCGACTGTTCACAACATCGCTGGTTCTCGTTAAGACGTTCATTACAGCGTATTAAATATCTTTACTGGATCAAACTGACGAGTTTACATCAACGATAATATAAACGAAACACATAAAGTAAATCATATTGGCTAATATTACAGAGAGAGTAGTTATGTTGCATTAAAGGTTTGAACGATATGTTCCATTCTGTACTGTGAATCTCACCATAACCTTATACTTCACCATATGCAACTGACAACGGTTGCAACTAGCTTGTATGACTGTCTGACGTGTTTGAGTCTATACCTCAGGAGGTCTGAATGCATGCCACATGCATATTTGTTGAGAATACCTCCAGTTTGTCAATGTTGCTTTTTGTTGTTGTTTTTGTTTAAAAAAAAAAATCCTGTAGCTTCTTGTTTTTAAGATTTCAAATATCACATGCACAATGGCTTGAGTGGTTTCTCAACAATGATAAACTGTATTGTCTAATTTGATGAATCTCTTGATGGGTTGTGGGGCATATCAGAACGTATTTTGATCAAATCCGCGCAATCCTCTACAGAGAATGACTTTCTGTTTATGCAAAGAAAACCAGAATGCTGAGGGACCACCACAGGAGAAAGAACCCGAAGAACATCATGTGTGAAGCCTGTGTACAAATAGTGTCATTTGTCACTTGAGATGTGTCGGGACAGGATGTCGATACTTTTCTCTGACGAAAACAATGTCCTCTTGTTATGCAGGTGCCCGTGTTGATGATGACCAGTGTGGTTATGATGGCCAGACAACTCTGAGTGAGAACTAGAATCAGATACACAGCCATTCTTGACAGGGATCCCGACTTGGGCATCACATCAATGATGAAGACCAGAAACACAGAGTATGACATGCATATGGAGATGAGATAGGACATCCTTTCTCCTGAGTCGACTGGCAGTAGGAATGAACAGGCGTTCAGGAGAGACAACAGACACATGGGAAACAAAATGGTGGTCACGTAGAAGGTTGATTCCCGTTTCACGAGCAGAGTAAAGTATGTTAAATGTGGGTCTGTTTCCGACGATGCGTTTACAATTTGCCATTCAGATGAAGTTTGTATCCCAGAATTCAAATCCATCCGTACAAATGGTATAACACGACACAAAACGAGACGCTCAAATGTAATCTGACATCTCTGACTATCAAATGGAAACATTGTGCTATCAACATTGCAAGTGGTGTGGTAGGTACTAACTATCTTTTGCATAACCCGTCCGCCAGAAGTCACCACCAAAGGATTGCTTGCTTCAAGAAACGACTCGGAGTCTACACTGTTAGATATGAGAGGCTTTGGAGTCCAGATATCGGAAGGAGAGAGATAAATCACACCAAGGCCGTTATAGTGGTCAGTATTCCATGTCAAATCAGGATCAATCCATTCTGCCCGAAACGATGCCGAAAATGTCAAAACAGAATTTGCAAAGTCAAGTCCAAGAACAGATAATGGCTGAAATGTCAGAGATATGTTGAGAGGGTCGAAATACTTAGTCGTTGGTAATATCTCCGGCGAGTAGTTTGTGAGTAGTTTGCTTCGTAGGTCTTGGTGTATCGTTCGATTGATAGTTAGACTCACTGGAAGGTTCGTGATCAACACCATCAGAGTTACGACTGTTACAGAAATATGCATGACGGAGTAGCCTTACCTCTACGACTGTATGTTGTCTGGAAACGTATTTACTAAGTTCAGGACCCAATGTCAGGAGATAAATATATACTGCGAGTATTCTATCGATTACATAAGACAAATATGCTGTAATTGCCTCATGTTAATAACTTTTAATCAATAACAGTGGTTTTCCATTTGGCTGCATGGTGTTTATGAAAAACACGTTTCAGTTTCACTCAAGAGTCATTAAGACCTTTCAAACAGTGCCATACATACGGTACATATTCATCACTGGTGAGAGATTACCATTTTAAACACATGGAGTCAATCGACGTGGCATCATTAGCATCTGTGTATTTCCCTAGGTACGTTTCAAACATTCCACAATACCGTATTAACCTCAGTGTGGAGTCACCATATACATATAATACACCATATAATATGCTTTGTCAGTTGCAATGGTAAAGGAAACGCCATGATTGGATGTATTGACAAATGTAGAATCAAGTGATTTCGCTAACACATTTCATGAATTTATGTTTTTAAGCATACCATGAGTTAGCATTCAATAATTCATTTTTCAACCCGTTTGATCTTCTTGATAGATTTTGATGTCGGAAATTGCTCATTACAGTCAGATGGAGGTTAGTTTGATGTTTAAAGCCGCACTCAGCAGTATTCGAGATATTTGTCGCCAGTCTAAAAAATCGAGTCTTGACTAGATAATCTAGTGATTGCAGCGAGAGCATCGATAAACGCAACCGGGAGGTGATGACGTGTCAACGAGGTCAGCAAGCCTGACCCTCTGATTAGTCGCCTCTAACGGCAATCATGGGTTTGCTGAAGACCAATTCTAACCTTGATCTTCACGGTATGCTTTGCTATAAAATGCTAACGTACAACCGTTTACCTAAACCTGAAGAGGTTTCCAACACCTCCCCTGGTAGGCGGTGAACACTGAGTGATCTACCGGGACCTCGGGGACAACTGTCTGAGGGAGCACCTGGGTAGTAAGCTCATTGGTCTTCCTCAGCTCCACAAAAAGACTCCAGTGATGCCCCGCCCCGTCCTCCTTCCCCGTCAAGGTCTTCCTCTGCTAGAGTGTTCCCGATGGAAATGGCAGCAGCAAAAGAGGTCACTGATAAGGAGAGGGAGATGATATGAGAGTCAACAGAACCGAGGGAAACTTGCCCACCTTTACCGAAGTCTCCACTGAAGATCAAATCCGAGGTGCCAGTCAGCGGTGTACCACCTAAACATAACGTGCTATAGCTACGGGCATGGCAGTCGGGACACTCGTAGACACACCTGGTATCGAGAGGGATCCTGGCGCCAGCCAGTGGAGAGGCACAGGGTACAGCTTTCACACGTAACTCGCGTTACCAGCTTCCCAGCATGGCGGCAGACTGATCGCTTTGTGGTTATTTGATGGCGCAACAACCTTGTGAAATGTAAACGGTTTATTCTTTCAGCAAACCACGTACACACGTTTTAAACACAAAATCAAAACACAATTTTCAGCTGTAATACACAGAAATGCAGACAGGGGTTGAAAAGACGAGATTTTCAACCCCTGTGAAACGTAAGCGGTTTATTCTTTCAGCAAATCACGTACACACGTTTTAAACACAAAATCAAAACACAATTTTCAGCTGTAATACACAGAAATGCAGACAGGGGTTGAAAAGACGAGATTTTCCTCACGATAACAACACAGGAAACATAATTATTGGAAAAAGTGAAGTCTCTTATAACGAGAATGTCCACCCCTGGCCTGGATGCATGACTTAAAACGTTTTCTGACTGAAGTGGTCAAATGTCTGATGGCGTCAGCAGGAATAAGCTTCCATTTATCGACGTGGGCCTGTGTCAACTCCTGTCTTGTATATGGCGGACTCTGTCTTCCCCACATCTGTCTACTGAGTTGATCCCACAAATGTTCGATAGGTGACCAATCAGGGAAACGAGCTGACCACTGCAAAACGTTCACGTTGTTGGCGTTCAGAAATTTCTGTACAATCCTTGGACGAGCATTGTCGTTTTGCTGTATATATGGCAGAACCACCGGCCTCAGCACCTCAGCGATATTCCGTTGAGCAGTCAAATTACCGTTGAGAATAACTAGCTCAATCTCCTGGTGACCGCATATGGCCACCCAGACCATGACGCTATCGTCGCCATACGGCTTCGACTCCAGCTCAACGCGCTGTTCATTTACCTCTCCTCCTGTACACTATCACCCTGTCGTCAGGCCTCGACAGACAGCATATGCTTTCGTCTGAAAACAGTTCCCTACGCCAGTCACGTAGCTACCTACGTCTGAATTATCTGGCCCAGCCAAGTCTCAGCTGACAATGTCTATCCGTTTGAAGCATTCTCCGGTATGGTCGATAGCATCTGATACCATGGGCATGAAGTCTTTTCGTTACTTTCGTTACTGACGTGCGGGGTGACTTAGTGCCGTTACCGAAGATTCCGGCGTCATAAGGAAGCGTGATGTGCAACGTTCTCAGGTGCCGGTCTTTCACAGCCGCTGTTACCCGCGGTCTGTCTGACCGTGGTGTGCCTGTCCCATGTTTGATCAGTTTGACTCAAGCATTGACGATGGTGCCTGGCAGTAACTACGGAATACCGAAGGGTTGCAGCAACCCTTCACCCGCTTGAGACTGAATTGAGTTATAATCATTATTTACACAAACGAATTTACACTATGATTAAGTTTGGTAGAACTAATTTTTCGTTGAATGTTTTCGGACTTATGTATCCTCAGAGGAGGATATTAATTTTACAATACTTCCTTTGAGCATGCAGCCGGTAACGATCCCAGTTTCTCAGTTTCTAACTTAATCCACCAACACTAACAATAAATCTAACTGCAAAACATATGACCCAAAATGTACCACAGTACAAGACTCAGTAATGGCTAACAACAGTGAAAGGAAATATCTTTGTACAGTCTGATCTGTTGGTTTTTCAAGGTATGCCGTGAGAATGTCTTTATGCATCACGGCTCGAATTCTATAGCACATATTCTTGTACGGAACTTTCGGGTCAAACCTGAGTTAGCGTGTACAGAGCATGATGTTCTCGTTACACAAAGAAAACCAGAATGCTGAGACCCCACCACAGAAGAACCAATATGAAAACCAGCATGTCCAAAGTACGTGTACGAGTTGTGTCATGTATGGTCTCAGATGGGTCCGAACAGGGCGTTGGTATTTTCATCTTGCAACAACGATGAGATCCTTCCATACAAAATGCCTTATTACTCATGACCAGTGTCACTATGATGGCGAAACAACTCTGACTGAGAACTAGAATGAGGTACACGGCCATTCTTGACAGGGATCCTGACTTGGGCATCACATCAATGATGAAGACCAAAAACACAGAATAGGACAGGCATGAGGAAATAAGATAGGACATCCTTTCTCCTGAGTCGATTGGCAGTAGAAATGAACAGGCATTCAAGAGAGACAACAGACACATGGGAAACAAAATGGTGGTCACGTAAAACGTTGACTGACGCTTCAGAAGCAGTGTGAAGATTATTGCACCGGGTGTTGATTCTGACGTGGTGTTCACAATATGCCACTCTGACGAGTTGTGTCTTCTAAAGGGCATATTTGTAGATACAGACGGTATAACATGACACATAACTGGAGGAGCAATTATCATCTGACAACTTTGACTATCAAATGGAAACATTGTACTATCAACTTCACATGTGGTTTGAAAGGTACTGACAATCCCGTGCACCACACCACCATTGTTGTACACCATCAACGTATTATCACCTTCAAGAAGCGAACTCGAGGCAACACTGTTAAGTATGAGAGGCTTTGGTGTCCAGATATCGGTAGGAGAGAGAACAATCAGTGATAGGCCATCATAGTTGCGAGTATCCCATGTCAAATCGGGATCAACCCAGCGTGACATGAAGAAAGCGGAAAATGCCACAAGAGAGTTAGCAAAGTCCATCCCGTGAACGGAAAATGGCAAAAATGTCAATGATATGTTTAACTCTTCGAAATCTTCAGTCGTAGGTATTATCTCTGGTGAGTAGTTGGTGAGTAGTGTGCTTCTTAGCTGCTGGTGTATTTGTCGATTGATGGTCATGCTAAACGGAACACTCACGATCACCATCAAGAGAATTACGACAGAAACAGAAACATGCATGTCTCGGAGAATCCAGGTGACAGTTTTGTGAGAATGAAGTGCGCTGACTCGAGACATTTATTACTCTGGTCAACGCAAGATCAGGTGATGAACTTCTATAACAAGTAACGATATTGATTATATGGGATGAATAAATATATTGGTTCAATGATCACGTGTTAGTGTCGGTTTTCTCATTAACCTGTGTAGTACTTGGCCACTGAAAGAGATTTTCAGTTCCTACTTATGAGTTACTGCAAACAGTAACGTGTGGATGCGAAATACGGCGCGTAAATACATCCGCGAAACAACTGTTGTCAAATTCCCTCATTACCTTCCACAGATCTATACGATATGTAGCCAATATTTATTAAAGAATAATTACCTGTCTTTTTTGTGGTCCTAGTCACGTTAAAGGATTCACAACACCCGTATTTCGAGTTCACAGTTATTGACGTCGAAAATCGTTTACGGTGCTTTTACAAATTCATGTTGGTTTAGATCAAGGTTGTATTAAACATGTTTATTTCTAAACACAGGAGTTATGAGACTGTGATAACTTCATGATGTTTCAACCTTATTGAAGTCGGAGTTTCAATTTCCCTGATCACTAATCATTATGCACATTTCCCTTGACGACGTTACATCTTGTTTATTTGCTTGAAATATGCACTGTTGATCTTTAAGGTGCCTTCGGTTTATCTATACTTTTACACAACTGTGTATTGATGATTGGACGGATGATCCACAGATGGGAAATAGCCTGATAGGAAGCACGTGACCGGTACATCCCTGTTTTTCTGCTGTAAAGGAAGGGATAACTACTATATCAGTGTAAAACAATGTAGGATCTTTCAACAATGTACATATTCATATAATCATTCTTTTTTTTAAACAAATTGATTTAATTGATAAATGCACTGCTCCACAAAATTTCAATCATGTGTCTTTGTCTTCCGCTGATCTACACGTCCTTGAATAACATCAAATTTTCATTGATATTTGGGTTTTGGGTTTCTTTATTTCTTTGAAGAGCGTATATAGATTGCTAGTGGCTTTATGCTCAAAGGGGGTTTGTTTTTTTTTTTTTTTTGTTTTTTATCCAGTTTGGTCATTCTTTTGAGCTTTAGTTTACTTCCTTTGCTAACATCATTTTGAAATGTTATATTCATCAATGTATATGAATGTCTTGGTTTATTTGCGATATGGCTGGAAGTGACTGAACATCTTCACTCACTCACTCGAGAGTACACGGAATGAGCTTTAGTAGTATATACAATGGGGGTTCTGGACCACTTTCAAGAAAAGTCTCTACAAAGCCTTATTTACTAAATAAGGCTTTGGTTGGGACCTTAGCTCTTGCTACTATTACCCCTACTACAAAAAAGTTGGCGGTAATTACTGTGCCTATGTCACGTTTATATCGATGAAACAGTTTAACGTGAACCGCCTATGATCTCTTTGGTGTTCATAATAAAGGCTTGCTGGGCTTTTTGTATCCCCTGTTCTATGTACTTTTTTTTCTCGTCCTCGCTGATAGCAGACTTACGAGACTTGGACCGAATATCTTGTTTCATTCCGTTATATTTTGTGAGTTCAGAGAGGATTGAACGAAACTCCTCTTCTGAGATCTTACTATCAGAGAGTGCCGTGGAAATACGCTCACTCACTGTGTTGAGCTTTGCTTCGGCCAGAACCCTGATCTCGTCGTGTTTCAATGCCTTACGATGCAGTCTGCGTGATACTAACTTAAGCGCCAACCCTGCTAACCCTGCCACCCCTGCCGTTATTTCAATACCTAGCACTATAGGTGCAGCCACGATGGTAGCCAACAACCCAACGCCTGCCGCCCCTAGTCCCATGCTGGTTGCCATAAGGGTAGTGTCAGCCCCGTCCACGATATTGAAAGCTCTATTGTGCTTCTTACATAGTGCTTTCCGCGTGTCACGGTCTTGTTCTAGTTGACGTTTTACATCACATAACTGCCTCAAGCGGAACCCATCTAGGGTTTCCAACGTCTTCGCTACTTCCTCTACGACTGGGTACAGACCCATCCTATAATATATATTATGAAAGATATTTTAATTGGGTTTCAGTTAATAGTCCATAAGTGAATTTGAATTCTATAAGGTCTATACCACTATTCAGGGTAATAGGTGAGAGGTTAATAGACTTTCCTGTTGTAATAAAAACCCCACTGAGGCTTATTAAGCGGTTTATATGACCCGGGGTATCCCGTTGTATAATAATACGACAATGTTGACCTATGTGTTCGTCATACCAGTGTATTGACACCCCGGGTACAATTTGGTGTACTCTTGAGTTGTTTTCAGTGCTTAAATAAAAGAAGACTTCTATGATGAGTGTGGAAGGGGAGAATATATCAAGAATATTTACTATATTACTCAAACGATTGCTAAATGTTAATTTATTTTTTCCTACAGACCTTAAACTATTTACGGAATTAATAGACATCATGAATCCCCTCTCCGGAATGATGAAATCCCCGATCCAGCTACCGTTGTTACTAATCTTAGAGATCCACTCATTTTCATCCATTGTGATATAAGGTGAGGCGAGTGTTAAGTTGATCTTCCATTTGGGCTCTTTAAAATCTGATAACGACACCCGTCTGTACACGTTGTCTTTGAAGTGCAGGATATATAAGGTGTCTTCCTCACCAGGCTGATCGAATCCCTCCGTATCTCCTAGGTCGTTAAGCGTAGTGTTGGGTCGATGACTGGTCATTATTATACTATTACGATATAATTTCCAACTGGTTTTTTGATAATAGTTCAGGGGTGAACTTCATACCCATGAAGTGTATGTTGGCAGGCAGGAAGATATTGGTTAGTGATATCTTGTTTTCCACGATCACGTTGACACCCTGCAGACTGGTGTTGGAGTTGGAACCCACCCGCACGTAAACGTTGCAAACTTGATACTGGTGTCGTTTCACCCACCCGAGTTTGATCCCCTTCACTATCTCGACATCATTCCCCGATGGTTCCCCTAGGTAGACTTTGATGATCAGTGTTGAGTTTGCCGGTAGATCCTCTAGTATAGTGACCACGCCTTCGAATTCAGACACCAACTGCAATTTCACGTTTTGTATGGTCGGTTTACTCGTTAGCATGTGGGCTGCCATAGTGTTGAGTGGGCTGATGACTATGCTACGTCTCTGAGTTGGGACGTAAGCCACGAGCAGGGTTCCATTGTTCACGACTTTGTTTAGGTGGTTGTCTTTGTTATCCGTGAACACGTAGGGAGAGACGAGTCTAATATTGAGAAACCAGTCGTCGTTATCGGGTAACAACACCCACTTGTCATCTTCGGTGAAGACGAGCATATATGGTTTGTTTTGGACGATGGTAGTGCTCTCAACATCGTCTAAGTCGAACAGTTTACCACCGAACGATGGGTATATTATCCAGTTATTACCGGTGTTGACAAGGGCGTACTTAGTGTTGACTTTTGCTCTTGCGGTATCTACTATATCACTTAGGGCTCCACCGGAGGTGACTTCAACGCGTTTGTAAATGTTGTTTTTCAGTTGAAAGGCGTACGATGTACCATCTACTCCGGGAGCGTCGAAACCGCGCGTGTCTCCGAGGTCGGAGATCCCGATATTGACGCATTTTTTCACTCCGGGCCCTTGTGCACTGGTCATTTTACATGAAGCGTTAAGCTGAGGTATCCTATATTTACAGGATTATGATTTATATCTAACACCGATATTGTCAGCTCAGGTATGTTGCCCTGGATTAATCTCTTATACTGCCGTGGTGAAAACGACTCGGTTCTACCGTCGTTGAATTTCTCAGTTTTCACCGGCACTGCTCTCAGTATAGTGGAAGGGTGACCTCCTTGAATGTTGTACGTTGTGCTCACCTGACCGAGATGAATGTACAGCTCTCGGTACGGTACTAGATCGGGTAACTTCGTGCCTGTGACGGTTGTTGTTGGTTTTATCTCGTCAGGAGACATACCGAGTATCCTCGCTAATGGTCGGCCGAGCCTCAATGAGGTTCTTCCGTTGTTGATTAACACCACTGTGCCGTTTGAGTCGTTCATCTTGAGTTCGGCTCCCAGGGGTTTGAAGACCTCGTCGTTTAGAGAGCACACGCTGTAGTAGCCGTCAGTTATCTGGCTGCGAGTTCCACTGACGAACAGCTTATTGTTGCTGGCGTTGATGTTAGTCCATTGCGGTAGGTAGGTGATATCGCAGAGTGCGACTTCGAGTTGGCCTGACGTGTTATCGATCGCGTGCGTCAGCTGAACGGCCTCACCGCTCGTTATTCCTGGAAGTGTTATGTACATGTTAGAGTATATATGCTCATTATATAAGAGTTTTAAAATGTTGTTTTACCCTAAACTGGACGTAGATTTCTCCCCCATGAAGATCGTGGTTGCTCCTGAGTTGTATTTCAATGCCCAGCTTTTAGATGTGTTCGATAAGTATAAGCTTTCGGTGACTAACATTAAGGCAGTCCACGCTTGGTTCAACAACCCTATGCAGTTCTGGCAGAATCAATTAAACTTTGCTGTGTGGTGCGCTACAACAGGGTGTGGTGTGACATTGACCGACACTCGGCGTGGACCGCTGAGTCAGTCTGTGTTCAAGTTCCATGTGTACTACCAGGTCAGACGTATCCTTAAAGAGATCAGCGCCCCCCTCCCACAGGACAAAGCATGGGACGCAACAAACAACCCGTACGATAGACGGGTCTACGAACGTATTTGCAATGAATTCGAAATAAACCCAAAGACAGATTGGCGTTTGCCGGGGCTGAACCACGGGTTGGGTATTCCTTACAGCGATGGGCTCTCAGTAAAAGCATTTAAGAAAGATTTACTAACAAACTTTATGAAACGAAAAATGTTGAGTACTGGGAATTTTTTCCATGCATTAGATGATATTGTTCCTAAACCTACCAAATATGGGCCAAAACCAGTGAAAGATGCAAGTGATGATTTAGTGAAACGAGGTATACTTAGGCAGGACTTTGCTTTGTCGAGTAATGAATGGAGGGATGATCGTATGGACTTTGAAGGTGGTGTTGCTTTCACAATCCAGAAAGTGGAGCAGTCAACCGCAAACGGGTGGAAAATGTTCATGCTGGATACGTCAAAAGGATTCACTCGTGCCGGGGTAGCCAGGTTGAACGACTCGATTCGAACGTACGTGTGGGCGCTGTTGGGTGCGCAGTCGATGACGCGTTCCAACATCCTCGGTAAGGGAACTGCTTACGACGCTCAGAAACAGTTCGTTTCCAATGTTGAGGATGCTATCAATTCTCCAGTTGATCTCCCGCGGGCCATCGACCATTACCAAAACGTGTTAGAATACGCCAGATCGAAAGTCAATTACGTGTTCAGCGTTGGGCTGTACATGGCTCCGAGTGATATGCAACTGAGAGTAAAAAAAGTGGTGGGTTATAACAACAAAATAGTCATAGCCACGGCGGATCAAAAGTTGGGTATCAACCCCGATATTAACACCACCTATATCCCACACATCCCACCACGTGAAACAGGTATAGTGACGTCACCCCCGGAGTCTAAAGTTCATGTGGAGGTACCCCCCACACACCCTCATATGCAGGCTCAGCAGCATATTGATAGTAAAACGGCCCTGGTGGTTGGTGGAGTAGCTTTGGGACTTATTTGGTTAAAGATTTCTTAGCCGCTACGTACACCAGACCCGCCACGGCGACGATGGCTGCCCACAGGTTTTGACTGAGCCACGTGGCAGTTTTAGCCAGAGCGCTCAACAACCACGAGACGATGCTACCCAGGATGCCGGGAAGGGCTTCGGCGGCTTTACCAGCCAGTTTAGCTAGGCCTTCCCCGAGTTTTTTTATCCAGTCTTTAACACCCCCACCGCCACTTGGAGTTCCGCCGCCGGCAGGCACCACAGTACCCCCTGTCAGTGACACCACCAGGGTTGATATGATGAAACCCAATGCAGTCAGAATGCTGGCGATGGTGATCCCTTGCTCCCGGAACAATATCCGAATCCTGTTTGCTAACGTGGTGTCTCGGTAGAGGACTTGATTGATGGTTTCCCGCACACGGTTGGCCTGGGATCGAAGCTTTTCTTTGTAGCCGGACGCTGTCTCCAACCAGACCTGCCTTTCATCTTCCAAATTACGTATTCGTTCCTCGATGGTGGTTTTAATAGACTCGTCCTCAGTTTCACCGAGTTTTTTCTTTTCATAGGCGATTTTGTCGTCTATCTCACTCACTTTGGCCGTGCTTTTCCAGAGATGACCACGAATGGTTTGCATCAACAGGTCCAACCCCTTCAGTTCCCGAAAGGTAATTTTGAGGCCCGGGAAGGGCTTGTTCTCGTAATCAGCCAACACCTTTTCAATATTATAAGTCATGTTTTGAACCGATGTGGCGTCCCTGATGCCTTCCAGATCTTGACGGGCCTTCGGGGGAATCTCAGGTCGCGCGCGACCGTACTCTGTGAAACCTAGTTCCTTGCGGACAAAGTTAATCTTATGGTCTCTTCTCAGTGTTGATAAAGCAAGCGGTTCTCTCGTGTATTGATTAAAGAGATCGATCCCCGGGTAATCCTTCAAACGCAGCGTGCCCTCGCTATCAACAAAAAACTTGTTATAGTCTCGCCCCCACGGCTTGATTTTGTCTCTTTCTTCAATTGCGTTGTAATAAGAGTCGACGGTTTCATTCACGAGTTTGGTCCTTGGTGAGAATGAGATCTTCTGCTTGTTTATATCTTCGACAGCCTGCTGTAGGCTAGTACTGAATGAGGTCTCCTGCTCATCGTATGCCTGGGCACTAGCGCCCCGCATCTCCTCCATAGGTATGTCTTCATCCATTATTTAGTATTAAAAATATATTTCGTTTATATATAACAATGTACGGCAGAAAATTAGATCCTTTCAGAAGATTGAGAGAGCCATTAGGAGCCAGAGCCGTGCGTCAGTCGGTGACCATCACCAACAATCCCAGCAAGATAGACCAGAATCAAACTCTGCTGGTTAGATTTCCAAACCTTGGTGAGAATGACCTCATTGTACCAGGCACTGTTCGACTGGCGTTCAATATCACGTTGACCTCCGACAACGACAAACGCGAGCTAGTGCGGAACGTGGGGCGAGCTATCATCAAGAAAACGACCGTCAAGATCAGCGGTAACGAGGTGCTGAGCATCGACGACAGCGACGTGTTTCACTGCTACAGGGATCTCTGGAAAAGCGAGGGAGAACGAGTCAATGATGTGTACCAGGGTATCAGCAAATCAACCCGGGCGCGCATAGGGTATGTCTTCACGCAAGACCAGCAAGACAAGCTATTGGACGGTGAAAAGGCCATCGCTCGAGCATACGGGAATCGATTCTGCGTGCCGCTCGACTTCGAGTTGCTCACGGGACACGCGCCATTTTACCAGGCCGCGCTGGGTGATAGGCTCGAATACGAGCTCACGTTTAACGACTATAACAAAGTAGTGCGTACGCCGAACGGTGATGAGGCCAGTTATGCCATAGACAACATCTCTCTGGAGTTCGACATGGTCACTAGCCCGGAGCTGGCCAGGCAGGTTCGAAGTCAGTACTCTGGAAAGATGGCTATCCTGTACGATCGCGTACTGAGGCATAGATCAGTCGTGCGAGATAAGAGCGACACTGTGTGGAATATCAACCTGAATGTGCCGGCGCGATCGATGAAAGGTATCCTGGTCGTCCCCGTGGAGTATTACGATCCATTCCGGAGGGACAGCGAGAAGTTTTTCAACCCCGAGATTGAAAAGGTGGAAGTGACCATCGAGGGCGTGCCCAACCAGCTGTTCAGTCATGGTATGAGACCACACCAGCAGTGGGATGAGATAAAAAAGCTACCAGTGGGGGATTACATAACAAAGGACCTGGACCTCGGCTCCGTGCAGATCGGTGAATACCTGACC
The DNA here is from genome assembly GCF_037392515.1 of Haliotis asinina. Lineage (NCBI taxonomy): Eukaryota > Metazoa > Mollusca > Gastropoda > Lepetellida > Haliotidae > Haliotis > Haliotis asinina. The sequence goes on from NC_090291.1 coordinate 16,531,859, forward strand.
ACCAAGTACGCCCTATGGTTGGACATGCGATCCACGGATGATGATAAACTGCACGGTAGCGGGCGCCGTATAGATAACGGCAGCGAAGGGATAACCATCCAGATTACTAAGAAGGCTCAACCCGCTGGTAAGTTGAAATTATATCTGTACGTTATTATGGACGCGCAACTTAATATAGACAATGGGAGATTCGTGCAAGCCATCTACTAGTGGGGGTACCCGGGGGTACCCACAACTACCCACTGACCCACACTGCGCCATAGTGTGCGGCCAGACTGGCTGTGGGAAGACCGTTTTCGTGTTGGATATGTTGGAGGGTTACTACAAGGATGTGTTCGATAACATCGTTATCATGTGCCCTACTCTGGGCATGAATAAAACGTACGCGCGACCTTGGCTGATGACGGACCCGGACGTACACAAAATCGACCCTGGAACACGCCTGCAGGACTGGTTGAAAGCTCTTCACGAGAAATTTAAAGGGGAACCGACGCTGTTCATACTGGACGACTGCAGCGCTAATCGCGAGATAACAAAAAAGAGAGACATGCTATCGTACCTGGCCTTCTCCGGCCGGCATGCAAATCACAGCGTCTGGGTGCTAACGCAGAAGTTCAACTCGGTGTTGAAAGACCTCAGGGAGCAGACGCGATGGGTGGCCTTATTTCACTGCAAGGACAGGGATTCGTTCAAGGAGTGTTTGAGAGAGAACGATGTGATGAGTAAATTAGAACGGGAACGGGTGAAGAAACAGCTCGCTGAAACTAAACACGCTAAGCTCGTGCTCAAGACCGACCAACCAGTAGCATATATAGTATGCTAAGCAAAGCTAAGCAAAGCTAAGCAAAGCTAAGCAAAGCTAAGCAAAGCTAAGCTAAAGCTAAGCAAAGCTAAGCTAAAGCGAAGCAAATGCTAAGTATAGCTATGATATTTGAAGTATTTGTCGTGTGCAACTTAACCTTCATTTCTCTGTGTTTTGTCTACATCGGGTATTATATAGTTAAAACTAAATCTTACTTATTATATTATAAGATGGAGTGTGAGGAATTGCTCGAACAATTAGTACCTGGGGGTGTGGGGGTCTCCCCCACGCCGCCGGCAGGCCCCACTGATGACAAGCGAGAGAAACTGGTGGCGTTGGCTATTGGCGGCAAAGCCAAACATTACTTTGGAGACTACACTCCGGATAAAATTCACAAAATGTCAGCCGAAGAAATCGATAAGCTGTACGCTAGATACGAGTCCCGGCTCGGAGCAGAAATGACAAAGACAATAGGATCGGCTATGGCCCAGATATACACCGGTATTGTGTCATACTTCCTTCCCATTCCACCAGAGCGCCGACTTTACCTGTGGGAGGAACTCGAGAAAGACCTTTTTATCGAACACGCCGTGAGCTCTATCAGCTGCGAGCTGAACCACAAATATGGCATGTTGTTGGCTCCAGTGACGGCGGCGATTATCACGGCAAAACATTGTCAATTTGAGAGAAAGAATAATAATAATAGTATAGATGGATGCTGCACAGGAGACCCCATTGGGGGAACTGAGGGAAACCCCAGTGGTGGTACCCCCAACAGTGGAGGAGACCCCTTCACAGGAACCCCCAACAGTAACCAGACAGAAGAATCCTAAGAGAGTAGCTGCCGGTAAAGAACGGTGGTGTAACCAACATAAAATTATTACAGTGACAAACCCAACCCGACTGTTTTTGGCTGTAGGTGTAACTGCTGCCTTGGCTATCTCGTGGTTATATACACGTGAGGGAAACCCTCACCGTGAGGTACCCCCAAACAGTGAGGTAACCCCCACTATTGACCCGCATATCATGTTATAATTTTAATATTTTATATCATATACATAATGTCTGAGGGGAAAACGTTCGTCAACGACGCATACCACGCCACAGTGGTCGCCAGTCTAGCCGTAGGGTACGCTCGGTTGACTAAAATGGTGCTTAAACAACCAACTATCAAGCTAGATTTCAACCTGCAGGATATGGGTATGCTCATAATGAACCTTGGTATGGCGATGGCCACAAAAGACATCCTAGTAAAACAAGGGATAATACCTGAAAATATAATGAAATAAATATAGGATGGCCACGATAGCTATGATGGCCGGTGGGGCGTTAGTGAATGCCCTGGCATTTTCCGGGAGTAATTTCCTCTTCTCGAAACTACGAGATGATCACGCAATACAGGAAGAAAGGAAGCGGCACGATCTCGCTACTGAGAAATTACAAAGGGCACAGGCCGAGTACGCTAAAAAACGCCTCCAGAGGATCGATTTTATTAACGAACAACTCACGCGTGAAAACCATGCCGTTCAAACATTCAACGATGTCGATGAAGCAATGAAAGAATACTACCTACTAACTGGTAAACGATCGGAACCGCTCAATAAAACCACACTCGCTCAGTACTACACACCATCCAAGGGGCAAATGAATCGTGAACTGGTCTTCATAGTGTTGGGTATAGCAGCTACTGCGTTGGTTGCGAAGCAATTAAATTAAAATACCTATATAAGTAAACATGAGACCCGCTCCATACCGATGTGAATACATACTTATGGGGAAGACCGAGGCCTGTGGTAGGAAATGCAGGAATCAGGGGTTCTGTTGTTTCCATATGGGAAGTCCTAACTACACGTGTTCTGTGTGTGGTATCGGGGTTAAAGGACACTACTGTCTATGTAAAGCTCACGGAGCGAACGTAGTCAGACATCAACTCATCTACGAGAAAAGGCTACATAAAAGAACGTAGGCGACTGCTCAAGATAGACTCCAATTAAATGTTTTACACAAGGAACACTATATCCAACAGTGCGTGAAACAGCCACTTAAGGGTTACCTCCCTTTACTGTGAACCAATTAGACATTGGTTCTCTTAGGTGTAAACACTATGACTACTGTGTGCGAGCTGAAGCGGGTCGCAAAACAGAGAGGTGTGATCGGGTATTCTCGAATGCGGAAGTCAGCATTGTTGAGATTACTAGGTTTAGAAGCCCCTCCTACGGTAACACAATTAAAAGCTCAAGCAAAACAGCTTGGATACACGGGTTATTCAAACCTGGGGAGAGCCGGGTTAACCGCATTGTTATCACATGCCCCCGTAGCAAAACCTCCCACTGTAAAACAACTGAAAGCTGAGGCACACGATTTGGGTTTAGGCGGGTATTCCCGTATGAGGAAACCACAGCTTGTAGAATTATTACGACAGAATAGAGCTATTGACCTACAGTTTGTGCGCACTGAGCGCGCTGTAGGCAACTATTTGAGAGGTTGGCGCATGCACGTTGATAGAAACATAGACATTACAGATATCAAGCCTCTGATAGCTGATAAGGTCAACCAGGAACTAAATAACCTAGGAAGTATCAAGTTTCAGATCACAGTGAAAATGTCGCTCGATAAGCAGGTTGGGAGTACCACTGAATATGTTCAGCCTTACTTCCGAGGTAAACAAGAGGTCGTCACACATACAGAGACCATTGACACATCAATCGATACCAGTTTTCAGCAGATACGAGAATACCTAGAACGCTACACACACTTGGGGTCCGGGTGGGCTGTAGATAAAATCGATAATGTCTATCTAGACATAGCTAACTACGTGCCGTTCAGAGGCGGGTCATACCTAGCCTTGCCACCATACTATAGGAACAAACATGCCATAGTAAACGTTAAGAATAGAGGAAACGATTGCCTGAGGTTAGCTATCAGGTCAGCCTTATTTCCAGCTGACACTCATTCAGATAGGCTTTCTAGCTATCCCCAAGACGATGGGCTCAACTGGGATGGTATAGATGAACCCACCCCCATATCCCAGATCACTAAAGTAGAAAAACAGAATAATCTGGCTATAAATGTCTTTGGGCACGAAGGTAACACAACAATAGTACACAGGGTCAGCCCGGTGAAGGATCGCCAAGTTATCAATATATTCATGATCCAGCGAGGTGACAAGTATCACTACACATGGATAAAACACTTTAGCAGGCTGTTGTATGACCAATCGGCACACAGAGAAAAGACCCACTTCTGTGAACGATGCCTACATGGCTTCACACGAGCTGATTTATTAGAATCCCACCGGGATGATTGTCAAGGTGTGGGGCAGACGGCCATACGAGTCGACATGCCTAAGGAAGGTGATAATATCCTAAAATTCAGTAACCACAAGAACCAAATGTCTGTGCCTTATATCATATACGCCGACTTCGAAGCCTTAGTTGTGGGTGATTCCCCCAGTGGTGCCTCCAGCGAGGCTCCCTTCACCCACAAAACACAAGAGCATAAAGCCTGTTCGTTTGGATACATTGTCGTCCGTTGTGACGGGGAAACGAAAGCTCCGGTAGTGCATAGGGGTCCTGACGCAGCTGAAAGGTTTCTAAAGTGTTTGCAGGAGGAAGAAAAAATTATTAGGAATGCATTGTATAGAATCGCTCCCATGCGTATGACCCGAGTCGACAGGCTAGGTCACGCTAGTAGCACTAACTGTCACGTGTGTGACTCACCACTTAACGGTGATTCGGTGAGAGATCACTGCCACATAACTGGTAAGTATAGAGGCGCCACTCACAGCGCGTGCAACCTCAAGCTTAAAATCAACCCTAAAACAATAAACATCCCCGTTGTCTTTCACAACTTGAGAGGGTACGACTCACACTTGATCATGCAGGCCATCGCGAAAATCGATGGTAATATAACGTGCATCCCCAACAACATGGAGAGATACATGTCCTTCAGCTTAAACGGACTTAGGTTCATTGACTCGTTTCAGTTCCTCCTGTCGTCACTCGACAGTCTGGTCAAGGCCAACAATACCTTCCCTATCACCGATCGATACACAGACGCCGAGACTAGACCCCTGCTTATGAGGAAGGGTGTGTACCCTTATGAGTACATGGATAGTTGGGTCAAGTTCACCGAGACCAGACTACCCCCTATTGACTGCTTTTATAGCAAGCTGAATGAGGCGTCCGTCTCACGAGATGATTACTCGCACGCGACTAACGTATGGAATAAACTGGGTTGTAAGAACCTGGGTGATTATCACGACCTGTACTTGAGGACAGATGTACTGCTGTTAGCCGACGTGTTTGAGACGTTTAGGCGGACGTGTTTCAAGCAGTATAAACTCGACCCCGCATGGTATTACACCAGCCCAGGTCTGTCGTGGGACGCCTTGCTTAAAAAGACCGGAGTTAATTTGGAATTGCTCACAGATTACGACATGCACCTATTCATTGAGAAAGGCTTGCGAGGTGGGATTTCCATGGCATCCAAACGATACGCTAAAGCAAATAATCAATACGTGAAAGGTTACGATCCTAACAAGCCAACCAATCACATTCTCTACCTCGACGCAAACAACCTGTATGGATGGGCCATGAGCCATGAGCCATGAGCCATGTTATGGGGGTTGCACCAGATTCGAACAAAGGGTATATCCTCGAGGTTGACTTAGAGTATACCAAGGAATTACACACATCACACAACAGCTACCCCCTGGCCCCCGAACGTATGAGGGTTAACCCAGACTGGATGTCTGAGTACCAACATAACTTGTTAGGTGGGCGTGTGACAGACGTTGAAAAACTCGTTCCTAACTTAATGAATAAGACCAAGTACATCGTTCACTATCGCAACCTACAGCTGTACCTGTCGTTGGGTATAAGGCTGACCAAAATACACAGGGTGCTCATGTTCGACCAGAGCCCATGGATGGAGCCCTACATCAGAATGAACACAGACCTACGGAAAAAAGCCACCAGTGATTTTGAGAAAAATCTCTACAAGCTCATGAACAACTCGGTGTTTGGTAAGACTATGGAGAACCTGAGGAAACGCGTGACCGTGAAGCTGGTTCGGTCGAGTGAGGAAGACAAGCTCAGGAGATTGATAGTCAGTCCGGCATTCAACCGTAGTAAGATATTCACAGACAACCTGGTTGCCCTACACATGAAGAAAAGCCACATAAAATTCAACCGGCCTGTTTACGTGGGGATGAGCATCCTCGATTTATCCAAACACCTGATGTACGACTTTTACTACAACGAGCTCAAGAAACAGTACGGCGACAGGTGTGAAGTGCTGTACACTGACACGGATTCCCTGCTGATGGAGATTCGAACCGAGGACGTGTACGAGGACATGAAAAAACACCTCGATTTATACGACACCAGCGACTACCCTAAGACCCATGCCATACACAGTACGGTAAATAAAAAGGTCCTAGGTAAGATGAAGGACGAGTGTGCTGGCACGCCCATAGCCGAGTACATAGGTTTGAGACCTAAGATGTACTCCATACTGAAAGCCGACAATAGTGAGATCCGGAAGGCTAAGGGGGTTAAGAAGTATGTGGTGAAACAACACATCAAACACGCCAGATTCAAGGAAGCCCTGTTCAAGACCCGTACCTTTAGGCATAAAATGAACACACTTAGAAGTGATGGACATAAGATATACGGACTGACTATAAACAAGACGTCCCTGTCGCCTATGGACACGAAACGTTGGATAGCTATTGATGGGATAAACACATACGCGTATGGACATGAAAAAATTTGAGGCTATTTACTACAGCCCGCGTGGGTACTGGAAAGGAGCTAGCGCAGTAGATAAGCTAGCTAAAATAGCGCGAGTACCCCCGTAGGAAGCCAAAGCGTGGCTTGAAAAACAAGCCCTGTGGCAGATCTATTTGCCGGCACCACGCTACGTGCCTAGAAGGAGGTTCGGTATTGACATACCTAATAGCGTTCACCAGGCAGACCTACTGTTCCTACCCCACGACAAGAGGTACAAGTATGCCTTAACCGTAGTGGAGGTAGCCAGTCGTTACAAGGAAGCCGAACCCTTGACCACGAAAGATTCGGCCCAGGTAGCCAGAGGATTCGAACGCATATACAAACGCAGCCCGCTGAGTTCATGGGTGCCGTGTCACAACTGCTAGCCAAACACGATACAAAGGTCAGGCGTGGCACGGCCGGAGCCCATCGCAGCCAAGCCATAGTTGAGAGATTTAATAGGACTTTGGCTGAGCGCTTGTTCGGCCATCAGTATGCTAGGGAGATGGCCACCCCTGGAAAACGATCGACTGAATGGGTCACGAGGTTACCCAAGGTGGTGTCGGCAATCAACCATGAAGTCACCCGTCTCACCGGTAAGAAACCGGCAGACGCTATCAAACTAAAATCAATAGTTGCAGAGTCGGCCGCTCCATTGCGTGGGAAGGAGAAACAGATACCAGATAGGGCCCTAGTGAGGTATCTATACCAGCCGGGGGAACACGAGGGTGATAACCGTAAGCGGGCGGATCCTATATGGTCAGTCAAAACTTACAACATAGATAAAGTGGATATGAAAGCCGACGAACCTAACTTGTACTACTTGAGGGATGGGCCGGGTAGGGGGTTTGTAAGAGAAGAATTATTGATCGTACCGTACGGCACTGTGTTACCTCCTACCAACACACGTTAAGTAGTAGGGGTAATAGTAGCAAGAGCTAAGACCCCAACCAAAGCCTTATTTAGTAAATAAGGCTTTGTAGAGACTTTTCTTGAAAGTGGTCCAGAACCCCCATTGTATATACTACTGCTTTCAGTAACTTCAGTTTGCGTCTAGATATATTTTACGACAGTACCAATCAAACAGCTGCCAAATAAACCAAACTGATCTTATTTACTTCATCTTTTTACGATTACCTCTGATGGGAGGAAAACAATGATTTGACCTTCGCACCGTATCGACAGCTATAATTGATTTTTATGCCGGCTTCGGTGCAAACGGAATTCTACTGAAGCACCCGTAAATGTAAACATTTACAAGGTGTAAACATGTATTGCCCTTTTAAGATAAAAACACTATGACCATAAAGACCTTTTTTAACCATAACCTTATTTAGGACTGGCTGCAATACTGAAATGTCACAATCTCTTGTTTTAAAATGCACTTTGTATGAAGGGTGAACTTTGTTTTACAAATGTAGTTAGACCGGTAGTGACTTCCTCCAAGCTAAGAACTAAGCAGCTAAGAACGCTCGCCGACAGATCTGTATCGAAATGTATCATGATAGATTAAAGAAGCTTTTTGTCCCTATAATACCACTTGCTAATATGTATGCCTGGCAACTCACAACGGCAGCTTGCCTCCTTTGATGACAGATGGGGCTGTGAGTTTACCTAGTGGCTAAAGCTTTAGCTAATCATGCTGAAGACGAAGGTTCGATTCCCCACAAGGGTACGATGTGAGACCAGTTATTCTGTCCCGGGCTGTGATATTGCCCAGACCCGTGAAGGTCCCGGTGTAGAATAGGCCTTCAGCAACCCATGCTTGCCATAAAAGGCGACTATGCTTGTCGTAAGAGGCGACTAACGGGATCGGGTGGTCAGGCTCGCTGACTTGGTTGACACATGTCATCGGTTCCCAATTGCGCAGATCGATGCTGATGTTGTTGATCACTGGATTGTCTGGTCCAGACTCGATTATTTACAGGCCGCCGCCATATAGCTGTAATATTGCTGAGTGCGGCGTAAAACTAAACTCACTCACTCACTCACTGATATTGCCGGAATACATTGTAGTGTTTAAAGCGTCGTAAAACCATACTCATTCATTCACTCTATTCTGGGTATTTTCAATCCGGAATAACTGTATTACATATAATTTTGTTACGTTTATTGCGCTATCAAAATGTGAACAGACTCACTTAATGATAGCACTACCACTAAATATAATTCTTCAGACAACAGCCCTCAGCAGTATCATCACTCAATGTATGTGGACGATTTCAGCTATGTACATGAACATCCGAGAGATGTAAGAACAAAAGCTACTATAGCATACATCATAATATGTAACATGAAACCTGCTTTATTGCGATTAGGGATAACATTTGATACTTTTTATCATTCTGTTGTTTGACTAAAATAAAAAAAAGTTTTGTTGCCAGTTACGTTGACACTACAAAATCCTTTCTTCATCCGTGTGAAATCTCTGCTAAAATGGTCTGTGGAGTAGGTTAGTGGCTAAAAGCGGTCTCACGCCGAAGACCCAGTTTTCAATATGATGATGATACATGTTCTAAGAGTGCATCCCCAGTTGGAGTTCCTTCTGATCTCAGTGCAGCCTATACGTTGTGTTTAGGGGTTATGATAAAGAGAAATGCTGAGGAGTTCAGTACATGTATACTTTTCAAATGTTTGTTAAAACTTGTACTTCATGTCCCAGTTGAACGTTCTTGCTTTAAGAGCATGTGGATCTGTATGGCTTTCGGGCAGTCACTGGAAATGTTTAATCGACCTCCTCCTGTAAATCGAAACACCTAAGGGCGTCTAGAGGGTGGGAATCTCAATCATGACGTTGCACGTCACTTCAATGTTGACCAAAGTTTGTTTGTTTATTCCAGCCATATGTTGGCGGTCTGTAAATAATGGAACAGCCAATCTAGTGATCGCAGAATGTCCGGTTTGAGATGAGTTTCTTCGCAAGCGATTCGTAATCATTTGCAACTTTGACTTACGACTTCGGCATGAAACAGTCTTGTCCGATGTAGTGGTGAGGGTCAATCTGTATTTCACATCAACTGTTGGCGACCTACGTTCTGTTTCTGTTTTTGTTTCGTTGTTTTTTCCATTGTCTTCAGTGGTAAAATAGTTTTAGATTTACGTGCAAGTTCCTAACATCATACTCTAGTTATTTCACAGTCCTTTGATGACTGGATTTCAACATTTATTTATCATGCATGCAAAACGTATCTCGTCACTAGATGGCTGAAATATTGCCAAAGTGAGATTACATTTTGACTCACTCAAAATTCAAAATTGATTGCTTGGAATATCGTGTTCACACCTTTCTCATCAGCACCTTTTGCTTATGAGACACTTAATAAGGTAGTCTCAATCGCCGTATACAGAACAATGCCTGGCAATAGGAAACACCAATCGGTCGTAAGTCATCACGTGTAGAGACGCTAAGACGCGTATTTAATTGCTGACCACGTTTGTTTTCTGCAGGCGGCAAGATGAAGTTGAAACACGACACGTGAAGGTCACGGGGTAGAGTAGGCCTTCAGCAACCCATGCTTGCCATAAAAGGCGACCATGCTTGGCGACTAACGGGATCGGGTGGTCAGGCTCGCTGACTTGGTTGACACATGTCATCGGTTCCCAATCGATGCTGATGTTGTTGGTCACTGGATTGTCTGGTCCAGACTCGATTATTTACAGACCGCCACCATATAGCTGGAATATTACTGAGTGCAGCATAAAACTAAACTCAATCACTCACTCATTCACTTGAAAGACACTTCTGTTCAATGGCCTGTTCTATTTTTAAATAAGGGGTGTGCAGAATTCTCGGATGCGCACTGTGTACTCAAGATGCAGTTCAATAAAATATGCCACTAATATTTACTCACCACCAACGTATGTCCACATTTTGTGCATGTATGAAGCATGATCGCTTGTCTTCGGCGTGACGGGCGAACGCTTTAACCACTAGGCTACCCCACCGCCCGACAAGCATGAACATGAAATATATTATTAAGAGACAATGCCATTTAGAAAGTGTTCAAATGTAACACGTGTTATATTTGGGATGACACGCTCTCGTGGAGACCCGTGAAGGTCTCGTGGTAGAACAGACCTTCAGCAACCGATGCTTGCCATAAAAGGTGACTATGCTTGTCGTAAGAGGCGACTAACGGGATCGGGTGGTCAGGCTTGGTTGACACATATAATCGGTTCCTAATTAAGCAGATCGATGCTCATGTTGTTGGTCACTGGATTGTCTGGCCGAGACTTGAATATTTACAGACTGCCGCCATATGGCTGCAATATTGCTGAGTGCGACTTAAAACTAAACTCACACTTACATATTATAATTATATCAATATATAATGCAAAGGGAAATAGAGAAACACCAGAGGATTCAATCGTTTTGATATTTTACATATATACGTACATCCGTTTGAATGTCTTCATTCATGGGAATTGTACAACATTTGACATTACCTGCCTTGCCGAACTTCTCAATTGTGCTATTTGTTACTCAGATATTCGCGTATTATTTATGATGTTATACACCAGAATGTTTGACCAATCCATGCATTGTTCTGAGACCATATGAGAAAGATAGTAGAACTAAAGATTTGTAGGTTATTAAGGTAGATACAAATAGAGATTCCACATATGGTCCTAAACGAGGCATGGTTATATACTGGACAAACATAGTTAGGGATATATGTAAGTTTTGAAATTACGAGTAATGATCTATATATTCATTGACAATCTGATGAAATATCAATCATTAAAAAATACCAATATCCCTAAATCATTTTGTCTGGTATATTATGAGTGGGTTTTGTGCTCCCTAGGCAACTGTCCATCATTATCACGGCGGAAGACAAAATGTACGCCAGTATGGGAAATCGAACAGGGGTCTTCCAGGTGCTGGCACTTCTGCCACTGCTCTTCGCGCTTCACTCCTAACTTTCGCAGAGTGAGCATCATCAGGGATAAATATTTCAATGTCAAAACTGTGAAGGGTCTTTTTACCACGGTTAGTTCTCATTTAAGTATTGGTTTTTAAAAGAAATTGATTTCATTGATGAATTACGATTAATGTGTTCTGTAGATGGTTACCATAAACAATAATCACAAAAACACCCTGTTCCGAGGTGCACGTGCATGTTTGTCTTTAACATGCATGTTCCCGGGGCCGGTTTGCCATATGTGCAGTATGCAAAAAAAACCCTTTTGGGCTTATCTTATTTTGGTAGACACAGCTAAACTTTGACTATAAGCAAAAAGTAAACTTTATTTTGACCAACCAGTGAAATGGTCGACCGTCCAGGAGGTACAGCATATGATCAGAGGAACACACAAGATGAAGACCCATTTTGTGGTGGATCCGTCAAGGAGTGGGAATGTTGTTCCTGTGTCTGTAAACTTGACTTCATCACAGTTCCCGGAACATTAAAAGGGCACAGGTACCAGCATGTGATCCTGGACAGTGATGTAATGCCTCATTCCGATAACCATATTCTTGTCAGTCTATTAAGATGATAATGCCAGACCACTGTGACAACACAATCCAGCTGTTGTTCAGTATCTCCAACACAACGTCATTGAGACACTACCATGACAAGCCAGAAGTCCAGACATACATCCAACAGAGCATTTGTGAGACATTTAGGGGCGTATGGTGAGAGCAAGGAATCCTTCAGTTTAGAACCTTCGGGCATTGACCCTCGCATGATGAGTTGCAGCAGATTCCTCAACAAAGAGTCAGACGCCTGATGACCAGCATGAGACGGCGTCTAGAAAATGTTATCCAAGTGCGAGGTGGTTATACAAGATGCTAAGTCAGTCATTGTAGACCTTACTAGTATGTTCGACATTAATGTGTTGCATGTCTGTTGTAATGACCCCGACTTTAGTTAACTTTAGTTTGATGCAATTATAAACCTTCAATTAGTGCTCAGATTCGGTCTCGTGTTATCAATTTTCTGACAGAATTCTCAGATCACGCGATCTAAACATGTGTAGTGCGATATTTATGACGAGGTGTGTGTGTGTGCGCGCGCGTGTGTGTGTGTGGTAAGAGGTGTCGTCAGTAATAATCTGGTTAAACAGTTCAGATCATAGATCATAATGCACATGTTTTATTTACACAAGGAACAGGGTAGAGCCAAGAACCCACCCCGGCGTGACTCCCGCTTAAGAACTCTTCAGTAGCAGACAAGATGATATTTAAAACAACAATTGTATGCAAGCTGCAATTATCCATGTTCTTTGCATCCATATATACACCCACCATGGTATGTTCTGTCAACACTTTCGAAATATCACCGAATACGATGCAATAAATCTCTTCAACCGTCTTGAACATTTGATATTTCCACTAGTAAGTGACGGTCGACATATTTGGTCTTGGAAGCCTCCTGATATTTATACAAGGGATTTTCATGCAAACAATTTTACACAGTGTTTAAACACAACTAATTCGCGAAGCTTCCGGACACAGCCACACACAGATATTTGTCCATACATTGTTGGATTTTTACAGTGACGTAACATGGCCAAATTTTTATCGGCTTGGATAGGTAGACGTATCTTTAACGAGAAAGTAAATAATGCACATAAGCCTTCGAATAGTTATCGAAATCCATGACATGCTATCGAGGTCCGAAGATTTACTAAACGAAATATTTAAATTTCACTTATTTCACGGGTTAAAATATTCACTTTGTATTATATTTCACAGTTATTGCTTTCTTCCAGTGCTTTATGTTCTTACACTATACTCTGCAATTGATAGAACTATTCTTTGCATTCAAAGTGACCTTTTTTCTCTTTAGCTGTTTCTACTTTAGACGTAAACCATCATCAACGTTTTAGACGGTAAACCAATTTATATGGTTGGAAGAGTTTGAGAAAAACATTATAAAATTCATCAATATCCTCACCAACAATTACCCACGCTAGAAAGATGAATGAGAACAACGTGCAGTCCTAGTTCTCATGTTTTCACATCACATGCAGTAAGGAGACCCGTGGTGATCCAGTAACCCACGCTTGTCATAAGAGGCGACTATCGGTGGTCAAGCTAGCTGACTTGGTTGACACATGTCATCATTCTCTTCGAGTAGATAGATGTACATGCTGTTGATCACTAGACTGTCTGGTCCAGGCTACATTGTTCATGGAACGTCGCCATAAAGATTGAATGTTGCGGCGTAAAACTAAACTCTTTCACTAACATATTCATTGCAGACAACTGCAGGCTGAACATTGGACTTTTGCTCTACCAATACACACATAGAAAATATATCTATGTAATTATGTACACGTCTGGAGTGAAATAGTATTGAATAATTTTGACTATGAGTCCAGTAGGGAAGGACATGATAGGCGCTAGGATCTGGCAACAGAGAATGGAATATACTCATGGAAACGAATAAAACATTTCCAGTATTTCATACACAATACTTACCTAGAGAGGAAACTTGGGGGAAAAATAAAGGAACTATTGTACTTTCATGTATTCTCTTATTTGTTTCCATGAGTAAATATGGCTCCCATCTTTTTAAGAACATGAAGCCAGTATGCTCCTGATGAACTGTCGCAATCTCGTGAGGTTCCGCATAAACGGTCATAAGAATCTTAAAACATGAAAATGCAAATATCTAGATCACACAGGTTTCCTCTAAGCGAAGAAAAACAAGCTGTCCAAACACATCATTTCATACACGTCCAAACAAAACATGCAGAAAATACACAGGGTACATATATAGTACGGGCGTCGTCTTTGACACTTATATTGGAAATAAATACAACTGAAAGCCTAACAGTGTGATTTTGTTTTTACGCTGCCTTTACCAGTGTCCCAGCATCATGCCTTCACACATTATAACCACGTGGTATATGGTCAAGACTCCATTATTTACAAATTCCTTATGACTGCAATATTCCTGAGTGCAGCGTAAAAATACATTCACTCACTCAGTCAGTTACTCATTGAACACAACTGAAGGCAGACCTAAAGTCAAGATATTTGTACCTCCGCCTTTGATTTGTTGTTTGTACCGCAATTTTCCAGCTATATTGCGGACATCTACCTTTAAAGATTGATACATTAGTTTAACTCTGAGAGACCAAGATGAGGTGTAAAACGACCTAAACCTAAGGTCAATAGTTCAGTGCAAGTGTGCCCAATATTTGGAAATCGTGGTATCATGAGTATAATGAATGTTTGTTTGTTTTTTACATTTCATACTGCGGTGAATCTGTATTTCAAGTTTATCTTGACCATGCAAGTGTAGGAAGGTAGTCGTAAACGAAAGTAAAGATCTGGAAGACTTAATCAGCATATGTTTTGGGGAATCTTCCGTCGACCAGTCAACCACAAAAACGAAGACAAGAAAAAATACTGCAAATGTCGCATTCGATCATGTAGAATGGAACACACTAATAATCATCCGTTGGCCAATATCACTGAATGTTAGGTAATAGAAATCAACAATCCCCGTAAAAACTTCAGAAACTTCGACAACTTTTGTTATTATATAGTTTATGTACACAGTCATTAATGGTTCCTATAACAGACTGCAGGAACATTTTGGCATTGAACATGTTTATCCTGCTGCCATCCACACCTACTCAACACTCACTGGTCCATTAATGAAGCTTTCATAGAGAATTCCAGTTTGACTTCCTCTCAGCGTTCATTTCCTTTTCACATTTCAAATCACACTAGTCAATATCTGGAACGATTTTCTTGTAAGCAGATACGTTATCATGTCTGTGAATGCAAAGAATATCCCCTGCTGGAAATATGTTGTCAAGACTTGTACTTTTGCGTTTATGGCAAAGGTAGTTTTGATAGTGTAATTGTCTGGAAACAAGCCCCAAAATATCCTCTTTGGTATATCAGCATTTTATGACCACTTTATGTCTAGCATAGCGTCGGATGCATAAACCGGGAAAGCATGTCATAGCAATTTTAAAATATAGTCAGTCCCTGGTTTCACATCCGTGATCAGCCTGGTTCCCGAGGTGTGCTGTGCAGCGCTCGACGCTGCTACCAGGTAGGAATACATAATGGCGGCCTTCACTACTGAGCGACACACCATATATTTACTTCAGAAAAATCAGAAAGGTGGTAAGATTTTTCTTAACATTTCCATCGATACCATGACAAACTATACGTCACCAAAACAACGCTCCACGATATTTTGGGGCACGAAAACGTAATTAAAATGTAACACGATGGCGGTATCCAGTACTTCCTGGCCTATTAATAACGATGACCACTGACTGCCCAAATAATACCACTGTCATACGATCCAGTTTGAAGTCATAGGAAACCATCATATCACAGCATCACTTAGCCGTCATCAGAGGATTTAACTACATGGACCATCCCCTGCTGCTATACCTCGTTATGACGTCTCCATACGCGACAACGACGGTCGGAAACGTGTAGAATATACTGACGTTCATCCGACAGATGATTCGAACGCCATGTCTTCATATTGGGCATTTCTCGGATCCTGCATGACGTCAGATTTTCCTGCCTGTGCCTATCAAAGAGGCCTTCCTCGGTGTACCTTTGCTTTACAGGTAGCCACGTATTTCTTCACAAGTCGACTAATAACCGTGGGGTCAAGCTAGCACAGATGTTGCGACAGAGAAGATCCTGCTTCATAAATGGCAATACTTCGTGTATATTCTGGAGGTTTGGGTAAGTCAAGTACGTTAAGAGTTAGTACAGTCGTCTTCTGAAAACTATGGAGCACCATGGCCATTTCTTAGAGACGTTGCACTCCAGTATCCCAGGGTATATTTTGAACCGAAATTTCAAACAGATGTGACCTTTCATGCTGATGAATTAAAGTTCGTGTATGTAGTATTCAATGTGCATATGTACATTTAACAGAATCAGTCAAATTGCCTTTCTTTAGGAGAAGTGTTATTCAACCTTTGAGCGCCAAGGAGGCACATAAATTATATCAAAGACAGAATTTGAATAGTTAGGTAAATATTTTTGGACACAAGTCAGTCAAATGGTAGCTTTCGTACACCGACAGTGTAGGAGAGAGATTGAGGAAAACATAATGAACATTAAGACACTAACACCCATGCAATTAGCAGGTGGCGAAACATCCCTTCTTGATAAAACTGATTCATCACACCCAGCACTGGGACAACGGTCTGTAATTAAAACACTCTGGGCCTGACAATCGCGTGACTGACATCATGAGCACACATCGATCGTTGCCACATGACAGACTATCACCCTTGTCAGCGAGCCTCACTACCTGATCCCGTTAGTCGATTAATAGTCGCCTCGCCCAATAAGCATGTGTGGTTGCTGAAAACCAGTCAAAACGGTTTACGGGATACAAGAACTGGATATCTAGGTAGGTGCAATACACGTAGTCACCTTATGAAGAATGGAAGACGCCAAAACTCATAGTACGGAGTTGTCCATAGTCCCTTTAGGCATGCCAGACACCTGTGGCCGGTTGTTTCTCATAATTATTTCTTCTGAGACTGTCATCGCCACCCCTAGCAACTCACAAATGAGTAAACCGTCAAATTCTCAAAGTAATTTTCAACAACTGAAATATTGTTAAAAGTAGTTTACAACCTCGAGGGACGAAGGGTTGAAGCAGAGTGAGACAAGCCGAGGTCCCGTGGTTGATTTCCCGCATGGGAGCAGCGTTCGAAATAACCTCCGGCCCGGAGGCCCAGCGCCGGTTGTTATTGCATCGGGGAGCAGGTCCAAACATCTCCGGGTCCTTATGGCCGTCAGTAAATTATCTGTCAATTATTTTTAACTGGAATAACGCGTTCAGTTTTAGATGACATTTAGCGGCGTTCAACCAGCTATAAGTACTTCCAAAATGTAATGACAATAGGATTACCTCCTAATTAACTCCTCTGCGTGCCACAAGCTTCGCTTGATTCTGTATTGTGTACAATGTAGTCTGTTTTATTTGGGGCTTGTGTTTGGTTTGACTTTAACCAAATGGGCCTGGAGATTTCATTCAGGGCCTGTTGATTTTGAAGCCTGCATATAGCAGCGGGCCCTGATGGCCGGCTGGTAAATTAAACTATTACAAACACTGAATGGGAGCAATGTGTGAAACTGTTTTCTCATTATTCACTATCATTGCAGTGATATTGGTGAAATATTTCTGAAGGCAGTGTGAAACACATCTCTGGTCAAAAAGGGGCGATGCGGTAGCCTCGTGGTTACAACGTTCGCTCGTCAATTTCCCACATGGACACAATATATGAAGCTAATTTATTAGTCTATATGGTCTCCCCCGATACGATGACATGGCAACCAAGCCAGCTAGCGTGATCACCCGGTCCCGTTGGTCGCCTCTTATTACATGCATGGGTAGCTGAAGATCAGTTCTAACCTGGCCTCTCCTGTCAAGAAATATGTATCCATATAGTATTGTGGCAATATCGTTCCTCAAGCCGAAGACCCGGCGACATCCAGTTTGGATTTCGACTTTAAAGGGCGATGGGGTAACCTCGTGGTTAAAAGATTTGCTCGTCACGCCGAAGACCCGTGTTCGATTTCCCAAGTGGGTACAATGTTTGAAGCCCATTTCTGGTGTCCCCTGCTGTGATATTGCTGGAATATTGCTAAAAGTGGCGTAAACCCAACTCACTCACTCACTCACTCACTCGAATTCATATATTTTGACTTGAAGCTATTCAACTGGCGACTACTGTGATATAGCGTTTCCCAAAGGGTTCACGGATCCATGCAACACTGCATGTTACATGTTTTAGCTACCATGTGCTTCCTTGTAACCTAACAACAAAACGTTACTTCCCGAGGCACTTGCCTTGGATTAAAAGTACTTATCGTTTAGGACCTGATATCCTTAACTGTCTGGAGACCAGACCGGTTGAGATCTTTAATCCGCCATTATGCTGTGATGAGCAGCCAAATCACCGTGAACTCTCCATGATTCCATATATAGAAAGACGTTATCGGGTGGTAAGGTTCACAGACTGGGTTGCCACATGTCTTGGTATCCCAGATGGTAGATCCATTCATGGTTTTGGTGGGTATTTTTCCTTTAAAAATTGATAGGAAAAGTGATGATGGGGGAACACATTTTTATCTTTTGCTCTCAGAAATACAGCTTGGGAAGTGTAGCATGCGTAAATGAGTTGTAGATTCAGTCACACTCGTTCATACAGACACTCATACTTATAGTGGGCAAATGGATGATCTGGACGCGGCCAAGTCGAGATTATTTTTTTAAAATGGAAATAAAAAGAATGTTACGCGCACAAATGAAAGTGACGCGCCAGTGCCCGAGAAACATTTCACTTTTGTATTTGGCCTATATAATCGAGTCTGGACATCACGGTCTAGTTGACAAAATCATGAGCATCGATCTGCGCAACTGGAATACGATGACCTGTGTGAACCATGTCAGCGAGTCTGGTCACCAGATCCCGCTAGTCGCCTCTTACGACAAGCATGGGTCAGTTCCAACCCGGAAATTCAGGGGTCGGCAACAGAACGCATACACCTATATGTGAGGGTGTTTAATTGAAACTGTCATAAAATGATTGTGCGATGTATTTTATACGAGTATCACTGTTGTGTGTGTGTAGGTATATTTCTGAAACATACTTGTACATTACTACAATGGATTTGAAGTCTCGGGTTTAATTTGTATAACGGATCTCTTGGCAAAATTGAACTGTTGTCGGAATGAATGCGCACGTAAAATCTTCAAAGCTAATGTCCAGGAAATGAATCGATGTAAAGCTCTCATTACATCCTGATTGGACGTCAAATACATCCATGTTCTTACTATCGTGTTAATGCTGCGTTCGTGATTTATAAAATGGGGGCAAACAATGAAAAATGTATAAGAATATAGAAATGGCTCTTGCAGAGTTTTGATATTTCCGCAACATTTCTGTCTGGGTAAAAAGTGAAAATTGAGCATTGTCCTGATGTTTCATAAGAAGTGAGTCAGTCTAGTCGTAACCCGACGTCAGCAATATACCAGCAGCACTATCAAGGTAGGGAACCAGAAATGGGCTTCACGGGATTTGAACCCGGGCGGGGCGGGGCGTGACGAGCGGACACTTTAACAACTACGCTACCCCACCGCCCAATTTATTTCAGAATGTAGAAAATACGTTTAAACAATATCCCGAAAGCACCTCACTAAGCTCAGTTGTTTGCGTTTTTTTATTTTTTTTATATTTTTTTTTTATTCGCTTTTGTGTTTTTATATTGTAAATCGTCACACATTTTAGAAGCTACCCTGAAAGTATTCATAGTATGTTATGATTGCCATTTGAAAATATGAGACATAAGAGCAAACATAGTGAGGCACATTGTATTTCCTAATCGTCTTCTTGTAACACATTTGTATCTTTGATAGCGACAAATGTTATCAATGATAAATGACCCTCAACGCGCGGGGTTATTTCCGGTAGGCCGCAGCGCGTGACGGAAGCCTTTGTTGATTGTTGCCAGGGGCAACGTTCTGTCTCTTTGCTGGTCTATACGGAGTTAAAGGTAAGAGCGTCATTGTCGCGCAACCGGTAAGAGGGGACGGAGTAGACATAGAGAGGCCTCTCGTGTTGGCTATAAGGTATTAAGTTGTGCACATAAAGGGTATTCGCATTACCCATTTCATTATTTCTGTCAATAGGAACCGTATTTTTGGCAGCATCTTTGTCGACGTGCACGATGACGACGGTGAACGTTGATACCAAAACCACCGAGAGGGTGTGTCCGATGAAGATGCCCAGCTACTCCTATAACTACCCGTCCCTGAGGAAGGTCCAGCTAGCCGCAGTAAAGGAGGGCTTGTTCCATCCAAACCTCCCGACCTTTCGCCGTATGGACATGGACACAGCCGGACATAAACTCCCGGACGAGCACTGTAGGACAACGACAAGCAGTGGTCCAGGTGAGACCATGTCCCACTGTGCTATCATCTATATCGCATATATGTTTGTTCAGGTTCATATTCGGGCGGTGGGGTAGCCTAGTGGTTATGGCGTCCTCTCGTCACGCCAAAGACCCGAGTTTGATTCCCTACATTGGTACAATGTGTGAAGCCCATTTCTGGAGTCCCTGGTCGTGATATTGCTGGAATGTTGATAAAAACGACATAAAATGTAACTTATTCATTCAGGTTCATATTGACAATGAACACACATGTACACCTTGAATTAAAGATGACGCTAAACCTCATGGCACATGAATGTTCATGCAAACGACTGGTGGAAATTGCCTGTATGTGAGACATACCTTTACAAAACCACGTTTCGACCTTCAGAAAATAAATCAGAAAGCCATTTTATATATTGTACAGTTGTATAATTGTATACAACATCTACATTAAGTTACGATTTCAGTCATAGACCATTTAATCTTGTTTTGGTTCATTTTTGTCAATGTGTTATTAAATATAAGATCACTTCAGTCTCAGGCAAATACTGAAGAAACGTTGATAACAATGTTACAATTGTCCAAGCTCAACAGCAACAATATCTGTGAGGTGCTTTGTGTGAGAGCGAATATGATTATCACAGCTAATCCCCTGATATCCCGTATTACCGATAAACCTCAAGCAGAACCGTCGACAAATCTGATAATAATCTGGCCAAGTGACCTTGTTTGTAGGTAGCCTAGATGGTAAACGAAAAACTATGACTTGATTTATTCCTTGAATTACCCAACATGTATTTATAATATAACTTGATTAACATGTAAACAATATCTGATCATCTGGTGATCCTGGTGATTCCCTTACATATTTCCACATAATTTGGAAAAAATCATTAATATACTACTGACTCATATTTATTAAACCAAACAGTCCATAAACATAGGTACCAGTCAAATGGATTAAGAATACAACAGACCTGCCAAAGGTAAATTTGAGGTTATGAGCTAGAACTCGTTCTGAAAACACAGTGTGATCATCAAAGTTTCATCTCCTCTGAATAATTGATGCAACTGGCAAGGACCCGATACCAGTGTACAAATGCAGAGTCAGCAATGACAATCTTTCATCCACAGCTACATGGAAAGGATGATTAGTGTGTGAGCGTTTGGGTATCCCAGTGTTAAAGCGCTCGTACGTCAAGCCGAAGGCCCGGGTTCGATTCCCCATATGGGCACAATGTGTGAAGCCCATTTCTGGTGTCCCCCGCCGTGATATTGCTTGAATGTGCTAAAAGCGACGTAAAACAGCTCAGTGACTGATTACTGTGAAGTGTTTACAACCACAAATTGTTTATATCGGAATCTTTGTCACTGCACAGTAGGTTGTCTGTATGATATACCTATCTTTAGTTTGCCTGTGTTGTCTTAATCAACCGGGCTATTCTGTAAATGACATACTTGTGTGTTGAGTAACCTCTACAGTGAAAGCCTAACCCGGGTCGATTTGGGTAGATCGATAATTTTAGTTCAACTGGTACTTATCTAACGGGGCATAACACTATGAGCTGAACGAGTAGTATTGGTTGGGTCAGTGCGTTAATCCTCGCAACAACTAGATCGAGTAGAAAAAGCCCCGGCGATTAGCTTATCTTGCGCTTAGGTTTTGAACTGATCCGTCACAAACCCGTGGCCAATGCATGATCGACAATATCCCGGCAGTGTAAATCTAAAACCAAACAACACAAAGTTAAATTATTCATACCAGAAAGCAGTTTCCTGATTTACAATGGCTGGCGACCAGCTAAATTTATTTCCGTGTACAAGTTAAGTCCGGCTGTAGTGCTTCAGAAGACAGCTTGATTTGTATTTTCGTATCACACGCTGACATATTACTAAAGCTATAGGCTACGAGAGCCGGGTGTTGACGATAACTGGTACGCGGCGATAACTGGTCGCTAGCCAGTAGGGTTTCTGATTGAGGAGTTTCATGAGAAAAAACAAAAACAATATTCTGGGTTGTACTCTACGGCAAAATGCGATAGAATTAAATATAGAAGATCTAACATAACCCATGTCTTGTTTAACTCAGTTTCTACCTTGAGAAAAGTCCAGTTTTGTGATAACGCGTGGATATCAAAATCCTAGATCCCTTGTCTTTTGTTCCCACTTAGCGTGCTCACACCAGCTGCCATTTTCTTTGTCAAGGGGGGCTACTCTAGTTGAAAAAGTGTAAGTTGTCTTGCCTCGCTTTCGAACGTGATTTACAATCTAGATACGATAGAGAGAGGTTCGATCAAGGTTCAACATTTTGCGGACCTCTTTTGACTCTCTCGCCGACTGAGTTCTGTCTCCAAACTACAGCAAAGTCTTTACTTTCATCGTCATTCATTACATTCCAGTGGACTTCAAGCGAGCGACAACCACAATGTTCCAGTCTCCCAAACAGCGTATGTCCAGTTTGGTAAGTGGCTGTCACAGGGTCATATAACATCAAAGTTGATGTATGATTGTTAAATATTTCCCTTCTTACCCTGTGTAGTTACAGAGGTAGCGTGTCTACCCGATAAGTCACATTGTGATCACACTGAAAATTATGTGGCCGAAGGACCACCATCTTCAGGTAAACATAGTGTTAATTTTAGTTATGTTACATTTGTCCAGTCAGGTCAGGAAACATCGGGTTAATTAGCATTGTGGTACATGTAGTTAATGTGGGGAATTATGGGGTTAGCTATTCTATTCTAGTCCAGCGAATCAGATAAACACTGTGTTAATTTGCGCTCTGGTTATCTATTAGATCTACTTCTCAGCTAAACATGAATTAATCTATTCGCGCGTTAACCATGGGTTATATATACTGAGAAAAAAATAAGGGATGATATTAGGTTGTGAAGAACCCTGAAGAAAAGAATGGAACACTTGTGCTTTCATGTGGTCCCTTACTTTTCCACTTAGCATATGTCTCTACATCTGGACAGTCTGATTGTTAGTTAAGTGTGATTAAATGGAGTAACCTTTTATAATTGTTCATCTATATCCGCTCGAAAGGTGAACATGGGATTAAATTCCGAAGTACCTTAGACTTAGGTAACCTTAGTGCAGTGTTAAAAAATGGGAGTTGGGTTAACCTTAGTAAAGGTTACTTTGTGAAAGGAGCCCCAGATATTCATGTAACAACTTGGTTAACTTGTACAAAGGTACACAAAGCAGATATGTTCCTCCTGTAATAAAACAGGCTAAATGTTGCAGTGGTAGATCAGTCGGTCTGCAGGGAAACTAAGGATCATAAGTCAGTTCAACTGGCATTGTAATTGAAACCACTATCAATATCCCTAGTCTAGGCTGAGCAGACTGATTGTTCAGGTGGTTTCGAGGACAGATACTCGCTAACACACCACTTGTACTTCCGTTAGCTCCCGATCCAAGCCGATCTGTGTAAGTTAACTGAGCACCTTGTTATCTTGTCTCCAGTAACTCACGACTCAGTACCTGGCTGTTTACCTGTCAAGGATGGTAATCGATACACCCATTACATATATTATCGATCTGTTGTATTCCGAGATTGAAACTTAATACCTTTTACATACTTAGATCGACCTCCTGGGATGTATGATTAGAATGACTGTGTAGTGTACTGTTTAAATGTCATGTCTTGATAAACAAACAAATACGTCTATATGAATAACGTTGTTAAGGGGCCGATCTTTCGATATTTTGATCATAGGGTCCTTCTGTTGGTGAAAATGTTTGAAATATGTAATTAGACCTAGCTGTGTCTTTTTCTTTTTTTTTAAAAAATGTACTTTTATAGATGTTTTGAAACATCACGTGTTGTGGGTGAGAAATGAAAGGCAACCATCCTTTAGATTGTTTTCAGCTTTGACGAGAATAAACCGTATTATCTGAAATCAGAATATAAAAGAAAATTTTATCCCCTACCCTCACGTGTTTTCTTCATCAAACTCTATGTACGTTCACTGTGTAATCGGTGGAGCAGTTTTTGTGAATAGTATTGTCAAAAAGACACCATATTCGTTTAGCCAGAAGTACAACATACTTGTAATGATTGAATTTAGGGTTTTTGTGTTTGTAGTATTTGTTGTTATGTTGTCACAACTGAGATTAGATACCCTGGGTATCGTATACTCCCCAGGGAGTTGGGAGTGATGATTAGGAAGCATTCGGATCCACTGATTATGAATCAGATCGATCACCTTTGAACATGTACTATTACTAGATAATATTATATGCTATTGGTAAATGATGCTAATAATATGAATAATATCTGTTGCAGAATATCACGGACACAGGTCGCGAGCTCCACAGATACTACACAACACCAGAAGAATTAACGTGAGTCAAATGATGTGAACATTATCAAAAGGGAATGCTGGAAAACTCTCGAGTTGGATGAGATTACGTGTAAAGCAATGCGTCGAGTCGACTTTAATTCGACCCAAACAGTATGTTCGAATCATGTAAATACATGTACATAAAAAAAATAATTGACACCATAATCCTTTAGCAACACGGTTATTTCATATGCAGAGAGCAGCCTGAAAGAACTTGAGCAACCTGAAAGATCTTACAAGGTCATGTTCTAACAGACAGCTATTGTGACGTCACAACTCTTATTGTGACGTATTGTTTGACGTCATAGTCAGGATTGTTCTGCAACTTTCCTTCTCGATTTCGTCATGTTTTCTTTGTGATGTTACATAGAGTTAGAGTATCCAAGGAACAGTAAAGCTGCATTTTGATAAATTTAAATAGTCATACTCGCTATAGCTAGATATGAATCTTCCGATAAATGATAACTTCAACGACAATGCGATATTGTGAAGACTGGGCGTTCGCTCGGCACGCCGGGGTTCGATTCCCCGCATGGGTACAATGTGTGAAGCCCTTTTCTGGCGATATTGCTCGAAAATTTCTAAAAGCGCCATAAAACTAAACTCGCTCACTGATGCAGATGAATCCAAGCTTTGGCTACACAAGCAAACTAACACTGCAGAGTGTGTGTAACAACAAACTGCTCTCCGCAGTGTTCATTAATAACGCATGTTATTTCACGGTCGGTGATTTTGATACCCACGTTGCTATAAAACGTCAACCCAGAGCAGTGTATACCGACAACAATACCTGACATGAAACGCTGATACTAACACAATACACTACTCCACAAGCCATGAAGTTACCTGGTACGACGAGTGTACATAATACACCCCTACACCGCACCTCACGCCATTCGTGTCAAAACACACAATACCGTTTTGCAATGATAAATGATTCGGGCCAGGGGAGATAACTTCACCTTATTGTGAAACCCACTGAAAAAATATCAAAATGATTAATTATCACAACCTTGAAGTCTAATCATTGCTCCGTTCAGATGTAACTGGTGACCCTCAGTTTAATTCAGAAGCATAGTATCATCGGTTAGATAACACCTCTGGCAGCAGATCTACGTGATTAACGGATCGATAGGGTATATGTATTGATTTAATGTTGGCTCGCGACACGCGACGTATGATGTTATCGATCTGCCTTGCGAGATAAGACTTTTTACTTTTCTTGGGTCAGCGTGCCCTGAAGTTAATTATTTGTATATAAAAGGTCTTGTTTGGACAAAGACATGTTACGCGAGACGTGGACAAATACAAAATTGGGGGTAAAAGAGTTTGTATTTAATTGGGTGTGTTATGTTGAATACACTCTATAAAACAACTGAAGAAATCAATATCTTCTTCCCGACATCGAACTTTCAACGCACTTCCTAAATATTATACAACACAGACTGACAAAACGCATACATCACGTGACCGAAATGGGTGCGTGATTATATATATTTGATTTGTGCACACATTGACGTCAGTACAATGCGTTTCTTCGTTTCACACTCCCAAACATTGTCGAATACCCACAATCGCAAGTAAGTGTTTTGATGTAAAGGTCCGAGAATCGAGAACGAAGTTTTTGACGGACAAAAATCTAAAAGTAATTGGTTAAGTTGTCTTGGCTTTAAACGTTAAGCTTTTTCTTCAGTCTCATGACGCTTAAACTATCCTTGCTTATTGTCGTGTTAAACAATAGAGGAACTTAAAATATTCATAATTAACACGAAGCGATGTAAGTTTTTTGTCGTAATGTAGGACATACAGAGATTAATACAATTCAGGTTTACAACTATGTACGAGACGAATGAAAGTATGGATATGTACAAAACTGTACATACAAGCATACGTTTGTAATAATAATTATTATTTTGTTATTTTTAAAAAGATTTTAGGTTTTCTTGGCTATAAATCATACCCATTAAGTCCTCAAAGGATGGGATGTCACCCTCGGTGGCCATCGGTAGCATGTCAACAATAGTTCTGTTTCAACTGACCTCCATCAAACATGACTGCAGTTCTAACAATGAGTTTTCGAACAATCTTTGGCAGTAATATATTTTATGTTTGGGGCTACACTTTCTTAGTACAGATTCTAGTACATTTATTAGTTTGAGTCCCACTTGGAATTCGAACCCACACGCTCAGGGTCAAGTACCCAATCGCCAGGGCCTAGATTTTCGAAGCTCTCTTAGCGCTAAGTGAGTGAGCGAGTGAGTTTAATTTTGCGCCTCACTCAACAATATCCAAGCTATATCGCGGTGGTCTGTAAATAATCGACTCTGGACCAGACAATGCAGTGATCAACACCATGAGCATCGATCTTAGCGCTATCTTAGCGCAAAGAGAGCTCCGAAAATCTGGGTCCAGCACATAAAGTCAGTCGTGTAACCCGCTAAGCCATCGCTATTTCCACTGCGGCTTCCAAAATATAATATAATCCCAAATATTACATAATTAAATTTGACCACTTCCTAAATGGTACTGTGTATTCATGCTTTCCATTAGCTTTCTCACTGGAGTGATTTTACAGTTTAGCTATCACGTATTTACATTTACAGGAAAACACGCCAAGAATGGTCGAACTTCCTCAACAAGTCTCCAGAACGGTATGATATCAAGCTGCCAGAACTCCCAGAAAACAAAGGTACTACAGTGTATTGTATAGAGTAAAAACCCTTTAATCCGAATGAATACCTGACACGTAAAGAAATGATGAATCATGGAAGTTATAAAATATCGCATTACTACATGTGTTGATATATACCATTCGCAACAAGTAGGGAATATTGGATTTACAAGATTGATAAAATGTAAATGACGAAGGCACGGAGGAAACAGGTGTTGAAGAAAAAAATAAGGGAAGATGAGACAATTTATTCCATTCCTTTGGAAATGTTTCATCTGTATGGAATATACAACCAAAATCTTTCTCCTATGTATCTGAGTTGGGTAGTGGTATGCTCGCAAAATGATATCCCCTACTCTTTTCGAATAGCATATGTGAAGGTTTCTGATTGACAAACTAATTTTAATCAAACACTCTAAGCATTGCTGAAACAAATTCACGTGAAGGATTCAGTGACATTCCGAGAACGAATTTAAGCGAGTGATTCAATGAATGGCATGATTCTGAAATTGACTGTAATAATATATGCTTCAATGTTTACAAGGCAAACAAATAATAATTATATACATATACACATACTCTTATACATTTATTCTTCGATATTGTAAACACGTAATAACAAAAAATTAACAAAATTGTAAATGCAGCTGGTAAAATAGCCGGATTCACATTCGATAATCTTTCACATCTCTATGAGCGCCAAATACTTTCAACGTCTGAAAAAATCTTTAATGACTCAACGCATTTTTAAATACACTGTCACCTTTTACCTTCTGGCTGCCGACACATTGCGAATCACCAAGGCTAAAGGAGCTCGAAGGTGTTTTGTACCTCAAAATATTACAATTTTTAACAAATGTTGAATGTCCAGTTATCATTTTATTCATTTAATTATTTTAAGCACAAACTTATCTCCTTTTCTATTTGTAGTAATTGCATGAGTTTTTTTTTTCATTTTATCCAAGCTCTGTGATCCAAAACCGATCCTTTTAAGGTAATAAAGTATTGTCTATATTTGAAGATGAACCTGGTAAATAAATACACCGTAAAACACTATGGTGATTTAAGGCTGTATATTTATTCATTTTTCATATTTTGTTTCCCTTATAGATCTCCATTTCATGGGATATGCCGTGCGGTACCTTCGTCCTGAGGTTACGCGGTCATGGAGGGTAGGTTCCCAGTGACGTCCACCACTGGTGAATGGAAGAGTTATGTCCCTTGACTTGATTGTGTGGCTAAGAGTGAGAAGCTGTCAGATGGCTGCTTT
The DNA here is from genome assembly GCF_037392515.1 of Haliotis asinina. Lineage (NCBI taxonomy): Eukaryota > Metazoa > Mollusca > Gastropoda > Lepetellida > Haliotidae > Haliotis > Haliotis asinina. The sequence continues at coordinate 16,560,622 of NC_090291.1, forward strand.
ATGAGTTTACCTCATGCCATAATTTAGTCATGTGTATCTGCCAAGCCATCTAACGCTTACAAACCTTAAAAAACAAAACATTGGGTTCAGGGTCGTAATGCCCCGGGGGCACTTGTCTTGCTCACGCTATCAACCATTCGTCAAAACTGAAGAAGAGCGCACGATTTGGAAAATGCTTAATGACAATATGCGTTTTTCGCACACATGGAGGGGACACTTTGTAGTTTGCCTTGATAAAGTCGGAATACCGATATTAGTGGCCTAAGACAGTTTTCCCTAACGCACATTAAAGTACGGGCGGTGGTGTAGCCAAGTGGGTACAGCGTTCGCTCGTCACACCGAAGACCGAGTTCGATTCCGTACTTGGGTGAAATGTGTGCAACTCAATTCTGGTGTCCCCCGTCGTGATATGGCTGGAATATTGCTAGATGCTATGTAAAACTATATTTACACACTGACGATAAAGTAATGACGCCATTCCACACTGAAAGCACTTTTGAGTTAACTGTCATATCTGAAGGGTCTCTTTGGTAAATAAAGTGTCAAACGTGAAATATTCTATAACGATATTATAATAATGACGCTGGATAATATGGGTTAGATAGACTTCATGTGCCTCATTGCCTGTTTGCTCCTTTTCTTTGTTAAGCGCCATACTCAGTGATGTTCCAGCCGTATTTTATACCAGTGGCTAACATGACTCTTAAGTCACCTCTTACGACAATCACGGGTTCCTAAAAATCAATTCTAACCAAAACTTTCACAGGTCTAGGTGATCCAGATAACTGTATTCCAGACAAACATCATCATGTCTCATCATAACATTTTGTATATTTAAGTACACTTTACTTATAAATACCTTCACAGGCTTATATTATCCTGGTGTCTATATTGGCCAATAGAGATTGACGCCATATTTATTTAACTCGGACATTTGTGATAGCAACCCAATTATTGCACAGAACAACCTCTGATGGCCAACATCGGAACATATAATTACGATATTTCCAATTTGAATGAAAGTATGCTTGTCTTGATATGGCAACACAAACCACTATGAAGATAAAGCAGAATTTTATTATGAACTTTTTTTTTTTTTTTTGCTTTTGTTTTATTTATTTATTTTTTGTTTTGTTTTTTTCTGGTCATAATAAACACCGATGTGGCCAGTTATCAGAGATGTCCGAGTCCAATGTAATGTACATACCTATGTTTGCATTGTTTTTTCAGTACACACTGAGACAGGAGCCTATGATGGATCAGTACGGACAGCGACCAATGCCAGCGAATGTCTTGTGAGTAGACCACTCGAGCTTGTTACACGATTAATAATTATTTGCTAATACTTTTTATTGGTTTCATGTTGATCGTGAGTCACCTGGATGAGTAAATATGTTTGATTTAGAATTACTTGGAGAGATACTTCAGTGGTTAAACAAGCGGCAGGATCACCATTACAAGGGAGATAACTCGAATCCATAGTTGCCTATGAACTCGGCATTATATGCTGAGGGTTTGAGTTCCTATCAGGGTGGAAAACTTGATTACATTTTCATTTTGGATCGGCGATTTACAGGATCGAGTAGAACATTAGCGAAATCCCTTACACATTTATGATAAATATTTCTCTCATCACATACATTTACAATAACATAAAAGACAATTATGAAGGCGTCAATCGTAAGGTTGTGTATATGTGAATTTTTTATCAAGGTTAGCACTAACTGTTGTGATAAAATACAACATTTATTTGATTTAAAGACTATCGAGAAAACCGATTACTTCATACTATTGGATACCAGTACTACTACTGCGCCTTACGGCGGAATTGTTAAATGCGATGATGCAGAACATGTAAATCCACACACACGCGACATTTCCAGTATTCAAATCAGCTCCAGGTTACCTGCCGCTACCTTCTACAAGGTTTTGTTAGACTCAGTGGTGGAGTGTTACGAAAAACACCGAGGATAAGTTTACTTAGACTGAAATCAGTTCACACCAATAATTATATGTTACTATCAGAGAAAAAAGACGAGAACGCCCTTTTTGGAGATCGGAATATTGTGTGAAAATTCAAAAATCAAACACGACATTGAATTCGAGTATTGTTTTGTTACGTTTCAGCGCCCGTTACCGTGACACGTATCCCCAGTACAGCAGGAACATCGCATCCGAAGCTTGGCGTTAACATCGTTACCGTCTCGCCCTTTACGTCATTTATTTATTCACCCTTTGCATTTTTTATATTTAAACAAAAAACAAAAATGTCTCTAAATGTTTGGTTTAAGTCTTACGAATTTACTTCGAGATTAGCCATGGCGAACGCGTATTGTTTGGAAGAAACCAGTATCAGGTAATTGTATAGAATTATATCAGAATTATATTGATAAGGTAGCTCATTTATGTAACCATGGTAACCGTTCATTATCAGTAATGACAGTTTCAATTACAAATCACTGGTTCAGGCGTTTGAATATTCTAAATCACAGTATACATTCACGAGCCCTAACTGGATACTAGTATCAGTTCTCACCTCTACTTTCGTTGTACAAGAATAATCATGTACTGTAATTTCGTATTTATCAGAGGTAAAATCATGCATATGAGATTATGTTTCTGTGCATTCACTCACAACTGTATTAAGCCTACACTCGTGAACAATATTGTATTGAACGTCAGTATTAAAACAAATGCATCGGTTACAATTCTAAGTCAACGCTATCGGAGCAGTATTGTATTGAATGTCACTATTAAACGACTGTATCATTACAATTCTAAGTCAACGCTATTTGAACAGTATTATTTTATAATGAACCTCTTTATTGAATAGCAGTATTAATTATCACAAGTATCATTCCACGCCTCTGTACAGAATTTATATGTTGTATTGCATCTCTGTACTAAACACCAGTATTATTGATTATACGTTTAATTCAATGACTACTAAACAATATTTTTGGTAGTTCGCCCTTGTATTGAACTGTATTAAACAAGGCTCAACGCCCCATGAACAGTATTACAAATGTAATTTAACCATTTCTGAACAATGTGATGTTCGTATTTCACCCTTGTATTCAATAGTAATGGACATTAGTCACTAATAAACGCACTGTGACAGTATTATAAAATTTAATTCAACGACTTATGAACAATATCATTTTTGTATTGCGCCCAGGTAGATCGGTTAAACAGTCGTGAACAAGAGTCACCGTCCTGTGAACAGTATTATCAAGTTTAATGCAACAACTTCTGAACATTATTATTTTATATTGCACCCTTGTATGACAGTATAGTGTATAGTCAACGTCCTCCGAACGGTATTATCATGGTAGTTTACAACAGTATACGAAACGCGTATACCTGGGTATATACATTTATGTATTGTCTGTATATTTTCTGTTAATCTACTCACCTGTGATTTGGTTTACCATATTACATATGTTGCTTGAAAGGACATTGTAATCATATACCTTTGTATTATCACAATTAATATTTGTCACCCAGTATGCTGTTGTACAAAACCTTAAGGCTACCTTAAGACTGGTGAGCTATGGGAGTTACGGCCACCTTAAAACGCTAAGATCGTTTTGTACAACGGCACCCTGATAGGTAGCTTCCTAAGCTTATAACTCGTCCTCGCTGACAGTCACCTACCGAGCCAGTATTAAACTTTGCTCAAGTATTTTACATTTGTATGACTATGTTTGTGTTTTTGTTGTAAATAAAGCCACTGAATCGTATTTTATCTTTTTCATTATCTTTTATGTGTTACTGCTATAACACTAAAAGAAATCTTAAAGTTTGGTACCAATGCTACGCATGCCATGGAGAGAGACAGGCGGATATTATGCTTGAAACACAGTTAAGGTTGACCTGGGATTTGAAAACCAGCTGTTGGGTGGTACTAAAGCATATGGGTGAGTGAGTTGGGGTTTACATAGCTTTTAGCCATACTCCAGCAACATCACGACGGGGGACACTAGAAATGGCCTTCAAATATTGAACCCATATGTAGGGAATAGAACCCGAGCCTTTGGAGTGAAGAGCGAACTCTTTAACCACTTGGCTACGCCGTTGCCCCATTAAACAACATGAACTCGTTTATATGAACCGTACGAGTTAAATCGTTCGGATTAATGTTTAATGTTTAAACAATTCAGGGGAAATTATTCTGAGCTAAAATGTTTCGTTATCTTTTTATTACGTTAAGCGTGGATTACAAAGGAATATTGACGAACGATACGTGTATGTGGAGTTTTAGATTTGGAGCCTTGTTGATGTAACACGAAAGGAAGAGTTGCATTTATGTTTGATATAAATAGTTATAAGATTTTTTAACGGATTCTTTGATTCACGCGTATGTACATGGTACCTTCTACTGGCCTAGTCCACAGGAGATTAACACACCAGTGCTTAGATGCACTACTGATCAGGGACGATTTACCTACTTACAACATGCTTATTCCGACATGTTTCAAGTATGAACTATGTTTTAAATAACTGATGAATTTCATACGATTGATATTTCGTGTGTGAAGTCTTGAGGTTCTCTGTGATAGTGATTGAAAGGCATGCTACGTTCGTTCAGTTTATCAATTATACAAAGGATCGACCATTTGATTTTTTTAATTGCTCTGGATATATTTTCATATGCAACAGCTAATTTGAAAAGAAAGTATGTTTGCTTTTTACCAAGATATAACAGTCTCCTGCTAACAAAGGATGCTGTTGTTCACAGAAAGTATTATTTCATTTTTTGATATTTTTATTGTTGTAACTCAACAATATTCCAGCCACATAGTGGTAGTCTGTTAATAGTTGGGTTTGCGGCCTGGAAATAATCGAGTCTGGGCCAGACAATCCATTGATCAAATGCATGAGCATCGATCTACGTAGTTAGGATACGATGACATATGAAGATAAATTCTAAGCATGCGTGAAGATCCATGTTAGAATTGATCTTCAGTCATCGTATTCCATGTGTAAAGATCGATGCACATGCTGTTGATCAGTGGATTGCCTGGCCCAGGCTGGATTATTTCCAGGTCGCTGTCACTATAGCTGGAACATTGCTGAGTGCGGCGTAAAACTAAACTCACTCACTCATTCAGTCCTAAGCATGTCTTGAACATCCTGTCTCCATGCGAAATGTTTTTAATCTGACTAAACAAGACACCATCTATGAAAAAGAAAAATTTATTTCCGTTGTTTCAGCACGTCCACATGTTCATGATGCTACAATGAAACTATCCACTCATTACATGAACTGGGTGAAGGTTTAAGTACATTGAAGAAATGAAGTAACGATGCGAATGTAACATGTTCACTACAAGAAATCTCATTCTGATATAAAACAGGTCCCACACACACAAGGTGTTATTTAAACCATACCTACAAGTCGCAGGGTTATTATCGCTCTTTCACACTGGACAGATTTCTTCATCCAGATTCACCATTGAAGATCATGCTACATCCCTTAGATGCGATTTTTGGTATTAAGTACAGTTGCACAATCGGAACGGATGAAACAATAGGTCGAAACCTCCGGATCCTTGCTAACCAGTCATACGTTTAAAAACGTAACTGAAATAGATATTCCTCATAACAACAAACGACCAGAACTTCTAACATTGATATTTCTACACCTTAAGCTAGTACACTACTCCATTCCTAATCATCCTAGATGATGAATATTCATGAGGCACGTATACTTTACATATACACAGGGTAGTTCATTGTCAAGCCAAGCTATTCACACACATTCACCGTAGGTCAAGCATTATAACTCCTCCCGGGGCAGCTTCGTGCTGCTCTCTGAACGAGCGGGGATCACTTTTCCCACGGGTATGTGTTTAGTAGGATTGTAGTTCTTGATCGATGAGACCATGAAGTCGAGGATGTTCATTTTCCTTAAGAAGAAGTCTCGCTGTTTCTGCGTCAAGCCTGAACAAAACATGCGAGCATGAACAGAGACAATAGGAAGTAATAAGGACAGAATGGTCTGTGAGCAGTGAACAAGTTGTCTAACCATGCTGGGACATAAAAGTGATACCAGCTACGAATTTGCCACATTCGACAAACACGTTATGAAATAATTCAAATAATGTTCAAAGTGACGTTAACCCAGATGACTCTCTCCCTCACGCCCCCCACCCTCACTCACTCACTCACTCACTCTCCCACTCATCCTCACCCTCTTACACACTCACACTCATCCACTTACTCAGTAACCCACTACCCTCTGACTTATTCATCCACCTACCAACTCACCCACCCTGGTACCCACTGTCTTACTCATTCACTCACGCTCGTACATACTGACCCACCCACTTACTCACTCACTCACCCACTCGCCCTAGTACCCACTCATGACCTCACTCAAGACCCACCATCGACATCGTTGACCATTTCAAGTAAGGCTTCGCGCTCTTTATTCATGGGCATGAAGTTGCTTCCGGTTTCGATCATCCGTTCAATCAACTCGGTGTAGTACTCGGCAAATCTGGATAAAAGAGGTACTTTTACAAAACGAACTGACGTGCGTGCTTAGCAATGACATATGGTACTTGAATTCTGGTAAACATGTGTTGATGGCAGACAGAGACGCATTTGAGGAAAAGTGGTTGCAAGGCGTGCGAGGGAGTTGTCAGAATAAGTAGAAACGGCATTCTGTCACACGGTGTTATGTATATTTTAATGACAATAACGGCGAGGCAATTCTTCAAAATAATAAAAAAATGTTACCGCTTATCTCAAATGTAGCACTGCTCAAAGACACTTAACTATTACACTAGTGTTAATAGTGTGATGCTACCTGTACCCATTTCTTACTCTTGGTCAACACCATAGACTTACTCAGCCTCCCAGGGATGTCGTAGATCTGCACCCGCCAGTTCAGATATAGCCTGCCTCTGGGAAAAGCATATACCAGTGAGGATCAGTCAAACTCTATGAAATGTGAGTGACATCGGTTTAACGGCCTGATCAATACTTAAATTTTATTGCATTTTTCATTTGATATGTGAGAGGCACACAGAGTAGTGAAGTCGCCCAGCGTCGTGAAGACCGGCATATCGGCATAAAATAGTATTCACCCAAAGTGTCCTCCATGGATTCTTCTTCTTAGCCAGTTGCTCTGTCCCTGTGCTTTGCCAGTGTTTGTTGGAATGTTTGTTTATTTAGAATCGTTACTAATGTACTAAAATCAAACCCAACGACGTCACACTGTCTTCCGGTCGGTCATTTTGTGAGATTGTATGTGGCAGTACACATAAACGAGTTCTTAGTGTTTTATACTCACCATTTTAGGTACGTTCATATCTTTTATTTGGGGAACATACTTCGTGAATATGTCGTCAAGCTTCTCAATACGACCAGACTGAAACATACAAACCATCACTCACACGTGATCTCATTTAAATCAAATCTAGTTACAAACTAATGAGTTTAAATCCTTCAACTTGTTCGGTATTTGTTTTGTGATTCATGTTTAACATTCCAGTCAGCAATGTTAACGCAATGTGAAGACAGTCTGTAGCGTCCAAACAATGATTTATATAAATAACTGACCACAGGTTCATTAAATTATCTCTGACTACCAAATCTGAATAGGCCTATTCTATTCCGGGATGACTATATTAGTTTACACTTAATCCAGCTGTACAGTGCAATCCGACTAGGACGCAGTTTACTTCGTGATGCTTATGGGGTAAAGATTGACCCCCAGCTCTTTCCGGGCAGATGCTCTATCCATTGCTCCATCATGCGGCCATAAATGCTTGAGAAAGACATTCGCATAATGTCTAACTGCTATTTCTACATAGTAATCATACGTCTGGGTTGACTATCATTGTCTTGGTTGAACGACGTCAGTCCCTTTAAAAATTGAAATAGTTTCATTTGTTTGACAAAATGTAACACTATTCTTGTGCTAACGAGCATTTCCATATCAACATAATAGAACAATTTGACACTGGCACATCTGAAAGTGTGAAAAAGCGGATAACACGAAATATACACGCAACACCCCGGGAAATCAAAACAGGGGAGGTAATTGTACACAGGGGAGATAACCACGTATGTCACATACCCGAGGTTCGAGCCTCCCGTTCACTTTCCTCCACAAGTTGGTCTTCTCGTTGACAAACAGTAGGAGGGCCTCCGGGTGGATCTTACTGCCGTACTGAAACACACAGATTCACACTGAAAAACACAGATTCATACTGAAACACACAGATTCATACTGAAATGTGAATCCATTTACATCATAGCTAACTTGGGTGTAACCAGGTACGTAGCTTCCTATACACTGCTGTAATCAAAGTGAGTGAGTGAGTACTAAGCAACATTCCAGCTATATGGCGGCGGCCTGTAAATAATGGATTCTGGACCAGACAATCCAGTGACCAACAACATGAGCATCGATTGGGAACCGATGGCATGTGTCAACCAAGTCAGCGAGCGTGACCACCCGATCCCGTTAGTCGCCTCTTACGACAAAGCATAGTCGCCTTTTATGGCAAGCATGGGTTGCTGAAGGCCTATTCTACCTCGAGACCTTCACTGGTCTGTAATCAAAGTAGAAGATTCCTATAAACTATTGCAACCAGATGCATACTACCTTTCAAGACCTTCCTGTAAACGGCCCCACCATACCAGCATCTTCCTACTTAAGGCAACTCTTCTAAGAGCTTCCCGTATACGGTGTAACCCTAGGAAAACACCCCCGTACAAGGTGTAACCTAAACAAAGCTTATGAATACGTTATAAGGGTGTAACCAACCCACCAAGAACTTATCATGCTTATTATCCGCTTCATACCAGAACACGGCTGGGTTTCCCTGGTGACCAAATCTGGAAATACACAAACCACCATAAACGGGGATCTAGACAAGTGACCACCCGCTCTGGACAGGAGCAGATAGATCAATTAGGTGTTATGGGAGACGACGTACACAGTAAACCAGCTTTACCGATACAAATATTTTATTTCAGATATCAAAAATATTATTAGATCTAAGTAGGGAACAAAACAAGATTATTTTACAAGTGGCTTGAAATAAAACACGCTTCTGTGGGTTTCTTGGTGAGGTTATTTTAACGAGTCTTCAGATGCAGTAAACGCACAAACCTTTCTCGTTTCAGTCGTGGATATTTATCCGAGTCAATGGCGCAGAATATCACCTGCAATACAGACACGATACACTTACTATGATGTGACAATATACCTAAATAGTACCACACCCCAATCAACAGGCAAAGGGAATATTCTTTTGTTAAAAGATAGAAAGTATACATTACATAGTATGCGCTGTTGTTTGGCTTCTCTTTTCCTTTTTCTACTTCAGTAGGTCTTTATTCCGATGAGATTCGAAATAGGATTACATTTCCCTCTGGGCATTTAAGAATCAAATTATATCGAAACAATGTTATAATTATATTTATTATTTATTTGATTGCAGTTGGTTACCTGTTCATCAAATCGGAATGCTGAAGCTATTTCTTCGAATGCCAACCTGAGATTTCTTTCCTCTGAAAGTGTAAATACGTACATGTTTTACTTGGTTCAGATCTTTGTTTCAGCTTGGACAACCGTCCATATCAGCCATTGTTAGTTCTAGTGCTGGGGTTACGTAGTGTGTATGCAGCGTCCACCTTGATTACAGGTTACGATGTACTAACCGTCCACCTTTATCACAGCTGCAGGTTACGTAGTACGCACCGTCTACGTTAACGACGGTTTACGATGTATACATCGTCTGCCTAAACCGCAGCTTACGTAGCATGCACCGTCCACCTAAATCACAGGTTACCTTGCAGTTGAGTAATATGGCACTTTGTTCATTACATTATTCTAGCTGAGTAATATGTCATCAGTATCATACCGTTATTATAGTTGAGTAATATCACATCAGCGTCATACCGTTATTATAGTTGAGTAATATGACACCAGCGTCATACCGTTATTATAGTTGAGTAATATGACATCAGCGTCATACCGTTATTATAGTTGAGTAATATGACACCAGCGTCATACCGTTATTATAGTTGCGTAATATGACATCAGCGTCATACCGTAACGTTATAATAGTTGCGTGATATGACATCAGCGTCATACCGTTACTATAGTTGCGTGATATGACATCAGCGTCATACCGTTATTATAGTTGAGTAATATAACATTCTGTTTCGGTGTGATGACAAGCTCGTCGTAGTTTTTGTCGGATATCTCGATGACGTGTTGGTGTTTCACGTCTCCGATGTAGCCGGGCATGGCTAAGGAAATGGTGTTGACAATGTTGTCGACGGTGATGTCGCCCTCTAGTCTGTAAAAGACAAGTTAGTTTCAAAAACCGGAAACCGTTAAGCTGATGTACTGATTTACACATATCAACACGTTGACATATGGATATCTCCTGATTATGTGAATCACTATATCGAATGGAAATCTTATTAGATCAAGATTTAGTCATTATACTTAAGTAGAATTAGATCGATATTCTGAAATCACGAAGAACATTTTGAACAATAAAACATATTGTAAGAATAATTAATTCACTTTTTGAAACGCAAAAAAGGAATTAATCATGCCGATAAGTCATGTGTTATACCGTTAATAGATGTTTGTTTGTCTTTGTGGGTTTTTTTAACGACGCACTGGACGGAAAAGAGTTTGAGGCACACTCGGTTCCAAGGATTAGGACAACTACAACCAGAGTGAATGATCACTGAGGGAGACGTTTCGATTCACTAGTTTGTTTGTATTTGTTGTTTCAAGCTGCACTCAGTAATAGGCAGCCAATACCAGAGAATCCTGTGATGAACACCACGAGAATCGATCTACGCAATTAATCAAACAAATGGCCTCTTGGGGCATAATGGTTTGCTGAATACCAACTCTAATCCAGATGTTCAGGTGTCAGTATGATCAGTCTAAGTAAACTTATTCTCAGTACTTTTCGTTACACTCCACTACTGAGTCTAAAAAAACCTTATGGGAGGTCGCGTCAGGTAACCTTTGAGATTGACCAATCAAAACACAGCTTACCAAATCGTGAAAGTGCACATTCGCACATACCTTTTGAACTTTTCATCTCGAAAAGGTTCGTACCGAACGATTCCGAATGCTATTTAGAGTAAGCTCGCTTCCGGGTGATGCACACGGCCTACGTACAACCATGACAACGGTGAGTAAACAGTCGCTGAAAATAGTGTTTTTTGCAATATTCAAGGTTGTAATGGTAACCATGCCAACAGAAACCCCAAAGCGTATATACTGCAGGTCAAATAACTGTGTTATATGCGGATTTTTGTTTGTGAAGAGATCTGTGTCAGTGACCTGAATATTTTGAAAGTCCCCCCGATCCCTAAATAGTAGCCGTGGTCTGGTTTGTTAAATCTATTTAACCGTCTCGCGTTTGATTGGACGGTCATTGGTCGTTCAAATGTTGTCTGACGCGACCTTCTACAAGGTTTTGTTAGACTCAGTGGTTGAGTGTTACGAAATACACTGAGACTAACTTTACTTAGACTGAAATATGATTAAATTGGTGACGAATAGTAACACGAGAGCCCATGCATACGTCACCCGCCATCCCTCAGCTGTCACCCACCTCTCTGCCTCTTCGCCCTTCTCGTGGAAGAATATGGCGGGGAGTTCCTCGATCCCCCACTGTCGTATTAGCGTTTTGTCCTGCACCCGTCCGAAAATGATTTCCCTGTCATCTTTAAATATCTGAGACGCGGCGAAGAAAAACGGATACAGCACTCGACAGCGGGCGCACCCTGAAACAAGGGAGGTAATTCATCAATAACGGCCCTTACCAACATGACAGTAGAGCAAAACAAGTGGGTGCGTGTTTCCCTAACGTCGAAAGACTGTTCAGTTAAAAATATGTGGAGGCTGCTGTCGGTGATCCCCACGATGTTAAAGTGCAATATATTTTAAAAGGGGATCAAAATACACTCACTCTCATGACATGGGCGCATTTTTTTCAGCTCTGTTAATGGCGCAATGTCGCCACAAATGCAAAAGCGTCTCTGTTCTGGTTATTATACAATGAAAGCGGTCACGAACAGGCACGTGAGTGAAATGATTTTCAGTCCCACGTGCACAGTTTAATGTCCGAAGTGGCCTTTGAACAGTTGCTGTGGTTGTATTAAAATACTTACCTGGTGAGTCGACAAAGTAGATAGGAAAAATGGCCGTTTCCCGAAACTGAAATATAAATAGGTAACATCGGTAATTCCGTTACTGTACGTTACAACTGTTTTACTACTACTACTGTTACTGCTGCTGCTGTTTGCAAAGTCAGCCGTGTAACCAACTCAGCCAAGTCCTGGTGAATGTATACTTTAGATCTTCTGAGAAAGTGTAACCCCAAATACACCATGTGTTACATTTCCTCTTTCTGAATGGCATTTTGCATTCATAAGCTGGGACATGTGTTACTAAAACAGCAGCAGCATCGGCAGCAACATCAGTAGTAGTAGTAGTAGTAGTAGTAGTAGTAGTAGTGACCCTAATAAACTACTTCTAAGGCTGCAAAACATTACTACAACCCAGCTGTCAGCTGTCTGGGCTTGTCTTGTGGTTGAAACGTCAACCCAAAGACCCGGGTTCGATTCCCAGATGGGTGTAATGTGTGAAGCCCATGTTTTGTGTCCCCCGCAGTGAATTGCTGGAATATTGCTGTGACCATACTCACACGCCAATACTATAACTATGAATACTTATAATTATATTTACGTTTATTGTAGCAGGAATTAACGCAAAAAACATACATGTCTTTAATAGAAGCTATTCGATGCATTTTTGCTGTATGTACTAGTATATTTAAAAATCACCATACAAATACATGACCCTATATAAAGAAGTAAAAGCTATCCAATGATGACATTTTCAGAGCAAATCGCTGTTGAATACGATGTTTGCCTTTTTATTATTTGTTTCAAACTATCCAACCCTGTTCGCAACGTAATATGATGAAATAATACTAATGATCATCACCAAAACTATCGACCACAAATATGGGCTACAAATATTGATATCCAAATGCCAGTGCAAGTTCACCCTACCATACCACGTGTTGCCGGAAATCAATGAGCACCACGTTGTCGAGGCGGTCTACATCGCGTAATAGCGAGGTCACCTGTGCGCTAATGGAGAATGGTATTTCTTCGATGATTTCATTCTGTGATAACGTCATTGTTTTGTTTTTTTAAAATACAAACGAGAAAATGCATCATAACATCATTATGAACGTGACTTGAATTACGGTGACTTATAATGAAAAGAAATGATAATCATAAATATGAAAACCTATATAATAGTTCATATTTTTGGGATTGTAAACATAAATGTTCCTATAACTCTGTTTTAAAAGTAACACAGGTCTTTAAAAAGAAAACTAAACGATATCATAGGTTTGCCTTGTGAAACGTTTCAGTCATGTCCATTTTGGATACAGCACCGAGGGTTATACTGAAATAGAACGTCAAATATGAAGATAAATATATATTTGTCTTACCTTTTCAAAGTTAGTTTTATCCAGCTCCCATACTCCATGTATACTGAGAAAATTGAAAGATAAAATAAAAACAACGAGAGATACTGGCGACCTACACATCACCATTTTGAAAGATTTTACGGTGTTTATGTGGACAATCTCCACGATAGTGAATGACGTGGTTCCCGCTGATAACGCGCCGTCAGGAGTTTACAGCATCGACGCTGTAAGGAGTTGCAAAGTTGACTTCATTGTGCTAAGTCAATATGTATGCTGTGCGCATGTGTCGCCAAGTGGCAACAGCCCCTTTCAGTACACACAAACCTGTACGAGTTCCATTCATTTTGATAGTACACCGAAGCAAAGCCGATGGCGAACAACAGTAATTTATGTACCTCGTAACTTATTGGATTCATTGATTTTGACACTGTTAAACTATTTCTGAAAACTGAAATTGGAAACGCAAATCTGGGAAATGAAACGGAAAAATATAGAATTTGTTGGTTCATTGTCTAGTGTCATACGTGTTATTCAGCTCTTTATCCCTATATACGCAGGTTTCTCTAGCAGGATAAATTGAAGAGAGTAAATTTGCACGATTCATGACTTTTGTCATTGTTCTTTCTCTCTGTGTATCGTTGCCCGTGTTATCAACCACGGTTCTGAATATATGTGAAGATCCGGGTTAGAACTGAAGGTATTCATGGGATCGAGTGGTCAGTCTCGCTGACTTGGTTGACACAATCATGTTATCGTATTCCATTTGTATAGATCGATGATCATGCTGTTGATCACTGGATTGTCTGGTCTAGACTCGATTATTTACAGACCGCTGGAACATTGCTAAATGCGGCGTAAAGCTAAACTCATTCACTGTTTTGAAGGGATGATTCGGAAAACATTAGGGCACAGAAGGAAATAGTTGATAGCGATATAAACAATTACCACAGTCCTGTTTTGTTTACAAGGACCTCTCTTCATGTCAGATATCATTTTCATTATTAATTATCCACTCAGGAGAATACAATCAGAAATATGCCTCTCCGTACTCCGTCATTTAGTCACACACATATGTAGTTAGTTAAATGCGTATAGAAATATTCCAGCAATATCAGGATAGGGGACACTCAAAATGGGATAAACACATTGCACCCACGTGGGGAATCGAACCCGGATCTTCCGTGTGAAGTGCGAACCCTTTCGAGCTACCCCACCGCCACACATATATATCCCCCCTCCCCCCGCTGGAACAACCGATAAACTACGTTCTAGCCTGTGTGGATTGCAGAAGGAAATAAATATCTAACCTAGATGAGTTTGTCGGATGATTGACAGATTGACGGTTTACAGCTCCAGCTCACTAGATTATCTTCTCTTGATTCGAATATTTACAGATCCCCGTCAATCAATATTTTTGAGTGTGGTGTTAACTATAAACACAACCACACACTGGCTCACAGCACAGCGCAGCAGTCAATCAGGGTATAGGGGTAGGTAGCATAGTGGTTGAAGGGTTAGCTCACCACTCCGAAAACCTGGGTTCGATTCCACACATGGTACAATGTGTAAAATTGAAGTCCTCCTGTTTGACATTGCTGGAATATTGCTAAACGCGGCGTAAAACGATACTCACTCGTGCACTCAGTCACAGCCGGTATCCAGACAACAATAGCAGAGGCGGAGGCACCGCCAACTGTCACCACGATCCATATACACCAGCACACACGGCCATGGCGGTGTGTTGTGAGGATGAACAAAGGTGGAAGAAATATACAGCTTGAGAGTTTCTCACTGCATGATGAATATTCTCGTTTTCAAATACTTCGGTTTCAATCTTGTTTTAAAGTGTTAATTGCCAGATAGGCGAGGCGAATTCAGGTCAGTGGAATTATTTCTGTCTTTTTTCCCCCGAGAATTCATTGAAATCAGAAGAAATTAACTAGATGACTTCTTTCTTTTAATGTTCCGTAGGACGTAGACCAGGTCTGATAATATTGTTGATTTCAGGAAAACATTACCACGGAATATCAGGCCCGCAGCGATGCCATTTTGTTCGTGAAAGCGGATAGGTTGCAAAGCGTTATATTTAAATAGTATTGGGAACGTGCCCACCCTTTCTATGAGCAATTAATTTTTACGCCTGGGCTTTTTTTCATAATGGCAGGTACACAACTATACATTGAATAGAAGCAAAGATTTGATGAAATCAAACAAGGTGTATCAATCTGTTGTCTTGGCGTGAAGGAATGCGTCTTACAAGGGAGGTAACTCTGCATGTCTTATTGTTCCATATACAAAATTGAGGTTTTAAGAACGAAGGTACAGCAGGTATTTCGTCTATGATCTTCACGTGATGTTCATTATATATAAGAATTATCCAGGATTTTAGCTATCATTACGGATCGTTTCACAATGTAGTAGAAACGTATGGTGATTTAAACATAATGAAGTGAAGCGTCCGTTAAATGTTGACATCTCACGTATTAAAACTGCTAATATTTAAATATTTTATTATCTAAATATTTGACAAAACTGTTTTGAGTAATTATACAGGTAGTTAGTGTTTTACATTGTTGTTTCTATTAGACTAATGTTTTTACCTGAAGACCTTTTCCAGATAATATCGGAAATAACAAGTTCAAGGACACATCTCATCGCTGATAGTTGCACAAAAACTCTAAGACAGTGGCAATTCTTATGTCCACCTGAGAATTACCGCCTTGGGGGTAGAGAAAAACAACTAAGTGCTCTGTTTTTGCGCCACTCTGTCACATGATGCAGCTGAAGAACATACAGTGAGAGTTTGTACAGAGATGCTTGACACTTGCCACGGTCCCTGGAGCGACCAGGATGTCTAACAACGCAACAACGGAAATTTGAATTTGAATTCTAACAAAAGAAATGTCTTCACATCAAGTTATTTAAGTATTGGAAAAGGTATTGGCAATCTGTCCGTGATCAGGGCTTAGTAACCTTGTGTATGGGGCATATTCTTTTCGTATATTCAATGAGACAGTGATCCATATTTTCTGGCCATTGTCTTGAAGTGCTTTCGACATCTCAAGAATTATGCTCTCAACGTTTTGTGTCAGACCGTATGGGGCGTCGATAGTGTATGACGTGCTGTATCTTCACGGGAAGCGTTCGAAATAATCTTTCCACCATATACTACTCATCATCACCAGAACATCATCTGCACCTCGCCATCATCTCCCTATCACATCTCTCCCATCACGCACCATCATCTTTTATCATCACTCCCATCATATCCCTGACACCACTCCCATCATCTCTCTGTTATCACGCCCCATCGTCTCCCTGACATCACGCCCAATCATCTCTCTATCATCACGCCCCATCAACTCTGTCATCGCGCCCCATCATCTCCCAACATCACGTCCAATCATCTCTCTATCATCACACCCCATCACCTCTGTCATCGGGCCCCATCATCTCCCAACATCACGTCCAATCATCTCCCAGCATCACGTCCAATCATCTCCCAACATCACGCCCAATCATCTCCACAACATCAGTTCAAATCATTTCCATATCATCGGTCGACTATTCCATCCCTTTGACATCATTTCTCTATCATCACGTCCCTGTAACATTGCTTGTATGCACATCCCCCAACATGGCCACAGTGAACGCCAAAATGTGAAGCGATATATTTTTTGAAAAATCATTGCCAGAGTAGCAGAGACAGCAATGGCATCTCTCCTTAGAACCGCTCTCACAATGACTTCCATAACAGCCATGTTTATTGCCATTCCCTCTAATGTACGACACTCTCTTGACACATAAGACATTGAATAATGCACGGCTGAAAGAAAAGATGCTTATGACACCTCACAAACAATCTGGTGCAGCATGTTTTTAACTGTTCACAATTGCTCTCCACGGCCATCCGCCAGTGGTCACCATATGGCATCAGTACACATGCACGTAAGTACGCACGCACACGCACACGCACACGCACACGTACATGCATTTTCACAGTCACTTCGCCTTTGTCTTACAGACAGGTGCCTTGAGAAGAGATGATTGGTGGTGCAATATATACGGTTGTAAGATATTATAGCTGTTACAGAAGATATTGATTACATGGAAACGCAAACGCAAACGCACACGCATACAGTCCAAAAAATACACACAGGCTTATATATACAAATAGGATAGTACTTTATAAATGCCTTTGGAACCTCTTGCCTCCCTTCATTTAATCCTGTATCATGGCAGTAACGGCAAAGCAGAAAGGAAACTCACAAACACATTGCGTAACAGACAGTCAGCCACCTGACTACTCTGTTACCTCAAATAACCACGCTGACATAATGAAACGAGACGCATATGTCTCAATCATTCGCATCCAAGTTCTGTTATCTCAAACCTTTAAAGAAAACGAACTAAACGATGAAATCTAATTATCTGTCGGCATCGACGTTTTTCCAAAGTAGTTTAAGAAAAAATGCTTTAGCGATCAGAAGGAAAAATCTAACTTCATCAGTCTGTAAGACGGAAAAAGTGGCCGTGTTACGGAGCTACAGACAACCTTGATTAAAGCTTGAGTATCTACATGAACACTCCTGTGTGAGGGTAAGAAGGTCGTTCCTGTGCCTATTGTTTCCATCACGAGCTCAATGCATTAGGCGTGATGGGAATACTGTAGAATGGTTGAATGAGTTTGGTTTTACGCCGCTTTTAACAATATACTAGCAACATCACGGCGGTGACAACCATAAATGGGCTGCACACATTGTACCCATGTGGGAATTGGAACCCGGGTCTCCGGTGTGACGAGTGAACGCTTCAACCACTAGGCTACCCCAACCCGGATATGGCAAGGCTGGAATCAGGTCGATAATGGAGAATCACATCGTTTTTAGGTCAGTGCTGCCGGAAACACAGTTCAGTAGATTAACGATAAGAAATATCTGTATATGAATGTATGTGATAGATATCATAGTATATCAAGTAACATGGCCTGTTACTCGCGCCTGTAGTCGTATTGCTGGTTGTTACTCTCGGACAAATATTGATGTCCACCTTCTCGTTTTCAGATCAGTGCAGTCGAACCCACAGCAGACTAACAATAAGAAATACTGGTATATGCTGACGTGTCAAACTGATAGCCATAAGTAACAGAAGTAATTATTATTGTATATATCCGGTTATTCTCACCAGTAAGCGTATTACTCATTGTTGTACTCGGACAAATACGGATTTCATCTTTGTTCATTATGTTGGATGCGGATTTGAACATTCATTCTCTTTTGCAAAGTTGTGAAAACAGCTATAATGGGAAAGGACAATACTCAGTGCGAATCGGCGTTTCGAAGCAATCACTCCCACTCCTCTTCACCTGATCCAGACACATCCAGGGGACACAACTCTGTACAGCACATTTTCGCGGCATATATATCTGAGCCATCATGCGAGATCGGTTGCAGTTGTTATTGATATATCTATATCTTCTGAAATTGACTTATGTTTGTATTTTGGGCCTGAGGCCTCTATACTGAATAAAAATATCTGTCTGTCTGTCTGTCTGTCTGTCTGCTATATCTATAATCATGCTCTGTTTTTAACACAAATATTTTCATTATAATATATTTATAGCGCAAATATGCACGCAACAAGTACATTTCTCAAGGCGCTGGTACCATTTTCTTCGATCGCTGGATGTCAGTCTCAACTCTCTAGGGATCACACAACTCTTGCTGCCACAAGGCGTACCGAGTTAATGTGGCCTTCAATCCTGACGAGGGTCCTGTCCTTATAGAAAATTAATTGATATCAGGAATTTGTATATTAATAATTTAATATCAGGAATTTGCGTTATATGTGTCTAGCTATATCGATGCACCTTAAATGTATGTACGACAAAGCCAATTCTATGTCATGAATGCACACAGGTGTACCTATGTAATGACAGTGCTGTGAAAACACGTTTATAAGGAAATCCATTTTTTATGAACGATTACAGGGTATCTATAGGGACAGTCGACACTGTCCGTATAAATGGGGTTTAATGTATAATGTCGTTACAAGTTCCAGTGCAGATTGGGCAATCTGATGAAATTACATACACGTACACGTACACGTACACGTACACGTACACGTACACGTACACGTACACGTACACGTATTGAATATCGGCTCACTGTATCTCGATCGAATGTTGGATATTCAAGAATCATACATACAGGAAAACATAATTCATCATACATACAGGTAACTCTAGCTCTAATTTCTATAAAAGGAGAATATATGATCATTGTTATGTGAAATGACGATCTGTTGCTTAACGTAAGTGAAAAGAAGACCTCGTGTTCGTAGAGGCTGGCTACAGTTTCGCAAAATAATTCCAGTAGAAAATACACAGTTCAGCCAAATTCGCAGAATACAGCCGGTCGTCATATTTATACACCGTCAAACGTCATCGTCACCGCAGTCGCTGCCCACATGACTAGAAGCCGTTAAGGCGACAGCGCCGTCTCTCTCTCCGTTGTGCAACAAGCCAGTAACAGTTGCAAGGATTTACAAGAGCTCACACAGGGAGGGGGAGTTGTACACTAAGTTGATGTAATTTACATCTGTTTTGTAAAAGCCACTTGGGAAAACGAAGTAAAGAGATCTGAATTCCAACACAGTTTGACAGAACCATGTATCACTTTGTCAACAATTGTATACAATATGTAATCATTGTGTCTTTGCATACGCTTACAATCTGTCCAAACATGGAGTGTTATTGATTTTGGTGTTCACATTTGTAGACCTCTTTTCACCTGATTGTCGGAGTATTATCGCTTTGGTTTTTTCACTTGTACACTTATAATGCAATGCTACCATGTTAACAAATTACTGTCTCTTGTCGTTCCAAGAATAACATGGCACAATTAAGTAAAACACTTAACGTACAAATCTGGACGTTTTCTTCATGTGCCGAGAGCAAGAACAAACACGTTCGGTTGGTCCTTTTGTATCAATCTTTGTACCAATTAGTATCAATCTTCATATCATATCGTTAAGGGACGGTGGGGTAGACTGGTGGTTGAAACAGTCGCTCTTAACGCAGAAGACCCGTGTTCGATTGACACCAATGAACAGGCAAAGACTCAACAATGGACAGACAGAGAAACAATAGCACCTATTTGTACAGTTGACGCGATGACAGACACAGCCAAGGCGGATGACCAGTTGATGTCATATACCATTATTATGTAAAGTGACAAAGTGGAACAAGGTGGCTGACAAGACAATGTATACTGTGGTAGTAATGAAGGTTAAGAATGCAGATTGGCCTCAAATAAATAATTACAATTAACTCTCACATGGCTTCACAGCATAGTGTTTGTTCTGTAGTTATATTTTGACGATGGTTGTCCTGAACAAGACAGCATGACAGCAGCAATACGCTTTCCATAACAACTGGTGCCATGGAAAGATGTCATGTTTCCCCAAGCACGTAGTGTCGCAGCGGTCACAAGGATAGCAATTGAAGTTTCAGTAACACGTGCATGTATATTGAATTCAGTTTGAGGAAATCGCTATCGTTAGACATCATGTCGACACAGCTGTTTCAGCCAATTCTCCGGTTATTTTTTTTAATTGTTTTGC
The DNA here is from genome assembly GCF_037392515.1 of Haliotis asinina. Taxonomy (NCBI): domain Eukaryota; kingdom Metazoa; phylum Mollusca; class Gastropoda; order Lepetellida; family Haliotidae; genus Haliotis; species Haliotis asinina. Next base: position 16,581,756 of record NC_090291.1, read on the forward strand.
AAATGCAGCGGAATGCACGCAGAGACATGCTAGGCCAAAACATACTGCTTATTACATGTCGAAGTTAATATTCGGGACAAACGTACCATTCAGATCAAGAACAGACAGAACAACTCGAACAACTCTCCTATGGAATTAAAGCCACAGCTTATTCAGACATTGAGGCACCGGAGACCACGAAACATGTACCAGTAATGGATTCTGTATGCAAGGTCTGACCAATGCCAATTAGGACAGTGACAGCTTATCTTCGTGTTCTGATAACAATATGGTACTTGGTGTTTTTGGCGCCTACGTTTATAATCTAATCTGCATTCAAACAAATATAGTCATTATGGATCTCGCACACACTACTGGCTCTTATTTAATGTCTACAAATAACGAAATCTAAATATTTGAAGACATATGCCCTTATCCATGCTATTTTTAAAAGCTGGTGCGCTTGTAGCAACATCGTGGCGGGGGACACCAGCAATGGACTTCACACATTGCTCCCATGTGCGGAATCGAACCCAGGCCTTCGGCGTGACGAGAGAACGCTTAACCATTAGGCTAACCCAGCACGGAAAGTAATTTGTCTGGCAGTAGTAAATGTATAGGATGTGAGGTGTTATAAGGTTGATATACCGTTTAAAAGGCTTCTCTGATGAAGGAAGTGAAATGTGCTACATGAGCTGACAACGACGACGATGATGATGACGATGACGAAGACGAAGACGGCGACGATGATCATGATGTTGATGATGATGATGATGATGATGATGACGAAGACGATAGCGACGACGACGACGACGACGATGATGATGACGATGATTATGATGACGATGTTGTTGATGATGATGATGACGAAGACGATAGCGACGACGACGACGACGACGATGATGATGATGATGATGATGATGCGGTTTTGACTTAAGTTTTATGTAACCAGGGTTCATCTACATCAATGTTTGTTCGGGAAGAAACGTTTCAGCCCACCAACAGAGACCTAGTTCCGATTATCAACTGAAACAAGTATCACAAAACACCGACACATTTCTAACACTAAGTTCAAAATGTGTGGGAAAAGTTTGAAAAAGTTGGCACATTAGAAAAGATTGTGGGCCTAAAGTTGACACATCTGTTCATTCGTATAATGTCTTTATAACAGGCTCAGTATTTGCAGTTTGAGGTACAGAGCTAAGTTTACCAAATTACGAATACACATCGGGTTTCACAAGCAGCATGATATCATATAAAAACAGTCCTTTAGGAATTTACCAGAAGAACAAATACAACTGATAGAATTACCATACGTTTCATCTGTGCATGTGTTCTGTGTTTTGAAAGTTTAGACTAGGTTCAACAAGTAAACTACTTCAGTTAAATGACGGAAAACATACTAAACTGAAAAAGCAATATATAGTCAGATACTAGTTATAGCCTGAATTCGCTAGCAGTAGTAGTTTATTTCAGTAAATCAGGCCACAGGCCCATTTTGCAATGTATTGACAGGATGTTTTTGATGCGCCACTGGTACATGAGGCAATAAGTACAAGTTACAATACACATGTAAGTATAAGGTACATGTATATAGATTACATGATAGAAAATTGTTAGCTCCAGTGTGGAAACAGAGGTTCTTATCGCATTGGAAGGCAACACCAGCGATTCCACAGCCCATCATTGGGGTATATCCTCAATAAGGACCCTGTTACTATTCCTTAAGATACGCAGTGCCATCAAATACATTATGACGCAAATCAATCTCATGCTGTTACAGTACCTCCCTAACCCTTAGTGCAGTCATCAGTATGCATGGCAGCACTATTGGTCTAATCATTGCTGTCAAACCATCCATGGGTCCCTCCTGACGCTCCAGACAGCTTAGCTTGATGTAAACGACCACAGCATGTCATTGTGGCATTTATCAGAAGACGAGGATCATGGTTTTGGTAGTGCTGCCTATCGTTTCCGTGTCCAGTAATTGAAAGTGTTCTGTTTCTCCAAGCGTTTAAGTGGGCAGTTCAGCCAGACAGGTTGTTCTTATGTTGAATTTCTCTTCAAACGTCTTTGACATTTACAGGGTTAGATTGATGGCGGGGCTGCAGGGTGTGATAATGGCAAAGAAAGTGTCTTTAAATTCGATATGCAAAACATATCCTTGGGTGATTTTAAGTTTGTACTTGTGTGCGTGCCCGAGGAAGGATTGCCCACGTTGCAAATATTTTCACAGTTTCAAAGGAACTTTATGAGTGACAAGCGAGCGCTTTAACCAGTAGGCTACCCCATTCCATTTATGAACACTCTTCCATAATACAGTATGAAATCCTGCAGCGGACTTTGACAGAGCTTTGTTAAGTGAAGGGAAAATATAATGCGTCTTTTATTTTTTGTTCAGAAATAAAAGAGACATAATGAAAACTTGCTATTCGTAACCAGACAGTCATTATGGAGACAATGGGTTGCAGACATCGTTTACAATATAGACTTCCATTTATGCCAAGATATTTTAAGAATTATGCTCTTAACCACACTGTTTGGTACTTTCGAAAGTATACCTCCGACTTTCTTGGTAAAGGCAGTTTTATGTGGGCGTTAAGTGCTATTGGATCAACATCGCGTTCAGAAATAGTCACTACTCAGAGTCGTGCATCCACATGTGTGTGGATAGTTCACCTGTCTGTATTTTTGCTGGAGTGACATACAAAGGCCCATTTCCATAAAGCTAAAGCGATTCTAACTCAGCATTTTGACATTGTAGAATGGGCATAGGTGGTCTTTGAATAACTAGAGGGCTGTACGACGCATCTTTAACAGTAGGCAAATATTATGTACAGCCCATTGCAAACCTCAAAAGAAATTGTTCCACTAGGGTGACATCAAGGTGACTACAGGTGTTCCTCGTTTAAAAGAATTAAAATCACATAACCATGGTACCAGCTTTGGGGCATATCAATCAATGATTTTCCATAGTTAAATGGGGCAAGATGACAGAGCCTCAACGGAAGACCTGTATTAGCCACAGACAGGAAGAAACTTTCATGAAATACATGACATGATTGTGGCAAATGAACTCATTACACGTCACGTCGTCAATACAGAAGACGTTCCTTCTGAAACTTGGTAAGACAAAGGTTCCTTAGCTTCCAAGACTAAGGTGCTCACACACTGAGGTTAACCTTCGCGTTTTCTTTTTTGTCTGCGTTTGTTGCTTAACGCATCTCTCAACAATATTGCAACTATATGGCGGCTGTTTGTAAATAATCGGGTCTGGAACAAATAATCCGGTGATCAAGAGCATGAACACGGATCTATGCCTCTACGTGAATGGGTTTCTGAAGATCAGTTCTAACCCGGATCGTTACAAGTTATCATGTCTCACGATAATCCAATCAACCAAAGAAATCTGCAATCAAATGGGACCCGTGGGACCCCAGGGGTAGAACAGGACTTCAGTGGGGCGTAAAACTAAACTTACCCACTGCATTCAAATGGAAACCACCATGAGCCTGCATCGACGGCAAGTTTGAGAAGTAGACAAAATAATTACTGATATCATATGGTGGCTTCGGCCCGGGCACATATATAAATGTATTAGTGCATATGAATATCGATATACTGTGTGCAGCACACGGATTTCAAAACCGGCGACGATTTGAAAAGCTTATTTATTTGAAGTTTGTTCGTTCAAAAAGTAAATGGGTAATGAAGCGCACATTATGCCACGACTCACGACTGCACAACGTCAGGAGTCGCTCCGCATTTACATTGCCGCCGAACACCATTTCAGCACAGTTGAAACGTTGTCAGGACAATAATCAAGATGCCAGTCACACGTCCAAGACAATACAGATGGATACGGGCTTCAGTGATCACTACTCGCATCGTCTGTCGTATCTACCCGAACAATTGGGTAATGTTTTATCTACCCGAACAATTGGGTAATGCTTTATCTACCCGAACAATTGGGTAATGCTTACATCACTACGGAATACAATCGTGCCTTTCAACCTAGGGTGAGGTTAATGATTATTTTGTGGGTTTTTTTAATAACCGGGTCCAGATTTAACATTTCCTCGAGTGATTAATGTCAACCTGCCCATAGACGAATTCGTCCTTAAGATCGTTATATCCAGTACTGTGTCATAGGGAGGATTTTTCCGGTGATTATTTTGTCTTGGAAAAGGTGCGCGTCAGAGTACATCTTTCCTTGCTGTTCATCGCAGTTTGACAGTTGTTACCTGCCGAGATTAGATTCTCGAACAAGCAGTAATTACATTTCTAGAACGTAATTCAGGTAATGTGATTTGTCAGCAGAGGAACAGAGAATGTGCCAAGCCATTCCACAAACCTTCCATACTCATTTAATAGACTCAATGCGTCTCACTGCTCACGGTAGGAATATCCGTGTCTGTGTTTGTGACATTGTCACTTGACCCCCTACCCCGTCTTTGGACCCGTAACGTCGATATTAATGACATTAAACAAGCTTTCCTGTCGTCTTCCTACCTATAAGTCAGTATCAATCTATCAACGTTTCAGTGAAACCTTTTATTCTTGTTATGCTTTTTTTGAATAAAAAATAACAATGGCGTTTCTTTTCGTTGTTGTTATATAATTGTTTTACAAATGATTCCTAAAGAATATAGAAACTGTTCCTTGTCGTTTTTACATGTCAGTGATGAGTCTTACAAGCTTAAAGTGGACAATTTCGACTGTACAAAATCCAGCACGGTCTTTAAAATTACTGCAATATACGGTATGCTGCCTTTTTGTCTTTGGACCCAAACTGCCTTGGTGCATCACTCACGTTGCAGAAAAACTGTACGTAATATGTATGCAAAATGTAATATGTAGTAGAAAGAATAATACTACTCTCTGAATTACGTATGCCCTTTTGAATAAGCATGCATTTTCAAACTCTTCCCACTATCCATGTCCAGTTAAGCGCGTATATACATTTTAAAGAGGCGTTTAAAGATAGGGCGACAATAACAGCTAGCTGCTTGATTATTGCCGTTGAGTATTAAAGACCTTCTGGTCCGTGCAGCAGCAAGGATTGATGCAGAGTGAGGCGGTTCTGGCTTCTCTGATTTTAATTATGAGGTGGAAACATTAAATGCCGAACGGTCGGCTGAAAGTGGATTGGCCTTAAGATCACGTGAACGACGGCCGTCTGGGATATCATTTATCTGAAAGATGAAAGACCAAAAACGATCTTTGTAAATATGTTCGTGCGCATTCAGAATACCGTTGGTTTTGTAATCAGATTCGAAATGAAACATTATTTTACTTAAATGTAGCTGCGAATGTGATTTAAACCAGAGAATGTTTAAATGTTGCTTTATCATCAACAAACGTTATCTGCTGTTGTTCAAACATCTCTTCCACTCCAACATACATCACGTCATCAGGTGCATCACTCCAACATACATCACGTCATCAGGTGCATCACTCCAACATACATCACGTCATCAGGTGCAGCACTCCAACATACACCACATCATCAGGTGCATCACTCCAACATACATCACGTCATCAGGTGCAGCACTCCAACATACATCACGTCATCAGGTGCATCACTCCAACATACATCACGTCATCAGGTGCATCACTCCAACATACATCACGCATCACTCCAAACTATCTGGTTTATCACAAGAAACATTACTAAGGTTGACATCACCTCATTTATCACAAGATACATACTTAGGTTCAAACCAAAAGGTTTCATCGCTCCTGCACCAATTTGTCTGCATTATGTATGTGCGCTGGAAATCAGGAAAACAATACTATTCTCAAATATACCCAAGACTGTTTAGATTAACATGTAATATGTTAATATGTTATCAGCACGTTACAGAGATAACAAATAGCTGTTACCATATATCTCATATGCTATATCCCATGAAGGAATATGACGACATTGTGTAAAGTGAATACAGCAGTCTGTATACACATTCTCTTTCGTGGTTGTGACAGCGGCAGGCGACTACCGTCGACAAGAAAGAGGATTGCCACCAAGCCGTATAGAGAATGATACACACGTGCAGGAATTCATCAAACGGCTTGCAACGCAGGTGCACATGGAGAAACATACAACTGGAAACGACATGCTAATATTCTGTTACAAATAATAGTGGACGACTGAATAGAATGTTTGGAAATGCCAGACTCGCAAGTTGTAACGGGACTGACATTGATGTGCATTAGCCTGGAATAATCGGAGGACAGTGAATGCAGTATTGAACTAGTCGTTATTGTTGCATCTATGTGAATACCAGCTGCAGAACTTGTAAGCGAATACAATGTGTCAGTGAGACCATTGTGGGGCTTTGTGTGTGACAGCACAGTGTTTACATCTTCTGAGTAGTATGACAGTTGTGATGGTAAAATGTGCATCGTGAGGTAACGTCGAGAGACCTACGTCTGGAAGGTTACGTAATGACATGACGTTATGACACTAATGTGACGTCAGTTAGGTTTACCTCCAACTTCAAGATATAGCATTCTCACCTCCCAGTTTTTTATTGCTGTTATGACGTGTAGGAAGAGAAACCGATATTGAAGGTCAGAATTAGATTAGTGTAAAGCAAGATATCACATCAAGGCCTGTCTCGATCACAACAGATTCTTGTGGGCGTAAAGACAGAGTGGGTGTGTTTAGTTTTACCCTGTACTCAGCAATATTTCAGCTGTATAAGGCGGTCTGTAAATTATCCAATTTAGACCACACATTCCTGTGATCTACACTATGAGCATCGATCTACTCAAATGGGATACGATGACATGTGTCAATCAAGTCAACGAGCCCATTACAATGGGCATGGGTTGTTGAAGGCCAATTCTAACCCGGAGTTTCACGAGTCGTAAAAGACAGATCACAGTGGATATTGTATGAATGGATCACTGAAAATAGGTGATGACACCAGGTGTTCGAAAGAAGGAATCTTGTGTCCAGCCCACCCCTCACATAATTTTCTGGGAATCACTGGTTTCGTTTACATTTTTCTCGGACGAATCACCTGTTGCACAATTGCTATTTCTTGTGCAATTACCTATTTTCACGTTGATGTATGTTAGGTGAACAGGTCACATGACATTGTACTTGTATCAGGTTCTTATATATGGTGGGACATGTCTGAGTAATGTTTCTTGAGGATGGGGTGTTTTGAATATATGTTGTATCCTATATCCCCCGCTAATTACAGCAACGATTTCACATCCCCACGAGTCAGGCTCCATTTCAATTATTCATCCAGGCAGGTTTGCTGTATGGCTATCTTCAGCATGTGTCAAACATCAGTTTTTATAGCTGCGTCGCATTACGTTGTAAAGCGGTTTCTTGTGAACCGTCATGGCTACTTTAGCAACACCTTCTTCAGCAGTTTGAAGGAGCCAAATAAATGTGCTCTTATAGTTTTGCGGGCTTGTTCTATTCTACTCGGTTTTAAACTTTAATGTTCATCTGGCCAATTTAAAAACACTGGTAAAAACGCGAAAATGTAATTTTCTCCTGTATGTTAATCAGAAAATCAAAATTAGTGAACAACTAAGAAGGTACATATGTCCGCAATTCCTATCTTCATAAAGAAAACTCGGGTGTTGTATATGGGACATTGTTCGTTTGGAATGATTGTCTACCTCCAAGGTCATACTGTATCTGGACAGTGATATTGAATGGCCACTGTCCCAGAAATATCACGCTTGAGGAACCATTGTCAGGCTTGATTGTCAAAGTGGCATTAATGTCTCTTGTCGCGCTCAAGAATGTGTACAAGTATATTTTTAACCATTGAGAAAAACAGACATCCCGTTAAACGTTCAAATATTCGATAAAGTCTGAATACAAAAAACGATAGATGTTACCGTCAAATGACACTGTACCACGATAAATAAATTACCCCAAAAACCTACAAGAGAGGTATCTGGTCCCATGGTGTTTCACTGCAGTCTTGTAGACGCCAAGCGTCTTCATGGGTCTCTAGGGTAGAATAGGTCTTCAGCAACCCATGCTTGCCATAAACGGCGACTGTGCTTGTCGTCAGAGGCGACTGACGGGATCGGGTGGTCGTTCACACATGTCGTCGGTTCCGAACTGCACGGATTGATGCTCATGCTATTGATCACTGGACTGCCTGGTCCAGACTCGATTATTAACAGACTGCCGCCATATAGCTGGTATATTGATGACTGCGGCGTAAAACTAAACTCACTCACTCTTCACGGGAAACAGGACAATCAGTATCCAGTATTCTACAAATACATACTGTAACGGATCCTACTGCTTAGGTTGAAAAGTCATCATGTCAGAGCTTGTCCTCATTAATATTGGGCTTTTGAGCCGTCAAGATTAGTATGTTTCATTGAAATTTGTTGCAGGAACCGAAGCTTCATATAGTTTCTGAAAACTCTATTAAGGTCAGAGCACGTGTTTGAACATGGAACGAGTGTTAATGCAAGACCGTTTTGTTCAGCTGCCAGGTACAGATGTGGGACACATGGTAAACTCTCATCTACCAAGAAGCTGAAGTTTTAACTTGATGCCGGGCGAAACAGTTTAGGTAACAGTGCTTACTCCCTGTATCCTATTCGAATGAGGTTGAGTTTTTTCACAATGTCTGAAAAATTGATTATTTGCCTTTGTAAATGTCAAATCTGAGAGAGTAATTCTTCAGAACTCTTGTGAGCGTGATGCTGGCGAATAGTTAAAGCGTTCGCTGGGGTTCGGCCTGAACACAGCCAAGTGGGCAACGGCATCAGAGAAAAGTCCACGTGATTCCTCAATGACCCTTACTCATACCCAGATGGTAAGGACCAGTAGAAGGGACCACGTACACTCCAGACAAGGTTGAGGACAAATCTCCCTCCGCTGAATTGTCCAATGAGCCCGTATAGTTCAACTGTCTTTAAGTCATCTAAAACGTGTTTTTTACCGCGATTGTTTCCCTTTTTTTAAATAATGTGGACATTTAAAGCACATTTGCATTATTTTTACCCTCAATTTTACAGTATTCATTCACGTTTTGGGCAAAGCATAGGATACGAATTACGTCGATGTCATCTCGACATTTGTATTTCAACAGGCTATGAGTGATAGAGTAGGGTTTAACTAATATTTTTCCAATCTTACCCAATGCGTTTGTGAACCGAACACCGCGGTCTGTGTTGATGTCATGTGTGACAAGCGAATACACAAGGGTTACTGCTAAGGACGTATACGTATGCCGAATGAGTTTACTTTTACGCCGCTTTAACAATATTCCAGCAAAATCACGTCGGATACACGTCGGAGCGAGCCCGGCTTTTCGGCTTGACGAGCGAACGCTGTAACCACTAGAGTACACCGTCGTCCCAATGATAAGACGAATATTGTGTAAACTGGTATACACTGACAGTCAGTGTAATGTTGGCATAGACAGATAGTTCTGTCTAACAGCTAGTATCATAATATCAAGTCAACATTCCACAATAACCAAAGAATACAGTCTACTTTGACAATGTCATTATACTCAGATATCGGTTAAGACAGTGTCAACTGTAGCAGGATGTATAGGTTACTTCAAACCTACACAAGCCTCCTTTCCTTTTCTTAAATATTCTGCTCACACAAAATCAACATTTAGTGTTGGCCAAGAAACAAGGCATCACACGCCTCTCCGGTTTACTTGATACTACAAATATCCAGGTCTTTACACTAATACCTTAATAATGTATGATAACATCGTCATAACGTGCATCAGACGCTCGGAACGCAGCCAAGTGGGGGACGGCATCATATAAATGTCCATGTAATTCCTCAATGGTCCCTTGGTCCTTACTAATACCCCGATGGTAAGGACCAAGGGGATTGGCTACGTACACTCCAGACAAGGCTGAGGACAAATATCCTCCTAATTCCTTAACACATACTGCTTAGACTGGGTTCACTGTCAGTTTCCGTCTTAGAGGTTCTAACTCATGTTTCGCTGGACAACTGCTTGCAATGGAATAATGTAAGCTTCAAGACGCTCGATGACGAAGGGTTTAATCGACAAAACTGATGCAGAGAGTCGAATGTGGGCCATCACATTTCATGTTTCCTCAGCTAAAACATCACAAACCATTCGGAAAGTAATTCCAGGCTTTCTCATATATCGATACGCAGATGTATGCAAACTGGAAATGGTAAAATCAAAAGAAGTCTGTGTGCATACGGCCATAGGACAAAGTATTTAAAAAATGACATGGTTCCTGTGGGGTTTTATGCATCATTCCCAAATTTTGCAAACAGATTGCTACTTGTCAAGTCGTTTGTTTCCCGTGCCCTCTCGAGAACATTTGTCAGACCAGTCCCGGGGAAGATGAGACTACAGAGGCTACAGATTACATACATTACACTGGTAAGAAGGAAAGTGGCTTCGGATCACAAGCAGTTGTGGTAAATTAGGATGATGTAGTGTGTGTCCAGGAAAAGCGGCTCATCGATTCCATTGGGCCAACACCGTCAAAAGAATGTCAGAATGCCATCGTTTTGGTGTTATGATTGTGATTATTTTAGCTGAGAACTGGAATAGTGTTCGTGATTCATTTGACATAAACAGGCAATCGATCACATGATTCTGCCACTCAGCTTTCCATTCCAAATGTTATTTTAGGATGGACACCTCGGAAGCTATTCCGACACAGGTCTCATCATTCACAAGAGGTAGACGTTTAGAGGAATTTACTAAATACGACTTGTTGCGTGGTAAAATCGTGAGGTATATTGTCAAATACCGTAACCCTAAAGGCTCCTTTACCCTTACTTCGAATTGACAGGAATCAAAGAGAATCAGCCAGTCTTTCAAATGCTCTCGAAAAAAACCCTGATACATCCATTGTGTATCCTTGAAGGAAATGATTGAAAAAGATAGAAATCAAGAGCGTTGGTATTTTAGGGATCCATCGCGTTTTGTTGGAGCGTTATGTTTCTTGTCACATGGACCACTAGCACTAATGAGTCTGTGTGAGTGAGTGATAGAGTATGGTTTCACTAATGCTTTCCAAATCTTACCCATTACATTTGTGAACTGAACACCACGGTCTATGTGGATTGTATCTGTGACAAGCGAATACGCACGATGTGCTGCTGAGAACGTATATATACGTATACTGCCTGTCTTTGAACTGAGTGAGTTTAGTCTTACCCCGATTTTAGAAGGATTGTCTCGATGGACAATACCTCCAAGGTCAGAATGTCTCTGGATAGTTGTACCGAATGACTACTGTATCCGAAATATCACACTTGAGGAACCATTGCCAGACATAATTGTCAGTGTGACATTAATGTCTCTTGTCGCTCTCAAGAATGTTCTCCAGTACGTTTTAAACACATATTCAACGAAGCCTGATTACAAAAAGGTAGATGTTACCGTAAAATGACAGTGTACCACAATAACTAAATTACAACAAAACAAAACCTACATCACAATTTTCACGTGAAGGACATTCCACGAAAGATATCTGGTCCCATGGTATTTCACTGCAGTCTTGCAGACGCCGAACGTCTTCACGGGAAACAGGCCAAGCAGTATCGAGTACTTTACACCAGTAAACTGTAACTGATCCTATTGCTTAGGCTGAAAAGACATTGTGTCAGAGCTTGTCTTCGTTAGTAATTCACTGTTTAAGTTATCAAGCGTAGTTTCTTTTAGTGAAATTTGTAGCAGGAACACAAGCCTCATATAGTGTCTTCATTCCTGTCCTCTGAAGGTCAGAGCACGTTTCTGAACGTGGAAAGTTCGTTCAACCAAGACGGCTAAGTTTAACTAAGCTGCCAGATACAGATTTAGCTCAAATATCAAGAAGCTGAAATTTTATCTTGCTGCCGGGAAAACATCTTGCTAACAATGTTTACTTCCGGTAACGAATTCCAATCAAGTTGTGATTTTCACAATGTTTGAAAAAGTCTGATTAATTTTTCGTTGTAAATGTCAAATACCATACTGTAATTCTTCAACACTCCTGTGAGCGTGACGCTGCGTTGATCAGTGGATCGGTGGAGTAGCCTAATGGTGAAGGCATTCACTCGGGTACGACTCCACCCTTGGGCAAAATATTTGAAGCCCATTTCTGGTGTTCCCCGCCTTGATATTGCTGGAACATTGCTAAAAGTGGCGTCAAACCATACTCACTCACTCACTCACTCACTCAGAATTCTATCAGTAATTCAATGATATCCTGTCTGAGATGCTCCATCTGTGATAAGCGAAAACTGTGAACATTGGCACAGACAGACAGTTCTGCTTCTCCACAGCTAGTCTATCCAGTAATGACAAGCAAACATTAAACAATGACCAAAGTTTACAGACTATTTTGACAACATCATAAGACTCAAATATCAGTTAAATCAGTAGCAGGATGCATAGATTACTTCAAACCTACATAAGTCTCTCTTCTTTTTCTTAAGTATTCTCCGCACACAAAATCAACATTCAGTGTTGGCCAACAAACAAGGCATCAGACGCATCACCGGTTTATTTGATGCTACAAATATCCAGGTCTTTGCCTAATACCTTAATACTGTATGATAACATGGTAATAACGTGCATCAGACGCTGGGAACACAGCCAAGTGGGGAACGGGATCATAGAAATGCTCATGCAATTTCTCAATGACCTTTACTAATACCCTGATGGTAAGGACCAGTGGGAGGGACCACGTACACCCCAAACAAGGTTGAGGACAAATCTCCCTCCAACTCCCTTAATACATATTGCTTAGACCGGGCTCACTGTCAGTTTCTGTCTTGATGTTTCTAACTCCTGCTTCGTTCTACAAATGCTTGGGTTGGAATAATCATTCAGAACCAAAGACAGATACAGTGCTGAAGAGGCCAGAACGTAATCGACAAATTGATGCAGAGAGTGGAATGTGGACCATCACATTTCATATTTCCTCAGCTAAACCATCACAAACCATTCGGAAAGTAATTCCAGGCTTTCTCGTATATTGACACTTATTGACAATGGAATTGGTAAAACCAAAACAACTCTGCGTATATACGGCCAAAGGTCAAAGTATTTCCAAACTAATATGATCCCTGTGCGTCTCCATTCCAAATTACCATCGATTATTATTTAATATTGAACTGCATGGAAAATGTGATTTGGTTAATTTTGTAATCATTTAAGGTGAAGTATGACAGAAACTTGAATTTTAGGAATTATAAGTGTAATTTTGATAGATTTTTGTGATCTTTTGAGATGAAGTATTACAAACCATGAATTTTAACAATTATAAGTGTGTTAGGTTTTTGTGACTTTTGAACTTAAATTATGACAAATCATGAATTGTGTGTTCATGGTACGTTTTCAAGATCTATTTAGTTAACGTACATGTATGACAGAAACATGATTTTAGCAAATACCAGTTAACTTAGTTTAAATAGTCACAGGCATGAATATTTGATATTCTACATTTGATAATCTACATTTGCATTTTGTAGTTTAGTTTACCAAGCAAATTGACATGGAGTCCTGAGCACTTTGTAAACAGAATGCAACTTGTCATTATAAAGTCGGCTGTTTCCCGTGCACTCTCGAGAACATTTGTCAGACCATCCCCGGGGTAGTTGAGAACTGACTGCAGATTACATTCATTACACTGGTAAGAAGGAAAGTGGCTTCGGATCACAAGCAGTTGTGGTACAATTAGGATGATGTAGTGTGTGTCCAGGAAAAGCGGCTCATCGATTCCATTGGTCCAACACTGTCAAAAGAATGTCAGAATGCCATCGTTTAGCTGTTACGATTGTGATTATTTCAGCTGATACTGAGAACGGGAAAGGAGTTCGTGATTCGTTTGACATAAACAGGCAATCGATCACATGGTTCTATCACTCAGGTTTCCATCCCTAATGTTATTTTAGGATGTACACCTCGGAAGCTAACAAAGCTTTCCTATTGCGACACAGGTCACATCATTCACAAGATTTATGATAGCTGTTTAGAGGAATTTACTAAATACGACTTGTTGTGTGGTTAAATCGTCAGCTGTATTGTCAAATGCTGTTACCCTAAAGGCTCCTTCACACGTTTCTCGAATTGACAGGACTCAAGAGAACCAGTCAGGAAAAATATTTTCAAACTTTGAACCCCATTCCGGAGAGAATGTCAACATAAACAACTTTTTCAAGTTTTGTAAGAATGGTACCTCCCAAATGCAGTATGGCGTTTCAGTGACAAGTGAATACATTTTAATGACGGTGTTATGGTGGTGTCATTTGAAGAGCATTCGTGACGTTCTGACTGTGTATATGGTGTAATTGAGGTTCATTCGAGTTGTATTTCAAATGCTCTCGAAAAACTCTGATACATGTAAAAAATAATCAACCTGTATTCCAGCAGCAATCGAGATACATTCCGACTAGCGCATTCTGGACATTCTGCAGGATTTGAGGTGGCTTGACTTTCCCATGCTGGAGATATGTTGAATGTGTTCAAATTATTCGTGCATGTTACAAGAATTGACAAGAATTGACAAGAATAGTTTGAAATGCATTCGGAATGCAGTGATAAGTATTAAATGCAGATTGTATTTCAAAGAATCTCCAGCAATTTTCATTCCGACAGCGTTCGGGTTCGTTCCGCCTTAATTGTGAATTAGGTGAGGAAAGTAAAGATGTTTGACTTGAAGATTCATACTCGAAAGAAACCTCTCAGAGTTGTAAATGTCAACATTGTGACATAAACACTGGAAGCAACAGGTAATAATACCCATCTGTATTGTGTTGTGTATCCTTGAGGAAAATGTTGGATCTCCAGCAATTTTCATTCCGACAGCGTTCGGGTTCGTTCCGCCTTAATTGTGAAGGAGGTTAGGGAAGTGATGATGTTTGACTTGAAGATTCATACTCGAAAAAAATGTAAATGTCAACATTGTGACACTGGAAGCATCCGTTAATAATACCCATCTGTATTGTGTTGTGTATCCTTGACGAAAGAGACTGAAAAAATATAGAACTCAACAGTGTTGGCATTTTAGGGATCCATCGCGTTTTGTTGGAACGGTATGTTTCTTATTACATGGACCATTCGTACTAATGTGTCTGTGAGTGAATGAGTGATAGAGTAGGGTTTAACTAATGTTTCCCAATCTTACCCATTAGGGTAATTCATTCATAAACTCCTCAGAACGTATATGTATGCTGTCTGTCTTTGAACTGGGTGAGTTTAGTTTCACGCCGCTTTCAACAACATTTTAGCATTCCTCATTCATCCACGGCAACCAACGACAAGACACTTCCCTAAACTCCACGGTTTGCCGTGCAGAGGTGTTTAGTAGAGCCATCCTCTGTTGGTTTGATAATATTTATCATCATCTGTACCACTTTAACACACATGCATCACGTCATAAGGTGCATGGCACTAACATAACAAACATCAAGTCACAGAGTCAAACAATATAACTTACCACATTTATAAAGGTAAAATAAGTAAGTTGTCACTGCCATGCTATGAAAAAGAGTGACAGAATTGTGGAATCCAGTTATCTGTATCATTTTTATGGTTGTGACAGCGGCAGGCGACTACCGTCGACAAGAAAGAGGATTGCCACCAAGCCGTATAGAGAATGATACACACGTGCAGGAATTCATCAAACGGCTTCCAACACAGGTGCACATGGAGCAACATACAACTGGAAACGACATGCTAATATTCTGTTACAAATAATAGTGGGCGACTGAATAGAATGTTTGGAAATGCCAGCCTCGCAAGTTGTAACGGGACTGACATTGATGTGCATTAGCCTGGAATAATCGACGGACAGTGAATGTGTTGGCTGCAGTATTGAACTAGTCGTTATTGTTACATCTATTGTTGCAGCTGACAAAACACTGACGCAGTCACACAAACCGTGATGTCGGTGATGCAGAGTTCAGTGTCGCTCTAGCGGTGAAGTAATTGACACTGTCTTGTTGCTGCAACAGCTGATGTGAATACCAGATGCAGTTCACACAGGAACTTGTAAGTGTATATATTGTGTCAGTGAGACCATTGTGGGGCTTGTTGTGTGACAGCATAGTGTTGACTTCTTCAAAGGAAAATGTGCATTGTGAAGTGACGTCGAGAGACTTACGTCGGGAAGGTTACGTAGTGACATGACGTTATGACACTAATGTGACGTCAGGTGGGTTTACCTCCAACTTCAAGACATCTCATTCTGACATCCCTGCTTTTCATTGCTGATACAACGTGTAGGAAGAGACGCCGCTTTTGAAGGTCAGAATTACATTATTTTAAAGCGAGATATCACGTCAAGACCAGTCTCGATCATCACAGATTCTTGTAGGCGTAAAGACAGAGTGGGTGTGTTTAGTTTTTTCCCGTACGCATTCCAGCTATATGGCGGCGGTCTGTAAATTATCCAATTTAGACCACACATTCCTGTGATCTACACAATGAGCATCGATCTACTCAAATGGGATACGATGACATGTGTCAATCAAGTCAACGAGCATGACCACCCGATCCCATTACGACGGGCATGGTTTGTTGAAGACCAATTCTAACCCGGAGTTTCACGAGTCGTAAAAGGCAGACCATGATGGATATTGTATAAATGGATCACTGAAAATAGGTGATGACACCAGGTGTTCGAAAGAAGGAATCCTCCCTCCAGCCCACCCCTCACACAATTGTCCCGGAATTACCGGTTTTGTTACATATTTCTCTCAGCTGAATCATCTCTTGCACAGTTGATATTTACCTATTCTGACTTCGGTATACGTTATGGAGTGTTTTGAATGTATTTCCCAAGTCCGTTCAGCAAGAGTATTCAAGCTATGACCAATAATCTATCTAAGCAATATTCCCACGCTCATGGTCAAACTCAGAACCATACCGTCAATGTTCATTTAAAAGTTTGATATGCATCTACTATTAATCAAACTCCAGATATCGCCATCACTGTCTGTACAGCCTGGTCACCTGTGGCCTGGTCATCTTGACCTGATCAAATGAATACTAATGCATTGCGTGACCGTGTCACAACTGGTAGGGTCTATTATTGTGAAGGGGTGCACCTTTGTCAGTTGATTGTCAACATGTCCAAACAGCCTAGACAAGTTCGCCATTTAACATTCTCTGCTCCCCTATTTAAGGAAGTTAATGCGACCTGCCGTTTGTGCCATTTGACCTCCCGGGTCACGCATATGTAGCTCAGGTCAAGCTAAACAAGCTGTGTGTATGTTTGGTATACAGCCACAACTCATGGTTCTAAATATAAACACTGGATTAGTCTCCAATAGGAGATACCATCTCTGTAAAAATGATACGTTGTACAACTGATGGTCAGAACCTGCTTGTATATGAACAAAATGTCGTTAGCAAGTGGATACGGTTCAAAAGTAATATGATCAACCCAGTTACACCTTCCCGTGATGTTGTTCCCGCCGTGAACACACGAACACTTGGGTTCCATATGGCCATGTGGTATCCTATATCCCCCGCTAATTACAGCAACACTTTCACATCCCCACGAGTCAGGCTCCATTTCAAGTATTCATTACAAAACCTTCATCCAGGCAGTTTTGCTGTAAGGCTATGTTCAGCGTTTATCAAACATCAATTTTACATCGAACAACACATTACGTTGTAAAGCGGTTTCTTGTGAACCGTTTGAAACGAAGTCATGGCTTGTTTAGCAATACTTTGTTGAAGCAAGTTGAAAGAGCCGAAAAACGTACTCTCAAAAACGTCAAGGACGTTATTTCTTAAATTTATTATTTCTTGTGGGCATGTTCTATTTACTCGCTTTGAAACTTTAATG
The DNA here is from genome assembly GCF_037392515.1 of Haliotis asinina. Classification (NCBI taxonomy): domain Eukaryota; kingdom Metazoa; phylum Mollusca; class Gastropoda; order Lepetellida; family Haliotidae; genus Haliotis; species Haliotis asinina. The sequence continues at coordinate 16,599,531 of NC_090291.1, forward strand.
CTCATCTGGCCAATTTGAAAACACTGGTGAAAACGACAAAATGTCATTTCTTTTTTATGTTAACCAGAAAAACAAAATTAGTGAACAAGTAAGAAGGTTCATATGTCCGCAATTCCTATCTTCATAAACAAAAATCGGGTATCGTACATTGGACATTGTTCGTTTGGAATGATTGTCTCGGAGGACATTACCTCCAAGGTCATATCAGGACAGTGATATCGAATGGCCACTGTCCCCGAAATATCACGCTTGAGGAACCATTGTCAGGCTTAATTGTCAATGTTGCATTAATGTCTCTTGTCACACTCATGAATGTGCACCAGGACGTTTTAACCTTTGAGAAAAATCGGCATTTCGTTAAATGTCCACATGTTGAACAAAGCCTGAACACAAAAAAGTAGATGCTACCGTAAAATGACAGTGTACCACGATAACTAAATTACAACCAAAAACCTATATCATAATTTTCACGTGGAGGACATTCCACGAAAGATATCTGGTCCCATGGTGTTTCACTGCAGTCTTGAAGACGCCGAACGTCTTCACGGGAAACAGGTCAATCAGTGTCGAGTACTCTCTTAATACTTACTGTAACCGATCCTATCGCTTAGGCTTAAAAGACATTGTGTCAGAGCTTGTCTTCGTTAACTACTGACTGTTTAAGCCTTCAAGATTTTTTTTTCGGTGAAATTTGTGGCGGGAACCGAAATAGTGTGTCTTCATTTTTGTCCTGTGAAGGTCAGAGCACGTGTTTGAACGTGGAAAGTGCGTTCATGCAAGACGGTTTCGTTTAACTAAGCTGCCAGTTACTGATTTAACTCATCTTTCAAGAAGCTGAAGTTTTAACTTGATGTCGGGGAAATGGTTTAGGTTAACATTGTTTACTTGCGGTATCTAATTCCAATCAGGTTGTGATTTTCACAATGTTTGAAAAACTTGATCAATGGGGCGGTGGGGTAACGTAATGGTGAAAGCATTCACTTGGGTACGACTCCAACCTTGGGCGAAATGTTTGAAGCCCATTTCTGGTGTTCCCCGCCGTGATATTGCTGGAACATTGCTAAAAAGAGGCGTGAAACCGTACTCACTCACTCACTCATCCACTCACGCATTCATCAGTAATTCAATGATATCCTGTCTGAGATGCCCCATCTGTGATAATGTACTATCTACATTGGCACAGACAGATAATTCTGCTTCTTCACAGCGAATCTATCCAATAATCACAAGCAAACATTCCCCAATGACCAAAGTTTACAGACTACTTTGACAACAGCAGTATACTCAAATGTCAGTTAAAACAGTGTCAACTGTAGCAGGGTGTATAGATTACTTCAAACCTACACAAGTCTCCTTTCCTTTTCTTAAGTATTCTGCTCACACAAAATCAACATTTAGTGTTGGCCAACAGTAAGGTATCACACTCCTCTCCGGTATACTTGATACTACAAATAGCCAGGTCTTTACACTAATACCTTAATTCTGTATGAAAACATCGTCATAACGTGCATCAGACGCTCGGAACAGAGCCAAGTGGGGGACGGCATCACTGAAATGCTCATGTAATTCCTCAAGACCGTACTAATACCTCGATGGTAAAGACCAGTAGGTAAGGAGGAACTACGTACACTCCAAATAAGGCTGAGGACAAATCTCCCTCCGACTTCCTTAATACATATTGCTTAGACTGAGCTCACTGTCAGTTTCCGTCTTAGTGTTTCTAACTCCTGTTTCGTTCTACAAATACTTGGGTTGAAATTGTGAGTTCAGTCCTAAGACATTTCCAATACTGAAGACGCTCGATGGCGAAGGGCTTAATCGACAAAATTGATGCAGAGAGTGGAATGTGGACCATCACATTTCATATTTCCTGAGCTAAAACATCACAAACCATTCGGAAAGTAATTCCAGGCTTTCTCGTATATTGATACTTAGATGTAAGGACAATGGAAGTGGTAAGACCAGAAGAACTCTGTGTACGTACAGCCATAGGTCAAAGTATGACCAAACTGGTCTTTGTGGGGTTTATGTATTCATCCCAAATTACCATCGATTATCATTTGATATTGGACAGCATTAGAAGTGGGCTTTGGTTAGTTTTGTGATCTTTTAACTTGAAGTATGACAGAAACATGAATTTTAGGAATTATAAGTGTCATTTTCCTAGTTGTTTCTGATCTTTTGAATTGAAGTATTGCAAACCATGGATTTTAACAATTATAACTGTGATAAGCCTAGATTTGTGACTTTTATTTTCAATTCATCAATTATAGGAATTAGAAGTCTGGTTTTGTTACGGTTTCGTCGTCGTTTGACTTAACGTACATGTATGACAGAAACATGAATTTTAGCAAATACCGGTTAACTTTAAATATCACAGTAGCTTGAATATTTGCTATTTTAAACTACATTTGCATTCTGTAGTTTAGTTTACCAAGCAAATTGACATGGAGTCCTGAGCACTTTGCAAACAGAATGCAACTTGTCATAATGTAATAAAGGCAGTTTTCCAGTGCCCTCTCGAGAACATTTGTCAGACCATCCCCGGGGTAGTTGAGAACTGACTGCAGATTACATACATTACACTGGTAAGAAGGAAAGTGGCTTCAGATCACAAGCAGTTGTGGTAAATTAGGATGATGTAGTGTGTGTCCAGGAAAAGAGGCTCATCGATTCCATTGGTCCAACACTGTCAAAAGAATGCCAGAATGTCATCGTTTAGCTGTTATGATTGTGATTATTTCAGCTGATACTGAGAACGGGAATGGAATTCGTGATTCGTTTGACATAAACAGGCAATCGATCACATGGTTCTATCACTCAGCTTTTCATCCCTAATGTTATTTTAGGATGGACACCTCGGAAGCCAACACAGCTTTCCTATTCCGACACAGGTCACATCATTCACAAAATTTATGGCAGACGTTTAGAGGAATTAACTAAATACGACTTGTTGCGTGGTAAAACCGTGAGCTATGTTATCAAATGCTGTTACCCTAAAGGCTCCTTCACACTTATTTCTAATTGACAGGAATCAAAAGGAATCAGGAAGGAACAAAATTCAAACTTCAAACCTCATTGGGAAGAGAAAGTGGCAATAAACAATTTTTTTCAAGCTTTGTAAGAATGCCGTTATATGAGCCACCCAAACGTTATCTGACGTTTCAGTGACAGGCGGCCACGCTTTTATGCCATTCGGCGGTGTTCTGATGACGCTCATTTGAAACGTTTCCGGGGCGTTCTGACCGTATTCGAGTTGTGTTTCAAATGCTCTCGAAGAACCCTGATATTTGAAGAATAGTCCGCCTGTATTTCAGCAACATTCGAGATACATTCCGACTCATTCCAGGCATATTCAGGGCATTGTGACAGGATTTGAAGTGGCTTGCCATTTTCCTTGAACACTTTCAGAATACTTAAAATGCATTAAGAATACTTAGACTGCAGTTAGAACTGCAGTATTAATACTTCGAATGCAGTTAGATTGCTCTTCAAATACGGTTGAATTTTGCCACTTCAAATTGTCGTTCCAACAGCATTCCACTTCATTCCGCTTTAAGTAGGAAGGTGATATTACAAACGCTTTTTAAACCTTCAAATGTACATCTGATGATCCCATGGGGATTGTTTTCTAGCGTCGGCAGTTTCAATTTTCACCTGTTGTGTTGTGATCTCGAAATGTCCAATGAGCTCATATAATTCGATTGTATTTAACAGATTAAAATGCATTATTCCCTGCGACAGTTTCAGGGAATAATGCGTTTTAATGTGGACATTTAAAGCACATTTACGTTTTGTGCAAAGGGTAGGGCACAAATAGCATCTGTCATGTCGCAATTTCTATTTCGAAAAGGTATGAATATGAGAATAAAACACTTCCATGAATCATTCCATATGTAGGAATTTATGATGCATGATGACTTGAAGATGCATACCCGAAAAATAATTGCTGTTCAGGAACAATGTACGTACGCTACCTGTCTTTAAGTGAGTGAGATTCGTTTTAAGCCGTTTTAGCAATATTCCAGCAATGTCAATTTGGGGCTAGCAAAATAGGCTTCAGTGTGACAACCGATCTCTATAACCGCTAGGCTAACTCACTACCCCTGAACATGTTGATAGCAAGAGTAAAGGTTTTTTTCAGGCATCTACGGTAACCTAGGGTACCATAGTGACCTAGACCCAACAGTTGGTTCTGCAGAGTTGTGTTCTAGAGCCATGCGCGGTTGGTTTGATATTAATTATAATTATATTCCGATAAATCTTTGATGGTAACATTTCAGGCAGTGCTACACCCTGGCAGAGATGTGCTGATAATTGTGATCGGATCATATAATAGTGGTGTTCAATTCCAAATTACTCCCGGTACTGAAAATAACTTTACATATAAACAAACGAGTAAATAATTAAGAGGTGCTTGAGCAAACAGCAACATTTGCTCAAAGTCCTATAAAGGGTCCAGGTACACCAGGTCAAGGTCAAATAATGTCAAACCTACGTTAAACCCAGTTACGTCAGTGCAGACTATGATTCAGTTACTTCAATGGTGATACATGTTCTCGTTTGTCTACCCCGACACCCAACAATAATCAACGTCTTGCACATTCATGTCAATATTACCCGTATAGTATACTTACTGTAGTTGGGAACAACAGGTAATCGTACCCTAATGGGCGTCTTTACCATGAAAGGACATAACGCATGATTATGTAGGAACATATTGTATTTCCAACTAGCCATGCGGTGTGAAGGATGTTCACATATCATCACCATGAAAGGTATCGTGAATGAGCGATTCTTACCACATTAATCATGGTAGCTGCGAAGGCAGATTTATTCCGTATTCTTTTAACAGTTGTTCCTACAACTCAGGTGGTATGAAAACAGAAAAGCTATCATGTATATTAAAACACTGTTTCAAACATTCACTCTAGGAGAATACACACTTTAGACGTTTATTGCTTGAACGGTTATTTTGTGAATTCAACACATTTACCATTTGGGATTTATATACATATTTGGAATCGTAAAAAAATTATTCATTTCATTTTGTAGGATAATATAAAATTCATCCTGAACTTGTCAGCTGTTACAATAGTTACATAAAGTGTGCTGTTTTCAGAATCACTGAGTCGTCTGGTTGCATTCACGTTCAAATTATGTGGAGAATTTACAAAAATACCTTGAGCAACGTTTTACTATGACAGGGTATGTAATATACTTTTCAGGGTAAAATCATGAATTTACAAGACTATACTTACTCGAAAAAAATGTGAAGCTTGTACATTGCCCTGACAATTTGGGGCATAAATATCAACAAATCTTGCAAAATTTTGGTGTAACCATATATTACCCACAGGCAAACAATAAAAGACGGATACCTGAAACCACATCATTTACCTCTGTAATCCATTTCTTTCAACATTTTATAGGATGGGTGTGGATATCTGTTTATACCAATTGTGACCAAGTTAGTCCAGTATTTAATAGCTCTTTGCCTACTTAAAACAACCAAATTGGTACAACCAATTTTGCCTAACATTACCTTATTGGATGAAAACCTCCCAACACAGGAACCTGTTGAAATAAGATGTTTGCCACTTTTCAACAGTGTCATCATGTATAAGGCCACACATTTCCGATACATAACAACCAAATAGGTGCAATTTTACCATGGAAGAATTTACATGCTGTCGCCAAAGACAAGAACTTCATTTAAATTAAACATTCTGTATATAGGGATAACGGCTTTAGACGACTTTGATGCAAGAGTTCCATATATTATTTGCAAAATATGAATGAGAACATGATACCTAAACAGTCATAATACGATAATATTTTCAGTTTTACTTTACCAAATGCCCATTGTTTATTTTTGCTGACTATTACCCGTTTCTGAATACGTCTAATTTTTTTCTTGTCCAAATTTAGTTGAAGTCCCCATTTTAAACAAAATTAATGCGGGACATTTAATTGCCTTTGCAAATTTACAACTGTATAGAAGAATATAACAATGCCTTCGGCAAATAGAACAATGCCATCGGTAAACAGAAACAGCATAATACTCAATCTTGAGACTTAAATATACCTTGGTAACATTTTTCATACAATTCATGTACTAAATCATATATTTAGAATATGAAAAGAATAGGGCTGAGGATACAGCCTTGGCGAATACCACTGGAGGAAAAATGACAAATGTATGCATAGTTTCCAAAATCTGTAACGTTCAGAAATACAATGAACTTTGAAGCAAATGCGCTTGGTCAAGCAGAGAAATGTTCTGTCAGCAGCTGCCCTGTAGACATATTCATATAAGCTGGGAAAGACTAGGAAACCAAAACGGAGGGTCCACCCAATAGCGTCAGTCACCTTCATAATGATGTCCAAAACCAGAGGACGTAGTCCACCCAATAGCATCAGTCACCTTCATAATGATGTACTTGAACTAGTCCACAGACAATGGCAGATGTCCATGTGACACATGTTTAGCCTTTACACATTACTATAATTGTTTACAAACCTGTATGAATTTAAGACCCTTCTTAGCTACAAAAATGTGTCCCCATTAAAGAAGCTGCCTAAATTTGTTCCAATATAAAATTTACTCTAAGAACAATATGTCGTTGCCAAACGTTGATCATGTTACTGTTTGTCAATACACCATGCATCACTCGTGCAAATGCAGCCACTTAGTTCAAACCAGATTTTACACAACATTCCATTCTGTTTAAAGGTAGTGTTTACACTCGAACTGATGTATTGTAAAAAAGTCGTAAAGTTGAAAAGATGACTGTCATTAGTTCAACAAATTCTGAAACTGGGTGAAAATTGCCGAATTCTTAACAAAACTCTACACCAAACAGCAGATATTCACAATATTTGCACGTGCTTTCAGCAATTTGATGTGTAATTGTCGTTCAATTCATCTGCATAACGTTTGCAGGAGGTTCCTCCAAATTAGTGGATGAAGTATCTACCATGTAACTACACACACACACACACACACAGACACACGCACAGACACGCACAGACACACACAGACACACACAGACACACGCACAGACACACACACACGTAACACATAGTGAGTGATGTAAGTGAGTCTAAACTTTTGATGAGTAGTATATATACGCGAGGGTGTCGCTATCTCAAAATCTGGATGTCGTTTGAGCTACCAACATCCACTCGCAATTTTTAAAATGCTTGTTCTTCAACGCATACACAATAATAAGCAAAAATTCAGTCACTCAGTGCTAACATGATGACTGTTAATACGAGGGAAATAATCGCCAAGCCATCTAACTGCCGCCATGTTAGAAAGCTGGTAAAGCACGTTACCATGATCACCTTCGGTACAGTGAGGTATGGATTACTAAAGATCAACTCCAACCAGTATCTTCACGGGTTGAAACCTTATACATTCATTGGCCATCGATAGTCAATGAACACCTCTAGGTAGATTTCGTTTGAAGAATAATGTATGCTGAAATATATATTTGCAAGGCAGGTGTGATAATCGTAATTGCCTGAACAAACTTTCTAGACGTAAAACTCTATCTTAATGTACATAAGTCTGATGTAAAACCTTTGTACTTGTATCTGAAAAGTACTTAAGTCTTCTAGAAAAGAGTTGTCACAAGGAGACAGGGATTTTTGCGTCAACTCTGATAGTTGTATTGTGGCGTATTAGCTATATGTTTGAAGGAAAGCCCAAAGTGCACCATAGCTTAACCTGCTCGCTGCCACTGACTTCACTTAACCAGCATGCCTACATGTATTACTGTTGTCATGACAGTGGTCGTCATTACATTTGTATGTCCGCTCTAAATTGACTGAATACAGTAAAGCCCAGGTCTTCTGCTGGTACGGAGACATCTCACCTTCAGTAATTGTTTTTCATGAATCAAGTAATTTTCACCACAAGTTTGCCTTTTACTGCCTATTGAATGTGTTTCGACCGATAACAGATATCGATAAGGTGGCGTGTTTTACTTTATTAACAAATACGGATTCCCCAAACACTGTGGCCTCCCCTCATGCAGAACATTTGACGCATCATTATTGACAAGCAGTTCATGGACGTGTCACGCCATGCGTACTGTGTGTGCTATGTAAGTTCAGCTATATGCGTTCCTCTCTCCTATGTATTCTCCACGCTCGTATCTGTATACTTATCTTAAACTCTTTAACTCTGTATCTCTCTTCCTCGCTTACTGTTTCTCTCCCTCTCCCTCTCCCTCCTCTCTTCCTCTGTTTACCCTGTCATGCATCTCTCTCTTTCCCTGTAATTACGTCTCTTTTCCCTCTGTTTCGTTCCCTTCTCTTCGCCCACTCTCTCTCTCTCTCTCTCTCTCTCACACACACACACACACACACACACACACACAGACACACAGAGACACACGCACATTCCGTGTTTGCGACCTTGGTCAATGTTTCTAGCTGTGTAGGATGGAGGTGGGCGAGCCATAACACGACCTGTAGTTGAAAGAAAATTAAATGCCACATTTTTGCTTTTTCGCCGATGTCAGCAGGTTTCAGTTTTCAAACTGATTCTAATGAACGTTGTAGGAGGATCCAACTGTGCATTCTGGAAAATATATCATATTTCCAGCTCAAAGTATAGAGGGTCATAGAACATGTTAATGTCGCGAATCACGAGGCCTCTATTTCATCACTGTCAATCAACGGGATAAAATAATCAATATTTTAAAATGGCATACACTTTAAGCCCTTCCCTTTTTTCTCTCGTTTGTATCTGTATACCCGTGTACCCTCTCTCTGTTTCTCTCTCTTTCCACCTCTCCTTTCTTGCTCTTTCTTTCTCTGTCTTTCTCTCTTTCTCCCTCTCTCTGTCTCTCTCCTCTCCCTTTCTCTTCCCCCTCTCTGCCTTCCTCCTATCTTTCTTCCTCTCCTGTTTATTCCTCTCCCTCCCCTCTTCCACTTTCACTATGTCTCTATTCTTTTTCTCTCCTGTTTTCTCTCTCCCCTCACTCCTCCTTTCACCCCCTCTCTGTCTCCTCTCCGTCTTTTTCTCTCCATTCTCTCTTTCCTCTCTTCTATCACTCCCTCTTTCTTTCTCTGATCTTTTTCTCTACTCTCTTCCTCTTCTCTCCATTCTCTCACTCTCCTATCACCTGTCTCTCAATCTCTCTGTCTCTCTTTGTCTCTTCCTCTTCTCCATTCTCTCACTCTCTTATCACCTCTGTCTCTCTCTCTCAATCTCTTTGTCTCTCTTTGTCTCTCTTTCTTTCTAAACATTTATATGAACGCAATTGCCACGCTTTAATCAATATCAAAGGAATATCCATACGGGAAATCATCCCATCTCAGCCTTCGATTTTGTACCATGCTATTAATCAAACTGATAACCTGCTTCAGCACAAAAGCAATTTGTATTAGTTAGCAGTAATGCCCATAACCATCCCAAAATGGACAGGTGTAGGTTTTATGGTACATCCGTTACTAACATTTTTTCTGTTTATCATTTCACCATAGCAATATGAATCGCTTCGATTTGACTGCGTTTTTTTCAGTGTAATTTTTCGGATAATCTGCCTCTTACTCCCACAAGCGTTTTTTGTTTTGTTTTGTTTTTTGGGTTTTTTTATTTGTTTATTTTGGTTACTTGGGGGGGGGGGGGTGTTCCAACAGACTGCACATGGCATCTGGATGTGTTAATAATTCACTTTGAATCAGGTGAATAAATGGGTGACTGGATTTTTTGAGTGAGTATAGCTCCAGCGCTAGCGTTACAGTAATGGAACACGAGTGGCTCTCTCTGTTGTTTTGTTCGTTTCTATATCTCTTATTAACAGGATAAAACTCACAAATATATATACATACATACCCATAGTGTGCATCTTTTGATAACACACTTCATCTTATATCAGAATCGTCCGTTGGTAGAATATATCGCCATGTTACTATAGGTTTCATTAATATATGGCGAAATGTATTCATTTACAAGCATGCTTGAAACCCTCATTAACATGGCAATAATAAAATTCGATCTAACTACGGATAGTCAGTTGCGATCAAATTACTATCTTACATGGACAATAGCAGATTAACATATCCACGTCTTTTATTATATTATTCCGTATACGAGATAGGAATCCATGTTATAATGGAATACATTGATATGTTAAAATCTGTTAATGATACATTAGTCATTGGAACTGACGCTGAAACCTGTATAAAGGGAAATAATTCGTTAGGGTCAGCACCCAAAAAAGTCATTTAGTTAAAAGCCTGTTCTATACTGTACAAACCTAGTTAGGGATATTCGTAAATTTTGAAATTATGAATAATGATCTATTTATTCATTGACACACTGATGAAATATCAATCATAAAAATACCACTATTCCTAACTGATTTTGTCCAGTATATATAAATGCAGTGTGTTTTATATGCAAATGACAATCATATTCGCTTCTCTGGAATGCTACAACGGGCTGTGGGGTAACCTAGTGATAACATGTTCGATCGACCCGGGTTTGATTCCCCACATGGGTAAAAATGTGTGAAACACATTTCTGGTGTTCTCCGCCAGTATATTGCTGGAGTATTGCTAAAAGCGGCGTACTCACTTGAAAACTACAAAATTCTAACCAAACAATATTTGTACTCAGTCCATGTAATTTCTTCTGTGGGTCTTTGTAAGAGGCGAGCAGGGTGATTGGGTCAGCATTGCTGACTTGGTTGACACATGCCATCGTATCCCACTTGTGTAGATGATGTTGATAACTGTCCAGACTGTCCAGTCTGGTCCAGACTGTATTATTTACAGACCGCCGTCACACAGCTAGAATAACCAATCCAAACACACACACACACACACACACACACACACACACACACACACACACACACACACACACACACACACACACACACACACACACACACACACACACACACACACACACACACACACACCAACTGATCTTCATCATAGTCTACTAGCCACTGGAATGGGGATATCGTATATGCTGAATTATTGACTAGTGTGTAAGAAACCCGTGAAGGTCCCGGGGTAGAACAGGCCTTCAGCAACCCATGTTTGCCATAAAAGGCGACTATGCTGGTCGTAAGAGGCGACTAACGGGATCGAGTGGTGATGCTTGCTGACATGGCTGACACATGTCATCGGTTCCCTACTGCGCAGGTCGATGGTCATGTCGTTGATCACTTTATTGTCTGGTCCAGACCCGATTATTACAGACCGCAGCCATATAGGTAGAATATTGCTGAGTGCGACGTAAAACTAAACTCACTCACTAGTGTGTAAGAAATGAATCTGCAAAACAGAAAGATACTATAAAAGGCAAGAATTTTATCGACGTCAACTTCTTTACTGTGTAGCATAGAGGTTACAGCGTTCGCTCGTCACACCGAAGACCCGTGAGTACAATGTGTGAAACCCATTTCTGGTACACCCGCCGAGATGTTGCTGGAATATGGATAAAAGCGGCGTAAAATCATGCTCACTCCAATTGAGAGCGTAAAGCTACACTAAAACATCGTCCTCCTCGTAAGTAATTGCTCAGTATATCACAAAGGTTAACAAATTATCTTTTAAGAGAAAACAAAGAGGCACTTTTCGTGAAACCACATGTACAACATGCACATTACTAGATTCCGTTTACGACTTTACAGTTTAAGTCTTTTTGTCCAAACCGGGAAACATTAATACCTTCTAAATGTTTTGATCACAAACGCGTCCAGTCTAGACCGGTCGGGCGAGTAAAGGCGATTGTCATAGGCCAAGACCTTGTAATCAGCTTTACTTGTTCTGTCCGGCAAATTATTGAAATCGGCTTCCATTTGACACCTGCAGAGAGCTTGTCCGTAGTACGGTGATTGACAGCTTGTGGATTTCGGCCTACATTACGATGCTGCGTTTTGCCGAACACGATCAAGGCACCGTTTTAAACTGATTCGTCGTTAAACTGTCATTTACATCATGTCAGCTCTAAATGTTCCATTTACATCCTTTTGTCAGCGTGTATTAATGTGTTAATCAATCACTCGCTCTTTGTGTATAATCAAAGAAACACGTTTTTGTTTAACCGACGTCTTATATGATGCTGAGACACTGTTGACGTACATCTATTCTGAAGTAATTTGACGTTAATCTCCCTAATTCACCCCAAAGCAAACATCTATATTTGGATTAGTTATAAAAGCTTCGACGCTGTCTCGTGTTATCTTATGAAACACCACTATCACAAGGAAACAAATGAAATTTAATGGGATTTTGAAGAAAATTAAAGGGAAAAATTATCGGTGTCACTTGCAATATACCTTGACATCCATCAATTTTCCCTCCAAGAACACATGGAATTAAACCATCACACGGATTGGTGAAGTGTACTAGAACTAGACTGAAGTGATGCTGTAAATTTCTTCCAGGAAGCGATCGACTTTTCGTTAGAACATTTATTGCTTTGATTGGCAAGTAAACGTCACGTCAAACCTTCATGGGTTATGTCAATTTCATGTTGGATTTTCCATCAGGGATTTCAAACTTCATATGAGGTAAACATTTCATATAATAGTTAATCCACATGTCATGTTTACGCAACTAGACGTGTTTGATCGTGACAAGATAGGGATTTCAATCATGGAATGACAAAAGAACCCTGTAGGCTAGTTAGTTCGGATCAACATGGCTTTGGGTAGGATTATAGTTGCATCATGGCGAATAAGATTAAGGCGCTAGGAATCGGTTCAGTACGGTTCGCTATCGTCGTTTCGTTACTCTATGGTGACACTGACGAGAGTCTGGGGGGATAGTCTAGTGGGTAAAGTCTTCACTGATCACACCGAAAACCAGGGTTCGATGTACCACATAACGTATGAAGCCCATGTCTGGTTTCCCCGCCGTGATATTGGTAGAATATTGCAAAAAGCGGTGTACGATTTCACCCACTCTCCGAAACTAACGATTACGTGTCACAGAACAATGACACCTTTGTAGGACTAAAAATATCAGCAAATCCTAAAGCGACTAAGGAACGCAAATCTGCACAGCGACTTGAGGCCTCCAAGCCAACAATCGACGTTTCTCCAAAATACACATCAAATAAAACGGAAAACGCACCAGAATAACTCAGCCGTACCAAATAAACAAGTCATAACAGACTCCATAAAAAGTAAAATAATACTCTGCGAAGAAGAATCATTTCAAAAAAAGAGTAAAGAAAACACCGATTTTAAATAAAGACATTTCTGGAGGTTTATGTCCGTCATCTATTCTTCTCCGGTAACCCAATCCTCAACCCGATGGCGGAGAGCCATTTTCAACAATAGCCTAGTTCCTCTCCCCCTTGATGGCTGCTTAGCTGGCTTGCGCTTAAGCCGTGCTGGCTAAACCTGGCTTCACGAATGTTGTTATTATCGCCTTTTATTTCAGTATTCGTGTTAATGACAGCCGAGACAAACATCATAATATCGAACCACCCTGTTTGGTTTAAAGACACGCGACGGAAATATATATTTCTGGTATTTCGGTTCGCCCTAGAATGCGACAACCCCGAGCATGTTTACTGTAGACATTGATAGAATAGACGTTAGTATTTTTAATCTCCGACTGATTATATATTACATTTTAAAATGGTTCTACCCTTTAACATTTAAAAGTATGCCATCTATTAAGATTTGGTTTTATATATCTGTAAATGAAACGTTTTCAGTAAGCGAGAATTGTTGACAGTTATTGATGTTTATTGTTGCTTATAGCCTACACACAAAATTGTGAAAGTTAGTGAAGATATATCCACAGAGGGTTTGCGTGATGCAGACAGGTTTAGGCCATAATTGTATCCTTTGTTTATTGTGGACTTGGCTTGGCTTGGCTTGGCTTGGCTTTACCTTTTGTTTTGGGGTTTTGTTTGTTTGCTTGTTTGTTTTTGTGTGTGTGTGTTTGCCTCGATGTTTAAACAAGTAAATTTGCATCTTGCCCAAGTTTATATAAATAAGGAACTAAACAAAACCAATCACTTTGTGAGCTTACGTAGCTGCCAAGCACAAATATCAAACGTGGACAACATTGGTGAAGTTTTCAAAACGGCTGTTTTAACAGCCGTATAGGGAGAACCAGGAGGAATGAACTTATTAACAAAGGTGTTCTTTGTGCTAGTACAGCTGCCTGCATAAACTTGCATGGTCTTGCATGGATGGCACTAGGGACAAAGTCCATTTTAGTAGCCACAATTCAATATGAATAGTTGCCTCCCGTCGACATAGCGGAATACTTGACTGACGGGTGAAAGATAGGATACACCAATGTTTGAAGGTGCCAAATATTGAAACAGACATGGAATATAGATGTCGATAGTGACATATTTGGAGACAGGAATGCTAGTTGTGTTTTGAATTATAACTTTGCAGTGCTGTAGCTGTTTTAGCCTCTTATCGTTTGTGAGGTTTAGGTCAGTCAAATCGTCCAATCTACACTGTTTTTTCTCCGCAAATCATGTTCGTGAGTTTTAAATTAAACCATGATTGCTCTGATTGTCCTGCCTGGATGTGGTATGATCTTAACTAGGACTTTCACGGATGTATAGTTGCCTCAATAGGGCTAAGGTGCTGGACCCGCATCAAAGCGCAAGATGAACATACATGTAACTGATTGTAAGGATTTGCTTGTGAACTCGCTGTTGTGTTGAAGCTCATTTATATGTGCGGGGATTTTGGACTGTTTATGCCTTGATGCATTTGTCTCTCCATGGAATAACTTTTCATTCTCGGCAGAAAATGTTTAACACTTATTCTGTTTGTTGTTTGATTGTACCAAAACCTTTTGTCCTTGCGTGTGTTTTCTTTCATGACCCAGACACATCGCTTAAACTTACCTCTGCCTGTCATTTTATTTGAATCAGTTAATTCTAATTTAGAACTGGCACGTTCTGAATAGGCGAAGCACCGTGTATCGTGCATATATGTATACACCATATATACGGAGCTAAGTGATGCATACCCCGACTATTGAGTTAAACCATGTGTATACGTACATCACGTATACATATATGTATAGAGTTACGCCTCAATGCATCGAGCAGTGGGGGTCTGATTGCTTCTCGTTGTTTTCCTCAGCCCCAAGCTATCTGACAAACATCATTTGGTTTGATATATCCATTGAATATGCACATCCATCTCATGAGACTTCAGTCTGATTGATCAAATGAATATCTGCCAATCGATCTCACGGTACGCTGAGCGCGCTTACTGCTAGTTTCGCTAGATACCCATTATGCGACCGACCATATGGAAACAAGAACTGCTAACGCTGGCATTAAAACTGCCTTTGGTGTTGTCATGTTCATGATCCTGACAACTAAAATGCCCAAAATTCAGATTCAGATTCAGATTCAGATTCAGATTCTCAAAATAAGAGTACATTGTAGACACAGACATTATATGGAATTCATTTTCAATATCCCCTAAATTACAATTTTTGCAAATGGATACACTTAGGGCAGACAAATCGCTTTTAGATTTACGTACATGATTAACTCTAAGATCATGAAAACCTATTCTTAATTGACAAAAGGCCCTCATCATACCTTTATCTTGCAAATGCATGCTATAAAATTCAGAATCTAACAAAGTTTTATGGGAAGAATAATGTTCTAAAAATTTGAGCTGTTCATTGACATCAATCATTCTTGTAGAAAAATACCTTCAAGGCGTTGCTTAAATATACATAGAAAACTGTTCATTTCCAGCACCCTGTGCTATCCACACATAAGACAAACCAGTTGCAAAAGGTAGTTGTCTAACCTCTGATGTCCAGTTTAGCTTACCATTATCATCTTGCATTTTTAAGAAAATATAACCTTGCCTTGGGTATCTAAACGATTCCATTTTCAATAATCAAAGCCAAAATTTTATTACTCTTATTCTACTTAATACAAATATATTACAACGCCCGATTTCACCCAAGATTGCCTTATTGGAAGCAGATTTTCCCATATTTAGGAAATGTTTAAAAATGAAGATTGTACCTTTTCTGAGCAGTGAATATATTTTGTTCCCCAAATTTCAGACCCATATAAAAGAGTAGGTAAAATTTTACAATCAAATATGGTACAAGCAGTTTTGAAAGAAATAAAGGGATTCTTTTTAAAAAGCTGGTAGCCTTAGATGCTTGAGCCACCAAACTTTTACAGGCTGTTGACCAGTTCAGCCTGGAAGAGAATATCAGCCCCAAATATTTATAATATGAAACACATTTAAGCTTTGTATTACCATAATACCAAACGTCATTGTTTTTAATTTCTAAATATTATATTCATAATATTAGTTTTCTCAATATGAACACTCAAACCCCAGATTGAACAAAATTTATGTAACACGTTAAGTTGCTGCTGTAAACCAACTACAGTATAGGAAAACATGTTTACATCATCACCAAATAATAACATCATAATGTCATCAATGTCCTGTGATAGAAAAACACCATGTTTACATGATTTACAAATTTCTGAACTATGTTCATTTATAAAGAAGATGAAAAGAATTGGGGTTAAAATATAGCCTTGGCGCACCCTGTAACTTGTAGAAAACATGTCAGTTCTATAACAATTTCCAACTTTTACACAAGATTTTACAGATGAATACGTGACCCGTGAAGGTCCCGGGGTAGAATAGGCCTTCAGCAACCCATGCTTGCCATAAAAGGCGACTCAGCTTGTCGTAAGAGGCGACTAACGGGATCGGGTGGTCAGGCTCGCTGACTTGGTTGACACATGTCATCGGTTCCCAATTGCGCAGATCGATGCTCATGTTGTTGATCACTGGATTGTCTGGTCCAGACTCGATTATTTACAGACCGCCGCCATATAGCTGTAATATTGCTGAGTGCGGCGTAAAACTAAACTCACTCACTCACTCACAGATGAATACGTACTATAAAGAAGATTAAGTAATGAATATAAAAGTTTGGTTCAGTCAACAGAATCAAAAGCCTTTTTGAAGTCAATAAAGGCTCAAAAGAATCGTCCTTTAGGCTTTGATAAATACGTAGAACATAAAGTCTGGAGGGTAAGTATGTTGTCTGTATTAGCGTACCCGGATCTGAACCCATCTCGAGCTTCTATGAGAATATCATTCAATTCTATACCTAAAATTGCGAGTCATTGTGGATATATAAATAATGATACCAGGTGACAGAGGTCGCTTTTTAGGGCTGGCATTTCTAGACCTACATATAGCCGCTAAACAAGGTCAGACATCACACAGTCATCTTTAGTCTTTCTAGACCAACCTGTACTCGTACAACAAGGTCGGACATCATTCAGCCACTCTGGTCTTTCTAAACCTACACGTACACGTTGAAGAAGGTCAGACTCCATTCAGTCATCTCTGGTCTTTCTAGACCCACATGTACCCCTAGAATAAGATCAGACATCGTTCAGTTACCTCCGGAACACTTTAGAATAAAGTTTGCCTTTCCGTGATGATTTGACGGCAACTCTATGTAAATTATTATGACTTTCTGAAAGCTGTGGAAGGAGCTATAGATAATACATGCATCCATGGATAGTGAAAGATTGCAGATAATTCCAAAGAATGTACGAGCATATGAGGGGCGAGTTAAAAACTGAAACAGACGCAAAAAACCTCTTGTCCACATCCACAAGAAATCTCTTCTAAAACAGAGAGTAGATTTTAAGACTTTGACAAATCATGCGCATGTGTTTATGAACCACTAATTTTGCAACGTCGAAGCACGAGAATAATCACTGTCGATTATCTGATCATAGAAGAACCGAAGCCAAGTTTTCCAGAGGCAAGATGGATGATATGAACACTTTGAATATTTTTTGAAAGGTATGCTCTGAGACCAGTAAATGTGGGAGCTGAAATTTTCTTAGATTCATTTGAAATCTTATGTATGTTTACTCTCAAAAGTCAGTTTCGTCACAAACACAAATATATTGATTAAAAGCATTACAGGCTCTGAATCATCAACGCATGCTTGTCATACAGACAGTTTCGTGTTCTTTGCGTTTAGTGGGATTTTCTATTATCTATCTTTGTTTCTTGGCATGTTGTTGTCCACGAAGTGAAGACCCACGTGAGTTAATCTAATACTGTGGTGTTCCAGTATATATTACAACTTTCCGTTATATTAGAACGTCTCTGCTTTAGGCCATAAGTAGAAGTCTGGCGTTTGAAATGGAAGCAGCAACAGTCGTTCCACAATCATAATAATTAAGAAACGTCCATGCAAAGGAATACCCAGTCTCGACCATCCCCATGAATAGACTCCACTTGGTGTAAATAGGAAATGAGCTTTGAAAATTATATGGTTGGACCAGCGAAAATAGGTGATGACACCGTGTGTTTGTGAGAAGAGTAAATTATCTCTGATAACTAATCAACGAGCACATGTACGAAGCATTCCATAAATGTCATGTTATAAATTATTATAACGGTGAATTTTATGTTTCATGCCAAAGTATGTTCCATTCTACAGGGAGGGTCGCAGTAACCTTTTTTCTCCCCACACAAATTGCTCCCGATGCATACTGACATGAGAATTTTATACCCAGCATTCCTTTTCTATGAATATCAGCAAAACGCCACCAGTTACTTCGAATTTACGGGGTTCTATTCCCCACATGGGTACAATGTTTGAAGCCCATTTCTGGTGTCCTCCGTGTTAATACTGTTGGGATATTGTTAAAATCGGCGTAAAACAATCTCATTCACTCACTCCATTCTGGAACCAGTATAAACAAAATATCAATGTAAAACTTCGCATAACTATGGAATACTGTAAGGGACATTCTTGTGATCTCGCATACACAAACAGTGTATTTTAAGTGTTCATATATCATTTAACTGATGCCCTGGGGTTTCAATCAACTTACGTTTATTATAGTACAGGGTGCCAGACATATATCTACCTGTAAAAAAATCAGTTATAACACTTTTATGGATATTGACTGCCAGGCAAAAGTAAGTAAACTGCCAGGCAAAAGTAAGTAAACTGGCAGGCCAAACATTCGAGACTTAGATTTGGAAATACAAACGCTTCCAAAACATCATTATACTGGCCACATTTCCACTATGGTATCTTTTATAAAAAATATCACCAAGGAATAACTTTTCATGCCAGTTTCACCTTTCACCGGCATCAAACATTGTTGTAGACTCTCTTTAGTCCACCAGTTTATGCTTTATAAACAGACTAAAAGTCAGCATTTGCTACTTATGAAAACCCGATGGCTACAACGTGATGTTAGTAACATTGAGCTGTTCCTGTTACATCACGTAGTATCAACGCCATGTGGGATGAACGTCTCCGGCGATGTGGTCGTGAGCGTTACTGCTTACACACCACGAACTCGGTGCCTGCCTACAAGTGCAGATTCCAGAAGGTCCAAGTAGGTCGATAGCAACGAATGTGTTTCGTAAACACCGTCCAAATGAGTGAGTGAGTTTGCTTTTACGCCTATTTTAGCAATATTCCAGCAACACCAGAAAAGGGCTTCAGACATAGTGCTCATGTGGGAAATCGAACCCAGATCTTCGGCGTGACGAGCAAACGCTTTACCCACTAGGCTAGCCCATCGTTCCCGACCAAATGAAACTGTTTGAAGCCTTCCTGACTTGCTCAAGCGCGAAGATTCCCAAATTATCAATCACTGTTGATGTTTTTTTCTGGCCCAGATTAGATTAATTACGGGTGAGTGAATGGGTGAGTGAGTGAACTGACTTTTAGCAACATTCCAGCAATATCGAAACACCAGAAATGGGCTTCGCATATAGTTCCCATCTGCGGAATTGAACCAGGGTCTTCGGCGTTGCATGTAAACGCTTTGACAACAAAGCTAACCCAGCGCCACTGGATTTAAGCCTGAAGCCATGCAGCTGAAATGTGCCCTTTAGCAACCAGCAAACGTATGATTCAGTAAATGTATATGTCGTGCAGGAAGCCCACAGAAAGGTTCAGCACAGAAACCAGAAAACTGTTTCAACTGTTGGACAAGGGAATTGACCAGTGAGTAAGTGAGTGCGTTTGAACCCTATTTCGCTACGTCATGATGCGTCGACGTTACGTTAGGAAAGCCCAAATTAGAACATGGTATATGTTACATATATGCAATATTTAACTTGTTCACATGTTCGATGCTCCACTCTTTTCCGTTACTTCATACAACGCCGTACCACGACACATCCATGTGTGCAGCGTCTGGCCGCATTACGTCAAACTACGTCACATTATGCAATGCTAGTTTGCATCACGTCACACCCAAATTTAAAACGAAAGGCCACCCAAAACATTCGATATGGTATGTTTTTCCACGTCACGCTAGGTCTCGACACACGTGTACTGAGTCCTGTCCCACCATGTTACGTCATTCCACGTCACGCTAGGTCTCGACACACGTGTAACGAGTCCTGTCCCACCATGTTACGTCATTCCACGTCACGCTAGGTCTCGACACACGTGTAACGAGTCCTGTCCCACCATGTTACGTCATTCCACGTCACGCTAGGTCTCGACACACGTGTAACGAGTCCTGTCCCACCATGTTACGTCATTCCACGTCACGCTAGGTCTCGACACACGTGTAACGAGTCCTGTCCCACCATGTTACGTCATTCCACGTCACGCTAGGTCTCGACACACGTGTAACGAGTCCTGTCCCACCATGTTACGTCATTCCACGTCACGCTAGGTCTCGACACACGTGTAACGAGTCCTGTCCCACCATGTTACGTCATTCCACGTCACGCTAGGTCTCGACACACGTGTAACGAGTCCTGTCCCACCATGTTACGTCATTCCACGTCACGCTAGGTCTCGACACACGTGTAACGAGTCCTGTCCCACCATGTTACGTCATTCCACGTCACGCTAGGTCTCGACACACGTGTAACGAGTCCTGTCCCACCATGTTACGTCATTCCACGTCACGCTAGGTCTCGACACACGTGTAACGAGTCCTGTCCCACCATGTTACGTCATTCCACGTCACGCTAGGTCTCGACACACGTGCAACGAGTCCTGTCCCACCATGTTACGTCATTCCACGTCACGCTAGGTCTCGACACACGTGTACTGAGTCCTGTCCCACTGTGGTACGACATGCAAGGCTTCACTCAACTACGTCAAGGTGTATCATTCTACGCTGTATCTCTCTACACTAGCTCTGTAAACTCCGGAACAAGGGGTAGCCTACTGGTTAAGGCGTTCTCTCGTCACGCTGATTCCTCACATGGGCAAACCGTATGAAGCCCATTTCTGGTGTCCCCCGCAGTGATATTGCTGGAATATTGCTAAAAAGAGGCGTAAAACCATACTCACTCACTAAATGGTTAACCGTTGAAAAGGATTACGCCCCAGCCATCCACAGATTCACCAATTGTAACCTAAGCGCACTCATCACTGAAATTTCTCCATGCAATGTCCAAATAACCTTATTAGAGTAACGATGACATGACGTCGCTGGGTAAATCTCACATGCCTTCGCAGTCGGGCCAAAAATAACCTCACAAGTTTGATATCTTCAACTGTCAAAAAACGGCCAGCAGGCATGTAGTTTTGGTCTTAGTAGTTTTGTTTGACGTCTAAGTCCAGCTTTAATAGAATTTCTCACCTGCCTGTCGCTGCCACTGCTTGCAAACGTCGGTTTCGTGGACGTACGTCATGACGGTACAGCGTTTGGTCAGCAAACACTGCGATATTTACATGACGTCCTGGGAGTGACCGTATTTAGTCTTTTGTAAGGCATTATACTCTTTGGAACCTTCTCGCACTGATGCTGAACGTCAGACCGACGGGTTCCTCCCGTTCTAGCCATTCAAACAATTAGATTTCCTATTCCAGGAGGGGTTGTCGTGACTTTTGTCTGTGGTTTATGAAATCGACGTGAAACGTGCTAACGTACGAAGTCGTGTAATCGATTACAGAACAATCTCCGGATGACTCTTCACGTTCATGGCCAGGACAATGTGACCTCTACTGTGTAAAGGTGCATTTGAACAGGCGAGTTCCGAGTTTTGTGATCTAGTTCTCACGGAAAACATTTTTGTTCACAACTACGGGTGACCTAACATTGATCATGAGTAAGTGAGTGTGTTCAGTTTACGCCGCACTCGGTAATATTCCAGCTAAACGGCGGTGGTCTGTAAATAACTGAGTCTGAACCAGACAATCCGGTGATCAACATCATGAGCGTGAACAGAAGTTTTGTTTTTTTGTAACGATAAACATAGGTTTTGACTGGAACATGAATACAACAATCGCTTAATCTCTTACGTTTTTCTGCATTTTAGTAGTTAATGAATAATTAAAAAGGCGTGACAGACAACGGCTTCTTTATTCTGTGATGATGCGACATTTCGGTAAAGATTCTTATACCGTTGTCAAACAAGACTGAAGCAAGACAGCACACAAACAACACTGGGGTTGCTGGCTAGTACGTGATTCTTCTGTAGTCGGCTGAGGCTACTGACAGTCTTGATTGCCACGTCTCCACGTAGACGAAGGATGATCTGTTTGGTTGGCACTTTAGAAGATGACAAATAATAGGAAAGGTAAGCTACTTTGAGGATCATAACATTTTCTTTATCACATTATGATATAATAGCTCAGTATAAATCCTTATACCGTTGTCAAGCAAATCCAACACAGAAAGAACAGAAATAGAGACTACAGGAATAGACTTTATATCGTGTTCAAAGACATCCAAATTTATGTTTCTTCTGTCTGGATTTTCAAAGTTACTGTGCCACTCATACGTTTCGCCAAGGTAGAGCCAAGGCGATGGCTATATTAAACTATCCTTAGATATCTACCTCAGTGATCATAAACCATTCAAAGCTTCAACAGGAACAGTAACAAATATTTAATATCGGATAAACGCAAAAGGCAATGGTAACTCTACACGTTCAGATATTCAGTACCAACCAGACATTATGTGAGTGAGTGAATTTAGTTTTACGCCGCTCTCAGTAATATTCAGCTATGTTCGAGTCTAAACCAAACAATCCAGTGAATAACACCATGAGCATTGGTCTGCTAAATTGGGATACTATGACATGTGTCAACCAAATCAGCGAGTCTGACGACCCGATCACGTCAGTCGCTTTTCACGACACACACAAGTTACTGCAGACCAAATTTAACCCGGGTTTACCTATTTATATTGTCCCGGTGGGGTGCATGACATGACATGGTATTCTAAAACGTTCACGCATGAGTTGCTGAAGACTAATTCTACAATTGTCTGTCAAATGCAACACTTGAGCCTATACATAATATATCTGTTGATGTATGTCCGACCCCTCTAATAGTCCGCCTGTTTAACTAACCTTAAAATATCCAGCACCAAGTTTAGAGCATTTCACAACAGAATATTGAGTTAAGTGTGACAACAGTAAGTGGAGATTACGTCTATCCTCGGTATGACAAGTTAAATTTAGCATAATCCAACAAACCTACATGTCACCTACAGGTGTCATTAAGGATATACGTTCGCCACATGCCCACGTTTGAGCATTCACTAAATACAGGTTGTTAGACAGACATAAATATTAGATGCTGCGAAACTGTATCCGTGGACGAAAATAAAAGTAGTCAGTAAATGAGTATGTGTTAAATGTCACAGAGGCAAGGGTGTCCGTGGGTGTCTGTGGGTGGTCCCCGTGGGTGGTCTTCGTGTAGGCGATGCAAACCTAAGTCCAACAAATTGTGGACTGTGTTTTGTGTTTTAAAGCATTTCCTTAAATAAATAATGACGCCATTTTGAAATTGTGAGTGAGTTTAGTTTCTATCAATATTCCAACAATATCACGGCGGGGACACAATGCCAGAAATGGGCTTCATACATTGTACCCATTCAGAGAATCAAACCCGGGTCTTCGGCTTGACGGGCGAAGGCTTTAACCTCTAGACTTAACCACAACCAGATTTAGATAGAGTACGTGAGTGAATGAATGAGTTTTGCGCCGCTTTTAGCAATATTTCAGCGATATCATGTCGGCGGACACGAGATAAGAACTTCACACATTTTACCTATATGGGGAATGGAGGAGGGATCTTCGGCGAGACAAACGTACATTTTGATCACTAAGCTACCCCATCGTCCGTTCTGTATAGCATAACGCCCTCTGGATGATAAGGTACACCCCACAGTACTATCAGATACTGCTCGACTGGTTGCCTGCCGCGGCATCATCTTCTGAACACCTAATGATCTCATGTTGTGATACATACATCATTCTGTCTTCCATTAGGGTGAGTATATTTGTCCACATCCTTTAAAAAAACGTTGTTACTTTTTATTACAATTTATAATTCCTAATTTAAAGTTCATTCTGGCATGATTTCAATATTTCACACATCATGCTTCGTAAAATGTATTTGATCAAGAAATATTTCAAATTTACAAAACATTTTATGATTCCACAGGGTCGATCTGACAGGCCGGTGACAGGTACGAAGCCAACCAAGTTTTGACCTTTCCAAAGAATTTGTTTTACGGTGAAAACCAATGGCAACCTGGAAATGCCAGTCACACATTATATTTGTCTTTTCAAATGTTCTTTTGATTTTCTAGCCGTACAAAAACGTTTTCTCGCTTGATGGATTCTTCTTCGAGTCGCTGTTTTAAATTCTTGATGGGAAACTGGAAACTGGAAGAAACCCTGTTTCAAATACCAATTAGACGGTAAATGTAAAAATCCAAAATATACGTTTTCTCCTTTTTCCTGCTATGTTGCAAAATGCAAAATAGCCTCTGGCGACAGAATCTAGAATTTCTTCAGCAGTTGTTCAAACTGCATATTCTTTTACAATATATTTGATTCTAATATTACTTTATGGCTTCAGAAGCTAATGCAGATGAGAGGAAATGGGGTTTTTGTCGTCGTTTTCAAGATGGTTGTCTAATATAAATCTCTGTGAGTGTTTGTATGCGCATGTTAGTGGTCAAACCGTCACTCTGTACATGTATTCGTTTAACCTAGTGGGCACAACGTGTGAGGCCCTCTACACTCACTTGCTGATATTGCTGGAACATGTTAAAAACTCTAACATGCTATCACTAAATGCTCGAGCACTCACTCACTCACTCACTCACTCACTCACTCACTCACTCACTCACTCACTCACTCACTCACTCACTCACTCACTCACTCACTCACTCACTCTGCATGACAACTTGATGAATATACTTCATAGGTTATCACGAATGTTAGTGGAAAGTGAGTAACGACTGGATGTCCGGCACGACAGCGCTGCTTCTGAGTAGACCCAGAACACCAAAGTGATTGTGTGTGTGCGTGCGTGCGTGCGTGCGTGCGTGCGTGCGTGCGTGCGTGCGTGCGTGCGTGCGTGCGTGCGTGTGTGTGTGGGCGGGGGGGACCTACTTCCTCTTCTCAGAAAACTGTACCAGATCCTGGAGAGTATACAAAAGTTTAACCCTTTGCTGTTGACAAAATATCATAAACGTATATCTGCAAAACGTTCACTCTACTGGTACCTTTGCAGAATGAACAAATTATACATGTAGTGCTCAGGTTCTTCCTCCAAACACAGACTCTACTTCCTATGTTCATATGCCGCGGGCGATTAAAGCGTTAGCGCCTCACGCCGAAGGCCCGGATTCGATTCCTCAAATAGTTACAATGTATTTAGCCCATTTATCGTTTCCCCCGCCGTGACACTAGTGGAATATTGATAAAGCAACGTAGAAGAAAACTCACTCAATCATATGCAAGACTGAAGAGAATCACCAAGAGAGTTCGAATCCTGTTCTCGAAGACCTACGAGGAAAATGATCCGGAGAATCTATAGGATATGGTGATGACAGACGGAGCAGAAAGTAGCAGGTGGTTATGTTCTGAAGTTCTTCGTATCTTTTCGAAAAGACTTTTTTGAAAGTGTGCGCCTATAGATGAAACCCGGAAGAAGAACCTTATGATTTAACACTCAATCCTTTGGCAGGGGGGAATCTTAGATTCGGATCTTGGATCAGAGACTCGTGGTACAACAAACACTACGTTGTCAATGGATTGTGCGCATTTAGCAGCATGTTACACCAATATGAAAAATGTGAATATTCTAACATCGTGCCATGAAAAAACGATTTCATTTACATGTTTTAGCATAATCCTGCATAAAAGCAATTATTTTATGAGCCCCAAACAGTTATGCCTATATATAATTTCATCATCTGAAGCTTCCTGCGTTCCCGGCGTCTGCCCTGTGCTTATAATATGAAATAAGCTCATCTCGTCCGTCTGCGGTTTCTGTTTAACACATGATACATATAAATCCACCGCGCATCATCCTGCGCACCTGCTTGTGTCCTCTCATCCGGATCCTCCCAGACAATCTCCTTACCGATTAAGCTTCTCATGTCTGACCAGACGTTGTGAAGAGCCCTCAAAGCTCCCCACACCGCAGCTTTTTCATATCGTTTGGTGATGCGGACAAAGCACAAGTGCAGAAGTACACATGGCTTTGAGCGTAATTAGACATTAGCGGATCTTCTAGAGACCTAAGTGACAGGCGGAGTTTTCGTGTCAGTGTACTCAGCTTTCGGGTTAAGAAGTTCCATGAAAACAAAAACGGACAGGGTAGCATCTTAAATCTTTATGTCAAAGAGTGAAAAGCAAAATGATATCCTGAAGAGTATTATGCGATTTTGGTTTGACTGGCTATGGGCAGTAGTTTAGTTTGTCAGTTTCAGGTGGGCATGTCGAAGAAGGGATTCGAATCTCTCATAGTATTCTGGACTCGTAGTATTAAGGGATGTAATTCATCGAAATGCAGCAATTGTGACCTCTAGACCACCAGTGACAATGATTACACTCGTGACAAATGATCATATAAGAAATATGGACTATTCAGAAATAACTTAAAATTTAAAAATGATTTAAGAGATTTTACATTATGATCTTATGCATAAATGACCTTGGAGGACTGTGGTGTAAAGTTTGATTTCTTGTGCCATGATTTGTCAAACACATTGCCTATCAGTCTCCAAACAGCGATTTTATGGAGTCTGTCCCACTCCTCTTGAAGCGCATGGCCAAGTTAGCCAATGTTGTGGGCGTGACTGGTGATGCAGTCGTCGCCCTGTCATTTTCCAGGCGTGAGCAACGTTCTGGAAAGGTCTGGGTTTCTTGCTTCTTATGTCATTCTATGAATGTTGTGCTGCAGGAGGTGAACATAGATGGTTCGTGCCCCGTGCAGATGGGACAACAAAGGGCGTGAATATACTGCCCTGAAAATACTGCCCAGTGTCCTAAGAAAGCATTGGCTAGTGTTTGTCGCAGACAGTGAACCAATGAACGTATAAATCACCATACACTGACTAGAACTGTCCGTGCTCAGGTGACAAATACCCCGTAGACTGCCAGCGTTTGAAACAACGCATCACTAGTTCACACATAAACACAGAATGAACAGAGACAGATCAAATAAATCATAGCATTAAAGATAAGCCGAATCAATAGGATTATCAGATGCATTGTCCACAGAGATCAATGGACCTGTTTCAAAGTGTCATAATCTGGTATCAGAAAACCCTGTTATACTGCTGTACAGTTCTATTAGTAAGTGCATGAATTTGCCTGGGAAGGCGCTAATAATGTCCTTGAAAATACCATAGGAGGCAGCGATGTTTCGATCAAAAATTTGTAGAACAGCTGCGGGTGAGGTCGTATGAAACTGTTTTATGTTATGTTAAAACGGTTCAATACAAGGAATGCACTGTAGGTTACATCTGTGATGTAACTGATGTTTTTAGATCGCTGATGTGTGGAGAGATGGCTGTAGTGATGCTTTGTACATTTTTTGTGCTTCAGTGAATTCATGCACGTGATGAATTACAACACGATGCATACCAAATGCTGTGCCAAACATAGTGTTATTGCTGTGATATATAAAAAAATGGAATGATGCCATCGACAGATGCGTATACTAAACAGTGTATAAACATGCCAGCAAGCGTGCTCGTGTACATAACCGAATGGTAAGTGTCTATGTATGTACACTTGAAAATATACTCTCTGTCTACCTATCCTGTAAATGTTGTTTTTATTGTGCGTCCTTACATGTACTCCTCATGTTGTGGGTGTTAAACAGGACATCTTTCTGCCCACATCTCGTCACATACTGCCATGTACAGTACAACAGCTGAAACATACCCAAAAAACACACTTTTGACCTTTGCTGTGACAGCTGCTGCACAGTTAATGGATGAGGAAAGGGATTTGTCATGAAACTCTTGTTTTTGCTGGAGAACACAATGCAATAAAAGCACGTTTTGAAATTACACTATTGGTTTTCTCGTTGCACTGAGGCAAAAATTCGTTTACAAACTGATGCTGTGAGGAGTTTGATGTGAATTTGTCCGTGATAGAATATTTCTCGAGTTTACATAAACCTTTGGTATTTTTTGTTTTTGTTTGTTGGGGTTTTTTTAATTATTTTTTGTTGTTATCACTGTCAGACATTTACTACTGAAATCTGTAAATCCTGACTGAATATGATGCGACTGTTTCGATGTTGGAATGTGGGTTGGGATTTTAGGAAAAACTTGTCTCGAAAATATTCGATTGACATTTAATCCAATTCAAAAATAAAGGGTTCTGAAGTATTATATAGTTCTAAACACAACAGTCCCTTCTTTCTCTAAGAAGTAAAAACCTACTTGAATCTAGATGAATTAATGGAGTGTTCCTTTAGTGTGTAAAGGTTAACAATGTTTCTTCAAAATAAAGAAACCCTTAAAGATCCGGGTTAGTATTGGTCTTCAGCAATGCATGCTTGTCGTAAGGGACGACTACGGGATTGGGTGGTCAGGCTCACACACTTGGTTTGACGAGTGTCATTGGTTCCCAGTTGTGTAGATCCCTGCCCATACTTTTGATGATGCTCATGCTGTTGTTCACTGGTTATGATTATGTTTATGATTATGTCCAGATCGCCGCAGTATTACTGGAATATGACAGAGTGCGGCGTAAGACTGAAAACACTCACTCACAATAAGGAAAGCCTGGCAGCGGAACTATTTCACTGGGAATCATAAACCCATACTCGTGATAGATTCGGAATCCTTCAGTGATATTTGCTTTCATAAGATATGTCTTATTCCAATGGATATGTTTTATCTTTGTTCATGTGACCGTGATATAATGTTCTCACTGCTGGACGATTAAACCCCATCCGTTGACTTAATACCAATACGTTACCTCCGCCGCACCAGATAAGGACGCCATTGTCCGCAGAATTGCCCATCGAGGGCCAGCGGGTATCGTACCATCGCCCCTTTATCTGTAAATTACCCAGAACATTGCTTGGCTATAACCCATAAATGAAATTGCTTATAGCAAGAATGTCCTTAGGAGGCGATTTTGGTAAATAACACGGCATTTTCATCCCTCGCCCTTCACGCCCCAAGTGTCAAAAGTCGCGTTACTCCATCTCATTTCCCCTTGTCAAATAATATCCCAGTATCCATGTTAGCGATTTCTGACAATATAATCCTCCATTCGCGTGTTTCCTTTGCTTGTCCGTCGACACCGGGTTCAAATTTGTTGCAGGAGGATTAGGACTGCTGAAGTCTTCATTTCCACAGAGAAGCACAAATCACGTCATTAGCAAGAAATTCAACACCTTTCCTAAAACAACTAAATCACCTTGTTTCATATCTGAAGGATGAGTGTGGCTTGGTCGCTCTGAAGAACCATGAGATGACCTTTATGATGGAGATCATGCTTCACATTCTGAAATCTCATGGACATTCCTTGTGACGGGGCGAAGTGAACCTAAATTATGTTTGACGATGTCAGGGAATATAGCCTACAAACATCGCTGCTTAGATACTGTGTTCTCGGGACGGTGGGATAGCCTAGTGGCTAAAGTGTTCGCTCGTCCCGCCGAGGATCGAGGTTCGATTCCCCGCATGGTTAAAACGTGTAAAGCGACTTTTCTAGTATTCCGCGCTGGAATATTGCTAAAAACGGCGAAAACATTCCCACTCACTCACTCACCAAACCACTCACCCACTCACTCACTCACTCACCCACCCACCCACCCACTCGCTCACCCACCCACTCACCCACTCAAAATTCGAACCCCAAGACATCTTCCTCTTATTGTCTATATCACCTGTGCTGAAATGACTATGCGTTAATTCTCTTTCACTCAATAAATGCATTACTCTCTGTGAAATAATCTGAGAACATACTAATGCTAAAAGAGATCTCTCCAGAATTTCTGAGGACGAAGCATGCATAACTGCATAACCTTTAGCATTTCTTTGTTTGTGAGGAGGTGCCGAACATAATTAAGTTTCTTGTAGACTTGGTGAAATGTGCAATTTACAGTCATAACATGTTTACCTGATGCGAATTACATCCTCCCACGAGTATTAAAAACGTATGCCTTCAGCAACTTAAACTTAAATTTACATAATTACCGCCTGACATTTTGTCAGCATATTGGTAAAATTCTAATAAGTGATTGTGACCAGAATTCGACTTGTGTGCCGTCAGTTTAAAGTTTTGGGGAGTGTATGAATATGGTTTGGGGCCGCCTTTAGCCATAGTCCATCAATATCACGGCGAGGGACGCCAGAAATGGGCTTCACACATTGTTTTCGGTGGGACGAACGTTTAAACCACAAGACTAAACCCCACTGCCTTATTGTGAGTATTTAGAAATACACCCACAGCAGCCTTTACAGTAATTTCGCTCATATCAACGAATATTTAAATATGACAATATGACAATGGATGCAATGCCTGAAAACGATTTATACCCGTTCCGCGTAATATTGTCACGATCTGTAAGATCTTCCGTAACCCAAGCTTGTCGTAACAGGC
This sequence comes from Haliotis asinina, assembly GCF_037392515.1. Classification (NCBI taxonomy): domain Eukaryota; kingdom Metazoa; phylum Mollusca; class Gastropoda; order Lepetellida; family Haliotidae; genus Haliotis; species Haliotis asinina. Next base: position 16,630,403 of record NC_090291.1, read on the forward strand.
TTGATGACTTGGTTGACACTTGAGTAGATCCATGTTCACGATGCTGGCCTCTGTATTGTCTCGTCCAGACTCAATTATGTACAGACCGCCCCCATATAGCTGGAATATTGCTGAGTGCGGCGAAAAACTTAACTCTCTCATTCGACGAGGTGTACTACTCAGTCTATGTATGAGTTCCACTCCTCTTGTAGCGCCAGCCCAAGTTCAGCTTACGTTGTTGGTGGCCTCTCATGCATACGTCTCCCTACATTTCCAAGCAATGACGAAAGTCGGAACTCATTAGTGTCCTGTTTTGAAGGTGAACATTGACAATTCAAGCACGATGCATGACGTCCTACATCACAAAAAACATGAATCACAAAAGTTGCATTATTTTGAGCATAAAGATCTGTTCAGCTACCGTTCCTCCCATCATATGGAGTAGAGTTCATTCTCTCATAGCGCTTCCGCTCTTACCAACCCACCGTCAAATCCGTCTCCGGTAGACATTTCCTTGACGTTCTTTTCAACAAAGAAAATCGGACCTCAACTGAAAAACACGACCGGTTACCGGCGACGATTACCCTTGTGTTGGTCGTTGTGTACACCACTGACGTCTTTAGGCAATATGACAATTTGTCATGGGTGGCACAAGATATGGTCCCACCACAAGCACGAGAGGCTGCATGTAGACGATGTCGTATAGCCGAGAACGTAACTGCTATAAAGGTATTCTGATTAAAGTTTGCTCTGTTGTGATTTACCGGTTGAGATCGATTTCACTGAACCTGGCTACGGATCGACAGATTTTGTTGAAGACCACGGTTTCTGTTTGTTGGTTTCATAGACTTAAGACGTACCACGTAATAAACTCTCTGGGTTGTTTTATGTGTGCGTCTTTCCAGTCAATAATCCACATAATCCCCGCATTGTAGATTCCATCGCTGGTTGATGCACAGGTAATTAATGAGATCAAATACATCACAAGTGTACCTTTAGCAAAATCAAAAGATTACCAAACATACTGGTAAACATTCTGAACGACTTCCTGGAATGTGTCAAAAAATCATTAACGCTCATGTGTGGCCTTACTGTGTGTGATGCGTTCAAATGACCTTCTCTGGCACAAGGCATAACAAACAACGTTCCTATACCGGAAGTTTGTCGTCAACACCCTATATTTGTTCCTCCTGATATTTACCTTCAACATGCATACTTCATGATTTCCTAAATTTAAAGAGAATACATATTGAGGGAGGTCTGATATTTGACAAAGAAATATCATGTTCGCGAGAACATATATTTTGCTAATCTTCAGTAATGGTCAGCAGAACTTGACTGGTTTCCACTGTACGCCTGACTATAATGGCTAAGGACGAGGTACCGATCTAGTTTAAATATACACGTCTATTCAAGGACGTCACACAACTGCTTGCATAACGGAGAGGATGTGGTTTGTGACGGATGTAAACAAGTCATACATTAACAAACGCGATAGGTCTCGGTGTATGTGTCTGGGTTTTGTTTTCTGTTTTTGTTTTGTGTTTTGGGGTTTTATTGTTTTATTTGTTAACGTATTTTTTATCTTTTTTGGCGATTTTCCAAGTAGCTGCATTGCTAGAATAGTCCCTGAAATGATCATATTTTACAGAAAACATAAACTCTTCATTAATTATAATAATAAATTATAGTGGAATTGAGCCAACAGACTTTCATCATTTTCAGACTGAAACAGTAGAAATCGAAATTTGCCACATATTCTAGACTTACATGTGCTTTCTTGAATAAAGTTTTTTTCAGGGCCTGTATGACAGACTACTCCATTGCATGAATACACGTGTACATCCCACATGTGCATTGCCTACACGTGCGCGTTTATCTATAGCGACGTGTCCAAGCTACCATATTGCCTAAACACGCGTGTATATCCTGGATAATCTTCCCCTGTGACAATATTGCATAAAACATGTATTTATGCATACGAGATTTTTCTGGTGATTGTGTTGCTGAAACATACAACACATCTTTTTTGTCTTGTGACTAATAAACTTAAGCATGCATTTCCATCAATGATAGTATGTCTTGATATGAAATGACTAGACATTTGCCCAAACGTGAACGCGTGTCTTGTGTCGAACTTCGTGTAGCATACGTTTACTTGTCTGTCGAATAATCCGATTGTAACGTTCGAGTTTTCTTTTATTAACATAAAAAGTGGCAACAGAAAATGGAAGAATGCTTTGAAATGAACGCATCAAATTTCTTTTCAGATAGAATCCTAAACAGAACATTTGTCAAAATCAGACGTTTAAGTTATTTGATAAACACCCATAGAATGGCATACTTGATAACGGTGTAGGAATGTATATTGAACCATCACATAAAGGCATAAAATATCATGCAATCCATACAATTTATACGCTGTCATTGACACGTTGCCAGATATCAAAATAGTACAAAAACAAAAATTTATTCCGACATTGTATCTAAATGCCTGCACAATTCAGTAATTCTGTCGAATGGCCGAGTATTTCACTTCAACTTTTATCAAGTGAATGTCTCTGTAATGTAATTGTATTCGAACGATCTGTCCCATTTACTGATGCAGTTATATGTTCGCCTATTATAACAAGTTAACGAACGGTCAGTAATTACATGGCCATTTTCTATACAATTAGACTCCTCTCGATGAGAGTGGACTCCCAGGCCATAATGTGGACTGGTCAGAGAGACTGGTCATTGGGGTCAAGCGAGGAGGATGTGGATAAACGGTCTGGTATTCATGGCATAAGGTAGGGCTGATTTATTGCTGAAGTCATGTTTGTTCGTTTGATGTACATTTGCTGCTTCGAAACTGTGATGTACGACTGAAAGGGGTGCAGAAAATGCCATAGGGCTTTGACATTAGGTAGTGTGAGTAGATCATGCTTAGCTTTCTTCAGCCAGGGTGTAAAACAGGGGGTTTAGATTCATTCGGTGGAAAAGGACAGGCAAAGGGACAAAATGGATCCTGGCACACTTGTGGTAGAGTGATATAGACTGCAAACTAGATCTAGATCCTGGATAGAATTGGTGTCTTCAAAAAGCAAAGTCGGAAGAAGCGACTTACGGGATCTGATGGTCAGGCTCACTGACTTGATTAACAGATGTCATTGTTTCCCAGCTGCGTAGATCGATCATCATGTTTTTAATCACTGAATTGTCTAGTCCAGTCTCGATTATTTACAGACCCCCGTCAAAAACAGGAACATTGTTGGGAGCGGCGTTTAACAACAAACAAATCTGCAGGTAAAGAAAGTAGGCGTTTGAAAACAGGACTTGACCGAAACAGTACTAACTTTATTAAATGATTACTAGGCAGAAAACAATCGCCAGAACCCTGCAAACATGAGGTCTATAACATAGTTTTATTAAAGACATCTTAATCCCATCCATAATTTGTTTTGTTTGCCTCGTGTTTGCCACCCTCAAGTTGACTGTTTTCTGTCCGCCAGAGTTTAGATTAGTATGTAACGAAATATTTCAGTCAGCTGACTGTTGCCCACAGTTCCGTAATTCATGATGACATATCAGTAGACGTCGTTGACTACATGCATGCTTGATAATGAGAATGAATGGGGGATCAATCGGTGTAAAGTCTGGTTCTCGTCTCTTGAGCCGGATGACGCTCATTGCGATTAGCAGCATGTAGAATTCGTTCGTTCGTTAGTTCGTTCGTTCGTTAGTTCGTTCGTTCGTTCATGGGGTGAGCTTGAGTTGAGCGAGCATGGTCTTACACCGCTTTTAGCAACATTCCGAAAATACTTGGAAAGCGGAAAATGGGATTCAAATATTTAACCCATGTGGATATTGAATGTTCCTCTTCGGAGTATGAAGCAAGCACTTTCCCCACTGGGCTATCTCACCGTCACCGTCACTTTGAAACAATGTTAGGGAGAGAATACCTTTTCTGTTGCATTTAAACCAAAAACATTCCTTCTTTTAGACTGTATTTTCTGGAATAAATCCCCGTCACTCCCTAGAAAAGCCGGATAATTCAAGCTTTCTGATGCGAGAATCTGTAAATTGAGTGCATTAGCATGATACACTCCTGGTAAAGTCTAGCCCATTTTGTATATATCTCACCCGGCATTACCTCGAAACACGTCGAATAAGCATATTTCGTCCTGCATTGAAATCATAATATGTTCTCTATTTTAACAGTATGAACGCGTTGCTAATTGTAGGTGAGGGCACGCTGTCTCCACGCCCACTTTTTACAACAGGTTTAAGTGTGTCAATTGAAAAACAACCTTCGATGTAACAAAAAAGCCCCTTTTTTAGCGTTTTGTATTACATAAGGTTTCATTGAACAACTGATAGTAACTGATAGAAACACATAAAAGGCATTTAGTGAGCTGAAGTTCCCATATATACGATCAGTGATGTATATACATTCAACACATTCAACCGATGCAGCAAGATCGATATGATCAAATCATTGTTTGAGTAACGGCTCGTACAAGCGCGGACGTTGAAGAAAACAACCAGAGTACGCGGACTCCGGAGAAGACAACCTTTTACGGCCAATGGGCAGTTTCTGGTTTAACGGCATTGATCCAAACATTATGGTATAGCACAGCAAGGCAATCCAGAGAAAGGGAAAGCTGAGACTTTATTTTCGTATTGATCACGGTACAGTGTAGAAGGCCGCTGGAGGATCCGAGCTGTGTGGAGTTTTGCCACACCTGGCGCATTATTGACATCGTAAACACGGACGGTGACACTCGGAATGTACAATGTGGGGACAGAATTCCTCCTTCTGCTTGACGTAGGCTATCAGTAATGACAAAACAAACAAGGTATGTCAGTGTTTGATTTATTATATTTGCGTATTAATTGTGACAGTGCACTGAGTACTTAAACAACTCTCTTTATCCGGATTCGTGCATTTTGCTCCTCTCTCCATCTAAAGAGGAGAAGATACGTTACGTGTTGGCACATTTTCACGTGACACGCATGACCGGGTAATCTATATATGTATGAAACTGTAATAGCAATCGGTCATTAAATACCTCTTTGTATAAATACATGCTCCCCATATCTCAACCCAATCGTGCATTATACGTCTCGGGAAATTACACGTTGAAATCAAAGTCAAAATATCAATACGGAGACCACAAATCCTGCCAGTTTAAAATTTACGACATGTGTCATGTGTCAGTATTCAATAACATCCACTCAAGTTGTGACGTTGTATACCAGTGTTATGCTTATTGTAAGCGTACACGATTCGTCACCATCAATCACAGTGTATCTGTTTGATGAACGGACTCTTGAATTATCACTTTCTTTGAATAAGTGGCTGCTTTGTCTTGTATTGCCATGAGTTTATATGATGTTTACACAGGTGCTCGTTCAGTGTTTATTTATCGGTTTCGTTTTACCACAGTGATCTGTGTCAATATATAAATATATGTGTACGTACATCACAAAATCGCTGCTATAAGAAATATCTATCGGATTATACTTCAGTGTAATGTTTCTACCGGGGGTCACTTTCAATCTAACTCATCAGCATGTAAGAGCACTTGGCAAACACATAATGTGAGCAATTGAGCGTTCGGTCGATGCTTCATGGCCGAATCGCGATCTACTACACGTCGCACAGTGAAAACTGCTACTCAAAATTCAGATTCATATCAAGTCCGCGCCACATTACTGCTGAAGCAGTTTTCCTGGGTCTTTCAGATTCACTAGCACGAAGAATGGAAATTCAGAAATGTTCAAAGAATGAAAACCAATTAGTCGTAAATAATTCATGGAAGGTCACAAAGACGTGTATCGTATTTCCAGTCGAGTTGGGTTTTTTAACAAACAACACATAATAAAAATGCTAAATATAGATAAGATGTCACTTGACAGTAGAACAGGCAATCATCAAGGGGTTTAATTCCGAGATGGGCATATTTTCTGATTCCATGTTCTCGCCGTTCCCATTGCTGTATCCACACTGAACACGATCGCGACCTACTGTCCCAATCCTGGATAGTCAGATCGGCGCAGGCAGGTAGACATATAGGTGTCAATAAACCAGACATTGAGTTTATTGTGTGACAGAGGCTGCATATCACAATCAACATGCTTGTTTGTTGTTTTTAGATACCGTGTAGATTATTTATTTGTATATTTGTATGATCTCATAATCCGGGCATGCATACAGTTTCAAGCTCAGAGAACCTGTTCACTGCGCATGCGTATGGGCGCAGCATGGCTGTTGAAACTACTTTTTCACCCAGCGCTGCCGATTTCGGGGACTTCTTTTCATCGCGTGTATTTGTAACTTAATAGGTTGAATACTTAGTCATTTTTGATGATTTGTTTCGGTAAGTTCATACCAAAACGTATCAGCATGTGCACAGTTGTGTTTCACGTTGCATGTGACCTTTAAAGGGTTCGATACCCTGGTTCGATTCCCTTCGTCGGTACATACTGTGAAGCCCATTTCTGGTGTCCCCCGTCATGATATTACTGGAATATTGCTAAAAGCGGCGTAAAACCATCCTCACGTCACGAGTCCTCGATAAAAGTCAAGTTGAAGGGTACTTACGGTTTAAATTGATTAGTTCCAAGTCACGCAAATGACATTACTATTATATGACAGCGACCAAATCTTGACACCAGGGAACAGAAATCGCGCTGCTGGCGCTGAGTGGTCTGAGTAATGTTGTAGCTGATTACATGTGGCACTAATTAACGTAAGTCTGGCAACGGGAAAGAGACTCAATCGCGTCGATGTGGACACCATAAACGTTAATATTACAAACGCCATTTTGGTATTATGCTTGTGTTGAAATACATGAGTGTTTGTGAGATAAGGGGTAGATGGGTACCCTTAACGCTAAAACGTTCGCTCGTTGCACCCAAGACCCTAGTTCGATTCGTAACACGGGTACGATGTGTGAAATCCATTTCTCGTGTCCCGTGCCGTGATGCTGCTTGTATATTTGACAAGGTTTTGTAAATCACTATTCACTCACTCACTCACTCACTCGTGTTGTAAGTTATATGCTTAGGGTGAGTAGAAACAATGAGAACTATGGTGAAGTACATGTACACTCAGGTTTAATGGTGGCTGTACCTTCAACTAACATAAAATGATGATTCGATTCGATTCAGTCGGGTATTCAGAGTATCGCAGTTGTCTTTGAGAACCTAAATTTGATTAAATTTTAGCCACCTTGTAACTCTTACATAACTGTTTGGTCAAATCTCATGTCAAAGTTTAAGCAAAGTTTAAAATTTGAATCAACATTTCAAGTATGAGTGTATGCGTGCGTGCGTGCGCGCGCGCATGTGTGTGTGTGTGTGTGTGTGTGTGTGTGTGTGTGTGTGTGTGTGTGTGTGTGTGTGTGTGTGTGTGTGTGTGTGTGTGTGTGTGTGTGTGTGCTCAAACGCCGCCAAGGTCAATGTACATTTATAAATCATTTTTGCGATATCCTATACATGTTCCTCTCTGAATATTTTATGGCTAACCTTTGTAGTTTTCGAATTAGTGCCTGAAATCACATGACTCATGTATTATTCAAAATAGGTATTCGAATATATTCATAGTCAGGAATTCATGCATGCTATTTTTGTTGGTATGTTATTTTCTTGGTTTAAAAAGTTTAATATAATTGTCTCTGCCTCTTCAATCCACCTCAAAATCAGTGATACGGAAATCGAGAAGGGTGTTTGAAGAATGTGATATTCAGATATGCATTGATAAATATGGTCCCGAGCCCGATCACAGTGGCACTAAAATTTGCAAATTGTTTCGCCGCTCTCGTTGTAGTTGACAGTTCAATGAATTTACGGTTTAGGTCTATACCTGGATGAGAACCTTTACAGACGTTTCAGTATGCTGTGCAGTGGTGTTAGGCCTGAAAAAGTCAATGCCTTCACTGGATTGTCTGCTTCCTGGGACGGTAGGGGAGCCTGTTTAAAGTGTTTCCTCGTCACCACGAAGACGCAGGTTCGATTCCCCACATGGATACAATGTGTGAAGTCCGTTTCTAGTGTCCCCGTCATAATGCTGGAAAGTTGCTAAAAGCGGCGTAAAACTAAACATACTCACTCTCTCTGGTGCCTCTCTTGATTGATCAACACACGTTTTTTTAGAGGCTGCCACTTTTTATACCAGTTCGAAAACGTAAATTACATCGTTTTTAGTTTCACTAAGATCTCTGTGTGAGGGACGGGTGAAGCCGGTGCACTTTTATTCATTTCGCGAAGACCCGGTGCTATCACCGACCTCAAATGATCTGTTCACAGGTGTTCACGCTTCTTGGCTTTTTTAGGTTCAATCGGATCAATAATCAAAAGTGATTATTCTCAAGCGTTGATATTGCACACACTGTTGAGCTGAGGAATCCATTTGTAACCCAGTCAGGTCTAATGGGGGACTTTATATGAACTTTGTATGAACCCTGTCATTAACTGCAATTAATTTCAGATAGTACTGACAGACATATTGGAAAGGAAAACATTAAGCTCACCATTTTGTTTTTATCTGCTTCATGCCATGTGCGTATGTAATTCTAAAAGTGCATCTATGTGTAAATGTCTTTCAACATCACAGACTTGGTCTGTTGAATACGGGTAGAACCTATGAGACTTTGTCAGAGGGTAAATAAGGCATGTTGCGTGGTCTGCACTGCAGGCTGGCCACTGTTATGTCCATTCTAAATGGCGGCAAAATGTAACTGTCGCCAACTTTATGATTGTCGTGATCAGGTTCGTTGACGTGGTTGACACATGCTATCGTATCCAAGTCGTGTAAATCGATGCTCGTGCTGTTGATCACTAGATTGCCTAGTCCAGACACGATTTTGTACACACCAACCAGCTGGACTGTTTCTGGGTGCTGCTTTAAACAAGGAATAAAACAAACTTAGTTCTGAATTTACGACATTCCAAACCAAGAGGTCGGACCGCTTTACGGAAGGCACGCGTGTATGCCAAAAAAATGTATAACTGATCCACACTTCTGATCCATTCTTCGCTTTCATATTTTTTCTTGGAACCGAATGTGTATTTTTTAACCTTATCCGGCGCGCCGGGGATTTATATTTTTATACAACGAAAGATTTGACTCTTCGTAAATTGAGATGTGTCAGGCACAATTATTCTCAAGTTGTCACTGTTTTTCGAGATTCTGCACTCGACTATCTATTTAAAAGAGTTAATGTTAGCGTTACTATAGTATTCGTGTATAAACAGTCGTATGCACAAGTGTGGTATAGCTATTTACCCCATCCCTCACGGTGACGTCACAGGCTAGTGAAATTCGCATCATGCCCATCAATCATGGTGACCAGCCAATCACTATCTTGTCACAATAATCTCATGCACGTGTCGCCCTGGTAACAAACCTATCGGTTTCATCAATCACCCACCGGAGTAACCAATAAAAGAATTGATTTTCCAAACACTGGTCCAAACATGAATCGCCTCCGCTGCTTGTAATAGATGTGTCTTGCTCACATCTATTGACAAACAAGGATAAGTTGAACACCGACCTGACAACTGACCCATATTAACATGTAAGAGTGACGCCCACTTGCGCTTGCCATTGTGAGCTAAGGGGCCTCGGGTTGCCCGCGATCAAGTGTTATGCGGTTGGTGAAGCAAGTGAGAGTCTTATGAGCAAGGCATGTGCAGCTACGCAGGGAATCACTAGCCTACTGTTGCCCCTTTCACAAATCAAATGGGTTTGCCCATTGCTGTGCACCGCCTACTTCTCGTAAACGCGTTCTCTGCGCCGGGCCAACTTATCCTTGTTTGTCAGCACTCGTGTATCACTTGTCAGAAATCCACGTAGCACAGAGTAGACACACCGTGTGTTGGTGATGGTGATAGTTCCCCAAAATATACTGTCTCTTCCTTCAAAATATAAATCCCGAATGTGAACAAAAATTCAGATTCGAGATTTGAATCCTCAATCCCAAATCCCGTTTTCCTCAATCCCAAATCCCGTTTGAGCATGCTCTAGTTGCCACATTACATTTTTATACAGGAGGAAATGTTTAGAGCTGACGTAAATAATGATGGCCAAAGTCGATGTTCATGCTCCCAACCAATGGTTTAATGGCCTAGGCCGTTAGAGCGTCATCATAACTAAAACATTATCAAATGAAGCAGAAAACAATATTAAGTCACTGATCTTTCATGCATAAGTCCGCACAGCTAAATTATTCCGGTTTATAAAACAAAAACAAGCTTAGTTATTTCATAAAAGCCTGTGTGTTTCTGCGTAATATCACAACACGTCATAGGCACTGACATTGCCTCAACATGTGTCTCCCCGCTTGCATCGTCAGTGAAAGAATGACACAAATGAACATCTGTCCCAGCCAGCTGTCAGCCAAAATTCAGTAAGCAAAAATTCAATGGCGTGCACGAGTAGCATTGATCATTGTTATGAAATGAGTATGATACCAGGTCAAAGAGTCACAAGATGCCACATGCGCCATGGAATGTTTGCCCATTGGGTTGGTTAGCAAAGTAAATATTGACGCTACATGCATTTAGAAAGGTAAAGAAAACGATTTGTAATGTAATAATATGAATACTGGTCAATAAATGACGTCATTCACATGATGTCATCAGTATCTGGAATGTCCCAGTGGCATATTCCTGTTAACAACGTCACCTCTTTCAACTGAACGGTCTTTAACACGTGTTGGGATACGCCTATATTCGTTTATACTGGTTCGCATTGACGAGGTTTGGTTTGGTTGTTACTAATAGTTCCGTCAAATGAAATCACTTATGTTGTATATGTCATTTTCACTTCTCTGCTTTTTTGGTGACTTCGTCCAATCCCAACACACAATATGTTATAGATATGTATGTGTTTATAGCATTTAAATGAGGTTTAAGGTCTTAGGTAATCACAGCTTTCGAGCTATCGAACGGTACAGATAACATGGTTCCATCATGCACAGATATTATTCGTGATGCCAATCGGTTTGAGGATCGTGGGCGGCGTGAGCACGTGCAGTCCGTGTTGACTGACTATAAATTCAGTCCAGGAAGTCACGTTATAATCCCGCAGTAAATGTTCCCCGTATATCGTAATGGCGTGCTGATAGCACGCTTAAAGCCATTATTTCCGTTATTTAGTTTTACATGGCCGCTATTTGGCCAGAGTTTGGACATATTATCACAGTTGTTGCATCGGGTCAGGCAGAAGTCCAGATAATGCGAACATAATAGCGTGGGGAGCACAACGGCTGATTCACATCGACCTTGTACGACATGTAACTCTCACTAAATAACGCGATATCTCATTTCTCGCGTGATGACATGGTAGCCTGCCGTGACAAACACAGTCACCTTCCCTAGGCGATATGACGGATACTGAACGGAGCTAAGTATTTGATTGATGGTAACTGACAACTAGTAGACCAAATGTTGTCATGGTTTTAATCGTACGTGTAGACTACAAGTGTGACAACATATGTGACACCATATAAATAAAATATGAATACACTATACTACCCATCAATAGTTTACACTCAATAGTGTACATGCAGCCATTCACTTCAGTCAACTGTCATTAAGTTCATGAGGTCAATAAATGGTGAAACTTGGTGATTTCGTAACAAAACTTTACACCAAAACGACATTTGCACAAACACACATGCACACACACACACGCATACACGCATACACACACACACACACACACACACATACACACATACATACACACATACATACATACATACAAACATACATACATACATACATACATACATACATACATACATACATACATACATACATACATACATACATACATACATACATAAACATACATACATGCATGCATGCATACATACATACATACATACATACATACATACATACATACATGCATGCATATATACATAAACATGCATGCATGCATACATACATACATACATACATACATACATACATACACACACACACACACACATACATACATACATACATACATACATACATACATACATACATACATAAACATGCATGCATACATACATACATACATACATACATACATACACACACACACACACACATACATACATACATACATACTTACATACATACATACATACATACATATACATACATACATACATACATACATACATACATACATACATACATACATACATACATACATACATACATACATAAACATACATGCATGCATACATACATACATACATACATACATACACACACACACACACACACACACACACACATACATACATACATACATACATACATACATACATACATACATACATACATACATACATACATGTATGCTTTCAGAAATTTGATGCATATATATGGGGACATTCACATTGTACATGTTCCTCCATGTATATTACTATCACACTAACCCCACCCCTAACCAGTAGTCGTGAAGTTATCCCTAACTACTTCTAACTACAGCAGCTTACTTGATGTTATTCGCCAAATTCCAATATTTGTGTAAATGTAGGTTATTGGAGAAATTTTTGTCTGTTCAGTGTATATGCAGCAGTGTTTGGTTGGAGGAAAACTTGATTGAAATCGGTTTGGGGAGTGCATTTCATATGTTGGGAAGCAGAGAACATGAGTTTGGGCGCTTTTCTGTATTTGACTGTGACGTCATATGTTACATCATATGTGACGTCATATGTTATGCGTCATAATGAGGGGAGTATGGAGAAATGGAAATCACGTGTGGTGTTGAATGTAAGTTTCCAAGGTTTGTTCAGTTTTCATACCGGCGAATTTCACTTTAAACAAAAATGTCGAATAAAGTGAAATTAAGATTGCGAAACCTTTACCTTGCCAATCGAACATTTAAATCTCAGAATTTTATTCAACAAGAAGGTATGCACATTAAATAAATCATCGAGAAAAAGTACCGAAAGCTTTCCGAAAGCAAGCCCTCTCGTTTAAAATCCCTAGGGCTGCGATTGGGAATTATTTTCCAAATAGAAGCTCATGGGCGTCTATTTCATTCCAAAGTGTGTCAAATGAGCGTATACTCCCTTTTCTATACTGAAAACCATTAAAAATGCAATTTGACATTCATACTTTCTTTACTCACATAAATGTCAACATGTATAGATGGAACTGGCAGATATGTTTTAAGTAAACATCTGTGGATAACTTAATCGGAAAATGCCCAATCACCATCAACGGCAGTGACGCAGCAACGACATCAAACAAAGGAGGGGTCACTTGCAGCCAATATCGTGTGTGCCCACCAGGCACTGTAAGACAGTCTTCGGGGTCACTGGAAGACACAGATGCCTCAGAAACAGCTGTGGAATGGTCTACCAGTGATGTTGAAGGATCGGTGTCAATTCAGCACTTGTCTCTGGTCATGGAACCAGGACTTCCAAAGTGATCATGTTCAAAAACACAGTTTGGCGTAAGTCTTTCTTCTCGACGTCGATAAATCCGAAAGCACAGAGCCAAATGAGTAACTATCTTCTGAGGTTAGAGGTGGCAGTCTGTCTATACAACTGATAAACAAGGACATTAAAAGTACGGATTTACTCCAAGGTGGTCTTGAAATACAAGCGTTATGCATATTCACTGGCGTTAGTAGTGACGATGACAAAGTGTCTCGTATTTTGCCTGTCTCATCTCTTTCAGTATACCTTCAGTTTCCTTGCATAGTCATTGCAATATTCGTGTTTCAGGTAATAGTTAAAACACTTCCTTTACGTATTGCCTTATGATTTTATATTCCATATGACTGTTGCTTTAAAACAATTCCGAATAAAAGTCTTTGTTTCCGAAATAAGCCCGGGTTTCCATCAAAACCCCTATTTTCCGTAGAAGCGCTGGGTTTGCTTTTGGGAAATCCCGGTGGTGTTGGTTAACGCTTATCGGGCACCGCACGTGCATTTGTTTCACTGTTCCAACTACTGCGCTTACCCAACTCTAATACAAATCTATAATAACGATATCAATCTATGATCGTTTGTTAAGCAATTTTTGTCAATTGGAAAGATCAAATTATGAGGATTCACAATCTTAATTTCACTCTATTTGGTTTACTTTTTCGTTTAAAGTGAAATTCATCGTTCCATCTTCACTCCAAACAGACTGTAGCAACTATTTCTTCTGATTGTGGAAATGGATATATCCTTGGTATAATCCCATGCGTAATGACCATAGCAACTATTTCTTCTGATTGTGGAAATGGATATATCCTTGGTGTAATCCCATGCGTAATGACCATAGCAACTATTTCTTCTGATTGTGGAAATGGATATATCCTTGGTGTAATCCCATGCGTAATGACCATAGCAACTATTTCTTCTGATTGTGGAAATGGATATATCCTTGGTATAATCCCATGCGTAATGACCATAGCAACTATTTCTTCTGATTGTGGAAATGGATATATCCTTGGTATAATCCCATGCGTAATGACCATAGCAACTATTTCTTCTGATTGTGGAAATGGATATATCCTTGGTATAATCCCATGCGTAATGACCATAGCAACTATTTCTTCTGATTGTGGAAATGGATATATCCTTGGTATAATCCCATGCGTAATGACCATAGCAACTATTTCTTCTGATTGTGGAAATGGATATATCCTTGGTGTAATCCCATGCGTAATGACCATAGCAACTATTTCTTCTGATTGTGGAAATGGATATATCCTTGGTATAATCCCATGCGTAATGACCATAGCAACTATTTCTTCTGATTGTGGAAATGGATATATCCTTGGTATAATCCCATGCGTAATGACCATAGCAACTATTTCTTCTGATTGTGGAAATGGATATATCCTTGGTATAATCCCATGCGTAATGACCATAGCAACTATTTCTTCTGATTGTGGAAATGGATATATCCTTGGTGTAATCCCATGCGTAATGACCATAGCAACTATTTCTTCTGATTGTGGAAATGGATATATCCTTGGTATAATCCCATGCGTAATGACCATAGCAACTATTTCTTCTGATTGTGGAAATGGATATATCCTTGGTATAATCCCATGCGTAATGACCATAGCAACTATTTCTTCTGATTGTGGAAATGGATATATCCTTGGTGTAATCCCATGCGTAATGACCATAGCAACTATTTCTTCTGATTGTGGAAATGGATATATCCTTGGTATAATCCCATGCGTAATGACCATAGCAACTATTTCTTCTGATTGTGGAAATGGATATATCCTTGGTATAATCCCATGCGTAATGACCATAGCAACTATTTCTTCTGATTGTGGAAATGGATATATCCTTGGTATAATCCCATGCGTAATGACCATAGCAACTATTTCTTCTGATTGTGGAAATGGATATATCCTTGGTATAATCCCATGCGTAATGACCATAGCAACTATTTCTTCTGATTGTGGAAATGGATATATCCTTGGTATAATCCCATGCGTAATGACCATAGCAACTATTTCTTCTGATTGTGGAAATGGATATATCCTTGGTGTAATCCCATGCGTAATGACCATAGCAACTATTTCTTCTGATTGTGGAAATGGATGTATCCTTGGTGTAATCCCATGCATAATGACCATAGCAACTATTTCTTCTGATTGTGGAAATGGATATATCCTTGGTATAATCCCATGCATAATGACCATAGCAACTATTTCTTCTGATTGTGGAAATGGATATATCCTTGGTATAATCCCATGCGTAATGACCATAGCAACTATTTCTTCTGATTGTGGAAATGGATATATCCTTGGTATAATCCCATGCGTAATGACCATAGCAACTATTTCTGGAAAAGTCTTGGATCCTCGTATGGAATACTCCCACGTTTAATGACCATAGTTTTTATTTCATGTGAATATAGACATGGATCTGTCCCTGCTAATAAGAACCACCGACGCAAGTACTGTGACCAAAATAGCAAAGACAAATCGTTACTGTAACATAACACCAATAACCTCTTTAAGTGTTTCTTATTGGTTTAACCTGTTGAAAGTGTTATTCGTCTTTTCACGTTTATAAAACATTTTGGATAACTGAAGGGGATGAAGGTTTTAATACCGAACGTGAGTATCTAAATTTTGCAGACAGTTACGAGCTAAGTAGCCGTGAAAGATGGCCATCTCCTAGACGAGCATGCACCTAAAGCACAGAGCCAAATGTGCAACTGTGTACTGAGGTCAGTGGTGGCAATCTCACTCTACAAGTGATAAATAAAGACTTTAAATGTTCGGGTTTACCCCAAGGTGGTCTTGAAATACAAGCGTACTTGCAAACAAATCGTTACTGTAACACAATACTCATAACCCCTTTAAGTGTTTCTCCTATCCGTCAGTAGTCGATGTTATTGTTCTGCAAGGACAACGAAATCAATAGCAACACATATATGTATATATATCCACGCTAATATGGCCAAGCAGCAAACATCCCAGCCCACTACGTTCAGTATGTAAAGTAGGTATTTAATCTATGCCGTGTTTGTCGCGTACTCCCGTTGTGTATAATACCATCTGGATCCGTCGTCGCGCTCCAGAAGGGAACCAGACAGCGCAATGGAGAGATCGTGTATGTAATCACCGTAAGTATTTTACGTAATAAGTAATCAATTACTCTCATGTCAGTGGAGCAAACTAGTTATTGCTTTTCGTTCTACTGAATTTGTCAAATGGCATTGTATTTTGCGTGGATGAATCCAATGATTGGTTCCGTGTCTGTTCTGGATGGAGGTTCACGTCGTCGTCCCCACGTAGCCAACTAATAGACGCTGGAGTCAGGGTCGTTTTAGGCTTAATTACATATTGGATGTTCCTTGCTGCCAATGAAACTTATACATGTCCTTTTCACAAAAGGAGATTCAGAAGAACGGTGAGGTAAGCTTCACAAAGCTTGATGTATGAAGCATATATATTGGAAATCTTTGATCTATGTTTTCATTAATTAGTTTGTTATTTATATGTTACATCGTAAAGACTATAGGTAGATGCAAAGATAAATAAGGAAGTCCTGTCTCGTGCTTTGCCTGTTGTGTTGGATGCATCTAAATTTGATCGGGCGAGGAAACAAGCAAACGAGTGAATGTTGTTAAGTGCCGTCTGCATGCCAATTCTTTCCTTGGAATATCAGTCGGCCCAGAAGCTGTAAATATTTTCTCCCAATTCTGTCATTTCCTTGCAAAGAGGGTCAATAGTCAGAAAGGACTTACATTAACCACCACGGAAATTTGTTTTCATGGCAATTATTATGAGTAAGCGTCCGACTTAAACTAATGTTTTAGTGGTTTATATTCCTCAAGGAGTTGACAATGCCAGTTTACTACACACCGGTCCCAAGACATGGGTAATAATAGATGCGGTTCCTGGCACAATATAATTGGCACATGAATGTAATTCAATAATGACGATCTAATTTCGGTGTATTAAAGAATTCTGTATAATTGTTTGGAGATCTCTAATGGGAATTAATGTGTATCTATCAGGTTACAAAAGAACTGGTATTTGCCACTGGTTGGACCGCGACGTACAATTCACAAGTGCATGTCACTAGGCACTCAGAGAACAATAGCTCTGGCTAGCTAGCACTAAGCGCTTTATGTGGTACAGTTCTGACCAGGCGACCATCTTTGTCCGGCATCTTGTTGGAACTTTTCTGCTAATGCAGGTTAATGGCCATTGTGACAGTGGCGATCATAGATACGTGTTTGTGCTTTAGTGGCCGCATGACGTGTTTACTGTGTATCATTTTCGGTACTGATGTTGACCTAATAACGCTAATGATAAACATGTTTCAGATAATGACGGCGTTAATTGTGTATCCATTGCATACTAAACATCAAGTAGTACTAACAGTATCTCTACGAATGTTTGTGTTAAATGTCAAGTACATATCTTGCTTTCGAAACACGGTGTAAGACGATCTAGTACAAATGATATATCGTTGAAATCTATTATTATTTTAAGGTGTTGTACACCATTCAGTAATTCCTTTCACCAAGTATGCAGTCTACAAAATGTGAAAGAACTGCCAGGCAAACCGAAGTATACACCGGTGGAATTCCCTTTTAGAATGACTGAAAACCATATTGAAGTTGATGTCTTTTGGCGGCATTTAGACGTTGATATATATGACAAGATCCATTTGAAATGACCCGAGACGTTGGGTGTCAAAGAATTAAAAGAGGAAATATCCATAAAAGATGTTGGTCACATACTGAAGTTGTGTACGTAGACACACACACACACACACACACACACACACACACACACACACACACACACACACACACACACACTCACTCACTCACTCACTCACTCACTCACTCACTCACACACTCACTCACTCACTCACACACACTCACTCACTCACACACACACACTCACTCACTCACTCACTCACTCACACACACACACTCACACACACACTCACATTCACTCACTCTCTCTCTCTCTCTCTCTCTTTCTCTCTCTCTCACACACACACACACATGCAAAGATCTTTTATGGGTAAAACTTCTTTTAATTCATTTGAAATGACCCCGAAACGTTGTGTGTCAAAGAATTAAAAGAGCATTTCTCCATGAAAGACATTGGTCACATACTGAAGTTATTGTTTTCTCACTCTCACACACACTCACACACACACACCCATACGAAAATGACGAAAAATGAATAATAAAAATCAATTGTTATTTGATGGCGACGTTTTAGGCGAGTTTCGTGGTTGTGTTTTGAATCTTGACTTTGCAGTGTCTGTTTCTGTATGGTTCCGATAACGCTGCTCGTAGTCTTTATTGAGTTTGTTTGTTTTTTTGCGTCTGTATCAAATCCAATTTAAGGCAAAATTTTTGTTCCTGTTTTCGTCCTTGATTGTGTGGGATGATATTGGTAGGTGTCTCCTAGACCATGTTGCTGAATAATACCCTGGAACACATTTAGTGAGTGAAGTTTTGATTTAAGCTGTTTTTTAAGTCTTAAAGTCCCTGCGAAATGATGAGAGTTGACAATAATCATACTTTATTCGCCATTGCACGTGTAGGTAGACACGTGACCAAAGAGAATCTTGGATTCGGCACAACGATCATGGAATCTGGAACGCCTGAGATAATAACGTTCTCTTTAAACCCCCGAACCACATTTTGTATTGAACAAGTTTTTCTGTGAAGTGCCATTGTCAGAAGACCTGAGTTCCTTTCTTTGAACATATGACAGTTGGTTCATTATCTTTAAGTTTGTTGTTATGACTTTGTGAAATACTTAATGAAGGTTATATTCGTGTACAACCAATATATCTCAACCGGAGTGCCATTTTTTCTTGAGAATATCAGCAAGTAGCAAACGTGATTAACAAGGGCGTGGTCATTGTCGCGGGGACAGATGAGAAAATAACAAAAATAAGATCATTTCCAGGATTCATGATGACCATGACATGATGCTTAGAGCTGCTACAATATAATGTCTTCTATTATTGGACAAAGGTAGAGGCCTACAGGATATCGGTTTCACATCATGTCTGTGTGCCAAGCTCTCGAAGGTGCTTGTTGAGTCAAATCGATAGGCATCCCACATCCTAATGGTTTGATCCATGGCGACCTCACGAAGACCTCATAACTGACTGGCACACGAAATGTGTTCTTAAGTGTCCATCAGTATCGGACGCATGTTTTACAGTGTCTTTTGGTCTAGCTTTTTGGCGTTTCCTTGACGAATTTATGCCTCAACTACTCAGGTAGGTAGGTAGATAAAATGTTCGATTTGGTTTGGGTTTGTTTCCTCCAAACGTTAAGTATCTCTTATTTTCGGAAGATTATAATCACAGTTGTTTGAATAATGTATGTATATTCATAGTGCAATTATAGGGTTAGCGGTTTTACAGTTTACCAAGGTCTGTTTGTTGGGGACAATTTCTTTTAGCTTTCAATGTTTTGGGGTCTGCTGTAGGCGATACTCACAACAACGCATCTGACATTGTTTGTATTTAAATTTCTTTATAGTATGAAAACACATTAAACCAGGATCAGAATAAGTTCTTTGAGAACTATCCACAGAACCTTGTTTTCATTCAGGATTTGAATACCTGTAACCTTCATTCAGCAGCTGGAGAGAGAGAAGTTTATCCCGCGTGGACAATCATGTATAAGCATCATCTATCTGACCATCGTCCTATATCATGTATGTATCAATCCCTTGATTGTTCGATATTAGACCAGCAATCAGAAATCCTATAGTCAATCGATGGAGACGCATAGATTGGGCGCTATTTGGAGGTAGGATGCAATTAAGTAAGTGATGGTAACGCTTTTATCGATAATGCCAAACAAAAGACGAGCATGGGACGCTGATCTTTCATCTCTGGCAGCATTTCCAAACACGCTCTCATTAGAAAAGATAACTGCTGAAAGAACAAAGGCCCAAGAGGAAGGAAAGGAGTGTTTTTATGTTGAAGAGGATGGACGACATCCTGTGGACCAAATGTCAGTGACTTTTGACCTTTGCTATGATCTGCGCGTTTTGGTAGTGCAATGAGAGGAGGTGATATGAAGAATGTAGTCCACATATCATGTTCGGCTGATTATCGTTTAGCGCGCAGCATCTTTCTCACGTTCTTATTAAGTAAGCAAGTAGTGCAGAGGTAGTTTCATTATAACCGCTTTGTGTGTTACGTGCTATCGTTATAAACCTATATCCATACACAAATATTATCTTGTGTGAGGTTATATGGTGAAATTTGTAAATCGGGGATACTGATTCAGAAGTCATTTTACTGTATTTAAGGTGTATTTAAGTTGGATGTTGAACTAATACTAAAACTGATTATGAGTGGGAGAAATGTTTGGAAGTAGATTATTTCTTTAATGCATTACTGCTTATCTGACACAGCTGTATGTAAATGCCGTTCGAACTGCCATCGGATATAGACGTTAATAACAATGTTATATTGGTATTTTACCTGTGAAGATCCGGGTTAGAATTGATCTTCAGAGTCCTATGTTTGTCGTAAGAGGCGATCGGGTGGTCATGTTCGCGGACACACGTCATCGTGGCCCAATTGCTCACATCACTCACTCTATTGTTATTTGAAGCTTAAAAAAACGGTTTATGTCAACAAGACACAGATATGTGTTGTAATGTATACCATGGCATGCCTCAGACACTGCAGACACAGTATATTGTGTGTGTATTTGGCGCCCATGTAGAATCGCCTGGCGTCAGAACTGAAATGGCATGCTCATGTGTTTGTGACGGATGGCACTGGTGGGACGTCTGCCGTTCAACGAACGAAATCTTAACTTTTGATTATGATTCATGAGTGACTAGGAATGGTTTTAATCAAATTTTACCAACAGAAATTGGTTTCACAAATTCTACCCACATAGACTTCACATTCCCTTCACATGTGAGGAATCAAACCCCCGTGACGAGCTAATTAATGCTTTAACCACTAGGCTACCCCACCGCCCCTGGTGAGAAAGGGGCATGACATCAACTCATGTTCCTTGACTTTGACGGTTCTTCCAAACGGTTCTCCTAGATCTTTAAAATACCAGGCATTGGAGCATCATTGTGTTTTGTGCTCTTTACCATCTGTTGTGAAATCAGTGTGCCTCAACGCCTGCATGGTAGACAGCTACATAAATCAATCATTTTAAATCATTAATTTTACATTATAAGACAAATAGTCAATATTGGTTGTATATGAAATAACAAATTAAACCATGCTCACCCTGCTATATTACATATTGCTTTATGACAAACTTAATTGTCTCTTCACATGGCACAGCTGTACAAGATAGTTTTGTGACGTTAACATCTGATCATCAATATATTTGAAAATCATGCAAATACATAAAGAAAACCATTATATATATCACATGTATTTTAAAGAATATACATCGGCAGTGAGTGTATATTTATCCATGCACCCGACCCGTGAAGATCGGGGTTAGAATTGATCTTTAACAACCCTTGTTTGTGGTAAGACTCGACTAAGGGGATCGGGTGGTCAGGCTCTCTGGCTTGGTTGACGTAAGAGGCGACTAAGGGGATCGGGTGGTCAGGCTCTCTGACTTGGTTGACGTAAGAGGCGACTAAGGGGATCGGGTGGTCAGGCTCTCTGACTTGGCTGACGTAAGAGGCGACTAAGGGGATCGGGTGGTCAGGCTCTCTGACTTGGGTGACGTAAGAGGCGACGAAGGGGATCGGGTGGTCAGGCTCTCTGACTTGGCTGACGTAAGAGGCGACTAAGGGGATCGGGTGGTCAGGCTCTCTGACTTGGGTGACGTAAGAGGCGGCTAAGGGGATCGGGTGGTCAGGCTCTCTGGCTTGGTTGACGTAAGAGGCGACTAAGGGGATCGGGTGGTCAGGCTCTCTGACTTGGCTGACGTAAGAGGCGACTAAGGGGATCGGGTGGTCAGGCTCTCTGACTTGGCTGACGTAAGAGGCGACTAAGGGGATCGGGTGGTCAGGCTCTCTGACTTGGCTGACGTAAGAGGCGACTAAGGGGATCGGGTGGTCAGGCTCTCTGACTTGGTTGACGTAAGAGGCGACTAAGGGGATCGGGTGGTCAGGCTCTCTGACTTGGGTGACGTAAGAGGCGGCTAAGGGGATCGGGTGGTCAGGCTCTCTGACTTGGCTGACGTCATTGTATCTCAGTTCCGCAGATCGATGATCATGCGGTTGATCATTTGACTGACTACAGATTACTGACATATAGCTGGAACATTTCTGAGTGCGGCATAAAACTAAACTAACACACTATCCATGCATCCTGGTAGACTTACGCCCCCAAATGTTGTAATGTCAGTAATGGAGCTTCAGGGTTTGAGCCATGGAATGGTAAGTATGTGGTTAGCCGTATAAGTGTTCCCTTTGTTGTTGAAATGGTCTTGAATTAGCAGATGCATGTAACACTCGATAATGTCAATAGGACTATCGCCTCATCATCTGTTAATCATCTTCCTTTGTGAACCGCTTATCAGCAGTCATGTTGATCTCCCGCCTTCTTCTGTGATTACTGAAGGTCGCCAAATCCAAAAAAATGTTTCTGGAAGTATCGTACATTGAGTACAACATGTCAGATATGCCCTACTTTATTTACGCTAGTGGGAGTGAAGTAGGAGTAGTTACAGGGACACTTACATATCTAGATGACAGCTGATGTGAAAATAGACGTTAATCGATATGTGTAGATATATACATGACATTTGCACATTTAATGGAATTTAGTGTAGAGACACATATATCTTACTGAGGTTTTTTGTCCCAAAAAACTGGTTAGGACCATAAAATGTGTGATTACCTTCAACGGAATTAATATAGCGTACTATTTATTATGTTATACCACGGTGTGATTTTACGTGGAATTTACACCTGGGTACCCTGGTGGTTAAAGCGTTGGAGATCCGGTTTCAACTTAAGCATTGTATTCACAAAACTTAAAGTGTCTACTACTTATGAGTGTAATATCAATTTTAGTAAATCCTGGGAAATGTATTTTCTCACATTTGAGTAAAAAATCTAACTTAAGTCACTTTCAGTGAACTTTTCATAATATAGACATCACTGTTTGATCTGCTGCACACCATGAAATCTGTATTCAACAGATACCTGAGACAAATATTCTCTAGTGCTGATAAGTCATATACTTTTGTTGTAGTAAATATGGTCACACTCAATCGATATGAATACAAATGACATTACGAGGGATGGTCAAAAAGTTCTAAACCTAAGTCACGTCTAGACTGGTGACTCCATCTAATCTTGGGAGTGTTGCTGGGCTGTGTTCTTCATCAGCATTTCCAGTTATTTTACTCAAGTAGATCAACTAGTCCGAAAGCAACAGCTCCTTAACGCATACTGGGGTATACATACGAGTACAAGG
This sequence comes from Haliotis asinina, assembly GCF_037392515.1. NCBI lineage: Eukaryota > Metazoa > Mollusca > Gastropoda > Lepetellida > Haliotidae > Haliotis > Haliotis asinina. Next base: position 16,654,270 of record NC_090291.1, read on the forward strand.
TGAGAGATGTTGAGGGATGGAGTTTTGGTTTTACATAACAATCCTTCGCCTCACACTTCGATTGGCAAAGTCTGCAATACATCAACATGGCTTTGAAGAACCTCCTCATCCACCATATTCACCTGAACTGGCCCGAAGCGACATTTACCTATTTCCAAATTTGAAGGAACATTTCCGTGTAAAACGCAATGCCCTTTATGACAAGCTAAAATGTGCTTTACTCATATGGTATATCGCATATACCAGATGCTTCCAGAATCTGCTGCTTTCGAACTAGTCAGTTGCGTTCATTTGGCACATCATTTCAGCTTGCCCACTACAAGCAATGGACAAAGTGTTATTGGCTCATGGGCAATAATGGTGAAGGGAAATAATTCTCCAAATATTTACAAGTATGGGCAACCAGGTTTCTCATTTGACGCAGGTGTTACGCTCATTGGTGCGTACTGTTATGTTTTAAAGTTATCTCTATAAATATGTGAATGAAATGTAACATCAAGTTTCCAAATAAACACAGTGTTCTCTGCATAAATAGAGTCACATCAGTGCACAGTATTTTTGGTTATGTCTTCAAGTGGCTATGTCCAGCACTATTTAATTCCTTAATATTGTTGGTAACGTTTTAAAGATTCTGACGTAACGTTATTACAAACAGATGAACAGTTCAATCAAATATAACCAATACTGATTATATTTAATTCATAAGTGCTGTAGTTCATTTTCACGTCGTTTCGGCATTATAAAACTTTTGGGTGTTATGGCAGCCGGGCCTCATTCATTATAATCACACTGTCCTGGAGGGGTCGTTGTAGCGCATTTCAAGGGGGTGTTTTACACATTTTTGACATTGCGACCTTACCAACCTGAAAGTATATTTGGACCTTGGAAATCGTCGTTATGTCGCATTGTCCTCATTCAGATGAATACAAAAATACCAGATTAATAGCCACAATATATTGTGTTGTGGCATTGATGCAGTTTGGTTAATTTTACCACTTTTTTGCTTTTGGCGAGAACACAACAATGTCCGTTCTAGGATTCCATACAGTGTCAGCTGTCTGGCAGCTTTGTCATGGCCACCACATAAGCTGTCGAGATCATAATCTTTGATAAGCCATTGCAGTAAAACATTCAAATTTCCCATGGTAACAATCGGTCGATATGTGGAAGACAAGTCAAGGAACATCATAGACTGTCAAACGCTTTAATGTAAGACCAATTCTAACCCTGATCTTCCCTGATGACCAGCGACAAACATCTGTTCCTGAAGACGAACTCTAACCCCCGATCTTCCCGTGTTGATCGCAGAGAACACATAAATCAAAGGCATTCCCACATGCAGTGTAGCCGGAACATGACCCCCGGCTGTTATGTTCCGTCAAGTACACTCACATACAAATACAGTTGTTATTCAGTCGTGTCAGCACCATTGTGGCGTGATCAACTTGTCGTTCTTCTTCAATGATGGTAATCAAGGTTGTTGGACACCTACAAGTGGAGGTTGTTTGTAGCAGACCCTTTCAGCAATAGACGTGTCGGCTCGCTGAGGTGATAATCAGTCCATTCCATAATGTACCTCGTTGTCCTTAACCATACCTCTGTTGGGACATCATGACTGAGAGAGGGGGGAATGGGGAGGATGCCAAGGTCGTCTGTTTTGTAGTGCGCGGGAGAAACACATGAGAAATAGAAAGAGAGAGCGAGGCAGGAAGGGAGGGAGACGGGTCTCTCTTAGTACTCGGATGAATTGTATAAGGAGAGAGAGAGAGAGAAAGAAAGAGTGAGATGGATGTTTTGCAGTGATCAGGATAAACACATGAGAGAGAGTTAGATTGACAGAGAAATTGTATTTTTCATTTTTTGTAGTGGGCTTGCGAATGTTAGAGATGCAGATATACTCATGGTTCGCAAAGTCTATTAATATAACCCCATATATCCATTCATATCATAATTATGTTGTATGTGTGATTATGAAGCACGGGACACTTCATACATTGATTTAAGACATGTACGTGTTATGATCAAAGGCAAGCATCACGTACACAGCTTATGCGCATCATGAACCACATATCACGTGTCACGAAAGTTGTTCCTACATTTCGACAACTTCGAGAATCAATTGATTTCGTTGTTGATAAGCAAATAGATCTCCTCAACTAACAACTGCACAAGGATAGGAAGTTATTGATAGGTGGAATAATGACATGATACTGAAGACTATTAAACATATGCTGCTAGTCATCCATCAACAATCAGCCTGTTCCCCAAAGAACATCACACAGCAATATTATCCTCGCTCTCATACTAGAACAAATAGAACAGGTGAAATTTCATGTTCACAATTTTATCACTTAAAACTGTATTTGCTTCTTTAGTTCATTGACATTATAAAATATCTCGCCCATGGGTGAAAAGAACTTGGCCCAGAATGTGTTCCTGTGTTCAAAGCTCTTCAGGGTTGCAAATGTTTGAAGTACGTTTACACGTGGCTTGACACACAAGTCAAGTTTTTCAAAACTTAATTCAGGTAATTTGTAGCGTCACTGAAATAGCCATGGGGGGATATTTTAATAACGCTGCATCTCCGCTGATGTAAGTGAAAAGAAGTTGAAATTAATTTCAAGAAACTTTTTCTTTCGTTTTTGCAAAGTAAAATGTAAAATTTATATTCAGCAAGGAAGAGATGTTGTCTCTATGGGTAAAATGGTTTACCAAAAGTAGTTTAAATTGTTTGTTTTTGTTTTTGTTTTCGTTTTGTTGTTGTTGTTGTTCTTTTTTCTGGTTTTTTTTCGTTTTGTTTTGTTTTGTTTTGTTTTGTTTTGGTTTTTTTTCGAAAAAATATCAAGTTTATTCCCTGAGTATTAATTTACACCCTGATGCTAGTACTAGCACCGTGTACATGCCCACAAGATGATCTGGTTGATGACATTCACAAGTAGCCAATCCTATACGAATGAACAGCCTAATAACTTTGCATGTACCTTGATACAAACAACACTGCTGTTTGTTGATACAACAGACCAAAGGAGGTACGTTGTGGATCCAATTTGATGACATGTCAAGTCAAGGCGTTCAATCGATTTTGATAAGTCCGTAGGGGAACATTATCATCAGCAATAGAGAAGCCACGGAATGGTGTACTGGGTCTTCTAACGGAGGACTCATACAGTTGTAGTTATCTACACTTGCAATGATTCCTGAAGGATAATGCCTCTATGAAGGAGATTCCTATCAATGCCGTATGCGACTGAGTTCCCTAAAGATGATGATGGTTCTTTGTGAAAAAGTCTGAAAGATGATGCATGTGTTGGTGTTGTCCCTATGGGTTGTACAGGAGATCTCTGCTGATGATTCTACTGTGTTTGATACCAGGACGAATGGTGAATTCTTGTATCAACAGATCCTATGGGGAATTGCGGCCACCCCTGTTTAAGGTATCAGTTGCTCTGGTACCAGTGTTGAGAGCATTATCCTGTCTTGTATCATAGAGCTGTGGGATAGACTAGTGGTTAATGCTTTCACTCATGACGCCAAAGGCCCGGTTTGATAGCCCTGTGGGGATAATGTGTGAAACCATTTCTGGTTTTCCCAGTCGTGATATTGCTGGAATTTTTATAAAGGCGGCAGACTGAACTCACGCACTAACTCTAGTACCCTGATGACTGTATCGTGTGTTGCAATATACTTGCAGTGTGGAGATATTGGTGAAAATAACTTACATGCGTGCGGCTGAAAATGAACTTACAGATATTATGGAATGGTTTTCATGTAGGTCTCGTTTCGCTGAGGATGAAATTATGTATGACTTTAGTCCATATAATTTAGCTTTCGAGAAGGCTATGTATGTAATCTTTCAAAACACATTCGTTTGCGAGAAAAAGATTCTTTTCTGTGCCTAGTCTTTGTTTTCATCGGTTTTGCAAATCGATGTGAATCAGCGTCATAATCTCATGAGAATATGCCGATAGATCAGCCTTGATGTGTAGAGATGATGTTCTGGGATGTATTTCAGACGCATGCATAGAATGTCAACGTAACTCTGGCGGGTTTTTTTTGTGTTTTTTTTTTAAAAGTTGTAGCATCAAGATGATCCTTCCAGTAGTCGAGTAGACGTTGCAGAGAAGTTGTTGCAGAATAGACGTTGCAGAGTAATGTTTCACAGTGTTTTCGAGGGATCGTTTAGATAAACCGGCAGATGCCAAAGTCTGGACCATGATGTTTTGATATTATGTGCAATTAAAGCATCCCATCTGGACCTTTCACGACTCAGCATACAGAGCACCCCCATGCCCCCTCCCCTTCCCCCCAATGTTGAAAACCAGTTCTATTTCCCAGATGTTTTCCTATACTTCTAAGCGTCGAAATCCATGTACTTCTGCACAGTAGTCGTAATTCCAAATTATCTGTCAAAGGTTTCCGATCCATCGATCACTTGATTGACGGGTTTGTTCCCATGGCACTATACTGCTGTCCAACGTCCGGCAAGGCATACTTCCATGTTAAGGCGAATTTTGTGAAAACCGGGTGCAACCAGTAGGCTACAACATGCTTTCCCTTCTCGAGATTTTCTGTGATCCATATAATTTTCACCCTTATTGATTCATTTACACCAACATGAATTTGATTCTGAGGAGAGTCAAGATCGGGATTCCTTGTAGTGACTTTCTGCTTATCATACCTGGAAATACGTCATACATTGACCGACGTCATGTGCAACTCACAGACGTCATAGAATTTCAAAATAACCTTTCGTATGTGCAGTGTCGATACACATTACTTGTTGTTGCCGATTTGGGTCTGTTACTTAGTATGTGATGCCCTTTCATGTGTATATTTCATTTGGAACCGACAGAGGGTATCGAAACCCAATATCACCTACACATTTCCAAATCCACAATCGCCCTTAAAAGTTCACTTGAAGCCACAAAGGGTACTTCGATTAATTTGTTTTTCTTGCTGTTTTTGGCTGCCATCCTCTATTGCGTTATCCCTTTACAGGTTAACACCTTCTGAACTAAGAAACTCGATTAGCAGATAGAAGCACCTGGGTCGCAGGTCTCACCAACTCTGTCTTGTAATAGGAAGTCATTTATACATAGACTTACGCAGCACCAGTAGACCATCTAGACGGCTGCACTTCCGGTTCGTGTCTTGTCGTAAAGTGGTTTTTGTGACCTTCAACATTTGCAAGTTTCAACAATTGCGAATGTTCCGTACTCTACAACTCTTTTCGATTATGAGCACAGTGACTATCATACCCAAGTGATGCATTTTTCGAAGTTACCTTCAGGATTCTGGGACTGTTACTAAAACGTTATTGTAGATTTGCTCCGAATGTTCTTCAGTGGATGCGATTTCATATTTATTACTCTTTCAACGTTAAAACGACTTGTCTAAAAGAGGTTACGTAATTCACTCTTTAACGCAAAACCAATTTTGTCAAACATGCAGAAAAAGTTTATGGATCTCGCGTTCTTTTCGCGATCAATACCCATGCGTGTTGCCAATTACAATCATCGTTTCACTGCCCGAGTTTCTAGTCATGACACACTGAAAATAATTGCCGCAATTTTTTCCATAATCATAAAAAGGTATTCGTAAAGAAAAGCTTCAAAAGCAATTTATTGGTGAGTGACCTTTGATAACCAACTGATGTACACAATTGTAATGGAGAGAAGATGGGTTTGCCTTCAAATAATGGCAACATTAGCTGCTATTCGTATGGATTTTAAGTACGAAAACGAGCTAAGTCAGAGAAAAAAACCAACATATAATGTATTTGGTAATTGACTTTTCTACTAACTTGCAGTAAATTTTAAGATTTAAACTTATAAAAATTAAGTATCTGACGTAGAGACACCCTCCATGTCTTAAAGTGTTTTCAGACTTAAGTTCTTTTCAGTTAGAGAAGGAAAATCTCTAAAAGCTACAGGTGTGATATGTGAGGTATTTGAAAATGTGCATTTTAGAAATCCTTTAAACCGATGAACCGACAAATCACCTTCATGTTTCAAGAGGTTTAGATCTGGCAATATTTTATTATTAGCTAAAAGGAAAAAAATGCAGTTCTCTTAATCACTTAATTTCGTCTTGCTCAGCTGTTTCTGTTTGCGTAAGTTTTTGTTCGTATTGTGCTTTTTGTCTTACGAGTGAGAAAAAGCTCCAGAATGGTTCGTCATAATGATAGGCGTTCTGGGAGATTTTACAGATTGTCTAGTACAGGATAATATGTGTAGCGATCCATGTTACAAATCAGCGCTCAACTGCAGTTGAAGGAAGTTCACTGAGTATAGATTAATTACCAGACAAGTGATTTGACCTCAGCATCCAATAATTACATAATGGCACTGCTGTAGTGTCAATGCCGCGGATGCCCTTGTCTGAAATTTATTGGATTTTTTTTACATAATAACCGTTCTGTTCTGCAAACTACCTGTATTGAAGAGTGAACTGAAAAATATCAAACTCGACGTTTGAAATTAGTAGCCAGAGTATCGTGACAGTGTTGTAAACTGTTAGAGAGTCTATAGAAATCCATGTCTGTCTGTTTGTTTGTTTGTTTGTTTGTTTGTTTGTTTGGTCCGCATACGACACTATCAGAGCTATATGACGACAGTATGTAATTAATCGAGTGTGGAGCAGACAATCCGGTGACTGACATCATGAACACCGCAAACGGGATACGATGACATGTGTCCACCAAGTCAGCGAGCCGGACCGCCCAATCCCGTCAGTCGCCTTTCACGACACACATAGGTTACTGCATACCAAATTTAACCCAGACCTACCTATGTATATTGTTCAGGTGGGGTTATTCCACAGACTAATGCCTTGTAGATGCATGACATGACATGGTATTCTAAAACGCTAACAATGGCGACATTTATTAAAACTGTAGCATATCATAGATGTTGTATATTGCATACAATGTGTCCTACTGATTTTGTACTGGAGACAATGATTTCCCCAGGTCATATATATATTTTTTATGTGTAATAAAACATATATGTTTTGATTATTAGTGTTAAGACTGTCAATGGCGTCAAAAGCCTGCGCGAAAGGAGGAAACAGTGCCATGGCTGTTGCAGCGTTGCCTTAAATTGAGCTGCAAAAGAATACACGCCTATGCTTGATATTGGTGATACGGAACCTGAAAGGAAAGGATACACCATTCGGTGAATGTTCTCCCCCCAGGTTTACCTTGAAATCCACTTGTCAAGTGTATATTTCTTTCGCTCGGGAGTGTAGGTTTCCCTTTCACAGCCTGCTATTAGAATAGGAGGACTGCATGAATATGGCAACAAGTTTCTAATAAGAACATTTACTTTCAAAAATATTTCAATAACACTTGCAAAATGCAACACGATGCAAAATGTGCACTTTTAGGAAGCCTGGATCATATGTTTTCTACTGATAAACCATTCCCTGTGAGTGAGTGAATGAGTGAGTGAGTGAGTGAGTAAGTTTACTTTTACGTGTCTTATAGCAATATTCCATCGATATCACAGTGGGGGACAGCAGAAATGGTCTTCACATACTGTACCCAGGTCCTCTGTGTTTACACGTCATCGTTGAGATATATATAGGGACGATATTTGTTATGGTATTGATCTAAATAGACATGTTTCATTCTTTCTCACTAATCTGTGTTTGATACCAATGTGTTTACCAACTGAGGTATTGGTTTATCGATTGGTTTCAGGTACTCGTGTGATTGATATTCCCGCTAATGTTTCTCGGTACGTTACCTAATTAATTATAGAGAGATTCATCGAGTCGGAATGAGTATTTCACACACATGATATAAGCGAGCATTTCACACAGGTGAAGTAAGTGTGTATTTCACATAGATGATGTAAGTGTGTATTTTACATAAAGGATAAATGCGTGTTTTTCATTTAGATTACATAAGTAGTTACATACTCTCCACCGTCATACAGCTCAAACATTACTGTGAATGGTGCCAATTAATGCATACTAAAGCCGTTAGATATAGATCCGTTACATAACGGTTCATAATTGGCACATTGCAATCCATGTTTGCCGTGAGAAGTAACTAACGGGATCGAGTGGTCAGGCTCTGTGACATGATGGCTTATATTCCTTATATCCCAACTAGTCGATGCTCAGGATTTCCATCACTGGATTATCTGGTCCAGTATTATTCACAGATCGACCTTCATTCAGCTGCGGAGGTAGACGCTTAAGAGACTAGATGTATACGTTACCACATAATCTGTAAATAATCGAGGAGTGCTATATGCTGTACTTAGTGTGTACATGCAACAAACAGGCCTATATGTATGAGGGTGATATTCTTCTGAATGTAGCTGGGAAGATCGATAAACAGGTGGGTAACGAGGTCGATGAGCGTCAGGTCAGTAGATCGATAGAGGACTAGAAAGCACACGCAGGTGTGTGGAGACAGATATAGAAAGGCTGAAAGTCAAGTGTGTGAGAGTTGGGTGGGCGTTACGTTGACGTTGACGTTGACGTTGACGTTGACAGCGTCCATTGTACAACTGTGACAGTGTCATGGGTATATTTGGTTCAGCAGTATTACAGCTGTTCGGTGTTATTTGTAAACAAATCGAGTCTCAATGAGACAATCCAGCGGTTGCCACCATGGGGTATGATGGAAGAGCTTGTGTTTGTGAATCACGATGAAATAGAGATGACACCAGGTGTTCGCGAAAAGGTGAGCGTATCCTGCCCCACCGGTGGCATCCACCATAAATATATGCTAAGTTTAGTCAATTGTTCACTTGAAATAACTCGGGAATGTATGGTATATGTCAAAATGGGGAATTGCATCGGACATTATTTGATATAATGTGGAAATTCCCGCCACATGCGTTCCACAAAACGTCTTGAAACCTTTAATGGGGCCTCGAATGTTGTAACCTTGAGCAGACAACTGCGGAGCAAGAGTGGTATGTCGTCCTTTGAAATTCAGATACAAAGAGGGGGGTCGATTTCATATTTCCAAACCTTGTAAAATGTAAACTCCAAAGGCTGGGGCCGTTGGAATAGCTCAACATGAAAGGAACGTTCACAGTTGAAATCATCCCTTTTTTGTCACTTTCAATTTTTATGCATATATCTAAATATGAAACAGTTGAGGCGGTCTCACGTATTTCCCAGCGATATAGGCAGGTAGCTACTTAGGCAGGTGGATGGGTAGGTAGGCAGGCAGACAGGCAGGTGCGTGGCTGGTTCCTTCAATTTGGATGGAAGATAGGTAGGTAGGTAAGTATGTAGGTGGGTAGGTAGGAAGGTGCTTTTTTGAAACATTCATGACGTAATTAGGACTATGTCATTGCTTGTGCTAATCAATACGGTATAAGAATCAAACCTTTAGAACTTTCGTTCACTTTGTTAAGGCTATTGTAGAGACAACAAGAGACACAACCAAGTAATAATAACTTTCATAAACAGAATAAATAATACTTATTCATGAAACACAATAATATTTCATGAAACACGATATTATCAATAGATAACGACACAATTCAGTGATATTCAGTCGACTGCTGCCCCTCCAGTGGATGAGATTTGTGTCAATATTTGTCTCCACGCCATTAAATATTGATTATTCTCATCACTATTGCACACCTGGTGAGGTAGCAGCTACCTATCAATTATAACACGAACAGATATCGTACAGGTAAACTGGAAATCACTCCATCTCATTAGAACACTTGAATAAATATTTGATCTTATTGTGCTGATACGACCAGTGACAATATTCGAAATTTCAGTCAATGTCTAGTTACCTGTCATTGATTGCCAAACAGTATCGCTGATGTCATGACTTCCATTGTATCCAGTACTGATGACATCACAGAGCACGAACATTGTTGAGTCAATAACCTTCTCTTCATTGGTACCAGATACGTTCCTCTTATACAATGTGTAATTCTATTCTATTGTATGTTGTGTAATTCTCTTCTATTGTATATTGGGCTAAGTATCAACACGTATATATACCTGAGCTTGCAGAGACGTAGTTTCAAAGTGAAACTGTCGTGAGTCTTACTGCTTACTGAACTGTTCATCTACTGTTTGAAGACATCGTAGAATCGCCAAGGGGTGTTTCTGTTTGGAAAAGAAAACATCATACTCGAGTATAAAGGTAGGTCCGGTGTGTATGTGATATACTAACCATAAGCCTTAATGACTTTTAACCTTTCAGCTTGAATTAGTGAAAGGCCATTTCTCGTTAGTAAACTAAAACTTATTGAGATTTATCTTAATGTGAGTCATTTCTTGTAAGTCAAACTATACTAGTGTCTCCACGCTCTGCTTCAATTTCAAGGACAAAAAGGACCAGATGTGGGTATGGCACGAAGTTGATGTATGTGCGATTCCGCAAATTTATACTTCCAAGTATATACTTCCAAGAGCTGATGTTTCTACTTTGCGTGAACATATATGTCAAGGGCGGTTTGGTAGTGAAGACGTGTGCCAGTCAATCTGGAGATAAAATGTGATGGGTGATGTTCGCGAGCGTAACGTTATCCACCCTAACCGGAGCGTGGTGGTTTTCAGATTCCAAACAGATATGACAAGGACACGGACACGAACGCGCGTGCGTATATACGTGCGTACTTACGTGTTTCCTTGCGTGGAGAAGAATAAGACAATACATGCTGGTACCAGAGTTACTCCAACTAACGCCTTATGAAATTCGGCCGACTGAAAAGCTCGCAAACCTTTGTCATTCAAATGAGAACAAAGCTATGAAAGGTTCTTTTAAATAGCGTACGATACATACCCAGTGCCTCAACTGAAAAAAATCACCACCACTGCAACCTGGAGATGTAGCGACCTACGAACAACTGTTTAATCAATTCCGTATTTATATCCATTTCGCTTTTGTAATAGGGTTACATTCAACGGCTGTAAGAGTCAAGCTCAACTTAGGAATATTTATAAGCATGTGACACCTCAAAAAGGCAATCATTAAGCACACATGCTTTTGTTCTCCTCAGCCTATCTGCATATTGTTGATAGTCCATTGTTCTTGATGCCGTGCCAGACCTCATCATAGTAACCAGAGGTCTTCTTAAGATGATACAGAACTTATTTATCTCGGCCATCAATAGAGTTTAAGCTCACATCATGAATCTGAGAACGATGGTTCTATCAATTTTGAGCACAACCTTTGCGTATGAATTACCTTCTTCGTTAAGATATCGTTGTTGGATTAAATTTCATTTCAGAATATTTATTTGGCAACATAGCGTTCTTGCTAAGTACCTGTTTATTATGAGATTTGTTCCGCTCTGTCGTGCAGAGGGCGTGGTGTGGAAGGAGATTGATCATATGAACGACAAGCGGCGTTGTTGGAGTTCTTTGTCTCCTAGGTATCTCACTCCAACAAGCATGTATCAAATTATCGCCGCATGGTATCCCAGAACACCGTTTCACCTTTATGGAGGAGAATCTGCTGTCACAACTAGCTTTCTGGTTGAACACAATGAAAGCTTCTGAGGATGTGATGGCGTGGTTTTGTTGCGATAGGGATTTATCTTGGTCGAAATGGTTTCCAAGCTCAGGGTTACCTTACTTTACTTCAACATTATATTTTGGAAATGAAAGTGAAATATGTGTTTGGTTGATCTGTGTATCTGGTCTGTTTGTCATATATAATCATGAAATCTTTGGGTCAAATCAGCGGGTCAGATATATGAGCCAGACAGCTGTGTATTTCGTTATCTTTGTATTGTTTGTTGTTTAATGCCGCACTAAGTACTATTCCCGTTATATGGCGGCGGTCTGTACATATTCGAACCTGTTTGGATCAGACAATCCAATGATCACCATCATAAGAAACGATCGCTGCAATTTGGATATGATGGCATGTGTCGTTTAAACAATTTTAACCCGGATCTTCGGAGAGTTATTTCGTTGTGGCAATAGTGAATCGGTTAATGCGTTTATCATCACCGAGAAAAATCGCAAGCGGATATAGGTCAACGTGCGATGAAATATTGTGACCCACACTAGGTGCTTGTGTACCAGCCTGTGGCTTATGCGTGGGTAAGACCAAAACACCATGCATTTGTCTCAGGGTAGATAGGTTTTATCTCAAAGTGCAAATGAATCAACCTACTCGACCCAATGTATCTTTGACTTCATCATGCTGAAGTTCGTAAAACCACGCTGAGGCTTTTGTTTGAAATATTGAAATATCATGTAACCCGTGACAAAACATATTTATATTCATACACTATTTGTATAACTTGTAATTAATTATCTTTAATATTTATGTTTTGTAAACATACTACATAGATGGCAATTAACTGATAAATCAACAATAGTAATTGGCTGAAGTATTTGAAAGCATTCAAATTATGCTGAATCAATAGAATCAAGATGACTACAAAGTAAATTTGTTTTTCAATTCCGTTTTCAACATAAATTCAGCACAAACAGAATGAAAAGAGTCAGCAATGTACTGATTCTTCCGCCAATGTCCACACGTTAAACATGGCAGTGTTTATTCACTGGTCAATTTAGTTTTAAATTTGTCGTTTAACTATTAAGTGTAACGAGCAGTGTACTTTCTGATAAAGCTATAAGAAATAATGTCAAAGTTTAAAGCCATGTCGCCAATGTGATGCGAAATATCAAAGTAGGAACCGCTGTGTTTTCGCACTAAGATAATGAGCAGTAGCGTCGGTTCCGAATGTCAGAATGTCACTCAGACTCCGCGCAGGGCTCATTACAACTGTCACTGCATCGCGTCAGGACAAGTCGCTGCATGGAGCTTGATTATCACCGTCAACACATGCCACGTGGGCTCCAACACAACACACGCTGTTCGTTCAAGAACAATTTCCAATTGAAATACACAATTGCTTCGACATTGTTCAAATCACTTCAAACGAAATTTACGCGCAATAGATAGCAATAATTCATATTATTCATATTATTCATATTATAATAATATTATATTATCCTCGCACATTCAACTGTTCATAGGTACATAAAGATCAAAGTTGTTTTCAATCTCACCGTTAAATGGTTGTTGATATAGTGACTCACGCCAGTGTAAATATACACAATACGAAACATTCTAATACAGTCAAGTAATAAGAGCGTAACGGGACACATATGTGTAATGCTGTGGCCGTTATTCAGTCAATACAAACAGCAATGAAATCGGTAAGGGGCAAAACACGCTCCTTGCATACACACGCAATATAAGTGCAATATAATTAATATTAACATCGCGTGGTATCGCCGAAAGCTATGACCTAAACCAAGTTCTTTATAAACGTTTGAAGAAAATAACTTTTTAAAACTCCAGTTTATTATTCCGTTAAACACATGTTAAAAGACAGTGGTCAGTGAGTAAATGTAGATCAAAATACATAATTCAAACAGCATATTTATATATGCCCATAAAGATACAAAAAATGTTTAATAAAACTATGATTTGGGTCATAGAAGTAACAGCTTTGACATTTAAAATTTTTATATTAAAAATAAAATACAAGAAATCGTGTGTTATACTCTTATCAATTTCTTTTCATGTTTATGCTGAATTAAACACTGCGTTCGTGAATAAATAATGAACAGAGATTTGAATAGGTTCGATTTCCGAAGGTTAACTTTCCCGATAAACTTACTTTACAATTTTTATTACCGTTACTTTCCATTGATACAACTGAGCTTATGACGTCAGAGTTTTTATGACCACCCGTGGTGATTATTGTATTATATTGTATTATATACGGTGGTAATAAATATTACTCGGTTTGTACAAGTCAGCAGATGGGCTACGTGTGTTAGCTGTGTTCCCAAGTCATTAAACAGCTTCGATATGTACATCGACGAAGCGCTATGGGAAGAAGTAAATCGACAAACCGAGCTGTTGGGTGATAAGTTCCGAAAAAATTGCAAGGATGTCGAGACTTTGAATGATGGCGTTAACAATGGCCCCAGAATCGAAGAGTAACCGCATCAATAAATGAAAAAAAGATAAACGTCCTTCCTGGTTGATGTTAATCTGGAATTAACTGTTCTACAAATTCCATCTTTGAAGCCATTTGGCACTTTCGATGTCCCTGGCTGCCGTGATAAACGCGTTTGACTGGAGGATCGGCCTTTGGTAGATAGGATGACGGCTTGAGAGCGCCGGGGTATCAGGAGGGGAGTAATTGAGCAGCAGCCATTGATACGGTATCAGTCAGGCGGGGGCCACTTGCAATCACCGGGAGACGGAGGGCGCTTAAATTCGCCCTCAGGAGGGGCAATATCGATTCAGTGGTAATCACTTGAAACTAAGTATTCTTGGTTTGGTTTTCTCAGAAATTGACCACATACTATACTGTGTATTGTTTCGTGGAAGTGACCGACGTGATTTGAGAAAGTGACTTCTCAGACATATATTTGTTGGAAGTACAGTTGTCAATACAATCTCCATTTGCTCCAAGGCCAAGTATTGAATGTTTCAGGTTTGTGCTCACTGCTACTTATGTGCAGGCTCACTAAAGATGCCCGTCCAATACTGGTGTTCTATATCTCAGACATGTAGGTCCTACACTGGCGCTCTTTATCTGTATCGTGCAGGACCTGTACTTGGAACGACAGGTTTTACATATTCACATGTGTAAAATATATTTATAATGCTGCTGAAATATTGCTGCCGTAACTTCACACTTTAACTAACCCATTCGCTCACTCACTATCCTTATTGCGCTTGTCAGGCCCAAAACCTGGCCGGGTTCATTTCACTTATGGGTACAATGTGTGAAGCCCATTTCCGATGTTCCCCGCCGTGATATTACTGGATTACTGCTAACAGCGGCGTTAAAGCAAACTCACTCATACTTGTTGTGCAGATTACTGGTGTTCTATATCCTTAGTTTACAGGTCCTTTAGCGGTTTTCACTCCAAATATGTTAGTGTTCATCAACTAGTGTTCATCACCCAGATTGTGATGGTCTTAAACCGACTTAAGCAGGTAACATGCAGCAAATGCAGAGATATTTACGTCTGAAGTGGTCATGTATCGGCACACTGGAACAGGCCATTAGCGGCATGGGATGACATTAAATGTCTTGTATTATTTTCTCGTTTGAGTCTTTGATCTTCGTAACAAACTTCCTACGAAGGATTCCGATATGTAAATTGAATTCACACAAACTGATTGCCCCTCTGGGAAGAAACATTTCCGTAAGACAAAACAACACTGTTGGAAATACCGACAGTTTGACATTCTGATGAGAAGGTCGAGCTGTCATGTCCTTATTGAGCAAATGCTCAGTTTGACATTAACAGTGTGAGTTTCTAAAACAAATGACCTTGTTGAGGTTATTGAGAATGTTTTCTTTCGGATACAAAGTAAAACCTCTGTTGCATACAACAGAAGTCCTAATTAGCAGACGTTAGTAGCTACTAACTCAGGCTACTACCACGATATTGATGAAGCCCGGATAGCTTAAATCTGTTTCAAGGGGATGCGTTTCAAAGACGACAACGTAAAGGTATTGTAGTTGATGCTGATTCTGCCACCTCCGAATCATAGGATGTTAGTGCATTATCGCCCCAGGTCCTTTCCTTTGCAGAATTGATTATGTCCAACTTTCCATTCCTCAGAGTATGAGTGTCAATACGCCTTTCCAGGGCAACAGTTTTAATGGTTCAGAACATTCACGAAGCGTTTCCTAAAAGAACACCATTGTTAACGTCGTTTCCTTTGATTTCATCAGTTTGAATTTGTTTCTTTGTTTCGCAATCGAGATGAATAAACACTTTAAATTGCCTTGTAAAACGTCACCGTTTGACTAAGGTGACGTCAGTGATGATGTTGCAGAACTTCTGCTACAGGGTTGCGTTGCTCCGAAATGAGTTTGGTTTTAGGCAGGCGTAGCACACTTGAATAACGTGATGCAGTGGAGCATCGCTTACGTGAATTGGAGTAATGTAGCAAATGTCATAAGGCACGAAAGATCCTTGCAGGGAATGTATTAAATTTGAGAATTACTCACTGTGATACTATATGTCGGGTTCGTGTACAGTTTGATACTCTATGTATGGGAATTACATAATTTGCTGATGTATGTTGGGATATTAATATACAAATGAACAAAAGCATCACAACAACACGGAGCCATTCATATTCATAATTATGCTTGTTTCTATGATTATTTTGAACATCCGGGCGAACCATACATTGATTACGTACTTTGTATACGCACGTGATACGATCAAAGGTCACCATCATCGGCAGGACGTGTATCCGTCATAAAGCAAATCTCAAGTTTCAGTAAACAGGTCTTCCAGCTTCGATAACTTGAAAAATCAATTGATTTAGTTGTTGATAAGAATACGGAGCCTCCTCAACTGGCAACTGGTCAAAGATGGCTAGTTATTGGTATCCGGAAGGCTAGCATGCCACAGAAGGATTCTGAAAGAGATGTTGATTGTCATCCATCGACTCTCAGCTGACTAGCCAGAAAACAGCAGTACACTAATGACCTGAAGGACATTCTGCGTTCAGGTCGGCTTACTCAAAGGGATGATACAGCAGTTCCCAGGTCAAGGAGAAGAGTCTGCTTGCCGGACGAAAGTCCATTTGTTTTGTTCAAGACTGATACAGAGCTCATACTGAGTACCGTTTGACAGAGGATCATTGCTGGTGTAGAGGTGCCTCTTACATGTCTGTAAGCTTGACCTTGTGGCGAGCAGAAAATATCTCAATGGCCCATCCCTGACATGTAGACAGGGTTATAGTGGTTTGGTTAGTGACATTGTATGTTAATACAGGCAAAGTGCATTGCTTCTAAGATACCATAATATGCTACTTTAGTGTACAGTGTGACGGTTATGTTTTGAAAATGTGTGTTTATTGTCTGTAAGGTATGAAATGTTTAAAGTGACGTTTAACTGTAACCGATATTCCAACAATACCACAGCGGTGGACACCAGAAATGAGCTTCACACATTGTACCCATTTGGGGAATCGAACCTGGATCTTTACCGCGACGAACGAACGCTTTAACCACAATGCTATCCCACTGTCTCTTGACGGAGCGATACTGTATCGCCGTTTCTGACGTTGTCAAAATGACGTATTGGGTAACATGATACAGTGACGTACAATGAATACGGTGTTACATGGTATGACTCGAATGAGATAACATCCGTGTAAAAGCATGATCTGCTGTGATCGCAGATCTTACATTGGACATTAGGTGAATCAAAATTTGCAATAAAGCTGGGATACCACGGTTTAGAATTAGCATCATCCAGTAGATGTCACCACCGCCAGTGTGAAGTATGGTTATGATGCACATCCTCGATATCTCCAGGGTATACGTTCCGATAAGTCTCCACTACACCATGGACGCATCTACGGCTCAGTCCGATAAATGTATTACCTCCCTTGGCTGGCTTTTTATCCAATCAGGTGTCTACGCTTGGAAGTTGAGCTCACTTTCACAACTCACTTTCGCTTTTTAAATTATCTAACCGATTAAACTTGGCAAAACAAACCATGCAGAGGTTCTCTGAGGTAGAAGGAGTTTTTGTATACATTTTAAAAATGTTTCGGATCTATAAATCTTCTGTATGATTTCCCCCAAATGTGAGTCGCAATGCTAACAAACCTTAGCAGTTGCGACCGCTACCTTTATAGACACCGGCAAGTTCGGTTATAACGGCGGCCTAGTTGATTGGCTGGCTGCTGTGAGAATGCGGAGCCAGCAAAGGGAGGTAATATAATTATCGGGCCGACCCGTCGATGAGTCCAGGGTATAGTGGAGACTCATCGAAACGTATACCCTGGAGATATCGAGGATGCATTCGACAGAGGTTGTGTACAAATTCATTTTTATTGAAAGACGAAGATTCTCTTTCCTGCACCCCATGCAACTGTTCAATTGCTATCAAGAACATTTTCTTGACTGCGTTGGTTTTGCTCACATCAGACAAGGGTTTCTCGATAATGTTTATACTTTATCGGAAACGTTAAGAACAGTATCTAACCTCCTGATTTTAGCGTACTTAAACGAAAACAAACTATATGGTAAAATCTAAGCTTCTCCTAATAGTCAGTTTATACCTTTGAATGCGATACTTGACAACGATGATGTTTAATATCACTTTCAGTGAAAATGTAAACATATACTTAATGTAATGGCATTTCTTCTCGCTCTCCCTCAGTTACGTAGATGGATGTTCATGCTGTTGATCACTGGATTGTCTGGCGTTAAACAACACGTCATCATATCCAAATTGCGTAGATCCATACTTGTGATGGTGATCACTTGATTGTCTCTTCCAAACAGTTCCAGCTTTAAACAACAACCAATCAGCCTTCCCGCTCTGCGGCGTCAAACAATATATATTCATTCACTAGCATTGCATGTGAATGCATCACGCCTTTGTTAAGAACGTTGCTCCCTCGGCTCCATCTGCCATAATAGTCTGCTTTGACGTTGCGCTGCCCCTTGTGACGGACACAGTACAACACGTGGTGCAGTTTTGTAACGGATTGATCATTGAGATGAAAGGCAATATAGGGCAATGTGGCGTTTAACAGACGTCGCTGCTATCAGTTACCCAGAAGAAATGTATAAATAGCCAAACGACAAGGAATGTTTAACGTTAATCTTAAGTTTTCATATCGCAGTCAAGGAAAATAATTTTCCCATGTGTTGCATTCTTTTTGGTTTTGAAAAAACACCCCTACATTACAATATGGCCATTATGATAAAAGTTTTTGAGCAGCTGTTCATATAAAACAGAACAAAACAATGACATGATGAGTCAGTTTTGGATTTGCCATAAATGTGTGGCTAACATATTTAAATAGGGATGATGAGCAATCAATGTTTGGATCTATAAAGACTCGTAAATACCATCCATCTTGATAACGGACATACGGTAACCACCATGATATACGCTGTTATATCATCCAGTTCTTAACCTCAGTATTCCGTACAGTAATACCTCTCTAGACCGGATCCTGGTAATCAGAACACCAACGTTTCTGACAATTGTTGGCGACAACGATTGTAAAATATGTGATGACATCACACCATATTGATTTGCTAACGTGGAAGTCTCTACATCGAGACAATATCATCTGAAACTCTACCAGGTTTGCTATATGTTCGTTCCAGTCGTATACCAGCCTCTTGTCAGACTTTCTATTTTTGTTCAAATACTTAATCATGCCAGTCAAATGTTAAAATATTACCAACTTTACCACAGCAAAAGGATGAAATAATGTCCACCCTCGGAGTCCTTCATGTCATCGTACACAAAGACAAGGGGCTATCGGGGTAGACTTTGACCAAGGTCATAGGTCCGTTGACAGCCAGGTGACATTTTGGGCAATGAGTCTAAAACTATCAATACCCATCTGCGCATAATGGTCCAGACAGTTGCCATTAAAGCCATAGCCCTGGGCATCTAAACAAACTTTACTCGTCGACGGCCATTAAGCTGTATTATTGAAGGTATAATGTCAGGCAAGAAACGTCCCTCAGTGGCTGTGAAACTGATGCAGATGAAATTACTGGTTTCTTATTGTCTGCGAATGTCTGCGAAATATGATAGATCGGACATAAATGCGATATGTCATATTCCACGTAATCAGTTACAAAGTTCAAAAGTTGGTAAATATAATCATGTCAACTGTCATAGATTCGTTTCAAGTTATGAGATTTTGAGGATCATATTTTCAGAGACCCTTAAAAACATAGACGTCGATTATGACACCACAGTCGGTGTTAGTATGGCAAATACATGATGACTCTATAAACATGTCTGTCAAAGAGTAGTAGTGTATTTCAAAAAGTAATATTGACCTTAAGCCCAAGCTACATATTGAGAATTATAGAATGAAAAAAAT
Source organism: Haliotis asinina (assembly GCF_037392515.1). Taxonomy (NCBI): domain Eukaryota; kingdom Metazoa; phylum Mollusca; class Gastropoda; order Lepetellida; family Haliotidae; genus Haliotis; species Haliotis asinina. Next base: position 16,674,146 of record NC_090291.1, read on the forward strand.
GTAATAATATAATTCAGACTGTACTGAAGTGTGATAAATGATGACTGTATGGACATGTCTGTCTCATGCTGACTCTATGGACATGTCTGTCTCATGCTGACTCTATGGACATGTCTGTCTATATCGAACACGTTTATAATAAAGCGATGAACACAACGGATATGTGTTAGGTTCCGGACACTTAATGCATATTTTAGTCGAAAAGCGTATGTCGAACAACGGTTATAGTGAACTGAAATTAAAGATCCATTTGAATATGACCATAATTCACTGTACCCAATTTACCGTTTGTCACGAACATTACTCAGCAGTAATGTTCTGTTTCTGTCACCTTCGACATAGCAGTATTTCTGTGTACGTCGAAGTTTCGACATTTCTCTATTTCGAATCAATCAGCCGTTGTCGCTGTAGACGATGTGGGGGTTAGGCCGATCGATCAGCTGACAGGCAGGCCACATCGGCACCTCAACATCACTACAGCCTGCACAGTCACTCAGGATTCGCTCTGACTTCCACGGTCTCTCTGTTCCAGGGGTTGTGTGAAGCTAGGGGTACGGCGGACAGGCGCTGTGGGGTACGAGATCATCCCCGCGGGGGAAGGGTACACCCAGAATCACACCAACATAGGGTAAGTATCTTTTAATTATAATACTATTTGCATGAACTTCATAACGTCCATGGCTTCACCTTCATCGATGCAAGTTTTTATTCAATTTAATTCTAAACGTATATTGATCAATATTAAGTTGAATGAAATGATCGATAGTATACAGACTGCGCCATCATTGAAGGGTTAACCGTTAAGGCAGGAAAATCACAATAACTTTACAATCATTGTCATGTAATGGTTTGGGGATATACAATTTCATTAGTTCTCAAACTAATATACAATATCAAATAAGTCTTTATTAAATTAACCTGACATTTGCGTGTATATTAATACACAACAGTGCAAGTTTTAGTAACCGATTAAAATTTAATATGTTAATGACAACAACCAATTCACGATGGACACGCCAGGTACTGGTCTCATTGTAACACAAGAACACTTTTTCGCTTAAAAAATTAAATCCTTAAATGGATATTCCTTCAGAAAGAGTAAGGGTGTTTGTACATCCGACTGTTTGATTGTCTTAGGTAGACTGATTTAATCGAAATTTAAATTTTACGGTAATAATTGTTTATGCTTCATGCTTGATGTAAACTGAAGAGAACTGTTGGGGATGCGGACTTGGGTGGAGAATATGGATGTCATGACATTCCACATCCAGGATGACATTTGAATTGTAATAATCCTAACAAGTCTACACTGAAATAGAGAACACAGTTTTAACTGAACAACGACCCAGGATTCGTGTGTCCCTCGTTTGATGTGGCGCAGATTTAGAAATCTCTCTCTCTCTCTCTCTCTCTCTCTCTCTCTCTCTCTCTCTCTCTTTTTTTTTTTTTTTTTCTCTCTCTCTCTCTCTCTCTCTCTCTCTCTCTCTCTCTCTCTCTCTCTCTCTCTCTCTCTCCCCTATGATTATTGTCTAATGTGTAGGGTGCTGTAACATGCAAAGTCCAAATAATGGAAACAAACACACATATTACAAAAAAATTACCCATAGACAAATACTTAACAAAGACGTCATATTTAATTTCATGACGTCGTATTTAATTTCATGACGTCGTATTTAATTTCATTATTCCTAAACTGTTATTTAACAGAGTGGATAACTTAAAGTCTTTATTTTCATGCTTGTTTGGTGCATTTACAATATACATCACAAAGATTGTGTCAGCCTGCATAATTAACCATTATCAGCGTAATATGGGCCTTTATAATACATGCAGTTCTACGTATACATAACTGATACATAGATGGTCTCATAACGTCCAGTTACAGCATGTTTGTTATATTCTCAAGCGTGGGTATTGCGTGTGACGTTTGATATTATGTGTCGTTGAGCATGACGGGGCTCCAACGCTTGTCGTACTTACCATCAGCCGCCAGATGTCGCTCTGTGTGCTTTGTTGGTATTACAATTACAAGTGTGTTGATAAAGGTCATAGCGCAACTCGTAAACAGTCAGCTTTGATAAGTTACACTGCTGAAAGAACAAAGGTATATTGGTTCCATCACAGCAACAAGACGTCACACGTTTCTATTTGTCATTTCGGTTTTATTCCCGACAGATGATAAATATAGAACATCTAAATGAGAGAATGAGGCGGCGGTTTCTCAGACCGAGGAAATGTCATTGAAAGTGCGGGCTTTGATAACAAAAATAACTTATTCTTAAATATACCTGCTAAGATTCCTGAAATTTGGTTTCCTCACAAATGTCTACCAAATTCATGAAAAATAATTTGTTTATAAAAATATCTGCTAATATTTTAATGAAATATAGTTAAATTAGTTTCTTTAAGAAGAACCTTACATCAAAGGTAAGGGATTACTGTCTTATTGGATACGTAATGCTAGAACCCCCTGGAATCATGCATACCACAAACCCGTGGTGACTGAGTATAGACAGTCATCAATCTGGTCAAAAGTGGAGATGTGCCGGAAGGTTGGTCTCGGTGACATGAATAATTTCGTATCATCGGTGTGTGCTCAAGATATCAACCACTGACCCAGATTTTCTCATTCACGGGCAACCGTAACACTGCAATGTATGGTACATTTCGTATACATGTGAATCGTTAATGTTCTTTCCAAAGTACATTTTCGTTGTACCAGATAGAGATGTTATTAATATTTCGAGCCATGATATTTTATTAAATACAATCCAGTCATTATATAAGAAGAAGACCAGGTTACAGTTGATCTTATGCAACCCATGCTTGTCGTTAGAGGTGACTAACGGGATCGGGTGGTCAGGCTCGCTGACTTGATTGGCACATGTCATCGTATCCCGGCTGCATAGACCGATGCTTATGTTTAATCACTAGACTATCTGGTCCAGACCGTTTTGTTTACAGACCACCGCCAGATAGCTGGAATAGTTTTGAGTGCGGCGTAAAACTAAACTCGCTCACTTAATCAATCGTAATATTGAATAAACCTTTTCCGATACAAAAAATCAATAGTACATCTTGTCCAATCAGAGATTTGTAGTACATTTTCAACGGCACTGATTGTCAGTGTTTTAGTGAGTGAGTGAGTGAGTATGTGAGTTTGATCTCACGCCGCTTTGAGCAACATTCCAGCAATACCATTGCGGGAAACACCGGAAATGGACTTCACACGCTGTACCCATGGGAATCGAGCTCGGGAGTTCGGCGAGACGCGTGAATGTTTTAACCACTGGACTACCCCACTTCCCCTTCGCAATCAGCGTTGCCTGTTTGGTATTTGAAGTATGATGCACAGCAATAAAACTTACATCCTCTGAGACGGGGGCAACTCAGCTACTGTTATCTGAGAAGGGCGATCATTCTTGAAGCTTGAACTTTCCAGCTTTACGTCAGTATGTTTGGCCTCAGCTCGAGGCATATTACGTCTACAAACAGTTTGAAGTCCTTGACGACCCGCTTTGTGTTCAATGGGTTGATCATGAACACAGATTAATTTCTGTACTGCTTTCACAAAAACTTCCAATATTTCATTAAGCTCCTCATGTGAATGAGACACGGCTGCTATGGACGTTGATGCTGAATGGAAGCCAGTATTGCCTTCATTAACATGCATGCCGTGTTTTGTATTATCATACTATTAGGACTTCTCTCATAAGGAACACATGAAAACACTGTTCCAGAGTGCGGTAGAGTTGGATTGGCCTACTGGTTAAAGCGTTCGCTCGTCACACCAAAGGTCTGGATTTGGGGCTGAGATGAGTGGGTTTTACGTCATAATTTCGTTATTCCAGCTGTATAGCAACAAGAACAAGTCTGCATTCACCCACATTTTAAGAAAATGTTCAGATGCGTTCTATGCATTTGCAAAACTATGCATTATATATTCATTACGTTATTATTTCATTATTAAGTTATTTCTGAGAATTCATTCCAAGTTACAGCAAATAACACTTTCAAAATTGTACCATTGTCGGGAAGTTGACATGAACAAACAAACGTAAACAATTTAACCCCATAACTACTCCACCGCTATTACATTGCTTTTAGCAATATTCCAACAATATCACGTCGACGGACACCAAAAATGGGCTTCATATATTGAGCCAATGTGGGGGAACAGAACCTGGGTCTTCATCGCGAAGAGTGAACGCCTTAACCACTACGCTTCCCCAACGTCCCTCGCCTATAGTATGTCTCTGAAAAGTAGATTGGGAACACCGGTATTTAACGAGGCGTTTAAAGAGCTGTTGAACAGAACATAAACGTAGATTAATGGCCGTCCCGAGTCGTCGTTCAGTTCAGTGCTGGTTAAGACGCCATTTCCAGTCCTGTTATATGGCAAGTGTTTGATGAAGGAGCATAATGTTTAGACATGAAACATCGTTCAGAAATTACATAGAAACGTCTCTCCATAAAAGGGCAAGAAATCGACTGAATAATTTTGACAAAGAGTTCTCAGAGTGAATGAAATTGTTACCCCGTGTCTGCTTTATGTGGGAGTAAACCCCGAAGTTATACAGGATTTTACCACTTTCGTTAAACCTACGAGCAAGGGTGTGGTGCCGACAAACTTTGAGATATCCGAAAGACGAATCGGAATCCAGTTCCTCGACCACTGGTTCCTGGTAAGCTAAAGGGACGCAACTCTGAATAGCAAATTGGTGTGTCTTAGACAGTGGGATACTGATACCTTTTTGAGTGTAAAGTGAACACATAGAGCTTCCTTTACCGCAAATACTTGTTTCATCAGCAGTCCAAGATTCAACCAGGTGAGGGTTCGATTAATTGGTTCGTCTTCATCCTTGGTGCGGGGCGATGGAGTAGCGTTCGCTCTTCACGCCGAAGATCCATGTTTGATTCCCCACATGTTCCGGTGTCATCCGCTGTGATATTGCTGAAATATTGCCAAAGGTGGCGTAAAACGAATGTCACCCACTCACTCACTCTTCCTCGGTGTGTCACAGCGTTACCTTGTAAGTCTGAATCTTTAGAATTGTTTTCAATGGGGACGAATTATTTCCACGACTATTTAACACATGCACAGACTAGACACAAAAATAGGTTTTATCGAAGCCAGTTCGAGAATTGTTTACCTCTAATTATTTATGACCCAAAGGAGTTTTTATTGTCGGGAATATTTTCATGAAATTGTGGGGTGGCTTAGTGGATCGGTCGTCACGGGCTCGATCCCCCTCAAGAGTATAATGTATGAAACCAATTTCTTTGTGTATATTTCTTTGTTATATTTCTGGATTATAGCTAAAAGAGGCGTAAAACTCAACATCAAAGGTGTTCATGATCTCCGTTTTTCTTTCACAGAATCACAGATACATGCAATGATTATCTGAGGGATGAATAGTGTTTGAGATTTGGGTAATCTTTCGCGCTTGCCCCAACACACTTACATGTGGTTCAGCTGTAATGACTGTTAATGGTGTGACGACGTGCTAATTATTCACAGCGAAATGTCATCAGCTGACTATGAGCGTCTACTTAATGTGACGCCCAGTGGAGTTGAGATCATGAACCCAAACTATACAATCAGCTGCTATGTCGAGGGATATGCATTCAGCGTCGTGGGGAGGCTTGTGAATAGTTTCAGAAGGCGAAGTCCACAGGCGCTTTTATTTAAATGAACAGGGTTTGCTCATGTTCTGGCTATCTGATGATAGAATTATTTAGTACTGTTGTAAACGGCACTGTTGAATTTTCGACAGCATCGATTTCTTACATATATTCCCCATCAGTTAAGACCGTGTTTTAAGATGTTTTTATCAGTTTCAATTGGGGACGCCGCAAATGGTCTTCAGACATTGCACCAATGTGGGGTATTGAACCCACACCATCATCATGACGACACGCTTAAACTGCCTCGCCATCTTGCTTATGAGTTCAAACATCAGTTCCAGTAAATGTTACCAGACGTGGCCTTTTGTAGTCACTGTATATTTTGATTATATTAATGGTTATCTAGAATTGCTGATGAACGGCTTACTGTAATCATGTCTCTCTGTTCAGCGGTTCATGTCATCAGTTCACTGGTTCATCAGTTCAAGTCATGAGGTGTACACCATTGTTGTTGTCCAGTGCATTAGCATGTTACCTGTGTTAACCACAGTTACCTCTGTCATTGCTAACATCGGTGGTTCAATGTGTTTTGAACTTTTGAATTGGACAAAGTGTCGGCGTTGTTATTTATGTTTCGACATGCCGGTTCTGTTGTACATGGTTCAGTCAATGCTATATATTTTTCTACATGCCGGTTCTGTTGTTAGAGCGTTTGTCAATGGTCCGGTATGGTTGGTGAGGTTTAGGGTACTTATTTTATAACGAATTGGAACTTCAATTTCGTTGATTCACGTCTTCATATCCAAGTCATGTACATGTATGCTCATGATGTCAATCACAGGCTTATGTGGCTTCTGGACCGGTGGTGGTGGTTGTTGAGGGGTGGGAAGGGGGGATGAGGTGAGGGGGGGTTATAAGGAAGCCTACAGCGCTATTAACATCAGTTCCACAGAAGACGGCTTACGAGTTTACATATATGTTCATACAGCCCTAAATAGAAACGCAAATGCATTATGGTGACATTAGATGGATTCTGATATTGATTGGTGAATCAGCAAAATGTCACCATATGACGCTCGCTATCACAGCTGACAGTCGCTGATGTATATGTATTGTGACAAAAAGTCAGAGGTCCAAAACATATCCACTCAGCATGTGTGCCCACCCAAGGGAGCGAGAACTCTCACACAAATATAAGTACTGCTAAACCGGATTTGATTTTGTGACTTGGTTTTTTATAACGATGCATACTTTCTTCATCAGCAATGCATGGTTTGGATCAGTGAGAGGACGATTCTGGTTCATTTTTATCCTTGATGAATACCACGGAATAGGGATTTTGTAATGGTGAACCACCACACCTTTCATGCGACTGTGGTTGACATTGTCTATCTCCCCAGCCAACAAATGTTCTGACTGTTGGAGAGGGTTCCAATCTTGTGATCGAAGTGGCAAGTGCAGAACCTGAATATTGTTTTCGTGCAGGTATATATAGTGATGATGTGAGCTGTGCCGTGTGTCTTCCGCCTTTCTCAAAGTGCATCATGGCACTGGAGTTCCGAACCATGGGAATGACGATATCAATGTGCAGTGCCGTTGCCCTGCCGCGGAGTAGGATTGCTGCCAAACTACCTGACAGTCTCCTCCTATTTCAGCCACCCTCAGTATGTAGTCTGGTTGAAAACGTTGACGTCGCATGCCCCAGTGACCATCCACAGCACGAAGCAAGCAAACTTTGACTTGTCATCGAACTACAGGTCTCTCTGCAGTTGAGGCCGCTCACTGTATGACATGACATAATCCGTAGTCTGTGTCAAGGTCCATGAACCGAATTATTTCCCTCGCGTCCACCCCTTTCTGCAGTGCTACAGCCTTAAATAAAGCAAGTCTGGTTTTCTTTAGTCTCTGAATCTCCCATCGCATTGGCATTCCTTTTCAATTTAAAGGTATTTTTTTCAGTGACTGAGCGTTTGTCGAACCGCATTCCAACATGTTAGCCCTTGAGATTTACATCACTAACGGGTCGTCCTCGGAGACATCTCTCTAAAACTGGTATGCCAGACGTAAAGGACTTCGGGTTGGTCCTCCGTGGAAGGTGACGAGTTCAAATGTAGCAGCCTGTGAGGTTAACTTGAAATCCACAATCTCTATGAAGCCACACGTTGTCCACAGGTCGGAAACACTGCTCAAGCGTGTATGTGTTGTGTGTATATGTTTTGCGTGCATTTGTTCGTCTGTGATTTTGTCTTTGCTACTTTATCACTACAATAGAATTCATGAATTCATTTATGTTGCGTTTCTTTGTAATGATGAGTATAATTCGAAATATATTATTACTTTCATCAAAGGTTTGAATAGATAACAAGGAATCAATATGTACACTTTCGTGTTGTTAACCTATAACATGTTCAACACGTTCATCATGTCCGACATGCCTGTACCCCTTCCAATACCGCTGACGAGTTCAACATATTTTGCTACTATTTACGACGTGGGTTCACATGTTCTCCGTGTCCGTACTCAATACCTCACAAGCGAGGGTTTCCATTCTTCACACGGCGTCTTGGTCCATCTCCAGCAGCGCTGAAAGGTTGTATACACTATACGGTTGTATACACAGACGTTCACGATGGCTGTCTATTATGCTGTAAGTCCTCTTATTATTGTAATGTAATGTTCTTACCATAGATTGAATGCCAACGACGAATCTTTCTACTAGTCTTTTACTTCGTGGCGCCGGGCAACGCAGCCTGCACCGTAACAGAGCTCAGGGAAACGCGAAATTATGAAATGCACGCTATATCTCCGTGCTCTGGCGTTGTATGAGTGTATTCAAAAAATAGAAATAGTTTGGCGACTCTTTACTTTCATCAATCAGTTTAAGTGGGCGGATATCAGCAGAATTTCTGCGGAGAGTTCAGATTTGTCGGTTTCGCTGTGCGCTGCCCTGAATCTGAACGTTAAAGTGTTCACTGATATCTCTGTAGATGGCCAAATCCCGTGTGCCTAATCGATCAGTCGTTTTATTAGCTTTAGTTACGTATCTTCCACTGCTTCAAAGCTGGAGGTCTGCAGATGGATCACGTTAGAGTTACGCTAAATGCATAGCAGCTCTTGAATGTCTTCAGGCCATTCTGGGTTCTAGTCTCCTTCACTCTGTAGAGGGCTATGGGGCAGCTCAGCTTTGTTTCAAATGTTCCTTCACATATCTAGTATACGCTCTTTGATCCAAACAGTTCGTGCTTGACACGAATGACATCTCACTGGGGTCATACCAATAAGGTTACGTCACAACTACTTGTCTTTACCTTATCACCCTTATCACGTGACCCAATCCCTCTGATGGACAAAAAATGTCACAAAACTCAACGAGGTGTCATTCCTTCAAAGGGTGGTGGGGTAGCCTAGTGGTTAAAGAGTTCGCTCGTCACGCCAAAGGACCGGGTTTGATTCCCCACATGGCTGCAATGTGTGCAGGCCGTTTCTGGTGTCCCATGCTGTGTTATTGCTAAAATATTGCTATATGGCAAACCAACTCACTCTGGACACCATCGTCGGCTAGGTAGACTGGGATGACTGCTTATCAACACAGACTGATTAGTGAGTAAGTGGTCTGTTACTGGTATGGTGCAGATTCGACTATTATTCGACTAAAGTTACATTGGCCCACTTTTTCGGACTATGGAGTTAAACAAGATCCAATCATTCATGTTCTAACTATTCATCAGAAAATTTCATTATAAGAAATATCACCCACAGGACTACGCCACTGCACTGAGATTTAACAGATCTTAAGTTGGTTGATGCAGCCAGCAGTATTACAGTATATCAAGCAGCGCGTAGATAGCCGAGTAAACAGCTGACGCAAAACGATATTGCAGACACACCTCTGTAAACAAATGTGTCTGTTCCTCTCCTGACGTACTAAGACCGCAGTGATTGAGAGAATGAGTTTGTTTCTATGTAATCACAAATTGTCAGTGATCCATTGAAATAGTTTCACAGCTAATATTTTTCATTTTGTGCCCAATAGAATCTGTTTGACTGGATTTCAGGGGTTAACTATTCCCGGACGTCGACAGTGTATTAGAAAGATGATCATGACACATGACACTAATTGCAATCCTGACATTAATCAGGTCAGCTGTATTCTGCCTACTGGAAATATCACAGAAAGTTCATCTTCTTTGCCAAAGGCTGTGAACATATCTACTCGTGTTTACCTTTCGTGGCTGAACATTTACGCAGGTTGTTTTCTTTCATAACATCGTCTCATTGCGTTTTCTGTTTTAACAAAGCAATCCGATTTCTTGACTCTTGGCATTTTAACAACAGCCTCAGAGGGTCGGAATTAGCACTTGTTGGCTATAGCACGGCGTCCTGACAAGGTGATATTAATTAGTTCACACCCCGGATCAATTTGACGACGACATGTCATTGGTTAGTATGCATATATGCCACTGTCTTAATAATATATTGATGATGTTATTGTTGGCGATAAAGGCTATTGATTAAGCCTGGGCACGCTAAATCCCACGTGTTTGAAATATGCATGCCTGTCATTTGCTGTCAATGCAAAGTAATTGCGCGTTAGAAGGGTAAACAGAGAGTCGTGGTTGTAGGAGGTCGCCTTTTGTTAGCACTCGTTCAACATAGTAATCTTCTGTCTCCAAATAAACATGTGTTCATGGCCATACCGGCCGTACTTCATAAATACGGAGGACTGATAGCAGTGGTTACTGACTGATAGGATGTGGATATAGGATGTGGATATAGGATGTGGATATAGGATGTGGATATAGGATGTGGAGGGTATGCTAATACCTCCGGTGGCCTATGAACGACGACTGTAAGCTATATACACTCGTGACATGATCAAGGACTATTTGAGTGAGTGTAGTTGTGCGCTGGTTTACGCATTATTCCTGAAATATTACGGCGGAGGAGACTAAACATGGGCTTCACACGTTGCACCCATGTGGGGAATCGAGCCCGTGTCTTCGGCGTGACGAGCGAACGCCTTGACCACTAGGCTACAGCATCGTCCCTTAATATGGATGTGTCTGCAGCGTAGCCTTTGTTTTGTCAATGAAGTGTGGTGTGATCCCATTCGCTAATACTTTTTCACTAAAGGGGCGATTTTAATAACACAGTTTGTGTCACTTAGAGAACTAAGCAAACTCATCTGTACTAGCGTTGTGACGGCAGGCAAAATGATTTCCACCCTGCGTGAAAATGGTCTTTACGTGTTGGTAACTTCTGGTCACACTCACAGTGAGCTAGACTGGTGCACCATGAATCTTCTCAGCCAAATGGTTTCTCTGGTTCTCGTCTTGAAGAGTCAATTCTACGTGGGGCCGAAGGAAGGGTCCGCCTCATGGATGTCTGGTTCGTCTGCATAGATCACCGGAATCGGAATTGTCTTTTGGGTGAAGTGAACTGGCCGTCTTCAGTGCTGAAAGGTCTTCTGGCAAGTGGTTGTGTTGAGACTTGTTTCAGAACACACTGTTGTGCACTTCCATGGTCGGCCACCCTGTAAACATCCTGTTACTAGCAGGATGAGGGGTCTTTGCCTGCAGTTAAAGGACACCATCTCCCTTTGACGTGTAGGTATAAGTTTTTTTCAGAAAAACCACCTGGAACCAAAGATCGGCCCATTCCTATGAAGAAAATGACCTGAAGGTTGTGATTTAACAATACAAACATATACTACAAGATGGACAGATAGCTTTAGCGAACTCATCCACCTACATGCTAATATATCTGTCTGCTACTTGCACACCCGTGAAGACTTGTGCTAGAATCGGTTGTCAATAAACTCATGCTTGTAGTGCGACTAACGGGATCGGGTGATCATGATAGGCTCGCCGACTTGCTTGACACATGTCATCATATCCCAGTTGCGTGAATCAATGATCATGCTGTTAAAACGCCATAGAGCTTTGACATTGGGTACTCTGAACAGATAATGCTATTCTTACTTCAGGTGAGTGTAAAACAGGATTTTCAGCTTCATAAGGTGACCACGTGGCAAAGACACGATAAGGGACAAAATGGCCACTGTCACGCTTGTAGTAGAGTGACCTAGACTGGTACCTGGATCTATAACCACCAGAAAATATGTCAGCACTATCATATTGTTGTGAATTTATCAAATATTTTTCTGAGAGACACAGCATCTATACCCAACGGAATGTAATATTAAAGACCCTGGTTAGAACTGTTCTTCAGTAACCCATGCTTGTCTGAAGAAGCCACTGACGGGATTAGGTGGTCACGCTCGCTTGTTTGGTTGGCAGCATAAACCTAAACCGCTATCTATAACTATCTTGTGATATTGTAAATAACAGAAAAAGAAAAGGCCCCAGCAGCCAGAGTGTTTTAAATATCGGTTCAGTTGGACAATGCCGATCCGAAGCATAAAGTCCCTGTAAATCCCGATGTTTCCCAAACAAACCAAAATGCAAAAGTGTCCAGTCCAGTGTTTGTCTCACTCGGTGGTTCAGCCCTATTCCGAATTAGCCCTTCCGTCATCCACATTGCCGTCTGCGTTGAAACAGTTTCGTGTATCGTTTAGGGCTGTCAGTTGCAACCAATGGTTTGTCTGGGCCAGAGTCGACGACTTGCAAGTTGCGTGTATCATACTCTGTAAATTCTGGATTACGGTATAAAAGCTCTTAGTGGTTAACAAGGAATATGCTGTAATGGTTTCAGCGGTTAACATAAAAATCTCACTACCCACGCCAGTCCCCAACCTTACCCGTGAACACGTACCTTGGCAACGGCGGGGACAGTAAAACAACTTCCCACCCACAACTGTTTCACGGACCACCCCCTAATCTTATAAGTGAACACAGTTTGGCAACCGTGATGACAGTAAATCACCTTCCCACACACACTTGTTTCACGGACCACCCCCTAACCTTATAAGTGAACACAGAGCTTGGCAGCGGCGGGGGTAATAAAACAGCTTCCTATCCACACCTGTTTCTGGGACCACCCCCTAACCTTACTAGTGAACACAGAGCTTGGCAACAGTGGTGACTGTAAAACAGCTTCCCATACACACCCGTTTCACGGACCACCCCTAACCTTATAAGTGAACACAGAGCTTGGCAACAGTGGTGACAGTAAAACACCTGTTTCACGGACCACCCCCAAACCTTATAAGTGAACTCAGGGCTTGGCTACAGTGGTACACTTCCATGGTCACACCTGTTTCGCATTGCGATCCCCGTAAACACAGACCTTGCAATGGTCACAGTAAAACAGCTCCCCGCTCCGATTAGCACCCCTTTTCAAACGATGTTCGCGTTATGTCTACGTATGTTTCGGTACGCAAGTCCCCCTCTGCACACCAACAACAGGTATGATGAAATCGACCCGTCCGCTCTGTCACGTCAATACCTATCCCTCACAGGCAACATCTGGTGCCATAGACAAGGCTCCCACCTCCCGACCATAGAAAATGTCTTAATGATTCGTTCTTGTTCAGTAGTATGAGTGCTTGAGAATTGAGGTTAGGCGTCAGGGATCTAGCTTATTATCTGGAAATGGCCGCTGCACTCAATGTCGGGATGGCGACACCCAAGGTAGGTTTGCAGAAGTTTTGTACAAAGGCATTACTCAGAGAATTGTCTATTTCTCCTGTATCCCGTTATACTCACGTTGATGTGTTTGTTTATGGAAGTTCCCTTGTGGTTTACATAAGAAATAGATAAAATAGTGAAGTATTTTCAGTACTTCAAAATGCATGAGAACATCTCTCGTGAACAACATGTAACGCTGCTTCTCTCAGAAACGAATGTCTGTGGAAGAATGTCTGCTTTATAGGCTGTATCATTTCATCAAACTTCGTACCAAACAATATACATGTGTCAATAAATTACAATGTCCATAATTAGATATAACATAGTTTTAAAGAAGAGTGTACTAAAACAATATCACCTGAAAATGAAAGGTGCCATCTTCAAATGATGAATCTCAATGTAAGATATTATCTATTATCAGTCTAGAGCGAAACTATCCAAACAGTAGCGAAAAAGGATAAAACAACAAAAATGGGTTTATATGTCATGTTACAATGTTGCCCAGGGAATACTGACATTTGCACACTAAGAACACCACAGAATGGCAGGAATCATTGTTTTCATTGATCAATGAGACTGACGACAGGTGGAGACACTCGTGAGTTACGGGGATACCAACGGAGATATTAAGGGGTACTCATGACGAAAACATTCACGATGTTGTAGTAGACTTACACCAGTGTAGATTCTTGGTTTTCGCTGACCATGGGAAATGTTAAGTGGGCCAGACAAGCAGGTGGATAAACAGGCTGTATACCGTTCAGGTCGAACAACGCTCACTTCAATTGTTGGTGACCAAGTATATGTCAACCCTAATCTTGTAGCGGCATAATTTCAGCCTAGTCTATTGATGTACAGATTCACTTTATACTGGTTTTAATGTTATATAACCAAGCGTTAGGCGTTAGGCACACATATTGAACAAACACGCCTTCTTAACGTACCTCCTTTCACATGGCACCACACGTGTTAGGGGCCATTTTGAAATATTGGAATTTACGATACGTGCTGGCTAGATACATGTCACAACAATAGTTTTGATGTGTATTTTCCTAGTTTTTAAGACGTGTGTTTGTTACAGTTTCTTATCTGTACCTATTGTGATCCGAATCAGGATAGATCAGATAATATGAATCAATAGATATATATCTGTTCGACTCTCGTTTAGTTACACGTGTTTAATAGTTTCTCAATATTGCTGCATGTCAGCCTAACAGACGCAAAAGAATGTTAAATGGTCCCAAATATCAATGTTATATAGGTTTCATAATATCAATATTATAAGGTCCAAAATATCAATGTTAAAGGGTCGAAAAAGTCGATATCATTGGTCCAAAGATCACACTTTCAGGGTCCAGAATATCGACATTACTGGAACGGTTTTCATAATTTATTTTCATAATGTTGACGAGACTGCAAATAATATCAGTATACGCGAATGACTACAGCCATTGTTGTTCAAAACACCGTCTATGAAATTGTTTTATGTATTGGCATAGTCTATATTCTAAGACATACCCTGGTAACACTGAATAGCAAGTGGTTTTAAATGGTACATAGAGTGGAAGCTGTCTAAACCGGCACTCATCAGGACTGAAGAAGTAATCCACTTTAGACAACACGCCGGATTGTACAGCTGGAGATAAATGTACACGCCACGCATTGGACTGAGATTTTACGCCGGAGTTGACAATTTGCCGGATTAGACAGAAGTCGGTTTTGACAGCTTCCACTGTATATGAACAAATTATTTAGCAAACATGCATTTAAACATTGATAAAAGAGGGAACTTAGCTGAAATAACGACGAAATGGACATTAGTTGCTATACGTATTCAATCGAACTGAGTGGATATCAAAATCAGAATACATGAATGGCTACAGCCATTGTTGTTCAAAACATCGTCCATAAGATTGTTTTACGTATTGGTATGGTCTATATTCTAAAATATAACCTGGCAACATTGAATAACAAGTGGTTTCAAATGCTACGTTTATGAACAAAATATTTATCAAACATGCATTTAAACATTGATGAAAGACGAAGCTAAGCTTACAAAATAACGTCGAAACTGGCACGGTACCGTACACGAGCGGTTTATGCATTACTACCTACTGTCTGTGATGCATGTCATGAGCTTCACGCTGTTGTGAAAAATGATGACTACAGCAGAAATACAACTCTACCTCTCGCTATAATGTAATCGTCCCATATAATCAAGCAGTGCACTCGTTTCGCATTGGCAAACGATACGTAGATCTGGAATTACAATAAGCAATCACTGGCAGACAATGGCGGTTACTGCTGAGGCGATTTTCGGTTTGAATCAGAGTTTCGGGTTTTTATCATTGGTGTTCGTTCGTTCGTTGGTTCGTTCGTTCGTTCGTTTGTTTTTCACTCATTATTCCATAGACACACGGATAGTCATTTGGCCTCCAGTCACGGTTCGCTGTTTAGAGTTCTCTCCCTTAGCTCCTCCGCTTGTAGTGAGTTCGAACCTTACATTCGCATTCGAAACATAACCACTTTATATGAATTCGATGACTTCATCAAACGTTCGTTACTTAAATCCAACTCACTAGTTTAGTACTTTATCAATATCTGTATATGGTTAAGCTATTATTTATTGACTGGTTGTTGTTGATTGATAAGTGTATCTGTCTGTTATAGGTGTTGAGTGTTTGCCGACGATGGAAGAGTCGGCCCTGACGCTAGGGGTGACGTCAAACTACACCAAATACGACAGCACAGAGACGCTCATCTCCGATGATGCGGGAAAGAACTACGGCGGCATGACTGCAGACCTCAGCAACAACCTGGGCTACCGACTGCGCAGGCGGAAAGAAGTGCTCAGCCAGCGGAAGCTCATCGTTGACATCAGCTTCGTACTTGGCGTGCTGGGGATCGGGTTTGTGATCATAGACACAGAACTTATTTTCAATCAAGTGACGTCTGTGGATTCTGGATTATCAACAGCATTACGCGTGTTGACCTCCGCTACGACAGGGGCACTTCTCCTGGCGGTGGTGGCTTACCATATTATAGGGCTCCGACTGCACATGGCCCGCGCGGGATTCTCTGACTGGAGGTTGGCGATGACGGGAAACAAATGGATTAAACTCATATTTGAGCTGTTCGTGTGTATGATTCATCCCCTGCCGTTCTTAGACATTCCAATACAGACTGTATCCGTTGCCTCGCAAGGGAATACCCTGAAGACGTCAACGATCCCAATCAACGCAATTCTGACAATCCTTATGTTTCTCCGTCTTTACCTGTTTGGGCGTTTCATTGTTGTGCACAGTAAACTCTTCCTGGATACTTCAGTTCAGAGTCTTGGGGCTCTCAGCCGCGTCAAGATCAATGCCCAGTTCGTGTTCCGTGCCCTCATGTCCACCATGCCCGGTGTCGTGCTGACCACGGTGATGTTTGGGATGTTTATCATCAACAGCTGGAACCTCCGCGTGTGTGAGATGTACACCAGCCCCGTTGAGGACGATCTCGCCAGCTTTCCTCAGGCCATGTGGCTAACAGCCGTCACCTTCCTTACAGTCGGTTATGGAGACCTCTTCCCTCACAGCTACTGTGGTCGCCTTATAGCGGGGTGGACGGGCCTTATGGGGGTCGGAATAATGGCACTCTCTGTTGCTGTCCTTGCCAAAAACTTAGAACAGTCTCGCTCAGAGAAGTATGTCCATACATTTGTGCAGCAAATAGCTCTGGACAAACAACGTAAGCACGCGGCAGCAAACATTATTAAACAGATGATCAGGATATATAAAATGAGGAAGGCAAAACTTCCTGAAAGGTCCTCGCAAATGTTACTCCACAGAACAAAACTGTTGAAGGCCATCCGCTCCATGCATGAGGCACAGTTCGTGAAGATCCACCTGCAGGAGTGTACGGTGGGGCCGGTAGAACTAGCCACGGGGTTGAACGACATGCAGGCTTGTATCAAGTCTGTCCAAGAGGAACAGAAGCATCTGGGCCAGAGGATCGCCACCATAGAAGCGCTGACCCTCAGCATGAGCGCGCAGGTTCTGGAAATCAAGGAGATCATTGCCAAGAAGAAGATATTCTAGGAGACGACGACGACTACGGCGATTCAGAATACGACTACAGTGAAAATGAGATGTCCACGGTGTTTAAGGAGTTTCGATGAAGAGGATGATGGTGTTGATGACAGCTGATAACGGAAACGTTTCCTGGCAGATGTTGGAGATAATGCTAAGGACAATGGCAACCGTGATATTCTGAAGGTGATGATAACTGTGTTGATAACGACGATAGCGGTCGATATTACGCTCCGAACAGAATGATGGTGATGACGATTATGATGAGGATAATGAAGATTGAGAGTGTGTTGATATCAAGTCGATAATAGCGATCATAAAATTCCAGTGATTATGGTAGCAATGATGCAAATACTGGGATTCCAATAAGGCAAGACGACATTGCACTAACTGTGAGATCGGTGCACATAATGTCGCTGAGGTGGCTGCCATATGGCTGGAATATTGCTGAATGATGCATTAAACAATAAACTACAAACTGTGCATCTTTTGTGGTGAAACACGGTTCACCATAACATGGAGGTGATGTTGTCATGAGATATTATTGAGCATTACAGGACAGGAGAGGCCGTGCGCTTGGCATTGAATACCGAAGGCATCCATGGCTTAAAAAATAGTCGGTCGATGTGAAAATGTTATGTTCTTCTTCATCAGTGCGATGTAATGATGCACGCACAGAGTTAATAGTCGTTGGGATACATAATCTACTGTAGTGTGTTTCCACATAAAATGCACTGGTTGTTTAGGAGCGTGCAACTACTTGCACATTAGCTGTTGAATAAATAATCATCGCCATTCACTATCCATTCATACTTATAACGGAAATGTTTTTGGAAATATTGATTTTTATCAAATTCTTTTGAAAAACGGGAAATTCTTTTGAATATGCCAATATGCTTCTTTTTGCAATGTTATCCTTTGATGGTTTTGCATATTTAATGAACATAGATTGGTTTAAAAGGGAAAGAGGGGACTGATTTGGGTTTTGGGCCTGCACAGTATTTCCTGGAAGTTAAATAAACTCCTTTACAGTTTTTAGATAAATTCATTATAGTTGAACATTATTAACCAAAGATTCAGTAGATTGGGGGATAGGAAAGATATTCCATTACATGCATTGTCGAGTATGTACACAGTTGACGCCCGTTATACCGAATGTTTGACCGAAATTAGTCCAGTATATCGAGAAAAAGGAGTATGATCTTTAAACTCGATTGCTGGTCAGTTTAGAATGACCAAAGATAATATAGAATATCAAACTCCAAATATTCCCGACATAAAAGCTGATTTTATTGCACCCTAATTATTCGTGACTTCAAGGGATGACGTCACTCAGTATTACGCTTGTCACGTGACACGCGCGATGCAGCATTGGTTCATTGCAGTCACATGACCTATATAATGTCAATTATTCTCAGGTTCGGGCAGAACATGTCCACGTGAAGTAATATATCACCGCATGTAAATAATGTTTTGGCACATTTTTATTTCTTTGAAGAATGTATAGAATTATCACAGACACTATTTGGTTCATTTCAATACAATAATGCACAATAATTTCAAGTTCACCCCTACGGGTATGCTATTATACAGAGTACAGGTCCGAGGGCCCCGTTCCTCATGCGATCTTAGCCCTTGATCTGTATTATTTCTTAAAGTTTAACGAAGGTTAAAGTCTCTTAAGAGCATTTGATCAAAGTTTAAAAAAAAAACCTAATGCAACGACATGTTTGTCATCCAAAACTGATATTGATGCATAGTAGATATCACTCTCCTACCCAGAGTTCCATGCGGCGAGCCAGCATAGTATCTCTGCCACAGGCCAGAAAGATTTGACGATTCGTCACATCTTACACAGTTCAATCACTATAATGTACAAATTTCATAACTGTTATATTTTTTATGAGTCTACACATCTAACTAAACATCTTTGTTAAAATGCTTCAATTTCACTGAGAAATTATCCTAAAATGTGTAACACTATTTCGATTTACGAAGCGATCCTTTGTTTACATGGTTTGTACGGCTCCACGTGCTGTCATCGAAGCCTGATGGATAACAAAACATGCAGCCGGTTTGAAATATAAATATGTATTGTGAAACCTTACTGACGCAGTAGTAGAAAAAAATATTTACGTAACAGTGTAAAACATTATGAAAACCTCGTCGAATCGCTTGCAGTCTCAGCATGTTAATGAGAGTGCGCATGAGTTTACAAACAAAAGCCCGGTCACGTGATATGCAAATTAGCCTGTGGCAGTGATGTTATGTCATCGCTGCGCTCGAGTGTGAGCAGATATCGCTTGTGTGAAATCACGTGATATCTGTTTACGTTGAATTGTCATTATGCTATTACATCACCAGTTAATGACCTCGCAATTCTTTGACATCACTAAGAACACAATTCACAATTCCAATGACGTCACAAAGTGGCTGATGTCACAATGCTATGCTCTCTCTAGGATCACTGCTCAAGAAAACTAATGGCAGTTAAGTGTTCAGATAAATATCAGATAAATACACATTTTACTGATAACTGATGAAAAATGATTTTGGATGATAAATAAAATCTCACCCTCGTGTCTTCTGATATCAAATATCGTTGAGTATCGTAGAAATATTTGTAACTTAAATTTACTCCTGTAATATATTTAACATCAGAAGACACTTTGATGAGATTTTCTATTTGTTTGGATATACGGCCCAACATGTTTGCTATTGTTACATGTATATCATTACCTTAACTATAAACTGCGATCGACTTAGCTCTAAGATAGCTTTGAGGAACGACCCAGGTTTGTTTTGTATAATTTCTCCATTGTTGTGTATATGTATAGTGATGAAGAGACATTGTGCTTGTTGTCTTTTTGTGATCATTGTTTGGACATTGCTTGTGTGTACACTGCTATATGCAATGTTTGAATGTGTTTAAATTCGGAAACGTATATATATATGAATCTAATACATTTTAACATCATGCTTTATTTCGAAAAGATTTACCTCAAAGGAGCTTTCTGACATATTTGTTTCATCGAAAGTCTCTTTTATGTGATGATAATTTTGACTAAAACAGCTGTAACTTCGACGTACCTGTCGTTATATCATTGTTAAGTCCATTTAATGTTCAATATTGCATAACAAAATGCATGCTTCGTTTCTTGGGAATAATTCATTGCGGAAAGTTTGATGCTGAACATAGATTTCATTTTTTTGTATTTTTCAAGATTGATTTTATACTTGAAGTTAAAGCAGAATCGCCCGATACACTGTGAATAAACCCTCCACGTGCCTCTTTAGCCTTAAAGCTGTGAGCAGCGTGTCGCCGCCCTAATCAATGCATACACAATGTATGTGCTGCACGACTGTTCAGAATATCAGCTGCGTCAATATTCTGTTTGGAAATATCCAAACGCCCTATTGGTAATATCTTAGCATTCCTTATCCGGGATCTGTAAATAGATAGAGGTGTGTTACAGAGGAAACATCTTAGTTTCGACTGTGGGGAACCATCACAAATGGTCATGGTTTCGAACGATCAATGTTCCGCTCCTCGTTACTATAACAACGCATGTTCGGGAGAATGTGGACAAGTTATCTTTGGTGTCTGGTACTATGGAAAAGTATATTTAAGTTGATAACGAAGCTGTAAGTCTTCTGACTGTAACTCCATCGATTCGCTCTAATAATCCTATCTTCAAGGACTACACGTTTGGAAATTTGTGTAAGGGCAGATAACTCTTGATGTTAACCATAGTTAGGTTATGAATGCTTACGTTCCGTTACAAAGTTCACTCTCACGAGGTATACTCACAAGTACCAGCAATTATCAGTTCACAACTCCAATGATCTCGCAATGCTTGGAAATTAATATTATATTTTGAATGATTTTCAAAACTCACGTTCACATAAATGTCAAATCAGTTTTGAACATACATATTTTTTAATGTCACTGGCACGTAATGTCAGAAGTAAGTATGTAAACTACATACGTGGACTTTAACTTGATAAGAACATTTTGAAAGCTCTTTTAACCATTTCTCTTTTTTTCATGTGACCCAAACAACGAACGTAAATCAGAATAAATGTGTAGCAAGTTTTAAGTTTTCAACCCGTGCCGTGATGTATTCAGAGAAAAAAACCTTCCTGGCAACAGCCGGAAATCTTACCTTTCGACCGCGCAGCTATAAACCTAATGTGTGAACGGAATCTTCTGAGAGTCGAACATGTGTATATGTCGATATTTCCTCATGACGTCACAGCATTGTTTGCTTGGTTGTAACAAAGTGTAATATAGTTATATATCAACATTTATTTTACCAGAGAATATATTTTGACAGACGTTTATTTACCGATAATGCAAAAATCTAGATGTACCGCACGAGAGTGATCAACCAGAAGCGTGAGTCCCCTCGTGTTGAGCCGGTCTTGAGTTTCGTTCATGTCTGTATTGCTGTGCCATTGTACAAATGCTTACCTGGCAGCGACGCTTAGAATTCTAATCGTACTTTGAATCGAGAGCGTCATGCCGGAAATGTGCTGCCGTCAATCATGCTGGCGTCTGTTTACTCCGACCGTCGTATCTGTGATATAATACATATTACGTTCAGAAAAACTCGTAAAACATTCTGATTTTGTCACCGGACCCACTGACTCTTGGCGGAAAATGTCGACCGTAGGAAGATGTTCCATTAATATATCGTTAAGTTTGTTTTTATTTGCTGTTGTTTTTCTTTTCTAGAGGCCTTCAAATATCGTCGGTTTTATGAGACTGACTGAAGTTAAGAAGACACATTGTCATATATGGTTCAGTTTCAGAACTGATATTTGCCTGTTTTTCTCCTGGTTGAAAGCAAATAATATTAAACACATATTGAGAAATTAGGAATGAAAAAGTAATTGAATAATTTTCTTTATATTAATGACAAAAATACGTTTTGCTATAGAGATCTGAATCCCCTGTATGGTGTTCTGGTGATCGGTAAACTTCGGTAGTCCTTCTTCGAGTGAAATCGTATTTTCGTTGTAAATACTGATGTGACCATGTGCTTGAGAAATGGCTCTATTAACCCTTACAGAAAGGTGGGGGTAGTGTATGACGGCATAAATAGACGGCAGGCGTCACAGCTGAACTTCCGGTTACCTGACCTTTGTCCTAGGGCCACAAGGTCATCATGACATTTTCTTGAACAGACTATTTACTTTTTAGTTAGCTAACAATTGAAGCGACGGGTGATATCTAGGCAGAATGGAAAGGTACTCTGTAGTCGTGGGCTGTCCATTTTACCAACCTGTAAACACCGGGTGTTCTGTTGCATTGATGTAAGCACGACCCGCCCCCATTGTCTTTCAAGGCCATCGTCCTGAGTGTCCTGCTCATCTTATATATGTAGCGATATTATGACTGCAATTATCATCTATTGATTCTGCTAGTATCATACACTTATCCACTCGTGTTTTACAGGGCTGAATGGTCTATTAAAACGGTTTTACCATTTGGATGTTATAACAAAACATGCTTAGTCGGGTTTCGCGAAAACAATGATTTTCAAGTCCGTTATTTTTAAACAGTGAGAGGTAATTCTCAATGTGACAGTACTTACCGGCAAACTCTTAGAGTAGTACAAATTCTTTCACGTGACTGTCACACAGGGCAATATATATTTCTGCCATGCTGAAGATTTCGAAAATATTTTTATTTAATTAATACTTTCATTTTGTTTGTAAAACTACAACGTGGAAGTTTAATAACCGCCTTTCTAATTGGCCGCCGTGTTGTACGAACTGCACGAACGGAGGGATTCAGCCATACACTGCATGTAAAGACACAGTTTCGTTGCCTCAAATTCTCCAAGGTACCATTTAAAAACACAAAATCGTAAAGCCCGATGTCCAGTGACACGATCTTGATGTTCTAAAACACTTTGGGCATGATTAACCTCTGATACAAAAATATCTAGTTTTGGTGATGTTTATCCTTATCAGTACTATCATAATATTTATGAAAGAAACAAGGACAAGGGGTGTCCTTTTGTCTGTATATATAGCATATTAGTACAAACACTGATGTTCTCTATATGGTGTTTTTTGTTAGAAACCCACCTGCAATTTACCTAGCTGGGTCGTCAATCTTCAGTTGGACACACCCACCCTGTACCCTGTATATATGTAATTGCGATGACAGGTAAACGGTGATAAGACAGAAGACTGACTCGGTCTACCCCGACACAGCCCACGACTTGACAGAGCACCAAGAACCACACTGTTCGATAGTTCATGTTTATCCCATAGTTCATGAATAAAAGCACTGAATGAACAAAATATTGTTCATGTCATCATTCATTTTGTTATTTTTCTGCCGTTTCAAGTAAGTGAGTATGGCTGTACGCTACTTTTAGCGACATACAAGCAATATCACGGCGGGAACTCAAGAAATGCGCTTTACACATTTGCTCCCATTGAAGCCGGAGAGAACGAGCGAACGCTTTGACCATCACGTTGCCCCAACGCCCCTCTTATACCTTTTCATCTCGGTACTCACATTTTCGCACAAATCAGTCTGTGTGATACTTCACTTCAAAAGGTCCTAATGTTGTCGGGTTTTTTCAAAGACAGAATACGTGCAAGGCCCACAATGGCGGTCTTTCCGTTCATCATACCACAGTAACACTACTTCAGACTGGAAAACTGGAGGTCCGTGGTTCGATCCCAAATCGCATCTTACCCGTAATAGAAGGTTCCCAGCCTTCCGAATGAATACAGATTGCTTAACACGGTTTTGATTTTTTCGTATCTGAAAGATCATCCCTTTAAACTGGGACAAAGCATCAGAAGCAATCAGCTTCCGGCATGAAAGGGTGTTAATCCCAACAACCACTCGGTTCGCAAGCGCACATACACCTGGAATAGTAAAACCAGATTCTACCTAAACTGGAACAACCGCGTACAGCCTTGTGTAGACAAGAACACGCGTGTCGTACATACGAAGAGGGAACAGGTGATTAACCTACTGGTTTAAGTACTCTCTCGTCACACAGATGGTCCAGATATTGCTAAAAGTGGTGTAACCACTCACTCGCTCACTCACTCTTGCACCAAAGACATAAGCCTACTTAGCGAAACAGATGATTTCAACGAGTGCATGTTGTGATTTGCCCCTATACCAAACCGATAGGGTCATTTACAGCTGTATTCAGCAATTTTTTTTCAGCTATTTGACATAACCAAATAATCGAGTCTGGACCAGAAACTCCAGTGACTGACATTAGAAGCATCGATCAAAGCAACTGGGATACGATCATGACATGCATCAGCGCCTGACCACCTGCTCCCTCCGGACACCTCTACGTACAAACATTTGCTGAAGACCAGTTCTAACCAGAAAGTTCACAGGGTACCTCACCTCATACACCCCTAGATACCCCTAGACGTCATCGACTTGACACAGCAAACATCAGACGTAAACCCATCCAGAGTGACCTCCCTTGAATGACATGAGCTCGCTTAAGTCCTTGAGTGAGTGCTTGATTGAACTGAGTAGCTTTGAACAGTATCGCCGTGTATATGGTTCTAATATACTGAAAAAAGCGATGCAGAATCGGGCGTTACCCTCTTTCGGGAAACCCACGAATGAAATATAGGTGATGGAAAGCTAGGAAAGCTCAGATCGAACAGGAATCGAGTTCACGATAACAGTTTTTGGCATGTAGCTAGGGGTTGGACTCTACACAACAGGGCATATCATAAATATTCAATCAAATGATCACAGCTTGTGGTATAAAAGTGGGTTACACAAAATGTGTGAGTCGGGTGGACTCCTGTCAGAGACATACTTCAGCTTCACCAGAAAACCGCACTGACATCATCGTCACATACGACCTTCACAGTCTCGCGAATACGACGTCTTTTTTTAGAGTAATTGATGTATTGGTCGTTCATAAAACATTCACAAAGAGTACTTCCACATGAATTATCTGAACACGTCAAAACCATCTGTCTCCTCGACATGCATTTAACTGTACAACTATGCAAGCACACTTGTTTTAACAGCAGCTTCCACATCAAATTGCGTCTTATTAAACAAGTGAAATTCGGATTGGTCGACTGTTTTTTCTTTACGATTTACAATCGACTCGAGTTCAGACACTTGTTCATCGTTTAGAAACTTTCTGATAGATACTGGTTGATATTGTTTAATAATTGCAGAGGCTTCATTTCGAACAGCGTTGAAGACCCAGTTCAGTTCCCCAGTGACATCGGTAAAATGGGTGAAACCCATGTCTGGTGTTCCCGGCTGTGATATTTGCTGGAATATTGCTACAAAGCCATACTCGTTGACATGGTAAGCAATGCCAGTTAGCATGAAGTCAATACTAACATGGCATACACCCTTTTCAGTAATCAGTGAACTTTGCGGGGTCACCCATTTTGTTCTGGGTGTGTGTGGGGTTTATCAATTTTGTACACATGTTCCGGGGAAGAGGGTTGTCAATGCTGTTGTACATGACAATCAGCAGAGTCACTTACTTTCTACATTAATTTTAGGGGTTTCATTCACATTGAACATGCAACTCCATCATCATCACCATAAGACCCCACCCCCACCCCCTACCCCCATCCTCCCCCATAACTTATTTAGAAGACGTTTGCAGACGTATTGTACATGTGCTTCCAATGATTGAGTTACGTGAGTAACAAGGCATCGTGGACAAGGTAATGATGTCAGTGCAAGGGAGGTAACCCGTTCTGGATCGGGTTTAACATCTGGCACTTCAGGCGGGCTTCCGATACCTACAACCAACAGGTCGGACTTTCCCTATGACATAGTATTCAGTATTTGTCAGTATAACATAACCAAAAACTCTCATACATTATATTTTCAAAGAGAAACATCTTACCTAAACGCTTGAATTCCAAATAAATGAGTGAGTGAAGTTCAGTTTCTCTGCAATCCTCCAGCTGTATGACGGCGGTCTGTAAATAGTCGAGTCTGGACCAGAAAATCCAGTGATCAAAAAGCATCAGCATCGATTTGTGCAATTGGGACACCGATGACATGTGTCAACCAAGTCAGCGAGCCTGACCACCCGACCCCGTTAGTCGCCTTTTACGACAAGCATAATCGCCTTTTATGACAAGCATGGGTTGCTGGAGGCCTGCAGAGAAATTGATTTTATTCATGACATGAGGGGGAGGGAGCATCACTAACTTCGTACATAAATTTTAGAAGGGGTAGGTGTCATTCACAATGTTCACGCATCTCCATAATCGTTATCACATCCCCTGGCTTTAAATCATGAACGGCTCCTTAGCATTCCATTATATATTGCGGCAGGCAATCCCAGCCTCCATCAAAATTACCATCACATCCTGCCGGATACCCAGTCGTACTGTTGGATGAACCGAGGGCCATTTCTATCACATGTGCTCGATTTACAAGAAACCATTTTCCTGCCGACACCCGGGAACCTCGAAACGAGCTATTCTCTGCGATGCATGCTGTTTACGTCACCATTTGGGATACGATGGCACGTGACAACTACGTCATATCACCTGAAAATCTGATCCCGTCAGTTGCCTCTAAGATAAGAATGAGTTCGAATCAAAATCTTCACGGGATTCATTGATTAACTCATCACTGGTCAATAGTAATGGTTCTTTTCATTACTCATACATTCATCCTTGACGTTCCGGGTTTAGAAAGGGTTTTGACGAAAAGACAATAGCGGAATGTGGCGGTTACACTGGGTGATGGACTTCATTCATTTAATTGTTTCACCACTACGTACATCACCCCTCATAATATCAATCACTGGAATGACTCATGTACATACAGACCGGAACCACAGAGCTAGAATACAGCTGACAGTACAAAACTGAAATAACAGACCAAAAATAATTAAAGATAGACGCCCTCCTACTAATTATAATGTGTGGCATAGTTGATCAACCACTGTTCATGACATCAACCACTGGTTTACTTGGTGAATACGCTACTGTTTACAGGTCGTCCTGACATTGTTGAACAGTGGCGATGACGGCAATAAGTTAGTTAATTTACTCACTGATTCTTTAGCACATTTCTTTGATTTTGAGGGGCGGTGGGGTGGCTTAGTGAATAAGGCGTCCAGCCAAAGACCCGGGTTCGATTTCCCACCTGGGTACAATGTGTGAAACCCATTTCTAGTGTCTCCCGTTGTTATATTGCGGGAATATTGCTAAATGTTTCGTAAAAGCTCATTCACTTTGATTTTGAAATAGTTCGGCTGTCATCAGTCCTTGAGAAATTAAGGAACAGCTTTTCTATCCAGACCATACACAAGTCAAATGTGAATTTGTGCGTTAAAGCATCATTTTTGTTTATATACTCAGGTTCTCAAGCAATGACAAACAAGACTAGAACATTTAGAAATTGCCAATTCATAAACATTATAAAACAGTCTCATGAATAAACCTTTGATGAAACGCAGTAACATTAGTCATGCGGTGCGGCCGTAAAATCCCATGCTGCACGAACATTCTCATCCGAGGTCAGACACATTGTCCACATGACCACAGATGAGCCCCTCAGCATACTGGCAAGGTAAAGATGTCATCTGTCTCCACACCCTGCTACACCTGCATACGACAAGAGTGAATGAGTATGGTTTTATGCCGTCTTTAGCAAAATTCCAGCAACATGACGTCGGGGACATCAGAAATGGGCTGCACATGCTGTACCCATGTGGGTAATAGAACCATGACAAGAGAACGCTTCAACCACTTGGCTACCCCACTGCCTACCTTCATACGCCAGGACCTATTCTTCCCCGTAATCCATACGCATGGATGAGCTTATCCGTCACCCTTAATCCCATATCCAGAAAAGGATTTCGTAAAACCATAATTACCTACTTAAGAAATGCGTTCAGTCCAATCATGTCCACTGTCCAATTCATCACAGCCATGCAAAGTGCGTATAATGTTGTTTCACTTCCCATTAAAGTTAACAACGACCCAGACGCCAGGGTGTGAAATCTCTTCAGTGAGTTAGCTTCCCACACATAGGCTATAACGCCATATGTGACCACCAGCGACGTGTACGACGATACTACGTCATCATCGGAGGTAAGCGAGACTGTACGTATGTTGGTAGATGTGAATTGTAATCCATGGTTTGGCAACATATATCAACTTAAAACAGCAAACATTTGGTTTTTGCTTGGTAGCATCTAGCATTAGTCCTGGTGGTCGTTTGATCATGGTGATGTGCAAAATACTGAATTTATCTTTGTCAACTACAGTGATGTACCAGCTCGTATGACAACATGGATTATTGGAGGGTTTTTTCGTTGTGCTTGAAGCCGCAATCAGCAATGTTCCAGATATATTGAATCCGTCTGTTAATAATGACAATCCAGTGAGCAACAGCATGAGCACTGAACGCAACTGTGTTACCGAGCCTGGCATCACATGCCTCCAACAGATCATGATCTTCAAGAGACGCTGGCTTCTAATATTGCTTCAAAACTATGCTGGACCTAAAACAGATGGCTGGTTTTCAGAGACGCTTTACTTACAATACACGAATAGACGCTTGGCCTTCAAATGACTCCATGTCTCCAACAGAAATTTATTCAGAAATTGATCTTGAACATCAAATACATGCAGGAATCCAAACTCTTGTTTTTCCCGGATCTGGGGTATTGGGGTATTTTATTTGTTTGTTGTTTTTTTGTTGTTTTTTTTTTTGGGGGGGGGGGGTTTGTTTTGTTTGTTTTGTTTGTTTTGGTATTTTTTTGGTTTTTTTGTGTTGTACTTTTGGGTTTTTTCTTTTTTCCTTTTCTAATGTTTTTCTATTTTTAATTTGAGTTTCTTTTTATAGGATGATAGGGGGAGGATAAGGGTGGTTCGTTCTTGTTTTGTTTTGTTTTGTTTTCATATTTTTGTGGGTTTTTTTCCATTACTATTTCCGGTTGTTTGTTTTGAGCTTTTCTTCTTTTTCTAGAACAATCTGCGTCCGAAATGCTGATATGAAATATGTTGTTGCCAGGGACGTAGCGACCATTATGAAAATAATCCCGTGCTTAAATATGATTGCTGCTGAAAAGGTTGGGCAACCCGCAGTACTACCTGAATATGTAGCTTTGTAACCTACCAGGCTTACACGTATATAATGGTTTGCAGCGCGGCTAGTTGTAAATAATGTAATGAAATTTTAAATACTATTTGCTGTTAAATTGCATGGCTACAGTATGTGTTTGAGTTGATATTCCAAGACATCCCCTGAGATCCGACTGACCCACGTTTCACACGAACACCTCAAGCAACTAATCAAGGTTGGGGAGAGAGATTTTACGAGCGCTAGTTTCATTAACCGTGCCACGTGGATCTTCTGCTAAGTACATTATAGTTTCTACAAAATCCATTCTCGGGCACTAATGCCGAGGGTTGTGGATTTTACGAAGAGTTGAACATTTTCCTCTCTTAATTTTTAACTTTGTAAGACTGAAATATTATTCGAGGCGGCACGAAAACCCATTCTGCTGGCTAATAATCGGTATGTCACTCAACGTTTTAGTGTCGTGATGGTAAGTTGACTTTGTATTTAAAACATTAATTTTAACCTGCGATGTATTTACAGCATTCGTAGAGATCACAGTCATGTGGAAACATTTATAAAAAAAGTCACACAAACACACACGCACACACTCATATATATGTGCGTGAGTGTGTTTCTACAAACATACGTGATATGTATATGAATTCATTCATTTAAATATATCTTACCATAATGTTACTAGTCTTTTTCAAAATACATAACTCCCTTCCTTTACATTTATGGCACACTTTAAAACAAACAAACAAACAACCATTTGGCCAGTGTCAGTTTGCACTGTGCATGTATTCTCAAAATCTTGTCAATAAACAGTAACCTACATGCGAATTAGTAGCATGTCTTCAAGATTTAATGTAAGCCTGTCTGACGTCCAAGGTCACCCAGTGGTCAAGTCTTAGGCTAATCTAATGTCGCAACTGGCCGTCCCCGGTCAGACTCCTTGGGAGGGGAAGGGGACAGTCCCCAGAGGTTCACCCTCCAGCAGTACAAGTCTGTGCTTAGTGTATAATTGATCCTGACCGCCACAGCTGGTGCCCGAACAGAGAGTGCCGTCACACGTGGGCCTACATTGATGTCAAGAAATCGGGAACGTTGTAGCGTGGGCTGGCTTGCCGCGACTAGAACTAGAGCAATAGTTACATGGTATGGATACCATAGGACTTCCAAACGGGTTTTGCGTGTGACGACCTCCAAGAGACATGGGATGGATATAAGACTTGATGTTATGCCAAAAGGTAAGTTTGGGTGTTCTCCTCATCGACTCTCCTCAATCTCTTCATCTCGAATCATTTGTGTACTCAAAAGTTTCTGGTTCAGGGAATCTAGTTGATCAATAAATACCATGACTTACTCTCCACCATGACGCTTTGGTTACTCGCCCTGTCACTACTGACATTGACTTTCAAACACACATGAATAAACGCGATCGATTTTACATTGTACCTTTTAATTTCTTGCTGTCCATTGAAGTTGGAGTTTGGACAATAAACACTGTGTGGGGTTTGTATACCTGTTGCTATTAGTACGTAATATATGGTTGAGGAGACTTGCAGGACGTCCGACTCTCTACCAGCCGGTACTTCACAGTCTTACATCACTTTATACGATGACGTCGTTCAGGTAAATTGTTTTATTTTTAATATTGTTGAGTGTTTTCTTCCAAGACATCCAAACCCGTTTCAATCCACTCAAAAGATACCACACAATCGTTTAAATCGTTAGCCTTAAAATATTAAAAGGCACTATCACCGCTTTTCTACATTCGTCAACAGTAACTAGACTTTACCACTGAATTGATTTTCAAATTATTGCTTGCCCAATACAGAGTTACAAATATAATTATAAAATTCATGCCACGAGGCGTAATTCTTGAAACCTGCTGGATCATTTGAATGTCATTTGAATATGACCATAAAATAATTTTCCCCAAGCCCAAACATGCACATGTATTCAATGGCTTTGTACCTTACTGTATCACGCATACACCTGCAGTTTGACCCATCCAAAGACTGAGTGTAAAAACAAGGCAGTCAGTCGGTATTTTGGACAGTATATACTATGTAAAAAAAGAAACGCATAGGCGTTTTGTATTTTTTTTTTAAACTATTAATTACCTATTGTATTCAAACAGTCGTCAATATATATGTAACAAAAGTGTTGATGGCATGATTTTGCACAAGTGCACAAGAAAAAAATTCGATTTTAGATGAAAATGTTGACTTTGATGAGATTTCCTGCAAGGACTAAAAGGTATCGTAAGAGAAATCACCTTCCAGTTGAGATTGTGCTGCAAAGTGCATGTACTATGTTGCAATAATAATCCACATTATTTTCGGGAATTGGCGATCGTTTTGGAGTTGGGGGTGGGGATAGTATATCTTTACTGTAACGTCGTAACAGCTTGATGTGGGAGGGAAACCCGAAGTAATGCAGCTCTTTAAATTTACTATGAACGCTGGTAAGGTCCCAACATATCAGGAACTCCATGTCAAAGGTTTCGGATGGTCTAGTCTGCCTCACAGTTCCTGAACCACTATGGACCCGTGAACCCATGCTGGGCACAAAAATGCGACTATGCTTGTCGTAAGATGGGACTGACGGGATCGTGTGGTGAGACTCGCTGACTTAGTTAACATATATCATCGGGTCCCAACTGCGCGGATCGATGATCATTCCGTTGATCACCGGATTGTCCGGTCCAGATTCGATTACTTATAGATCGCTGCTATATAGCTGCAATATGGCGTAAAGCTCAACTCACTTACTCACAATGAACCACAATGTCTGCAATGCAAAAATCCAAATGAAGCAAGCTTCGTTTCCTGTTGAACTCAATGAACTTTAATCATGTATGTGTACATTTATTGCTTCACTTAATATGCATGTATTCAGTTATGGGAACAAAATAAGTAATATTTTTTAAATTCTCGGTTTTACACAGATTCAGGTCTAACTCTCCCATTTTACCGGGGATTCTTTATAAATGGAATTATTTCTTTCTGTCTATTATATATTTATATCCAGATGCTTAGCGTTAGTTTACAGGCAGTAATTACGACACCTTAGATGGTCGAAACATCCATGTCACAAGGTAGCTCAGGAAAATAAACACATATCAATTACATATGCCTCGGTAACATGTACTGTTGTGTGTATATGCGGTGGAATCTGTCAAATCCGGACTCTCTAAAAGCCGGCTTTCTTCATAATCCGGACTACTTTCTGTGTACTTTCATATATGGCACATTGTAAGATAGAAGACCGATGTATAGCTGCAATATTGCTCAGTGCGGCGTAAAACTAAAGTCTGTCACTCATTTATATGACGCCATAACATAGAGGACCGCTGTGTAGCTGTAATATTGCTGAATGCAGCGTAAAACTAAAGTCAGTCACTCGTTTATATCACGCCATACCATAGAGGACCGTCATATACCTGGAATATTGCAGAGGGCTGCGTTAAACTACAAAATAAAAACTTGGAAGAATAATGAGGCTACTGGTTACGACCACCTTTGCAAACATTATACGACAGTCAGGGAATATACACTGTATTGTGTGCTGCTGTTTTCACCTCTATCTCTAATGATTTGGATTCCCCACAGGGTACAATCTGCGAAGCTCATTTTTGGTGTCCCCCGATGTGATATTGCTGGAATATTGCTGAAAGTGGCGTAAAACTAATCTCTAATGATTTGTGTTCCTTGTGAGGTGAAAATCGATATACAAAGTGAAAGGTATATGACATAAACCATATTGAATGTAAGTTTTATGTGATCAACATCTGGCCAACAACGGTCTACTCATGTATGTGTCTCGGGTTACTTTATCATGCTCTGAAATTAGCAACATTCATTTGAATAGTAACACACGACATAGTCTGTGGAAACAACTGTCGCCATGCATACATTTTATGTGTATGGACTTTGTGGATGAATAGCATTGTGACTTTCTTGACTTGGACACCATTAGCGTTTCTGGAAGTCAATATCTACAGGCATTGTCACATAACTTAATCACACTTTGGAGCAGTCTGGCACAACGCGTGAGTGAGTATAGATTTATGCCGCTTTTTGTCATATTCCAGCAATATCACCGCGGGGGACGCCAGAAATGGGCTTCACACATTTTACCCATATGGGGAATCGAACCCTGTTCTTCGGCGTTACGAGCGAACACCTTAACCATAACCCTGGTGCAACAAGGCGATATGGTTGGTTCAGTTCTTACTCGATTCGCAAAAAAATCAACAATAAAAATCCAAACTGTCTGTGAGGCGCTACAAGGCTAATTGTCATATGACTTATCCCACCAGCTACCCATTTCCCGCTGAGTGTTCAGTGACAACTTTTAAAAAACCTGAAGATCACAGGTGGATATTTTGTCACACAAACAGTGACGACAGTTTTGTTAGTCAATAGACAAGATTAATGCAAGATTAGATTTCTTTTTACCTAGTTTAAACATACAAACCTCTTTTACACTTTGTGATTGTATCAAGGAAGGCGAGCTTTTCGTGAAAACATTTTGTCACAAGGGGCATGATGTATTTTCTCTACATTAAAAACTTGGACAGTCCGACATCTTATAATAAAATGCTTGTGAATAATAAATAAATAATGAAATGTTTGTGTGGAAACTAGAAAATACAGAACAGAACCACTTGACCTTAACGTCATTTGTCAAGATTCTTGCAATACGATATTTTCTTACAAACCGTTAATTTTACATAATGGTTTCTGAAGAGCTGACAATAGCTGCCATTTTTACAATCTAACATATATATTAAGATCTATTTGACGCAATACAGTGTCATATCATGATCAAACATTTATAAACCTGACTGACAGTCCTCGGTCTTATCACTAAATACAGCGTCTGGGAATATTAAAATCTGACAGTTGGACATTTAGCATTAATACAACGCTCTCTTAGAAGCTTATACCTGATTGGTCAACAACGGCTATATGTATTGTTATGCTCATGACATTCGGCCTGCACACACTGCAAATTTTCGTTCATTATCACCGATATATAATTTGAAAGAAAACCCGTTATTTTGTGTTATTTGGTTGTGTGTTTTCTCAGTCCATGAAGATTCGGCTGTGATTTCCGCTAAGCATGCACATGAGGCAGACGGGGGCTGTGTGGGTGTTGTAGTGGGATATTGAAGACGCACCTGATGCTGCCGTCACCCAGCGACCAGCCACTTACCGTTGATATATATGTACAAGCGAAGTGTCTGGGGAGGGTGTATTTCACGTCACGTCACGTCACGTCACGTCACGTCACGTCACGTCACGTCACGTCACTTCATGTCACGTACCTTCACTGGATGCTGACAGTGTTATGTGAATAGATCGAACTGGCATGGCAGATGTTGCCCTCGTTTATATCTCATACATACATTTACCTTCCACATTTTCATATAACCATTTATAAGACATGTGTCATTGAGTCACGACCGTTGAATATTTCCTAACATGTAACCTGTCATCTCCCTTTAAACATGCACCTTTCCATCTTTCGTTGGATCACACACCCTTCCTTGAGAACCTTGGTTCCTTTCGTGAACATTCTTCCCGCCGTCTTCTACAGATCATACACCGCTGCAACATGCATTGATCATGTACCCAACTCATTTCAGTATTCCATGTACCACGCACCATGCACTGATCGTGTAATCAACACCGTCCAGTATTCCATGTATCTTGCACCATGCATTCCAACACGTACCAAACACCTTTCAGCATTTCGTGGATCTTGCACCTTGCAATAGATCATGTTCACCTTTCAATATATCATGTACCATGCACCATGAACCGCTCTCAATTACATGTCCCTTGCAGTATGCATTGACCATATACCCAACACATTTCAGTGTTCCATATACCACGTACCTCCCCTTAAACAATGCACCCCATACCCATCCCTCACAGATCACGGTACCTCCCATCTTATTTTTCCATATTCTCCCCACTAAAATATGAAGCTGTCTTACTCCCTTTATATTGTGTACTTATATTGTTTACATACCGCGCCTTGGACGGTGTACCCCGCTACCTACATGTACCTCTATATTCTTCATCTCACCACCTTGTCTTGGAGCAGTTAGCCAGGCTAGGACTTTAGATCATTCACCCCTATCATCTGCGCGGTATCCCCTCCCAGATCGATATCATTCATCAAGTTATGTGACTGAAAAATGAAAAATAACCAATTCCTTCATAAACAATATCCATGTACTGTCGGGGTGCTGGAGTAGCCTAGTGGTTAAAGTGTTCGCC
This sequence comes from Haliotis asinina, assembly GCF_037392515.1. Lineage (NCBI taxonomy): Eukaryota > Metazoa > Mollusca > Gastropoda > Lepetellida > Haliotidae > Haliotis > Haliotis asinina. Next base: position 16,709,817 of record NC_090291.1, read on the forward strand.
CATCATAGGTAAAATGTGTGAAGCCCATTTCTGGTGTCGCCTGGTGTGGCATTGCAGGAATATTGCTGAAAGTGGCGCAAAACCATATTCACTCACTCAGACACTACAATACACACTAACTATGCAGGTCAAGTAGCAAGCACGTTTGTTCATTAAGCTGAGGAGTGTCCTGATCGTCTAATGAATCACCACCCTGCAACGTTGACCATTAGGGCACGTATCTTGCCACCTCTGCTTTAACTCTCTCCCTGTCCTTACCACCTTCTGCCTTAAGCACACCGTCATCTTTGGGAGCCAGCTCAAACCGAATTATCTGTAGATTTACATCCTCAACCACTTTATCCAAGGATCGTTACCTAATCACCTTAGAGCTCCCCTGCCTCATCGATTCCGCCTTCGCATTGTGTGTAAGAACACTCACCATATTCCACCTATCTCCACGAAACCAGGCTGAACACACGAGAGGCGGGCTTGGGTGATTTGCATCACGGGTGTGGAGGCGAAACATTCTCTTTTACACGGCGTGTACGTCCCAGTGTTTCGGTAATGGCGATTTGGATTTGATTGTAATGTAATTTATGTGTATTATATCAGTGTATGAAATAAGGCCCGTACGACCGCCAAAGGAGGGCTAAATTTCTGACGGACGGTCTATATGGTCTGCTAACAAGTTTAGATGTTTCATTCATCTGGATGAATGCACCAGATCAGGACTGGTTAAATCCTTTTTGAGCTGGTAACATCTTGAAGTTACCAGCCATGATGTTTGGCTTGGTTTTTGGCTTATTTCATACACTGTAAATTATATGCCTTTGTGACACTGTGTACTGTAACTGTTTCTGTTCGTCAGGTAGACATGAACGATGACAACCCTTCTACTCCCCTGGTCTCAGACAAGAGTAACAGTTACAAATACATGGAGGAAAACTCGGGGACCAGCTCAGCGAGTGCCCCGAAACCGGAAACGGAGAAGAGAGAAAGAAATCTGGGATGGAGGCTCGAGCTGAGGAAGAAGCTGATTCTGAGACGAAGGTGGCTGGTGGATATCAAATTTGTCATGGCTATGTCGGGGATCTTGTTCATGGTAGTTGAAAATGAGCTGTATTACTCCAATATGTACGAGAAAGGTACCGCAGTGTCTATAGTGCTGAAGTCCTTGACATCGATCTCCACTCTGGTGCTGTTGGTGGCCATCTGCATGTACTACCACACAGGGATGGAGATTCGGATGGTGGACGGTGGTGTGGACGATCCCCTCGTCGTCACGCCGGTATACACTTGGGTCATGTTGGTAGCTGAACTTCTTGTCTGCGCCGTTCATCCGTTTCCTGGAGACATAAGAATCTCAATGGACTCTTTACGCGGCATTAAAACGTCTTCCAGTATCGATGGAATACTTTCCGTTTTGATGATGTTCCGGCTGTATATTGTGGGCAAGTTTATGGTGGTGCACAGTCGACTTCTCACGGATCCTTCTACTCAGAGTATTGGAGCTGTGAGTACGGTCAGAATAAACCCGTTCTTTGTGTTTAAGTGCGCTATGAACAACCACCCAGGTTTGGTGATAACCTTTATAATGTTAACAATGTACACTGTAAGTGTCTGGGGAATGAGAACCTGTGAGCTTTATTACACCCAGACAACTGAGGTCGCAAGCTTTACAGAATCTATGTGGCTGTCCGCCATAACATTTTTGACAGTTGGGTACGGAGATCTTACGCCAAGCACCCACTGTGGACGTTTCATCGCTGTAGTGACTGGTCTGATGGGATTAGGCTCCACAGCCTTGTTAGTAGCTGTCATTGCGCGGCGTTTGGAGCAAAGTCGATCGGAACGTTATGTTTACAACTTCTTAACAAGGATACACCTGGAAAATAAACGTAAGAACGCCGCAGCTGACGTGGTGAAGTTGATCATTAGAATCTGGATCAGAAAGCGACATTTCAACACTGCTATATCAACTTTTACTTTGCTAAACTGGAAATTACGTAACGCTGTTCGTACGATGAGACTGGCTCGAGCGTCTCTGGCCGAGATTGACGGCACTTCAATCAGTTTGATTGAGATCAGTCAAGTTATGACGCGGGTCAACGGCGTAGTGGATGCCATGTTGTCGTCACAGAACCAAGTATGTCGACGACTGCGACTTATAGAAAGCCAGCTTGCAAAGATGCAAACCGCTATGGGAGTAGAAACTCACGAAAAACCTGCGAAAGAACTGAGACGTTCGAAAACTCAGGAGTAATGAACACAGTTGTAGAATATATAGGGCCTGTGGGGCTTGCGAAGCGCTACTTCCGTTACAAAGCTGGTTCTCGTTTGCCTTTGCCTATGCGCGGATCCAGTTTAATTCCGGTACTTACTTCCGGTGACAAGGGTATCGTCAAGAAGTACGTCTGGTTCCAAATTGCACGACTACGAAATATGACTTTAGTAGGCCAGACATGCTTGGCTGTCACAGATATTGACAGTCGTAAAAATTTGGGACATTTGCCATGCCTGCAAGGATGGCTGGTCCCTCAGCTGACAACCATGAGACAATTCGAATAGGCTATTTTGTCACCGGAAGTACTTAGGTCACGCAAAGTGCCGTGACCTACTTATGGACCCTATTGTTTAGATATCTGGAGTACAGGTAGGGATTCCCACTATGCACGTTTGAACAGATGTTTGATATGATGCGTTAAACATAAACGAGTATCCATGATTTAGTTCTGCACTACAGGCGTGTGTACACTGGACTCACTCAACCACAAAAATCAAGGCGTAAAAACATATCTTTGTCAGCGGAGAGTTATGCGTATAAGTCATTTTACTTCATAAACATTGGGCCAGATGAAATTATATCCACGCTTGACCTGTTCTGACCTGTCGAAAACACGAAGCTATTCCGTTTATTCATTTTTCGTAGATGGCTGTTTGAAAATGTCTACCCGACATTATGCTAGAAAAGAAACTTTGTCAATTAGTGCTGCTGGTTATATTTCCTATAGTATTTATTGTTTAATAGCAGTATGATGGAAACGTTAAACAAAACCACTGAGGGTATCTTAGACATATTGGCCAAGATTTTCGAAGCTCCCTTAGCACTAATACAGTCTATGTTCATGTGTCACAGCTGATAGAGCATTGAAAATCTAGGCCCTTATCTCTAATAATACATACTTTGCTTTTTTGGCGGTACAAATTTACGTCACAGATCGTATGGGACATGAAGGCAAATTGAATTCTTGCACAATCTGAATCAATAATTCAGTTTTAGAGCAACATAACCTGCCTCTCCCATTATAGTGACTAGAGACCCATTTCTCAGTTCGGGTGAACTCGAAGTTCGAGATATGTGTGCAATTGTAATTGTATTCATGGAAAAGGAGTTTCTTCTAGACAAGCATGACATTCGAGATTGAAGGAGTCTATTGTATGTACCTGCCTCACGGACAGATTTGGTGGGAATGTAATGTGTATCATCAAGTAAACATTGGTCACAGTTTATGTTGAGTCATGGTGTTATGGTATTATTTTGGCACTGTCCTATAAAAATTAAACCTCCGAGAAGAGCCAAACAACGAAAACATTACGGGACTTATTTTATAGACTGCAGCAATATCTAACCTACGTTCTTCCACAACAACAACGTGATTTTACTTATTGAAACTTATGTCAGAGTTATGAGAGTCCAAAGACTTCAGCAGGGAGGCTGTTTTTGTCCTTTATTTTTCTCTGTTGATTATCTCATTGTAACCTGATGTGGTGGATCTTCATTCCCGAATGATGTCCATACATGGCTGGTAGTAATGAAATTAATTATAGACACTTTGAAGTAAATATGTGTTGGTTATTTTATCCTTTGTAGACCTACCACTTGGTTGAAAGTAGTGAATATAGGTTTGGTGTTGACGAACATTGGAACGTATACAAGACAAATCGATCACGAAATCAATTAATCCTGCACTACTAATCATGGCATCTTAGACGGCCGCAACAGCATCCCTCCTATCATAAAGTCTTGAGGGTATCTATTGGTATTCCGCATGTGTATGCATTGATCGATAGGGGAAACAGGTAAGGCAGTTTCAATGATCTCCCGATCTAGCATATGTGTTAATTACAGGAAGGGAGCTAGCATCATTTTTTTTAGCAATATTACATAAGTAAAGTTACACGTAATTGTTTGGATGTTTGCCTTCACAGCACTAATTCCTGTTCACATACTTAAAGAAATAGACCCTCATAGGGGTACATGCTTCTTGCCTAAATGTCTCAGTTGCTTCAGAATTGTCAATAGTTGGTGAGCACCGTGTATATATCCGGGTTAGAACTGATCTTCAGCAATGCATGCTTCTCTCACGGGATCCTGTTGTCAGGCACGCTGACGTGATTGACATGTTATGCTCATGCTGTTGATCACTAGATTGTCTGATCCGGACTCAATCGCCGCCATATAGCTGGAATATTGCTGAATACAACATTTAAATTCAACAACAAAAATTATTTACTCGATGGTATCGTAAGAGCTGGTACCATTATAAATTTAAAATATAGGTATTTGTATATTACATGGCACCACAACGCCGACATTACTAACAACCAGGACTATGCGCAACATCAGAATTAACAGCTGCGGAAAAAGACACAATTTTACCAAGATTTAACACCTGAAACGTTATAAATTTTCCTGAACAGCAAAAGAAACGCAATTACTTTTTTCTCTGTACTACCGGAATCATGATAAATACATGTTATACCAACACCACAATACACGCACAAGTGCATACCCGTTACAGTCAGATTTTGAAATCTGTCATTTCGAGAAATGACTAAAATTCCCAATCATTTCATGAAGTCTAGAAGTCTAGCCATTTCACGAAATGACTGAAATAATGTTGCGAACATACGAAAACATCACGAAATGACTGGCATATTCAGTCATTTCACGAAATGACTGACCCTCTGAGTCATTTCAGGAAATGACTGATTTCACAATCTGACTGTAACGGGTATGCACTTGTGCGTGTATTGTGGTGTTGGTATAACATGTATTTAACATATCCAGCCTGTAACATATCCAGCCCCTGTTGCACTCGTCACATGCAAGGACGAATCAACTATTCACCTGAAAGTACAAGCCACACTAACAGCACACGGATCGCTGCAGTAAATGACACGCAACACGGTAGAAATAGGAAAGGGTTAGGATTTGTTTTTGTAGAGCTGGCAATAAACCGTCAGCGCCTTTCCCATTCCCATCATACAAGGTTCTCGGCAAACAGAATGACAGCCATTTTATAAGAACCCAGTAAATGTAATCAATATGTAACCTTGTCAAAGTTTCAGGTTAAATTGCATCCCTGTAAACAGAAGTGTTTTTGGTCTCTGCCAAGAAAATGTTTTGTCAACCAAAACCCTAACCACTCCTAGAATATCAAATAGCCGATACTATTAACATTCAGACATAGGCAACAGCTGTAAGCATATATATGATCTGCGGTATGTGAGCACGTTTACAACATAATTAACCCAGTACAATACAACCAGTGATCAACAATATCATTACAACGCCTTTGGAAACATTGTTTTGCTGTTACTCTTAAAATGTCAATAGAACATTTTTCATTAGGTCAATTTATAAGGTGTACGTCATAAATAGAATGCAAGATAACCTTTGTGAAATGGAAGGACCACTGGTTCTGATTGAGGAAAATACTCGATATGTCGATATACGTTGGTTATAAACCATGCATGTGTACGGGATAATGCTAAATACGATCCGGTTTAGAAATGGTCATCAACCAATGCTTGCCCTAAGATACGACTAATGGGATCGGGTGGTCAGACTTTGTTGACACACATCGTTGTGTCCATCTGTGTAGATAGATGCTCATCACTGGATTGTCTGGTCCAGACTCAATTATTTACAGACCGTCGCCATATAGCTGGACTATTGCTGAATGTGGCATTAAACAACAATCACACCAAATACTAAAATGACAGGAATTGTTCACGTGTACCTCCAACTCTTTGAAAATGTCGGGCATTTTATAGGGGTGGAAGGGTAGTTTAGTGGTGTTAATGTTAACTCGTCATATCCAAGACACAGTTTCGATTCCCCACATGGTCACAATGAGCAACGCCCATTTCTTCCCGGTAATGACGTTACTGGAACATTGGTAGAAGCGGCCTAAAATAATACTGACTCACTGGACTGTTCCAGCTCAGACTGGATGGAGATCTGTGTCCAGTTCCGATAATGTCAGGAATTTGAAATGCATGGCCATTGGGTAAATATGCTAAAGTTGACCATTTACATGATAATATGCAGTAGCCAAGTTTCATTCCTCTAGAGTCAGTCCTTCGGGAAAAGATATAATTCAATTAAAATTCCAATTTGAAAGGCAGATTTGTTTCTTGAATGAAAAGCACTACAAACGGAGAAAATGCAGAGAAGATTACATATGCATATTATACCCTCCCACAATGGCGCAAGGCTATTTAAAGGTTCGGTGGCACGACCCAAACACTCCAGATCTTGACTTGAACGTACAGATTGACAAGATATAACTTTTATACTATAGCTGAGACCATTTATATTTGCGAGGAAATCCATACATTTGAAAATACTAAGATTTGTTGAACCAAGTTTGTAATCATTTCGTATTTTTTTTATTCCAAAGATAGAAAGTAAGCATTCTAGCTTGTCTCCGCACAGAGGACAATTTGTTTTAGTACGTTATGTATGAGTGTATGCATAGAACCCGACTCAGCACTCGATAGCTATAGGTAACATGTGACTAATTCGTCGCCCCTCGATTCCAGAATCCGGGGTTTATGGGTTTGAGTGGTACTTTACACCCATATTACACTGACGAGTCCAGTGGAAGTGAAACATTTAAAGGCAATGTGTAATCGAACGCCTTCCCGACAGCCATAGTGCAATGGCGGCAGCTGTATAGACGCCAGTATACCTGACTGATGGGTGCCTGACACAAACCCTATAATCAAACTCAAAATGGAGACTCCGAGCCTTTCTAAAGTCTGCGTACAGCGATTTACATGGGTGTGCAAATGAACAATTGAGCTAGATTCCAATTGAATACTATTGAGTTTCGGTTGTTCTATACTGAGGGTATGTCACATTTGGCAGTTCTAACCAGTACATGTGATCCAAGTTTTGCGTCTTTCTTTTAGCGCAAGTAACTCAGCAATATTCCAGCTATATGGTGACGGTCTGTAAATAATCGAGTCTGGACCATGAGCATCGATCTGCGCGATTGGGAACCGATGACATGTGTCAACCAACTCAGCGAACCTGACCAGCCAATCCCTTTAGTGGCCTCTTACGACAAGCATAGTCGCCTTTAATGGCAAGCATGGGTTGCTGAAGGCCTATTCTACCCCGGACCTTCACGGGTCCATATATTTGAGACAATTATAGTAACATGTAACAGCTATAGAGAGGATACGGGTTAGAATAGACCTTCAGTAGCCCACGCTTGTCTCAAGAGGCAGGATCAGTAGTCTTTCTCGCTGACTTGATTGACACGTCAAATCCCAACTGCGCAAATGCAGATGCTCTGGCTGTTGATCACTGGATTGTCTGGCCCAGATTCGATTATAATGCCGCCATATAGTTAGAATATTAGTGCGGCGTTTAACAATAAACCAACTTAAACTAGAAATATCATCGGATAATTTTTCTAGCATATGTATATGAGTGAGCGAATTTAGTTTTACGCCGCTTTAACAGTTATCACGCGGCGGAGGACACCAAATCGGCTTTATACAATGTATCCACGTGAGAATCATATTTCTGGAGCTTCCCATCGTGATACTGAAATTGCTGAACGTAGCGAAAAAAATCTTGCTCAGTAATTCACATTTGTTTGTGACCAGGTTTTCTTCTTGTCTTGTAAATATCAACTGGGAACTCCTACGTAAGATACCCTTAGACAAAACACTCCACTAAGAAGCACATTAACGTCACTTGAAATGTTCGTGTTTATTGCAGTGGATCTCTCACCATTGTCGTCTTGCAGTATAAAGATCAGTCGGAGTCCCTGTGGAGAAATGAGAGGCTTAGGATTGTCTTCGCATTTAACAGTCTTAAGCTTGCAACCACAGCATAAAAGCGGAACAATGTTAACTTGACATGATGCAACCTTATTGTTTTTAAAGGATGTGCTATAGCTTTCACAAGTGTATGGAGCGATAAGTAGACAGGCGGTTCAGGTGTTCACTGAACGCCGTAGGTCCGGGTTCAGTTCCACATGTGTACAGTGTGTGAAGGTCATTTCCCCATGACGGTTTATTGCAGGAATAACGAGGCATTGATACATATCCGCTACACAAAGCTGTGAAGGCTACTTTTATGTCTTTGATGAGCGTATTAACATATGTTATCACGCTATCTTTGAGTGAAACTGACGTTCAATATACCCCTTGACCGTACACGTGGAAATAAGTGCTACCGGATTCACAGGCCCACTTGTCACGGGAATAGTTTCAACATTAATGGACGTACCACAAAAATACGTCCATTATAGTCAAAACCGTGAAGATTCGGGCTATAATTGATCTTCAGTACCTCATGCTTGACGTAGGCGACTAACGGGATCGGGCGGTCAGGCTCGCTGACTTGGCTGAGATATGTTATCGTGTCCCTGGTGTATAGATCGATGCTCATGCTGTTAATTGATGGATTGTCTGGGCCAGACTCGATTATTTACATACACTCTTCATAGTCATATATATAGTACACGCTTCCCGATATTCAATGCATGTTGTTTATTTTGTTGTCTCGTTGTCGTTGTCGATGTCGTTGTTGTTGTTTTTGTTGTTGTTTTCGTTGTTGTTGTCATTGTTGTTGTCGTCGTCGTTGTAGTTGCTGTTGTTGTCGTTGTCGTTTTTGCTGTCGTTGTTGTTCTCGTCGTTGTCGTTGTCGTTCTCGTTGTAGTTGACGGTGTCGTCGTCGTTGTTGTCGTTGTTGCTGTTGTCGTTGTTGCTGTTGTTGTTGTCGTTGTCGTTGTCGTTGTTGTCGTTGTTGTCGTTTTTGTTGTTACACTGAGTAGTATTCCGGCTATACGATGGCGGGTCATGTATGTTTTGGCATTATCAACATATACCTTGGTTTCATTTAACAAAATGACCGTGGATGTCGACTCACAGGCAAACTGTAGCGTAAATGGGGTTGCGCAGAAAGAACAGGACAAGTCATCTCATATGCGAGCAAAGCGAGCAAAGGTTGGCAACGTACTTTCCTCGCTTCGGATCGAAAAATATTTTTTATGTCTAAATAAAATATCGCCACCACCAAAGGAACACTCCCATTTCTTCATGTGGTTGTGCAGTCACATTTCCTACCCCATGTTTAATAATTACTCACGTGAAATATGGTTTATTCAACATTTTAAGCGCCACTCTTGGCATTAAGATCGTTCTTCGCCTCCATTACTAGGCAGTGGGGAAAATAGTGTGGTTCAAGAACTCTCAGACTGGCTAAGTAATAACCGGTGCTTAACTTCCCAGCGTGAATGTTTATAGCACGTGTCTACGTTCTGACCAACATCCACAAACATCACCAGTTAATGTGCATGTAAACATCGGCTGGACAGTCGGAATGCAGGAAATACTTTGAAGTCGATGAATGAGGGCAGAGTCCTGGTCAGTGATATTATAGCCCTGTCCACATCAGGCACTAAAATAGGTTATTGACCAAGCAGTAAGTAAACCAGTAGTTAGAAGGAGAATCGATCAATTCCATAAGGTTGCAACTAAGGCTGTTATGTCCCAGAACATAGAATCACTAATTGTGTGCCATGGTGCCTTGGCCATTTATTGCCATACATAAGGTCCTCGGTCCTACCGAGGACCTCGTCCCTCGAGGGACGTCCCAATCTGTGTCGTGGACAAAAGACCTCTTGTCCTATATAGGCCACCACCGGAATCCTAGAAGTCATTTGTACCCACGTAAATCCAGAAGACTACATAACGGAATTAATTAACCCCGGATTCAGTGCAAGCTGCGCTGTCCAATACACATGTATTAAATAGTAAATTCAAAAGGAAGATAGTGTTAGTATTCAGGAGAACGTGTTTTAGGTTCTTCAACGATTTCTGCCACTGCTCCATCCAGGGGAGTCAGGCAATACATTCTAGCCGAGCTGTTCATAATTCTCATTGGTCATGAATATCTGACGAATAGTTAGGAATCGGGGCAAATTCTGACAGCTATGGATTTGAATTGCGTGGAGTGAGAAGTTAACGACGCTTTCAGTAGCAATCAAGCGATGTTGGGGGACGGCAATCTCATTAGATTGAGATCCTTTAGTCAGATACTGAACCTCTCGGCGTGAGGTTTTTAAGACACGTTCACAGAATGTCGAGTCAGATGAACCCTCAGCGAACGTTGACCGACCTGTTGAAATTAAAATTGTGTCAGTTTCCGAATCACGCCGCTGTCGGCTTTTTTACGTATTTCTGCTTCATTTCTTTATGGTTTCGATTCTAATTTCTTATGTTAAGAGTAACCCAAACAGAACTACTGTTCTAGTTTAGTTCGTTGGCTTTGTTTGTTGGTTAAAGAGTTTTTCCATTCCAGCTAATATTGATTTAAACCAGTCGGGACAAGACAATCCAGTGATCAACAAACAGCATGGACATCGATCCACGCAATTACTGAAGACAAATTCTGACACGGATCTTTATGGGTCCTTGATATCATACTTTATTGGGTATAAATGCTGTATCACTCAGAAACGTCAGACTGTATAATATACCATTAAAAAACATGGAATGTTTTCCTTTCTGCGAGAATAACAGTCGTCAATGTCAAGGCATATGACAAAACGTTATATATAACATATGTAGAATGTCTGATAAAACATTTCAAATTTCCATAGAAACAGAATAAATTGGCACATTTTCTCTTACCTTTTCTTCATCATCTGTTTCCTTCTTGGCTTCATCATTTGATTTCATCAATCTTGTAAATCCAACATCCCCCACTTTTTTAATGGTATGCTTTCACAACAATATAATAGTGCAAACATATTTTCTGTTGATTACATTCGTATTAGGAATACCAAAAAGTCTGGTATGTGCAAATGAAGCTACAAGATGACAGGAATATCCTAAAGTTCTGACGCTACCTTCTTCGAAAGTCCTGAAACCTTCAAGGAGTGACATATAGTTTCCGAATAAAATAACTGATTTTGAAGGGAAAGAGTTTGGGAACAAACAGAAATTTACTTAGTTTACTCGTCGATCTTACCTATATGCACTGGTATTGCGATCTGAGGCGACATTCATTCACATCGGCCAAGACAAGACAAAGACATAGATGTTTATTAATATTGTACTCCGACCCATATACAAGAAATACAAGTATATTTCAGCACATGGTACAGACATTTCACGAAAGAATTACGTTTCAGATAAGATATTGCTTTTAAGGATAACAGCACGTTTGACATACAGGGCAAGATTAGGTATTCTATATTCAGTTTTGGGAATAGAATGGAAACAAAAGCAGTTGAAGGGTACTTTAAGAGGTAGTTATCTGGGATATATATTTTGTTCTTACATCAGCATAATGTGGGCATACAAAAGCGAAGTGAATTTCATCCTCTATGGCCGAGTTACATAATGGACATATCCTTAAACGTCTCTGTTGAAAGTCGTCTGCTCTTATTTACTCATATAATCTTATAAGCCCAAGCGAAAATTGACAAAATTGTGCGTCTGATATTTCTAGATGTCATGATTTCTAGGTCTCATGAGCACAAACTATCTTCTTTCTTTGCTATAACCATGACACCTCATAACAATAAATATTGATCGATCATCGTTGGGAGTTCTGCTGTTGCATACTGACAACCCTGCAACAACACTTCCACAGCAGTATATCAGAGATGTCCACCACCTTGGTGTCGCAGTAAATGCCGTGAAAATGGACACCTGACAATCCAGCCAAAACCTGGAGTCAACAATCATGGGATACTGGTGGAATATCATGGACAAATTGTGTGTTTTAAAAGGTCAGTGTCTGCCACAGAGCAACTTATCAAAGTTGTGACAGTAAATGCAATCTCATCTTTTATTTCCGGGTCATAGGTTAAACGTAAAAGGAAATAACTATTTGAGACCGGTCTTTTTCTTGGCGTATATGCGCACGTACAGAATGTATAATTGTATACATAATAAACGTTCCCCGGGCACATATTTTGCAAAAGTGACGAGGACGGTAGGACTTTTTTTAATTTTTGATTGATAAAAATGAAGAGAGAGGAACGCATTTTTTCTCAGAAATACAGCTTAAGAAGTCTAATTGGTTGTAGATTCAGTCATGCTCGTTCTAACAGACACTCATTCTTATAATGGACAAATGGATGGTCGGGACGCGGCCAAGTCAATTTATTTTTTAAATGATAATAAAAAATTGTTATGCGCACAAATAATAAGAGTGACGAGCCGATGCCCGAGAAACATTTCACTATTTTAATTTAGCCTTATGGACCACAGCTTGCATTGTGAACGATACTTTCTTTATGCCCATGTTGCCTAGAGCCATATTTTGTAACTGATAAACGGATTCCTTTCATAAACTGAAATCAAAGACATCGTTGCATTTAGTCAGACTGTGGCTGAGAGTGAAAGTATGTTATTCCACTCCTAGCCATACTTTCGATGTCAACAATTCAAAACAGTAACGTACATCGATACCCCCAAAGTGGCATCAATATCCAGCGACTCTATAAATCAGATAATATTCAAAACTACTAATTGTAACATTAACCAGTAAGACACCACCCATTCCCGACCCCCAACCCCCCACCCCCACCCGAGCTTCCCCAGCCATTCAGGTATTGGGGAACACGTTAAGTCTACATTGAATAAAAGGCAAAAACAAATCGATCTGTTGGAAAGATGTTATTCACTAACAGCGGTAAAAATGAAGTTTGTTAGTACAAATGTATTACATTGTGGTAAATGTTAAAGAAGCTGTATGAAACGGTTTCAAAAAGCATAAAAATCTATCGTAAAACTTCAAACGCTCTTTTCACGCACACAGTATGACAATTTCACGTGACTGAGTGAGTGAGTATAGTTTTTACGTTGCAATCAATATTATGCAAGCTATCTGTACTGCAGCCTGCACATAATCGAGTCTGTTCCAGATAATCCAGTGATCAACAGCGTGAGCATCGATGTACGCAGTTGGGATACAATCACATGTGTCAACCAAGCTTGCGAGCTGACCACCCGATCCCGTTAGTTCTCTCTCGACAAGCATAAGTAACGGAAGCTCAGTGCTCACCCGGATCTTCAAGTGTAGAGGACAGTTTACTCCTGAAAAGCATAAATTTTGCATCAGTTAAATTAACTATCATAGTCTCTTCCCCTAGACATCGAATGTTGGGGATACAGAGGTAGATGGTTTGAACGAACTTTAAATCTGATTGTAATGCACGGTATTTCTTCCGGCTCCAAATGAAAACAGTAAAACTCGAAACAATCAGACTATCGGGCTATTTGTGGTTCGAGACAAACAAAGGGACTAGATTAGGTGAAGTGAGGTGGAATGATGTTTAACGTTCCGTCATGCTGCACCTGCATATAGACGTACTTTCATGTGTGTCAGTGTGTCTGCTTGTTTAAGTTCATGGCAGTTTTACAAAGCTTTCATCGAGTAATCATTCGGCAGATAACCGCCCACCTCAGATACTCTATTCAGATAACGCACTGAGATACACTATTCAGATACCCCTAGATACACTATTTAGATACACCCAGATACAATAATCAGATAAACACAGATGCACTCTTCAGATACACCCAGATACACTATTTAGATACACCCAGATCCGCTATTCAGACACACTCAGATCCACTATTCAGGTACACTCGGGTGACATCGTGCCGACAGGTCGTTGCTTCCCGAGCACCATGCTAGGTATACGGCAGTGAGTGAGTATGGTTTTACGTCGCTTTTAGCAATAATCCAGCCATATCACAGGGACCACAGGAATGGGCTCCACACATTGTACACATATGGAGAATCGAACCCGAGTGGCGACTGAACGCCTTCACCACTAGACTGCCTCAACTCCTCGGTAGCAACAAGCAACAGCCTGTGTTGTCTTTTGGTAGAGAATACAGTCCATAGTAATCGTTACGACTTACAATGATAAGTCGCTCATCAGACACCACATATCGAGTAAAATGATAGCAAACTAGACTTCACCAAATAACTAATTCAGACACATTCATCTAAATGATGCACCATATTGACTTCACGCATGGTTGCTCGTGATAATTACAATAACAACGTTAATGTGAAACTCAAAACCACCGAATTCAAGCGAGGATTATGAGAGCGACAGATGAGAAGATGCTAGGCGTGACTGGCAGGATGTCCGGCAACCTCATCTACAACCACTTGGCAATACACCTCCATCACCACAGTGCCGTTCTTCAAACATCATGATAGGCGATTTGAAGATACTTACGGAACGTGTTGGAGGTTATCTCATGACGTTAATGTCACTGTCGTTGACGAGAGTCAAACGAATGTTCCGCGCCGACATCAACCACTATCAGCCAGAGACTTCCACATCGGAAGAACGATTCTCAGGTAGATATTTAAAATGTTGGGTCTATCGTATAAGAATTGTTTGTTCTTGACTAGCCTGTTTGGAAAGTCGGAAAGACAAAGGTATCTCATTCTGTACGTACTCATGCGTTGTGTGCTCAATGCCTACGTTAAATAGCAGAATGTGGAACGTCGTTCATTAGGGGTCATATCAAAGGAGGGACAGCTGGTGTCAGATACTTGTCTCCCCCGGCCTGGTGACTGGGGAGTCGGGATAGTGCGTTCTGCCATTGTCTCGCCTTGGGATTTCTAAAAACAGGCATCTTGGCAGTAATGCTATTTAGCCTCAAGCACTTAACTGTTTTTGTACTTTTAATTTAAATTCCCAATGGTTCAGGGGATGACCTCCGGAAGTTTTTACACTGTTCTGAAAGTGCGATGTGATGAAGTCATGAGATAATTGAGATGCTGAGTCCTGAGTGGGACGTGTAAGGTGATGAACAATATCATTATTTTATGACAACCACGTATTTTTTACATAATTTTCTTTAAAAGGTCAGGATGATAACCGAAAATATAAGACACAGACATGTGTTTATTTGAGTTTTTATTTTATTTATTTATTTATTTTGTAAGCTATAATGGAATCGGAATTAAATCGAAATTTCTGGAGGCAGAACAAACAACAAATTTTCACTTCAGTAAGCAAGTTTTTGCTTTGTGTAGCAGTATCAGGGTCAGCGGTAATTTTTTCTTGTGCATTCTCATTCCATATGTTTAGTGTCAACTGATCCGATAAACAATGGATGACATCAAGGCATTTCATTGCTTGACGTTATATGTACATGTATACAGTTTTACTGGAAATCAACAAACGTTAATTTTCAGAATCACAGTTTGTTCAAATGAATGTGAGTTCTACAAAGGCAGTCGAGTAAATTTTGTGGCTGATTCATCTCAGCTGTCAGAACGATAAAATGGTTTGTGACAGTAAAAGACGGTATTCATTTTTACGCATATTCAGGAGAACAACAAAAGTATATTTTACAAGACATGTTCATTTCATGTGTAAAAGAAGGCCAGTTCGTTTCACATACCTGATAATACAGAAATGCCAACACAAAATCTAAAAAAATGGTCGTAAGTAAGTATAAGTAATTGAGTCTGGACCAGACAATCCAGTGATTACCAAATCATGATCATAGATCTACGCAATGATGACATGTATCAGTGAGTCACCACTCCTTGGGTCACAGAAGACCAGTTCTAACTTACCCGGATCTTCACCTGTCTCTGAAAATGGTGTATATCTATTTTGTTTCTTCTATTTGGAAAAGTATCAACATAATGAAAATTGCCCCAAATAAACAGAGGATGTCCTGTGTCCTCTTTCGAAATGACCACAGGATTCGTTGACACTATTTTAACAATATTCCAACAATATCACGGTGGAGGACACAAGAAACTGGCTTCACACATTGTACCAACGTGGAAAATGTAACCCAAGTTTTCGCTTGACGAGCGAACGCTTTAACGATTAAGCTACCCTACCGCTCCAGGACAGGGGCTCCTTTCACAAAGCAACCTTTACTAAGGTTAACCTTAACTCCCATTCTTCAACATTGCACAAAGGGTACCTTAGTCTTAAGTATTACAGAATGGGAGTTAAGGTTAACCTTAGTAAAGGATGCTTTGTGAAAGGAGCCCCTGTCCTGGAGCGGTAGGGTAGCCTAATGGTAGAGGTAAAGGTTGCTTTGTCACAGGAACCCCAGGTCTCAAGGGAATAGTGTTTTCTACAGTATTTGTATGAAAACGGGACATGGACCCATGTACACATCCGTACAGATATATATAGTACAACATGGCACAATAAAGTGTATTATATACAGACTATTGCTTATGGCATATTTCGCATTTCAATTACTAATAACTTCACATTCCGAACGGACTATAAACATGAAGCGGCGAGCGGTGACAATTTGATCCGGCTTCACCCTAGTAACGGACTTAATACCTGTAGGTTTCGGAGCGACCACCCAGAATGCATTGTGAGCAACTAAACCCGAGTATTACTGTACGTGTTACATTGATTATACCCTTTTCTCGTCCACTGTCAAGTGAAACGTCAGCTGACTTGGATTGTAATTATATAGGGTGACCAGAAATCTGGTGGTCATTATATAGCGGGACATCCTTCCAAACAACCTCCTAATCCTTTGTTTATTCTTTTCTGAAACAACTGAGAACTCGGGTTAGCTGACAAAAAATGGACAAGGTAGAGGTTTTCATCCCAATGGGCAATAACTCTTATTTTGACATGACACAAGCGAATGTCATACAATCAGTGGTGACGTTTATCTCATTGTTCAGTACACATGCCCCTACCGCGGATCCGAAAATCAATAAACTAAGTCCCAGTTTACTATCCAACCACCTTACTATATAACCTATAAAGGTGGATCACGAAATCACAGCGGCTTGATCGAAAAACGGACACTCACGCACTCGTCATTGAATATATCGTATTTTAAAAGTCTCACGAGTATCAAACGCTTCTGTCCACATTTCCAGTGTGTGTGGGAGGCATGTACACAGGCCTTTCGAGGGGATGCACTTATTGTTTTTTACTAAATCGCCAAAGACCGAGTTGCTGTGCCGGAAGTATACAAAACTAGGTCGTAAGCGACGGGCTTTACGACATCCGGCAATCTGATTGGCTAGCACTTTTGTGTACAAAACACACTCCAGTTATTTCACCCACGTGAAGCTGTAGTTTGCATTATTAACCAATCAGATCAACTGCGCGACCTTTTCTAATTTAGAAAAGACATATCTATCCCTGGGTTGTGA
Organism: Haliotis asinina; assembly: GCF_037392515.1. Lineage (NCBI taxonomy): Eukaryota > Metazoa > Mollusca > Gastropoda > Lepetellida > Haliotidae > Haliotis > Haliotis asinina. The sequence continues at coordinate 16,727,254 of NC_090291.1, forward strand.
CAGAAACACACGCCAACCTACCCTTCTAGCTGCGGTCGTTCTGTGAAATAATAATATGATGTAAAACAGCATGTATCAAATAACACAAATGAAGTCAGTAAGTAATTCACCACGACAAATAAATGCCCATACACGTTTTCATTATGCCGTAAATTCAGCGAAATGAGGTCACTCATTTAGACCAGCGTCAGGATCGGGGGACACACACTCGCGCCCGCACGCACGCCCGCACGCACGCACGCGCGCAAGCACGCACGCAAACATACACACCTTTTGAAATTATCTAAAGACGACAGTGAAGTTAATGCTTTGCTTTGAACTCAGCCTGAATCCGCCTTTGAATGTCAATTAACTACTTTGGCAATCAAATACATGTGGATGCTGAAGTACTTGTAAATATCTAATATCAATATTTATTTTTGCCTATGTGGGATTCAAAATAATGCATACATTATTTTAGAATATCTGATTTCAACAAAAAGGCCTAATCAGAACTGAGGTTGTTATAATCAAAGAGTCAGCTAAGTTCTATATCATGTACGTAATTTACATACAGAACAGGTCACTATTAATGTTAATATTACTTTACATACGTTTAAAATGTGTGTGTGTGTGTGTGTGAGAGAGAGAGAGAGAGAGAGAGAGAGCATGAGTAAACTAGAGAGAGGGGGAGTAAACTACACACAGAGAGAGAGCAAGAGAGTAAACTACAGAGACAGAGAGAGCGAGAGAGAAAGTAAACTACGGAGAGAGACAGAGAAAGTAAACTAGAGAGTCATAGGCACAGAGAGAGACAGAGGGAGAGAGAGTAAACTAGAGAGAGAGAGAGAAAGAGAGTAAACAAGAGAGAGACTGACAGAGAGAGAGAGAAAGAGAGAGAGCTTTGGTGAATTTTGTTCTTTTAAAATATGTCATGTTTATATGTGTTTAACTCAAAAGGTGCAAAAAACACGTCTACACCTCAGAATATGATAGTTTTATACCATACTATATAATCTCGTACGCAATGTATCTCAAAATTTGAATTTCAAATGTATAGTTATGCCAGGGAGATTTTGAAGGGTATCATTAATGTGGTTTAACCAACTGTTTACTTAATGTGCACTATGCATACACGAATATTGATTGCTGATTTCAAACATGTTGCCTAGTGAACCAATCAATTACAACTTACTGTTTATCTCAATATATACGTAAACACATTGTATTTATCATGTAATGCACGCATGGGTAATTCCATTTGTACTTATACGTGCACATAGAGTACAGACGAGCCTCCATTCATTATGCATACCACCTAGCTGTACGGATAGCATTTGATGTCAAGGTATGAAAGTACAAGGTATTTTATTATTATGTGTACGATTGACGTTTGAAGATCATTTTTTGTAATATGTCGCCTTGTTGATTGAAGATCATTGTGTGATATGTGTCTATGATGTGTGTGATATATTAAATTTGTGTCATAACTGATTTGTGATATGAAAATATTTTTGGTGATAAGTCGTCATAGTATTTGGGTGCGTTTTGCTGATATGCAGCTCTGACGCTTGAAGATCATTGTGTTATATGTGATGTGTGAGATACACCATTACTGATTTGTTGTGTGAACATCATTTTAGCGATACATATGTCGCCTTGACGTTTGAAGATCATTTCTTTGATATGTCACTGTGATCTTGATGGCTGTATGATACAGCTAAATTGGTCATGCAGTGCCTTTTGTCTTCCAGACTTGCAATGCTCTTTAGCCAAGTTACAGTGAATTCAGAACTCTGCAGTTCGATGCGTTACAACGATATTTAGATCTAAAAATATCACTCATATCTGCATGGCTGAAGCCATTGAGCTCTGGATACTAGGTGCTTATGAAATCCGTCATAATTATTATTTAATATCATATGTCGCCTTGATAGATTTATGTGATAATAGGATTTTATTGACAGGTCGCTTCGGCGTGTGATGAGATAACCACTGTGTGAAGATCATCATAGAAAAACTAATTTGTACTTCAAGGAAAGTATTTGATGATTAAGCAGCGTTGTGAAATAATTTAAAGCCACAAATTTTTTTATATATCAAACAATTAAACTTTTTTGTCATCATATCAAAACCCTTAGGAACTTAATATCATCATGTTTTCACTCATACTCACAAGTATTGTCAACTTTAGATTGTTGTCATTTCTATCGAATTGGGCATTTAACATAGAGAATTCCTTAGAATGTTCGTAAACAGACAAAACTATGTATTAATTCAACATACCTGTGCACGAGTCAGCCAAAATGTGTTTTACGCTCGTTCGCTTGATTTCATAGTGAGCATCGATCTGCTTCCTACGACTGGCAAGGTCATGTCGATTTCATATTCTAAACAATGGTTAAGCAGAACCCTCCAGCAGCACGAATACAAATTGATGGAATGGCTGCAGCTGGAACAACTAATCGCATCATCAGCCATCAGTTCAACATCAACAGGCCTTTACAGATGACAAAAACAGCTCACTCCCAATAATTTCCAGTAGCCCATACATACAGCTCAGAAAGACCTGTTCATGGAGCGTTTTTGACCCTGTAACGGTTCTTGTAGACCCAAGTAGCAGGGAATACAGCCCATAACGATCTGTTCGTTGACACTGGAACGGTTCATGTGAGTCCCATTGGTAGGGAATACAGCTCATGACCTCTTTGACCATGGTAGGGTTCATGTAAACATACTTAGCCGGAAATACAGTTCGTGACGACCTGTTCTGTGTTTGTGGTGGTCAGAAAGGATTATTATATCTAAAAGAACATGTAAGGTATACGAGCTTTGAGGGTACCTGTCTGTTTCATACTGGTAACTCCATACTGAGGGCAGAAATGCCCAACCTTTCGGACCATTAATCATTGTTTTCACAGACGTCAGAGACAGGGAGCTGACAGACAATCATGAACCCGACAGAACATGTTTTGGACACCACAGAACATGTTCTAAAACGTTCGAGCAGGCAGTTAGTTACCAGGGCCCTTATTCTCGAAACATTCGTAGCCCTAAGAATTCTTAACTTTGATCGTAGCCAATGTGTTAAGAATGGGCTTAAGAAGTTCGCAGGGCTAGGAGCGTTTCGAGAATAGCTAGCCTGAACCACGGATCACTTTGGACACTGCACAAGATCAACTTCTTACATGTATTGGCATTATCACTCCCTTGAGTGGGGATGGTGACACACCACCTTAGCAAAATATTCAGTGTAGTAACTGCCTCGTAGTCATGTTACTTTTCTTCTGATTCTAGGACCTGTTGATAAAGATTCTAAGAGTTAAAAGTAATTAATTCTGGATTAGTTCTTTATCAATACAGCTCCTGATATATCTATTTAATTCATTTGTTTTATCCATACATTCAGTTTCTCAGTTTCTTCTCCTGACTGTGGACAACGGATGTAGTTCATCTCCGTTTTCCTTTTGGGAGTTTATTTATTTTTATTTATTTATTTTTTTATTATTATTATTATATTTTTTTACATATTATTTTTGCTTTATGTGGGTTTAATGCGTTTTAGTTTAGGGGAGTGACGATTAGTATAAGGATTTAGTATTTACTCTCCAAAATTGTCGCAGAAAGGGTTTGAAAATTGAAACCTTAAGAAGTATTATAAGCATATGTTTCAAGATGTAGAATTCATTATTTCCAGTACTGTAGTGTTATGTATTTGACAGGTAGACATGAGTGATGACAACACCTTCCATCCCCTGGTCCAACAGAAGTCCAACTCCTGGAAATACATGGAAGAAAACGCAGGAAACAGCAAACGTGAGACCGCGAGACCGGAAGCAGAGAAACGAGAGAGGACACTGGGCTCTAAGCTTGAGTTGAGGAAGAAGTTAATCCAGAGGCGAAGGTGGCTGGTGAATGTCAAGTTTTTCATGGCGCTGTCGGGGATTGTATTCATGGTGATAGAAAATGAACTATTCTACTCAGACACGTACGAGAAGGGCGATGTGGTGTCCCTTTTCCTGAAGTCCATGACGTCGATCTCCACTCTGCTGCTGCTGGTAACAATATGCGTGTACTATCACACGGGGATGGAGATCCGGATGGTGGACGGAGGCGTGGACGACCCCCTCGTTGTCACCCCCGTGTCGATGTGGTTCATGTTGGTAGCTGAACTAATCGTCTGCGCCATTCACCCATTCCCTGGAGATATCAATATTGCTCTGGCTACTGTAAAGGATATTAAAGTAGCCTCCAGCGTTGACAGAATCCTGTCGGTTTTGATGATGTTCCGACTGTACATCATCGGTAATTTTATGGTGGTGCACAGTCGACTTCTCACGGATCCCTCAACTCAGAGTATTGGAGCTATGAGTACGGTTAGAATAAACCCGTTCTTTGTGTTTAAGTGCGCTATGAGCAAGCACCCCTGGTTCGTGATTTCCTGTATTATGTTGTCAATGTATGTAGTAAGTGTATGGGCAATGAGAACCTGCGAACTCTACTTCACTAAGACAACAGATCTTACAAGCTTCATGTGGTTGGCGGCCATGACCTTCCTTACAATTGGTTACGGGGATTTGACGCCTCATACTCATTGTGGTCATTTGGTCGCCATCGTTACCGGACTGATGGGACTAGGTTCTTGTGCTCTGTTAGTCGCCGTTCTTGCCCGCCGCTTGGAGCAAAGCAGATCAGAACGATACGTGTACAATTTCTTAACACGAATACACTTGCAGAATAAACGGAAATGCGCAGCTGCAAACGTTGTGAAGCTTGTGCTCCGGATCTGGATTTGCCACCGCAAGTATGGTTCCGGAAGCTCGCTGACTCTCCTGAACTGGAAGTTACGGAACGCTGTCAGGACTATGCGAATGGCGCGCGCATCCTTGGCGGAAATTGACGGTACTTCCATCGGTCTGATTGAGATTAGTCAAATGATAACGCGGATTAACGGCGCCATGGACGTCATGTTGACGTCACAGAACAAGGTGTGTCAACAACTACGGCAGATTGAAAAACAAATGACGAAACTGAAGGTCAAGACCACGTACCAAAGACCGGACATTTAGTCTACGGTGAAAGTTCAGTTACAAACTTTCACATTAATTAATCGAATCGATATGAGAATGCCACCTTCAAAACAAGCACAACATGTGTTATATTTTGCCATAAAAGTTACAAAGGATACATGTTTTACAAATAAAAAGAATCTTGACAAAAATATAACGTCAAAGCGAAAAAACACGTATTCACGATTCGATTCGAAAACGATTCCATAAGAGTAAAAGACAAAATTGGTAACAGTTATGTAAATTAATCACTGAAAATCAGTGGTGACACCGTTGGTGTTCGCCTAAGAGCAAGATGTGTAAAGAGTAATGAATGATTACGAAACAGACACCAAATCGAAGGCTTTATGTGTTTATGAAACAGAAAGATGTCGTTTATTTGAAATGCCGAATGATGATGTATTCAGCGAGTCCTTGTGAGACAAGCAGTGTAGCAATACTGGGAATTCTGCCTACGGGAATTGTGTCGTGACGTAACGGGATACGCCATGAGAGATACATCGATTGATGTAGAAGTTCGACTTCAGGTTCAATTATCTTCAATATGATTCATAATTCATGAAGGATGATATGACTCTAATCAGCAGTTTGTATCTTCATGTAGTGGTGCAGCGGTGACGAGACATAAATATGTGCATATTTCAATATTCATGTTCTTATGTGTTGTATAAAAATAAAGGATACAAAATGACCTTCCGTAAAATACCAGTTTTCATAAACGCGTTAATGGTTTGGTATCAAACTATCGAAAGAGAGTTTGATAAAAATGGTATTTCAAGGAAGCGAATTAAGCATCCTCTGACATAAATCTGTAGAAACTGCCCACGGTGGGATTACTGAGAGCTTTGATCGCATGACGTAAGCAAGATCCTTTGTGACAGAAATCTTAACATTGTGACATCATAACTGTAAATCATTATGACGTCATACGACCGGCATCACTGGATGTTATTACACAGTGCTGAATGTGTTGTAGATTTATTAAACAGCGATATCTTAATGTAATAAAGCATTGTCCAGCTACAATATATGAGGGCAAGTGGACACTTTCTACAGCATTTGGTGTATATAGACAGTAGAAAGTATCAAGAGAAAACTGTGGCAGATGCGTGCAGGTTATCATCTACCGGTTTTATCTGCTTGTCTACAGTGTCACCATGATTCGAGTAATTGTTTGGCGGGAAATATATAAATGGTGTTCACACATCTTACGAATTTGGAGAATCGAAGCCGCGTCTAAGAGAACGTATGCAGGCCGGTCCTGTAACAGTTACAATTAATTCGTCATCTTGGGTTTAATGTCTTCTAACTTCCGTCCCTCATTACGATGCAACGGAGTGATATCACCTTCTAACCGACATTAAACCAAACAGCGGTGAAATGGGTGAGTTTAGTTCACTATCAGCAATATTCCAGCAATATCACGGCAGGGGACAGCAGAAATGGGTTTCTCACATTGCAGCCATGTTTGAAATCAAACCTGGGGATCCATGAATTTCCGGGGTAGAATAGGCCTTCAGCAAACCATGCTTGTCGTAAGAGGCGACTAACGGTGTCGGGTGATCAGGCTCGTGGACTTGGTTGACCGTGTCATCGGTTCCCAATTGCGCGGATAAATATTCATGCTGTTGGTCACTGGATTGTCTGGTCCAGACTCGATTATTTACAGACCACCGTCACGTAGCTGGAAAATTGCAGAAAACGGCAGAAAACTAAACTCACTAACTCTCTAACTCACTCACTCGAACCTGGCTCTTTGGCGTGACTACCTACTTTAACCAGTAGGCAACTCACCATCCCCACAGCAGTGGATAGCAAGCTATTCCCTAGGTAGAAGTGAGGGAGTGAGTGAGTTTAGTTTTACGCCGCACTCAGCAATACTGCAGCTATATGACGGCAGTCTGTACATAATCGAGTCTGGACCAGACAATCCAGTGATCAACAGCATGAGCATCGACCTGCACAATTGGGAAACGATGTCATGTGTCAACCAAGTCAGCGAGTCTGACCACCCGATCCCGTTAGTCGCCTTTTACGACAAGCATGGGTTGCTGAAGGCCAATTCTATCCCGGGACCTTCACGGGTCCCTAGGTAGAAGATACACATTTAGTTAAGTATACACTTATCATTAGATTGAATTCCACTGTAACATGTGGTTGGAAATATATTTGAAACAGAAACAACATTATAACATTTCAGGTAAAAATAAGAGCAGGAAATATGTTAAACGAGCAGAAATTCGTACCATTACTTAATTGAAGCATTGCATTCCCAGTCAGGCGGATGCATGTACGCCACAGCGTGTAACTCATTCTATTATGAAAAGTAATTGAATGATACCTCAATGAGAACACAGACTCGTTAAATGGTTGTATGAATATCCACTGGTGACAGATAAAAAGTAGTTGCTTAGTCATACTTGGAAAAAGTGTAGAATGTGACATATGTTCAATTTCCATATTAAAATTAAGTTTATGTCTAGCAGTGCTACCGGTTGACATCGAGCAACGCATGGGGTACGAATACGAAGTACATGGTTCTTGTTGTTGATGGTGCATAGGCATGAGTACGTCAATCACAAAATACATTCCTTCACTATGAGTGTATAAATGACAGCGCTGATTCAGTAATCAGGGATGTGCTGAATCGTCAATTGTTTGTTAGCCTGAAAATATCCGCAGGTCAGTTCGCAGGTGCTTTTTTCGCAAAATAAATATATATAACTGTATAACTGGAACTGGACATCACCCTCAGAGACAACGCTGTCAGATGTCACTTTCAAAAACATTATCGATGCAACGTACAGAGGTCAAGACAGAGATGTCACTGTCAAAGAAAGTGCAGAGGTCTAGACCGAGATGTTACTGTCAAAGAAAGTACAGAGATCCAGACCGAGATGTTACTGTCAAAGAAAGTACAGAGATCCAGACCGAGATGTTACTGTCAAAGAAAGTACAGAGGTCCAGACCGAGATATTACTGTCCAAGAAAGTACAAACATCTAGACCGAGATGTTACCCTCTAATGTTGACGCAAAGTACAGAGGTCTAGATCGTGATTTCATTGTCAAAGAAGGTAGACACATGGTGCAGAGGTCTAAACCGAGATGTCACAGTAAAGAAAGGGTTGATCGAGAAATCAAAATTACTATTCGTCGAAACGATTTTTAAACTTTCTAAACCGAGATGTCACTTAAGAATATGGGTAATTTTATCCGGCAGCATCAAAATATCAATTCTAATATACTGACGTTGTCGCTCTCCAAATCCCTGACTATAGTATGAATATGAGAAAAATAAAACTAGTCTCTGATTGGGCTGCTTTAATAAACAACAACTAACACCAAGCATTTTTTTATGAAGTAACATCATTGTACGAGAGAGGTTCCAGAGCCATAAGGCGTAATGTTAGGAACGTCAAAGTTTGTCATAGGAGGACGAATGACATGGAGCTACGAATATTTTGAGGAATGAGTTCTAGGAATACAATAGCATGTCTCACAGTCCCTGAACCACATTATTTTCCCTACTGCCATGCCCTCTCTGCGACGCCAAAGCCCTATTTCCTCAGGTTCAGTAATCTCCGGTCTCCTTTGGGTTCCTTTTCAGCTTAATTGGCCTTTTTTGTTACAATAAAAGTTATATACCGAGAGACTAAACGCTAGGAATACAACAGAAATACCGTTTAGTAGAATGGTAGGACTAACTATACCAAAATGACAACAGTGGTTCCCTGCGGGTCATGACGTTATCAAATTGTCCCATAAGTGAGTCTGTCTTGCTACAGCTCAATACCAATTGCCTAGTACATGGTATGACAGCTGTCATCCATCAGCTGTAGGGCATACCAGCAAGCCCGGGAACTTCTCGTCCACTTCCCAGGGCTTGTAGGCTGTTCTAGGAACATTTTACGAAAATCAACTCTGTTCGGCTCACTGTACTTTACTTACCTATATAACAACAACAAACATTTTCCGGACATGTATTGGGATAGTTGATATAATGGTATGTTGGAGTTAATAAGTATGATTTTCATATATTCTAATTAGAACAATTTGTGTAATGAACCACAGAGTAGGTTTTTATGATAAATTATGCCACATACTAATATACTCTGTATACATAATGCCACACAGAAAATGAACAAATTAATATATGTCATATTTCGCCGTACACTTACTGAGGCAAGTACGGTATGTACTTTAGTTGGTTTAAGTCTCATTAGGCGGCGGGCTTCGTGTTCTTGCGATTAAGTGCCTGACTCTGAGAGTGGAAAGCCCGGACGGGACTGAACCCAACGAAAGTACTAGAATCTGTACTTTACTGAGAAAGTGTAATCCCCAAAATAGCACGTGTTACAAATGCATATTAAATGCCACATGAAACAAAAATGTTATCACTTATTCATGCTATACAATATGCATTGAATCGCTTGAACTCCGATTTCGCGGGCCTTTTTCATCGCGTTTTTTTTCAAATTCATAGGTTGAATTGGCAATTTTGATAATTTATTTCGGTAAGTGCATACCGAAAGGTATCAGAATCTGCAAACATGTGTTTTACTTTGCATGTGACCTTCACAACGGTTGACAATAAAAGTAAGACACTGTGTTCGTTTCAAAATCCAGGCAACGTTATAATCACACGGCATGTCCCACAGTACCGATTTCCTTCTCCGGGCAGAATCAGACAATACTTAACGTGGTCTGGCGAACGTTGTGGGTTGTCCGGGGTGGACGGTGCCTTTTTCCCCGTCTCATGGAAATGTCACGTCCGTGTGTCATCTGTGACATGGATGTTTCCATGATGAAGAATTTCTTGGTAGTAGTTTTGACTTGATTGGTTCGTCCACGTTTATTTCGGCTCTGTAGTTCATGGCGAAGGTTTCTGAAACTGTTCTTCATGATTCCAACATGGCGGATGAGAGTTATTACATCTGGAAGGATGATGCTTAGCAAGACAATGACTATGATGGCGCCTGCTGTAGTTCCCATGGCGACAGCTGATGTGCGACCATCCTGTTTCGTAGCAGTTGAGAACAGCGGGCTTGCTCTCTTGTCCAAGGTAGTGATAACACTATGAGGTTCAACATGGTTGCCTCCTGGTGTAAAGAAAGAAGATATTAGGCTGATTCAGAGCATGGCTGATCTTGCCTTGTTATTCCAGTAGTAAGGTAGGGGATCAAAAGTAACACTACGTCGGTGGCAGTGGTGATGGGGGTATTGGTTATGCATCTACAGGCAATAGTAGTAGTAGTAGTAGTAGTAGTAGTAGTAGTAGTAGTAGTAGTAGTAGTAGTAGTAGTAGTAGTAGTAGTAGTAGTAGTAGTAAATAGGAATAACTATTGACAGCTTACAATACCATCACATAAATGGGGTCTATCTGTCACCGTGGTAGCTTACAATACCATCACAAAAATGGGGTCAATCTGTCACCGAGGTAGCCTACAATACCATCACAAAAATGGGGTCTATCTGTCACCGTGGTAGCTTACAATATAATCATAAAAATGGGGGTCTCTCTGCTACCATAGTAACCTGCAATGAAATGAGAGCTATTAGTCATCTGGGTACTACAATAACATCAAACAAATGATGTCTGTTGATCGACTGATTATAACAATTCCATATATCAGTCTAAATTAAACGCCACCCGTCACAATGTATGTTCCAACTCTGGTCACAGCAGGCCTAATTCTTGGTGACATTACTTAAACGTCACGAACACGTATTGACGTTATACCCTCGACACAGACCATTCGATGGCGACAGATGGGGGTTTCTTGACTGACTAATACCTGTAAATAAGCCATGCCACTGCTTAAGATCTGTATCCATGACTACATCGACTTGACATAAAAGGTAATATTTCATAAACACAACATCATAATGAAATGCATATAATTATATTTCTCTGCAATGTGATCCATGAACGCTGAAGCAGAATTAAATTGATACAATTATAAAAAATATGTTAGTACTTTTCCACTGCATAATTCATCTGCAAAATGTAAATGTATTCAAGAACTTTAAGCATATTAATAAACACAATACATAAGTGAATTAATAAATATGACATTTGAATGATTCTAACATTCATCAATAAAAAAAAAAGTTCCATTGTTTAATATGTCATTCAACAATACCATTCAACAATAAACGAACTCTTAACATCGTGAAAATCAATACCCGTGGTCAATGTGTTCTACAGCTGTGCGGGGCTGGGTAGTCGAAGGCTGAAAGTGTCCACTCATCACGCCAAAGATCCAGGTTCAAATCCACATATAGCTGCAGTGTCCGGAGACCATTCCTGGTTTCCCCTACAAGATACTGCTCACTTGTCGATGTCTTTTGCAACTACCAGGGTCTCCTCTCACAAAGCGTTCAGGTGATCACAGGTCATTGCACTAAGCTAACCTTAATGTAGTGTTAGATAATTTGAGTCAAGGTTAACCTTAGTAAAGGTAACATCGTGAAATGAGCCCCAGAATGTCGTTGTACAAGCTCTCTTAGCGCGAAGGTGACCGTAACTCCCATGCCTTAACATACGCTTAAGGTAGCCTTAGCGCTAAGACTGTTTTGTACAACAGCACCCTCATACATTCACACTATACTTAAATAAGCAGTCAAACAATGCTTGAATAATTGAATCGAACTTGCTTGAACAACAACCGAGCACCTTTCCGTTTTGATACGCCCCCTCCCCTCCAACCTCCTCACCAACACCTCACTCACCACGCTCACTCTTTACCAATGATGAACTCATTATTGGTAACGAGAAACATTATGTACATCCTATATATACAAGTACAAGTTCCTGAGACAATCCTGCATACCTGACGCAAACAAACGTAGATAGCTGCAGCAGGTTTCACCGATTTAGCCAAAATTACTGGATTTCCACTGATTTACACGTCTCAACTAGAAACAATATTCTAGATTCATGATTATTTAAGTCTATACACAATGGACTAAGACTGACAAAAACGTCTCCATCAGACTCGGTGACAAGAATGATGACTTCCACTTTCCGGCAGGGAATATTCCCATTAGGCCGACTAATGTGCCAGCATCTCCAACCAGTGATGCCTACGGTTCACAGCTTTACAGCACGATCTTTTTTCGTAGATAGTATAAGGAGCGTCCTACCCCAAGGTTGTTGTAAAAGAGTTGTAGTAACTAAAGGCTTAAGGAAAGCTTTCAAAAGGGATTTGTGGTAGGCATTTGGAGGACATTTCTAACTTTGACGCATACCTGACCCAAATAATTCCCTAATTGTTGGTTTTGTTCAGGGGAAAATCGACCTGCATTTGTTATTTGTGACGGTTGCTAGCTATGGAACAAGTTTCACGAACACGATTCAGTAATACATATAATCGGACTAATGCTTCCTCCACGCTGTATAGATGTTTGGTGATTGATGAATTGTATATTATTGATGTCATTGAGGTGTTCACATTAAAGCAGACGGTGAAACAGAACCCAGGTTTTCGACGTTACGAGTGAACTCGTCAATTACTAGGCTGAACTAATCAATAAACAGTCGAATTAGTCGTAGTCTTCGGCTGCTCAATTCAATCGCTGTTCAATTCCAAAACTAGACCTAAGTTTCGAGCATTTTATAGCAGTAGTGAAGAATTCCCCACGTACATAAACTGGAACACAAATGTCAAGTGTACAAAGGGAATTCCATCAGATGAATGCAGACCACGTGTTACTTTAGATCCGCCAGACCTTGGCAATAAATCAATGGCGTCCTCTATATTCCCAGGGCATATATAGGGTGCAGGAAACACGCTCAGAGATTCCTGAAAACAATAACAGCAATAAAGGGGATGTTTTCAGAAGATCTACTTTGGTGAGGTGACTTTAAATATGACATTTTAACTATTACCTGATAAGTATTTTATGATAAAATATACAAATTTGTGAGTAACAAACAGTTAGATATTAGATATAGATATCAATACGAGGCTTCTGGACCAGTGTCTTCGCCTCCACTTCAATGGTGGTCTTGCTTCAAACTGTTGCCGAAGGACATCTTCATTGGTCTTTGTCTGTGATCTCTGAACAGATTACATACGTATGTTAGTCAGTTTAACTGAATAGTGTAGTATCGTCTGACGTCCTGCGTTGAGGTCATGAATATGGTCATGTTTGGGTCTCTGTTGGAGTATAGTGTGTGACAATGTATAGTGTATGACTATGTATAGTGTGTACCAGTGTATAGTGTATGACAGTGTATCGTGCATGACAATGTATAGTGTGTAACGATGTGTAGTGTATGACAATGTATCGTGCATGACAATGTATAGTGTGTAACAATATATATTGTATGGCAATGCATAGTCTATGACAATGTATAGTGTGTGACTATGTATAGTGAATGACAATGTATAGTGTATGATCATATATAGTGTATGACAATATATGACTGAATATAGAGTATGGTTATGTATAGTGTATGACAATGTACAGTGTACGACTGTGTATAGTGCATGGCAATTTATTGTGTATGATTGTGTATAGTGTATAACGATATATAGCGACAATGTATAGTGTATAACAATGCATGAATATGTATAGTGTATGACTATGCATAGTGTATGACCATGTATAGTGTATGACTATGCATAGTGTATGACCATGTATAGTGTAGGGCTGTGTATAGTGTATGTCGGTGTTTTAGAAAATTGATTTGCTGCCTTATGCATGCCCGGAATAATATTTACGTGCATGCAGTATGCATGTATTGTATTATTGTTTACCTACCCTGTCTACGCCTGTGTTTATCTACGTATGCCTGCGTTGTAGTATTTTCCCTGCTTGATGCAGCCCTGTTTGCATTATCGTTCACCTACGTTGTGTGGGGTTGTGTTGCCGGTAACATCTGGACCGGCGAGTCTATGTCGAGACAGCTTTAGATATTGAACGGGCAATATTTTGTGATCCGTACATTACACAAACGCATTGCCCTCTGCTGCCGGAATATTCAGTTATTGTGTACGTGGAGATTGTCTTTTATCGGCAGAATTGTTCGGGCAGTGAGTGTAAACACAAGGCTCTCACTGAAAGTAGACGTTTTGGTTATTCTTACCGCACCACTGGAGCTAATGATAGAGGGACAATCAATTTCAGAAAGGCTGACGTTAAGCTAATAAAGTTAGCCATCCACTAGCGATCGCCATCCAATGCTTGGAGTCCAACCGCACATACTGACCATGGTTTGGACAACGTAATAATAGGGAATAGTTTCCCCAGCTCGATGTCAATCTGTTTAGGATGCCAAATCGCCAGCGGGAGGGGGATTTTCGTTAAACACTTAAGCCACTTCGTGAGGTAGGACTCTGAGAATGGTTTTCGGATAATTTACGTATATAGGAAATCGAACCGGGGCTAGCGGAGTGGCGAACAAACGCTTGAACCTCAAGACTAATTCTTCCCTACTGACCAGATTAAACAGCAAATTTAATCACTTGTAGTAGTAGATATTCTTTAAATATTTGGAAGTCCAGGCTAAATTGTTTGTTGTCTCCTTCAAAGGAAGTGATCGCATTAAGAATATATATTCGAAGGGGTGGAATCCCTGTGCTAAAGGATTGCAAGAACTATCAAGAACTATGCAAGACCTGGACTATCCCCGCGGTGTTGTGGCTTCAAGTTTTCGGTCAGTCTATCTCAGAGACCCTGAACCACGTTATTTTCCCTTCTGTCTATCTCTATCTGTTGAAGCCTTAAATGAAGCAAGATAGGTTCTGAGTGTCCAATGTCACTGGGGGTGCTTCTCGGTTTCTTGTACCTTTCTAGTAAAATTACATGTTTTCAGAGACTCAGCGTTAGTCTTGGCCAGAGCTTGTGATTATGATTTGAAACCCCTAAATGGTCAGTTGGAATGGATTATATTTTCCTGCATGGTGTAAGATAAAAACAAGGAACAATTAAAATAACTGAGTGTCTCTGCAGCCTGGGTTCGGTTGGGTATCCAAATGGTATAAGCGGTCTCTCGTCACACTGAAAACCCGGGTTTGATTTCCTATATGGATACGATGTGTGAAGTCCATTTCTGGTGTCCCCCATCGTGACCCCATCTTGAACATTGCTAAAGGCAGCGTAACACACACTCGCTCACACACAACTGTCTGGGATTATGGTTTCAGTTAACCAGTAGCTAATTACATCAGGTGATCAACTGGCCATCACACGTACATTTAAACACCAATATGTTTTATATGTCACCTTCATCAGTAAAGAACGAGTACTTTTTATTCGCTTGTTGGCGTTATAATCGCATACTTTTTGTGCATATTGCGTTAGAAACGAGAGCTACAGGTTGAGAAATGCGTGTTTACCCCTTTGGTCATCAGTCATTGGTCAACTGCGGTCAACAGAGATCTACAGGTATCACATTTCAGGTAGTACGTCTTGGACGAGACAACCTAGTGATCAACATCATGAGCAAGTGAAACATACTTCCCATGAAAAGTTTGGACTTACAGAAAACACTCACTGTACGCTATATATACATATATGCATACATCGAAGATTGATATCTCGACTTATTGGTGGATCCAACAACAAACCTTATGCAGACAAATTGCACGAGTCCCATGCCTCAAATTGTTGAAAACCATGTTCAAATATCATGCATATGAAGCGTTGAATTTTGGTGTAAAGTTTGGTAAAGAATTCGCCAATTTTCAATGTGTTTCGTGATTTATTGAATTCATGACAATAGTCTTTTCAACGTTGCAAATTTGTTTTACAATACACCAGTTCGTGTTTAAACTGTACCTTTAAACAGTATGGGATATTTTGCAAAAATTATTTTAGAACAGTTGCCTGACATAAGTGGCTATATTTTCAACAGTGAGTCTAAACTGTTGATAGGAAGTATGCCATGACATTGTCAACCAAATCACCGACCCTGGCCTCGATTTCCGTTAGTCGCCCTTTACAAGAACGGGTTTCTGAAGACCTATATTAACCCGGACCTTCACCGGAGGGAAACACAAGGTTGCCTGTCATGGCTTTATCTAGATTTTTTTTTCCAAACTGACGCCAAAGCCATGACACATGTGACATCTTTAATTGAAACCATTTATGAGATTATGAAAGGTGGAATACATCTTACCCGCTTGTTTCCTTCAGTGTGTATATTTACCGCAATTGGTCCACTTGATGTCTTTCTTGTCTTTCTCTGTCTCCCTGTTTGTCTTCATGTGTTTGATTTCGGGATCTCTCACTGGACGTCTCTCCAGGCTGATGCCTCAGTTTAGGTGTCTTTCCATGGCTTCGTCTCTCGCTGTGTGTCTCTCCTACCTGTCTCTATTACCATGAGCCTATCGATGGCTGTGTCTCTCAACGTCTGTCTGTCCATGTCTGTGTCTGTCAACGTCTCTCTATCCATGTCTGTGTCTCTCATCATCTGTCTGACCACGCTTGTGTCTCTCAATATCTGCCCATGGCTGTGTCTTTACCTGTCTGTCACTAACGTTGTTTGTCGCTACCTACGTCCTTCACCCCTTCCAGTGTCTCTCATGCGGCTCGGGTGAAGGTCAATATTGTATTGTAACGAAGGCCAAAACAAACATTTAGTACCCGTATTACGAAAATGACGTATATGTGTTATCGTACAAAATCTAACAAATATATTATTGGGGTATAGTCTGTACATGTCTAAACAATATGACCAGTTCTGTGAGCACATGTAACACATCTGAGACAAAGTGTCACAAAGTAAACTAAACCGGGTTTGACCATAATCGCCAGCGCACCAGAACCATCCCTGTAACGATTGGCCTTGTATAACCCCTGGCAGTAGCAAATAATACAGATTAGCCGCAAAGTGGCCAATTATTGACCAGCATTGTCTCTGCAAATGAGGACAATTGAGCCGAGATGGAATAATGCATCTCTCGTTGACAACATTGTTAGTGTCCTTGAGTGTGTTGCTTCAACAGAATGACCCAGAATAAACAGCCGTGGGAAAGTAATAAACGTATGTACCGTATTCTATAAAAACACACTGAAATTTACATTTGCCACACGGGGTGACGACTATATCGTAGACGGTCAGGCAACATCACAGACATACACAGAACAAAATAACAAAATATTGATTCAGCGTTTACAGACTTATGAGAGACTCTATAACATATACAAATGCAAAACTAAAAGAACATTGGAATTAAATACATATTTTCAGTACCAAATTAAGAGTAATAAACGGAAATAGAGTGGAAATTGCGATAAAACATTACTTTCATCTTCAATAACATCTTTACAGTAAAAACGTGTTCTTTCCGTTAGAGGAATGAAATCATAGCGTCCAGTTTCAACTCGTAGAAGAGAAACACCAGATTTAAAGTGTGCTGAAGCACGTCTATAAGAGCGAGGCACATGGCTAAATACATCGCATTCAAGATGACATTCGTCTTTGAAGGAGGCATAAGGTCTTAACTTATTAAATTCATTAAAATATATTTTTTCCAAAAAGAGTTAAAATGATCGAACAATGTACGAGTCCCAAATAACAAAGGGAATATGATAATTAACATGCATGTTATTAAATGTTGGAGCCCAAGCCTCCGGCTCGGGGAATACAACCTTACTCGGGACTGATAAAAACCCGTATTTCCCTCGACACGATGTGATAACTTATATTATGGATGCGTGTATCTTGAATTTTGTATCTTTTGGTAAATATTACAACAATCATCCTGAATTGTAGACAAGCGGCTATGCTACAACACAATGGCAGTAGCCTTGTTTCAATCAGCTGAAGTTAAATTTCTTGAATGGACTTCGAAATATGGGATTTTAAATTTACGTGCGGTATTTTTTTTTATCGGATGACAGGAAACACCGAATAAAAAGTTACTGATTCTGAACAGAATCTCGCATCACACAACCCATGGTGAATAAACAATAAATAATGTTTTTTCTCAGACGGTTGGCAATGCTCTATTCACTGACAGTGCAGTGGACGAAATTTATTAAGATCCAAACAAAATAACCTCGGGTTTCCAGGACACAGAGGTTATTTCATCAATAATCACCCAGTTCAATTGTATAGTAAAGATTAGGGGAAATATGAATATTCAGCCTGGTTGCTGTTACTTCTTATTCATAAGGGTTTGTGAAGGAGTCTAGTGGTTAAAGTATTCGCTCGTCACGGGTTCGATTCCCACATGGTTACGCTCATAATGCGTGAAGGTCATTTCTGGTGTCCTCCGCCTAGACGTTGCTCGAACAAACCCGGGGAAAAACCATAAGACTGAGCCACTCACTCTTGTTCATAGGAACTAAGTGACCTACCAGTATATATAACCAGTCAGCCAGCAATCTACCCAGCTAACAATTTCACGTTGTCATGTAAACGTGTCGTTGTGACAACGTAAATGGGAGTCTACAGAAATAACGTTGTAACAACGGCAGCATAACGATTACGTGACAACGTGAAATTGTTCACTGGTTGTGACAACGTAAATAGAAGTCTACACATTAACACTATATCGACGTTGTAAGGTGACGTTGTGATAGGTCATTTTTACGTCTCCACAATTTACGCTGTCTTACGTTCTCTTTAACGAGAATAGCTAACAAAAGTTTTCCGTGTAGTAACCAGCACATAAGAAATAAAGCAGAAATCCATCTCAATGTCAATTTCTCAATTTGTATGTTCTTTTGTGAAACTGTCGCTGATTAGTGAAGAGAGAATCTCTGAAACGTTTCACAGAAAACCCTATCGTGACGCCAAGTTGTGAGAAATTAACATCGTGAGGAGCCTAAAGGATTATCTTTAACGTAAATTTGCATTTGTTATTACGTATGACGTTGTAAAATGACGTAATACTAACGTTGTGTCATGAAGTTATGAAATGACGTAATACTAGCGTTATGTCATGACGTAATAAAATGACACAATACTAACGTTGTGACAACGTTGTGCCATGATAATACCAATCTACAACCTTCCCACGTCGTGAAAACGTTGTGTGTGTGTTAGGTGTGTTGCTGGCTGCCATGAATTACTCACTGTTCGACTGATAACGTATGCCCTCGGTCTGACAAGAAAATGTCATGTATTTGACTATTGCGTGTGCACCACACTTAAAATCCATAAATTTGTTTAAATTTACATTTTAGAAAATACATGTTCAAAACGCTTTTGAATTATTTGGTTTGGATTTAGTGCTTAGAAGAAATGACAAGTAACTAATGAGAATAAAATGCATATTCTCAACGCCGTTAACCAATGGTTATGTTGCCCAAGGGACGTTACACGGGGAATGAGGTGGAGTGAAATACAGTTAAACGATGACTTTCTGATCACAATCAATGATTTATTCAGTAGAAAGACCTATCGCCTACGTACATAGAATGTCAGTTTACGAAAACCAAAAGCAAGAGTTACAACTCAAATAGCAATGATACTATAAAAGGAACAGGGCATAGTTGTAAGGTATCCTTAACATAATGTGAGCAGGACAGTTGGCAAGGGACATTACTGTACTCTAAGGACGATATAACTTTGCCATTATTGATGTACAGATATATGTCTCAAATGGTTTTGGCAAAGATCAAATTATATCATCTTCTACAGTTTTCTAATTACACACTTTACAAAAACAACTCTGACGTCGAATACCATCACGTGTACCAATATTCTTGTATAAGTGGTAATTCGCCAATTCTTAATAAAGAAATTGTTCCCCGTACGTCTTCTGATTCTATAGTTTAGCAGGTAAGTTTCAAAATAACTAGCCAGTGAACAATCACAAATATTTAAGGACAGAGATTCAACATGACAAGTTTTTATCAGTTTCATTTTCAAACAAAAACTACTCTCTTTATTGTGTACCCCATATGCTTTCAAACAAAACCATATCTATATCTGAATAATATTGCTCTTTTATGATATATCCACGTCCTACCCTGTTTAGGTTGCATGACATACACTGGTTCGGATATCTGTTCAAGATCAATGCACATAATGAACACCGTGTATTATGCTTGACTATTGTCAGTTTATTTCCAGTTCAATATCCTGCCGTAGTTCAATGTGGAGACAGTACAGTTTACATTTTGTGTTATGATATTAGCCTGAATGTCAATCTTCCTCGTTGCCTACATGAGTAAGTACTGTAGATATGTGTATGCACCTGAGTACGTTCAGTGCACAGGAATGTACCCAAGCGAAAAACAGATCACAGAACAGTACCTCGTAAACTAAGCAGCAGAGACTCCATATTCCTTCACCCAAAACATAAACCGGTTCATGCAGCTCCGGTTCCTCTAATCACGGGTGCATGCGTGTTCTCGTTCCTCTGATCACGGGTGCATGCCTTTTCTGGTTCCTCTGATCACGGTGCATGCTTGTTTCGGTTCCTCTGATCACGGATGCATGCTTGTTCCGGTCCCCCTGATCACGGTGCACGCTTGTTCCGGTTCCTCTGATCACGGGTGCATGCTTGTTCTGGTTCCTCTGATCACGGATGCATGCTTGTTCCGGTCCCTTTGATCACGGTGCATGCTTGTTCCGGTTCCTCTGATCATGGGTGCAGGCTTGTTCCGGTCCCTTTGATCACGGATGCATGCTTGTTCCGGTCCCTTTGATCACGGTGCATGCTTGTTCCGGTTCCTTTGATCACGGTGCATGCTTGTTCCGGTTCCTCTGATCATGGGTGCAGGCTTGTTCCGGTTCCTCTGATCACGGATGCATGCTTGTTCCGGTCCCTTTGATCACGGATGCATGCTTGTTCCGGTCCCTTTGATCACGGTGCATGCTTGTTCCGGTTCCTCTGATCATGGGTGCATGCTTGTTCTGGTTCCTCTGATCACGGGTGCATGCTTGTTCTGGTTCCTCTGATCACGGATGCATGCTTGTTCCGGTCCCTTTGATCACGGTGCATGCTTGTTCCGGTTCCTCTGATCATGGGTGCAGGCTTGTTCTGGTTCCTCTGATCACGGATGCATGCTTGTTCCGGTCCCTTTGATCACGGATGCATGCTTGTTCCGGTCCCTTTGATCACGGTGCATGCTTGTTCCGGTTCCTCTGATCATGGGTGCATGCTTGTTCCGGTTCCTCTGATCACGGATGCATGCTTGTTCCGGTCCCTTTGATCACGGTGCATGCTTGTTCCGGTTCCTCTGATCATGGGTGCATGCTTGTTCCGGTTCCTCTGATTGCGGTGTGTGCGTGTTCTGGTTCCTCTGATCATGGGTGCATGCTTGTTCCGGTTCCTCTGATCATGGGTGCATGCTTGTTCCGGTTCCTCTGATTGCGGTGTGTGCCTGTTCTGGTTCCTCTGCATGATTACGAGGGCATGCTAATTATTGCAGTACATTGCATGTACTTGCGATCGGTATATAGCATAATGAAAAGTGATATATCTTATACCATACATGAGAGTGGCTGTTTTCATCAAAAACTGGTGAAAATCATCACTTCAGAGACAAGAATCCGTTTAAGTGCACAGAACAGTTCTGCATTTGTATATGGACAGACAACATTTCTGTACACAGGAATGTGTCTCAATTTTCTGAAGTACACATGAATATGTCTGAGTTTTCTGAAGTAGACACATATATACACACATCCTACGAGGGCGATGTATTGCACCACTATAAGCTGTGGAGAGTGCCGATCGTCAACTGCGCAATTTCGAGAAACGTTCCTTCAACTAATTCTTACCAAAACAAACTGTAACCATGACTTCAATGTGTAGGCGTCACCAAACCCCTGAAAACCAAAAACTAATCTTGTTAATCTTCTTGAGGATGGTGTCAGATACTATTTTCTCGAATCTTAATACATTTGCATAACAGCACTACAAAAAGCACTTGCTTATGCGTTCCGTTAGCTTCACGTCATCTCGCGGGAATTAAAAGCTCATAAATGGCCAGCAGCTAACGAGCACGTGTCGTGGCAAGTCCCAGATATCCGACTCGCACCACTTAGCCCCCGTACTGAAGAGCGGGAGGCACATCATGGCATTGTTGAGAGCAAGGGTCTCGTTATTTTCCTAGTCAATCCCTGTTTACGACGAGGGCTGAGCACAGGCCAGAGATGGGAACATTAAAGGTCAACAGCAGCTTTAAGACCATCACTATCAGACCTTCGTGTAAGCTACTTGGATAACGACTATCGTTATATGATGCCGTCTTCGGACAAATAGAGCAAAATATCTTCCATCTGTATATTGTCAAAGCCCTAATTATCTTAACTTTACATCCCTATTAACTGTAAAATTTGTATAAATGTTGTATACAGGCCTGTGGCCTAGAGACACAAAAAAGACTTGATTTGGACAAGTAACTGGGATGTTGTTACAACGCATCGGATGCTAACGGTTATCGATGAGACGTTTTAATATCTTTCAAATTTAATTAATCAAATGAAATGTGGAACAGATGAGGTGACGAAAAATGCTACAACCTAGACTGTTGCAACTGTCCAGCGACGTACCTGGCTGACATGCATACTGGTGGTTTAGCAAAACCTTTCACAATCCTTGAATCACATTAGTTTCCCTACTGCCTTGCCTTCCCTGTCATGCTAAATCCCCCAAGGAAGCAATTCCACATTTTACAGCCCTGAATCTCGCACCTCACTGGGGCTTATTTTCAATTTAAATGGGTTTACTATCAGAATTTTATATATACAAAGACTAAGCGTTGGTCTATAGGTACATCGCTGACCCACTGAGAAATCACGGCACTGCATGCCTAAGACGGACACCACATTTGCTAGGACATATTATACTGACCTCGACACAACAAACCCTTATCTTAACCCCGAGCGTAGACTAACAGCTAGTCTCTGAAATGAACATATTTTACTGAAAAAAACGTTCATTATGAAAAACAATAATATAATGAAATGGAGCCCTGAGACTTTCTTCATTTTCCTGAAGCTAAGGAAATCTAGACTTGCCACATTTTCTAGACTTGCGTGGGCTTTCTAGGATATATATACTTCAGGGTCTGTATAACAGACTACCCCGAGCGCCAAATAGTAACAAGAATATTTGGTAAGGTGCTGCGGGCGATCGATTCATTGACCTTCTGTTTTTCAAAACTGACAAATTATTGATTGTTATCTAGCGTTGCACCCAGAAATATTCCAGCCAAATGACGACGGGTTGTTAATAATAGAGTCTGCATCAGAAAATCCAGTGATCAACAGCACGGGTATCATACTACACAGCTGGGATATGATGACATGGGTAAACCAAGTCGGTGCCTGACCACCTGACCATTAGTCGCCTATTACAAGTACATCGGTTACTGAAGACCAGTTTTAACCCGGATCTTCATGGGAATGCGCTCCGACAGAGTTTCAAGCTCATAGATAAATGAATGGCGCTCCAGCACGACCTCAGGCCGTTTCCAGAGAGAGGCACATCCTGCTCGAGATCATCCCTAGGCAGGCAGTCGGGATGCCGGACATACTGACAACGTAATTGTAAACACACATATAGAAGTGGACAGCTGAAAGTCAATGACGTTTTTCTGAACATAATTCTTGTGGGCGTGATTGCGGCCAGAGCCCAGAAGATATTCAGTTAAAGCTATATATACCTGATTATAAATAACAGTAATTAATGAAAGTGACAAAGTGGAAACGGCCGACTGATAAGTCGATATACAATACTGTGGTAATGAAGACAAAGAATGGAAATTAACGTCATATAAATAATTGCAATCAAATTACACACGACTTGACTGCACAGAATATGGCTTTTGGAATCTGTTTTGGGAGAGAGGCTTATCAGTCTCAGTGATAAAACTAGTTATTTCAGTCCAATCTAGTGCAGTGCGGGTTAGTGAGTGAAGGAGTATTTGGTGTTACACCGTTTTTAGAAACACTGAAGAAATTTCACAACGAGGGATACCAGAAAAGGGCCTCTACCCATATGGGGAATTGAACTCGGGTCTTCGGCGTGACGAGCGCACTCTTTTATCATCAGGCTGCACCACCTTTCCCAGTGCAGTATGAACGATAAGGCATTATAATGATTCTTTTTGCAAAAAAATATGTGTTAGAAATGAGCAAGCATACTTATTAAAGTCATCTGATTTGTTCTGATATGAATGCTAACAACTTTAGTATAAACTGAACCTAAAACAGTCATACACGTAGAGAGGAAACAGACGTGTATCGAAAGGATGCTTTTATCGTCATATTATCATTTAATCATGAAGAGCTTTAAAGCATGATCTTGGCTCGAGGGAGGGGGATCAAGGATGATCTTCTCATCATCCTCATTATCTTCTTATTTTAGCGAAGGCTGTACAGTTCGTCACAACAGAAGTTGTATTTTTTCTGACACTCGTTTCGTGCATTAATCTCTATGTATTATCTAGATGTTATCACCCATCTGGCCCCGGTTGCTCAAAGAGGTTGTAGCGCTACGACGGTCGTAAGTCTATGTTACGATCATCCTAGCGCTACGATCACTTCGTAGAAAGGGACCCTGGAGTTACCCACATTAATTATAATTTACATTTCCGTTCACTTCATTTCCTTATTTCTTATGTTAATATTTCGAGTGGATCACGGACGTTTAACGGACATCTTACTTAACAATTACGAAATAATATCCCGTACATTTTATACTTGCGTTCCATGTATACATCCCATAGACGACAAGGTTTTAATGCCGTGTGGGTGAATTTGGACTAGCATTGATGTATTTAATTGAAGAAAATAGGTCTGGATGTACACCCGTACAACCGAGCGTGCCCTTTCCATATTTTTTTCAAGAAGCGTCATGTGACACTTGAAACGAATTCAAGGACCTTAGCAATGATTTCATTTGGTTTCATGGTAGACAGGTAATTGATAATTTCAACAGCACTGACATCCAAAAGCAGATCGCCATGTTTTAAGGTGTACAATTATACAGCCCCTCTTCTGACGGATTCCTGGTGTTGGGAAAGATACCCGGTGTCATTGCAACCACATGCCCCAGATATCGTCAAACCCTACAAAGCACACTGCTTTCTGCAGAGATATCATGAACATGGAGGATGTTTTGTCGCTTTTATTACAGGCTGTGAGTGTGACATTACTGTAGGTGTCGCCCCTCTTTCAGTGATGGGTCGCAGGAGACCACGAGTCTGTAGGTGTTATCACTGTGTGATGGTGTTTACATTGATCTGCTGACATGACGAATGCCTTTACTTTATAATTACATTAGCACGTGCCAAAGTATAGCTAGTGTACAGACATTGTGAAGTGTGGAGAGAAGCCTACTGTCGACGTCATGCAATAACGCCCCTACTACACTTCGAATGCCGCGACGTGATTGGTTAACCCCATGATAAGGAGAAGCCTGAAGTGAGCGAGTATATGATATTAGTTTTACGCCGCACACAACAGTTTTCAAGTAATATGGCTGCGGTCTCATTTCAGGAATCGAACCCAGGACGAACGAATGTTTGAGCCACTGGGCTACCCCACCGCCAGGTTTCCGAGGGTAAGATTGATTGATTGACCGACCGACCGACCGACCGACCGACCGACCGACCGACCGACCGACCGATTGATTGATTGACAATGCATTCAGCAGTTTCCAGTTATATGGTGGCGGTCTGTAAATAAACCCGTCTGAACCAGACAATCAGGATCAGATGACATGTGCCAACCAAGTCAGTGAGCCTGGCCATCAGATCCCGTTTGTCGCCTCTTACGACAAGCATGGGTTACTGAAGATCAGGGTCTAGATTTCGAAGCTCTCTTATCGCTAAGATGGTCGTAAGTTCATGTTAACGTATGGCACTATCTTAGCGCGAAGAGAGCCTCGAAAATCTAGGTCCTGTCCTAATCCGGATGTTCATGGGTCGGGGAACCGAGGAACGATGTGGACTGTCTACACAGACACAATGTCCAGCGCCAAGTTCAAAGGTCGTGTCCATAAATAATCGAGTCTGGACCAGACAATCCAGTGATCCACAGAATGAGCATCGATCTGCGCAACTGTGAACCGATGACATGAGTTATCCAAGTCTGCGACCCTGACCACCCGATCCCTTTAGTCGCCTCTTACGACAAGGATAGCTGCCTTTTATGGCAAGCATGGGTTGCCGAAGGCCTGTTCCACCCCAGACCTTCACGCTGTGGACACAGTTACACATCGTGATTATCGTGTCACTTATCAAATCGGATTCATCGTCTGTCTTGATATGTTAAGGGAGCTGGTTCCATTCTCAGCATGGTCATCCTGAAAGAATCCGTGAAGATCCGGGTTAGACTGTTTCTTCAGCAGTCAATCCTTGTCGTAAGACCGACTTCTTACCTATTCAGTAGCCTCTAAACCCGTGAAGGTCCGGGGTAGAGTAAGCCTTCAGCTGGAACCGCTGTGATATTGCTAGAATGTTGCTGCATTGAATATTGTAAAACTGACTGACTGGAGATAAATGCATTTAAATATTGCTGTGTTTGCTGACGTGTGTTTCTACCTGTACCTAACAAGACCAATGCTGGTTTCACAGTGCTGGCCAACGGAGATTGTCTCAAGACAATGACAACACTTTATTACACCAAGGGGAGATCCCTTTACAGTTGAATGTGATCACATTATTAAATATTAAAAATGACATAAACAACACAATAGACAGACAGAATTAACAGTCATTTAACAAGCGAATATCGTTGGTTGCCTG
Organism: Haliotis asinina; assembly: GCF_037392515.1. NCBI lineage: Eukaryota > Metazoa > Mollusca > Gastropoda > Lepetellida > Haliotidae > Haliotis > Haliotis asinina. Next base: position 16,753,972 of record NC_090291.1, read on the forward strand.
AATAACCCAATTTGAACTCATTTTGCTTTAGAACTGGGCATTTGGTATCGGCTGCCTGAAGGTAAAAGATTATACAGTGGAAGCTGTCTAAACCGGCACTCATTGGGACTGAAGAAATTATCCGCTTTAAACAATGTGCCGTATTGTAGAACTGATTATAATTGTACAACCACGAACGGGACAGAGCTTTTATGCCATTGTTGAGAACTTTCCGGGTTGGACAGATGCCGGTTTTCACAGCTTTCACTGTATTTAGAAAATGCAACGTGACTGGAATCAGATAGAATTCTCACCAGACTGCCTCCAAGCCTATGGGGCCTATTGATATCCCCTTAATGTAGTCTGAGAAATAACAAGTAACTTCTTTCTGTATGTGTGAGTTAGCTTAGGTTTACACCGCACTCAGCTATATCCCAGCTGTAAATAATGGAGTCTGGGCAAGACAATCCAGTGATCAACAGCATGGGCATCGATCTACGCAAATGGAAACCCATAGCCTGTGTCAACCGATTCAGCGAGCCTGACCACCCGATCCTGTTAGTTGCCTCTCAGGACAAGCATTAGTTACTGAAGGCCTATATTCTAACCCGGACCGTCATGGGTAAGTTGAACAATGAAACTGGGTAGATAACATAGAGCGGATTTCACAGAGTTCACCTTCTACAACACCATGGTCACATTTTACACATAAACGATTTGAATAATCTCACTTTCATGTTCTTGTAACACGATGATTACAGGAAAATATTTAATCTATGGTTCTACAGCAGTCTCACGCTGTATCATGTATCATGTATCATATATCATGTACTTGTTAGAGATACCTTTAAACTAACCTTTAATCTTTGTCTAAGTATTTCTTACATTTGTCACTGACATATTGACAGATCCCAGCAAAACAATAATACACATGAGAACACCAAGTGCGTTATGTCAGAAAGCCAGACATTTTTATCACTGTAATTCGTTTCAAACCTTTTTTAACATTTAACAGTAAAGTAAAAGAAACTATATATCTAGGTTTATTGAATTATTAATTTTCAGTTGAAAAAATATTAAGTTACTGGTATTATACACAAAATCCAATCTACTGGCGTTCAATCTTCATGCAAAGAACACCCTACTTGTTTTGTTTTTTATAACATAATTTGATTTAAATCTTTAACAAGACGCTAAAAGCATGAAATACATCGCTGCTGATGAATGTTGAAATGCAGCTTGTCCATGGAAATCAGCAAGTTTACTTTTAGTGAGCACAAACTCCAATACACTTTTCCAATACAAAAGAAACGCACAAGCAATTTTAGAAGAATATATCTCGTTAGTTTAGGAGTGATTATATCATGTAATTTCAGTGGTGAAAATTCTATAGACAAAGAATTCGCCAACACAACATCAGCTTTTATCTGTTGTTTCTGTTTTCAAGAGTCCACAAGATGGCGTCAGAGTCAATACTTGGTATGGCCATCTTTGGCAGCAGTTAATAGTCGGCACCGTCTCGGCACATACCCGATTGATTTTCCGCTCAGTTTGTCGCAGTTGCGCAGTGCTTCCTTTGTGGCGATCACGTGACAAAGGACACGCTAGAGGACAAAATGGCGAGCTGTGGAAGTGTCTGAGACGTGTTTTGACGTTGACGTACACGTCGATCGAGCTTATCCCATTTGGTGTTCTATCGCATGCCATGGCAAAACATTGACGTTAGAATTTGCAAGGCATTGGACCGTGACCAGTGTTGTATGTGTAGTAGTGCTGTCATGCTGAAATAACTATCTCTGTCGGTCCATAATTGGAAGTATGTGACGTGTAAGGGTTTCGTTGATGTACATATTTGCTGTCAAAATCCCCAACTACACCCGATCTTTATTGGCTGGCTATGGCACCCCACACTGTGACGCTGTCGCTTCTGAATGCAATTTTTCCAGTGTGCGTTTCTTTTTATTTGAAGAGTGCATTTCCGAACAACAGAGGTTATGTGTTGCTTTCTAAATTCCAGCCTACACTGAATGATTCTATTTTAATTTAAAATTAACCAATTTACTTTTTACGAACTTAAGCTTGAATCAACTATGGTTGGACACACGTCATCATGTTAACAAATCGTCGCTTCAATTTTCAGTTCTACCGTAGAGGTCCGGATTAGAATTGGTCCACAGCTGACTTGGGTGACTCATGTTATTGTATCCCAAATGCGTAGAAAGATGCTCATGTTATTGATCACTGGATTGCCTGGTCATGACTCGAATATTTACAGACATCCGCCATATGGCTGTGGCGTTAAACAACAAACAGTTAAATCCGTTTTCAAAAATCATCAGCGTTGCACAAACTGGATATTCCTTTTTGCATTGGCACGGGGTAGGCGCGTGGAGGACTGGACATTGCATGGAGCACACATCCCACACTATGGAAGTCTATCGGTGCCATAGTTTAAACCTTTGTCATACAGACCCTGAAACGAATATATCCAAGAAAGACGTTTCAAGTCTAGATTATGTGCTCCTTCCCATTATACATCCATTATTATGACCTGTTTTCTGTAAAATATGTTCATTTCATTTTAATATATCTAAAACTGAATGTATATGATACTTACATGCACGTACATACCACGTTCATAAATGTAGAAAAACATTTTCATCTGCATAGATCATTTATAATACCTAAGTATACGCATATATGATAATCTATATATAAGCACCTAATATCGATCAAAATCATATATATTTGCATACACTATACTCAATGTGTGTTTAAACCATATCCAACTAGGGTGTTAACCTGAGAACACAATATCACTGTCAACATAACGAACGATTATAACGTCATACACGGAGATGAGGGTCGGTGGCATAGCCTTGCGGTTAAAGCGTTCGCTCGTCAGGCTGAAGATCTGTGTTCGATGCCTTACATGGGTAAAATGAGTGAAACCCATTTCTGGTGTTCCTTTGCCGTGGTATTGCTGGAATATTACTATATGCGGAGCAAAACTATATGCATTCACTCACTTACACGGAGATAAGAGGATATTCTTCGTAGTACAATCTACGTAGTTGGCTAAAAGTAGACTATGGCCTTAACACGTTTCCACATAAGAGACTGTCTCTTGAAATAAAATACCTGTACAGTTACTAGTACTAATCAGTGAATAATGATTTAAACGGTTTGTTCACTTTCGTCGTAAACAGGGCTCTGGGACCGATACAGTTTTTGGAGAAAGGTGGGTGGGGTGCACTGGTCAGAAAAGGGAGAGGAGTACACGGCTCATTTTCAACCGTTTTAACGAGAGTTTCAATGGTCATTTAATAAACTTTCAGGACAAAAGTTGGGGTGTGCACCCATGCACCCCTTTCTAGATCCGCTTCATCATTTTAGAGGAAATATTACAGCGTCATGTCTTGACTAACCCGAGAACTGGACTTGTGACCATTTACAGTCCTCAGAAGATCAAGTCGTTCAAAATCCGATTCATTTGTCCCCTGGCTCAAACTTTAATATATTTATCCATCTATCACTCGGCGATTGCTCTAATTACAAGTACACTGTCGAAGCCGAAAGCACTGATTACAACGCCTAGAACCCGATTTGTAATAGCCTCAAACCTTTGAGCAACAGTAGTCCAGAAACTTACAGCAAATCAAGTTCCGATAGCGGCAAATGGTTTTAATTCACACTAGAAATCTCATTCAAATCCGATATGGTAACTCCCTTCATGGCATCGAAGTGATGCGTGGAGGGATGTGAGGTTAATTGGATTTAACGTGGAGTTGAAGGTCGTTGAGCGAGTGTAGCCCACAATGTTTACTTGTTTGCTGTTGTTTAACGCCGCACTCAACAGTAAAGCCTGTCTCACATTATTTTCCCTACAGCCTAGCCCTCCGTGGAGAGCCAAGGCGCTTGATAATGGAAGTCTAGACTTCCCCAGGTTCCGAATCTCTGAGCGGCCTTGGGTTCGGTTTGAATTTAAATAGGTTTGTTTGTTACAATCAAAATTATGTATTCAGAGGCTAAGCATTACTGATCAGCAGCATAAGCATTTACCTACACAGTTTGAATAGGATGCCATGTGTCAATCACGGGTCTGCTGGCATGATATACTATGTGCGCGCGCGCGTGGTTGTGTCCGTGTGTGTGTGTGTGTGTGAGAGAGAGAGAGAGAGAGAGAGAGGAGGGGGGTGGGGGTAGTTGTACGCCGCAGTCAGCAATATTCCAGCTATATGGTGGCAGTTTGTAAATAATCGAGTCTGGATCAGACAATGGCGAGATCAACGGCTTGAGCATCGATCTGGGAAATAGGGCACCGATGACAGATGTCAACCAAGTCAGCGAGTCTGACCACCCGATCCAGTTAGTCGCTTATAATGACAAGCGTGGGTATTACTGAAGGCCTCTATTTTTACCGGACCTTCACAGGTTCATGTAGACTTGATAAATTGTAAAGGGGACCAGGTTCAGTACCTGATAAAATCTAGACTTGCTTCATTTAAGGCCATAGTATTGCAGAGAGGGCATGGCAGTAGGGAAATTAATGTGTTTCAGGGACTGTGAGACAGACAAGGGTTTATGACAAAGTGCTTGTCGTTTTTAATCCATCCATCTCAAATACATAAAGTAGCATAAAAGCAAAGTATCGATGAAAATAAATTCACGTATTGCACAGTGAACATTCCATATGTATATATATATATTGATATACCAGTTAGTAGGTGAGCAAATGACCATGAGAAGACCAAAGCACGTCGGTTTAAGCATATTAAAGGGAAATAACTCCGTAAAGCTTTCTCCGTGACGAAACTAGTTTGGTCCGAGCTGCACGTGCAGTTTGAGTTTATCGTCTGTTGAACTTTGAACGCAACAGGTGAGTACAATGTACAGGGTAACGGGTTATTGAATGTGGCAATCAGACGTTGTGAGTAGAAGCAAGGATACTTTACTACTCTGTCATAGTGTCCCTGATAGAAGTGAGGTGCCACACTGTAATTCCTTGCAAGTTATTTTGCTATATGTGTATATTGACTCATACAGTCACAATCAAAATTGTCAGTTCATATTGACTGAGGATTTAGATAGATAATTGTTAGAGAGCATTTATGACGATAACTCACCATGGCCAGGGATAATCTACGTTTTTAATCGACGTTGGAAACTTACTGAATCATTCGTAAAATCTACGTGTGGCTCCCGCTTTGATATATAGCTGTGCCATTCTCTTTGAAGCCAGTCCAAGCTGTTGGGTCTTCCACTATCTCTGGGGGTACAGCGGACAGTGCTTAGGTGAAGGGTTTTTTTCAGACACCTTACATGTAAACTAGGGCATATTACTTTTTTCTGTGGAAGTTTGCACATGCCTGGATCTATATACAACAGTATATTGCAACCAACAGTCATCAAAAATACAACAGTATATTGCAACCAAGAGCCATCATACATCTTGGTAAGAATTGGTACTTATGCTATCAGCCACTGATCTGTTTGATTGTTGGTTTGTTAATGCCACAATCAGCAATATTTAGTGGGAGCTGTATAAACCATAGTTCATTGGGACTGAATAAATAATCCACTTTAGACAATGTACCAGATTGAAGAGTTGATGATAAATGTGCTAGCCAAGGTTGGGACTGAGATTTTATGCTGTTGTTCACAACTTGCCAGATTGGACAGATGCTGGTTTTGACGCTGCTTCCACTGTTACAACTTTATGACAGCTGTCTGTAAATAATCAGGTCGGCACCAGACAATCCAGTGATGATGACTAATCATGTGTACTGATGTATGCAACTGGGATCAAATGAGATGTATCATGAAAGTAAGTGAGCCTCATAACATCATTAGTTACAAGAATAATGTAAACTTTCAATAAATAAATCACCACCACACATTTCCATGAAAAGTCGGAGAATCGTTAAATTCCCTTGTCTCAAAGAATAACCTCTAAAACATTATATTACCACGACATGACCATACAAAATAACTTGTTTTGTGCCCAAGCCACCACTCTATAAGGGACAAGTGTCAAAAGAATAAAAATATGAACATTGGATGTAAATGGACACATTCGGTGTCAATTTTTATGTGAATTTAACTGCCAAGAAGGCAACACACGACAATTCAAAATGGGAGCCATTTTGATTATTTTCACAAACAAAAATATGTCAAATAATTTCTATATCCTTTAGCAATACACAAAACTCAAATTGAAAGTTATCAGATGGACAGTTGTAAAACTATCCATGATTAACTTTGATGAAAATGCTCACAGACCCCCACTACATAAAATGGCCTGTGAAAAAAAATGATACCACAATCTGAGAGTATTACAGGCCTTTTCATGAACCCAAGACATCATACTACCTGAAAATAGAGTCAAACCAGATCAATACTGGGGAGGCTATGGCATCAAATTTTTCAGCAGCCTCCTCCTGGACTAATAGTCACCTTATAAGCATGGATAACTGGAGACCATATCTAATCTCTTAAGATTTGCATGTTTGACTCTTAACCTTTACAGGCCTCCCAGACCAACATCTGGTCTCAGAGGAGCAGTGGGGTAGCTTAGTGGTTAAAGTGTTTTTTCATCACACCGAAAGTCCAGGTTTGATTCCCCACATGGGCACAATGTCTGAAGCCTATGTCTGGTGTCCCCGATATGATATTCCTGGAATACTGCTAAAAACAGCATTAATTCAAACTCTAGTCTCTGACATTAACATATTTTTGCAGAAACAAAAAACTTCCTAAATTACAATTACAAAAGATAATGAGAAGGGGGCCCTTATGATTTCATCTCCTCCTTTAGCTGTAGAAATGTACACTTTAAACATTCAAGACTTGCATGGACTCTCTTGGTTATAATTGTATAAGGTCTGTATAACAGACTACATGGCTCCGTGGAGCTGCCATATTGCAGATGGCTGAGTGAAACAATAAACACTCACCTTTGTATTAGCAGTTGACATAGTTCTTATGTATTTTGTTTTGCCACCTCAGGTTTTTAAGTGTTACATTAAATGTTATAAATATGTGATATGGTGTATCTGAAGCCAGAGACAATAGACAAGCTATTTTTAATGTCTGTGATTGTTTGGTTGCTTGGTTTTATAATTCCTGGTGATCGCACGACCCACTAAAGGATATAATGGCTACTATCAAAGTGATCAGCATGTCATCATGACTGGTCAGTGAGTCTTGCATACCCTGATTACAGCTGGTTATGGACTGAAAGGCGTTAAAGTGGCATCCAGATAGGTTTGATGTCCAGGGTTCCAGATAATTTTCCAACATGAGCAGTACGTACTGAATGGAATTTAGTGGTGTGTAAGTAATGTCGTGTTTCATTTCATATATGCACCACAACATTGCTACTCTTGTGTAAACAGGTCAATAAACATTGAAGCAATATTTTTTCAGATAAATGCGTCTGTAAATGATTCTAAGGCCATACACCATTGCTGTGGTTCGTATCTGCTACGATTTCTGATTTTTTTCTACCATATCATGCAAATTTTTTATCCGTACATATGCCAGTACTGCCCTTACTGGAGCCCTGATGTCTCTTGAGATGAGGTAGCCTTGTAGTTAATGCATTCAGCCATCACACTAACAGCCCAGGATCGATTCCACTCTTCAGTATAATTTGTGAAGCCCATTTCTGGTGTCTGATGCTGTGATATACCTGGTATATTGGTAAAAGTGGTGTAAAACTAAATTCACTCACTCACTCTAGAGATAGCAACTAAGGTTAAACATCTCTTCATCTTCTGATATAAGCTTCCTGGTACGTGCAGTAATGGCCAGATCTGCACAAACACCAGCAGTCTGTGGTCTGCCAGGTTATGGTTTATTTTCAGTCATTAATGGTCAGTTAATTTGGAAGCTACTTTTCAAAGACGCTCCTTTACAAGCCTCTGCATTAATCTTTGGGTTCAAAATGTAGATGAAAGATTTATTTTGAAATATATTTTAATATGGATCAAGCATGTAACAGCTGCATATGTATTTATGTTGGTATTAATGAGTACTGTTACATAGCAATGCTTTAATTAACTTTACACATGTTTCATGAGACATGTCGACCTGTTAAGGTCCCAGGATAGAATAGGCCTTCAGCAAGCCATGCTTGCCATAAAAGGCGACTAATGGGGTTGGGTGGTCAGGCTGGCTGACTTGGTTGACACATCATCAGTTCCCAATTGCGCAGATCGATGCTCATGTTGTTGATCACTGGATTGTCTGGTCCAGACTCCATTATTTACAGACTGATTCCATATAGCTGGAATATTGCTGAGTGAGACATAAAACTGAACTCAGTCACTCACTCATGAGACATGTCAGTCCTGTTCACAGACCTATGGGTCCAGGTAAGAATAGATCTTCAGTAACCAATGCTTGTCAGGAGAGGTGACTTATGGGATTGGTTGGCCAGGTTCACGGACTTGGTTGACACATTATTGAATCCCAGTTGCATAGATCAATGCTCATGCTTATGATCACTGGATTGTATGGTTCAGACTTCATTATTTGGCGTAAAACTAACTCACTCACTCAGTCTCTACAGCCTATAAGTTCTAGTTTATGAAAAATAGGGTAGACACAAAGACCCAGGTTTGTTTCCCCACATTGATACAATGTGTGACGCCTATTTCTGGTGTTGCCTACCGTGATATTGCTGGAATATTGCAAAAAGCTGCACTCACTCACTCATGAAAATAGGTTGTCATATGTTTGGGTTCATTTTCTCATTTTAGTTCTACGTTCCTTAGTATGATATTCATTACAACCTCCACCTGTTGCAGGATATTTGGTCATGGATATCGAAGCGTAAGCTTAACACTGGTATCAGCTATAAATATAGTCTTATTTTGAATCGACACTGTGACACTGTTGATAGCTTGTATTCTCACCTGATGATGTGGATAGTATCAAACACTACTTCGTCTGTGCGCCATTATTTGCATGCTTCATGTTGTTGGAATGTGGCTGGGTGTTATACAGACAGGACACAAACAACAACCATGAAGTAAGAAAATAAAACAGTTTAAATGGTTATTGATACATTTGTTAGTTTAGTTTATTCTTATATGAATATTGAGTAAGCATGTTGCAAAGAATCATTAATCTGTCAAAAGCACCAGTTGTCTTATGTATGGATCCTAAAATTTCATGATAAAGCAAAACACGACTGCATGAATTAATGGTGAAAGATCATCTTACCATGCTATAATGCCACACCCACTTTTTTCATGTTTTGGTTCATTCTTTGGGGGGGAAATGTTATCATTTTACTTTGATTGTTTCTTTCTCTCAAGTCATAATGTCAGTGTTCAGATAAATGACTGTTACTTAACACCATTGATACTCCATCAGATTTTTTAGTTTTAAATGGCCAGAATTGACAGGAATTCTGTTAGGAACTAAATTGTTCAGTCATTAAATGGAATCAGTTTCAAAATAAATTGTAACTGTTAGCTTAATGATGACATTGCAAGTACATGAAGAGGTAATCCTAACTTGGTTGGTGATTACAGGGGTTAAAAAATCCCATCGCCCGATGCCCAGGACAAGTCAGTTTTCAGACCGGGCAATCAAATAGTGGCATCTTACTTGTGTTATTTGATGATTTCCACTTTCAAACTGCAAATAAAGTTGAATTTCATTTCATATCTGCTCATAATGTAGTTATAATAAATAATGAATTTTGCAATAATAATAAAACAGAGCTATCCTTCTTGGAAATTCATCACTCTTTGATAAATAGTCCAGTAAACATTGCCATCAAACATTGTGTCATATAATCAGGGCAAATGGAAAATTTGTGAGAACAAGTTACTTTCTCGGACTCGGCTTTTAAAAACAAATTGAACTCCTGGATTATTGGTCCTTCCCTAAGCTAAAACCCTGAATGATCTGAGTTAGGGGTGGCCTTCAGCAACCCAGAGGTGGTGGGGTAGCCTAGTGGTTAAAGTGTTGACTATTCATGCTGAAGACATGGGTTCGATTCCTCACATGGGTACAGTGTGTGTAGCCCATTTTTGGTGTCCCCCCCCACCCTGATGTTGCTTGAATATTACTAAAATTGCAATAAAATTACACAAACCTCTATGAGACAGTTGGAATATTGCTGAGAGTGGCACTAAACAACAAACTAACCAACCTTAAGATAGAGTTTGAAAAAGATATACTACTACAGATAAAGATGACGCCAAACAAAATCGCCAGAATCCAGTCAAACGTAAAATTTCTTCTCTTTTGGCGATAATAATTTTAATAAAGAAAATGAAAATTGCTCTTGAGATATTTTTGAATTTTAAGTTGATTGAAGTTGTCATTATTTGCATTAAATTAAACACACTCTGAAGTTGTAACCTATCTAAATTACTCCAGTCAGGATATCAAGACATAAAAAGAAAGTCAAATTGACCCAGCACTTAGATATCATCATCTCATAATTACACAGCTGTGTAACTTCAACCAGTAGTATTTGTGGAAGAGAGGGCCTTCTCACAGACATAACACGAGTGTTATTACAGTTGCAACTGATCCGAAGTAAGACTTGAATATGTTTCCTCAAGAGCTTGTGGTCATCTACTGTGTCAGAGTTCAATCGCCAACACTGTCGCTTTGTGGGGAAACAGTTTCTCCCTGTACTTACCCTCTTCTTCATCACAGAAGGCCTTTGTTGGGATAAATATGGTCAGTGATAAGTCAGTGAGTTAAATGTGTTTCGGACAACCTGTAGCTGAGTGCACATTAAGTTCAAGTGATACAAGACTGCAGTGCATGTTAAGTCATATTTATTACCCATCTTCTACTCAGTCACTGACATTCACCTACTCAGAAGCATGTTTTTTCACTCAACCCATTGCCTTTGACTTGTTACCAATTCCACCTTGGCCATTTCATATTTTCTGTTTAGAATTTGAGTGAAAAAAATATTTAATTTATGTGTTTCATTCCTGTCGAGTGACTGAATGCCAGTCGCATCTTTGTGAGGGAAAATGAAAAGGTACCTCTCCTAATGGGCCAATTTTGGTAGTGCCATGAAAAAATGTGTTTAAAAATATGGTAGAAGAAATTGTAAGCCACAGTTAATTCTCAAAGAAATGTATCAACTGGGACAGGAAGGCATTCAAACATATTAAACACCACGTTAAAATAACATAGACTAGGCCCTGATTTAGAACATATCTTATTATCATTTTCTAAAGAGAAAATGTTTGCAAGGAAACTATAAAAAGTCCTCTGCATTAGTTTTTCAATGCTTTTAAAAGTTACATGTGGTTTATTGTTGAGGTTTATGGATTTCTGTTGTGAGCAGTATTATAAGTACATTCTGATAGCTAGACATTACTGAGCTGAATAGCTTTGGAACTCACAATGGGGACTACAGAAAACAATGTTTTCATCTCAAAATTTGTGTGGCTTCAATTTTTGTCCAGTTATTATACAATGAATAAAAGAGATTGTCTTGTTAAAAAGAAATACTTTGTAAGTCACTGATCATGACATTTTGAGAATTTCTACACCGTAGGTGTTGTCTCGATACAACAATCTTTCAGTCAGAAGCTCATTGCAATACTTTATTTACAAAATGAATTTCATTGCTCATAAAGGCCTTTCAAAAGCCTTGAAAGTTCTTGAATGTCAACACCAGTTTGAAAAAGGTTACTGAATGTAAGTTTTGATTTATGTATGTTTCACAATGTGGATCCTAATAGATTAATCATGATAACTTTTGTATCAACATGAATGCGAACTTATTTTGCCAACAGTCATTCTAATTCTAAACGCTCCGGAGTGTGGCGTAAAAATGAACTCACTCATCTAAAAGCTCCATGTGTATAACTACTAGATCAATCAAACCCCGGGCTCATTGGACAGATTCTTAAGTCACAAAACCATAAATATAGTGCTGACAAATTAATACCATAATTGAATATGACTGACACAGAGTCTAAAGACGACTATGATTATAATTCATATATCATATTTCTCTAATTTGAATAATGATGAAATTACAAAGAATATACTGAAATCAAAACTGTATATTTTCTCTAGAAATTGCCTTTATTGATGTCTTGATCTTGTAGGTTATTTTTGGTGTCACTTGATGAACAGAATTTTCTTCTGATAATTTTAATATCTCTCTGAGGGCATGATCATACAGATATCTATCATACGTCCTTTCATAAATTCTATTGTTATCGTATTGTCATTATATGTGATTTGGTACTTGCTGTGTTTTTGCAATTGTGTCTCATAGGTCAAATATGGCTAAAATATCTTTCTGTTGTGGTAGATGCTATGTACAACTAGTGACAAAACATGAAAAACAATTATCCTTGTCCCTCATAATATGGAGAACATGGAACCTGTAAACATTTCAGTTAAAATTGATCTTCAGTAACCTATGCTTGTGGTAAGAGGCGACTAACTGGATCGGGTGGTCAGGGTCACTGACTGTTGACACATGTCATTGTATTCCATTTGCGTAGATTGATGCTCATGCTGTAGCTCACTGGATTGTCTGGTCCAGATTCAGTTATAACATACCACTACAAATAGCTGAAATATTGCTGAGAGCAGCATAAAACTATACTCACTCACTATGAAGGGCATGCAAGTTGATGTATTTTGTAAATATGTTCGGGATTAGGCAATATGTCATTCATCAAGCCTAATTCATCTGAATCAAAATCAATTGAGTCTATCCTGTTATTTCCATGATCCCTTTGATTCCATGTACACTGTGCACATAATTCGATATCACCTTTCCTTACAGACTTTGAAAGTGACATATGTTTTCAGCAGCCTTTATCCACGGATACTGTAAATGCACTGGCATTTTCAGGACATAACAATTACTTTCAAATTCACGATGTGTGTTTCCAATTAGAAATGTATCAAGTGATTGCATAAGGTCAACTCTAAGCCAGTGTGATATTTCCGTGGGTGTAGTATTCATCCTGTACTTGTCGACTGATGTCAAACATATTTTCCATATCAAATTTTATGTTTTCTTACGACATAATTCAGTTATTCAAGGGTTAGTTTCGCAGTATTTTTATTTGCGAATGTTTAGGTTTGGTAGTGATATGAAGTGCTGGATATATCCACATAATGCTGGTTCCCCTGCGTGCACTCAGCTGTATCAGAGGAGCAGAGATGCTGCCGAGGGCACATGTCATCATTAGCTTAGTTACCCCGACAGATTCTCCAGTAACTATGCCCTACATGTCACCTTGAGAATCTTAAGTACAAATTGAAAATTCTATCAAATTTAACATTTCTTGGCAACATGTCTCAAGTTTATTCAGTATTAACCAGATCAAGGGAGTGTCTGTTTAATGTTACGATTGTGTTTCATTTCATCATTGTAGGTCCTTTCTGCCTGAACCATTAAGGCTCAATTAGATTGTTACAATCATTTAGTTTCTCATTCCAAATGTCTTTTAACTGGTATCTTCAATCTTGGCCCTATGTACACTTTCTGGAAAATTGATTGATGTGGAAATTTGGTTGAAATGGTCCTCTCATGACAGTGGTGTTGCAGGCAACTTGAGTTTAATGGAGGAAACGTCATGCATTACAGGGGTTATGTTGACATCGTCATTACTAAGGTTATTCTGTAACCCTCATGACAAGAGCCATGCCAATGCCTTCATCACAAGCCAGAGAGATAACCACATGAAAACTGCTGTGCAGAAACTCCCTTGATAAAGGCCTGGTGACCTAGGCCATGGTGATACCTTGGTGATAAGGGCCGTGGTGATACCCTGGTGATAAGAGTCGTGGTAATACCCTGGTGACGTTGGCCAGGGAGAAACCCTTGTGAGAAACGCCATAGAGAGACCCTGTGACAAGGGCCATGGAGATACCCTGGTGACAAGGGCCATGGAGATACCCTGGTGACAAGGGCCATGGAGAGACCCTGTGACAAGGGCCATAGAGATACCCGGGTGACAAGGGCCATGGAGATACTCTGGTGACAAGGGCCATGGAGATACCCTGGTGACAAGGACCATGGAGAGACCCTGTGACAAGGGCCATAGAGATACCCTGGTGACAAGGGCCATGGAGATACTCTGGTGACAAGGGCCATGGAGATACCCTTGTAACAAGAGCCATGGAGATACCCAGGTGACAAAGTCCATGGAGAGACCCAGGTGACATGGGCCATGGAGATACCCAGGTGACAAGGGCCATGGAGAAACCCTGGTGACAAGGGCCATGGAGAAACCCTGGTAACAAGGGCCATGGAGAAACCCTGGTAACAAGGGCCATGGAGAAACTCTGGTGACAAGGGCCATGGAGAGACCCTGGTGACAAGAGCAGTGGAGTTACCCTAGTGCCATGGGTGATGGAGAAACCCTGGTGACAAATTATATAATAAGGGCCATGGAGATACCCAGGTGACAAGGGCCATGGAGATACCCTGGTGACAAGGGCCATGGAGATACCCTGGTGACAAGGGCCGTGGTAATCCCCTGGTGACAAGAGCCATGGAAATATCCTGGTGACAAGGGCCATGGAGATACCCTTGTGACATGTGCCATGGAGATACCCTGGTGACAAGGGCCATGGAGATACCGGTACCCTTGTGACATGAGCCATGGAGATATCCTGGTGACAAGGGCCATGGAGATACCCTTGTGACATGTGCCATGGAGATACCCTGGTGACAAGGGCCATGGAGATACCGGTACCCTTGTGACATGAGCCATGGAGATATCCTGGTGACAAGGGTCATGTAGATACCCTGGTGACAAGGGCCATGGTGCAGATGCAGATGCCCTCATAGCAAGGGCTGCATGGAGACCCTAACGACAAGAGCTATAGGTGAAATTGTCATGACAAGGTTTGTGTGGAAACCATCATGTCAAGTCTGTGTGGAAACCTTCATGACAAGGACTGTGCAGAAACCTTCAAGACAGTGCCTGTGCCGAAACAATCATGACATGACTGGTGGAAACCCTCATGACAAGGGCTGTTTGAAAATCCTCAAGACAATGGCTGCGCAGAAACCCTTGTGGTTAGGGTTGTGTGGAAACCATCATGACAAGGGCTCTTTGAAAATCCTCAAGACAATGGCTGTGCAGAAACCCTCATGGTGAGGGCTGTGTGGAAACCATCATAATATGCCTACAATATGTTTATAACATTTTCAACAGTATTCCAGAAATATGTTGAATATGTCAC